>NC_063270.1:14074796-15490023 GCF_910591885.1 Bombus terrestris | reverse complement strand
ATACGTGTAACTCGTTTTCAGAATGCAAACGCTTCCTCGATAAGCATTTTAGCGAGAACCTGAATGCAACGGCAGGCCTGGAGTCCCCTACTAGGTAGGGTGGCTAATCGGCGGCATAAGCCGCACTCTATTTAATTTGCGCCCATGACGCTGGCGTAAGGTTACGACCGGCTGCTCCGCTCTGGTGGTCCCTTCGCTCTTTGAGGTCTCTGCTCGATGCTGGTTGGTGTCGGGAGTGGATTGGGTAGCGATGGCCATACCGTTGGTGTACGCAGTGGAAATTCTACGGAGCGTGGACTCGTTGGTCCATGCTGGATAGACGGACGATGTTCGGTGGACAAGGGCGCGACGAGGGAGGAGTTGTACCTGGATCACGTTATGGAACGAAGCAGGAGAGCTGGCAGAGGTGGTGGTTCCCTGGTGCGCAGCCTGAGCTGCGGTCGGAGCTTCTCGTAACCCCAGCGCACACGTATACTTGCGAGCACTTACAATTAGGCCTTTACTGGTGTGTATGTGCATAGACTAACTGAGTCGGTAGCTGTGGCCACCTCGACGGAAACAGTGAGAACGCGAGATGTCTGAGTGTGAGTCGGGCGAAGCCGAGGGTGGTCGAGGACAACCGGCTGCGCACGAACCACGAATCACCGCGGGAACCTGTCGCGCGCCACGAAAGTCGAACAGTCTCTCACTGGCGCCCGGCGCGGCGAGTGCTCGAGAGACTGGATTTCGTGTGAGGCACACAGGGTTGTGCATTCATTGTTGAATGGGTAAGGGTTGAACATCGAAAGGAGGCATTTAGAGAAGCGACAACAAGCGGAAGAGCCCGCCTCTGCGTGGGGACAGAGTGAACGGTGGTACACATTCCATCCGCAAGCACCTACCCCTTCTTCGAGGCCAGATGACCGCGACACGCGAGGAAGAGAATCGACGCTGTATCAGGATGGACCGCTATCTGTTCGTCGGTTCTGTACGCCACGTGACATCGATCGTTTTATTTGTTTGGATCGTCGTCGTCCAGATGAACGGTGAGTCATTCTTTTTCACTTTTTCACGCGTGGCGTGGTTAATTTGAAGTTTGTTCCTTCAACGAATGTTGGTGTAAAATAGAAGTCATATCAGTCGAGAGGAAACTACGTCGCATAGAGTACAGATGTGGGATACTATTTACTGAGTATATACTTGTCGTATAGTTTCGACTGTTTGTCGGATCACATCCTTTTTCATTTTTGGAGGTGTCGTAAGAGAGATAAATCTTGCTGTGAAAGTAGTAGCGTGACGAATAAGAGCGATCGATTAAATAGTCGTAGCAGACACCTTCGTTTCGAACCGCTGACTACGCCAAATTTTCTCTGAATTAGCACAATTGCAGGACGAGATGGCTCCTTAGAGATGCTCCAATCGTCGAATCCTTTTTCACGGGAATTTGATCGGCTTCATCGGGAAACTCACTCTGATTGATGGGTTGTTTGCGAGCGCCTTTCTTTTTGCCCCGACTTGATTCGGTTTGCAAGAAGATGATTTCGTTTGAAACTTGGCACCGGCCTGTGCCACGTTCGAGTGGTTTAAGTTCGGTTCTCTCGTCTCTATTTCGAACGTTATCGAATCGCCGGGTTAAATACGAATCTAAAGAAAGGGGAAAGTTTTTATAAGACTTCCCGTAGCAGGCAAACGAATCTACCTTCGTTTCCGGGCAAGCAAAACGATGAGGAAAAAGCTAACGAACTTGGCCGGTGAGTCCGTGACTCGAGTTTCAACGAATCTCGGTAACTTTATAGGAACAACCTCGGAGGAATTCGAAGCTAGACTGGCAGCTGCCATTTTTACTACTCGCTGATACCGTGTTGTTTGAACAACGGATACGATTATCGCAAACAACGCGGATAATTATGTCGAACATTTTCAGATTTGTTCCGATACGATTCCTTGACTTCCAATATAGTGACACATACCAATTTCATGGATTATTTAATTGATCAACCACCGAAATACGATAAAAACGTGCAATTTCAAACATTCGGTTCTTCCATGCATCTGTAGGATTTAAAACTCACTCACTCGTAATAAATAACCAAAATTTTTCATTCTATAATACCTAGTTAACCATGTCACTTACTAACCTGTTAGCTAGAGAAGACGAGTTATTCGTCATTCGAGTTTCTAGTTTCTTGGACATAGTTATTTCTTTATTTATAAATCGTATATCTTTACATATGATGTTTCATTCCTGTTACAAATAATTTGTAATGGCTATCATTTGCCAGGGCTATGATTATAGAAATTTCTAGTTAGGTCATCCGTTGAATAGGTTGGAAGAATAATCATTTTAAACAGCGATAAACTCGTTAGGTTGTCCAGAGGCACGATCTGTAGAAAAATGTGGTCGATAAAGTGGTCGTAATATTTGCTTTCGGCATGTTACACGCGTCGAAACGCACGATCCCTCGTACCGACGTAGTTTATCGCGTGCTTCTCTAAAATTTAAACTGCTTCCGTCGCGTCGGCTGGAATCGCTGCCGGATTTATGGGGGGCCAGGTTGCAACTTACGGCACGGACGTTCACCCCCGCAGATCACTTGTACAAAGGACGCTATGTGCTTCGTTATGCAAGTTTAATAGCCAATGGGTAATGAAATCCTGCTGATCGTCTACGAGCTATTCCAGTTACTGTTGATCGACTTTGTTTTCGTTTGCGTTCGGTTTTCGTTTTCGAACCTCTGATTGTTTTAGTAGATGTCTCAGGTTGTCCACAAATGAAAACATTTGCTTCATGCGGTACTACAAGTTGTAAAGTATTTCTGTGCAATTTGTAGTAATCGTATTTAAATGAGGATTGAATGAGAAATTGTTTTTTAGTAATATTATTAACTGGTAAATTGTTAGACAAAATTGACCAATTCATGTATAAGAAATAAGATCGCATCTTTTGTGACTTATTTTATTATTACTTTCTCTGTATGTATACATAACAAATATATACATAAACAAGAAGTGAGTATTGTACTCGCCTCCTAACAGGGAAAACTACGTTCAATCTATCTGTTAACATCACGTTATAATACCACGGAAACGCTATAACATGCAATTTATACGAATCCACGTTATAGATATTACATCGATTTCCACCGTATATCCGTATGTCGTGCAAGTTTACCTTTGCTAAGATAGAATATAAACATTCTAAAGTCTAGTTGTAGGAAATTCGAGTCCTAAGAATCAAAGATATTTCGTGGCTCGTCAACGTCGATTAGGTACATTTCAGTCGTCCAAAACTGCAAGTTAATTATCATAATAGTCGGCCGTAGATAGACTGTGAATAGAGACAGGAACATCGGCGATCTCCTGCCAATGAAATCCATTTCCCTTCTGCCAGGGGCGATATGATCGCAGGAGGACGTTTGATCGATGGCGTTTGTGGACCGTCTGTCCAAGCGGTGTCGAAATCGACCGGTCGAAATGAGATACGATTCTAAACCCTATACCAGTATCGGTAACAAATTAATACGTAAAACGTATACAACGAAATAAGACCGATATAATCACAATGAAAATATAATAGTTGGAACGGAAGAAGATAGTCAAATGGCATTAATGACCGAACGAGGTTAAATTTGATGGTATAAGAAAATGTGGTAAACCTAAAATATGAAATCTGATCTTCGACGATACATGCGTTCGAAAGATACGTGTTTCTATATAGTACTGCCCATCAATATTTGAACACTTTAATCAATTTGTAGTAATAATGTATGAATTTTATTAAAGTATTTAATGATTTACTAATTAAAAGCAATACTTATCTTTCTATGATATTTCCAGATTATACATGTAAATTACCGATTGTTGTGGCAGTATTGTGTTTCGTTATTATATTCTATATTATTTGCTATAAGTATCATGGATTCGGCAAACAATCAGGAGTCTTTCTATCGATTTAAAGTTTATTAGTATCCGCATTAATTCAATACAATTCATACATTAATTCAATTGTGTACGAAATTTACTAATACCATAAAATTTATCAGACTTCATATCGACTGACCGCAATTGCTGAAAGTAGAGGTTGAGTGACTTTTAGTTATTCGATTTAGTTTTCGATTTAGGTTGTCGGCCCTTACCAATCTGAGCTTGAAAATCAGGCGAGGCACGTACGCGTATTACGCGACTGCATCGCCGAAATTAATCTGTCCAGCAGACGGTCGACCCCCGAATGTAAAGTTACCTAACTTCCGGACCTAACTTTTGAATAGCAAGAACCGGGTCACGACTATGACTCGAGAGGATCGCTACTGAATAAGCCGAAACGAGGAAGATCGGGGCAAGGGTAAACGCGATCGACCGACGTCGATATCAAACCCGTGTCTTCGGTTCGACCGACCCGTGTTTCGTGTTTTAACATGGAAACGAGCTTGCCTACTCTGTAATTTATCTTGTTATTTGCATTACCGAATCGGGGTCAGCGAAACGTTTGCGGATACGGAAGCAGATACCGCGTACGAGTGGATCCTCTTTTTTTTCATCGTCAGGACGTTAAACGAACGATTTGTTTGCACGCCGTTTGAAATAATTCAACGATCTAGTATGATTTTGTTGTTTTTATAAGATGTTCGGAATTCGGTGGAATCTATTAAATAACAAATTTAACGATGCTACCGGTAACTTTTTTCAAAGTTTATTATAGCTATTTTGCAAGTGATAGATGATAGTAAGGAACTATAGAAAACATATGACTCCTTTTCAATGGTGACGTTTGCTTAGTCCTGAAGTACTGTGATGAAGTACTGCATTCTGTGTTTACTGGATTACCTCATAAAAAATTACCTTGATTAAATATATGACGTTTTAAAGCAACCGTTATATATATATACCGTTATATACATATGGGATAGCAGCTTTATTTGAAGAGAGAGATATTTTATATGCATCACCCTAATATTTTTATCTTAGGCTATTACATACTAATAATTTTCTGTCATGAAAAGACTAATAATAAGACTCTTCAGTAGTTAGTTAACCTGAACTTATTCGATGTGCAGATTATCTTAATAAAATCATATCTTTCAATTATTACGTACATGAACATTTTATTTGCGTTTCGTTTAGTGGTTAGGATACGCGGTATACCGTTAACAAAATTGTACATGTATATATAAATATAATGTCACATAGTTAAGATATTCTAAAAACTTATCTCTTATCCTGTACATGGAAAACTTTTAAGTTTCCCGACGTTACTCTTTGCCGTTTCACGCATCGCCAACTACGTTTACGTCGAATCGAAAGTTAAATTCGTCCGAATCGATACACCGCGATGTTCGTTCCAATTTTCCCGGTGTCCATCGCGATCGTTCTCGACGATTTCGCGAGTAGATTTTCATCATTCGGAATTTCATCGGTGCTTATTAAAATACCAATGGATCATATCAGTTTGCACGATTTGCCGTTGCATCGGCGGCGAATCGATCAATTTTCGGAGCCTGAACGGAAAGTTAACACGGTGAAAATTGCCAGGTCAATTTCCTCCTCGGAGGTTTCCACGATGTTAAAATCGAATCGGAAGGGCTTGAATTAATCGCATCGCGTGGCAACTTGGCCGGCTTTATTATCGCGGCTATGAAATTTCGGGCGAAACGTGCCAGTATGCTAATTTGTTCGAAACGGAACTTAAGCAGTGCGGTATCCTGTGATTAACCGGCTAGGATCGTCGATTTCCCTGGAATTTTATTGACCCTCTGACCCTGACATCGTGCAAGCGATTTACCGTCAAAGGCGATTAGAGAGAGGGAAGTTAACAGCAACGTGGCGGATGGGTAATTCTGAAACGGATCGACTATGGGAGACACCTAATGTCACTAATGGAGAAGGCGTCGCTATGTCAAGCGCGGAGGAATAATTGTCTTCTGAGAGGATTAATCGTTTACAGGAGCAGGCGTTGATTTTGAGAAACAATTTCGCATGGAACAGGCCCATAGAACACGCAAGAAGAACACGTAAGGTTTTTGTCCGAAACATTTTATTAACCCTTAGAAACTTATATCCATTAAGCGTCATGGGGACGATCAATGACCGACAATGCCAAAATTAAATTAAACAATCATATTCATGGAGTTTTTAATATTTTTAATATTACAATAATAATGTAAAATATTAAATCCATTACGAAGCACTCAAATAATTTTATTCTTTTGTTACACTGCCACTTTTCATGGAATAAGTGTCCTGTATTTATTATTATAAAAGATTTATTATATTTTTTCAAGTCATGAAAATATGTCACGGCAGAGAGTCGTTATAACTTATAAGTTATAAGTTATAACTTAATTATGAAATTAAGGGGATGGTACTTTTAAAAGTTGAGATACGTGATTGGATTTAAATTCTTAAAATCTTACATATAATGTATACATCATTTTAGGTTCGACATGATAAACTGTTATTTATTATGTTTTATTCTAAATATAATCGTACAAAGAAGGAAGGGAAAGTAAAATTATCTAAGTTGTGTGCGATAAATTATAATACTCAGTATGTTGCTTATCACACATTATTTCTAATAAGAACTGTATTATATAACGTGTTATATCGAAGTAAGCGAACCATTTTAACGTTGTGTATAAGATATTAAAAAATCTGGAAAAAACGCGTTAAAGAATTTTGTAAATTATCTAAGATTCACCACAATTTTCAGTCATGACCAAGGAGTCAATCGAGACAGACTCGACAAAGAGATCCGTGTCTCATCCTGGAAAAGTATCGATTGTCATTTTGACGTGTCGAGACGCTTGTACGTTCGAAACGAGAAAGAATATCAGATACAGTGCTAGAGAGAGAGAGAGAGAGAGAGAGAGAGAGAGAGAGAGAGAGAGAGAGAGAGAGAGAGAGAGAGAGAGAGGGAGAGAGAGAAGACGGAAGAAAGAGAGTGGACACTTAGCATTTATATTCTTCTTTGAACGGCTGCTGAAATGGAGCAACCGCTCCATTTCTCTCAGATTCCTTTGAGAAGCTCTCCTTATCGTTCTCAGCTTCGAAGGATCTCGAGGCGCCTTTTCCGATTTCAATTCAAGTGCGTTCGAACACCGAACGTCGCTTTCATCGTTATTGGATTAAAGGATTAACTCTTGGATGTACGAGGAATTATAAAGTCGTGCGAATGCCTTTGAAAGTCGATAGTTCGGTGTATTCCACGACGCGATGGATAAATTCTTGGTCCTTTTAATCCATCGACGAAAGATGCAACGGAACTTATCTTATTTTACGTTGCTTAACAAATTTAAATCTTTTGCCATCTTCGCGATGCATCTGCAATCTTTTCCCTTGTGTCCTATATTTTTCGTCTTAAATCGAACAAAGACATATATATATTTCATTCTTTCTTCGTTTTCTGAAGAAAAGAGGAAAGAGAGGCAAACAGAGGTTGTGACGATTAATTCGCCGTGTGAAATACGTTTCCACGGATTACGATCATTGGAGGATTCGCGTTATCGGCAACGATAGAAGTTAATTGATGAAAGGTTGCGGTGAAACAACGGGAATCGTTGATTTCACGGAAATCGTTCACGCGACCCGTCACTCGTGAACTTTAATTTCCTGTCTAACGCGAGCTGAATACATTAGATATCTAATTCAACAGGAACCTGGTGTTTCTATCCAACGATCTGAATCTGGGAATATGGGGGAAAATCGGGTACGATTATCGACTAAAGAAGAACAAATAAAAAACTCGTTCCGCTGCGAAACATTCGTACACCGGAAATATTTAGCGTAACGCGCGTATAAAACGATGTTTTTATAAGTTCACGAGTATTTCGATGTGATTTCATGAAACATATCAAATGTTTGGACAATGTATATCTACGGTGAAAACGATTGTTATTCGAACCATCGAGCAAACAATATCGAAATGACGCAATTATAACCGATACATTTCATTGCCGTTTATATACATTGCTGCCCACGTATTGGCCCGTCCACTTTTCTCTCCCGTTTTTCCACATATCGTTTCGATAGGAAAGCAATTAGTTTAATTTTAATTAAAACGATGAAACGCGGCAAACAACGAGGGAACACAACGGAGGATGCAACAATGTATCGGACGTTACCTATATGTTGTGGCGAGTATAGCCGACGTAGCGTGTCAAATTACCCGACCAAGATCGCGCGTGCGTGTTTTCTATGCATGAATTTAACGATACATTACGCCGCGTGTTTTTCGTGATACGACGATCGTGCCCTGTTGGGACGATCGTTTTATCAATGCCGGTGAGTAAGCAAGGTTAACTCGCCGCAAATCGATGAAATTTATTCGACCACCAACGTTGCGCGCACCAACCGACAATCCGTTTAATAAAACCGATTTAGCTCGGCCAGAATTGAAGGAAGAAAATCGGTAGAGAAACGCTGCACCAGCCTTTTTGTCGAATTTTACCGCGACGAAAGTTCGCGCATCGAGAACCAGCATGCAAATTAAACAGCCATCTAATCGAATCCCGCTCCTGGTGCACGGTTAGCCGCTTTTTCGAAGGAATCTTTCATTCCGGACCGCTGACACGAATTATAAGCGAAACGTGCGCGTTTCGCTATAGTGGTTCGCGAATTTATCCGCGCCATGGTGTCTTTACGATTCGCAGATTATTTTTTATCCCTGCCTTTCGTTGTTGTTTTGTTTTTAATTTAACTTTATCGTGTTGAATTTTTGACGTTTTAACAAATTTTCGAGAAAGTAAAAAATCGAACGGAGTACCGATAGCAATGGATATAGAATTAGAAAATATTTCATATAACACATACAATATATGCATGAAAATTTTCTATGGCATCTAACCGAATACTTTGGTGGGACATTTTATATCGTGACTGTCCTACTAAGGAATGCAGATTGAAAATAAAATTCTCGGAAGCGTGGGATAAGGAAGTACCTTTCACTAGAAATATTGGGTACTTATTGTTTGAGAATAGAGAAATCGATTATTCAACCGAAATCTTTATTAATTAATTTGCCTATATTCTATTCCATTCCATATTCAATTCCATCGCTGAATTTTCAATTTTGCTATTAAAATATTACTTTAATACCCCTACAGCTACAATCGCAGTATTGAATATTTTTATCGTCTGAAATTTTTATAAGAATGGGAATGAATTTATCTGAAAAGGTCGTAAAAATCGACTTTATTACTCATTTTATCATTTGATACTTATACAAAATGAAACGCCAAGTTGTAGAATTTATTCGTCAAATTTTCAACAGTTTTCGGCGAAAAGATTTTAGCATTATTAAAAGGTATTTTAGCAGGTAAAGTCGCAAAAATTCTCATTTGGGGCTGGTTGTTCGTTTTCTACGAAGATAAAACTGGTTTCTAAACCAACTGAAAATAGTATTTTTTATTTATATTTTTGCGTTATATAGGTATGACAGGTCTATCATATAATTCCATAGCATATATTTTTCGATTCATGCAAGGGAATTCTGCAATTAATTGAATACTGCTTTTCATGGAACATGATCTTCATGAATAGCTTTACCGTTGAATACTACATTCTTTCTCTCTTTCTCTCTCTTCTTCCATTATTTCTTCCCTTCCTCCTTCAACACAGCGCTATTAACGTAGTCAATATGATCAGTCAATTTTTCATAGAAATTTTTCACTTTTACAATGATACGTTCTTGGAAATTTGAATGATATTTTTATATGATATGTATCAACATCGTATTTTTCTCTTTGCATTATACATATATTTATTTTTTCATATAACTTGCATTTCAATTTCCATGCTACAAGCTTTTTATTTTGCTCGTCGGTAGTCATAGTGTTATGTACTTTCATTGGTATTGTATGTGACATGAAATTTGTAACGTTACGAAATTGCTGTGGTAGCACTTAACGGATCAAGCAGGATGAAGTGTAGCGACATCGTGAAAATACTATCAATCACAGGAGAATGGAAGCTCCTGGAAAAGTTGCTGGAAACGAGAAGTAGATAAGCTGTACTTATGTCAGACGTACAGTCACGCAGTAGATAAAGTCGACTCGAGTCGGCCGACCGTCAGACTAATAATGACCTCGACTACTTTGCTGTACGGGTTTGATCGTCGAGTATTACGCATATTAATGTTAAAGCGAGCATTAAGGATGGGACGTTGAACTCGGTCGTTAACGGAATGTTGGACGTTTAACGTATGGCCGAGTAGGTCGCGCAAATGAGGCGACGTTTAATCATACGTGTCTCACCTTTTATCGAGTTACCGTAACTTCAAACTCTCTGCTGACATTTGTGTTTAATACACCTTAATACCTTCTCTCGAGTATTCCATTGCTAATGATTTTCGATCGTTATAAGTTCGATTCAAATTCGTATAAAGCTATGTTCCTCGACCAACTACAGAATTAGAAAAGTAATTTCACGATAGGGTGAAGCAGGGTTATTTGAGACAAAGTATGGAGTTTGCCTTTTAATTTACCACATTCGGTTATGAACAATTTTTAAGCGATCTGTATTCGAAAATGGACTATGTATTTAACTTGTTATTAGTAGCGTGATAAATAGTGAATTAGATATAGCGTACATTGACCAGGTCGATAACTATAGTTTTCTAGGAAGTTAGAACTTCTATTCATTAAAAAGACAGAATTAAATCTTAATGATCATTATATTTTAACGTTAAATTTCCCAGTTGTAATTATTATAACTCAATAGCGTGTGTATACCTTATTGTATTATACCTGGAAGTTATTTTGTTGTTTATTTTATTCGTTCTTACATAATACCTCCGTGCTGACTCAAATATCTAATCCTATCATAGAGTTATAATTGTAATAATTTGACAATTTTCTGGTTGGACCTAAAGCACACGATATCGTCTCATTATTTCGTTATCGCATTAAATACTAATCGATACGGCTCATAACATACAAGTTCAATTATCCTGTGTAGAATTTCAGATTGAATTTGAAGCTATCGAAGGTAAGGTGGCTCAAATAATCCTGCCTTGTTATGATCGGCGCAATACGTGGTTCGATTAGAAATTAAACGTTGGTCAGATATTTTAAGGCAATTGAGTTTCCCGACATCGCGTATCGGAAGGTCCGTCACTCTTAAATTTTTGTACCGTACGACGCGCCGCCGCCCGTCGGCCACCACGAGTCTCGTCTAAAATTTGAATATTCATTATCGGTCCCGTATCCGGCGTATTCCGTACAGGCAAAATGGAAAAGTGCGATAGAAGGCGAATGCGGAGGGAAAATAAAAAGCGGGCCGATAACCGACCTGGAATATAGAAGGTGCGGCAGGAAACAATAAAAAGGAAACGCGAGCACGAAGAAACAGATGGATACATTAATCAATATGGGATAGCCGATAACAAAAAGGAAAGGTAATCCGGCGTGATGAAAATTCAATATCGGCGGACCGTAGGCAGAACTACCCTGGCTACGTGAAAAAAAAAGCAGCGAAGCATCGGCAGGTGGAAATAAAGTGGCGAAGAAATAACTCGCCGCCACGCTTGAATCGATGAAAAGGTCGAAATATAAGAATTCGATATTTTCCATAGCGTGAACGGCCACACGAGGGGCGCAGCTGGATGCGTTTATTTTATATTCACGGAGCCAACGAAACCGAGTAAAAATCATATTCTTTCCGAATGAAATGTATTTACAACGAGATTTTTATGCACGAGGATTTCTGGTACGCTGATCGACGATTGCGTGCGATACAGGCCGAGTGTAAACAAGCTGACATGCAGCGTCGAGTTGCCTTTCTGTTGTTGGTGTTGCGAAAGTTGTTATACGGCGTCAGCAAGTGCCATTTATGGACTTCTGTTTTCCGCCAGACAGAAACAGCCTCAGCTGGAATGCTCGTCGTCAGTATACGCTCTGTATCCCGGTACGACGAAACCACACGGTAATCGTGTTTTACGAGCTACTATAAATCAAGGAATTGAATGAAGCCGGATTGCGTGTTAGTCAGAAATTGTCACATTTACTCTCCATTCTGTGAAAAAATTTATCTATGCCAAACGTATGTATCTAGACACGTTATCGTTTATAATTATGTGAACAATGGTCAACTTGTAATAATGTGTGAATTTTACTAAAGTGAATTTTATCCTATTTGCTGTCTTTTTATATAACAGAATTTACATTACGTATTGAAAAACATGTTAATAATATATTTCGTTATCTACTGTATATGTATTCTACTGGAAGTTGTGTTAATACCAGATGCCTTCCTATCGGTCTACTTTATAAAATAATAAGTAATAAATGTTGCTTCTATTTACAAATTCATTATTAATTTTCGCACTTTGATAGAATTCACATATCGTTACTATTAATAGTTCAGAGTACCCAGATGTATATGAGCGTTAGTGTAAATATCGAGTATACTTTCTACTGAAATAGTTGAATCATTATGAAGTTTTATTAAGATCCTTTTCAATCTGTCTCATAATTAAGACTTAAGGAATCTGAGGACACAACGAATTTCTCAGATAACAAAGTAGTTCTATAACGTTTAACAATCAGAGGCGTGAGTTTTGACTTTCACCTATTGACATTCAAAAAACAATTTAGTCGAGCTATAATATATCATTACACTTACATATACCTAAAATCATTACAATTTGATCCGTCTGTAATTTTGTAACTAATGCATCTACGTTTTATCAAAAATGAGCAGGTATCCGCATATTATGTACAGATAGTTTCAATTAGCATATGTTCCGTTGTCCTTCATTTTATTTCTATTCTTAATCGGCAATTTTTTGGTGCTACGTTTACGTGGCTATTCCTTTTAGCTCGTTTATCTCGCGCAGGTCGCTTACGGGCAGAGAGTATGGTTTATAGGTCTCTGTTTCCGTGGTCGATAAGGGAAAAGCTCGCGATTCTCGCCAAGAAACGGAACAGTTAGGTCGGCGTTAATCATTCGAAATATCACGTGTTGTGAACCACCGGTGTCTTAGCGGCTAAGAGTCGGCTCGATAGTTTTCATCAGGCCTTCGAGATAGTTCAGACGGTATATCTCACGAAATAATAACGCCTCGTCGGGACTGTTACGCGCGTAGGTCTTAATTCGTAGGCGTAACCGGAAATACACGGCAATTTTCCAAGCGCCGGGCGGAACAGGCGGGCGTACATAACGACGAATCGCACTTTTTTCTATGCGGGCGCGAGGCTTTTTTGTCGGCGCATAATCCTGTAATTTGTTCATTAAACAAAAGCCAGGCGGGCTGCAGAAAATACGGCAACCTGGTGAAACTTGTACGAGCTCCGGGGGCAATCTCGTCATTACAGCAGCGTTGTCAAAATCTATGGCAGTGGGAGAGAGAGAAAATATCGCTGGTGGTTGCTCGTTTCGCGGTTGGTGCATTAAAATTCAACGACAGCTAGCGGTGCTGCCTCGATCGTCTCGGAAACGTATCGGAATGTTTCGCTTGCGGTCGAATAAATTTTTCTCGTTCCTCCTCCCCTTTTTCTCTCCCTTTGTCCCCTCTTCTATCTTCCTCCTGGCCAGAGAACAACAACCAATGAAACGCCTCCACTTCCTCGATCCCCCGCGATCCGCGTACCTCGTTAAAAGCCGAGAACCGGTGTCGCTCGCAGGCTCCTAGCGTTTTCTGGCGGGCGCACGTTGGATATCCGTTGTCTGGATGCACAGCCATGGCGTTGCAACGGAACCGTGTAATAACCACGTACACGAGCCACGATATACCATCGCTGAACGAGGATGGATAGATCTAGATAGTGTCGAGGGGAAGAGAAATCTACTGTGTGTATCTGTATAGTATTCAAAGTATACATAGCGTGTGGTTATTGGTGTAGCTTCGTGCATATAGCTTGCAGTGGTGAGTCTGGGCGAGAGAGCGGTGGGGACTGAAGAATGGGATAAACATGGATAGACGAAGACAAAGAGACGAATCAAGATACACACGGGACGAAAACAGAGTGGTGGTTGGGAAGAAGATGTTAGAGGAGGAAGGGCGGTAGAATAGGAAAATTTACAGGAGAATCGACAGAGGTAGTGGAAGAGTTGCCGGATTGTATGCGTTAAGTACAGCTATGAAACTTCCTCTAATCCTCTTTCTCTTCTCTCTGTTACTCCTTCGGAGGTCGGCTTATCCTTATCGAGGAAAGGGTAACATGGCACATAAATCAAAGTGTTTATTCAGCAACCGAGCCGAGGGAGATGATGGAAACAGTACAAGCTCACGACTAATAATGAGTACCACCGACGCACGCTTCCTTCTCACCCGTTCAGGGGCCATCCATTCAGGCAAACTAGCCACCCTTCCACCTTTCCGGGTCCATTCACCGATGTCGATGTAGAACGGACGGCCGGCCACATCCTTCTTCATGGTCAGATACGTCGTTTTTCTTTGAAGCTTCTGCTATCACCGGCTCGAATTAAATGCGAAGGATTTGCACTGTTCAGACTCTGGCCATCGCGATGAAGCACGTTGAACGGTGGATCGGTGCACTGGTATCCAATTTCCATCTATAACAATTCGATCTACGCTTTGTCCATAGTTAACATTTTTTTCTTCGCCTGTTGGGAAGCCAACCATCCGGGACGCCTGTTTTCGAAAAACGTAGTGCCGTAGACGTCTGAGCCGTTTGGAAGTCATATTGATTAATTCCACAAATTGAAAAGTATGGAAAAATGATTTTAAAGTATATTATAGAATCTTCCATTATTGCACTTATGAAAGTAATACAGTGTTTCTTAAAAATTAAATATTAATCGCGTACTTATGCAGTAGACATAGGAAATTAATAAAAAGCAATGTTGATTAGTTTCGTCTCTGAGTGATTCGTGTAACGCCCACAATTCGATCGCTTTCTCCACGTGTTCAGAAGCCGGTCACTACAAAGTGAAGCTTGTTCTCGGTCGACGTGTTAGTGTTTTAACGTCTACGATTCGATGTACAATTTGTTCGTAGCTAACATTCTTTCCTGTACCTCTTCAAAACCCGCCTGCCACGACGAAGCTTGTTCTCGATCAGTGTGCTGTTGTTTAACGTTTACGGTTCGATTCACGATTTGCCCATAGCTAACATTGCTTTCTCCACCTGTCTAGACAACGATTCTCCGCTTGACACGAGCGCTCGTTTCGGATTCTATTCGTGCTCTGATTGCGCGTCGCTATGGCGATGAGTTCTTTTCTTCACCGACGACAGCATAACTCGACAACCGTTTGCTTTCGTGGAGGTGTAATTAAAAAGGTCGTTGGATGCAAGATGATGGTTCTTCGTTGAGAGTTTACAAATTTTGAAATACAAATTCATTTAGCGACGGACTCTCAGCTTCTTAGGCGTCTATTTCCAAGGGAGGTATCATTCTACAAATCGCTACTTGTTATTTTAGGAGTTGTTTAAGAGTTATCGGTTTTTTAGTGTAATTTAAGTTCATTCAAAAATACATCATGTCAAACATGGTCATGTTTGGTATTATTTTCATAAGAGAAGGCTCTGTAATTTCATTAAAATAGTCCGGCTAATAGCAAATAATTATGTTAAAAGATATAAGAAACGTATTTCCTACATTTTGATGATTCATTAGTAACTAACGTATCATTGATATCAAGGTAGAAATAATACAAATGCACGTTAATTTTTGTTCAGTAGACGTCACTCGTTTTAAATAAAATATGCATCGTACTGTACAATTATTTTAATAGATTTTACTTTCATAATTTTATTATTTTAATTATTTAAAGTAGAAAAACTACTTCATTAAACCATGAATATGTGAGATCTTGAAAAAAGTTTTTTTTTTCTAAACCGTTTAATGGACCTGTTGGTTTTTGTTATAAGTTCTTTAATTGATGAAGATAACTGTGTGTCTACAACGCGAGGTGATAACGCGTCTTTTCGGTGATGAATACCGCGCTGCAAAACATACCTCGTTAATGTCACATAGCACTTGAATCATAGTATTTATCTTTTGTCATGTTATCCTTTGATATCAATGCACGAAACAATTTGAACATCGCGCGAGGACAAGAATGGATCGTACCGTTTAAAGAGCTCAAAGAAAATCTCGCGTCTCGGCAACAGCAAGTAACCGTGTGCTTTGAAACATCGCGGTTGTCTTTATCTCGCCACGAGCAAATACTTTGGGCGACGTAAAATCCATAATAAGCTCGACATAGAGAATTCCAACGCGAAAATCGATGCCTCTTAACGAGCGCTAGCCCTGTGTACATACATATATATGTGAGTGTATATCGTTTCCTTGAAACAGTGTTAAATTGATACGCCGCAAAGTGGCTGTATCTACCTTCTCTAACGGGGGTTTTACGAACAAAGTTTAAGCTCCGCGGCGAATGCGAGGGAACGATGAGTGCGCGCCCGTTGTTTGTCGAATAGACTTCCGGCATTGACGAGCATTAAACAAGTTTCTTGGCGTTGGAGCAAAGAGCGAATATAGAGATGAAGAGAGCGCGGCACAACTTTCACAGAGGACAGAAGTGAATTGGGGATGGGAAAGGTGGGAAGAGACGTCGTCCTGTGTTATTGGAACGAAAGATTACCGGGCACGGGGTGTTTAATTACCGTAGTCGGTTAATACTGAGCACAACTACCGCAGACTGGATCGACCGAGCGTCCATTGAACCACTCGGTAATCCTTGGGGCCACAATGGATCTACGACATGGAATGCAGTAAACCATCGTCTACGTGGCTCGATCTATCGCCCCTTCTCGAATGGGTGGGCACAACACGCTTTTCGAGATGCCGTTTCCACGTATTCACGATGCCTGACATTCTGTTTTCTATATAGTCGAAAGATAAAATTTTGAAAGGAAAGATAGAAGAGGAAGCAGGGCCTGCGGATACCTGTGTTTCTATCGAATCGATGTTTCATGTTTTTTCGCTGTCTTTTGTACATTACGTAGCCTACAAAAATATTTAAATACATACTATAGGAAACTTTTGTGGATATGTTGTATGTGTTATACAAAACATTGTGAAACTTTATTAACATAGATAATTACATGTTGGAACTAATCCGAAAATGTATGTAGACGTCAGAAAATATTTATTGTAAATATATATTTAGTAAAAAATTGGTATATAGTATGAATATCCATCTTAAATATACGTATAATCGATGTTAAAAATGATTCCACTTAATATTGAACCGTACTAACATAATGGATAAATGTAGGTAATATACATACACGGTATATGATATATTAAAAAGATGTCTCTATAAGTGTTCGAATACTTTCGTGAAATATTTTATAAATGTGCTTTGATACGCGCGCGACGCGATTGAAATCTTAGAGATTGGAAAGTAAAAGAAATACTGAGACAGGATATTGCGACTGGCGTTTTCGCTTCACGCGATGTCGCTGATAATTGCGCACGAGGAAAATTGTTGTTTATCGAACAATATCGAATGTTGTGAATGGAACTTTTTTCGATTCAGCTTTTGTTCGGTCCACCGTTCTTTCTTTTTTTTTCGTTTATATTCGTCCAATCAATGAAACTGGTGCTTTTATCGATGCGAAAGCCATATGTATACCTGTCGAATTTATTTTATTTTAAAAGTAATTACATTAATTATCGAAAAAACGTGAACGTTATTCGTCCGCGTCGGTAGCTCTTACAGTAAAGGTAATTGTATCACTTGAAATGGATTGAATGATACCGCATTTATAATGCTAGTCGCGTTCATCGATATAGGTATTGCTATCGCATTAATTACTAAATTAACAACGGCTGTATAGAAGTAACGAGAATAAAGTCCTGTTTCAGGAATATCGTCGTGCGTTTAAGTCGCCGTTAATGAGCTGCTTACACAAAGTGTTAAAAACAGGAAAAAACGTTATATTACGCCTGCACTTTGTTTTCGCCGCTTTTAGCCCCTGCTTTGCAACAATTAGACGATGCTTTGTCGTAAACGTGTTCTTCGTCGCTTTTATTTCGCAATCTCCTATAACAATCTGATCTTCTAAAGCTTCATAGTCTGGTACCATTGTACCTAGTAAGGACGTTGAATTTTTAGGATTTCCACTCTTTCCCTACTTTTTACTCGCATCAGTTGAGTGCAGACAACTACCACAAACATCAAGCTCCTGTTTGCTCGTACTCATTTGCTTGTATTCGTTGTTGGTACGATTACTCGTGGAAATGCGATTTTCTCCCGTGTACAGATCGAAACCACGGCGAACGAAGTCTTGTTAAGAGGGGAAAAAATAACGCGTATGATAACTCGAAGCTGGATAATGAGAGGCTGGGAGATCCGAGCCCGCGCTCATTTACTTCTTGATCAGAGAGAGCTACCCCGCCGTCCTTTCCTTTGCGTTTCTTCCAGTTCATCCGGTTCTTCCTATTCACTGGCGTCGGCCATTCCATGGTCCGGCCATTACGACGGGGATGCACGATGTAAAACGTGACCAAGCGCGCGTCGTTGGAAACGTCTTTTCAGATGTTTCCAAGTAACGCGTCGGTTCCTTAAATTCGCGGTTAATGGCTCGGCGGCGCAACACCCCGTGAAAGCTTAAGGGGAAAAAAGCGCCAGTACGCGTTGCCACCCCACACTATGAGTATAATCTTGTTTCAAGATTTTAAGACGTCCCCGCTACTTGGGACATTATTATGCGGAGTTTGAACGTAGGGGTAGAAGAAAGAGGAACAGGGTTGAATTTCATCGACGTCTGTCTTTTAGAAATTTGCATACATTTCCTTACTCCCTTCCATGTTGAGTCCTCGCCTCTTTTAAAGCGTTTCAAAATAATAGAACGAAGAGGGCACACTTTGAAAACGCTAC
The DNA here is from genome assembly GCF_910591885.1 of Bombus terrestris. Classification (NCBI taxonomy): domain Eukaryota; kingdom Metazoa; phylum Arthropoda; class Insecta; order Hymenoptera; family Apidae; genus Bombus; species Bombus terrestris. Next base: position 15,471,255 of record NC_063270.1, on the reverse strand, counting down.
ATTATCGTAAAATTGTTTCAGGGTAAATGGCGAGCTTTCGTTGGCTTAGTAATTTACTATTACAGGTTGGCTTGAATTATACAGTTTGAATCAGCACGGATCGTTAACCCTTAGACCAAAGTTTGTTGATGTTGTAAGCGTTTGTTAATATTTTTAGTTAGTTACTATACAAATTTTTCAAACAGTTTCCTAACTAATAGCAAGGAAAGTGAAATTGTTACGTGTGATCTTAATTCCCATGGCTACGGGTTACATATTTTCAAGTTCGTGTATTTACTATACGTTCTACAATAGCTTTCATTTTATGTATTTTCTGTTTTAACGTTCAAATACGAGGATGGTTGGTGGCCTAGATATTTCGCTCGACCTCGGTTTTCGAAGTTCGCAGTTATATTTTTAAACGGCCGTTTAATAAGGAAAATAGCGGCCACGTCCGCGTTTTCCCGATCTGGCCTTTCTCTCAGCGAGTTAGCCACTCGACTGCGATAGAACTGCATAAAACCCGCGGCCTCCGGAACCCATCGTCGGTCCATCTATTGGTTTCTTTTACTTTAAACGTGCCTCGGCAAATATCAGCAGTTCGAATCGAGCCGGGAGTGCAGGATTTTCCATCGTTAATTCCGTAATGGCCAGCCTGGAGTTCTAATAATCTCCTTTCTCTTACAATAATCCGATCCTTCCTGAAAAGGTGGCCTGCTGTTCGGAATTCATTTATCGGCTACGGCGATTTAAAGATTCAACAGCAAAGGCTTCATGCTCGGCCCGATTTAATCCTTTCGAGGTCGCGGTGTATCTGACAAATATTTCTAAACATACACATCGTTAATTTATTTTAACGTCGGAAATTGGATTTAGCGTACACGTATATCTTATATCTTTTCGCGAATGTGAGATATTTCTAAAGAAACACGAGGCAGAAAACGTAATAAAGAGGGTAGAGAATAGAAATAGAATGAAGGGGAGGAAGGATAGAAAGGGAACAATGAAGAGAATTTTTTAAATCGTGACTTTTTGGGATTTAAAGGATTAAGGAAAATTTCAGCTCGTGAATCGAGTGCTTTCACCGTTACTCCGTTAATTCATAACCGATAAAGAGACTTTATGAAGTTCTGGAAATTATTATTTTTGTGGCAATTTAGTAAGTACGCGTCGTGGGGTGTTTAACCAATGTATAACTTAATGATTCCCAATGCATGTAGAATCAACAATACCACCAATTATAAATTTCTGAATAGTTTCATCCATGTGACAAAATGACCATTGTCGAGTTTCGGGTCAATTGAAGCACATCTACGGACAACGTAGTTATTCCTGCTATGTAAAGCGCCGACTTTCGAAATTGACACCTGTTAAAGAGAATTTTTACTCTAACTCTACGATCGAACTCTAGCATTATACCTTCATCCTTGTCAACTTAAGGGAAGATAAAACATTAGATCGATTAGGTTTAGCGAAACAATATCATGGGCAATTAATTGGCTATAGTACTGTCAAGCTTGGTGGTTAATCGACCATTCCAGTTTTGCATTAATAAGTACGTCGTGCACGCAGTCGTAATTTCAATCGATCGTGATTTAGTCTGAATTATGGATCGATGTCTAAGCGGGACAGATGTTTCGCCGTCCATACTCTCTTAACTCTGTTGAAATGGACCTTGTTCCGGATGAAATTTATGACCTGAAAACAACGACTGCACGACGATCTTTGGCGGTTCACGGCATGTAAAATTTTAATCGAACGCAATTCGTTTGCAATCCTCGATTCGTCCTCGTTGTCTTTTACGCGGGTTCGTATGCCGAGGATTCCGCGGACGACAGGGATCTATAAATGTGCAAACAACCTGTAATGTCCATCCAGAGTTGTTGCTTCCGCGACTCGATCGTTCCTAGGCAATTCACTGAATTATTATATCGTCAATTTTCATTACCATCCAATTTCAACAGCAATACATTACTCTGGTGGAATATAATGGGGCATAAATTTCGGTCGACCAATCAATAGCAGAAGGCTTGTTCTATAATGTTTTGTTGCTCGAACGTGTTTTGCATGGTTATTTTAGCATTCAGAATGAAAATTGCTTTTTTGATGTACGTATCAAGATCATTTACAGGTTGTTCCAGGATCGTTTTGAAATTACATTAGGGTTATTGTAGGATCAAAATGAAAGTTATACTCAGAGTTTCTTTAAATAGAAGCATATGTCTATAAATGAGGGAAACGGATTAAGTCGCTTAAAAGCTGTGGCGATCAGTTCTATAAATTGGAGTTTAAAAAGGGAAAAATAACAATTCCAAACGTTATCTTTTAAAATTTATCTGGTAATACTCGATTGTTTTTGTTACCTCCTGTGATAAACAAATTGATGGAAATATGTACTTAAATCAGTTGAGATAGTAAGTACCATCTATTTGGATAATAACATTGAGAAATTGACAAAGAATGAAATTGATAAATTTGACTTTTAAGAGGCTTAAAAATAGATGTGCTTTCACTCCACGAAGGTAAAATTTCGACTGCATGTTCTTCATTCTTGTATAGGTGTAATTCTTTCCGAAGATTTGCAATATTTTGTAATTATTTTACATAACGAAAGTCTATCATGAAATCGGTAGCTATATACAAATGCTGAATTTAGATGGCGAGGAATTCAATCTTGATTTACCTGCCAATTCAGTTATCCCACCCGTTAATCCAATTTCTCCTGATATTCGAAGCCTGAACGAAGGTGGAAGCAACTAGCAACACATTCAACTATTTCAACTAAAATAGTGAAACCTGATGGATTTTAATAGTACATGCCTCTCAGGATGGTATGACTTAAATTTTTATTCCTGCAACAAAATAAATATTAATTTTTATTAAGATAAAATCATGATTGCACGTACTTATTTTCTAGTTATTTTTTCGTCACACTACTTTAGGATGTTGCAATAGAATAAGATCTACTTGATAAAACTATTAGAAATTGTGTTTTAGTTATCTTATTTTCTTAATTAATATATGCTTTTCGGATTATACATAATGTTTGGCACTAACAGGGGCTAATTTTTCTTATTGCATATTAACTTTTAAAAATATTCATGTTAAAGTTAAAAGAAGGAATAAAGTCATGCTGGCTCTTCCTATTTAATTGAATTAAACAAGTACACGTTCATATACTTTCGAACAATAGTGCACCCAAATAATATCATGTACAGAGTATTGAAACAGTTCTTATAGTATGTATGATCTCACACCCCAATATTATATTGTGCGTTATATGCATTATTTTCAAATATTAGAAATCCTTTTTGTTTACAAAAACGAGCTGTAAAAAATTCGACACCTACAATAAGGTTAAATATACTCATTATAAATGGTCTACTAGTTAAAATTAATTAAAAATATGGCACCACCAAAACCTCAGGATTTGGTACTATAAATAGCTAAGTCGTCGTCGATATACACATAAACGAAATACAGCAACTGATGAACGAATCCCACCATCCCTGCATCCCACCGGTGCATTGATCGGAAAAAACTCAGAAAGAGCTGTACGTATTGCCGCCTGTTGATTTCCTCGCGATACATCTGTCAATACACGCGACGTATACTCGCGCGTGTGTCCGCCGAAATCAACCGATCGAACGACACAGTATCTAATCGGGAAGCAATTATGAGCGTGGCTGGCGTCGCGACGCGTCACGCCGACCCGGATGTCGTGCACCCTCGAACTACACGGTCGTTCCTATCTCTCCATTATTGTTGCAATCGGTTCAGCCAACGATTAAAATTATATTCTCGTCACGCGGAAAACGGTTACGGGCGTGACACGCTTTGGCAGACCACACCGTGCGGTGTCCGGCGGATATAAATTTTGCTTTGACCGAATTATAGATCAACAAGACGCGATTAACGTATAATGAGCGGGTAAAAAGCGCACATGGTCGCGTTCGTTGCGGTTAATTTTCCGGCATGATTGTTGAACGTCCGCCTAAAATGTTCTATCCATCGTTTGAAAATATCCGCGGAAATTCAAGTTTTATCATTTTCTTCCTGTTATTTCTATTTTTCTACATTAAACTTAAAGTACAGTGTGTCTCTGCAATCGTAATAGTACCATTATAGGCAAGGTATAATTGCTCATGAAAAAATGAATAGGAAATGTAGAATAAAGTTTCACCAAGGAAGGTAATATTACCACACGTGTATTTCACGTTGAAATTATTTTATGAGGAATTTCATATCGACTTCTCTTCGTCCTTTCTGATTAAATTACGAGATAACTGGCAATGCACGGGGCATCGAACCGACAAGGGTAGTATTAACCCTGGAAATAAAAGAATCGCAGTGTTGAATGTGTTTTCACGATGAATTCTGCCAAGACTTTGATGACTTCTTCGGTTTTACGTCTTTGTCGCGACACGACGCGGTTTTATGCCTGAAGTCGTTGGCAATTTTTAAGATCGCCGCGTATCTACCTACGTATGACAATTTACGGCCGGCATGAATTTCCACGTATATGTACGTGTTCTTACTGGACGTGTAATATGACAAGAATAATGTGAGCTAGGTATACGGTCTGCTTTGAACGACCTGTTTAGTAAGTTTTCGCGGAGGAAAGACGCGACCTACGCCATGAACCGCAACAATGCTATTCATGTTACTTCTGGGAATAGCTTTCTTGTTGACCTGTCAGCCGTTGTTCTTGTTTCTTTCGTTTCTTTTTCTCAGGTGCATCCGGTTGCTCCGCCGCTTCGTTCGTGCGTTTCGTAATTTTGGACCGACGAAAGGGCCAAGAGAACGTGGAAAAGGTTCGCTCGGCCAGAAATATTCCGCTCACGCACAGCTTGACAAACGCCTGACATAATTTAAAAGTAAAAAGCTCGGTCTTCTGTAGCATAAACTTGTCCCGGGATTACATTACTTTGGTCGTCGTTACTCACTGGGCAAAACGGGTCTTCCATCGCGAATACAAATGCAGATGGAAACGGACCCATGCACGACGTTCAATTTCAACCGGCACCAATTTTCGGGTTTATTGGTTTCGCGGCGAAATTTAAGTATCCACTAAGATTCCTTTAATGGAGCAGAAGATTGAATCTGCCCCGGGAAAAGAATGGTTTACTAATACACCAGCATGGCGAATCGAAGCGAATACGGAACGACGTTCGGTTAAGTTCCACTAGCTGTAGATATTATTCCACATATTTCCGATCTAAAACAGCTGCGTAGTAGCTAGAAAGCGTGCACCGTTGGTACTTCGGACAAATGTGTTTCCATTACCAGTAGGAAAGAAAGGTCTCCCCCCCTCTCTCTCCCTTTCTCTCTCTCTCTCTCTGTGGACGAACCATCGACCTGAAATCTTTGAGCAATTCGATCAGCATCGGTCTTGTCCAGCGTAACTTTCGAGAACACCGTTAGGGAATTGGAAAATATACTCGCAGAGAGGGTGTACTGTGAACCAAACTTACGGTTCCGTCGAGAGAACTAGATCGTTGCAACGATACGTGGATGCAACCGAGAAACAAGTCGCAAATGCAATTTGAAACGTATATAGACGGGCATCAAGAGCCAAACCGAAGAAAGAACGAACGATCCTTCCTCGGAAATGTTTCGAACGCGATTAACGTCGATCCGCCGACGAAACCTTATATCGAATTCTATCGGACGCGCGTAGAAGAAGTAGAGAGAACCAGGGAGAACTCGCGCGGAATTCGAAATCGGATCATGCTTGAGCCATTCGATTCGTATAAGTCTTTATTACCCGATCGGCTAAAGCACGGATCTCTATAAATTCGAGCTGCGACGTTATTCTTTCGCGATCGTTCCAATTCTTCCAACTTGGTCCCCTCCGCTACGGCTTTACATATATAACATGTTTCGAGAAATTATGGTTAAAGTTGTGGTAAAATAAAGGAGTAACGCTCATTAATTTAAGTAAAAAGGTCTTAATGAATATGGATTGTGAGAAGTTTATATAAGAAGTTTTCATATAGATAATATACGTATGTTCGGTATTATCTCCGTTTATTCTAATGTATGGTTCGATGCATTTCCTCGTAGAAGTACGCGTACATTGAAAACTACTCGGCTTTTCTTGTATCTTTCGACAGTAATTCTGAATTCGCTGTTTCAATTTATCTAGCAAAGTATTATAGTTGGTTTAGTGTATGTACACACGGATAAATATGTAACTTCATAAAGAAACATACATATAAAACTTTGTGAATTTGATGAACAGCGTGGTTATACGTAATAGGGTCAGATGTTGCTTATACTTAAAATAAGTAGTGTATACACCTACAATTAGGATTCAGCTCCTTAAAACATATCGTACATTATCGTAGAGTTTGTTCAATGTCTATTTCTTGCGTAAAAGATATCTTGGAATACCTCAAACAATAAACAATAGAATCACCAGGAGTCTGAGTTAGAAATCAGTAACCGGAAAATTCTTATAACCACTGCGAAGGTAAACACTTTATATAGACCACTATTCCTACATTTCTATGTATATATCTAAGTCCTTTGGCCCTGTGTCAGCCGATTAACATCGAATCGGAAACGCGACTTTGCCGATCTACTCCGTTCACCGAGCCGGGAAAATACACGGTACAATGGATATAACGTTTCATGCTATAAAGGTCCATTCATCTTGGCCCATTCCAGCCGGTGCTGCTTTTTCGTTGTTCCATTAACTCTTATTTTTCCTTGGGAACCGCCCACAAGCTATCCCGTGCCAGCGGAGCAGGCACAGAAGAAAACCAAGAACTTTAACCCCGAGGCACCGTATCAAGGCATTTCCTTCTCTTGCTCTTTTCCTCCAGACTTTTACCCCTCCTTTCGTGGCGGCCATCAAAAGACAGTTCTTTCACCTGCAGCTCGGCATTGTGCGCCGGATGCTGCTGCGGCTTATCTTCCCCTACGTGAGACTGTTCCACGTTCCCTTGAAAGGGAATCGAGAATTTAACAGGTCGTAAATACTGCGGTAATTAATTTTCATCGGTTGTTGCCGTGATTTTTCACCGAGTTCTGACCTCGGGGTTAAACACCCCTTTCCCCTTTCCTCTCTTTTACCTCTGGCTGATCTCGCTTCGATTTTTCGGGTCATTATCAAGTTGCTTCCGAATTCACGGAGTTCTCATTATCTCGACATGATACCAACGAACAGATCGTAACATTCCGTTTGATGAATAATTAATTAATGTGAAAATACGACTCTTCGATACGGAAACGTTGCTGAAATTTAATAAATACGTCCGCTTATTTCGCCGTACTGTCTGCGTTAATGACGGACGTCTGTTCTTCCTCCGGGCATTCAGCGAATAATTGTCATTAAACTCATCGTGGTGAAGTAATAATTGCGTTTTTCGCCAAACCTACCGACGCTTTTCCGTTTTACATTAATTACGTGCACAACGAGCGAGGAACCGACGCGTCTGATCAAAACTGTCTTGTACTACTGAAAGTCGATGCGCGCTACTAAAAAACATTTGGAATGGAGCGCAACGAAAGTCCCGTCATCCTTTTCCTTCCTCTGGCGAAATTCCAACGGTGATAATCAAGCGTACCATCGAATTCGGTGGTTCTGCGATTTCTGACAGGCGGAAATTTGTACCGGCTCGAAATACGCGTGGTTTAATTAATTCTCACAGTTCGAGTGGCCTGTAACGTGACAGCTCGATGACGTTGAATGACTGACGTCACTTTTCTTCTCTCCCGACGTTTTCTCGAGCGCATGTTCGAAGAATTTCGCATCCTCCTGTTCGATCACGTCCAACAAATTTTACCAGAAAGATAAAGTTATTTCACAATAAACTTAGCTCATAAATTGAACGCGTTGCGAAATTGTATCACGGATTGTTTCCGTTAAACCAATTGACGAGTTTTGATAAATTAAAGAGAAGTTTGAAATTTGGAATTAATTATACGAATTTCCGGCCGTCTTACGTTGATAACAATTTCGATGAACTGGTAGTGGACGAGCTCCGAGGTGAGCAGAAAGCTCGCTCGATCAAAATATTTCCTATCGAAAACGTTTCATAGTGTTTTTATGTGCTTTTGCGAATCTGCTAGCAACAATAGCTTCGATGAAACAGGAAACGGCTATTGTTACCACGAAACTACGTCAAAACTAATAGAAGGCTTCGTTAAGCGCACTGCTTCACGTATAATTGAAGATGATTGTTAACGAAACATAGAACAGTATATATCGTACATATTATATTATATTTCCCTTTTGTACTAAAATAGCATTAAATATCAGAGTATCAAAGTATTCGGAATGTTTCATAACGAGAATTTCGTTCGAAAAAATGAAAAGAGAGAACATGAGCGATCTATTCCCTTTTATACTCCCCTTTTATATTTCCTGGCTTCGTTTCCTGCTTTTGTTACGGAAAAGAAAGAATTAGAAAAGCAGCCAGTTTAAAAAATTTCGTCGCACGATTTAGAGGCAACGCGACTCTTATTAAGACTCTGATCGAACCTTCGTTAACCAGTTATTCGTCTCCGTATTCGTTAGTGCGGTAATCACGAATCCGAGGAAAAAAATCAATTTGCAGATTTGCTCGGTCGAACGATCAAAGATCCTGGTGTAATTACGTCTAGTATTATTGGGAACCAATATCCTCTACGCGCTCCAATATCATTTCCTCTCGTCAACGGCGCCGTGCAAAGCCACACCGTGCCATCTCAGCTCGTGATGCACCGTTTCCCCGAATGGCGAGTTATATTACCGAAGTGCCGTTATTTACTTGCTCGTAAACGGTAAAACCGGCCGCATGTCGGTGACGGCGTTCGGTTCGAGCGACTTCGCGGAATTGTCGTTTCTTTGTTGGTGTAAACAGCTAAGAAAGAGGGACAGTTCCCGAAAGAAGAAAAAAAAGACGTAAAGAAGAATGAGAGACGAGAAGATAAAGTAGACGGGGAAAAAAGGGGAAAGGAAGGCGTGCAAGGAAGAAGCATCTTGCGGAATAAAAAGCGGCAAAGACGGTAGCTCGGAGATGTATCAGAGAATTAGCCAGGTTGGATGGTTGATAAGTTTGCAGTCTCGATGACAGCTTCCAATTAGGAGGCATTCGAGGAATTCGTAAGAAATCTCTTTTTATTGGCAGCTAGTTGGACGAGTGGGAATCGAATCTACTTACTACCGCATCTCGAGGTTAGACGAAAGTCAATTTATAGGGATCCGTTGAACGGACAATCGGAACTCTCGCAGCAATTACCGGGAGCCAGCCCTGTGCATTGTCGACTTCCGTGGCCAGCAATCTTTATGCAATCACTAGACTATCGGGGGCGCGCGAGTCGCGCTATATCGGCGAATTCTCTCGTTTATTGTTCCGCAAACGATGGAAGCAGCGACTAGCTGTCAGTAGCAGCATTTAGTTAAAGGGAAAACTGGAATGGTATACGTATTCTTTGAGGATTTTCAAACGAAGCGAGATGGAGCAGATAGAAAAAACGTAAAAGAGAGAAAGAAGTGGCGACCGAAAGAGGGTAGGTTGGTGAAGGGAGGATGGAGATCGCAAAGAAAAAGACGGAGAGGAGAGAAAGGAAAGGGAAGACGAGCTTACAGGAGCTTGCAAACGCTCCACGGGTCACCGCCGTCACACAACAATACAACCCCATCACCCTTAGCTGCAACCCAACTTTTCCCCTCCCCCGCCCGGCGGCGTCGACGTTCTTCCTGCTATCCACGCCTTCGCCACTGCTCGTTTCCACGCTCGTTTCCACCAACCTTCCCGCTCCACCATCTTTTCTCTGGCTGCGCGGCCTACAACTCACCGGAGTTAGAACCCTATCCAAGGTGAAACTCACCCTTTTTCACCATTGCTTCGCCCCCTCGCTGATTTTCTCCGACTTGCTCCTTACCGACCACCGTATGCTTTCTCTATCCCTCTTTTATTCTCGTTCTCTCCGGCAGCTTTCCCTTCTTATTTCTCATTTTGCGTCCCCGTTATTCTCCCTCTCTCAGCCAGACCTTCTTAACTTCCCTCTAGCTGTTTCTTTCTCGTAGTTATTGTCGACGTAGTCGCGGTCTCGGTCGTGGTCGTTGCTCGACGTAGCAACCCCTCTCCTCGCACGGCACAAATAAATGAGAAGCACACGTCAAAGTAAAAAAGGAAAGCCTCTTTTCTTTACTGGCGAGTCTTCGGTCGCCGGCGTGTTCTTTCCTCCTTAGCGGCGCGACTCGCTGCAAACGCGTTGCGTTTGTATGACGCGCGAGGAGGCAGGGTAAGGACGCGGGTCTCATTTCGCAATAAAACCGTTGAAACCGATAATAGAGCGGTTGGCAGACCGAATACCGATTTCTCGGAATAAATTCGCGTGTGCAGCTACCAAGAAGGCTGGAAATTTGCTTGGGGAACCTGGCGTACTTTGCGATTGTCTAGGGCTCTTGCAACGAATCATTACCGTTGGCATTCGCACCCACGTCGCTCGTACGCGCTTCTTGCACGACAACATCCGCCGTTAAACGCCTGCGATTATTTTCTTTTTTTCCTACCTGCCGTTCCAGCCGCGTATCTTTTTTCTACCTTTTCCCTTTCGTTGGCACCGCTAGTGATTGACGAGATTCGCTCTCGAGGCTGCAACCGTTTGTCGAGTAGTTGGCGCACGCCTAAATGCGCCACTCGCGCGGATTTACCGAGGCTTAGGAAGAAGGAATTTTCGAGAAGAACGCGAAAAATGTTGCCCGATTCTAAGATCGCCGTTGCTTTACGCGTTTCGTAGTTTTCCTCCATTTCCCCATAGTTTCTTGGATATTAGAGAGCGCAACGTTTACAGGAAAGTTTGCCGGGTTAGATTATTCTAAAAACCTGCTAGTTTATAACTGCGCGCTCTAAAATGCTTAATATTTCGGCTCGAAAAAATTTTGCTACATCTGACGACGAATTGTACTGGCTAAAAGTTATTCTTTGTTAAACTTCGTAAAAGTACTAAAGAATCGTATTGGTTGAAAATAGGTTAGATATATTTGCCTTTGATTTGAGCTTTTTCCAAACTTCAGCTACTACTGCTCAAAATTTGTCCATTAAATGAACCTTCGTTTCATTAACATAATATGAATGGAATGGTTAATACATGGAATGGATAACACGATATGAACAAGAAATGTATATTTATAAGATATATGTAACATATGGAACGTATACATGACGAACATATGCGTCCCAAGTAATTTAATCATTGAGGAAAAAACAAAAAACACGTTTCTATTTATCTTGAAATTTCGTGTTTGATGTAATTCTGGTACGTACTTTAACCGATATTAATTAAGAACAGCAAACACGGCAGGCAGTAAAAAAGATCGTCATATAACGAGTTAAACAGTAATACATAAAACCGTGTGATTAAAAAGTAAGAGATTTTATGAAATCCTCTCTGATTCGAACATCTATGGCGTCCAGTGTGTAGGACGGTAGTTAGCCGTGAAAATTATTCGTTCCCTTGGCAGGTGTACGTGCCTCGGTAGATACGCGTGTGTTCTTTCAGTAGTCGGAGCCGATAATATGGCCAGACCTGGCGCTGATTCAGCATCGAATTCGCAGGGGTTGCCGCGACATTAAAGTTCCTGTTCGCTTTAGCTACCAAGAAACGGTATTAACGCCCACGTCCGACTGCTGACTGTGAAAACGCGAGAAATACACATGAAATTTTAATGCGAGCTCAATTTATCGTGGCACGCGTGCCCCGACTACGTGATCCGACTTGCTTTCCGTTACCTTCCTTTCTGTCGAGTCTAGAAATTTTTACAAATTATTACCTCGAACGTCTGTTCCAATATTCCGTAGAAATTTTTGGTAGCAGGAAAGGCGAACGAATGAAAAGCTTCGATATTAACACGAAGTAATAATTAGATACGTAACAGTACATGAGTCGACGGAAGATTCGAATCAGAAGAAGAGACTCATATTTTTGTGCCTTGGAGTGCCAACGTTGTTTTGGTTTGCTAGGTTCAAAGGTAAAAACGAACTCCGTACAAAATATTATCGCCGTTATTTGTGATCGTCAATCGGAGCTACGTTCGAGCTTTTTATAATAACAACTGTAGTTATAAATAGACGAACGTGCTCTCTGGAACAATCAGTATAGCGAATTATAACGAGGCATTATAGGGAATCATATAGCGAGTCATGCAGTCGAATAACGAGCGTAGAGTTGAACGGTAGTAGTGAGTGGCCGATGATTACGACCGGCATACAATATCTTTGTACTTGTATTTAAAGTGATTTTAATATGCACTGACTATTACGATTTTATCACTCGTCTCTTTAATAAACCAACACGTTTAATAATCCACCTCAGATACATATATTAAAACTACGAAAATACAATATAGCCAAGCATATTGATTTTCAAAATTATTTTAGTTGCATCGTAATGTTCTATTGTATATAACTATAATAACTATTATATGTAATTAATTTTTTAATTGAATTATACCGTATCAGAAACGAGCAAGTTTTTTTTAGCGGTAGCGTGTCCTAACATGTGTCTTTTTCTATTTCATAATTTCTTTCATACACACCGGGAAAGTTATAAAGACATTCTCGGAATATATTCAATCACGTCAGTTCTAACAATCGAATGGTCACTCGCTATTTTTTCACGGCTTGTCACAATCGTTCGTATCTCTACGTATCTCTAGCACTCGAAAGTCAATCATTGTCAGTAAACAAAATTCTGTGTCTACGACCTTTAGTCATTCATTCTACATACCCACAGCGTACAAATCAATGAGCCAAAGTGTCTTAAGTGGAATTTACGCGTCCTGTCGCGGTCGATCGATGAACACACAGACGTCCTTTAACCTCTCCTAAATGAAGTTACTTCGATCTATTCTCGGCAAAGATAGGATTTCCTGGAATAGAAAACGAAAGGCCGGGATTCAAAGGTTATCGATCCTGCTGCGATTCTCCTTGCCGCGTTCCTAATCACGTCCGCTTCTTTCTCTCCGTTATTTCTGTTTCTCGGACGGGTGTAGTTGCGGCGTAGGAACGCACGCTGTATCGGGAAGGATAAATAAATTCCGGTCATGAACGGCGTAATTCACGTGGAGGCGCATGGAGGTCTAAATCACCGTGAAAAGCTCTGGCAGACGACGCGGTCGTTGAGGCAGGCAAACGAAGATGTGGATGTTCGCGATTTCGTGCCAGAGGAAACGGTTTAACCTCAGACATGGTATACGTTCAAACATGCTACCGAATAATACTTCGCGACTAATACGGAACGTTTGCCAAATGAAAGCTCAGCAGGGATCGCGAGACAGAGTGGAGATGCGAAATATCTCGCTAATCACACGGTAGTATGCGTCTGTCTTCTTGCTTCGCTTCTACAGTCTCTTGAGACGCCTTAAATCAAGACGAGCCGAATTTCATTTACAAATTATGTACGATCAGGACGATGCTATTTAGATTCGAGGCACCTATTCTTAGATACAGTTCAGTAGTCTAGTTTTTCACTTTCACTTTTCGCCTGAATCTCGTCGCTGAAACGATTCGTGGCAGTGGCTTTGTATTTATAATAGCTTTGACACTCTTCTAACGACCTTATTACGGATAATTAAATTAATGAAACTACGCTTAAACGAAATCCAAGGATATGGTTAAATGGATGCGTATGTATCGTACATAGACTCATAGAAACTATATTCGTCAGAACGATAATTCAGTAGAACACGCATCCGATGTAACCATAGTTTAATCCTTTAATTTTGCGTTAGCCGTAAACAGACGAACTTAATTAAAATCTGAGATCTTCCACGCAAACAGAATACATCACTTTGTGGATCGATGAATGCAAAAGCGCAAAGCAACAAAGGTAGAGGGATCGGAGATGCGAATGTTGTCGCTAATTCCGTGTTCCTGTGCGCATTTGATCCCCTGGTAAGCCTGGCAAGAAGCAACGTTCCTTTGTGGAACCGGGAAACTGCAGGTAAATGAGTTCCGGTCATAAACGCGACGAGTAAGTCGTCTCGAAGAGAAACAAAGAGAAAGAGAGAGAGAGAGAGAGAGGCAAATAAAGAGGGAAGGGGAAGAAAAGAGACATGCGCGTGTTCAGATGGTCGAAAGGACGTACGATGGTTGGAGTAGGGAGGAGGAGAACTACAGGCGCATATTCTGAACGAGAAGAAACGATGCTTTGCGGCAAACAGCCGTAACAGAGACAGAAGATGGAGAACGGCGTTGTCGAACAATAAGGACTGCGAAGGTAGCGCGGGGTGTTTGCCAAGTAAAACTCAGCAGAGCAGGGCGAAAAATAGGAAGACTGAAGGCCGCCGCCCCGTATCTACCGCGTCAGCCCCTTAATCTCTGGCGGTGTGATAACGTCGACGCAGCATTTTGCATGCTAGACTGCCAGGCTGCTACATCTATTCCTGTCCTCTCCTCCTGCACCCGGTATCCCCTTCATCGGTGTCCCCTCTTCACCTCCTCCCCACAGGCATCTATCCACCGATTCCATCCTCGAGCTCCATCCTCCGGTTTAGACGTCCTCGTCGTTCTCCTTCCTATTCCTCCTTACTACTATGGTGCGTTGCTACGGTGTGCTGCTACGACGCTGTGACGACAGAGACAACGTCGTGTCAGCCACGCAATCTACCTGCTCTCCTGCTTAGACTGCCACCTTACTCCATCGAGTCCTCGACTAACGCCTATCAGTAGCTTCCGTCATCCCCCGCAGGCGATGGAAGTCTCATCAATTACCGCAAACTCCGGGCCTCACGAATACGTCCTTACTCCCAAAATAGAGGTATCTTTTGCCAGCCAGAATTTTGATCTCCTAGAAGCGTGTAATTGTTTATCGAAGAGAGAAAATCGTTCTCTCCTCCGAGTCGACGTCGATCATACGACGGAAACGACAGAGAAGTATGTGAATCTCATTCGACGAGTCGAGTACACCACACCGGTGGTTCTGCTGGCTTTGATTGGCTTTGAATAACGCGCCGCTCTTTAACGCGTTTAATATAGGTCACCGGGACAATGGAAAGAGGCGGAAACTGCTTGAAAATTTCACACTGTGCGGCGTGATTTTTCGTTGTCCGTGTCACGATGAGGAACAACTTTATCTATTCTCGTAAAGAGAACGAGGAAACGCGAGATAAAAAAATAGTAATTTCCTCGTCCTGGAGATAGGTGACAATTACCGGCTACAATTTTTTGGCTCGTTCGACCTATCAGCCAGGGAGGTTAATGGTTTTAACGTCGCACAGCTTTTAATTGGCGCGCGCGCGCCAATAACAGTAAGAATGGGAAAGATTAAGACGGCCCTGTATACGCAACGCGGAACGTTAATTTATAGCCCGTGCTTATACGTCTTTTCCAGCGGTGGCCCTGTTTCTGACTCCTATAATCCTCCCCGGCCACGTATTTCATTGCGCTCTTTTCGCTCCGCGTTTCTTCCTTCGGAGCAACCTTCTACGAGGACATAAAAAGAACTCGCGCGCGGCGAAAGATGTCAGGCTAGGGGAGCGGTTCTTGCGAAAATAATGACGCTTTTCGCGAAGAGATTACACATAAATCACTTTGGAAACTTATTACTCGAACGCGCCGTGCCTTCGTCCTATCCCACGTTCTCTACCTTTTTTTCTTTTTCACAAAAGTCCACGCCTATTTCGTTATTTATTGACGCGTCCCTGTATCGAAGCACGAGGCGACGTTCAACAAAAACTATCCCATCTAAATTACACACTATGTACGTAACCTCGAAATTTTCTTGATGCCTCGAAGTTACCCCTGGGGCAAGATAGGGTTATTTGAGTCAAGGTAAGCAATTTGCCTTATTATTCGGCAAATTTAGTTATGAATAATTGTTAAACCATCTACAGTTGAAAATATACTATTTAACTCGTTGTTTACTATTCAACTCGCGTGTTGAACAATGAACTATATTATAATATAGTGACAACTACAATCTTCTGCGAGGATTTAACTTCTATTGATTGACGAGAAAGAGGTTTGTTCAATGTTAACATTTTCAGTTTTAATTATCATAATTTAGGAGCATACAGAAGTGTACATTGCTTTATTTCTAAAAGTTATTTGGTTACCAATTTCATCGATTCGTATATTATAAGACCTTCTTGCTGATTCAAATAGCTCTGTCACAGGATTGTTCGAATCATCGTTTATTCGTTTTTGATATCTCTTCTCGCTAGATCTATAGAGTACACGATATTTTCTCATTCCTCCATTATCATATCAAAGACTAATGTTATCCCATAACATATAACAAGTTTCATTATTCTGCGTTAAGTCGTAGATTGAATTTTAACATGTGAAGGCTTGGATAGCTCAAGCAACCCTTGTTCTACATACATAGGTTTGCTCTTTAGGGAGTTTGCTCTTTCAACCACTAAGAATAAGAACAAAGTCGTTATTCGTGATACTACTCTGACCTCATGATGCAACAATGACACTCCTACAGTCGAAATGGAATTGGAAAATGGACAATTCCTGGCTGTAATACGGTACAGTGGAAAGGGTGTTAACGGGTTGCGGATGTAGCTGGTGCGAGGGTCCATAGTCACGCATTAGTTCCGTAGCCCCTCTAGGCTCGTACGTTTCAATTTGTCCCCGGTCTCTGATGTAACCGCGCGGTCTCATTAGTCGAGGGGTGAAGGAACGACAGACCTTCTCCGTTCCGTGCCACTACCAGCTTGCGCTTGCCTCTGTCGCTCTTTACAATCAACCTTACTGCTGCTCCACTACCCTCAACCTAACCACCCGTCCACCTCGTCGACACTCTTCTTACCACTACCCTTGCCATTATGAGGCGAATACAGTGACGCGAGGTTGGTAGTATCGCGTTCAACCAAGAAGTTCGCTATCCGTCTCCGTGGATTGGTAGTAGTGTTAGGTACGAACAAACAATTACCGGTTCCACCCTGACGATTGGAATGCTGGGAACGAAGCCTTCATCCACCTGTCGGCCAGTTTCTAAGACTTCTCTGTGCGGGGAAAGTTTCGCTGGAAGGGAGACGAAGAAAAGAGTCGTCTCGCACCGACGAGTTTCTCGGGGAAATTACGCTCACCACCTCGAACGATGCTGGGGATCTTTTCTCCGCCCTTCTTCGTATATTTCTCTCTCTCTCTCTCTCTCTTTCTTTTTCTTCGTCTTCGTCGACTCGTTCTTCATTTTTTCTCGAGTTTCTACGCGTGCTCGGATGAAAGTAAAGTAAAGAAAGAGAGAGAAGAAGATAGGTGGAATCGAGCTGAAATGAAGTCGAATCGAAGGAAAATAGAAAGTCTCTCGATCGAAACGTGGCATTCCATTACTTCCGGAGAAAATTTTCTCCTGATTACGATGGGGACTTATTTGTGTCTACTTTGCTCGATTACGCCGCGGAAACGGTTGGCTGCGATCTAACTAGAGCTTAATCGAAGCGAAAGGAAATTCGTTTGCTTCGAACGTGGTCGGTGGAAAATTTCAACGATAAATCGATATCGTATTGTAGGGATTTTTAAAGAGAATGCAGTAGTTTTAATACGAAGGTAAAGCTATTACGTTGTAACAGAATGTCCGTTTAAACGCATCAGATTCTTTATCTAAATTGTATCCAGTAGAATATTCTTTGCTTACAGTAGATATACTTTATATAGAAAAATTGAATGTCGATCTATTCCATTTTGTTTCGCCTATATTCCGCTTGAAATGATGTGGAAAATCTCTTAGGATCTTCTTCGCAACAGCACAATGAATACGCATGAAATACAAGTTATTTTCCTTTATGTCGAAAATGTATGGAATATTAATATAGTTTCTAAAGAGACTGCTGCTACTAATGAACATATTTTTGTTTCATGGTGTTATTCCTAAAAATAGATCACAGGGTGGATTTTTAAGAGTTTATGAAATCCGAAAGAAAATATTTTTCGAGAACAGTGTTAGAAATATCGTAATTTTAATGACAAAAGTATATCGACTGATTTTTGCATTCGGCTTTTCTCTGCTACAATCTCTTTTACTCCTTTGGGTAAACATACGCGAACATTTTACAGGATACACTTACCCATACCTATTCTAAGTTTTCAATATGCAATCATGCACTCTTTTTTCATTCCCTAACATCAAACACTCGATCCAGCCACGCATTCTTGCAATCGGAGTTCAGCTGACCGCAATAAACAATCAGCCAAAATTTCTATTCCTGCAAAACAGGAAGACAACGTCGTATGCTCCACTATCTCCCTTTTCGCAGATAATTAATTATGGGTTCGCGTGACCGTACTGTAACGTAATTGCATCGACTGTAATTGACGCGCTCGCATCGCCAAATCGCGATGTTCTGGATGTTTACGAGGACATCGGAGCTACCAGAGACGCGGAGAGAAGTTAATCGAATCGAAGGACGTTGATGGATATCGGTCTCTCAAACCCTTCTGTTGCCTTTCGTCATCTCGACTGATTCCGTGAAATTTATCATCCCGTTGATCCGATTCTATCATCGTAAAATCAGCATTCGAGCTCTCGCGTCTTCGCCAGACAGTCTACCGGGTGTCGTCGTCGAAGAATCGATCGATTTCTCTGGTTACTAAAAAAATAACCGAGAGAGAAACTCGTCGGCTCTCTCGTCGGATTCAATCCCGTCCGAACGAAACTTAGACGAAACTTTCAGCCGGCTCATTTTTTGCGCCCGACCTAACGTATGTGGTGGAAAAGTTGGGGTAACTTAAACAACTTTGCTCAGTTCTCTGGTGATATTATCTGAAAACATGTTTTTGATGTCACTGTCCAGTTATAAAAAAACAGCCAACTTCTTCTCGCCTGGAGATTCTTCTTCGCCTGTTTTCTGACTTCCGTGTGATATTGATTTTGTAAAGATTGACTATATCCATATTTCTTTTCGTAGAAGAGATTCAGAAAAAGGGGGAGGGAGAGAGAGAGAGAGAGAGAGACCAGATTGTTATTTATTTTCATTTCATGCAGGACCTCCATTTATCTTTAGCTGTTTCTCTTACAGTACCACAAGCCAAACTTATTCCGTTTGTTCGTGTTTGAGAGTGGTTCGCTATTCGCGCTAAGCGGATTGAAAGGAGTCCTCCCGACAGCAACTCCGCAAGCCTAACCTACTCCGGATCGCTTAGGGCGATACATGATAACGACGTAACGAGCAATTATACGTTTTATACGTTAACTCGAAACACCAAAGCATGATCAATATCGTTTTATTGCGAAACAATGTCGTGATAATAATTAATCGATTGTTGTATAGAGATTAAGGTAATTGAGATTGGAGAAAGACAAACTTTCCTATAGTTAAAGGAAACTGCCGGTTCTGATCGAATTATCTGCTTTCTCGACAATTTCCTTCAGTTGGACGGGTCAGCGTGGAAAAAAAAGAACAAAAGAAAAAAGAAAACGATGGTCGATTACGATACGAAACAGCAATCGTGATTCGGGTCAATCGTAGAGAATCGTCGACGAAGGAGGCAAGGAGCGAGAAACGATCTGTGCAGCGATTTCCTTCGTTCTGCGCAACTTGCGGAAACTTATTTCCGATTCGATACGGGGCAGACGTTGTTCGGATTAAATCGTCGGTGTGACCCGATGTTCTATCGTCTCGAGTGCAAGGCGACCGCTATCGTATCATTCTATCCACCGGGGATCGGTAGATCGTCGATTCGACATTTGGTACACGATGCGCGAAACGATCGTTAGAAAGGAGATAAGCGTTCGCGGAAATTGTTCCTGGATTTTCGCCGATGAAACGATAAAAAACTAAGCGACTATCGATCGGTAATGGCGACCAACAGCGAATTGATTGATTGAAATTCGTCGAATATTTCGTTCAGAAATATTTGAAAAGCTTCCACGTTATTGAAAATATTAGGTTATTTAGGAAGTTTGTGGCAAAAATGCAGGAAAATTTAGTACTTTAATAAATACCACGTGTAATATGTCTTTCGATAACTTTTAAGCAGAGTATCCAATTTCTTACAATTAAAGAGAACTTATAGAACACTGAATGCAGCTAATAAGATGCGACGTTCTTTGCATGTCTTTCATCAATACACGGGACTCGATGATATTTTATTGGAAAGTGAAATCTTTATAATTGGATAATAAATTCGAGATACTTCTCTTTAAGATTTCTCTTGCGTAATTGGGCAAATATTATAAGCAAAAGTTTGCAAATTTCAAGTTGCAAATTACTAATAAATATACTTGCATAACCGTAACAACGACGAAACAAAATGAAATTTCTCAAGTAAATTTTATTAATTACTTCTTATTTAATTATTTCATGTAAAATTATAATTTTATACAAGAGAAGTCTATAACCTGTAGCGTCTAATCCCCCACTTTACTAACGTCATTAATTGATGTTATCGTGCAAACGGTGCCAGGTGTCCATATACTGTACTTGTGTATGCAATCGCAAAAATGTTAATTTTAATATATACAGTATAATCTCACGTTGAACGTTTATTTTAAAAAGATATCCATGGATCGATGAAACGAAATTCAATTTTGTTTCTGTATTTCATTCTGTATTTTTCAGTAATTAGACAAATATGCACGTGGCCGTATAGCGATCCGATTCCATCCGATTCGATCCGATACGAGCGTGGCGTTTGTTAACCGACGTATTCGCAACCTTATTAGCCTCCGGGTGATTACGATGCCCACGTTTTCCATCTTTCGTGCAAATATTCACGTCAGGCCGCGTTCCTCGTAATCGATTTCATTCCGGTTTAATGAGATTTTAATTAAACGTCGCGTTTTTTTAAAGAAGCGCATCTCTCGTTTCTCGATAGCCTGCACGATCCACGATACGACCTGATAGGAGTGAAAAATTTTTCGCATGGAAGTTAGGGGACCGTGCGTAATTCGTCGAATGCATCAAAGAATCGTTCGCTCCATTTTGCTAGCTATCCTCTCTTTTCCCTTCCTTACTTTTTCGTTTCTTTTTAATTATGTCGCGTTGAATGAAATTAATTTCCGATGCAACGTGGTGCTATTAGCGCGATATACAGAGGAAACGTGTTACGTTTCGACAATAAAATGAAAGCGCGGTCTGGCAAGAGGGCTAATCAGAGATGACGGTTCTCCCGTCGTCATTCAGGTCTTCGCAATAGAAGCAATTAAGTGCGTAATTATACAAAACCGCACGTGCCTACCGTCCACGCCGCCACAAATTCATTCGACGCGGACCGCAAAGCAAATCACTGTTGTGCGTTGCACCGAGCTGTGTCGCCGGCTTGTCAACCGTCATTGAAAACTACGCCGTTCAGATGATAGCGTTCGCCAGCGTTCGAGGGTTACGCGCGATGACATTCATATGAAATCGGTATGGATCAAAGTGTAGCTAAAACATCGAGATTCAACCATGCGCAACAGCAATATACGTTTAGTTTCAAAATCAATGGTAAAAACAATTTTGGTAATATGGGACTGATCGACAAGCTACTGAATTTTGAAATTGCTTCCCTGTAAAAAAATAGGATATGTGATTAATTCTGTTCTTCCCCTGCAATCCTCGTATAAAATCAAAACTATATAGAGTAGAAAAATACATAAATACTAGCATATATACGTGTATATATATAAACATTTCACAGAAAGATACAGATGCATAATTTAAAAAATGATACTACAATGAGGCACTATAATAGTTTTTTGATTGCATGAGAAGATGATGGTTTGATAGAATATAGCGAATACGCGTGGTTAGCATTAATAGTTATCAATATGATTAATACCAATAGCCAAAAATAGTATTGCATTAATTTCCATTAATTTCATAATGGTAAATACTGATGAAACAACAGGGACTGACATTACTTTTGAATTTCAGTCATCTTGTCCAAGATTCAGCATAACTTTAGACACGATGACTTGGCATTCAGAGTCAAAGAAACGTCTTCTATGATTGTACATATGATTAGAGGGGAATGATACGAATGAACGTGTTTCGTACGTTTATTCGTTTAGTTGCTTCAAGGAGTAGAATTGGACCGGTCGTTGATGAGAGTGGATCGCGCTTCATCGTTCCCGCGTAGAGAAAACGAGATTTGATATTCCGCGGTATTTCAGTGAATTCCATACATATGAATTATCGAGTGTATTTGATTTATGGAAAGAGTGTAGCTGCGAATCGCGGGGAATATTCGGTGAAATGATTTATACGGACAAGTGGGATAAAATGGATAAATCATATAAAAGAGAATGTAGAAAGTAGTTAGAACGTGTATCGAGAAATTTATGAAATAGGATAAATGGTGTATAGAGGACCATAGTACGCTCAAGGGTGTATGATTTTTTCAACGTGACCAAGAACTACCTTTGTTTTTCTAAAATCCGAAACACACTGGCTTCGAAACACGAGCAGATAGGGGTTGCTGGATTTTCATTGGCTCCCAGGGGATTGGAGAGTCAATCGAATGGGATCGCTTGCAATTTCGTCGCCGCAAAAGAACCGGTTAAGCCGCGGTCGCTTTGGTCGCGGGCGCGATACGCGCAATTTATTTTGATGCACTCTCGACCGATTGAAACAACCACAAAACACCACGTTGACCTTTTTTTTCTCCCTTCTCTATAACGTTCTCGTTGCCCAGCCGCTTCCACGCAGAAAAACCGCCATGTCCCCTCTTTATCGCTCTTCGATCCTTTTAATACTTTTCTCATTCTCGATGATCTTTCCGGAGGAAACGAAGCATCCGCGCGAAGAATCGTCTTACACACACACACACCCTCTATTGTAGAACATTGAAATATTCAGCGTTATTTGTTCACATTAGAATTCCAGTGATTCGGCGCGAATTCACTTCTGGCGATGTTTGCGGTGGTCGGACAAGTTTGAAAAAGCCGAAGTAACTGAATTTTTATTAACCTTAATCACGAGAAAAGGCGGCAAGGGTGGTAATTTTCTGCCTAGCGTAACAGACACGCGCTCGTCTTCTGCTTTTTGTCGCTTTCATTCGTTCTTTGGTAACATCGCGTAGCATATCCAATATGCGCGTATGCGCACGAGCTCTTGCTCTAGGTTTTCTACCTACCATACATTCAATCGCGCGGCCGTGTATACAAGCACATATGCGTGTTGTACGTACTCGAGAGGTGTGCGCGTGCAGTAAACTGATTTCTGTGTCAAGCACCAAGTGCAGATAAACTGCTTTGAAAAATTAAACGAATCGTGTGTTTACGCGACTACAGCGTTTACGCGGCCGCGCTTTTCAAACGTCGCTTCGATGGTACTCGAACGTGGAATTTCCATTTGCCCGGGAATTTTTGGTATTTACCGAGCTCGGAAAGAACCTAGGTAGAAGTACGGGAAAACGCGATTGAAACGGTGCGGTGTTCCAAAGATTCGACTCACCGTGAACCATCTTGTTTCTTTTTCGAATGCGCGTTAATTTCATATTCACAGGAGAATTTAATTCTCTTTCTCCCTCCTTTCTATGTTTTTTTCTTTTTTTCTATCTCTTTTCAGTTCTCTTTTCTTCTCGTTTCTTTTTCTTGTACATGGCATTTTACCGTTTTCGTCTAATACGGAAAATTCGTCCGTTTCTTCACGGCATAGAATTCGCGTTCGCTGTTCTTCGTCCAATAAACCGTCCACATTCGCCTTAACACTCAAAGAACGTTTAATTGCCGTTTAGAGGAAGCTTACGCGTTAAGGGAAGTTGTCTATAGTCGTTAGACGTAACAGGCTACGAGGCACGCTGTCTTGTCCAAGCGGTAATCTGCATTAAGAACTGCGAGTTATTTATCAAGCAACCTGCATACGAAACATGGATTACGTCCGTAGTTTGTATGCTGTTTATGCTTACTAGTCGGAAACATGGCGGTGGAAATAATTGAAGCATCGCGGGCATTTAAATGACGTTTACAACTAATGAAATATAAAAGCTTCGTCGTTACGTTTTATCTCCTTTCATAACCGGTAAAACATAGTAGAGAAACGACGAACTGGTGGCAAAGAAATATCACGTTAGTTGACACATTAAAACGAATCGTCCACAACATTTTTCACGATTCATTTTACGACGAATATGATTGTAAATGTGTAATTGTCAGGGGATGTTCTGTATTCAAACCGAAGTGGAAGGGCCGTCCAGGGTGGTACAGGGGAAAACAGAGTTTCCGGAAGCTAGCCGACGGTAAATAGACATTTCTGTTTGCGGGAGCGGCGCGTCTGCTCGTGATAGACAAGAATGCCGTCGTTATGGCGACGCTTCAGTGTAGCCGGCCCCGGTAGTAGATACGTAAACGAGATAGAAGCTTACAAAAGGCGTGTTGCGGATACGATGCCAGCTTGCGGCCGCTCGCCTCGTTTTCTTTCTCCCTTCTTCTTGTTCCGTTTCCTCCCCAAACCCACGCGTTTTGCCTGGCGAGCTTGAAAGAGTAATTGAACGTCAACGGAACACTCGACGCATTTAAAAATACACGTTCCTCTCTGCACCACCTACGTTTGATTCTCCCGGCTATTCGTGCCATTCGGAACTCGCTTGTTTTTAAACGATTAGCTACGCGCGCGCGTGATACGTAATTTATGAATACTTCGCGAAAGAGCACGATCTAATTAAATTTGTTGTTACGATGCATGGCTTGTTCCATTACGTTATTCTTTATACGTACACGATCTTCTTCTTTCATTTGATTATACGATCGAAGGTGAAAGAACGCGAGATGCTCGTTTAGCTTGGATGTGGGCGAGTGAGCTTCTGTTTTCATTTTTCCGAATATCCAATGATGTTGACAAAAAATAGCGAACATAAAGCGACAAAGTAGTCTCATTATATTTATTTGTATATGCATATTATAGACATACGATAATACTGTGTACATTGTATGTGCAAATGTAGTACACGTAGGATCTATACAAATATACTATCGCGTAGGCGTCAATATTTACTTGATATTGTGTGTGTTTCTCCATATAATTGGATATGCTGATGATACATTCATATGATAAAACTTAAATTTTTAATATTATAATGTTCACGGACGTATATATACGCGCTATTAAAAATGATGATTACACGGGATTACTACAATGATGAGTCTATTTTTATCGATTTTCCAAGTTTTATGTCACTTCGTGGCTAAAAAGAAATTCGTTAATACGATACAATTGGAAAATGAAACAATTTCCTCTGTCATTTTACCGATCGTCTCTTTTGAAAGTTATTTTAGTCAATTTTCCTTTGTTTTGAAACATCGAAGCGTTTGCGTTTCCATCGTTCGGAAAATTCTGTTAAGGTCCACTTGATTTTACCACGTCCCTATGTGTTTAAGTGCATGTACATTCGTTATAAATTAATTTTTTTGAGAATTAACTAGACGAATATCTTTTTCTAGGCTCGTGAATAGATTTATACCACTTTCGATAATTTTAACCTATTGTACAATTCATTAAATTTTCACTAATTTGTGTCGTTGGATTATTGGCGCCTGGACTTTTGAACAGAGTACAGATTGTAGGAAAATGGACTTACATCACTCTCGAAGTAAACGGTCCATGTTTTTAACATTCAAGGATTACGTACGTATGCATTATATTATTGAAAATATAACTCTGCCGAATTGCAGAGACGTTGTTGTCATCTGTTTGCAGGGCCTCAAAAGTTTTCCTAGAAACGAACCAGAAATTAGTAATTAAATTAGGTGTCCCGTTCAATTATTAGGGGTTATACCTCATCAAAATTTCTGTTTAATCGGGAGGTAGCTTTGGTCGAATTGCAAAATATGTTACAGGAGAACAACATCGATAATCATGTACCGTTAGCTCGATACGGCACGCCGTACAAGCTTTCCAATGAATAATTCATGAGCAATACGGAGATTTACTTAATCGATCACGATACACATTTTCGCAAAAGTGGCGGTAACCAGTAATTAAATGTAAATTCTCGTCCGTACGCTTGATTTACTTCATTGAGTGAATTCGCAGTTGTTAAACGAAAGGCAAAAGTTCGATTCTCTTCGCTTGAGAATGGTCCCGTAGGGAAGAAAATGTTTAAAAGGGCGTAAATTCTAGAACGTAATCGGACAAAAACGTGCCTCTGTTGTTTAAACTTCGGCTGGATCGAAGGTCAGATAGAGGATGGTAGGTTTAGTCAAAGTACAGTGATGCAGCGTGTGGTTTTCGTGCGCAAAACCCGCTTGCTCGAAAATATTCGCGCGCTGTTTGAGAGCGAGATGGCGGAACACGCGCGAGCATCGATAAAGACAGACACAGATAGAGAGTTCCGGAGAGGAAAGCGGCGGCGTGGTTGAGGGTCGATTTTACACGGACAACGTACAATCTCTATGCATGAGGCTCACTGCAGCTACGGCTTCCTAAGTACACAGAATACGTATTTGCATTTCGGTCTTTGTACCGGTGTGTCCCTGTTAGTGTTTCACGTGCGTCTGTCTCTGTCGTCCCGTGTGTCCCAACCGTTTTTCTCTATTTCCCTCTGTTTCTCTCTAGACGTCTCTTTGTCCTTGTTATCCGTTTGTCCGTTCGTATCCTGCTTTCATTGTCTGGCGTTCTGGATTTCTCGGTTGCTCTTTTACCATCTCTGTCGAAATCCTCTTCTCGTCCTTCTCTCTGCTTCTTACTCTCTGTATCCTTTTCTCTCCTTAGCTCGATCCTCCGTGTTTCTATATTCCTGCGCCGCTTTTCTCACCGGAGTTTCAACGTTGACCCAACTCCATACGGGCAGGCCAACGGATCCACTCACATCCTGTTAACCGCACTGCGGTCTCTCTCTAAGTCCCTGAACTATCATGCAAGTCAGTATTTATAAACTTGGGATTAAATCATCGTTAAGGTACCGGGAGTTCGCGACAGCGAATTCTCTTGGAGTTCCGGTTGATCGTGATATAACTTGCCGACCAAGGTAGTCGTCAGGATAGTTCCAGCAGATCCGAACCTGTTCTTCTATTTTTTTCTTAGATATAATCGACTTAAGGGTCTCGTCTTCGTGCGGATGAAACCGCGTAGCTATCGGAGGTGCGCTTGCAATATGTTTGAGAATCCGCACTGCGGCTTCGTTTCTGCCCTCTTCCTGGTGATCTGAGAACTCGTTATTTGGAGATATTCGGAATTAACTTTCAACCTCTGCTGCTGTTATGTATTTTTTAACAATTTCTTGAATCTCTAGAGAGGAGTATTTTCTAGTTATATACGTATCTTCCAGGATAGTTCATTTTCTGTGTTATTAATAGTTCGAAGACGTAGCCTTTGGTGATTTAGAGACTTGCTATTTGCAGATATTCGAAATTAATTTCCAAGCTTTGCTGCTGTTGCATAGTCTTTGACACTTTCTCAAATCTTTAAAGAAGTCTATCCGAGCTTTTCATATACCTTCTACGGTAGTTTATTTCCTCGATTATTAACGCTTTGAACGTGCATCGCGCGTGATCTTTGAAGGATAATCAAACTTTTCCTTTTCCGTACTCATTGACGGGATAAATATTGGATCTGAAGAAATTAAAGTCTTTGAAATATAAGGCTCGTTCGATGACTAAAGTAAAGTTATTCGGACTTTGAAATTCGTACGAAAGGAAGTTTTTGCCTCTTAAGAATCTGCCAAAGTCAGTCAGAAGATCCTTACCCGACAACGACGATATTTCTTCCGTTCGTTGAAGCGTTATCAGGTAGTCAGGAAGACGCCGTGGTTGCCTTTTCCATTTTTTTTTTCCTTTTTTTCTCGACGGACCTCAAAGACTTAACGCTTCCGTGGACATAGCATAATGGATTTTCTATCCCATTAGTGGCGCATCCCCACAGCTTCTTGGATCCTCCTTTCACTTTTTTGAAAGTTGGACGCGGTGAAACTCGAGGTGGCATGCTCGGTATTTCGCGACTGCCCTGTAAATCATCGTTAAAGCACTCGAGTTCAAGACTTACGACGTTCCTAGCAGTTTTCTACGGCAGTAGCTAAATTAATCACCGAACTGGCGCCGAAATACTTGCGGGGATTCGCTGGGAATTCAGGAGCCTCGTGCAAAACTTTTAGATTGAACAGCTTTTATCTATTCCTCCTTTCAGATCTTATAAAATGGCCCAGTAATTTCTACGAGATTTTTCGTTCTCACAAAGACGCGGTTTCCTTCCCTTTGCGTTTATTCTCTTTTCCTCCCCCACTTTCCTTCCTCGTGAATCTTGTTCTATGTTGTAAGGTCCAACCAATAATCCACGCTACTAACCACTCTTATTTGCCGTGCCGAAACTTAGGATTAAAACATTCTTAAACCATCGACAGAGTTTCACAATCCAACCATGTCTCGAGTAGTTTCGAAACTAGTTAAGCACACTTTTCTTCTTATAAATCGCTATCGATTTCTCGATAGGGAACATCAACATCTTCGTATGATGTTCGAGCAGATGTAGTTGACTGCGGTTTTCGTTTGTAATGGCATGAAAGAAAGATCAAAATTGGTCAGGTGAAAGTGGGTGGATTTTTCGTGAGAAACGTTTGAAATGATCACAGGACGCCGATTCAAGGCTGCAATTCTTTCTAGAGATATTTTCTTGAATTAATAAGAGAAACGAGTGGGATTCTTAAAGAGGACCTCTTTTTCGTGGACAAAGAAACGCGCAGTCAAGTTTCAAAGAAACATTTTTTTTCTCGTTGATCAGCCGGCCCGAATTTTCACGAGATAATATTCCCACTCTGGAAAGTTGTCCCGTTTTAAAGGCAAATCTCACGGAACAATCGCTGATTTCATGATTACGGTTCTTCCGTGAAAGTGTCCCTCATGATTTTTTCAACGGATCCATCGTAGAATGTGCGCCTCAATTTCCCATTTTAGACCGTGTCAGCCTTTTCCAGACTAGTCGCAAGTCCTCGTGATAATTTATATCACTGTAAAAAATATGACGTTCTCGTCCTTTTCCTTGGTTCGCAACTTTTTCCATCTCCCTTCCTGCTAGAAAATTTATAGCAGCCTCGGTTAGGTAATAAATGTTTATCAAACACGAGGCAGCCCTATAGAACGGAACCAATTAATTCCTCTTTGCCGGGGTAGGTTTATTCGTGACATGTTTACACGCGTATAGTTTACAACGGCGGTGAAGCCGGGGGTTGAATTTCATTTACGAAAACGCGCGGGCATTCAATGATGCGTGATGCGAAATTATGCGGCGCGGCGATGACCGTAATCACATTATTTTCTATCGTGTTACGAGGCATCGCGTTAAATCGCGCAGTAATGCATCCGCTTAACGAATCTCGCGTTTCCCTCGGATGCACTGAATACACTTTTTTCCCAACACGATAACCGGTAAAAATTTGCGAGTTGCACGCCACTTCGTTTCATTGTATTTTGATTCGTTCGATTCATAGATAATTACTGAAATAGTTTATGAATTGATTGGGACGAAATTCGAGATAAAAGGATTTTTATCAGTTTATATTTTAAAGCGATTTTGCAGTCGATTCAGTCCGTGAAGTTTCTGCATAAACTATGAAAACAGAATTAAAAGGGATGGCTTGCTGCACGCTATAAACCCGGAACACCAGTCGTTATATTGCCTGTATTAGGAAGTTTGTACAGTCTTAACTGCCGAACTTTTCTCAAACGCTTGTCATTTTCAAAAAACATTTTCCACGCTCTTCGTTTCGTTCACCACCTCATCTTTTTGTACGAGCTTCTCGTACCTGTCAAGTGTTCCATCAGGTTGTATCTTTGAACTGTAGAACACAAATGTTCACGAAATGTATTTTTATGACACGACATTACATATTTTATACTTGGTCGATAATTTAACATATCGTTCGGTTAATGATCAATGATCAAACATATTATTTGCACGTAAATGTTTCAACAATTATACAAATTAAGAAGGTTTATCCTTTTTAAATCAAAACCATGCGAGTAAATTTATTATAAATTTAGTACTTAATTTCCACTAGAATTTCCAGTCTGGGGTTTTATTTTTGTAACGATTCTCTTATCTATGCGCAATGTTCCGAAAGAAAGAAGTGGCTGTCCCTGGCTGTATATGGTAGTGTTTATTTTGTTTTAAAATTTCATAGAAAAATTCGCATTCCACTATTGCACTACATCATGTTCCTCTTCTTCATGTACGACAGCTGCTACGACGTCGTTTTTCTTCCTCGAATGAAACGCTGTTTTAAAATCAATTCAAGAAAAACTTACAATATCGCTGATGGCGTTACTTTATTGAGAGAAACGGGATGCACTCGGTATTATATGTACTATAGCGCATTGCAGCGTAGGCGAGATACAGCGTAGACTTGACACGCAATACATCCCTGTGTTGCATAATGCCTGCTCCAAAACTCTTTCTTTTTTTATCATTTTCGTGTTACTTCTCATTATTACAGACCCAGCGGAGAATAAAATTGCAGCAGCGGTGGTAGCAAGAATTAAAACTTAATATAACGTACCTCGGTCATCTCAAAAAATGCCATTTAGTATAATATGCACAAATTAACAGTGGCTTGTTAACGTTGTATGTTTGAATTAAGTATACGTTTTGTTTAATATACGGTCGATTTTATTGGTTAATAAAAGATGAGGTGTTATGAATAGGGGATGTTAATAACATTAGAATTCTGATTATGAAATTACTTGAATATATGATAATTTATTAATTTTAATGTTTTATTACATTAGTCATATTCGTAACCGTGATTTAATTAAATTTTTGGAAACGCAAAAGTCTAATAATATCTCGATTTATATCGGGCCGACGTAAAGCCGTATTAACGTACCTTTCATAAAGAAATAATAAAAAAAAATGGGCGAATTGTTTTAAATATTCATTATACGGCCGCGATCCGTAGTTAATGCTTTAAATCTGAACTTTTAAAAATGTGCAACATTTTAATCCACGATCCGATATCAGACTCGCGATATTCGGATTTACATTGTTCCTTTCCGAATTCTGTAATTAAGCCGGAGCTCGCGGAGCTAATAATCGAAAGGCATCGCTGTTAATGGCCACGAAAGGTCGTTGTTTCAGCTGCGGTCGATTCAGCCGGGGCAAAAGTCAAGGGAGGTCATAATATTGTTCGCGAAAAAAAAAAATGGTCGGGTAGAAAAAAAAACGACAGACGAAAGAGCAGTAGGAGAAGCTAAGTGCGGCGTTCGCGGTCGGATAGACGAATTAGTTTCAGCGGGTTTTTCGCGTTTGAACGTTCGCCCGGTAACGAGTGGATTTAAGCCGGTCCAGGCCATGGAGAAAGTTCGCGGACACTTCTGCTCGACGAGGAGAGTTGCGAAAGGTCCTCTCGCTGGGAAATCAGTCTCTGACCCCGGCCCAGGGGTGGTTCCGTGTCAGCGAGAGCGAGGCCGAGCGTGCGCTCTCTTGCCTCATCGTTTTAATATTCCAGCGACTATGGTTTTTTCCCTCCCGATGTTTCCCCTTTCGCAGTTCCGGTCGAAAACGTCGTTTAACTCTCCGATACAAGTGTACGTGGCGGGTAGAAAATTGGCTGCGCGAGCGGTCACCGGCACCGTATGAAAAGCAGCGAACCTGAAAGCGAAATATTTTGGGGGATTAACGTTTGAAGTTTGCGCCGCGGAAATTTTTATGGTTATAAAGCGACACGCTGGCTGCAGGCAAAAATATTTCCCGAATATAAAGCTTTAACTTCCGGCAAATTTTCGTTTTCCACTCCGATCTCTCCCTACGTATTTTCTTTTTCCCCCTTTTTTTTTCATTTCTCCGTTCTTCGATGCGTTCAGTACCGCTCCATGCTAGATACCAATTAAAATGAGCCGATGAAGTCTGGTTGTTCACTCATTCAGCCAACGAGAATACGATTAGTACTTTGTTTACGTTTCATGACGGCGGTGGAACATGTGACCGTTTAATACGCGAGTCAACGAGCTGGCACGTGGCTCCTGCGTGCCGGAAATAATGTCAGGGACTGCTTACGCGTTTGTTCCGTGCTCGTTTCGCCGTTGATGGAGCGTCGCGCGACAATTACCCTTTTAACGGCGACACGAGTTTGAAGTTAGTTGTTCGATAGCATTGACGATGATTTTTGGTCATTATGCAGCTTAGATCTACCACGGTTCGTTCGTTTCTCAATTTGGTTCGATTACAGGAATGAAATGGAAACACAATTTTTCACGGGCCGCGCATCTTGGAAGCAATACCGTTTAAATAAACCAGTGCCAGGAATGCTGGTATTAAGTATCGATATATCCTTTCTCGACCTAAAATTCTTTTTCCTTTTCTTTCCAAGTTTTCCAATCTCACTGTCCCAATTCCAAAGATTAATATAACGTTCTTTGTGGTTTTAAAACGAAACGCGTTGCGAGGTGAATAATGTACGTATTACAAAGAGCAATCTCGAAATATTTGACGCATTGACATAGACGTCGTCGTATTAGGGAGAATCTGAACGGTAGCCGACGCCGTAAATACTGCATTCAGTTCTGATACTCCTTGAATCATGAATGGTTGCGGTATCGTCCTTTCTAATCGACCTAATATCGTAAACAGATTTGGCAGCGATCACGCGAGAGCGGCATGATAAGCCGTTCAGCTAGAAATCATGCTGATCGCGGAGGCAAGATAATGAACGGCTAATATGTACAGCTACTCCATGATACGAAATAATTAGTGAGGGATCGCGGTACTTCGGGCCCAGTTAAATCGATGCGTATTGCTGACGCAAGTTATATCGTGTCGAGCGAATATACACCTTCTACGAACATAATGCCTATCATTGTCCGGATTCCGGAAATCGGTGAGTTAATTAATGTCTATTATTCGCGGAAATCGACAAAAATATGATATATTATTATTACTTAATATTATAGTATATTACCAGATAAATGGTAATATCATGGGTAAAAATAAATAAAAAAGGAAATAAAAAATAAATAGATAAGGAGAAGTACAGGATGTTCTTGTCATTGTACAACTTTGTTCAGAGTTGTACTATTGGGATTGGAGTGATTCTCTGTGAAAAAATGAATCGAAGATATAGGATAAAATTTGTTATATCGTGAGATGTTTTGTGTTTGGACAAAATCGAGTGTGAAAATTTATTGACTGAAATACATATTTGATATAATTTATGAAATATATAATAATTATGAAATTATAATTGTAACATGGCCATTAAAATATAATGAATATAATCAAGAATTAATCTGGCACTTGACAAATTTTCAAATTCGATGTTCTTGTAGATCGGGCTTCAAATAACAGAATTTTACTCTACATTTTCAACTTATTTTTAACATGATAACGTAGATCGACGTCCCGTTGATTGAAATTATATAACACCGTAATTATTGGACCATCTTGCTTAATTTTTGTATTTAAGGTATCAATCTCGAGAGAAACGATTCTGAAAATCTGTCTGGTACACGCGTGTTAATGCTTAATCTGCTGTACGTTTCACACGGAAACTTACGTTTGCTGCCGGCACTTTTAGCTCTAAGCTGATTGTGAGTGTCGTCGTGATGAAATATTTACACTTAACTGTATTCTAACTTGTAATCCAAAGCGCAGATTATGATTTAGCAAGTTAAATTGCGAATTAAAAATTAATAAGACACGATTACATTCACGAAATTACGCCTTCGTAAAAGCAGAAGGTTGATCTCGTATTTATTAATTACCGTAGATCTGTATTATTTCTATTTGATATTTGATTAAAACGATTATATAAATAAATATACAATTATTACATACTTCCTACAACTAAGTATATTAATGGCAGATGTTTGAAATATCGGTAATTTACTAACTCTATAATAAGCAGTATTAGTAACAATTAATAATTAGTAACATGTTGTAGGTTCGAAACTTCTGTTGAATAATGTTACATCCAATAGCGCAATTATAATCTATAATATATCGATATGTGTGTAGAAGTTTATTTATTTTATTGCCAAACTTGTGATTGTGTTATACAAGAAGATTTATCGGTACTGATAACTTGTAATTAACTCTTATAAAATATCTAGGAAATAGATAGTGATCTTGTTCAGATTTATAAGTAGAAACACGAGCAGAAACATAAACCAATCGAGTAATTAATATACACATATGTATATATCAGATTTACAAAATTTGTTTTTCTCGAAATCGAGCTTTCACATTTAAAAATTGTAATTTACTTTTCTAATTAATTTTTGCACGAACAGTCACTGCTTGCACGTTTGAGCCGAAATGTTTGCGACATACTCTAATGCCGATCATCGTTCGGATTCCGGAACCTGATCGATCAATTAACGTCCATTACACGCTGACGTTTATGGACAAAAATAAGATGAAACTGCTTTGTAAGGAATTAAATCACATTTACAAGGGTTCGTTTTGCGAATCGATTACTCTCGAATAGAATTTATTTTGATTCAGACGGGCAGAGTCGGCGATTCGAGTTAATTCCGTAGCGCGTGTTCGATTCAATTTATTACGCGGCTTGAATTTTCCACGCGTTCACAAAGGCAGTGAATCGAACATCGAGCACGGATACGAAACACCGTTAACCGAAATCGATGATTCCGCCTTTCAATTACCCTTCTCCTTTCTCCGTGATATCGCTGTAAACGGCTCTCTCACTCTGAATTGGAAAAATTCCCCTTTATGAATTGCAACCAGATAGTCTATCAAAAGGTAAATTCGTATCTTTTGATCGGAATTTTTCACAAGCACCTGTTCACGGTTAAGCGTTTAAAATTCACAGATCACGGACACGTGACAACACAGACGATTAAAGGACTTTCGTCATTGAACGGTTCCTTCGACGTGTTTCCCGATGATTTTTCATAACTATCGTCGATAAAAAGCGATAAAAATCGAGCCGATTGTACTCGGGGCTCTGGTAGGACGATCCGCTTCGTTTCAAATCCCATTTAAATTCCCTTCCAATGGACGCGGAAGGGAGTTTGCCCGTGCGATTCAAATACTCGTTGAATTACCGTTCAACTAAACGGATTTAAAGCTGTAGAAGAAGGCGGGGGACGAAGACACTCGGGTGAAGAGAGAGAGAGAGAAACAGTTGTGGAGAGATTTCTTTTTTTTTCAAATTCCACAGAATCGTTCTTCATCGTGCTGCCTATCGCGTAACCAGTCTGATATACCATATACACAGTATTCCTCGTCGCGGCCGAATGAAGACAATGAACCGTTTTTCCCTCGTCTTTCTACTTTCTGCTCATTCTGGCCCCGCATTGTTTCATTGAAGGATAAATAATGCGTCCCGCCGGGATCGTTGCGCGGTTTTAATTCAATTCCGGACAAAGGCAAAAGGGAGCTTTTGCGGCCCAGTCGTCATGGAGTAGCTGCTTTTAACGGTACAACGGTTTGAGAGAACCCGGCTGTTTTGATGCTTGGACGTGGCTTGTTCGACGAGTAGCGCGTTAAGGAAACATCGTCAAAAGTAGAGTGCTAGTCAGGGTGGATCGCAAGTTTCAGCATTCCCGCGGATGAGGCGATGTAGGATCGATAACCGAGGACCAATCCGACAACTTTGGACCAGGTTCGGTTAATAATTCAGCATCGAAAGCAAGATCAGATTTGGCGATTGTTAGGAAAGAGATTAAATTCGTGTTAGCGGTTCGCAAAGGGCAAACTATAATCCTTATCGGTGGACAGTCAGAGCCTTCGATATAGCTAACTATCGTGTACCGTTCTGCGCGATAATCACACGACGATAGCGCGTTGCTGAATTAAATATTTGCGAAATTCGGGCAAGATGTATGGAATGTGCACAGATATATTGAACTGACTCCTCCGTCGGTTTGCCACTGTTTATCTTCTTGAAGGAACTTGCCCGTATAGAAAGCCGCCTTTGTAAGGTCTCCCGGCCAAGGAACACCGGTGATCGATCCTTAAGTATTGGTTCGATGTGCGGTCACTGGCTTGGAACGTTCCCCTGACCACGATTAAGATGGATCGCGATATAGTCGTTCTTAAGGTAGGTTCTACTGTTGCCTTTACGTTTTCACTCTTAAGAACATTGCGGTTATTTGTTCATCATTGAATGATCGGAATACGTAAACTAAAATAAAGTAACAATAATAATAACGAACTAAAAATGAGGAATTTGCATTAGAGTTAAAACAAACTGACCGACTTTCGTTTCTGGGAATGTTTATGCATGTATTTAAATTTAACTTGCGGGAGGAATTTACTCAGAGTCGAATAAAATGAGCGGAAATGCGCGGAAATAAACTGGGACCGAATTAAGCCGTAATGCTAGCAACGAAGAACATATCTCGAGTTCCTAATTCGTAACGTTACTTACAATTAGACGAACGAGTAAGCTGCGTGAAATCCACCGACGAAAGCTCATCAGTGTTTTAATGGACGAATTTTTCTCGGCTCTTTTAGCAACGACATAGTCGCATTTAACCATTTCTTGTACAGAAAGGCGATCGAAATTCGCTCGGTCTACCGCAAAACAATGCAGCTGCAAACACGTAGGCTGGCAATACGCATTTCCGTGTTGCGTGGTTGTCCAATGAGCGGGGACGCGATGTCACGAGGCCAAAACGCGGCCCATCGGGATAGATTCCCGACCTGTACGTTCCTGTAATTTCATTAGCAATTGAAATTCCTTCGCGAGCAGGAGTTGCGTGCGCGAACGATTTGCGCCGCTGATCCGATGCCATTTTATATTTGAATATTTCGACGTTCGGAACGATTTCAGACCTCGTTAAGATGGTAATACGAGCATCAAACTGGTGCACATAAATTTGCCATACTTTTCGGCCTGACTAGAACGAAATTGAGGATGCCGGAGGGGGATGGTAGTTGGAAGTAAGGGATGGAGGAGGCTGTGAAACACGGTAACCTCGTAACCGCTGCTTTCCTGAATATTAATGCCACGAAACTCGGCGCAGTTTACGTTATCGTTGTATCAACGAGCGGAATATTCAGCCTGTATCTTCAGCCGGTCCTATTAGTTTTCAATCTAAACGTCCTTGTACGAGCTCGTTGTAACATCCGGCGTCTTAGAATTGGGTTGCGTTCTAGATTAGGATGAATATTTGGTCTCCAGAGTGCGAACTACGTCGAATTCTATCCATCAAAAGATGTAGGAAGTCGTGGAAGGAAAATTCTTGAAATTCTTCGTATATAAATAATCGCAAAAAGTACTTGAATGTCGCTTCTTGATGGAGATTTTAAGAGCGGAAATATCGGCGAAATATGTATAATCGGAAAATTGTCACGCGCGTATCCCCCAGGGAGCTGGTCGGGAAAAAATGTAAAAACTTAAAATAACATATTTCAAATGATATCGATTAAGAAACAAGAAAACGGAGGAAGAGAAATGAATAAAAGATGTGTGCATAGATAATACCCAGTAATTGCTAATACACTCAAATAGGTATGGAGCTAGAGAGTGGTTCTGTACGAAATAGTAAATGGGATATATAAAATACGTACAAATACTTTTTCATATAATACTCCGTTTTTACAATTTCGCGTTTGAAAACTCGCGAAGCATGCTTGAATATGGTTAATATCTAATTCGAGAGATTACTATATGTACGCACATGTTAAAATACGTAAAGAGCTTAATATCATTTTTAAATATAATTCCTTCGTTCTACTTTTCTGCGATTTTAATTCGAGCTGTACTTAAATTTGTATTTTATTCCATCTTTTACTTTTAGTTTATAAAGCAGATCTTTTTGTGTCGAAACATAATTTCAAAGAACCATATCAAAGTAGACGTATCATTATTATTATTTAGGAAAATTTATAATTACAGCTGAATTATGAATAGTTTTTAAATTTAATCTATTAAGTATGAATTAGTTACGATGAGGTGTTAGATGCGGTTCGGACTATAAAGACTTAAGATCTCGTTTTCAAGAAAATTGAATTTGCACATATTTAATCAAGAATTACCTCGGTGCACGCGTACACAACAGATTTTCAAATTTTATTAGGTTCGTAAAGTTCGTAGCGAAGTTAATACTTGAGCCTTTCGCCGATGAATTCTTTAAAGCAGAGCTTGCAAGCTTCTGCAGTATTGCGTTCCTCGCCATGAAAACAATGTTTAGCAAAGACTTAAAAAGATTAGGATATGAATAAAACGTTCTCTTTTCCTTCCAATTGATGCATTTAACATCGAAATGTAAACAGTAGTTTGCAAAATTACGTGGCAAATAATTTTCTGCAAACTGTACGAAATATAATACACGGAAAACGATAAAATAAATCGACTATTAAAAACGCTATGAACTTAATTCAATAATTCCTCAGAAACGAAGCGCCAAATAAATAAATGTTCAATATGTTTGATATATTTTTCCGTGCGGAATAACATTCGATTGTACCGCTAATTACGAGATACCCTATATATACTATCAAGAAAAATATTACGGAAAACATTCGATCGCGAAATATCAGAGGCGTGGCTTTAATCTGGGCTCAGATTCTATGAATCGATCGGACAAGTAATTGCAATGAAATTAATTCGTACAACATCGTATAGGCAGGCCGAAGGGTACAGACCATTAAATACGCTCGCGCGTTGGCGGATGCAGTAACGCGAAATAGCGGAAGCGATGGCGAAACGTTGCATCGCGTCGTGTTGTAAGTTGCGTGCGCTTCGAGACTTGTTCATCCCCAGCCTCCCATGGAAGCCGTTGCTAATGGAGTACAACGAATTAGTGCTAATTAACGGGGTACTGCATGGCACGTGACTCTGCGTCACGTGACAAATCCCGGGGATTTCCCCGCCAGCTTAGGTAACCAAGAAGTTCTGCCATCGCAATTAGGGTAATATATTTGTTACTCAGACTGATGGGAACGGACGTCCAATGCATCCTTGCACTTAACACGCGTGCCATAAACATTGCATAACGCGCACTATGCAAACGGCCTTAACGTTGAAAATTTACCATAAGGCGTGAATGCGGTTTGGTGAAGATTGAATATTAAAACACATATTTTTTTACACCGTGGTCATACAGTGACATAAGCGAAGTCAGACAGATTCTACGTCCGAGAGACTTCATTTCCGAGAAAAGCGGGCTTGAAAATTTGTCAAGCATACGTGAATTTATTTAATTTTCAGCTAGATAGTAGTACATAATCGACAGAATGTTATTCTACGCATGAAAATAAGTTAACGAGAGGAGATATCTGTGGATGGTATATACGTATATAGTTAGTTGAAGGCGAAGCAATTTAAAATGGTAGTTATAAAAAGGAGGAAGTTTAACTTGGTTAGTTTCGAAGTCTCGGAATCTCTTTAAGGTCAACCTTGGAAAATTTCACCTAAACCCAGCGAAAGTATTTTTTGGAACCAGACCTTTAGATTTAGCTTCGGAAAACATATTTCATAGATGACAATAGAAGCTCTCTATTTCAAAAGAGACATAGAGGTTAAAAACAAACTACACGGGAAAGGATCGGTCCTCGAGTCTTCAACATTCTCGTAATTTAAAAGAATCCCATTCCATCAAGATATATTCCACAGAGATACGGATAGGTAAAACAGCGAAGCTTTACCTAGGCCAGACGTGCTCGCTCGTAGGTTATACACGACGGATCTCAGCGATTTCTCCTCCGAGATGAAATCCTCGCAGGAAGCAAAGAATTTTAAATATTCCCAGCGATAGTATTCGCGTTAAGAATGCCAAGGTAGAAGAACTCAGACAACTCGGTGGGTTCAACGTCGAGCTCTTTGGTCGGTGTACCGTGATAGCCGGAGCGTAACTCGGAGCACAGGCCCGTCCCCGAAATTATTCGTAATCTTTGAAGAGGCGACTCCTAGGAGGATTGCAAGTTGGGTGGCGCTCAGGTTTGAGCGGTGGCTGAGCGTTCAGGAGGCACAAGAGTGGCAGAAGGAGAGCAAACGAGAAAGATAGAGAGAGATGAGAAAGTTTTGCGATGACGATCGGTGCTAGAAAGGAGATCTCGCATTCCCAACCTCTCCCCTTACACTGGCAGCACCACCGGCATCAACCCTCGCAGCCTGCACGCCCAAACAATGGAAACAATACATTGAAATGAGAAAGTTGGTTTGCATTGTCGGACAAGAGGACGCGGCGTGCAAGGGGGACACCGCCTCGCGTCTGTCTGTCTTCTAACCGCGTCCCTTTCTCTCTCCATCTCGCTGCTTCTCACTCTTTTTCTCTATTTACCGCGTTCGTTTCTCCCTTCGCGTCTCTACCTTTTACCCTTTGTGCCTGTGGGCTACGTACGTGTGCGCGATTCCACTCTCTTCTCTTCTCTCTTTTTCCCTCCCTTTTCGCCTTCCTCCATCCCCTACTCTATGTTGTCCGCGCCTCCTTTTTTTCCCCTCCGCGAAGAGACGGCATCCCCGTCTCGTTTTCCATCGGCCGACTGAAAGAAAGGATTGTAAACCGCCGGATGAGCCGCGGATTCCGGAATGGGGACTGCTCTATTCAACGGTTTTCTCCGGGTGTCGCAAGAGCGCGCGCGCGCGCGCGCGAGTAAACCGTGAATGAACAGCGTGCTCACTGGAACGCAAGCATCAGCAATTAGTCGTGGGGGTTATCTCTCGCTCTCCCAGAGCGCATTTTAATAAGTTAATCGGGTCGTCTCTCCCTTAGGTATCCCAACAACGACGTTGTCCGCATGCCAGCCCGCGTTCTCGTTCGTTCGACTATGGGGACTCGTTCGCCGAGTGGTTAGAATTTTTAAGATGTTTTCCTGTCGCCAGCATTCGAGTGGAGATACTTTTAGACAATAAACCGCTCGGGAACAATACCGGCCGATACAATAACCGCGTGTATCACGAGCGAATACATTCGGCCGCTGCGGTTTTTTAAGTGCGCCATTCACGATACGATACGATACGCGCGTTTTCACGAACATATACTTGATTGTTGCTGATATATTTCACCGCGACGACAACCGTGAAATTATAGCGATTTCTCGTCGGCTGCTGCACACCAGAGATAAAAAGTTGCGCCCATGTAAATCACGGGACAAGTTACGAGTGTGTCATAGACGGCCGCGTTTATTCGGATGCTTGAAACAATTATCATTAGGTACAATTTCGGGATTTTCGTCGGACGAGTTCTTATTCGACTCGATTTTTGGTTACGTCGAAAACGATCGTCCAGCCGAGCTGCCATAAAACTCACAGCCGCGAATTTTTCGACAAATCGGTTCTCGTCGTTGGGTGCGTCGCGATTACTGACATTTACGCAGTGCCAATTTGAGGAACAAAATACTGCAAGTCATCCCGGCCGATGATCGTTCATATTTTATCGTCGTCCGTCAGCCTCGCGATCCATTTTTTAGCGCGATCGGGATAACGTTTAATTTTAATTCGGTTGCTGTAGCTTTGACAAGCGTTCGCCCCGCCCCTCCTTCAGCGTTCACCAGACGGAAAGCGAAACGAAGGATAGCGAAAAAGAAACGGGTAAAAAAATTCGTAGCAGGGAAGGTGGCAGAGAAACTTTTGATCGCGAGCCATTAATAACATGCCGCGAGCGCGAAATCTTGGGTTGGGCCTAAGAGCTTGGAAATAGAGTGGTCATTCGAGCATGTTTAAAGAAGAATCGCGAAGAAACGTAGAGGGATGATGGAAAAGCACATGAAGAAGTATATGGATGAGGATACGGAGAGGGATATGGAAGGGATGTGACTGATCTCCGAGAGATGTTGACGCAAAGCATTACGCAGATGGTCGATGGACGGTTAGGTCCCTCGTCTCTCTCGTCTCTCGAACAGCTAGCGAAGAAACAGAAGTGTACAACTTCAGAGGAGACCTCCCGATGACGTTGAGGGTTGACTAAGGTTAGGCCACTCAACGTATCGTGTACAACTCAATAGGGTGGTGAACGCACAAACATTCACATACGTGCCTGAGAGTGTAATACAGACACGCGTCTGCAACGGGCCCAACCCTTTTCTCTACTGTTGCAGCCGTATCACCGAGTACATCACGAAGAGGGTAGTACTCGAGTACCTGCTGGCAGGCCTGGTTGTACGGGACATACAGAAGGGATGGGGTTTCGCTTCTCCTCCTCGTTCATTCTATCCTCCTCTTTCCGTCGCCGTCTATTGTTTAGTTATTCTGATGAGCCAGTGCATCTCAAATACACTCGAGCGAGCCATTATATCGGAGAACACATCGCTTCCTTTTGCGAGCCGGCCACGTGCACGAGCCATCTACCCCTCTCTTCGTGTCTTTACTCCGTCGTTCTTGTTGTTGTTACTCGTCGCGCCGATCCGGACATTTTGATACGGCGCGCCGTTAATTGGACGCAACCGCGAAGATAAATCGGAAGCGTGCGTGCCACGCTTCAAAGGCCCCACCTTGCTTTCACATGACATCCAGTTCACTTGGTGGAAGGACCTCGTTGATTCTTCGCTGTAAACGATTCCTTTCTGGGATGGAGAGTACCAACCATGAGAGTTGTATACAAAGAAGATGGAAAATTCGACGGTATGTGAGTTCTTCGTTGTTGTATAATTCTTTCTATATACATATATGTATAGTTTCTATGTACATAATAATACCGCCAACGTGTGTACGAAGATTCCCGTCTCTTTTTGCCCTGGTTTTCTCTCCGACCGGCCGCTGCTCCTCTTTCTCCTCTATTACTCCTTTTGTTCTTCTATTTTATTCGGGTAAAAGCTGGAACGGTGAATAGGCACGGAGGAAACGCTTTTTATTCGATCAAAAGCTTGTTTTCACCTGTTAGCGCGTGATTATCCGCTATTATTCGAAATTGAAAATACTACTTCGACGAGAGCGGGCTATTCCGATTTTTCTCTCTTTATTATTATTCTTTTTTTTATTTTCTATCCAAGCCGGTGAGGGAAAATGGAATAGTCGTGATACTAGATTCTCTCGATGTTAATCCGGATTATGAGTCCCGCGGCGGACGGCACGCGGGCGGAGCTTGAGAATGGAACAACAAAAAACGGAGGAAGGCGAATATGGAAATTTCTCGTAAACTTCAATTTCCATCGGGTTCTTCACTCGTACAATTCCTACTCGTTTCCATTGTACACCTAATTTAACTTTCCGCGTTCTAGTCGATTTCTTCTTGTTTTACCTCTCTTTATAAAGAATCAGTTACTTTGGTATCTTGTAAAGAAGCGAAAGGGCAGGAATTCCGTCGGTATTTCAATTCGTTTCCTGATATTCGGTGTCATGATATGGTATGGTACCGCTTGGCGGGTTGTAACGTTGCAGCCAGCGTACGTTTAATCAAACGTCGAATTACGAAAGAGGAACACACGGGATGGCGTGGCGGAAAGCTGAGGGATGACGCATCGAAGGGTGGGGGATAATATGGGTTTGGTCGACGTGCGTCTGACGTTATAGGAAATTAAGTTACCTTTATGACGTGAAATGGACTTCTCGGGACGGAAAATATAGAGTTACGCTCATGACGGGGCGAGCTTTACTCTTTCTCTTCGGAGAAAAATTGTTGCACGAGTTCCAAGGGGATGTAGGTCATAAGGTATTATCGTCTACATGGAAAAGGGAAGTCTTAGGAAGGTGGAACGGCGGAGGTTAAAGAAATCATGGGAAAGAACAATGGTTAGAGGCGATTCTTAACGCGAATAATACGGCTCTCGCGAAATATGATACAATTCTCTCTTTATTAGGAAAGATAGAGCGAACAATTTTCACGATCATAGCGCAGTTCGTACACTTGCGAACGCATCTTGAGAAGAAACCAAGCAGAGAAAACAGTTTCGCGAGGCCGGTGAAAATTCTTCGTTGTTTGAGAAGTCTCGTGGCTTTCACGGATAAGGATTGTCGTGTCGCGGACCGCAAGCTTCGTCTGAAGCTCCCGTGTCGAGGAGCAGTTAATTAACGCTGACTTCTCGCGGAGAGATTTTAAACGGAAAGAAATTTCAAGAGGAGAGATATTCATTATCTTTGCGTCGATCGTGAATTAGAATATCTGCTGCGAACCTTTCACGTGGCCGATTTTTTCGTATGTCGTTGAAATAATTCTTAATTATTTGAATCTTTCTATTATTTTATATTATTTTAATCTATGGCCTTTGAATTTTTATTTTACTCGCATTAAGAGAAATTCTAACGTATAATTGGAATAAGAAAGTACACATATTAGTAACGATTTGTTAAACTTTCCTCAGTAGGAAAAATGTTGTTTCTGTCAAATTAGCAATATCAAGGCGACGAAAGCAATGCGTTAATTTTTACGATCAATTTTATCACAAAAAAAATAGAGTAACTACGAAGAGTATATCGTTCTATTTGTTTGTTAAAACATTCACGTGCTAATTAATTAGGTCGAAGTGTATTAAATTTGGTAATACTTGATTAGTACGTTCGTATGACTACAAAAATTTGGTCGCATCAATCGGACATTATGAACTAAATGTACTATTCAATTAACTAATAACTTGTTAAACAACAATAATACACATGCATAACATGTAGGTGTTAACTTCTGTCAATCGACTTAATTTCTCTCTGCGTATACAATGTGCAAAGAGAGTGATGTATCTTTTTTGAATCATCGGAGAGCAAACGCGCGCATCGAACATTATTAACTAAAATGTAACGCCACACATGGCGAAGCAAGCGA
Organism: Bombus terrestris; assembly: GCF_910591885.1. NCBI lineage: Eukaryota > Metazoa > Arthropoda > Insecta > Hymenoptera > Apidae > Bombus > Bombus terrestris. Next base: position 15,426,819 of record NC_063270.1, on the reverse strand, counting down.
ACCCTATTCGATGCACGTTCCTCTGGGTATTCAGCGTAGTTCGTTGGGCCAGCTTCCAGATGGGCAATGTTGGACGGAATGCGGAATACATCCAAGCGGACCGGCATTCCTACTTAAATCAACATAACTCGGGTGATGAATGGTTAACAGGCTTCGCGGGGGACGCAATGCGCTCCATTTATGGAAGCTATTACGGCCGAATTTCAGCGTTAAATGTGTGATTTATGGCCACCCGTATTATCTTCGTTCATGTCCCGTCGACGATACAGTGCAGCCCCTCCCCTTTAGCCGCCCCTGCGTTGCCTCTCATCGCCACTGCTACGTTTCGCTCCCTACATTTCTGAAAATTACTTTGAACTCGGCTAGCCGAGCGAAAAAATTCATCAACCGGTGTCCACGCGCTGTGACCATGATTAATGTTCTTCTAACTGCCGATTGAAACAGTAAGGAAAATTTATTTTGATCCACGCGAGAGTATTTGAATGAATCGCGCTGCCAGACTGTCCCGAATTTATGGTCAAATTGCTAATCGCGTTTCAATAAAATTCATTCGAAACTCTTCGATTTGCAATATAGCAAGGTCGTTAACGAGACTTCAATACGGTTTTGTTTCAGATAATTTCTGATTTTCTAAAGCGGGCGTTGAATTATTCATAGGGCTATTTTGAAACTATAGATAGTTAGGAAGGCAACCAAATATTTGATTTATACAAATTATCGAAGCAACATGATTTTTATTATATATGTAATCCACGTACAAATATACAGCACACTTTCGCAGCGAAACTATCTCAAGCTAAAACATTACTGTTTATGATCTACATGATAAACCTTTTTATCCATTCTATTTCTTTTGATGAAAATAAAATTGAATAGCAATTTTTACATTATTAACGTCGCCACAGAAACGTCGGTAGAATACAAAACGTTAAAGAGAAAAGGAAATAGCGTTTTCTTCCAGACAATTCCTCTAGGTACGATACAATTGTAACCTTATTCAGCTGCGAAATATCACGTTATACTATACTATCTACTTTAGCTATACTTTAACACTTCACCCTTTCTATTCCCTATTTTTATTATTTCCATCCTATATCATATTTCTACGGATTTTTCATTTCCCTAAATACCCTACTACCTTGGGAAACGATTTAACACGACTAAAATGTCCGTAGACTTAATTACAATTCACATAGAATATTATGCTAATCCTCTCAAAAACGGCAGAATGCGAGGAACTCGCATACGAACGGAAAGTGTCGGTCTGGCAACAAAAAGCCACGCAAAAGTCCCTATGAAAGGCATACTAGGAGGAGGTGTAACCAGGGAGTAGAGGGAAAGGGAGGGAGATGGGTTGGGTAAGGGTGGGTAGGCAAAGAGAATCCGCGGCTCATTATGACGATACCTGTCCCGTTTGTTGCAGGTTGCGACGCCTCGTACGAGATGCAGGGACCGAGCTTCGTGTCGGAACCGCCATCGCGGGTGGAATTCACGAACGTGAACGGCGGCAGAGTGGACTGCATAGTGAGAGGAAATCCGGCACCTACCGTCGACTGGTTGGCAGCAGACGGTGGCAGTATAACGAGTATCCCTGGAATCAGACACGTCCTTGGCAACGGGACGATCCACTTTCCTGGCTTCGAGGCCGAGGTCTTCCGACAGGACGTCCACTGGGCTATTTATAAGTGTTCCGCCGTCAACAGCGTCGGTGCCATCGTTAGCAGAGACGTCACTGTCAGAGCAGGCACGCGAAACTTCTTGCTCGTTATCTGCATTATGTTGTCTGCCTGGTATACCGCTTGCTTTCTCCTCTATCTCTCTTCCTATTCCGTTGCTCTATTGCTATCCTTGTTCAACGACCCTCGATTCTGTTCAATTCCTGTATAAAGATCGCGGGGTTAAAACATGATAAGTCACATTTCCTATTTTCTTCTTTTTCTTCTTTTTCTATAAGGAAACGTTTGTAAAATTCAGTTCGTTGTTAATTACTCCAATGTTGCCAAAATTGTTTCTTTATTCGTTTTCGAAATTTTCAAAATATCTGCTTGTCATTTATATTAACATATTGCGTGTCTTAATAACAATTATTATATCTTTGACTTCCACGAAACTTCGTCAATTAACGAGTTGCTTTCATTTTCAATGTACTTACCGTGTACTTGTCATATTTTTCTGCTATGATGGTAATATCACGTCCACCCTGAGAAGAAAAGGAAGATCATTTGCATTCCATGAAACCGCTCGTTATTTTGATCGATCGTGTATCAGTATGTCGTCATGGAAATATTCGTTTTCCTTCATGCCGCTTTTTTCGGCCGTGGTTTCTCCGGTAAGGGCACATCCTTGAGACTTCGTTTAGGGAGGAAAGTTTGATGGCTGTGGAACTAGGGGAGGAATCTACCATGCGTTCAACGAGACCCTTTGCGGTGCTCGTTCCACATTAAACATCCCTGGGCTCGTGGCCGTGCAAACCGAACGCAGCCAACAGCAGTTCCGTTCTTAGACGGAATAATTCATCCTTTCGATCGGAAGATGGTACGTCTTCGACGCTATGAAATATTTATTCCCATCGGGTTTGTGATTTGCTTCGTGTCGTCGCTGGCTTTGATACACCTGCGCGCCCTCTATTCCGGAATTGGCGTGACTCTGGCACTAGGAGATGAGCGGAATACGATTCATCGTGGGTAGTTTGTCGGTTGAATTTCATTCGACGACATTTAAAAAAGATGTTTCCCTTCGGTTCAAGAAGTCTAACTTCTTTCTTTCGCGTAATGGCTCCACGAGAGACATTCGTCGATCGATGGAATTGTTCGAATTTCCCTCGACGAACCGCAGCTATAAAAATAAAAACCCGTCTTATCGGGACTCGCCCTCGACGCGGTGGCATCGTTTCCGTTTTACGGATAAGCCCGTCGCTCGTTTGCGAACGAAGAATATATTCACGGTCGCTGGTTGTTTCCTCCGGCTGTTTTATCGGACGTTCCTCAAAAACCGGAATCCGTGACAAGATCCATGGGCGATGCGGAAGAAAGGGTTGGGAGTTAGGAAGATAGAACGAGGTGTCTCCGTCTTAAAAATAGAGTTTCCTCCGGGTCAACGAACCGGAAGATATCTTATCGACCTAATATGCCCGTAAATCATCGCCGCGTGAACGTAGCCCACACCTTTTCACATTCATACCTCTGCCGCGTCAGCTTCTGCTCTCCGCGTCACCGCGACTTTCCTCTCCGAATCCGCTGGTTCCTTTCCGACTCGATCAACTTCGCTGACTCTGTTCTTCTTCGGTGAGAAAAGTCTTTCCTCGAACACGATAGATAAGTGTACTCCTCGGAGCAAAACGGACATGATTAGCCAGTGCCGCATACCCGTTTGATCGTGAATCGACTAACAACGATGGAGGTTTCGTTTCCCTTTTCCAGTACTCGTCTCCTAACTATGCTCTAACTATACCCATCTGTGACCGAAAACACGTACGTTTCGTTCATTCGTAGAACGTGTCGCTGAGAGAATGATTTTATAGGGTCTCGTTCGACCTCCACTTCCGCATCCTTCGTGAAATAATGAGGGTAACTAGGTTGATAAAGGGGCATCGAGGAGGGAAGCTCGTGTTCGACGATTGCCCCTTAACGACTGTCTCGAATAGATCACCATGGTACTATCGTTGGTTGTTTAACCAACATCGAAGTCTGTATTTCCAGGAAGAGCAAATATTGTCGCCTTTCAAATATATTGCTGCAATTTTCATTGTTCTCTCTGTATTTTTTATCCACCGGTCGATCGATATTCTTTCCGCGAATGTTTTTCTTTTTTTTTCTTTTTTTCTTCTTTAACATCGGTACAATGTTTCACCAGGAACGACCGCTGTATGAAGTCATATTATTCGAGAAATAATTTCGAGGCTACAAGACGAGCCGTTTAAGCCATATCGTCACAATGTAGCGGACGTCTCGCGGACTTAATGCACACAAGCTCTTTCCTTTGCGCGGGCTTCAACCTGTCGTATTTTTTGTTTCCATTCTTCTTTAACGAACTATTTAAAGTGCCATCCCCGTGGCACGAGCCAAAGAAGTTAATTAAAGTCCTTGAAAGGGGAAATTACATCCCAGTAAGAAACACTCCGACCTGGCCCTCGGTAATAATATAAAAATTACTTTCCGTGTCTTTTATACCGTTTGGAACTACAAAGTGACTGCGTTGTACGTCCTCCGACAACCAGAAAAATACCCATCCTGTTTCACGAAGAGACAAAGATAATTTCTTGCGATGGGCTAAAGGAGACGAAAGCTGAAAAGACAAAAAAAAAAAAGAAAAAAGAAGAAAAAGAAAGAAAAATTGCGAAACCGAATGAATATCGGTGATGATAAGAAACTGGATCCTCGGAGATTGGAAGTTTGTTGCAGTCTCGGAGAAGACGTCGTTTAATATCGGCTTTTCATGGAATGCGCCGTGAGAATATCGCCATGAAGGAAGCTTGGGGTGAGTTTAACGACGTTTGTAGAAAAACAACGGGCCACAGCCGTATTGTTTGCCGCGGCAACGTAGCGACGCCGCGACGTGGCGCTTTTCAACTCGACTGCGACGCATTCGAGACGGGGCCCCGATTCCAGTAAGACGTCTGTTTTCTTCCATTTACTCGGCACAATGTGTACAGGGAGTTATTCTTCTTGTAAATTTCGTTGCTCTACTTTAATTTCGTGGCGCAGCGACGACGGCAGTGGTGCCGCCGCGTCGTGGTAATGAGAAATCTCGACGACCGCCTCTAGCGTAAATACCGCACGCATTCGCCCCGCGTAATGTTTACTCGTTCGAGCTTTTATTCTGCTCGGTCTTTAAACGCGGTGCTTGATTAAGATACGCTACGTTTATCGACATGGATACGTCGCTGAAATTACTTCCAGCAAGTTTCTGCGTGCTTCTTAAAGGCGTGAACAAGAATAGACGACAACGTTTCGATCAAATAGTTACAAACGAGTCTCTCGTGTCGAAACAGACGATTATATTGTGTTATATAGTTGAAATTGAGTTATATAGTATATCTTTTAGCCTTTCGCTGCAATTTAATTGAAATGCAATGTATTTTCATAGAATGATAATGATATAATGAATAACGTATGATGTTTTCGATTATTTGGCGTGTGAAATAGCTTTAGTTCGAAAGATTATTCATCTTTATCAGTAAATGGATTTGTTCAAGTAATTTCCTCTTATAGAATGTAAGAATTTTTGGTGTTTTCTAGATTATTTCTTCAAGTTCGTATTTTTATAATACGGTATTAAACATTTTATCTTTAATTAATAACTTAATAATTTATTTCATTAATAATCAGTGATCAAACATATAATACTTTACATTTTATCTTTGGTTAATAATATAACGTTTCATTTAATTACTAATGAATAACCAAACATAATACATATTTGCATTTTATCATTTATCAATAATTTCACATTTTATTCAATTAATGATCAGTGGCTAAACATATTATTTAATTTTGTTACTGATAAATAATTTAACGTTTCGTTTATTTAATAATCAATGATCAAACGTATTATTCGCAGTGAATGGAAGTTTTGTTGTTTGCAAAAATTAAGGAGATATACATTTTAAGATTAAAGAAATATGAACAGACTTAATGTTCAATTTAGTAATACTTGCTCTCGGTGAATTTCTAGAGAACGGGAACGAGCAGAATACACGCGTTTTATGGTTCGCGAACATTCCTCACTGATAAACGGAAAACGTCCACGGAATTTCTGCTTTGCTACTCTCTTCGAGATCGTATAATATACTCTGTGCCATATTCGACATGCTCGTAACAAGACGCTTAAAGTAATCTTATTATCGTAGCTGCACTACGTGTTTTCGTGCGTCGAATACTTGCTTGTTTCCATCGGAAAATGAATTCACTTCCTCCAAGTAGAGGAGAAAAAATTTCCTCCGTAAAATTCGTCTGAAAACACACGACCTTTCGTTCTTTTCGCTGCCTTTTTCCATGTTTCTGTTTCGTCGCCATCCGTTGCGACGAAGCGAGGAAAGAACGATTATTTTTAATTTAACGTGACTCTCTGTGTCATTCGCAAAAGGTGGAATTTCTTTCGAGTTCCACAGGCTGTCCTTTTATTCGGCGAGCGGACGAAATTCGCGGAAATTTTATACGGAAATAATTACGCGTCCCGAGCTCGAGTTACGTCGCAGATCTAATTCGACAACGGTGCGCTTTGGGGACCCGGCTAAACGAGCGTTGAACTTCGTCAGAGAGAACCTACGTTTTCCAGTTTCACCTTTCGTTTCTGCATCTCGACAAATACCGTCTATTCATTAGCTCTCACGATATTTCCATAGCTATTCGATTGTGTAGGATTTCTCTTGTATAATTCACCCTCTTACGAATCATGCATCGTAAATTTTCACCCTGCTCTCTATATAACTTTGAACTGAATTTTCTATTTACTGGAAGTCGTACAGCCAACCTCTCTTCGTGTAGGTATTCCAATCGAATGTGAAAGATTTTCTCTCGAGTCGAGTTTTTCATTGCCCATTTGGTCCATCGTTCGATTATACTGTTCTTTACAACCATACGACGCGAACGATAGCGATGATATAATTGCAACGTAGCAGTGCGTCTAGGAAAAGACTCCAGGCTCGTCTCCGCGGAAAATTCGAGTCGGTGGAAAAAGAAGGCGGTTTTCGTGGCAGAAGGCAAACCCTCTCTCTTTCTGACAGGTGAATGTGCCGCTGTGGATGCAGAGAAGCCAGAGTTAGTGTAGGACGGATGGGGCCGGCTGGAGTCGGTCGTTCCTCTCTTCCCGTAGGTTTCATGGTTTGTAAATATTACCTGCCACGATACGTCTGCCGAGTTTATGCTTGGCTTGGTTGCCGCGTAACCGAGAGCCGTGTGATACGGGGTGGTAGCAAGCTTGGAAGCCGGCGCTGGAAGCAGAGAAAGAGGGAGAAAGCAGAGGCGAACTCACCGAGTTTTTACCCCATTCTGGAGTCTGAGTGCCTCGCTCCGCTGACTCTCGAAACGGGTTGCACAGCCAGGTCCTACACACCACCACATTTTCCTTTACCCACCGCCTACTACTACTATTCCTACTCCACCCTCCGCTTTCGCCACCATCTCTTTCTCCGACAGGCTATTCCCTTCTAACGTGTCTCTTTTTCTCCAGCATCGGTTTCTCTTCGTTCTGCGTCCTTGCTTCACCCTCTTTCAGGCCTCTGCTCTCTTGCCAACCTTTCAGCCGAGACCATCAACTTACGCGGAACGCTAGTTCATGGGTGGATTGGGACAGCCTCGAGATTTTGGATAAGATACCGCTATCCTTTTAAGGGTTTCAAATTCTGCTTCTCAATCTTCCACCGAGTTTCTATGCTTTCTATCGGTTCGGAGATTTTTCTTGCGTCGATTAACGACCTCGTGGAGAGCAAAGGGGGAAAGAAAGACACAGCGTCATGCGGGTTTGATATTGGGGAAAGGGACGATGGTATTCCATCTTAAGAAAAAGAGGCTACAATTCGGTGGTGGTTCCCCGGCGGATCGATCTACCGTTCGTATAAAGGAAGCATGGAAGTGTGACTCGTTTCTTTTTATTTTCATTTTCTTTCGTTCTTCGTGCTCCCTTCCTCCTCTAGGAAAATTCCAACGGGAAAACAGGAAACGGACTTTTCTTAGGGATACATTTTCGTCACAGTTGGTGTACGTGTGCGCCAGGGCTAGTCTCGTTTGTGTTAGGTAATTATCACGGGCCTCGTGATACGCCCTTTCTTAGTAAATAGTCCGCGGGCGCGTTACACCTATTTTGTTTCTATTTACCTTCAATTTTCATTATGACCTTTTGAAAGAGCACCACAATCCTATAGAGAGCTTGGCGTCGACGGCCTCGCCGTCATCGAGATTTTTTTAATTAAGAGTTCAGATCCGCTTCATTTGGAGTCTGTCCGCTTTTATCCGGCTTTCAACCATCCACCGTAAAAGTTGATTCTGCGGCTACGGGTATCAACATCTTGTAGTTGCAGTCGCACAAAGCCTCTCCGGATTTAATTCCGAGGTATCGCCGCGGCGCCCTCCATTTCCCCTTACACCCTCGCCGCACCACTTAACAGCTTTTCTTTCTCCCTTTTCTCGCCTTTACCACCCGTGTCCTTAGCAAGCTTCTAGCGCAGAGACAATTATGTTGCGCGCAGACTTCAGGAACGGATTCGTACTGCTGGAAAGCCTCGAATCTACAACGAGGATCGACGAAGACCTTTCATGTTTTTAACATTTTTAGATTTAAAGATACGACGGAGATAATTTGCATATCGTTTCTTTTGAGTAGTCGAATAATAGAATATTATGATAATAAATATTTTTAAGCGGCGCATTAGGAAAACTAAGAATAGGAATAAAATTATATAAATGGTGAATTAGAAAATATAAAGATTGGAATATTCCTTGGAACCTGCAATAAAATTGCAGAGTTCCGGACAATATAAAGCGAAGTAACGGGGAAAAAGATATTAATTTCGAATTCTCTTCCATAACCGATGCTGAAAATCAAAAGTCAATAATGCAAATCGAACGGAGTGAATTGCAAATGAAATTTTGCGTTAACGAAACGTTGGCATTTAATGGATTAATATATCCACGTGATGCAGTGATCGTCGTAGAGTATTACGTCTTCTGACGAATAATATATATATAGTGACTTCCTGGTTAACATGACGTTATCATAATTATATTAAATAAACAGCACGCGGACTGCGTAATAGAACATCCCAGTGTGCGTGCTCGTTTCGAGAATTCCGCGAGAAATTCCGTGCTGTTTGCCCGTGGAACATCCATATTTGAGGTCAACATTCTTAGATGAAGCGACAGTAGTACGTATCTCCCGCATGCATATTTGCTACTCTGGAACGAGCTTCATATCGATTCGTTGAAATAATTTAGTCTTCGTCGGCGAAAACGGCGTACTAAAAGCAGCGTATTCGCTACCTCGTACGGTTGCTAGCAGAAACGATCTGATATTCTCGCTGGAATTAACGAGTAGGAAAAATGAGTTTCGAGTTGGCGCGTTAACATCGAGCTACGCAATGGCTGGAAGACGAATTTATCGAAATCCTCCTCTCCGCCCACCCCTAACTCACTTTCGCGGATCCATTGTAATAAAATAACGAAATCGTGCACAGCTTCCGGTGTTTAATTGATACGTCATGAATTTATGGGATACGTCAGAATGGTACAAGCATATGAAGTCCGGTTAATGAGGATCCGCTTAGTCTCGATAAAAGGGTACAATTCGTTAATTAACGTTGAAGCGAAGCGAATTCTAAACTATGTCGTTGGCTGTAAGAAAATCAGTGCGATATATCAGATAAAATATGGAACCTACAGGTAGCAGTTGGAAGAATTACAGATGACATCAATGTGAAAAAAAAAAAAAAAAGAAAAGAATTCTCTTTCATCGTGCCAATACACATTCGCACAGTCGAGTGAGAACAATAAGCTAGATCGAATGAAAGGGTACAAACGAACTTTTGTTTATTTCGCTGCAGTCACTACAAAATATTGAAGATAAAAAATCTCGCCTCAAAATAGTAACCTGTTAATATTCGTGATCAAAATTGCGACAATATTTCAGGAAAGGAACTGAAGAACTACTAAAAATTAATAGTTCTCAAAAACAACAATCAATATACTATTTATCGATAAATGCTGTAATAAATATTTGAAAGTTACACGTAAAAACGACGTTACTCGTGGAGTGACTCGATAGCGTAATGGCGTCGCTAAAATCTTGAAAATGTTATATATTATTAATAGCAAATATTAAGTATTAAGTATCATTAGAAAAATAATAAGTATCGTATTTTAAAATAGCTAGTAGAATATTCGGTATAGTTTGATGGTGGCTCAGAGCTTTTCAAGAATGACAAATCCGCTCCTGTCGGCCCTGCGCTTTCAAGACACGCTTTCGAGCGGCTGGTTGTTTGTGTGTTTCAGTGGTGAACCAGCGTTACGATCCGGAAGTGCAGTGTCCCGGCGGTTTCCTCGGCAACAACGTACTTATGCGATGCAACGTGCCCAGTTTCGTTCGCGACCATGTTACCATTACGTCTTGGCTTCAGGAACCGTCCTTCAACATCTACCCGTCCACGATGGGAGGTGAGCAAACACCAGAAACATCTCTGGTTATCCCCTAATGATGTCTGTTCATAAATAAGAACGAGCAGTAGGGTGAAATCTCTCGGAATGAATATCATCGTCTTTCAACCGGTTATTCTTGCGAATTTATATTTGTATTTATTCCTTTTATGAAGTCGGATGAAGATAAAAATCGTGGGTTTGACGTACAAGCGACTTCTTCAAGGAATATTCCGTGAATATCGAAAACATCTCAAGAATCCTTAAATATAATTGAACTGATCCGGAGGCAGGTCGGGTTGTCTTATGCAGATTATGTCTCTATCTTGCGATACTTATAACGTGATTAGATTATGGTTGTTTATACAGGCTTAATATGCAAGGAATGTATGATGTTCGTGAGCGTGAAATATGCAAATGTGCACGAAAAATATGCGAAAACACGCGTTATCTATGTTTCATGTAAGTCGAATATTATCTACGATAGAACATCTAATAATAGATATTTGACAACAATTTTCCAACTATTTCGATATTTATAGTTTGTATCGTATAATAAATTACAAGAACTTTGTTCAAGTCTTCAATTGTTAACTGACGATGATTGGATATAATACACGATGCTCGTCTATCTTTTGCGGTATTTACTTTTAACAAAATTGAAGAAAACTTTCGTATATTGTACAATTTACGCGATACACGTCGATTATTCGAAATTATTCCAATTCGAAAGATAAATTACTATATTTAATACTCAACAAACCGTATAGAATTTTGATCTTGTCAAAGTTGTCACCCATTACGTATTATTGTGATGGACACTTTATGCAGTTATGATAGACCGAATCAATTTGAGGATGTAAATCTGCTACAGAAACATTAAACTTGCAGTTATTCTTGTATGCGATACTAGAATTCCATTTATCTGAACCCATCTGGGGACAAATAGTTCATATTACTGGAATTCATATAACAGGAGTTCTCTCCATTATCTATTATTTTCATTCGCATAATTGAGGTTCACGTTCAAATAAATGGATTCTATCGGTAGAATATCAATTAGAATTTCGTTTGAACAAATAGAGTTTGAAGAAAATGAATCCTACTGTATATACTTAAACATAATTTTTATTTAAATGTAATTTATCTGCTTACATTCTAAAAGTATGAATTTGCTTTTTGATCAAATCACTCTCGCGAATCATCAAAAATATATAATATCAAAGTCTAAGTTTATCACAGTCGTTTGAAATTTATGTTATGGAAAAAACAGTGTCTGTACGTCTTGTTCTCGGACACAACGTAGGGTTGGCATTGCCGATACGCCAAGTTTTCGCCTGAAGCGTAGCGATTCCGTTAACGAGACAAACTTCATTAATTATGAAGCAGTTCGATCAGGTATGCTTCACAGTTTTGAATGTGTTCGTTAATAAACCAGGCGGATCTATTAATACACTCATCAATTGCAGTAAGACGATCGATAGACGACCAAACTTTCGTCGTTGCACGGTCGGAATGAGTTCGAAGTTGAACGAACTCGAGGAACAACCGTCGGAAAAGCAGAGAGTCAAATCAAAATTCATTACCCCGATTCGTGCGCTTGAATTCAAAAATTTAAATTTCAATCAAAATACTTGGAACTAAGTTAAAAAATTGGAATCTAGAGTCGATTCGAACTCGAAGAAACTTTCGTTTTACTTGTAATTATGATCGAAACGTGATTTCTGTTCACATGGATTTATTATCGCGACTCATGAACTTGAACTTGGAAAATTAAATTTGAATCTAGGAATTAGGATGTGCGTTCGAAAATAGAAATTTGGGGCCATCTTAAACTCGGAAAAGCTTCATTCTCCAAGCGATTGTAATCAAACGTGCGTTCTAGTTCCACAAAATTGTCACAATTAGCAAATTTAAAGTCAAAGATTCCAGTTTGGAAGATTCCAGAATAGGTGCGTGCTCGGTGAAGTTTTCGTTTCTTCTTATGATTATGACTGAAACGCGATTTTTGTTTCCACAGACGGTAAATACCATATGCTCTCAAGTGGCGAGCTTATGATACTGAATATCACGCGAGAGGACGCAGAGCGGACATATCGGTGCAGGACGCATCATCGTTTGACGCAGGAAACGGTCGTCAGCAGCAACGTCGGCAGGCTTCAGCTGACTGGTGAGTGCATTAAAATTCGTTTTGCGTAGCCTCCGATAAGATAACACGGTTTCGACTTGACTCACACAGTTCTCTCTGAATTGATCGAAAATTCATAACCCGGCTAAAATATGTTTATCATATGATAATATGATACCATGTAAATTAATCGATACATATAGAGGTCCACCAAGGATCGCTACTTTTTTCTCATTTACATTTATGAGGTTACAAGGGGAGTATCGTCGACGGGCAAATTTCATCTGACAAAATTCTGAGGCTTTACTTTCTCTTCTTTTAAGCTTATTAAACTTCAGAAACCTCCTTTTTTGGGACTGTTTAAAAATACTTTGAAAAAAGCAAGGGCATTTCAGAGGCAGCTGACTTTACTTTGGCTACATTACGTAGTAATTGCAAAATAAACAACGTTGTAGACATGGTTTATTAACAAACGGCATGATAGAGCAAAGATGGCACGGAGTATAACACGCGCGTTGAATATTTTTCCTTCGTTTACCAAAGCTGAAGCAAAGCTGGGTAAACAGCGGAAAAAGTGAGAAAGAAGGAAGGGAACAATATTTCCTGTCCGTTAACACACTTTCTTTCAACGTTTCCCTCGTACATTTTCTGAAAGCTCGAGGCACGTTCCTTCGAAGCTTTGCCCGTTAACTCGACTAATAAAGTTTTAACACGAGCCGAGGGACGTTTTAGCGTGAACCGAGGATGGTATTAATAAGAGTATCGAAAGAATAGCATCGTCCTCTTGGCTGTGTTATCGAAGGATCCATCGAGGCACAGAAAAGTTTTCCTCTTTTATCGCCTTTGGATAGGCGACGAGTAGATACACGCCAGTGGAAACTTATTATTGCAGTTCGATGCGATATTTACAAATTTCTTGCAAGCACCGTTGAATATTTATGAACCGATTACCCTCCGTGGAGAGCGTCAGATGCCGTGCATTTCATTCTTCGATCCAATCCATCCTTCTAGATCGATTATAGAAGCCACGATTCAAACTTGATCTCCTTCGAGTGCGTGAATCCATAATTGGACAGCAACTAGACGCTCGTGAGTTTTCTCAACACCCGGTGGATCGAAACACCGTGCCTTCCCTTCGTAATCATTTCCATTCACCCACTGCTCTCCATTCTTTCCCCTTTCTATTTTATTTTTCGTTCCAACTTGCCGAGCGAAGACGTCAGGGTACCCGCGGTTATTAAATTTTTTTCAATAACAAAACGGGGGCAATGTGGAAAAAAACTGGGACACTAAACGCTGCAGGATATTCTCCTGACCCTCTTCGCTCGTTCACGAAGAAAACCGGGTTCCAAGTTACTCTTTGGTGACGCTCTGGATCTGTTCGATTTCGATTTTGTAAACCACAGTCATTTGAGAACTACGAGCTTAGGACGAAAATATTCGTCGACGATTTGGGTAGCTTTAATTGGGAAGCAATCGACCGGCAAACGGAAGATCCGGGGTCGATCTCCGGGCCAGCAACCCGATCGGCCGAATATTTTTCTCCCTACAGTTTAAACATTTCGCCCTACCAACGTACCAGTTGCTATATGCTATGTCAATCATTATCGTTGGAAAAACACCGTGAAAGGGACAGCAGCTGAAAGAAAACCCGCGGCGGTAAAAATTTTTCCTCGCCTCGATTACGAATCCTTGATCGTTTGCGTTTTATTGCCTGGAGAAATAGCTGTCGGAATTTTTATTGAGCCACGTCGAAACTGATCGCCTAACCGTTCATTCTTCTTTTCATACGTTCTATCGTTGAATTCTCGAATAATTTTGTTTTTAATATTTTCGAACTTTTTTTGATCACGTATGCCAAATAAACCTGTTTTATTTGATAAATAAACTAACCTGATAAATAGTTCGAATTTTCTATTCTTGCTGCTTGAGCGAATTTACAGTTTACTCCCACGAGATTGAGTAAAAGTGCAAACGTCGTGTCTCACGCTGCAAACATCGCGATGCTATCACACGGTTACGAACCCGCGATAAACTCACCCTCTTCCCCTGGTTGTGCACGCACGATCGCACGTGATTCGATATTACGCGTTTTGCGGCGCTGATCGATCGACAGCCCGATAGTAGTGGTGCGTCCGTGAATAGGAAAAAGAGCTTGCGTCGGTGAACGGAGTTCAGGGCGGTTCATTAACGGCCGGGATGCAATTAGAAGCCTTATTTCGTGCGATCGGAACACTGGTCGATAACGCTATTTAATGGTATCAAAGATTGTTCCTTCAACACTAGATCTATCGACATCTTAAAAGTAAAATTTCCATCACAGAAATCAAAATATAAGGTACACGATAGAATACGTAATTCAGGGGAAAGAAACAAATCTCTATCTATATACGTACTTGGCGAAAGCTCAGTCTAATGTCCAAAAATGTATTGTTTGTAAAAATTGTTGTAAATTTGTAGAAAATGTCGATGAAAAATTGCGCATTGATTGTTTTGATTATTTTGGTAGTTTTAGTATTAACATTCTGTAAAGTTATTGATTTTAACGGTCAGTCGAACCAGGATAGATTAAGATTCTCAATACCGTTCGCTTTTCTAATTGAAATCTATATAGTAGCGTAATTGATTAATTACCGAAACGTTATACATGTACACGTTAATAATTTGTGCAGCGCTAAAGTAATAGTCATATTTAGTAACAAATTAGACAGCCGAAGATAATTTACTCTCTACATATATCGTAGAGTTAGGAAGGTGAAGATTTTGTACGTGATTTCATGTCAATAGACAGGAAATGATGTTACGAACTTGTTTCTTTAATTTCCCTTACAACTTACCATTATCTGTGTCGTCATTTTGGAATGTGTAATTACGTAATAAAATTGAGGAAATTTATAAAAAGTGAAGCTATTTAGTTTGGATTCTCAGCGGCTTATATAGTAATATCGAACAAGTTAAGTCATGGTACAAAAATCGAAGGAAAGCTAAGGGAAAAGGAAGCTAAAAAATATTCAATATCCCCCGACATGATTCGCAAAATCACAAATACAGAGCCTATCCATTCTACTCCAGATTTTTCCAACGTTAGTCCGTAATTTGATTCGCGTCGCGCCGTCGAAGTCGCAGCGACGCGAAGAGGATTTAATGAGCCATCGGATGATCGACGTTCGATCAAAGTAAAAATTCTCTTAGTCGCGTAATTGCCAGTCTCAATGGGGTTCTGGCCGCGAAGCCGTGTGAAAAGGTTCTCTCGGTCGTTTCAGCGGAGGTCTGGCATCACTTGTTCTTGTTACCCAGGCAAAGCTGGCTTCACCAGCGTAACGTCTGCTTTGGGGGTTAGCTACACCACGTCGGTAGAGAAGCGAGGTGGGGAGAAAGGGAAAATATGCAGGCGGAAAGACGCGAAGGAGGTGAGGAAGGCAAAGGAGAAGAAGAAGCGGAAAGGGGAGAAATCTCCACTCGAGCCGGGCTAACTAATGATGCTTCTCTTCACATGCCACACCTACCCTCCAGATTCATGTTGAAGCTTTAGACGTGCCTATACGCGATGCGTGTGGAGAAGAAAAAAAAAACGGGCAAGACATTCTGCACGTTCTTCGCTACCACTTTTCCTCTAGCACGTGACCGATCCTCCGTGTAGGAAGCGTCATAATTTATCGTCCGTTTCCTATACTTCCCCTTATTCGCATCTCCCTTTATTTTCATTTCCTACTTTTCGTCCTTTTCCGAACGGGAAGGTAATTCCGGCTCGGTATCTCTTTTTCTGCCACGTTTCTCGATCGCTGAACGCCTTGTATATCGATCTGTCATTCAGTCGATAAGTCTGCGCAGGTTGGCAGGGAATAATTAATACACCAGCAGCTTAATCGCGAAGCCACGGATATGTCAGCAGCCTCTCGTAATCACGACGAAGGTAAACGAAAGTACGGTGAAAATTGAGTTCGCGATAACGCTCGTTGCACAGCCTCGTTCTCGTCTAGGGGATCTCGAATCGACTAACGTTTCATTTTTAATCGCGCGCCAACTCGCACTGAAATTATTATTTAAGTTTAATCAACGTTATTACAGCTGCGTGGCGATTATTCCGCGCGTACAACAGTAGATAGTAAAACGCGACCGAATATTTAAACGTAACGGCAAATAGTCACGCATCAGGGTTAATTAGAAGCAAAATAGCCGGTCGAGTAATTCGAAATCTTTTCTCTTTTGATGATTTATAGGAACCGCGTCCTCATAATGTTAATCTTTTGACAGTGTAGTAAAATGACGAAGAACTTTGGATTATTTTTATTGTATATATAATATTCAATTTTTTGGGCGAAATAAATATTAACAAGACTATCTTAAAATTTCCAATGCCTTTATAGGTACATAGTACAAAATATAATACGATAAAATTCGATTAGAAGTATGCTAGAAAGTTATAATATACTGTTACACGTAGCTATGGTAATTATAAAGAATAAAATTATTGTAGGTTGTTATTATTGCGGTTATTAAAGATGTATCAGTATCGGAATTGTCTGGAGCAATAGTCTATATATTTTTTTTTTTTGAGAAAGCTCTTCATTTACACTACACATGATGAAATGTAAAACGTAAAGTTTAATAGTATACTACGTTTATTTGTTCATTCCTGACTTTTTTTGTAGAATGTTACTAAAATGTATAGAGTTAACACCCTATAGTAAACGGAACGCTACAGAAGGAATATAATATAAAAAGAGAATCTGGGTATCGAAGCGCGCATTCAGGCTGGAAATTTCGCGTATGATGTTCCACGATACACACCATCATACGCGAAAATTCGAACGGACCAGTGAATCGATGGCCAGCAGGTTTGTTTGCAATCCGTGCGTCTGCTCGCGCAGAGATTCCGCTTTAATGGAATAGAGAGGCGCTCACAGGCGGTCGTTTATCGCCATCGACGAACATTCTACGAGATATTCCGGAACCAAGTAATGTTTACCTGCTTGGATTGTGGGACCAGAAACCGAGAGAGAGCCATGGGAAATTTCGCGTTACAAGAATTGTTTAAAATTTCTAAATAAACATTGGTCGTATACTGGTAGCTTTATACGTATTCGTACTATCTAAACAGTGATTACCTTTAACCGGATTGCAAATTATTATTAACCTGTGCATGCGCTGCCGGAAACGATATGTCGAACGCAAGCAACGTGTAATTGTTAGCTTTATATTCGCCCGCTAAAGATATGTTTGCAACAATTGGTTCCTCGTTTAATTTGCATCCCGTTTCGCGTGTGTACAAGATCGATATGTAACACCGTTCCCGAGCCACGGGATATTTGCGGCGGAATAATTTTGCGCAAAAGTTACGAGACGTAGATGGATCGTTTAATTTATGGAAAATAATAATAACAGGAGCCAACTAGCCAAACTAATTTATGTTCTGCTTGTTCCATCTTTGTAAAACGAGTCGTGGGTGAAGGGAAAATCAGTTAGATTATCGGGCAAGGCGGAAATATACTACGACCAGAGATAAAACGGGAGAATGGAAAGAGATTTTATCGTTGTTAGTTACACCAGTTTGCGATCCATCTACGCGGTCACCGCGCACGTAAACGGAATCTGCGATGTTCAAATTACTCGAGACGTAACTCACGCGAAACTTTATTACACGGCCAAGAGTATTTTTTGCAAGAATATCAACGGTCAACGCCTGTGATCATCGAGGCGTTCCTTCGCATCTGACGGAACGCGTGACGCGTTAATTCCTCGAGCGTTTCCTCGTTCTCCTCTTCTTTCTGCCTTTTTTGCCCCAGGTTCCATCCCATCCTTTCCACTTTCTCTTCTATCGTCATATTTTATTCCTTTGGTAATCAGGCAAATTCAACTTTTCAGTTAACAAAGCGCTTGATTAAATTCTTCTGGGAAGAGCCACGGTAGTACGAAGCAGAGAAGACCGCTTTTGAACTTTGGCGAAAAACGAACAGCTGTCGCGAGTCCTTGCTACGATTCTTCTGGCCGCTCGTTCCGTCGTATAATAAAACCTGGCCAACGTTGGATAGAAATTTATGCTAAGCGCGCTTACATACTTACGAACTTAATAACGAAGTTCTAGGGTGTGTCCGATCGTTTGCATATTCTCGAATAGCCGTCCATCGTCGCAGTTTCTCTGTCTCCCCTTCCATTTAGTATACACCGAATTAACCGAAAACTCGAGGTACAACGATTTTCCCCAGTAACGAGCAAACTTTTCTGAATTATCTGTTATTCGCGGAAAATTTTCGAATCGCGTTCGGATGCTCTCGTATCGCGAAAATCCTGCGGAAATAATTGCACCGTGTTGTTAGTTGCACGATGCTCCAGCTTCCGATCCTCGCGAAAACGACTTCACACAGATACACGTCTCACGCTGGTATACTATCGATGGATAAGAATCTGCATGCGACAGGCGTCGATCGTTTTGTATTTCCTTTATCGTGCAAGTCGCGTTTCTATGGCATCCGATGAGAATTAAAAGCTACACTTGGCGCTAATATCTTCTTTCCAGCCAAGGTATCGTGTAACGTTCGCGGTAATACAATGCACAGCGTTCAATCGTTTCACTGAATTCTCATATTGTAACGAGATCGCATGTCATTTGATCGTCCAACGCTAAAAACGTTCGAGCGGTTATCGGTTGTGCTCGATAGACGAATCGTTAGCGTTGGTTGCGTAGAAACATCGAAACATGCGGGTGTATCGGATTCAGCTGGATTTCAGGGAAAACATAGAAAGCAGAGGACGAGGCACAGTGGAAATAGGAACCGGGCTAATGACGCGATTCCCAGAGTCGATTCGCGAAAAACGTTTCGCTTTAATTACACCGACCGCCGTTTTCATTGCAGGTACACGGCCCGTTTTGTTGTAATATTCATTACCGCATTATTACGATGCTCTATGGCGCGTACACGCGGTGCCGCTAACGCGCCCGATTCTCTTGTTGCATCGTTTCAAGCATCGCTAATTACGCGAATATCTGTTAATGAAATCTTAATGAAACCAATGGACTAATTGCGATTTCATTGACAACGAGGCCGAATAGATACAGAGATGAGTATACAAAGTCGTCTTTTTGCTCTCTTGAAAAGGTTGAACGCGAGTTAATCTACGTTAACAGTATATATATATATATATATACGCTTATGTGGTAGATGATTTGAAATTCTTGGTGAACAACGACGAGATATGTACATCACCGTTATCTGTCCCTTTACGGTACGCCACGCTGGACGAGTCGCTATCTCCGACCATAATTCCCCATTAAACGTCCGCCTGACGCGTTCCTTTTCGTCTTTTACGCCTTTTTCTTCTTCTTTCCCTTCTTCTTCTTCATCATCATCTTCTCCTTCTTCGTACCTATCCTTCTTTTTCCCACCTATTCCACCACCCTTCTATCTTGCCACGAAGAACCTTTGTTGCCACATTCCTTTTTCAGCCGACGGCTATTTATGACACGCCGTGGAAAACATTTCCCGTATATCATGGAACAAACTTACATGAACTCGTCCCGCGGGAGAAGGAACACCAGCAACAGGGGCTGGCTACGTCTGTGTCGCAAAGTAACCCTCTGACTGTACGTATACGTTTGCGTGTATGTACTTGTTTCGCCAACGAAGATGATCTCGGAGGATGTATTTCATCCTTCGCTTCCTTCCTTGGACCTTCCTTCTCTTTTGTTAAATCTCCAGCGATATTGTCACTATCAATTTTCCAAACAATGTAATCCAATACTGTTCCTCCTAGTTTTTCCGTTATTTTCCACGTATCGTTCGCACGCCCTAGCCATCTAACACGACACCGGGTCCGTAACGGGAAAGCGACGATCGCCATTAAGGAGAATTTCATTTCGTAATATACAGCAGTCGACTTTTAATTCAAGCGCCTGTTTTATTAAATCTTCGTGCACGTTGTTCGTCACCGTCTTCTTCTTCGTTCCTTCAATTTCGTCCACGGCTAAATGAATATATTACGCGTGTAGCGCGGAAAAACTTGCCCGAACTCATCTAGAATGGCGGAGTCAGAAAAAGCTGTTGGAAAAAGGGTAGGCTATTTCCGGAAAATACCACTGCCTGTTTCTTTAGTGTTACCCAAAATTTCACGGGAATTTTTCCATCGCGACAAAGCTAGTTCATTGGAGAGGAAAAAAAATTTATTGATCATTGTTAAAGCGTCGAATATAGGATTTATGACATAACCAGAAACTGCTACTTTGATACTCGTTTGACTTTTCTGTCAATAATTGGGTGGTATATGATTTAGAGATTATGTATCGAATAATATGCATTTTAATTTTTGTATTTTACTGTTCCATGCTTCAATAGCAAATATTCTATCACAAATTTCAAGATGATTTCTATGTTATTGATCTGATTACCAAAATGGAAACAAGAAAGGGAATAGTATACTCCAGCTCGCAGTTAATCTGTTGTTACGATTCTATTGTATTTTTCGTGCCTTAATCTCAAAAAGCTGTTTTTCTCGCGTTAAAGTTTACTATTACTCCAAGCTTATGAGGTCGCCAGAGGCGATTGCCATTTTTGAGAGACGGAAATTAAAGATTAGAAATTTCTATCATCTAACTGTTGGTCTATTTTACACATTATGTAGTAAAGTTTTCAATTTTAGTTTTTCCGTAATAGCAAATAACCTGTCATAAATTTCAGAGGTTCAAAGGTTATGCAACGATGCTAACAATTACTGCGTCCAGTTTGAACCCTGTAAAATTTTTCACAAAGTTAATCAAATTGCCATCCGCATGATAGAGAATTTTTTTTTTCAAGGCACAACGCTTTGAAACCGTAAAGAACAAACGAAGTTCCAAAACATAGAATCTAACGATTTTTTAAATAAAATGTTCAACAGAATATAGTGCATGGCATGTTGAATTGACAACATTGTCAGTCACAGTGTTCTGAAATAGAATTTATCCAAATGTCACGATGCAAAATATCAATGAATAATAAAAAAGCACTGTTTTTGTAATTTCCTCGCTGTCCATGTATTCTTACCAGAGAAGATACATTGTAGCCATAAGATTAGTAAAGCTTGAAAGTTCATGGGTTTTAAAAATTTAGAGAGAAATAAGGTATACAAGTTTTGTCAGGAACATGAAATCTTCTTGCAAAAGATTAACTCAGGAGAGTGAGTCGTTTGTCTTTCCAAAGTTGAACATTAATCGTGTATTTGGGCAATAAAACTGAGGAATACACAAAGAAAAAGGAAGAAAATAGAATTACTCAATTCAGTTTCTTAAATATCGATTCATAAATAGCTCCCATAACTTGAAATCGAAGATGTTTGTTGTTAAGAACTCTTTCAAACTACCTCAGGTTCTTATGCACATTTACACATCATAATATATAGCTACATCGATCAGTGTGTTTATTTAACGCTTCAATTTCTGACCTCGCGATATCTCTGACATTAATAAAAATTTTAGCGGTCCTTGAAGAAAGCATTAATCGGCACACGTATTCTTTGAAGTCTGAAAGTCATTCAAGATCTACTACACAGCGAGAACTGTGTATGCTATCAACCAATTGAACAACCAGTATGCTATCATTAGAGGATTTATGCGATCCTTTTTGGTTTTTCTGCTTGCAGAGATACGCAGCAGCATGCCACCGATGATAAACGAGAAGGTGGTTTATATGTCGGCGCGGCTGAAAGACACCATTGTGATACCGTGCGTCGCGTATGGCAATCCAACTCCCACCAACAGGTAAGAATGTCACCAGATACGTACGAATTTGTAGCATGCGCCGCGCCGGTAGTCTCGTAAACTTTAGGTACGATAGCACCATCGACCGGTGAAATGTCTCCGCCTTTAGATGCGTGCTGACACGATGACTTATCCTCAGATTCCACGAGATTTCAGGACGTGACATACGTCGATCCGAATCGAACGTTTACGGCCCGATTTTTTCTTTTTGCTTTGTTGTCGTTTTTTTCGAGGTCGTCGAGAATGAATTCTATCGTCGTTTCGCGGAAGCTTCGGTTCTATCTCACTTTTTCCAGCACCTTGTTTCACTTATCTTGATTACTCGAATGCATCCCCGGTCGCTTTTACCGAAACAAACTGCTATAAGAAAAGAGTTATTCATCCCTTTGTCGGGCTTCAGAATGCAGTTTCGTTATCACAAAATCTGTTTTAATTCTTTGTTTGTTCGACTAGAAACTAACTTCTCTTCCTCGATGTTAGCGCAGAAAGTATGTCGTTCCATGTAGAAAATAGAAGAATGAAAAACGAACGAAGTATCGTAGTTTCGGAGAAGACAAATAGAAAGTACATCGAGCGTGCCATTTTGGTACCATTAAAGTCAAAATCTGCCAACAAATGTATTCTCTGTCTTCGTTCGAAGATACACGGCGAAAGTAGAAAGAGAGAAGTCGTTTGAAAAGGCTTGAATACACCGTTTCCCATTCAATAAAGCAACAGCTAGGAGACAAGAGTTACCCGTTGAGAGAGGGTCGTTCCGTAATTGCCGACTTTCACGAAACAGTCCTCGAGAACGATTCAGTTACGTGGCAAACAGTTTCCCGATACAACCGGGACGCAGTAAATAGGTGGGGTTCATACGTATCGGGGTAAGTTTAATTGGCTTGACGGCGAAAAAAAGTGTTTTTTCGTATAGGTGAACAATATTTTGATCGATGAAATTTCCGCGCTCGACTTCCTCAACGAGGGTCTCGCGAGAGTGTCCTCGCTTTAAATATTGTAACACGCCCTGCGTTACGACTTCCGACACTCGCTCCAGCTTCTGTACCCTTCAAATTGGTTTCCATTCGTTCCCTTCTCGAGTACCAGTGTAAACGGATGTTCCGCTACGAAATTAACCGGCAAACTACCATTTACTTTTCATCGTGGTTGAGCCTTGGCGCAAAGTAATCTACCAGGTTGAAGTACAGGACGACTGTACGTTGTAGCTGCTTGGGTAAATTGAAGATAGCTCTTCGGATTAATAAGACATCCGGTCGTGTCGCTAAATTATCCTCCAATCTCTACTTCCTCGGCTACTCGGTGAAATTTCCGTTAAATTTCGTTAAATCGTTGACGATAATTCTTGGCAACAAACGTGGTTCCGCTACGAACAGGGACCAGAGGATTATAACGAATACGTTATTGAAATGTAAAAATTTCAATTTCGCGTGACGCCCGTTTCCATATTCTCTGTCTCTCTCTCTTTCTCCCTCTCTCCTCGTCTTATTTTAGAATATGGGCCAGACCTCGATAAGGGACGTTTATTCCGCGAGCAATCTCGCCTCCCCCCCTCCTCTGTATAAGGTCGGTCTTTCGGTAATTCAACGGTAGATAAGCCGAACACGCTGTTTCGTCACGGTACAGTGATTCCATTCGCGAACGTAGGAACCTTGCATTTCAGCGATTTCATGATTTCGTTTGGGCAGAATTGTAGGGTCAAAGGGAACAATAATAATGACGGAAGGAAGTGGCGCAGGACGAGCGAATAATTCGCCCCCTGAGGTTCAAAACCCTCGTATTTTTCTTATATTAATGCTAATTTCAAACATAGCAGCGTTATTTCGCACGCGGAGGTATTTCCATAGTGAAAAGGTGAAACACACGTTGTTCGTTGGCTTCTGCTGCCATATTATTACGCGAGAAAATGGGAAGAAGAGAGGTTACGAGATGGAGAAAAGCGATTCTCTTTGACAAGTAGAATTATCTCTCACATAGATCAGACGGAGACCCTTTCGCGACTATTTAGCATAGTCAAATACACTGAAACTGAAAAGAAACAGAAGCGTCGAGTCGACTGTATGAGAATGGTTCGTTTATTCGGTTGTTCGGTCGATATTGGTGAAGCTACTTTTGTAGACATCTCACGAGTTATGAACTCTATCTCGAAACTTGGTCTTATCACTCCAGCCTCCAGTGAATCCAATAAACCCCAGTAAGAAAGGAAACAACCCGGTAATCGAGCCGGAGAATTCGCGTTGCGGAATCAAGAAGGCAAAAAGAAAACACGACAGGGCCTCGTAAATAAAGCAGGCGAAACATAGTTCCAATGAGTTTCGTTCTACGTTTTATTTCCGCGTACGGATCGTTAAGTGCTTATGAAAATAGAGGGAATGGGGTGATGAGGTGGTAAAGCGGATTGACGGAAATACTGGCGCAGGGACAAAGAGAAAAGGGATTGCGTATTAGGATGTTAATGTATTTATTATTCGATTGTGCCGCTTTGCTTGGAATGATAACGAACGAAAGGGTCGGGACTGAGAAGGGTGGAACGACTTCTTCTCCTTTCTTCTCTAGCTGTTGCTTACTCGCGTTGGATCGACGTTGAGGTTATTAAACGCCAAACGACCTGGCTCGTCCCTCTCCTACACAGTGATGCTACAACAAGAAGAAAAAGAGATGTTCTAACCAGATTTGTTGAATATTGTATACGTAACAGTTGATTCTCATTCGTCTTTCGTATCATCTGACCGATCTCGCAAAAGATTACCAAAAGTTTATTCCTCGAGAGAGCTTATCTTGAAATTTTTAATACGAAATCAATGTTGTTGATATCGTATCGATATACATCGATTGTTAGATACCGGTCAAGGATGAAAATTCACATAATGAGCAATACAAATAATTCGATACCCTTTACCGTTAGTAATTTCCTGTCACGAATGTTTGACGTGCGTAATTAATTCCGTTGGTCCACGGTATTACGAGCATCTCGATCGATAATCGCGGCAACGACTTTGGAAATGACGCGACGCTTCCCTTCGAGGAATCTCTCGATCCGTGATTAATCGATTACGTTAAAAATCAGGGAATAGAGGCGCGTGTGCTCGCATAGGATACGCGGCCATACGCCCAGGCGCACACGCGTGCATCGTGGATACCGGGAATGCAGCAAGGTGAGGCTGCTCGAAGGTATATAGACGTGAGGAGTGTATGGATAGCGCAAACAAACCGACCGCTGATTACAGAGACTGCTTCTGACAGCCCATCAAATATTCCGCATTTACGTGTACGTCGACGTCACTGAGTATTCCGTGGCTGTGTTCATCGTCTCCTTCTCTCTATCCCATCTTCGTCCTCTGTCGGACCCGCTTGCGTACAGCGACTCTCTCCACCGCCTCATCCGCTGCCGCTTCCCCGTGGCTTGACTGAGTTGACGGAGGAGAGTACGCAGCTATAGGGGCGCAAGAGAGAGAAAGAGTAATCGGGCGGCAAAGGATAAGCAAAAGGATCAGAGCGAGATAGGAAAAGCGACGCAGAAGATGAGAGGGCAGAATAGAAAAGGGAGAGGTAGAGTCTGAGGGTTTGCCAGCAAGGTACGGCTTCCATCCCTGGCCCTCTCTCGCGCTTCCACCTACCTATCCTATCTCCTTCCCTCACCAATTTCCCTCCGTAAATTCGATTATCTATAGGTATACTTCTCGTCGTCGGTCGTGTCTCCTCTGTCCCGCTTTTCCCTCTTCCGCCACTCCTCCGCCGAATACCCAACGACTCTTCAACCTCATCGGCGTCCTTCTGCACCTCCTACCTTATCCTGATTCCTCTCGCGAGCCCACCAACCTCCGACAGTCTGTAACGCCGCTTTTCGAAACTACTACCTCAGCGCACATACAGGAGACGGAGAAAGATAGAGGTCAATCACCGGTCGGAGAAGATGGACCACGAAGATGAGAACGAGAGGATGCAAGATCATTTTTGGACAATGTTAGGGGACTACGATCCCAAGGGACGCTACCTTAGCTCCGAGATTGTAGACCAGAAAATATTTGACGTTGGAGATCCGCACCTTTTAAAGGAAAATTCAGGTTTTTCGTAGCTTAGATCCTCAGTGATTCTTCCCAGCAACTAGTCGTTCGACGTTTTCTCCCTTGGACAGACCTGGATGACGATCTTGCGAGGTCACGTAGGATTTCGTTTCAGTTGAACGAAAATTGGAAGGAACTACGTCGACTAGCCTGTTTCTTTGTACCTTGTCGGATTCCCGTGTTTTTGTTTTTTGTTTTTTTTCGAAAATTGCCACCGAAATCGGGAACGTGGCTGGGTTCGATACAGTTTTTAGATTCACAGGTGAAAAAGTAAGTTTCTAAGAATAATATTTATCGCAGAACGCAAAGGTAAATGGTCGAATCGCGGCCATTTAAGGGAACAAAATCAATATCGACCGCGACGAAAACTTTATTTTCCAAGCTTCGCTCGGTAAATATTGACGCTTCGCTCGCGCGCGTTTCGATGTAACGCAAATGTTTTCCTTCGTTTGCACACTGCTGCGCGGAGCAATCGTCAGGTGCCTAAAATCGCTGCGCGACTATTTCAAAACTTTTCGACATGTATCAACGATCTCAAGGCTCATAGGCTGAACGATGATTAGTCTTGGTTTTTGGATGTTGAAATTTTCCCGATATTACTCTGTACTTCGATGAGATCAAAGGTCGCTCGTGCTCGCGAAAGATCGATTCGATTATCCCATATCTGTGGAGACGCTTTAAATTCTCGCAGCTCGAAACGTTCCCGCGTTTCTTCTGCGTTTTCAGGAATTTGCATACGCTTCGCTTGCGAAAACGAACGAACATACGTATACGCGAGCCGTTCGTCTCCTTTATTTAAAGATACGCTGGTATTAACGATTTTCGTCCGTATCCGGTGCAGCAGAGGCGCAGTTTATCCAGCTGCTTGTTCAAGCGGGAGTGTTTTGAAAACGTGCCAGTACATCGGAGCGCATTGCATACGCTCTCGGCTTGTGCGAGGGTTTCTGTCGAATACAAAAAAAATGAGAGAGAGAAAGGGAGAGAGAGAGAGAGGAAGAGACAAGCAAAACGAGGGAGTGAACGTATGGCTGTAGCCGTGTAGCACAATTCACGGCCGTGCTGTGTGTATTCAGTCTTCCCAATGAAACAGTTGTTATTTTGTGGTTGGCGAGTGCACTAGAGAGATACACCGTTGGAATGGAAAGGCTTGGTCGGATAGCAAAGCAGTAATATCGCCCTCTGTCCGGTGCCAGTGCACTCTGGTATGCGCTGCTATTTTTGCTTCGCCACCGAGCTGAATCTTGAGCAGCGATCGAACGTAATGTAACGCTGTATCGTAGCGAGATGGCTGACTGGCTGAATGGCTGACTGCAACGATGCAATGTTACGATTCATCGAGTCCGACTAGTCAGTGAAGCGAGCGTACGCTCGAGTTGACAGTAGTATATCCCATTTGCTGTCAGACACGAAGGAGAATCTTGCGACGTGGTATGTCGTTGTTTCTCTTCTTTCAAAGTCTGTCGAACCACCGTTTCATAGCACAGACAGAACACGATGTTTCGCCCTTATAAATGGTAAAATTTAGCGTTATAACCACATGTGCGTTTTAAGAATAGTATCGCGATAATTTTTAGGCTATAATTTTCCCTAATATTACACAGTCCTCGTTCGCGAAATTAATATAAAGTGGTAGCCAAAGGCGCTTTATTTTAAGAGATAGACTAGACACGATATTTTCCTGTTATAATATGACAGAATTTAGCCGAGTAATCACATACTTTAAAAATAATGTCAGGAGACCGAGCTATACTTTTCTTCGATATAACGTCAAATAGTGTCTTATCAAGCTCTAGTTTAAACAGACTGGCAGGACACGATACTTCACTCTTATATGATAAAATTTAACGCGCCAACCGCGTATATATTTCAAGAATGTTACCACGAAACTGAGCTAAAATTTTCCTCCGTATAACATTTCTCTATACCTAAAAATTTTCGTATCGCGAGACAGACAGGGCATAACATTTCGCTATATGACAAAATTTTACGCGCTAACCATGTGTATATCTAAAGCGGTATCACAGGTCTATATTTTTCTTCAATAAGACTCGAAGAGGCGTCCAAGGTAACGTTCTCGAGGAAATTTACGTTAGTCCAACGATCGGATATCGATAGGATCTAAAATAGAATTTCGATCGTATCTGTGCGTCGTAACGCTGTCGTTTTATGATCCGCGGCAAAAATCGTGCACCGCTTTTCCTCTTTTCTTTGTCTCGAGATTCTTAGGCGAGAAACAACATCGATGATCGTGCAAATGTACGGATACGCTTCTTTTCTTGTTCTCTTTTTGTCACAGGTGGTACTATAACAGGAACCAGAGGGAGGAGCCGGTGGAGGACTCGACCGGGCATTACGTTGTTCGAGACGGTTCGTTGATCATACAAGGCGTCCAGGAGAGCGACGCCGGCTCGTACATGTGCAGCGCTAGTAATTCGGAGGGCAGCGAATCTATGGAAGTGAGGTTAACGGTGTCTGCACCACTGAGCGTGCACGTTCAACCATCGATCCAGACCGTCGATCTTGGGAAAGCCGCTCATTTGGTAATTGATGATTTTCATGGTCGACTGCGATTTACGTGTACATTATTCCTATATCAGTCGATCAGAAGTCAAACTGATAAACTTGGTGATTTGAGAGAGTAAGGTATGATGAGATCTCTCGAGATAAAAGAGATAAAAGACAAGAAAAATGTTCAAACTTCGTTTTTTGAATTTGGATTTATGACATTTCTGTCATTTTCTTGCGATGAGTTTACTTACAAAAATATGATGTTTATCGTTGAGAAATTTAACATATTCATGCACGTATATCATAAAACGAAAGCAACGCGATTGATCAATTGTCTTCTAAGACATATTCATATACTGACTTCTGTTGCTGTTTTAATAGTTTTATTGAAGCAAATTTTTGTTTAACAGCGATGTTACGTTGTATGAAGAACAACAAGAGACATTGAATAAAATAGAATAGAATTCGATATATAACATTGACCCGCTAAATTCAAACTTCGAAGAAGCAAAATTTCACATACACAGTCCTAATAATAACCATTACCGGTAACTGTGCCTGTCCTAACCCTGGAAGACAAAAGCGGCGTACGTAAGGCAAGTAGATCGCAATCTCCGTTCGCAAAGTTCATCTGCCGGTAAATTCTTCCCTCGCATCCAAGCCATTTGCCGCGATCCACGTTCCGGAGTAATCCGATTTTTACGAGGGGCACGGCGAAAAGGCGAAAGGTCTGATTTCAAGCTACGACGGCGTTCGCGTTTTGCCTCCTTCTTTCCGTGGCTTTCTCTCGCCATAGATGGCAATCTTGTTTTCGGAAGAAAGGAGAGAAAAGAAGCGCGGCAGATTCGAGGTCGATCCATACGGCGGCATCGGACACAGGCAACGTTTCTCATCAGCCTCTTTTCTCTAAACTGCTTTTCAGACGTGCAGCGCAAGTGGATTTCCGCAGACGGCGCTGTACTGGCTGAAGGACGGTCAGCCATTGAGGACGGGCGGTCGCATAAGGGCGGTTTCCAGGGAACGTATTTCCGTGATGGCGGTTGCAAGAGAGGACCGTGGCATGTACCAGTGCTTTGTGAGGAGCGAGTATGAAATGGCTCAAGGAATCGCGGAATTGCGGCTGGGCGGTGAGTCTTTGTTTGTTTAGCGTTTACGTACCTTATCGTATCATATACACACACAAACGCGTTTTTGCTTGCTGGTTATCGTGTGCAACGAGAGCGGAAATGGAAGATGAGAAAGGATGGCCTGACCGATGGAACGTCGTTTCCTCGCTGGTAATCCCGCGTGAAACGGCGCGGATCGTTTTATTAAATCGTCGCCGAGCGTTCGAACGGATATTCAAGATTGCCCGTTTAATTCTGCCCGCATGCTACATAATCGTCTTTTTCTTCGCGACTCGGGCCAGCTACAGTTCTAGCTTCGCGTAATATCCATTATACCGTTTAAACGATTTTAAACAACCCTCGTTCTATCTACCCCTCTTAGCTTGCTCCTCCTGCGCTGGATAGAAACAGCTTAACGAACGTTCCGTGAAATGAAACATTTAAGACACTCAGAGGTACCATCTAATGACATCGCAACGTCAGCACAGCCGTAGCTTTCAATTGCACCGACACGATGTCTTCCTCATCTTGCTAGTAAAATTTACTTCCTCGTTAAATTTTCACGATGGATTTGCATTTCGTTTCGTCCTGATCACAGACTTTGAATCTGATCAACCGCGAGAAATCGAAAAACCTCTTGGTCCCGGGAAGGTTTCCCCTTCTACCCTTGCCATTTCCTCGTCTTTTTCCTTCGTTCGATTCGAGTTCACTATTCCTTGGTTGACGATGGAGCGGCCCAGCTACGATGTTTGAAAGACAGGCTCGTAGATGGAGGAACGACGAAATGGTGTGGGCTGCTACAGCATAAAGGGTGGCGGAGAAGGGATGGACCTGTTTGTCGAGCGAATGGTGCCGCGGTGATAGGTTGCTGGTGGTTAATGCAGTGGAACTCTTTCCCATACGATCCATTCCAGGTTTGCGTGCCACTCCATCGTAACGCGTTTTCCATCACGGAGCCGCACGGCTTTCCTCTGGGGAAGTACGTGCCATTTTTGCGCGAAAATGGCCACATCGGTTTCCCGATCGTGCCTCGCCACGGAAATCGCTGTTTACCACCCCGTTAATCGCGTTCTCAGCATATCGATCCTCATCGCTTTTAATTATTAAATTTCCATCGTCACGTACATTTTTCAGCTCATTTTCACTTCAGTCTTTGAATAATTTTTAATACGATAAGTCGATATATCAATGAAATTACAGATGAAGTATAATAAAATCTGGTTTATTTACACTTTGTTTGTACTGTAGCAGATAATTAGTATCGAATACCCACTACTCGAACTATGGATTAATTTCAGTAATTTTTATTAGAATATTCAGTTCATATAAAAAAAAAAATCGTATTTCTATAACGAATACATGTATTAATATATAGTAGCTGGTGAAAGTATTTGAACACATGCAATAGAAAAAATGAATAAATATACTATGTGTGCCGTATGAATCTCCTAGAGACCTTATTAATAATTAATATTTACAGTGTTCGTTCAGGTAAGCAAGATTCTACTTTTATGGAGTGTCGAACGAGTTAAATGAACGCGACATTTTATACATCCAATTCAGAGTTTCGGTTGATGCGACGATAGAACAGACCTTTGACTTCGTGACCTACAAAACGCTTTCTTCTTCTTGCATCCATATCCACAGCCGACAGTAAAGTGTGTCAAACGATTACAATCGACCGTTTGTGCCGTGACTGTCTCTCCCTCTTGGTCTCGAGATGCACCATCTACTCGACAACGCTTTGGTGCGGCGAAGCGCGATAGCGCGTTATTTCGATGTAAAACAGCCGGGGAACGAACCCAGTGGGTGCTGCTTTGTTTTTTCTCGCTTTACATTCACTTCCGCGTATCGGTTCTCGTCATATTTCGACCAACGCTCGCGATGCTTTTTCCATTATCCCGAACATCGAACGTTGTTCTCTGGACGATGGCAAGCGGAGAGAGTTACAGCCCCGAAGATTTCAATTAAAACACTTTTACCAAGGCAGATTGCCTTTGGCCTGCCCCGGGCTCGGTTACAGGAATAAAGTGTCCGCCGCGCTATTTCGCGCCTGGTGAGCTTCCTGTGCCCGTGGTAGGAGGCATCGCTTCATCCTGTTCCATATCGTTTCGCGGCTATCGTTCCACGTTTCGAAGCCCGCTGCCTCTCGTAACGTATTTTCCGTCGTGAGCGTTGCTACGCCGCGGGCATCACGCGCTATTTTTGCGCGAAAATGGCCTCGTTTGCTGTCCGCCCGTTCAACGGTTCATCCCAGCGTGCTACATTAATGCCCTATCGAGAACCACGCAATACTCGAATTTTCCAGGAAATACAATCAAGCCAATTCTCCATACCTCGATTTCCTCTTCTTTCTCTCTCCTTTTTTTTCATTTATCCGCGATTTCGTTCAAACAAACGCGAGAACAAGCTTCATTTCGGTTCAGATCTTTCAAAATAGACGATTCAGGGGCTACGATTTCTATCTTTCCTTACTTTCTGTAATAGATTGGATCGGTTCATTTCTCCATTATTTAGACACTTTTGGCCACCGTCTCACTCCTATTTTTCTCAAATATTAATCGATAATTGACTTTCAACGATTTTAGATCCCAAGTCATTCCTGCACATGATAATTTACCAACTAATAATGTGTATTGGTAAATCGACTTACTGTACAACTAGGTTAGAATTAAGTTGATCAATAGGCTTAAATTATAAATGTATCTTTTACAATTTTATAATTTTTCGTCAAATAGAATAATCGGATCGATTTCTAAAATTTATTTGTATGATCGCATTTATTTCGTTACGACACTACTTAACATGTATTCTGCAGCGGTATTTATTACTACTAGCTCTAACGTGTGACTCGTAAAATTTCTTTATTTAACAAAATTACTTCAATTGTAGAAGACGACTCTGCTGCACCAACAAACTTTCTGCGTCATCTAACAAATCACAGATCATCACCAGTACACATTTGGATTCACTCAAGATCTCAAACAACACCGAAACAAATTTATACTCGATCTCGTATTCTTATATATCATATCCTTACAAGATTCGGACCTTCAAGCAGATTCGCAGAAAATCTCGAACATGGACTCGAAGATTCTCACAAGATGCGGATTAACTAAAACATTAAAAACGTAAAACGTCGCTTATTCGGTAAACTTGCCGGCGCAATTTTGTGTAGGTAAAATTTAATTTTATAATAGCATCGCTTCGAACAATGAAAGTCAATTCAGATATTTTCTACGGTACAGCAGAAGCTAATTATTCTCTATTCTTCTGACGTTTTATTCCAAAGGTTGTTGAAACAATCTGTACGACGTTGAAAAGTTACCACGTACTTTCTTCGTCATTAACCACGCGGGCTAACTTCGATGGCTGTTGAAACATGAAATTTTCTTTCTCTCGGACGAAAGAACGTTAGTTTCAGTTTGACTGACGGTGGTCGAACGATACAATGGCTGGGCTCTCGAACCACGGTCCGTTTTCTTTCTTTCACGATTCAATAATCCATCCTGGTCGAGTATCAGAGAGAAGTGAAACTATTTCCTTTCTCACCACGTAGCCGCTGCCCCATTACGGTGGGGGTAATTGAAGAGACGAAGTAGAGTAGGTAGCCGATGGCGGGGCGCCACAGAAACAAGAACAGGAGCAAACAACGGTAATGGATTCAACCTTTGAACGCTTCACCCGCAATTGCATCGGGCTACAATAACTTGCCGTGGCCGTCAGGTAGCCGCGCTAAGCGACTTTTCATTAGCTTTAACGACGCTACGATTGCGCGTTATTTCTTCGACGTTCGCCACCGCTCGTAAGGTTCAAAAGACGCCAAGTTTGGTTATTTTTCTTATAGAACAAACCGTAATCGATTTCGTTTACGTTGGAATTATTAAACCTGTCAAAATCTTCTAGTTTCAGAGTCTTCTTGCATAGTAATTTATTAACCAATAATATTAGCAAATTGAGAAGTTGTGGAAATTTCTCTTTTACAATTTACAATGTATTTGCCTATATGTATATAATATAGGATAATTAAGTGACTTGTAATTTATAGAATTTATTTGTAGAATTTTATTTGGTTTGTCACCAAACTTAATGTTGTTACGCAAGAGAATTTATTAATTCTTTTGTACGTTTTATTCCTTTTTTTTTTTCAATATTTGTATAGATTGATATCTTGAAAAACCGCTAGTCACGTTCAATATAGTAGCACCTGTGAAGAAAATCGATGTCATGACAGGATGGATATAAAAGTTGAAAGAAGTAATATTAATAACCTGTAACTTGCAACACGTAAAAGTTCATTGATAGTGTTAAATCAATCTTCTTACAATTACTAAAAGGATATACATATAATTTTCGCGATAGTAAAGTTGACTTGTAATCAGGCAAAAATATGTTATATATTAAGTCGGTGATTCCAGTAATAATGACACGAAAATTGAAAGAAATCCACGATCAAGAACATTAAAAAATTACACATAATTTCCATCCCTTTGTTATATCAGTTCAATTAATCTCATTAATCCTATATAATATGACATACTTAATTACATACATATAAAAAGTTGATAATTTTTAGGGACTCGTAGATCACATTCACTCGGCGTTTAAAGAAGGAAAAGAAATTCGCTGTCAAAGAGGCAAGAGAAATTCACTAAAAAAAATTTCTTCCGCTCTAATAGAACCCGAGCATACCAATTTTAACCTTCGTCCACTGCGAACGAATCTGCTCGAAAATGAACGTGCCGAGATCGTCCGGACCGTTTTTCCGATTGACCGACCAACAGCGTGACGCGTGTCGATTTTCGATGTGTGGAAAAATTTGATGTATCCCATTAGCTGCTGTTGGAATTCTTGCCGGTCGCATGATTTCTAAGCTGCAGGGCACATAGTGTACATTAGGTGGGGATTGCCCGCAGCACGATGGGATAGTTAGTACCGCCACCCTGGATTTGCATACGCTAACGAGATTCCTGCGGTTTTGCCAATGCTTTGCATGCCAGCCGAGCACGATCTCGCTCCAGCCTGCAGCTCTGGCTGCGTCTATTTATTATGCGTCATAGATACGTTAGGAGGAAGAAGGCACGTCAGCCATGCGAGGAAACGAGATAGGGATCAGAATAGAGTACACAGGAGAGAGACACCCAGCATCGTGTTGGCAGTTACCGCAAGTAGTCGCGTTCTCAAGAAGCGAATGCCGCGCTTCGTTCGTTCTATTAAGCATGCCGTACTACTTTGTTGGAAACTTTGTTGGATTCACGTATCAGAAACCACGTTTCCTACAATTGTTTCGCTTCCGATGTATATCGAAGTCAAGTTTCCGAGAAAATGCTTATCGGCATATATAATAAGGAAATATCCTTATTTCGAACCTTATCGAGTTAAGCTTATATTCAATATATTAGACAATTTTATATTATATAGGATATGCATAGTCACAGAATTTCTGAGCGATATTTATAGACACAGTATTATTATTTCTGTTTATATTAAACGTCAACTCAATTGCATCGGTCAATCGTATATTATAGTATGTGACACGTCGTATAACAAACGAACTCAAGTTTCAGCTACGTGTTATTCGTTCAATCGTTGTGTCAATCGTTACACAATTCTTATTCAAATCCTGTTGCGTAACTTTCGGTGGGAACATCTGTCTTATCGTCCAGACCTATTACCATGAGATTTTCATATGTTTGTATGGAGATATATGTATAAGGTTGGAAATTGTTCAACCACGTAAAAGATGTTTCTCAACGAATGCTCGCGTTTGCCAAGAAACTATGTTAGGAACTAGTAGTTGTATGTAAGTTTATCCTAGCAAACAAAAATACTTTTTCCATTCACTTATAGCTACTTTTCTTTACAAATATCTTTTTGTTTTATTGAGATCATTTGGTAGTAGTATTACGAATATACCGCAATCTGCCACAGGCAACTAGACCGTAATTTTATTGGAAATTAAACGGTCGAAACGAAATTTGGCTAATGAATCGCGAGAGATATATTTCGTTCGACCAGATTGGATGGCCATTACGAATATAATAAGAACAACTCACGGTACGAAAGTTCGGAGAGAAAAGGCTGGACTTTAAATCAAGCCCGGAAACCGGAGAAATTTGTTCTCCCCTAAACGGAGGGGGCGGGAAATGAAGTTTTTCTACGAGTCGAGCCGCCCTCCGCAGATTTTTAATTTAAATTGCAACCAGCGGCTAGGAGGTACGCTCGCTAGAGTACTGGTTATATTTGGCGACAGCCTCGGCTATTATTTACACGGCGATTCTCGTTTTCTTTCCAGGCGAACGATAAACAAGCGGTCTACCCTGTTAACGTTTCATTAACATCAACCTCGTTCGCTGAACCAGCGCTTTCACCGCACGAAAGTGTCTTGTATTACGGGCGAGAAACGTGTTGATCGTTGGGATTAAGCTTACCAACGAGATTTCGGAAATACTTGATAAATTTTCCGCAGAAAGAAATTTTTTTGTGGAAAAGATCGTCGAGAAATGATTAAAGTTGTTGACTTGTTTAATTCGTATAATTTTATAATAAATACGAAACTCGGGGGAAAGTATAATGAAAGGATGGGCTTGCTGGAACGTTTCTTTCGAGTCTGAGTAAACAGGCAACCCCGAAGCAGGACGCTTTTAAAGATTATTCCAGGCTCAAGGAAACCTGGAACGTTGTTGTACGTGCAGCCAGTTTCGAAGGCGAAATAATGAGGCGGACTAATTGGACAGGCGTAATTGTTAATTTACTAATAGCTTCCTTGGGTAGGCAGTCTTTTAATTATACGCCGTGTTCCCGTGTCGCCGTGATTTCGAATTTTCATTACCAAATTCCCCGCTGCCACCTCGGTGAAACACGACCATCGTTTTCTGCAAACGCTTCGCGTCAAACGTCGTTGTGCTTGAAATTTCGTTGATAAAACATCGTTGCAAATTATCAAGCCGTATAATTTACTTTGATCTTCGCCACATATATACGTATATGTGCTTGAAAAGTCAGCGAAACATCTCGGAAAAAAGTTAAGGACATCTTAGCATCAGATAGACGACGAATGACACAGACTTGCTTGAAAAAAAGAAGAAAGAGAAGGATGGGAAGATTGACAAGAAACGGACGCGAAGTTTCTAAGCTGATGTTTTTCTTGCGAGAGTTTTGACACTTAGTAACACGGAGAATCGTGGACGATGTCGACTTCGGAGGAGACGTCGAAGTTGCTACGTGTAGCAGGGGCGTGCAAGAATCAAGGTATGCATACGAAAAGTTGGAGGAAAGTCGGCTGTTATTTCGTAGTCGACGTGCTCGCGCTTATGAAGTTCATGAATTCATTACCAGCAAGGCTCGTTACGAGCGGCGGCACGTTCATTTAGAGCCCTTCTGGAACTGGAACGCATGCTTGCGAACGCGTCGCGGTTATTTTCAATGTTTCTTCGTTAAGTTGCGCTGCTTTTAATCTCCGAGTCCCATTTATCTTCAGGCCAATTATTTAACACAAAATCTTGTTGCTTATTAAAATCCACATAATGAAAAGGGATAGGATGACCGAACGTCAGGTTAGAAGGGCATCGAGATTATTCCACGTGTGTCCAGACGCGATGTTTTGTCGATCTACGACGCAGACATCGAACAGTCTGGAGGTTAACCGATTCGGACAGTTTCGATATTGGATTTTTCCGTCATAGTTAGAACGGCGGTTCTTCTCGCGGCACAACGACGCGTCATAGTAGCTATAACAGTGACCCAGTTTCGGTGAGTGGCCGAGTCAAAAATCCATTTGAGCCGGTGCATAGCCGGAACTTGGAATTTATGTTATATCTTTCAAAAATTTCTCGATTTCTAGTCGTCTTCATCCGTATACTATGACAAACTATATCATTGTCATTACGCACTCTGTTAATTTTCTACCGAATCTTTCTACCTGTTCCTCCTATTCTTGCGCTATTTTCCTTACGATTTTGCACGATCCTAAACAATGTTATTTGAATCGAAGAACGGGAAAGAAATATTTTTGGACACAAATTACGTTAAATTAAGATAATTTATTATCTTGGCGTAGAACAGGTAAATGGAGAATCTTTTTAATAAAGTAATATTATAGCCTAGGAAGATATTGTATAAATCCTTCTGCCAGCTTTTACTATTTTATTTTTTCCTCTTACTTTTTACCTTCGAGGATTTATTTTTGCTCCCGCGCAGACGTTCCGTAATTAATCCGCACTGACTTTGCCTAGACTATCTAATCTCGCCGTTCTCCCAAAGTTTCTACGAATCATTAATACGCACCTACTTTATCCGTCACTTGCGTACTAGATAAAAATGATCGGAAATAATCCTAGTATCATTCTACAATTCTAATCCACATTTCGCTTTTCTGTATAATACAAATTTAATCCGAATAGGATCGGAAGTTAGGCTCTGGCGACGAGGGTAGAGCGAAGATCGAGCAGCCAGTCTACCAGGTAAATAAATAGCCGGATATTAGCGAAGTGGTAGTAGCTGCGGGGGGCAGAAGCAGGTGGTAATTAGCGAAGGAGAATCCAGGTTCGATCGGAAGCCAGGGTGGGACGAGGTAGGACGATCGTTCGGACAGATTACGGTTGGAGAGAAGAAGATAGAAATCGGGGGTGAAAAGACGAGGAAAGGATGGCTGAGAGGGAAAGCCGTGAGTCGGTGTGCTGGTATTTCGATGCTTCGAGGTATGTGTAATCCGAGCATAACGTCTGTTAACAGAGATCGCGCCGCAGCTGGTCTACAGGTTTATCGAACAGACAATGCAGACCGGTCCATCGGTTTCTCTGAAATGCAGCGCCGCGGGTAATCCCACGCCGCAAATTTCCTGGCTGCTGGATGGATTTCCGCTTCCGCAAAACGACAGACTCCTGATTGGCCAGTACGTGACCGTGTACGGGGACGTAATATCCCACGTGAACATCTCGTCGGTGAAGTCCGAAGATGGGGGAGAGTACGAGTGCATCGCGAGCAGCCGCGCTGGCGAGGCGAGTCACTCGGCGAAACTCAATATTTACGGTGAGTACTCCGTAGGAGTAAGAGCTCAGAGAAAGAGAGTGAGAGGGTAAAGACTGTTAAGGAGAAGAATCGCCGGCCGGTGTCGATTGAAATTGACTGGAAACCCCGGGGAATATTATGTTTTCTCTTTTTCTCTCACTGTTCCTTTCTCCCTTTACTCTTTACTCAGGTTCTCTCTCTCTCTAGGTTCTTTCCTTCTTCGTCTATCTTTCGCACTCGCGTAGCTCGAATCGATCACCAGGAATATCGGCTCGATGGGATCCTTTGTCATTAACCACCACCCTTGGAGCGGTGGTTTCTGTTAATTAAAAACTGCCTTGTAGCTTTTGTTTTATCAGCGGATTTACGCTGGTTGCGAATCGTTCCGCTTGTCGGACGAAGATGAAAACCTTGTACACCCTGTGAAACTCACAAGATTTCCCCATTCAAACAAGTTTTATGAACTTGTTCGTAGATACGAGGGCGAATCAAAAAATAGAAGTAAAAGAAATCGCAACTGGAAAAAACTGACGCGATGCAACATGCTGATGAGTAGTTGGTCTGAGCAGAGTGCAACGCTTGTTGGTTTTTCAGTAGCAACCACGAAGCACTGCGCGTTCGTAGGTCCATCAAAAAGGTTCTCTTTCTAACTTCTCTCGCCGAATAGAATATACACGATATTTTCTCATTCTTTATCATATTAATGATAAATAAATCTTATGACAAGTTTGACTAATTTCGTCCAAAGTGCAAGACTGTGTTTTCAGTCTGTCGAAGCTTAAATAAATCTAATAACTGTACGTTTTTATATTACGCTTTATATTTTGATTTGTGCCTGTACTTCGTAGATACCCTGTATTATGGTACACGTTTTAAATTGCAAGTCTTATATATACTTCATGACACTCGATGGGAACGTGGAGAAGCATCGATGTCGCGTCAGAGGGAGAATCGCTCGAAGCGAAATATATGTTTCGTTGCTTGTCAATCGCAGGTTTGCCATATGTCAGGCCCATGTCGACGGTTTCGGCGGTTGCTGGGAAACAGTTTCACATCAAATGCCCGGTCGCTGGTTATCCCATCGAATCGATCGTTTGGGAGAAAGGTGAGTATTAATATGTCCTCCTATCTTCCACATATGCAATCTTTCATTTGAAAAATGCATCCATATATCCGTTATACATCGAGCAATCGAAGTGGAGTCAGTAAATTCTCGACGGACTGGCTTGAATTCATTTGGAATTCCAATTGCGATTACGAGGCAAATTGATCGATCACGTTGTTACCAGACGGAGTAAGGCTGCCTACGAACATGAGACAGAGGGTTGCGAACGGTAGCTTGTTCATCGATACGGTGCAACGAGCCGCCGATCAAGGCACGTACACGTGTACCGCCAGGAACAAGCATAACTTCACCTCTCAACGTTCAGTCGAAGTGCGCGTTCTAGGTGAGTGAACTGAAAGCAAATATTTTCCGATACCGGTCTCTTTTGCAGGCTTCACAAGACAGGACGATTTAATTTGCCTCAGTATCTGAACTCTACTGGTCACGTGCGGTACACCCATTCATTTTCATTCCTACGTCTATGCTTCGTGTTTGCGGAGTTTTGATGGAGTACATGTAGACGTAGTCGTGGAGACTTTTAACGTTAACACTTTTATATTATCTTCATGTGTATCTTCCCTTAAATTCTCCTTCTTTTTTATTTTCTCTTATAATTACACGGCTATCCATAAATATTTGGACTCCTGTTGCACTTGGAGCGAAATATCGATGTTTTAATCACATCTTCGATATTACGGTAGGAGAACTTTCTTCTACTGTTAATTCTTCATCCCTAGCCACAACTGGGATCAAACATTCTGTTAGATACAGACCGAAATTACGAATATACCTGGGTCGTCCTACATACAAATTTTTTAGAATGTCGTTAAGGATACACATTTCAGTCGCTCTAAAATTCCAATATCGAACAGACACAGCCGTTTAATTCAAATGTATCCGCAATATCAATTTGCATTGGTCTCAAATTATTTCTCTTTTACTTGTAATAATTAATATTAATTATCATTTTCATCAATATGTACTAATTGTATACGACTAACCGAGACAAAATTCGTGGCCCAAATTCTGTAATGGAGTTTCGTTTGAAATATAGTTTGTGTCATTTCCAATAATTTGAAAACGTCCAAATACTTATGGACAGTGCGACATGTATATCAAATCTTAGATATCAAAAATTTGCAAAAGTAAATCGTCAATTGTACGAAACAATTTATAGTACAAAGGAAGGGGAATAAACAATTTCTGCGTGACCGGGTACCATATGTGACCATTAGAGATGTCAAAGAACGATTATCAACGAATAATCGCAGCACTGACATACCAAAAGTTATGTCATCTCTTTGTTTGATATATTCTGTCCTCCCATAACATCCTCCCCCCAGGCATCCCCTCCGTAATTTTCTGCCCCGGCGGCAATCGCATATTAATTACAATTCGTGTATGCATAACATCCCGGCGTGTTTGATGCGTGCCGCCAAATTTACCTTCACACAAAATGTTTCTGTATTAGGTTTACGGAGGAAATTCCGTGTACTCCATTGTTCATCGCTGGCTGGGATTAGTTAACGCGAGCCAGTATTGCTTCGGGTTTCACCGGGTTTATCGCGTAGCCGTGCGTGAATTTCCGAAAAGACAGTAACAACCGTGAGCCGCGGGCAAACCAGGTTTATCTCTCGAAACGTTATCGTCTTTTAATTGTTGTATCGCGTCGCCGATAAACCGGCAAACGTTTACGCCCCAATTG
Source organism: Bombus terrestris (assembly GCF_910591885.1). NCBI lineage: Eukaryota > Metazoa > Arthropoda > Insecta > Hymenoptera > Apidae > Bombus > Bombus terrestris. Next base: position 15,385,343 of record NC_063270.1, on the reverse strand, counting down.
AATACACACAATTCGCGATATTTCGGATTTTCTCGCGTTTCTCGCCGTCTACGCTGTGTTTTCTTCATCTTCTTCGTCGTCAATCTCATTGAAAGCGCCAGAAACGTTTAACGAGAGCAGATCGCGCGAGGAGATAAATTCAATTCCGAGCAAACACTCGAAGCGGTTCGCGCAATTTAATAGACGTTGCCTCTTGCGAGGAGACGCAGAAGGGGGAGGAAACGCTCTGCACGTATGATTCCAATGCTGGCAAAGTGCGACGGAAGTTCGAAAAATTCGAGAAACTTGCCGTAAGTTGCCTCAAAGGATCTTGAGGCTCTGGCTGGCGTTCCGGTGAAGCGGAAAGGGATATCGTTCGCGCGACTCCTAATCGTGCAGCTGGCTCGGAAATCGTATCGCGCCCCTTCGAACTCACCCACCATTTTGTATACTTTGAGAAAGTACTTGAAAGCGATCCTCCGAATCGGTAATCGCTTTCCCATTTCCGCGAACCCTATCCGTGAAGCTTCGCGTAACCAAAGAAAAAACGAAGAAATCGAACGGCAGAGTGAGTATCGAATTCGATTAAACACCAAAGTGATTTGACGAAATTGATATGAACGAAATCGATCGATAGTTTCTCGTGGCGTCAAAGTTAATTAACTTGCCACTCGGACGATTTTCTAGTCATTGAGAACGCGATTATTTATCTACCAGTTGGTTGTTCTCGTATTTACTCGAACAGAATGCGATCGCGTTTGAACCGATTAACAAACAGCAGAGCCGGTCAATTCATCCGTCTTACGTTCCACCGAACCGCCACCAGAGCTATATGATCACGCTAGCTACAGCAAAGGAGACAATCAAAGGGAACTCTCTGCACACGATACGACACACTGATCGTGTGTGTGCATAGGATGCTTCTGTGAAACACAATCGTCCGACTGCAGGAACAGTCGATGGTGCACATACAGCGAACTCTCTGGAACGGACGGTCGAAAAAGTTTCTCGACCGGAAAATTTCTTAAGATAGCTCCTTATCATACGACAGGGATTGCGGTACAGCCGTGTGTATATATATATATATACATGTGTGCTAGGGTGTGTACGTGTGCGTGTATGCGTCCATCTACCTGTTTCTATCTCTATTTCTATCTCTAACTCTATTTACAGTGGCTTACGAAAGTGTTTCAACATATGTACGAACTTTTCGTAGATATATTATGCGCAGTATACGAGACATTTTGGGGCTTCATTAGTATTGTAATGAGATACGACTATCTGAATTAAACGAGCAAAATTGGAGAGGAATCTGAAAATGTATAAAGGGATATCTAAAATGTAGACAGAAGTTATAAGTTTATTTGATCTTAGGATGAAGCACGTGTTTTTGTCAGTCTCTTGATCGTTTCAAAGATACCAAAACTATTAGATTACATTATTATACGATATTATACCAGTTATATTATTGGCTTTTCAGAAAGTTTATAAATTTGAACTTCATTATCCCCATTTTCACTATGCTCGTATTAAAATACGTTTTTCTACCAATTAAGTAACCAATACCAAAATCTAGAAAACTAACAAAAATATCATCGCGTGCATTTTTAGATTCGCTTCAAGTTTGATCAAAGTAACGATGATACTCGTGTCTCGTTACTGTTGCTATCGAATTTTCGAAAAGTTTCATATTTATAACAAACATAACGTAAAAACATAATATATTTAAATATTTTTGTGAGTCACTGTATCTCCATTTCTTCGTCTATCTTCTCTATGTGCGTCAACGGATATCCGTGCGTTTGACAACACTCCGCGAACGAACCCACGCACCAAGAGCACAGCACTTCACTGCATCGCTCAAGCATCTGTCCTTGCACGCGCTCGCCTAACTGCTCTGTATATTATATTACATACGTGTACTTTTGTACATAAAAATTCATAGCGCGACGATGCCACGTACTAACCGGAGGGTACGGGGCCGGGTCTACGTGCGTGTACATGCGCGCTCTAGCGATACACGGGGCGCTTCTACGAGAAAAGATTCTCTGCTTCGCTATTGTTTAATCGTGTCGTGCATCAACCTCGGGAAAACAGCGTGCCAGCTCTAAGGAACTGCCCTTACGTACGCTTCCGTTATCGTTGGGGCCAAGATAACGCTGGCAGGCGAAAAATATCGCTGACCGGTTTAATATCGACTCGCGTCGCATCGTTCCAGATATCCTTGATATTCGCATTTTACGCTCCATATTATAGTATCTCGTGACTTATGAAACATTTATCCTTATCTATCGATATCCAAATATATAAAACCGTATGTTTCCAATAAACTTCATATACTTGCTCGGTCACAAGGTTCAGACGTTGGCGGGTATATTAGTTGAAATGTCGCTCTTTTAACATGTTCCTCTGATACTAATGTTAAACAATTTGGAATTATTTATTAATTACAATTTTTAAATATTTAAATAAATTTAAATTTAAATTTTAAATTTTTAAATAAATAAATTTTTTTAATAATAAATAAATTTTAAATAAATTTTAAATAAATTTTAAATAAATTTTAAATAAATTTTTAAATAAATTTGTCAGTTATTCATATAACAGCTTTTTTAAATTCCGTATTCTATATGGTAATGGCTGTAAATATTGTTTCCTTACATTATTTTCAAATAATATTTGGATTAACAAATCCTGTAATCGATGAAATTGTCCGCTCCGTGCTTTGCGTACCTGACATTTCGCGAAGAAACAAAGCGCCAACCATCGCGATATAAAAGCATGGCGAATACACGATCGAACGTCACGATTTCAACCACGAGCGCTCCGTGTATTTGAGAACGTGTGCACGTACTACTTGTACATAAATATGCTGTTGTCGAAGCATCGATATTCTATTAACGTGACTCAGTCGCCGTTTCTCTCGCGCGATGTGCCCTTCACCATTCAAGCACTTCAAAAACGAAACAAAAATCCATGTACAAAGTGTTACATTGTTGTCTTATACGTGTATACATTAACGAATTCAATTTTACCGGCAATTCTCATAATCGAGATCGAAGAGGTAAATGCACCAACGAGGAACGCTCGAGCAACGCGTAAGAGTGTTAAACTTGGCAGCTTATAAACGCGGAACTAGTTACGCCTCGACTCGAAAGCAATCAACCAGAGTGCTTGTAACCGATCGATTGTACTGCGTTTTGTGAAAATTTCGAGCGTTTAAGCGTTAGCAAAAGACCCATTTATCGGCGCGATGGCGTTGGAATGGTGCTCGCGGGCCATGAATTAATTGCGAAAGCTTGTCGACGGAGGTATTCGATGTGAATCCCGTGGTGGGGGGAATCTTTGAAACGAAAAAACGGGGATCGTTCGATCGATGAGGAGAACGAGTTCATTAACACGATCCATGCCGCGGCGAGGGTGAATTTTTCGCAGATTTCCCGCACCGTTCGTAACCATGAGGGTAGGCCATGAACGAGCGAGCGTTAGAGTGGCGATGGAAAAGTAAAAACCGATCGGTGAAAAATTTTACGGCGCGCCAGCTACGGTTAAATATCAATTACCGCGTTTGTTCTCGCTAACGCCGGTTTATTCGTTGAACCGTTCGAGGGGAAGAAGTGCGTTACGTGGGTTACAATTATCGCGAATCCAATCCCAGTCAGAGTGTTCCGCGATATTAAAAGGAACCGTGGCTAGCCGGTTGTAAAGGGGGAAAAGAGGTGCGTAAAAAATGGCGCGTATATACACAGGCAAGAGATATACCTACCTGTGCGTGTATGGGGCGTTTGAACATCGCGATTTTCGTGGATTAACTTAAACGATTTAACGATACCAACGAGCGAGCAGATTATATTCTGCGCGGCGCGTTTTGTTTTTTATAGGGAGCAACGATAACTTGTGACGCATACACAGGCTCATGAAAGTATTTAAACGTTGCAGACATCTTTTATGAATATACATTAGGTGTGGTTATGTGAAACGTTTGAAAATTTTATTAGCACTGTCAGATTTGGAAATATACATATATAGAAATTACTAGATATTTAAGAAAAGTACATATTTCACAGAGACCATAAGAATATTTAAACAGCCAATTTATCGACCAATATTCAATGGGGACCACTTATCACATGCATAAGAATGGTGTTCATGTTGTATAATAATCGTTTACTAAATATAATCATAACAGTCATGTCTCTAGTACCTACGATACTAATAAGATTTCAAAATATTTCGTATAATGCATAAAACGCGAACATAAAAGTTTAGAGTAATAAATAATGAAATACTTTTGTGAGCCAGTTTCTTTTTATATGGATGGAGGCTTGCAGAGTTATATCGGCACTGTGATTAGCAGTTAATTCTTAATTGAGGGGATTAAACGAGTGTTGCGTAAGTTATAGAACGGTCTATCCATTGGATTCCGATATAAAAAATAACTGCATCGCTCGCTTTATCCAATTAAGCAAGCTATTGTACAGATATTGGATTAATTTGTTGGACTAGGATTAAAAAGTTGGCGACGAGTCAAAGGTTGAAAGTCGAAGGTCTAACGATAAAAATTGCCGGTAAATTTTATCTTTTATCTTCGGAAAAGACAAACAGTGCTTGTAAGTGAAGTTCGCAACGTGAGTGTATTCACCCATCTCTTTGAAGCTGTCTGTTTCTTTATAGACGATCGCAACGTTAAACGATATTCCTTTATATGTCGCGCATTAGGACACTTTGAGACGACTGAATTTTTAATAAAGTCCAGTCTTATGGTCAAAGAATATATTTCTTGACGCTACCTCAAAACTGTTATTTTAAGATCTTAATTTAGCGATGTGCACGGCCAGCAGATGGAAATTTAATTAACGCCGGTGTAATTACAGAGCAGACATAGCTCGAGCGGCTTTTGACCACGCCGTGCTTTCATCATGAACCAGACATACGTCCTTTCGATGTATCGCCACTGAATTGTATTTTCGATCGTCGCACAAAGTGTTCTAAAGTGTCAAGCTTTCTATTTCAACTGATATTGTGGACCTCTTAATTCATTTTTATATTATTTTTATCTTACTAACTCGACAGCATCGGTGGACAATTTTGTCTTCCTTAATTAAAATGTCCTGTGTACCATTTTGAAAGTTTCGTTTTGTTTCTTATGCCGTCTTTGTCTCTCTCTTTCTCTCTCTCTATCTTTGTTCAGTTTCGAACATTTAACCATTATTTCATAACATTCTGTATAATATAAATGTACTTAAAAGTTAACGAAACACGGAGAACTTCAAATATTTCAACGAGCCTCGGGCAATGAAAAAACTGTTAACTAGGAAATGTTAACTTAAGGAGGGCAGAATTAAAAACCCATCCTTTCGACGTGTGTGCTCATATATCTTCTATCCCATGAAAATCTCTCTTCTGTCCTATTTACTCACACACAAATTCCATAAAAGAATACGCGGTTTTCTCTATAGCGTTTCCTCGAACCGCTTTTGACTGGAATGCCACCTTTGTCTTTGTATTGTTCTTTCAGTGCCACCTAAAATCACGCCTTTCAGTTTTGCTCGCGATTTAAACGTAGGGCACCGTACTAGCGTACAGTGCGTAGTCGTGACTGGCGATCTGCCACTGACGTTCACGTGGCTGAAAGATAACGTCCCAATAGAGACGATCAGGACGTCGCAGGATACTCCGTCGTCCAGCCATAGCCGCGTTCAGGCCCCGGCCAGTCCTGGAGACGCGATTAAGGGGCCCAAGCGGGGCCCCAAGGCCGACGGGCAGGCCGAACAGTCCCCGAGAAAGGCCATTACCGTCCGGCAATATGACGCTTTTACCAGCGCCCTGAGCATTAGCACGATCGCACCCGCGCACAATGGCACGTACACCTGTCGCGTGGCCAATGGCGCTGCCACCGTCGCTCATTCTGCACTCCTTCACGTCAACGGTAAACGCACACCGTTGGTGTACTTCTTCGTTCACGCTCCCACTACGACAGAGGTGTCACGCTTCTTTCTTTCGTTACTTTCTTTGCTTTCCTTCGCGTTTCCTTATCTTTTGAGCGGTTCAACAATTTGGCAATTTGCAATTGCATCGCATCGATCTCGACGTGTCTGCATGCATCGATACGTCGCGAGATCGTTAGGGTTACTACGCGAGCAATAATGCTTACTATGTTACTATAAAACGTTCCAGCGGATCGATGAAATATTTCAAATATATTCCAAAAACGATCGTACCAAACAAGTCGTGGGTTATAGTGGATTTGTGTTCTGACGAGTTGTCGTTCGGACGAATGTATCATCAGGAGATTGAAATGCATGCTTTTACAAGAATCTACATACAATAGAATTCTGATTATATGAACTCATTCGTTTGAATCAGCTCTTAGTCAGAGTTCGATTAACTGAACTTCTGTTGATCGAATCCAATTATTTAGATGTGAATTCCTATTATATGAACGAGAGAACATAGGTAGAGGGAAGACTCAGCAAACTCATATTATGTGATCTCAAATCGTGTTTATAATTTGACGAGTTTCTATAAACGGAATTTTACTGTATCTGATTGTACCGGCACATCCGTTAAAATGGCAATTCCTTAGAACACGTATCTACTATAACCATAATCTTATTTGGGAAACGATCGGTTTAATAAATTTCTTACAATAAAATTATAGCAATAATCTAAAGCTCGGAGAAAGCCTAAGCTTCAATTTGGATATGCATAGTTCTAGCGACTATTCATAGTGACTAGCCGATATGCTGATCGTTTTCGTGAAAGAGGAATATCCCGAAAGTGACGTGCAACGATACGGATTTCGTAGATCGATTCAGAGCAACAGAGCCGTTGTGGGATCGCGGCACGCGATTCACGGAACATAATAAAGACAGACTGGCAATTTTCCAGGTCTGCGGATTATGTGCTGGCGCTGGAAAAGTAACTGATTGATCGGTTGGTAAGGAAACAGCGCAACGCGGTCGTTCTAGTGGGTCGGGTATGATCGATCAATCAGCGAGTTCTCGAGACTACGGCATCGCGATGTGATCAATTTTCTGTCGCGTCCTGGGAAAAAAGAATTTTCGATCGGTTGTCGCGTCTCTTGGAGTTCGAGCCTCTTGGAAAAATCGATCGATCCCTAGAATAAATACTTTTTAGTAATCAATCGACGTCGATCAATTTGTGTATCGACTTTACACATATCCGCTTATATTTTGATTTTAAAAAGAACATCATAATCGCTATCTTTGGTTGGTTTTCTTTAAGATTCACCTCTGTCGTCGTTCGCGAGTCCAGTTTCTTAAGCACCACGTACACTGACGATCGTCGAGGATGATCTCGGAGCCGGAAAATTACAATAGAGAGGCTGTCCGATGTCATTCGACGCGACCTGTTTCTGCTATGATGCTAGTCCAAAGTGCACGCTCAACGGCACGTTCGACCTGTGACAACTGGCGAACATTCGCGTTCTCCATTTCTGCTTTGCCATGATCTTTCGCCTACCGGTCCGTGACGGTTCTATTTCTCTTCCGTTTCTCTCCTTTCCTTTCTTTTTTCTTCTCGCTTTTTTTCTTCCCCTTTTCTATTACTCTTTTCGTGACGGTTAGCTCGAGAAAAGATTCCTAGGAAGGAATATCGCGAGCAGGATATGGAGCGTGGCGAAACGTGCCGCGCTCCGTCTCGTCGCGGATTATTAGATTTCAATTTAGATTAGAAGTAGCGACGCTGGGTGAAAATCGAGACGGTGAGATGATTCGTTGGCCGTCGTTGCCGGTCTACGGAGTGGAACCGCCCGTGTCCCTGGTAGAACGTGCCGCGAATTTTCAATCTCATATACTTCCCACGATTTTGAATCCTTCTTGTATAATATCTATCTCTGTCTTTTTACACTCTCTGTGACTACTGACTCTCTTTGCACGCTGTTTCTCTTTTGCACGCCCAATTGCACGCTTTTTTCGGATGTATATATGTAAATATATATTTTTCCCTCGGATACTCTTAATACGTACATATATATATATGTATATTTATACGTATGTATATCTATATTGTATATGTACAGTTAACAAATCTTGCCAGTGTTTCACGTAATGTTCGTTTACGAACGTTTTGTTTTCTGTCCTCTATAGTGTGTAATAATCGGGCTGAATCAGTCGATTTGAAGGTGTATGCCTCGTAGATCGTAAAATTGTGATCTGTGACATCGAAGCGCTCGTTGAAAATCTGCTTCGGAGGCGAGTTTCCACTCGTTCCTCCAAACTCTTATGTACACGACTATACGCACGCATACATGGATACATACGTATACGCATACACCACTATACACACACACACACACACACACGCACACACACTTTGTCCCCCTACTATTTCTCCGTTTCTGTAACTCTCTGTCTGTCTGTTTCTCCTGTCTTCACTCCGGGATATGCTCGCGCAGAAACTCGTGTTCAGACCGGTTTCGAATTCGCTGCCGCGAAATTAAACGAGAATCCGGCGTCAGATTAGGATTTTTCGTTTAATTTTGCGCTCGGCGGCCACGGGATCGGGCTCGATGTCACAGCGTGAGACCGCTTCTACGTAAAAGTTACCATACCGTGCTGAGTTTTAATCTTTGCGCGCAATATATGCGTATTTATATTATACATCGTTCAGAATTAACATATTCAGGAGACAATTTTGATTCAGTATTGATCGAGTATATTGCGTTTCGTATATACAGTAATGCTCGTTTCGATTACAATTGATTGCTCCTAAATTCAAACGACTCAACCTTATCGCTTTTCATTATTAGCGTAATTCGAGTTCCAACTTGGTCGAATTCAATGTAATTTAAATTTAGAAGTAGCCTATAGACATACCGAGAAGAAGCCAGAAATACAATTAAGTTCCGATACAGATGATGTCAGGAAGATTCAGGAATCAGGCAGATGCACGATCGAAGCAGATTCGGGTTCGAGATAAGACGAAAGTCAGGAATAACAAACCTACATTGGAGCAGACATTTTTTCAGAAGTTAATTATTTCCGATTAGACGTAATTGGGAAATTATGACGTAATTATTCTACGTATAGAGATAAATTTGAATATATAGTGAAATAAAATTGTTTCATCGAAATAATGTCGTTTCTTGGAAAGTCGAACGAATCGAATGAACCAGATAGAGGATTGATGTACCAGATTGGCTCTTCGTTAAATATATTTAAACTCTATTTGTGCAAAACGAAGTATTATATCAGAAAGTTCTATTCTACGCTTGCAACTTATACTCCTATTTATTTGAGAATTAAGCAAATTCGGATATACTTGGCAAGTTTCGGTAAAGTCAATTTTCTCGAAAATGTAACGTCTAACGGAATTTTGTTATTCCTAATTTTCTTCCTATATTGAACTGTAGAATCTCTCTAACGTCAATTATATCACGAATTTTGATTTATAGTTGATCGTGTCCTCCTCGTTTGTTTTTTGCTAAATTGTTCTCTTTTCCTTATTAATGGATTTTTAGAAAATGGTTAACCCCACGAACATTATAACGTGGTTCTCGATCTATTGAAATTTAAACGAACATTATTGTATATACATTATATAATACATAATTTCTATGGTATTCTTTTACGTTGGATCGTTGTATAACGACACTTCGAAAACACGATTCGCATATAGTAGGAGTCGTGCTCTTTTGTCCCGTTTTCGAATGAACCGCCCACCTTTGTTGCTCTCTCGATATTTGTGTTGTATTATCGTGTATCAGTCACGTATTTGACCGATTCTGACCGAGTTACATTATATTATATTCACTATCACTATCCAGTAGAACAGTATCTTTTTATGAAGACTATGCTATGTTTTCGCTCGAGATATTCTCTATGATTTGTGTACTATCATCATTATCATCATTATTATCATTCAAGTTATATTGAGACCGTAGTGGTAAATCGTATTTGGGCGAAATCGATACGAGAGATCTGTAAGTTAGAAATTCGGGAAACGTTATCTTGCATGAGACTGACCCGGCATATTATTACGCATTCGATATACTGTTAATTCGGTGAAATTGAAGTAGTTAAAATTCTTCATTAAGATACAGTCACTGGCAAAAGTCTTTGTACATCTTATAAGAAGAATATTTTTAAATAGATAAAATATGAATATTATAAATTAAGTGTGATATATAAATCGTTTTATTCAATTTAAATTTAAAATAAATTAATGACAGAGTATTAATCAATTAAATCATAGACTGGACAAATTTTGTACTATTCTATTTTGATAAAAATGGCCTTTCTCTAAAATATACGGAGACTTTTATAGGAAACTGTATATACAAGATCTCTCGTGTCCTTTCATCCTACTTAGTTTTCACGCTCGTTTCGATAATTGACTGCTCGACGTTCTATAGGTCCTGGTAAGTAAACTCATCGTTAATCAACTCGAATGAGAAAAGAAAGCCAAATGATCACGACGAATTATTTCGACTTAACGCCTCTTGAATCAACTTATGAAATCTATGCGAAAGACGCGCCAGTAAAGCGAACAACGAAGAGACCAAAGGTTCAACGAAACCCCGATGAAAATGTTCATTAAAACAGACCACCGGTATAAGGGTCGTGCAGTCACCTCTGGTTTCAACTTAGTTTCGCCGAAAATCTCATAAAGACATATTGGCCGACATTAGCAGTTACTCCGGCTCATAAATGTTCATTTTCCGAGCCACGAGGTACGTGTGTGTGGTTCTGGCCGAATATTTATGACCGAGCCACCATTTTTCACGGACCCGGCCGGGGTTACCGTTGCACCTGTCCAGCGTCCACGTTTCGGAGGTCACGTAGTAGGAAACACGTAGCAGAAACTCCAAGTTATCGCGGTTATCAAACGCCCAGTTCTTGTACAAACTCGACCTACTTGAAATTCGTCTGTGGCGAAGTAGTATAGGTTCGTGTTTGGTCAGACAACGAAATAGAGTAGCCGCACGGTATCAACCGCTTCTACCGGAGGATCAGTGCGGATTTGATCAAATAATGTGATCGCGAAATTTCGTACTTCGTGACCTCCTGCGCCAATTTCACGATGAGACTTCGATCACCGGAATAGGAAAAAAAAAAAGGGAAAAGGGAAAAGGAAAACGAAGCGAGATACTGGAAATTGCGGGCGAATAGAGTATTATACGGAACGGAGCCAGCGGAATATAGCGGTGATATTACAGAGAGTTGCGCAGGCACCGGTTCTTTTTACCAATCGTTTTTGGATTGTCGTTGCCACCGAGAGGAACATTAATTACGGTCCGTCCGCTCACCGGGAACGGATTAAACTCCGAGCAGTTTGTATCCGCCAGTTGTATTTTAATGTTAATTTCAGACGTTCGGGAAGAAGATTTATTAACTCTCCGTTGTTTTGGACGCGTAGCGCCGGCGCTATTAATTCCGTTTCAACGGGCCGCCTCTGAAGTCCCGCGGAGTTTCACGATTTTCGATGTAATTATCCGGCTCGCCATTTCATTCTCTCCTAGGTAATTCGACACTCTTTCAACATACCTATAGCCAAGCCTTACTAGACTCGCTTTACTTCGTTTCATTTCGCTGTATTCGCTATCGAAACTCAAATATATAGAAGTCTCGTCGTCTAAAGGTCCGTTTATACAAAAACGTGCCATATACGCGTTTCATGTGTATCTATTTATACGTCATTCATTCTATGTTCGTTATTATCGGTAGTTCGAATGGCCTCCGGTTATCCGCTTGGCAATCTCGGATATTTTCCTTGTGTCTCGGTCTGACCACGTCAAGCAACGGCCATAGCACTTATAAAATTGTGCCTGTACGTATTCCGTTCGTATATGATGTTATACAAAAATGGAGATTAGTTGATACGAAAATTGTATTTTGCATAGTCGAATATTTATCCCGGATACATCTTGGATGGTCCTGGGTAGTACATAAATATCAACGCATAAACACTGGACCAATATTTAGACACGAAACGGACATGGCACGTTTGTGTGTAAATGGATCTTGATGGTACTCGTATGTTGTTCCTCTGGCGCGCTCGTTTTATTATCTGAAACTTCCTCTCATCTTCCAGTTCCCTTAACTAACCTTTCCGCAAAAGAAAAGAAAAAAAAAAGAAAAAATAGGAAACGAAGACGAAAGCGTAATCTCTGGTCGAGATACGCGTATAGGAGGACGGTTTGTACCCGCATGCAGGTACATACTATTATCACACGTCACGTTTATAGTTCCACCGCGGATCTCGCCGTTTTATTTCGAGAACGGTGTGACGGAGGGGATGAGGACACAGCTAATGTGTACCACGAGCCAGGGTGACCAGCCGTTCAACATCACGTGGTTGATGGACGACAAACCGATACAGGTCAGGCCGGGTGACGGTGCGTCGGTGTCGTCCTCGGCGTCGTCGTCGTCGGGCGGATCCAACGCGGCCGTCGTCGAGACGGGCAACAACATACAGATAAGCGACTATCCGCCGTTTTCCAGCATCCTGACGATAAATAACGTCAGCGCTAAGCACAGCGGGAACTACACGTGCCAGATCAGCAACGTCGCTGGCCTGGCCGAATACTCGACCAGCCTCTCCGTTGCTGGTTGGTGTCTCAAACGAGCAAGAACAAAAATCGACATATGGTAGCTGTAAGAACCTGTGTACATAAACCGTGTGCCAGCCAGATATACTTGTTTCTGACTGTCTTTCTACAAATATATATTGTATATATACACGCGTGTATATACATATTACGGCACAGAAAATCGAACAGCCATATCGAAGGATTGGAGTACGGTTTGTTTCGACATTCGACGATTCGAACGTCGTGTTTTCGTTACCCTCGATCACGCTTCCTCGAGCTCCTATCTTCTTGGGTTTTTCATGATCCTTCCATTCTATCACAGATAGGATGTTCTGCGTGTATAGATTAAATCGGAGATTTCTACTTCTTCAAAAAATTTCGGCACTGAAAATTTATGGAAAACTGTCCGGTGTATCACAGTCGAGAAGATATATTGTTATAGGGACGAACGTTCCAACGTGAGAAAAGGCGCATCTGTCTTCGTCAGAGGATACATTTCGAAGTTCGATCTATTTGAATTATCTATGCAATATCGAGAGATGGCCATTCTATGCTAGATATTTGTACACTGACTATAGCGTTAGTACTCTTATTTTCTTAAATTCGCACGAAGGTAGAATATCAAGGCTGGATATGGTATTACGTTGCCGAGGATTCTTTTTTGCAGCGCCTATAACCCCAGTAAGAAGACGACGGGAGGTCTATTTAAGGCGGATAACATTCCGCTCCTAACTGCTGGAATATTGCCTTAAAAGAAAATAGCGAGAGAGATCCGCCAGGCAGATGGCTTCTGTTCCTTCAAGGACACCGATGGTTGCCTCGCAATTACATTTGTCCCGGTACAACCGCCTTTTCCATAGCCGTTCTTCGCAGAGTTGTACTCGGTGCGTGTACCAAGTAGTCGTTTGGCTCGTTCCGGGCGCGTTTTTTTTTTAACGCGAGCACGTTTCTTCCGTCGCCGTTTTCCCCAACGATGTTTCCTCGTTTCCATCTTCGAGCCATCCTCTCCCCGCTATTCCACCTCTGAACGACATTACAAGCCTAGTCTTCCTGGGGCGAAAGTTTACTGGCAGTCGAACCAGGCGCTCTCGCGAGGATACGACCCAGGCAAATTAGTTTCGAGTTTCAGAGGGGTGGCGCGGTAATGCGACTTTTCAAGAAGTTCTCGGCAGCCGTTCGACGATTTCGAAAGTCGCCGACATCCATTGCTTCGCCGCGATCGAGATCTAAATCACTTTCTACCTTTGTATGAATGGAACCGGTTCTCGGCTTGTTTCCAAGCTACGACAACAAAGCTGCGCCGTTCTTCCGTTTACGACAGCTGTGAACTTCCTCGCACGCGGAGTCGATTAAATTACAGGACCTGTACGCGCGGTATCGTTACACGAAGGGAACTTTCCGGTAAATAATGGTACAACAATATGCAGCGAAGGAGAAAGCGGAAGGACGATGCGATCTTAATCTTCGTTAGTTAAAATGAATTCTTCCAGAGACGATAAAACTCGTTAGTAGACTGCAGACATTCATTCAAATTTGTACTTTTATAGAATAAAATTAAAGAACGGGACCTAAGTAGAGATTTGTCTCGCATACTCGCATTATTGAATCCCATTGAATTTACATTGTAATTATGAAAAGGGATTTGAAGAATTTATTTTATATTGTTTTCGTCGTTATTTCTTCTTCCATCTAAATTCTACAATTTTACCAAGTTGCAGAAAATTTGAAATATTTTATGTCATTATATTAAACTATTTTTTGAAATCATGTATAGAAACTCGCTTGATCATTTGATTTGTTTAATTAATACATTTGTATTACAACTGAAACTACTACGCGTTATTTCACTGCTTGATCATTAATGGGTCTTTCCCATGAATGCATAAAAGTTTACAGTCTACTCGTTACGCTTTCATTGCGTTTCTTCTACTTTTAAAACGAATTGCAAGTGTACAAGGAGATGAAAAAAGGGAAGGTAATAAGTTGGAAAGAACAAAGGTGGTTTACATATCATGATTTTGATATTTCAAGGGACACGCGAGATGCCAAGAGTATTAAAAGAGTGACACGCGTTGTCGCGCTGTGTAATGTTCTTCCGCGTCATTCATATTCACTAAGAGCTGGCCGGTGTTGGCGGGCGAAACGCACGTAAAAACTGCTCGTAAATTCGAGTTAGCCGTGTTATAGCCAGCAAATCGATGCGACCGTGATACGTACGCGAGTCCCTCGTGATTTCGATATCGTTTTTCAACGCACAGCGTACACACGCCTCTCTTTCTCGCCTCGGAATAACATCCTCACTGTTTTGTCCCGTTAACGAACTATTTTCACGGACTCTGTCGTTCGTGCGTACCCTACAGAAAGCAACATATCGCAGGGACAATGCCTTTGACACGTATCTCATTGGTTGTGAAATAAATTTTTGGACAACTGGAACTATGGCGCAGTGTTCTGATTCACAATGATTTTCTGAAAAATCTTATTCGTTTTTTAGAATTTATACTGATTCCACTTATCGAAGAAATGAAAATTGCTCTACATTAAATTGGAAAAGTCTTTAAAAATTCTTAGTGCGCTATGTTATTGGCGGATTCATTGTGGTGGCATTAAGAACTGCTGTCATTGTGACTGACTTTTTTATGAAACAAAGAGTCGTAAATTACACGGTGCAGTACAGGAAATTTAATAGCACATTATTGCTGAAAATTTGAATTTTTTAAAAAGATGAATGGGTGTTGGGACGTATTTCAGATTTAAAGAATAGATTTCAGTTACTAGTAATGTATTTCAGATTTAAATAATAGATTTTAATTACTAGTGTATATTTATTTAAAATATTTGGACGATTTTATTCTTGACACAGTACTATTAATCCCTATGTAATCAGAACTAAATTAATACAACGGAAGATTAAATATCTAACAAGGAGAGGAAATATTGTGATTCTTACGAAGTATTAAAATAATTTTCAATTGAAAAATTCGAAAATCTTTGGAACCTTGAAGTATACGACTTAAATAAAAGAGCATTAACAATTTCTTGTTTGCAAAAATAAAATACAAACGTCAGATAGTGAAATCAGTTTTGTAGCATTACGTTCTGTTTCGTTTTCTTTCATAAACCAGAAATCATCTCAAATTTTGAAATTTATTATGAAATTTAATAACGAAGTCGATGGATGATAAAGTCTCTCCAGTACTCCGAGTTAGTTCACATACGTATAATCGATTAAGACACCCAAACACTAGAATGTACTTGCGCATCACATACGAGTACCCTCGAGAACGATCCGCGTAGAATCGATCTATCGTCGATTTAGGAGTCATAAGAACAGGGATTTCACAGTGAAAGGATTCGTGACTTAGGTGAAATCGACCAAGATGCAATAACGAGTCGATGAAACTCGCGAAACTGGTTCACCAATGGGAATTTTCACATCAGGTGAATTTAAGGGATTCATAGAAAGTTCCGGTTACTGGAAACAAAAGGCAATAGCGCGGAAGATAGAGTGCTTGATTTTCGCCGATCAGCGAAACCTTGGAAATGATAAGAGCAACAATGGTCGCCACGACGAACAATCTGCTGAGGAGGATTTCGACCAAGGACGATAAGAAACACCTGACCTTCCGCGTTTGTTCCCTGGGATATTATAGCGCTACCTTTTGTGCAACGTATGGTTATCGTATACAGCAAATACTATCGTCCGTAAGTACCTGAACACACCAGATGCAATTTAATCCACAAGTATGATCGAAGAACGTTTCTCTACTATTACTATCGGTTTAACTTAACATATAAATATTTAGCAAAAATTCGTGATAAGATATATCCTCTTTTCTAATTCTATATACTAACTACGTATATTTGCGTGAAATAAAATCAGAAATCGAAATTAGATTAAAATATATTCTATATATTTTGACTTACAAAACTATAAGAAATTTTAGTCGATGCTTAAGACAATAGATTTTATGTACATTTAAGACCATTATTCATGCTGGATACTGATTTTCTACATTCTCAAATTCTTTTCAAATTTTGCCAATATAGCCATGATAATCGTATTTCATTACAGTGGAGTATGTTCATATAATGTTTCTATAGGTGTTATAATACTTTTGTCATCTAGTGTATATTTGCAAATAATGGATTCATTGAAACGAAATTTTATTAACTCACTTAAACATGAACTCACTGACTTGTCATATATTGAACACAAAATTTACGAACTTCTATCTACTACAGTTATATGAGTTTAGTTATATGAACGATTTTGCCCTAAAAGAAAATTCATATAAACGAGATTCTGTGATTTAGAAGTGTCGAAATATTCACGAATGGTAGCGCATCTGGCTTCATGGTATTTTGAAACCGTTGGACTATACAATCCAAATGCGATTAACATCTGGTCAGTCGATGGAGAAACGACTGAAATGGAAACGACGACGTGTATAGATAAACACTCGCGTTAGTCCTGTTATCGGATACACGTGTCCTAATGCGTATAAAACGACGTGCACTCGCTCGTCATTCGAAAGCGATTCCAGCTGAGAGCGTATCCTGCAGGATGTATAAACGATCCTTCCCTCATCCCTGAGGGGGACGCGAGAAGCCAAGGATCCGCGAGTAATTTAAAGTTGCGAACCTTGTTGCCCGACTTCCAGGTCTTCGGTAAGTTGCTTCAACTGAATTATACTAAAACGCACGATAAATTATATTCCCTGGTAAATTCTATTCCGCCTATTTCCGTGATTGTCGACCGCCAATTTCAAGGTTCTTTGACAGTTAATCAATTTTGGTCTTACTCTTTCGAGGTAGAATGTCTTAACAAAACGTTGAGAGTTCCATGTTGTACGAGTTCTACGTTCTTCGAGCTCTGTACTTCATCGACATCTTCTCTGTTTTGTGGAGAAAACATGTATTTTACTGATAGTACATATTAGTGGATTTATCGTAACTTCTCTTATTCTATTTATTTCAGTTGGTTTCGTCTTATGTTATTTTCCTACATTTTTATATTGCTAGAAATATGTTCCAACCAGAGAATTATAACTCTCTAGATTTTTATGTTGTTATTTCCCTTATAAGTTTAATAAATAGGATCAGTTAATAAATCCGATTGAAAAGCGAAAAAAAAACATTTCCATGTTAATCATTTCATGATAAATTTTATTTCGTTCAAATTCATTTCAAGCAAACAAAATTAATTAATTGGCACTGTACTCTCAATTTATTGCATACTCTATAAACACGCGATTTATAATCACTGCGATTATTTTAACATTTTACGCCTTTAATTACGTTTCTCAACCTACTTACGATTTTCATGCTGTTAAGTTATCCATTTTATAAACTTAATGAAACTAGTAAATTAATAGACTTACATTAAGAAGAAGATCGGGCAAGTCGTATCAAAGATTTCCATATTAGATTTCGTCTAATCCAACAAGAAATAACGAATTATTAAATAAAATTCATTTCAATCAATCAACCTTAATTGACATCACAATTATCACACCGTTATGTGCTTTAAAAATACGTGTTTTACAATAATTATGATTATTTACTTTTTCAATTTATTTATTCATTGTTCCGTTTGTTTATTCCCATACGTACTTGTCAGTGGACAACGACTAAAAACTGTATATCTTGTGGCATTTAGCGACGATATAATAACCTGATAATCTTAGTCATTCGGTGAAATTTGCTCAATCTATCCGTGCTACGCTATAGAATCTCGCCACACACGCATCCACAAGTAATTAAGTGTCGAGCTTTCCCCGTAGTCTCGTCGAGCGATTTCGATTCAAAGTTTCGCGTTTCGCCTAACAATACGCGACCGGAATACGAAACGAATTTCCCCGGGGTTATACGCGGATTCGCGTCCCCGGAAAATAGCACGGTCGAGATTCTGGTAACGTTTACCTCGTCGCGCCGCGGAACCGAAGTAAATGCGCTTCTAGGTCCGCTAGGCGTTCATCAGGCTGCAACATCCTCTTCCTCTTGCATTCAGTTTTCTGCAACAGGTTTACGATCGTACGCGACACGGCTGTTGTCGAGAATTTTCTGTTTACTCAACGAGCAATCTTCGTCTTTTGTCGTTGGCGTATTTCCAATTTTTCTATTGGAAATGTGGGAAGCAAATTGCTTGCTCAACGATATCTTCGACGCTCGCGAAAGTGCTATTTCACTGGTTTAGAAATACTCTTTGATGGTTTCTTCAGATGTTACAGTGGCGCTTTACGTAATCTTGCTTGTAAAATATAAGAATCTGGCAGAAACTAAAAACAGTTATTGCATCGATTTCCTTTCTTAAGATATCTATATAGAACTTTTCTTTTTAATAACTTTCACAATGAATTGAAACTTCCGAGCAGTTATTCAAGTTGTACAACTGCATAAAACTACGTGTCATAGAAACGGTGAATAAACTCAATACCGTAGCTTTTCGCGACATATTATACAAAAATTTGATCTGTGTTAATATTTTTATTCATTATCTTATCTAGCGTCATGCGCGTCATGCATTCCACAAACTCAATTTCAAGAACTGGTAAGAATAGGTATGATCACTTAACGAGACAAAGTTTCAACTTGGAATAATTATCATAGCACTATTATGCTTAAAACGTAATAAAATGCTCGTGCAAGACCATTGCCAAGGGGTTGAAGCAATCCAATGGTATAAGATATGCTTCTGGTGAATCGAGTGATTTCAGTTATTCTAGTTATCCGTATCTGCAGAAGTCTCGATACCAGGTATCTGAAATCGGGGTTACTGGGTTTGTGGAAGACTATTTCCTCGAAATACCAGGAGGGCCGCATAGCTGTTGGCTACATAGTGATTTCATATGGAGTTGAGGTCGGAGCCGAAGTGTCCGGCCGGAAGCGTGTCCTTATCGAGGCATTTCCCTTCGTCCGCAAAAACAGCTCCATTTTATATAAAGTTTCGAGGCCACGTAATGCTGACGCAACACCGGTACTCCAATCCTCTTCGAAGCGACAGCACTTGCGCGTAAAGAAAGTGTTTTTTAGAAGAAGACAGAAAAAAAATATATATATAATATATACGACACGATAGGCAATAGCACACAAGGCAAAAAGTCCAAGAGTTTTTCCTCACGCAGCACAGAATATAAAAAAAAAAAAAAAAGAAAAGAGAACGAATATATTTCTAGGGATGCAGGTTTACGTCGTGCGATTTGCCTTCTTTATTTTTCTATCTCTCTATCTCTCCTTCGTTTTTAATGCATGCTAATTGACGAGCCGGTTAACCGTAACGGGAACGTATTCGACGACACGAATTTCTTTCGTTCGTGTAATTTTTCCGGAAGAGCACGTTCCATCCGAGCGACGATTAAAGCAACGCCAAGTTAATCCGTCGACGACGAGTCGGTAAGGAAAAAATGAAAACGAGATGAAAAAAAAAGAAAGAGGACGAAGTGAAAAAATACGAGAAAAAAGAAGAACGAAAGATGCTGAAAAAGTAAATGAGAACGAAGGTTCCTTGATTGTTGTTATTACTTTCTTTTCTCGTTGTTTCATCGTTACTATTTGTACATCCTCACGAATCATCAGCATTTGTAAAGAGTTCGATTTGTAGATTTCGAAAGTTGAGCGTGCTGATTTCTAATTAGAATTAGTATACTTTTCGTTGTTCGACCGTTTTTTAATTGCGAACGAATCATTAGTTCTTTTTCTTTTTCTTCGTTGTTTTACTGTCATACCTTTTTGTCCTCGTTACACGCGTTTTCATTAGTTAGAGTATCATTTTATTTTCTTTATTGTTGTTGTTCCTTTGTATTTTGTTTTACTTTCTTTTTCTGTTCTTCTTTTTTTTTTTTTGTTTTTTGTAGCGGTTTCGTGTACCGAGAGATATTACTTATATTGTGCTCGTGTAATGCAACAAAATGTCTGTGACAGATGTAAAAGCATGCGTTCGCGTAGTTAACGTTTACTGGTTCAGTGCGTTTTCTCGTACGATATTTTTCGCCTACCTTTATATTTTATCTCTATATACATACGAGCAACTTGGAATGACGATGGAAAGAATGTTGAGAGTAACGTTTACATTATTTAATGTGTGCCTCGAAAGTTTTCTGCGTGTCTTTTTCTTCGTATATACTGATTACAAGTAACGTTTTTTTGAAATAGGTACCGTTTGCGTTGTTCGTACGTTGTTTTTTAACAACCTTTTATTATTACATTATATATTCACATCTTTTTTACTTGGAATGATGCTTGCCGTGTTTTTATATTTTTCGAATAAAATGATTCTTGCATGGAACACTTACCCTTCCAATTACGGTATACTTTTTCTTATATAATTATTCCAGCGAATGCTCTTTTCCCGTGTAGTACGTACCATGGAACAATGAGTTCTCTGTTTCATTCTTTAAAACACTTTATAGTTCTTTTTATTTCACTCTCCCTTTATTCGAACACATTTTTCAATTTTTCTTTTACAGATAAGTTTCTCCGAAACGAGCACGTTTTCAGTTAAAATTTATTAACACAGGTTAACAACAAATGCACGAACATTTTTCTTTTCATTTTCAATTTCGTCCCGTAATTCTGTTCTCTCATTCTTGTTTTATCTCTTCTGTTTTTTAATCACTGCTCGAAATTCTTCCTGGTAAATTAGTTTCCTCTGATTGAGACAACGAATGAGTAAACATTTTACCCCTCTAAATACGACATCGTCAATTCAAGTAGTCTAAACACGGACACCACCGGTTTTGTTGCTACACGTTGTTGTTCACACTTTTAGCGATCCGTAAGTATGCAGTAACATCGAAACCCGTTGGAAATGCATGCGTTTCACGACACACGAGTATATACGCGAGTACAAAACAACAACACGCGACAGCAAAGACAAATGTAGTAGATAGAGAGAAACGCCTAGGACCGGTGATCCTCGTCGACGAAAAAAAACATCGTTCGATCATTCTATAGAAGTAACCAGTGTTCCCAAAGAACAATGGTTAATTAGTCAAACAAAGTATTATTCTTCGCGTTTAGCTAACAGAGGATGCGCTGATTAATCTCTATGGCACGTATTTTATACCGAGTAATCCGATTTCTCAATTTGAAAAGGGAAAAATGGAATTGTGCAAGAGGCAGAACTATATAGACATATCAAGCGTGATAGAATAGCAGTCGTTTTTATGTGCAATTCGATATTAATCCTCGATAGATATCATTGAATTACAGATAATTTATAATAAGATTAAAGCATACGCGTAAAACCATAAAAAACATTTCAACTTTTGTTCTTATAACTTCGAATGATAAGATAAAAGAAAAACAGCGAAAGACGAAACGATGCGAAAACTTCTTGTCTAAATGGTTCTGTCCCGGTTCCTAAGTCTTCCAAACAAATTGTGTATATCAGCCATGTGCCAGGTAAAGTCCAACAGCTATTTGGTTCGTCGATAGGAAGCATTGTCGACGAAGAGTTGTCACGAATTGAGATAAGGGGATAAAGGGTACGCGGACAAAGGTCACGCGACAGTGTAATTGACACGGTGATTTGAAATGAACAGGACGAAGCGTCGATCGACGAGGATCTGCCGAGAGATCGGGCGACGACGAAACGCTGGTCCGCCAGGAACCGGCGATCCGGAAGATTTTAAGCCAATTGGATCGTATTTTTAGTGCCGCCGCGATGGACGGTGGAACCTATCGACCAGAACGCCGTTGTAGGTCACGGCGTCTCCATTGCCTGTCAGGCTGAAGGATTCCCCATTCCGACGGTGACTTGGAAGCAATCGATCGGTAAGTCACAACTCAGACTTGAAACTTACCAACCCACTGTGGCCGGAGGGAGCTCACGTTCCAAAAAACTGTCCTCTGTCTTACTGAAAACCACCGAGCGTGACATACGTTCGGCTTCGATCTCGAACGATGATGCGATCAGTCACCTTACCGAGTTGTTTTCGTACCTTTATCTGTCTTTGCTCCTTCCTCTGCTTTTTCTTTCGAATTTACCCTATCCTTCTTTTATAATGTATTAGGAACTATTTTTAACTCTCAGATAGTACGTTTGAGACGGGTACTCTGTCTTTCGTTTATTCTTAGTTTAGTTATTTCTGAGAGATGGTATTTCGTATGTAGTTACAGTTTCGTGCTAATATTGTTCTTGTAATTTTTTTATATTCTTGTAAGAATTATTTTTACAGAAATTCTTTTTGTTGAGAACGTGGAGAAGTAAAAGATTTTGATACTAAAATAAAACAGTTAATTATATAGAGGAAAATAAAAATATGATGCAATGCAACGTGACACAACGAGGTACAACTGAAAGGCTACCCATTTAAAAACCGTCTCTCTTGCGTAATACATACATATATTCTAACATCAAAGCATTTTCTTCTTTTTATTTTACAACTTCTTTCGCTCACTTCAGAAGAACCATAGCGATATTCTTAGAACACATTTAGTCACGTCAGCTCCAAACCTTGGGTGGCTGGGCACTTTTTTTTCACACTTTAATCTCAAGCAGTCGGGCCATCCGTATACCCTTATCACTTAAAACTCAATTACTCGCTGTAAAAAATCGCCTAGGATTTCTCCTAATCTTTCCTTCTTAATGGCAATCATCCAAACTGTACAATAATATGTTTGGATGTGTTCGAGGTAGATATTATGTTAGCAACATTATCTTTCTCAAATATAATACGATAAATTTCGTATTTTGAACATCGTCATATACATATAACACATTTATTAATCCTTATTTCCTATGAAAAGTTGAAATTGCGTATTATCTGTAGCTCATAACAAAAATGCAAAAACGCAAAACAGTCTTTAGTATCAAAAGATAATCATTGTCTAAATATTTGTCATTGTCTATATATGGAAACAGCGTAACGAGGGAAGATGGATATTTATTTCAAAGAGTAAAAGAGAGATTCTTAATTCGCAAAGTGTCATTTTCTGATTAGAGCTTGTACATCCTCACATTTTCCTCTCACGTTTCTTGTTACTCTCGCTGGCTGTCTTATAGCAGCGTATTCTACTGTGGAAGATGCCTTTGAGCATGCGGACAAGCTGCTGTAACACCTTGATGGCACTTAATACGTGGAATTTGATGCTTGCCTTTTGACGGCTCGTTTCCTTCTACGAGAATCTCGGCTTCGTCGAACTTAATACGTATATACGTGCCTATGAGATGTTGATGTTGACGATTTTTATTCCGGGAGATTTCCTTCATAGAGGAAAATGTCCTTATTTATTCCCAATATAATAGTTTCTCCTAAATGATTTCATTTAATTGACAGGATAATCGACTTCTCTGTCACGTTATAAATTTTTTATTGACAGCAACGAACGGGCAGACAGGCAGTCGCGTCGAAAACAAAGTAAGCTTTTATACCATAGCAATGATTGGACGAAAAGAAAAATAGTGGGAATTCTAAGATAGTATAAGAATAATTCTAAGAATATAGTAATCTTTTGTCAGTAGTACACTAAGAAGGGCTTATGGTACGTACACGGATAATTTGTACAATATACTTTCCAATTCTAATCTTGAATTCGAATTTGCATATAGCTTCCTTGATAGTATTACACCTTCTGAATTTTAATTTTGTTAATACGACTGTATGAAAAAGTTGAGAATCAGTGACCCAGCACATTCCGAAAAAATAGTTTAACAAAAGAAAATTAGTAATACAATTTCGTAGCACATTATGATGTAGAATATTCCAGGAAAATGTAAACGTAGGACTTCGTAGACGACGAAGAAAATGTAGATACGAGAAGATGGCGTCCTTACGAAGGTGGAGGAAAATTTAAAATTCTATCAGGCGGAATCGATTCGAGGGCCGATGCAACTTCGATTTATTGCTATTGATTTATAGATTCACTTATCTGATGCCATTAAAAACGTCTATTTGCCTCGAGAGGCTTATTAACTAATCGCTACTCATTGACCTTAGAGTACAGCAAAACAGAACAGAAAATACATATTCCAGATATTTCTTTCTGCGCGATTTCCCTCTTCCTCCGAAACAATTTAATTATTGGCTGACTTTTACGTGAATCCCATCGATCGTTTTCATCAGGTTACAGCTGCTGAGTGTATTTAACCCGAGGCTGGCTGAGGTTGACGAAGATATCCATCAGAAATTTCGCTGATCGGCCGTTTCCAGAGGTCTCATTCAATCTGAAATAAGCCCTCCGTCCGATGAAGCGGTGGTACAATTAGTTTCACCAGTTCGTTGCTCGTGAACATTATATTGCACCGCTTGGGAATGAAATTTCTCCTCTTTTTCCTCGATCATAGCCCATCTACTTCGTACTGTTACCATTCCTCTTTTACTGAAAGTTAAATCACTCATTATGGGAGGAATACGTTTCAAAACTGAGCCAATGAGGGAGAATATTAATTAAACGATTTAATATTGTTGGAATACGCCAGTATATAGTCGAGTTCTGGACGTAGATAGGCTAGAAGAAAGTGCAAAAAAGGATTGATCTTTTCCAACTCGTTGCGTTGCAATACGAACTTCTTAAATTTGGAACTGTCTTTGGTTTTTGGACGATGCAAACTTTATGGTACATTTTTCTGAGTAATTAATTTTTATTCAGAATTATTAAGCTGCGGATATTTAAGCAGATTCAAAATTTCATGGACAGAACTAAAAATATCTCTCTTTCTGGGATATTTTATATAATTTTATATAATATATGACATACTATGTGCGTTTTGGTAATTTTTCTTTTTTCAAATTTCTCATAAATTCATAAAAACCCGCGGTTCATTAATTAGTTGCTGTTTCAATAGTATAAGAAGATAATATTTCGTAAAAAAGGTATTTATTTGCTTAAGGAAGTTATTTTTTTTTTTAAATTCTAACATGTTTTAAATTTTTTAGTAGATGCTTATATCCGCATCATAAAGTCAAGTTAACTTTAAGTTTGCAATCTGTGCTTTAGCGTTATGTTTTACCTTTCTCTGTTCAATAACACGTTTTTATCATTGAGAGACGGAATTGTTCGTTTATAAATGATAAAAATCCAACAAATGCGTATTCAAGATCGTGATTTTTTGCTACTTCGATACTTACACAAGATGTCTCTACTTGATGTCAAAAGTCAAAGCTCGGGAAGTACTTTCGATCGCATTTTCACGTACGTTGTATCTTTTCACGCAACGCCGAACTTCCTTTGGACATTTACCCGTTTCCCGATGTTTATTGTATCGGAAAGAATGTCGAATGACGTTGATCCGCCACAATGGTAGCGTTCCTCTGTGTCGATGGTAGGGCATACGCGACGACACTGTGAATTCCGACGGATATTCTGATGCCCGGCTGAAAATTCTGTAACGTCATAAACGCGTATCGCATGAGGTAGCTGGGATTCCTCCTGAATTACGCCCGATTCGCCGAATCGGCGAATGTCGAAACGAATTTCTGTCTTTTAAACATTTTTTGGATAAATCATCAGCGTGTTGAAAGTTGTAAAGTATAAATATGTGAATATTTAGAGAGATATCAAAGTAATGAAAAAAATGTATATGTATATGTACAAATATCAGATAAGTATTTTTCAAGCTATTAACATTTTAACTTTGCATATTTTCCTGAAGGGGCTTGGTCAAATATTGTTTGAAATACGCATAAGAAATAAACATTTGAAATAATTTTTAGTTCAGGAATAATATAGGCAGAGTAACTTAATTTTATATTGAAAATTTTAAATATAATTCGTCTTCAAATAATTTTCTATTTTACACAACTAATTTTGATTTTAATATTAATTTAAATTTTAGATATATTGATTTGCATATATTTAAATCATAAACAATGTAGCCAAATTATTTTAAAGCATAATAGCATTTGGATATAACAATATTACTCTTGTATAACATGTATCCGAACTTGTAGAAATTGGTATTTCTGACGGAGTTGATAACTTTGATATAATAGAAACAGAAATTATTTCGGAGATTATTACACAAAATTGTTTCGAAATAACGTGCCTCTCAATAAGATGACGTAAATTCATTTTACGTCACTATATATATTTCGATTTAAAATATCCATAGTTAGAGTTTATTTAAGAGAGAAATATGTAGATAGGAATAATATAGAAAATTGAAAGATCGAAGATAATTAAACGGGTTGGTGCAAATTAATCCGGCTAGTATATTAAAAGACTCAGGATATACTTGACATGAGCTACAAATTACAACGAGGCAGGTGAATGGTCTGTTACTGCAGGGGATTACCATTACAGATAACTATAGTGCAGACAATACTAATCATCCGGATGAACATTTGCTATTCATAGAAAAGCCGAAATAGCACCGATCAAACAGTTATTCCACGTTTTCTATGTAAATAATATTTTGTCTATGTCCATATTTTCACGTATATTTTAACTCGATCTAACCTAACCGAGCTTATCGTGATATAACAAGTCATCAGAATAATCCTACAACCCTAAAGAAAGATCCTGAGAATTAATAGAAGATAACAAATCGTACGTTTCTGTAACTAAAGCAAAGATCAAAAACGAGCTTTTGAATGCGACGACGTTCCGTACCATTTATTAATATTAATTTAAATAATCGCAAGAAATTCTTCTTTATTTAAACTTACATTAAAGGAACGTCATAAGCTTGACTTTCTACGGAACGAGACTGCGAACGAACAAATTTCGTTTTAAATTTTCGACTTACTCTTGCATACATTATAACTATTATACCATTCGTTTTACCACACTCTATGTATAATATATTAATTTAATCTAAATCTTAATTCAATTTAAGCGAAGAAGAAGAAAAATTCCAATATCAAAATTCACAGATAGAAATACCTATTTTCCTTGCTTTCTCTTGATCCCAATGAAAGTCTCTGTTTATTACGATTCCCGATACGAGAATATTACGACCCTATATTGCGACCCCTAACCACAACACAGACAGAAAATTATGATAACGAGTTAGTTTAGACGAGTAATAGCTGCTCCCTCGAAACATTCAGGCGATACACCAGGCGACTACAGAGAGCTGGGATACACTGGCACCGAGGGAGCAGGGGTTGCCGGAAACGGGTCCTTGGTGATCTCACGGGTATCCAGAGATCATGCCGGTTTCTATCTATGCCAGGCGAGCAACGGTATCGGGCCCGGCCTCAGCAAGCTCATTCGACTAACAGTTCACGGTAAAATATTCACGCAACAACAAGTTACTGCCGGCTGGATCTGTGTCAGTTTGCGAACTTGGGATTCCGGCCACGACCAGCTGCTCCGAAATTCTTCGTTTCGTGGCCGAATTTCTCAAGCTCCAGCCCAATATCACCATCCTCGATCCATACAGAGGGGAACGCCTGGCGAGGCCGATGTAGTTAATATTGCTTCATACATTCGTCTAGATTCGTTGATATAGTGAATTAATCCATTAGGAATTAATGCCGTGTTAACACCATACATATTTCTTTTCCAATTTTCCTTAGTCAATTTATACAGGCTAATTAATCCTTCTTTATTTTTTAACATCGTGATTATAGAAAGAAATTTGGGAGATATGATTAATATTTAGGCTACGGATTTGTATAGGGGGAATTTAAATATGCACGGGAAATATAAAATATTAAATATAAGAAAATATTCAGAGTAGTCACTATAATATTTACTAGCAGAAAGGGACTTTTATTTAGATTCCATTTCTTTAACAGTGTTTATAAAAGATGAATATGCATAAATATTCTTTTCCTGCTTAAGTAAATTTTACAATTTTACAAAATTTGGACAAACTGGGATATATATATTAAACATATTAAATATATAATATACATATATATTAAATTATGATATATAAATTGATAAAAGTTTGAATTCTATTTCATTTCAGTCAGTAACTAAAGAAATGCGATGACACAATGAGAAACACAGGCCGCATGTTACTCGTAGTCACGCAAATAGGGACTCAATTTATGCAATTCAAGGAAAATGGATTTTGTAATTTATCGTCCCGTCTAACCATACATTTTTCGGTGAATTGAACATAAATATACGTGGAAATGTTTCATTTCTTTATCAACGATATTACTATTTTTGTTCAAACTAATATTTCTAGTAATCAATCACTTTTGATTCACGTTGAAATATAAACTTGACTTAATTTCTTTATTTAGATCTATCTATATCTGCTTCTATTTCTGATAAGAATGAATTAAACAATGGATTAAAAGATAGAAATTAACCTAGCTGAGATTGATTTATCTTTCTGCATGAAGTAGAGGACGTCCTTAATCTTCAATAAGAAAATCTATGTTTCCAATAATTTTCATGACGCTTTTTCCAGATTTAAACTCGTATTAAAGAAATCACATTAACATTCTGATTATTCGACCGATAATTGGCTTTTGATATGTTTATTCACAAATCTTCTTAAAATCTAACATGTATAATTTACGGTAATTTCTTGATTTTCTATTGAAGAGACAATCTTGTTAATCGGTTACTAGAAATATCGTAAAATTTTGGTTTAAGAAATATAATTTCGTACATCGTTCTACACGTTTGGCGTTCCTCTTGGCAAGAAACGATAGATAGAAATGAGCACACTAACAATTTGGAATGCTCGAAACAGCGGGCCCTCAAGTATCAGTGAAAACGCGGCAGGAATCAGTCCGACGAGGAGAGAGCGTGACATTGCGCTGCGAAGCCGAAGGAGACGCACCTCTTGATCTCAGTTGGCGTGCACGTGACAGCAGAGTGGACCCCAACTACGATGTTAGGTTTGTATCGAAATTAATCAAGCCCATTCCCTCCCATACACACTGCAGCTTACATTATGAACGATCGATGAGAATGACACTTCGATCTCCCATCGATCTCGATTGACAGAGAGACACAGGTTAATTACAATGCTAGTCAGTCGAGACAGGCCAATTGATTAACATGTTGCGTGTCCATCGTCGAAGAATACCATTCTCAATGGAGATCGATCAAAAGAATCTGCTTCCGAAATTTCTGTATATTTTAAATCAAACAAAAGCATCGAAGAGAATTAGTTAGACGCAGTTCAAGTAGAGTTTCCTCAAGGGATTCTGCTGGTACAACACTCCGTCGGTTCCACTCCACGAAGCATGTGACTGAGCGCCATAGTTGGAGAGTTTCCGCAGAACATTTTCCCAACAGCTCGCTCTGCATCGTGCTCCTTCATTACAAAATTATTCGGCGCATCCCTTGTTGCGTCGCTCGCTAACTTTCGCTCACGCAAAATTACTCGAGCACCGCGACATAGCAACGTTTATCAATAAATTTCTAGCGATATAGTCTTCTAGCATATCTATTAGATCCACGGATACGCGTGGTCGTGCATCCATTACGGCGAAATAGGAAAACGGATGAACACAATCGATAGTCGTCTGTGAGAATTGTCGTTCTAATGAATAAGACATCTGTACAATGATGTAACTATTCTCATTTTGATTGTTCTGACGTATTCGCTCTGATGAATGAAATACTTAAAAGATAACGTAAGAATAAAACTGGAGAATAATGCATCTACTTTCATAAAAGTCTATGTATAATTTGATTGCTCTGACGTATTCGTTCTATTCATTCTATTTACTCGCGAGGATGTGTAGATAGCCAACGATGGGTAGTGGCTCGAAGTCGCGTGTACTTGGTGGAAACGATACAACGAGATTATAGACTAAAATGTTAACTAGGATCGGCGAATAATCTAGAATTTCAGAGATGTGAAGTTATATGAATGTTTAAACAGTTCCGCCAAGCAATACTTATTTAGCTATCAAAAAATTTATTTTTTATTCTTTAATCTTTATTCTTCACCGTTCGTTTTATTTTCGTTTTAAATTTTTGCGGTCAAGGTAATTTTCTGGTGGTACTACTAACTAGTTGGAGCAAGTACGAACTAGGTAAATGCACATTTACCGTCGCCATCCGAAGAGAAATTTTAAACAACTGTGTCAAAGTAGCGGCCAGTTAATGAAACTTACTCTACTTTTTCATTTGTAGATATACGATAGACAACCAGAAGGTGTCAGGAAGGGTGATCTCCGAATTACGTATCACTCAGGCGAACCACATAGACCGTGGGGACTACATGTGCGTAGCGACGAATGCTTACGGGCATGCCAGAGCGAGCATCAAGCTGCTGGTTCAGGAGCCACCGAATTTTCCCCGGAATTTACACGTAGCCGAGCAAGGGAGCAGATCGTTGCTGTTGGCCTGGTCGTCGCCGTCCAGCGAGCAGGATCCAGCGCACGCCAGCTCGCCTATAACCAACTACATCGTGCAGTACAAGGAGGCGCAGGGTAGGTTGGCTGATTCGCTTTGTTCGCCGTACAGTACACGGCCGCCACGGTGTATCGGGTAACGCGCGTGATTATCGATCGAGGAACGGCGGCTGTCCAATGGACATCACCTGGGACGTCACGTCGCGGGAAGCTTATCACCGGATCTTCCAAAATCTTTGCAAATCTTTTTATATATGTACATTGAATGAATTTGAAAGCCTTTCGCTGAGGAATTTGATTAAATCCTTTCAGTGTTAAGATATCTAATGAAGCAGGTTTATCGAACATTATTTTCTTCTTACTAGATCGTAGATGTCGATGCCTTTATGAATAATTTAAAGTAAATAGTAGCTTTATTTGAAATGTTTCTTGAGATAATGAAAAGTTCGAAAGGCACACTGTGTGCAAAGCGCGTATAATTTACAAGAATACACGAAATATTCAGAGTAAAACGTTCGTTATAATATTTAGTGAATGAGACAGATCTCTATTTAGGTTAATTGCGTTCATAAAAGTATGAAATTGCATAAACATTTGCCATCCACTTTTTGCGGTGGAGCAAATGCTGTGCAAATTTTTCATTTCTGGTACAAACTATATTAAATTACACTTGAAATTATTTGAAACGCAAAATGCACAGGCTTCAGAATTTTCTGATTCGCAATTTATATCATTCATTAGAGACGTCGAAATAGAACAAATTATATTTTTCATATTTAAAAATTAATAAATTTCTTGAATGCGTGCTGAATCGCATCTCGCCCTAGATTCATAGAAGAAAAATAAGTTGAACATTTTTTAAACAGAGGAGAGAGATACAAAAGTAGTTTGTTGCTACTGCGTCTTTTTTATATCCGCGTTTACAACAGATTAGCTCAATCGATTTCCAACCTAGTTGCAGTCCAGTTCCAGTGGTATATGCAATATTAATTAAGTTGATCGTGTAATCACTGATCAGTCGACAATGGATTAACAATTGCAGAAATATCTAAATTAAACTAGATTAAATATAATATTAATAGCCATGTTGAACGTTAAAATTTTACACAACGAAGCTTTGTATACATCTTTTAATTGAGTCGATCGATAAATAGTTAATTAATATAAATATACATCGACAAAAACCATATTGGTCGTACAAATTAGTTCACAATGGCCACGAAATGATTTTAAACGTTTTCGTTCATTGACGTAAACGTGCCGCATAATGAGCAATTTTTCGAAACTCTTAAACATTCGACAATCGTAAACAATCGTAACACCACGAGCTTCGATCCATAACGCTGAAAGGGTTAATTAAAATTAATTTGAACTTGATCGGTGGTTTGGTGATGAGATTCGATGTGGTATGTTGGTTCCGTTTGATGGGATGGAAATGAGGAGGTCACTGGACTGAGCTTCCTGCGACGTTACAGCTTGCCTCGAGACAGAGAGGCGTGTCTCGGGAGCGTGTACTGCGCCGTGACTTCGATTGATCGTGGTCAAATACGCGTATCGATGACATATGGATAGGCGTTCGGACCCGTGAGCTTCGTGCCGACTCGGAATTGGCAATGGAATCGAATTCACACTGCGGACAAGGACGTTAGACTCATTCCTATCATTAGATTCGCATACTCATAGTGCACTCGTTGACGTTCCGAAACGTGTTCACACCACTTCCGTGAGATTCTTTACCTATTACTTCGGGAATAAGAAACGGTAGATGTTTTGCAGGCGATTTCTAGTCGAATATTGCGTTTCGCGCTAATTCCGGTTTGAAGTTGAAGTTTTCCAATAGCTTTCTTCGTCTTGAAAAATAGTACAGAACTACTCTGCTCGAAACAATTAGAAGATCGATGCTGCAAACGGCTCTATTGCACTCACCAAGCAGACAGAAATGGAGAAGTCTTACATTATCGATTATGGCGAAAAATAACTTGATAACAAATATTGACAATAACGTAATTCGTTGCGCATCAACTTGATACTATCCCTTTATTCCGAGGTGAAAGAAAGTAAAAGGGTTGCTGGATGTTTTCTTCAGGTAGTAATGTTCGATCGCATCACGCAGTTCCTAAGCGGCTACGTGCCCTGCACTATGATGAAAGCCGATACGCTAAAGGAAATAGATATACCAATGTTGTTTGTTGGATTACAGTTGGGTTGTCTAAGTTTGGCAACGCTACATCGGATCTCTTTCGTGTAGTACAACGTATCTCAAACTTGAGATCATTTTCCAGCCACTCGCGGTCAATGTTCCAGAAACTGTATGTCCTCGGAAAAATATGACAGATTAGATAGAGGCCAAGAGAAAACCTATCTGGAAGTGTATTAATTTCAGATATCGAAAAAAAGGCCGAAGATCGATCCGGAGGATTCTAACCTATTTCTTCGACCAGATACAGATAACTGAATCTTTATAGAGCCAGGTGATTTATTGCTTTGACATGTACGCCAGGAAAAAGACTCCCTGAAAGCTTCTTTGGAATTCAAATAGCGACCTCTTCTCGCTTGTGACGGTGTTATCCATCGCGTTACTAAGATCCATCTTGGTGTTCCTCGACTTTGCCGATGTCGTTTGACTCGTTCATAACGATTTCCGTGGGGAACGTGTCAGACATTATTCATACCTCACAACCATCAGAACGTCTTCGTTATTTTTCACTGGATACCCATTTTCTTCTCGTAACTCTTTCTATCTTTTCTATCTCTGACTTGATTTCTCCTGGTTTTCGTCGAGCATTCCTTAATCGATCGCGAAACTCGAGCACCGGACCCCTGACGAATCCGTGTGAAATTTGAGAAACGCTGTGCAGGGTCTTCTGTCTGTTTCCCGATCGATTCCTCGACGCGAGATATTCGCAGCCAGGAAAAGGTCCTTACAGATTTTTGAATATTTAGGGCAATATCGCTTCAAGGGATCGAAGAGTACCGTCGTTCCAGAGATACCAAACTGAAGGACTCGTTCCGATTCCATTCAACTTACTTCCAGCCGTATTCCATGTTTCAATGCAAAATCATCGTCGACGATCTGGTATCGACGCGTTCAGTCGCTCAAAAATCTTTCATATACGGTGTTTTAAAAAAAAAATTGGAGACAGGCCGTCAAAGCGTCTAGTATTCATCAAAACACTAATGTATTGTACGAAGAATATGTTTTCGATAAAAAAAGAAAATATCTATATTTCTAGATTCCATATATATTTTCAGATTGGCTTTAAATTTTCGAACTAGTGTATGCTGGTGAACTCAACAAACAATATATTGAGATAGATAATATCTCACTGATGAAAATATCTGACTCCGAAATCAAAGGATAGTTGTATCCTTTTTTACCTGTTTTTATCGCTACATGCACCTGTCCACAACTTTTTGAAACAACCTATACGTCCTATAAAGTTTCTTGATCGACTTTTTTTCATTGAATTCGACACGCACGAGAGAGAAGGAAAATTTCATTACGATCACGACAGTTTTCATTTGGGCTATCTTTTGTTTACACGAACTTCCTCCGTCTGGTCTCTATATTTTAATTGCTTTCCATCCACAAGCACGATCGTCGTTTCATTACAGGCCGGCCGTCGGAAGGAGTTTGATTCGTAATATCTCGGCGGTGCCACATTAAGACTCCATTATTGGACTGTCAAGCTGGATCTCGAATTTAATCAATAGCCTGGCTGGCTAGCTGCGGGGGCAATCGGAGGGAATGAAATTATAGCGCAATATGGCAAACAATATATAATCAATCCGGGCCAACGATCGTATGCCAGAATCCGTGGTTTCTTTCGTGTGATTCGTCGCTGATTGGAACCACAAACCTTTGACGTACGGCTTTCTCTACAGTTTCCAAAGCTTTCCTACCTTTTTATCGACTTCTCTCGATTCCCCTAGCTGGAATAGCTGTCGGCCAACAAAATAATAAACGATGATCCCGCAGAACGGCCGCGAAACGAGCCAATTCGCAGCCCCGGTTGGTTTTTACATTTTAATGGAAAAATTAATTTCGAAGCGCCGCAGTCGAGTCTCCCTTAGCTGTAGCAGGACTTCCGGCTGTGAACCACGGCGCGTACACAGGGCGAAAGTTTTTCAATTTTCGTGAAAGCCAAAGCCGCCCTACCTTCGCAAGTTTTGTTAGCCATCGAATCAAACGCGTATTGTCGATGGAGAACCGGTCAACGAAAGGCTGGTTCGCAGAAAGGGCCTGCAGTTCGCTCGTATCCAACGGTTATTCGACGATATTTAATTACGCCGCGTGGAATGACCCGTTTTTTCGAGCAACACGAACAGAGAGCCAGGCGAAGGGTGTTATATCGAGCGAAGCGAAGGGTGGGTCACGGTTTTCATAAAAGCGTGCCACGAGAAGGAAGTCGAAGTTTGCCGCAAAGTTGACGCTGTGCTTCTTCTCTCTGTCTTCTGCCTTTATTTTCTCCGCCGGTGGAAAGTTCTCTTTCAAAGCGTCGAACACCCCGCACACAAACTCTATCTATCTCTTTCCCCTTTTCCTCTCACTCGCTCTCCTTCTCTGTTCAGGCCTCGCCTACCCGCCCTCAGGATCCAGTCCCTCGTTAACTTCGGATGTCCTCATTTACGCCTAATCGACTCGAATCGCCTGGCCGCTGCTAAATTATCGAACTTAACACATGGAAGGACAGCGGCCTGTCGTGGTGTGAACGCGCGTGAAACACGTTTTCAGGGCAAGCACCGAGTCGGGTATTCGCTATCACTGCCGCCCCCGGGATTTCTTCTTGCTGCCACCCCTGACCATATCGATCGTACGAACTCGATCATTCTACTATTCATAGTCGACGACGAATATTTCACCCGTTTCTTTATCCGAACATCGGAATTGAAATTAAATATACACGATTTTAATTTTGGTTTTCCTTTCTTTCCTTTTTTTTGTCCGTTTTTATTGTCAGAGCAAAGCGTGATAGTAATGGAATTTTTATTCATATAAACGGGTATCGAGGGCACGCGATAAAAGAAGTTCATAGAGCCGAAAATATTGCATTTTTGTTCAATCACAGCGGAACGCATTTGATTAACTTGCTTCAAAATTTCGGAAATACGTACCACGTGATATTACTTTATTGAAGTTTTGGTCCTCCTTTTTCTTCAGTTTTTTCGTCGACCATGGATCGCCTGTTCGTTCGCACGTTCGATTTTTCGACTGCTTCGAGGCGGATTACCGCTACTCTGCCCGTCCGCGATATCAGCCAGCTAATTCTCTTTTTCTGTTTGAGATAACTTCGTTTTCAATGACGTCTAACATGGCCGCTTGACGAATCTTTCAATTTTCGAAGCTTCTGAGCCAGCGATGATAAAACTAAAAACGAAGTTAGTTAATAAGATCTGCGAAAAGAAAACGCAACAGTTACGTTCTTGGTGTTCCGTACAAGGTTACTATTTTTAACAGAAGTTTCCTTGTACTGAAAAAGCATAGAAAATGTCGAAAGGAAGTTTATCGATATTATTAGGATACACGTCGCAACAGACGTTCAACATAGACACATCGAGTTTAAATTGAATTCGATATACTTCCATCTTCGAAGTTTCGATAAGTCAGCGAACTTTGCAACGAGGAAACGCGATCGTTGCTTTTTCTTCGCAAATTTGTTTCCTTTGCGCCATTGAAAGCAACGAAGAATCCTTCAACTGACGTCGATTATGTTTCTTTTTCCTTTAACTCGATGGAAAAGGACGAAACTGAAAACGACGCGTAGTTTCACCGTGAACTGATAGAATAAAAAAGGTGTGACTATGGTAGCGCGCCTCGGGGCGGGACGAAAGTTCGCGTACATATGTTTCGTGCGGCGCGTGAAAGCTGTGCGTCGTAAATCCGTCGACTATCCTAGCGATCAACGATGCACAAGCCCTCTAAGCGTTGTCGTTGCCTTTTGCTGGAAAGACGTGTGGCATGAGCACAACACGCAGAAGATGGTGGCAGGGGACAACACGGTCGCGCTGGTGTCGCCTCTAAAACCGGCGACCTCCTACCACTTTCGGGTGCTTGCGGAAAATCACCTTGGAACATCAGCGCCAAGCGACATCCTTCATGTCAGTATCAAACATTTCAGCATGTCTCAAAAAAAAAAAAAAAAAAAAAAAAGAAAAGAAAAAAAAAAAGAAAAGAAAGCAAATTTTATCATTGTATCATATTATGTCCATCTATTCGTTCAGTTCGAACACGACCCTCATTTCGTTTAACTTTCTCATCGTTTCCCTTTTCACTCGGTCCACGCGTCTCCGTTCGATCGAATAAAAAACGACCACGACAACGGAAACCAACGACACAACAGGCCCAAACGGACGGCGAAATTCCTGGCGGACCACCTAGACACGTTATCGCTGAGCCTTTAGGACCGCAGCAAGTGAAGGTCACCTGGCAACCACCGGATCGATCCCTCTGGAATGGTGAACTTCTCGGATACACCATCAGCTACACCAATCTCGGGTATCGTTATCCGCTTACGGCTATTTAGAATAGTTTCTAGCACACTTCGGGACCGTAGAATTTAGAAGAGAAGGGATGTGGTCCCGATGAGGGGCTCGAATCTTCGTCGATTATCACGGCGATTCCGTCGACAATGGACGGACGATCGGTTCGCGTTTCCGCCGCCGCGGATAATCGCCGTGCTTTGTTCTCGTAACAGATGTTTCGCGGACGTTCGTTACTTTTCCGCTTTTATGAAACGTTCAATTTATTTCGATGTTCATTACGATGTTCGTACTGGCGATTATTAAACCGGGTTACGTATCGCGGGCACCAATTTAAAATAAGACAAATTCAATTGCCTAACTGGATATTATGATCTTGATTATTTCCGCCTAAAGATAGTGGCGAATATTTTTCAAGCACACGTAAATCTACGTACGAAAGGTCGAATATATATCAACAAAATTCCTGTGGATTCTTTGTAAGAGAATCCCAAGGAGACTTAAAAATTGACATCCTGAACTGGGATACTTTCTCCAGACTTTCCACGAGAAATTCTCGAGAAAATGTAATAACGTCGCTGGAACACGACAGCAGAATGGATTTGAACGAAGTTCATCGTTAACCATTACTAAACGATGGAATTTCTTCGTTGTCGGAATTCCATGGACTCTCGATTGTAATTCGCGAAGAATCGCGTCGGTTCGTTAAGCGATGACGGAAACGCGTGCTCTGTTCTTTCGTCTACGAGATATTTCATATTGACTAGGAAGATATATACGGACATCAAGAAGAGGAGGGGGATAGAGGAAGTTGGAAAAATCAGCAGACTATTTCTCGCTCTAGTTTTCACGAAATGGCTTTAAGTATCGTAGCGTTCCTTTTCGCGCTTTATCTTTCTGCCTCGAGGAACACCGACCGTGGCATTATTTCAGAGGGAATGATCAATCGGTGAACATCACCAGAGTGGGAATCACGGGAAACGGGGATGGCACCTACGATTATAGGTTAACCGGCCTCCGAAAGTACACACAGTACAGCGTGGTGGTGAAGGCGTTCAATAATAAAGGCGACGGTCCAGGATCTGACCCGGTGTCGGTGCAGACCCTCGAAGACGGTGAGCAAACGATATCAAGGTTATTTCCCTTTTATTTTCTGTTCACTTCCCCCTGCTATTGCTGTATTATTTGCTATTTATTCTTCCCCTTCTCGTAACGCTATCGTTTCAGTTTTGTGAATATTTCCTTTCTCAGCAATGTTCAAGTTAGAGTTTTATTTAATAAGCTTGGATTATCGTATGTTTTATATCGTCTGTTTTATTAACCACCATTGTTTCATTGTCTACCGTTTTATTCTCTTACAATATAAATATGTAATATTTAAATGTTAGTTTATGAGAAAAACGTTGTTAATCTTGAGATGTTTGCGAAATTGAACTGTAAAAGTGAGATATTTAAGTGGGATAGGAATTTTCATGGTCAACAACGGTACTACAATTCTTAGATTGTTATATTTAATAACACTATATTAGTCCTTAAAAACAATATCACAATTCAAAATAGAATTTCAGTCCTTTCTCTAATAGCAGAAGAATAGAATTTCTTACAGACCTTCAAAATCTAGAGACTATTAACTAATTCGTAAAGGAACAAGTATCTTTCATTAATACTTGAGTAATAAATTACTTTCTATTTAAACTAATTTCTAGAAAAATATACTTTTCCTAGTTTCATCGTGCTTGTGATAAACCGACAATATAATTATTAATATCTCTCAGATAGATTTAAAAAAAATTAAAAATATAGTACCTGTTTATTTAATCGCACAACAAAATAGGGAGGCAGTTTTACTAATACAGACTTGCTCGGCATGGTATGAAATTTATAAATTGAAAATGTGCTGTTCTGTGAAGTAGGAAAGATATAACTTAGCATGTTTCTTCCCTGTGGTTTTCGTATAACAAAATACGCAAGGTGGAGAAATAGCTTTGTTGCCTGCAAATTAAACGGATCCTCGAACATCCTCCTCCGAATAAGAAATAACTTACGGTATTTCCAAGTTAGAACGGACGCATTTCCCTTGCCTCAACGAATCGTGATAAAGGATAATCGGGGACTTCAGCAATTTCCGGGTAAATATACAACAGAATACAGCGCGTTTCCCAGCGCTGATGAGGCCAAAGACTCGTGCTTTGCCGCAAAACAATGAAATTAATTTTCGCGGCAGCAGTTTACACCCGTAAAGCCGCAATATCACAGGGATTGGATGTAAAAAGTTTACATATACGATACATCTAGCAAGCCAGTACTCATTAACGTACGCCCTTATTTTTTACCCCACTGACCTGTTGTTCTAACTTGTTGAGTTTCAACCCTCTAAGTATCGTATACCGTGTGCAAAGTAAAAACGAAAACCGTTGTCGTTTAAAACGATTAAGATCGCGACAGTCGCGGAAGCTACCCTCGTCGCGCGATACTCCCCTGGCGCTAAGAAACTTCCGCGGGACCATTTGCTGGTGTTTCGCGATGCCACGGAAATATTTTCAGCAAACTTGTCGCTCCACATTCTATTAGCATCCACAGAATCCTTTATCTTTGTTATCCTGTTAGCTTTCTCCCCTTTTTATTTTCCTCGGGTTCCTACTACCATACTACGTTATTTCTCGCATAATTGAACTAATATTATTAGTGAAATTTTAGTAGTCACGAGTTGTAAGTTATACGTTACTACGTTTAATAAATTCCCTGAGGTAATGAGAATAAGTTTGGTAGTAAGAGCAAAACTTTGGCGTTTACTTCCTATTAGAATAAGTTTGCTAATCGTAATACTGTATTGTTGCAATCGATACACTCTTAGAATCGAGATAGGATGTTCTGAATATTATTTTTGAAAAATATCATCCTTTTGGAATTTATAAGATTTTTGCCTGCGTCGTTTTTCGTTTTCAAAGCTTCTAGAAGACAATGACGAATGAT
Organism: Bombus terrestris; assembly: GCF_910591885.1. Taxonomy (NCBI): domain Eukaryota; kingdom Metazoa; phylum Arthropoda; class Insecta; order Hymenoptera; family Apidae; genus Bombus; species Bombus terrestris. The sequence goes on along the minus strand of NC_063270.1, from coordinate 15,345,131 downwards.
ACGTTCATTGGTAGTTTAAATTCCTAACGAAAGATAACACGAGTTTCCTGTATATTTATTGTGCTATTGCCAAGAGAATGCTGAAATTCTTGCAACACTATCTTAAACGAGTCATGGGCAAAACAAAAAAGCATCAATCAATGCTCAATTTTATATAAATTACATTACAGGTAAATCATATATTTCTTAATAAAATCTACTGCACTTTGCAAAGTTGTAAATTTCACATTATCCAAGTACATAATTAATATTCGACATCTCAAAAAAGAAACCTCGTTTGTCAGAGGGAGATTGCATAGATAACCGTAAATTTCAATGATAATTTTTAGGAATAATGTTTGTAATTCTCATCCTTCTATTTAATTTACGAGGATCTGATTCATATAACACCTAAACAACTCATTTTCAAAATAAATTACAAATCATCCATTATCCTATAACTTATAATTTATAGATTCGCTAATTATTTAAATATTTAAGAAACTTTTCCAGTAGAATCCTGTTAATTTTTTAAATGATATATTATACCTTATGTAACCAGTGACCACATCTACTTGCAAAATATTTCCAAAATAACATAGTTTAAATAATACTGTGAACAGCATCAAATATAGAAATATCGGGATCTCGTGGATTTTCTATTTCAGTTTTTGAAACATTCGACCAAACGTTTAACCAACCTTCATCGCGAGTTAAAGTTCAACGACTAGTTGCAACGATGCATGAAATCTGTCCATCACTCGTGCGACTTCCGTGGTTCGTTCCGCTCGAAACAATAGCTCCGCTTAATTGCGCGGTTTCCTTTGCCAACACTCGAGGAAACGGTCGTACCACATTTTCCAACAAACCCGTCATCCAACGATAGTCGAAAATAAGCCGAAATTCAGCCGCCTGAAACTACATATCTCCGTGAAAAAAGACGAACAACAGCGTTTTGACAGTTGGATTTCGAAGGACAAATTTCTCTCCGTCGTAAGTTCCCTCGAGAGCAACCGGAAACGTGGAGCGGTCGCGTTCCATATTCCCACCCGTTTTTCTCGGTTGCATAGAACCCGTGATGCAGCTAGCCATCGAACGATCTACCTCGGAAAAGAAACACTCTTCTGCGTTCCGTGAAAACCACGGATAGAGTGGATATCGCTTTGTGTCGTGTACACGCGCATGCCACGTCGTTTTTCCGCTTTTGACATTTGACCCAGTGGAGAAAGATCGCGGCTTGTGGCCCACCCTTTTAACGAGACAGAGGAATCCCTCTGCAGTCGGTCACATCGTATACACACAACGACATTCGAATAACGAGCCCGGCGACCCTGTCTCGAAGAAATCGATCGGTTTCTCCTGCTCGCTTTCTCTTCAAGAAGTTAGCACTCGAAGAATTCTACCCTTGCAATCAGGAACGCAAAAACAATCCACTCGACACCCAGTTTACCTCTTCTCTTTGTCCTCGAATTTCCTCTCGAAACTGAAAACTTCTAGTCACGCCATTTGCCGCGGCAGTAACCAAACCCGCGACTCCGTCATCCTGCCTCTTTGCTCGAATTTCCACAGACAACGAGGATGCGATCGACGACCACCCTCGTGTTTTCCCTCCGCCGCATCTACATTTCCAAGCGTGAAGGTTAATTTTCACTGGTCACGAGAAACCGCCGCGTGTAGCGTATTTATAGAACGAGCATGTCTAGTAATACAATGGTATACGAAGGTTTCCAACGAATTCATGGTTACAATTTGACGCAGTTCCAAGCGCCCCGCCGCAGACGGTGGCATGCGCCGCTCTAACCGGCCAGAACATCCAGGTGACCTGGAAACCACCGCCTTCCGACAAAGTTCACGGGGTCGTACAGGGTTATAAGTTGCTGTACGAGGCGGCCAGCGCGGTTTTGGAGCAGCAGGCAGGCAGGGAGACGAAGATCAGCCATGCACTGAGCACGGTGCTGCATGGTCTCAGCCCCTACACCAATTACACCGTACAGGTGCTCGCGTACACCAGGGCTGGCGAAGGTGTTACCAGCAGTCCGGTTTCCTGTACCACCGAAGAAACTGGTAAATTATTTGCTACTAGTATCTGTCGTATTTCTTGCTTTCGTCCCGTGGTAAACAAACGAACGTCAACTATCGACAGATAGAAGAAAATTTTCGAAGCGACGTTCCGACAGGATTGGAAAAATCGACGGCGGTATAGCTTGCGGGTTTCATCTCGGTGCTTTATAGTACAGTCGTTCTATTGACGTTTCAATAGATCACTATATAGATCAACGAGATTGTCGGCCAGTTTGTCGTTTTGGGATTGAGATTGGAAGATTAGGAGGGTGGGTTAGTGGGTGGATCGTGGATGTAAGTCGGCTAGAACCGGGATGTTAGGATTATTGAAACGTTAATGAGCTGTCAGACACTAGTACCGGTATTGGCCGAGGTACTAAAATTATTGAGCTTCTTGAATTAGCTGATTATCCTAGATACGATTATCTGGATTTCGATTTTCGGTGAATCAAGTGTATACATTGCTATTCATGGGTATTAAGATACCTGGTTTATGTTTAAATTACCAATGAAGCGATTAATCAATCATAGATTTACATTTATACAAGATAACGATTTAAGAATATGCAAGCGCTATTTCTGTAAGTTACGAGAGAAACATAATGTACGAAGAATCATACGTATTGGATGGAAGAATCGTATAATCTCCTCACCTAAATTTTGTTGAGAAAATATTGTGTGAAATAGATGTAAAAGTCAGAAAATCTATATGAACAGTATATACGTTTAGCATCTGAACCCTCATATTTATTAAAATAGCGTAGAAGTAAATGTTTAGAATGCACGTAATATTCAAGAATATATAAAATATGCAAAGTACAATGTTTATCATAACACTGTTACATAAAACAAATTCTTATTCTCGGTTCCATTTCGCAAATTATGTTTATAAAATATTAATAACAATAGAATCGCAGCTAGACTTTGGAAATTCCAATTTCTGCAATATTTCCGTAAGACGACTTACTTCTTCCCAGCTCATGTGCGCTTTTTCACTACCGTTTAACCCAAAAGAAGTTTAAACTCGAGTAACATAAGCTCGAAAATTTCTTGCCAAACGCCGTTCGCGCGAGATGGCTGCACGGTTCGCTTTATACCGGAAACAAAGGAGGCCACTTGCAACCATGAATTCCGGAGAATCGGCGTGGCTGTTTAACGAGAATGGAGAAACGTAGACGAAAAGAGTCAATGACAGAAACTTTAGTCGCGCCTTTGAAGTTAACGTTATACCGAGTTTGTTCTCGTTCTCGTACAACGTGGAAACTCAACAGCAGCTGGTTTTCCATTAAACGCAGCTGCACACGGGCCACTGTACGCGCCGGCCCGTCGAAATTCCGCGAAATGGGTCGCGAATAATTGTATCGCGTTATCGCGAAACTCGTAATAAACGCGCGTCGCGTCGCACTGCCTCGCCAAACGAAGCACAGGCGCGGGACGTAATCGAAATTTCGTGTATCACAAAGAAAACGCCCGAGTCCCGGGGAGAGTTTGTCAATGACAGAAACTCGGCGCGAGTGAATCCCGCCTCCCGGTCCCATGGATTTACTCGTCGACCCTTTATAAACGTTGTTAGTTGCCGAACACCGATTCGTTTTGAGCCGTGCAACAGACAGCTGGCGATATACAATCATGTGCCAATGAGCCGATAAATAAAGGGAATTTCAGAAAAGCAGAGCTTTAATAAATATAATTAAAAAGGATTGTGTGATACTTTTTGGACAAAGTTTATCGACAGACGTATATAGTCATTGTCACAAAAATCTGTATAGATACATTCTACAAAAGTATCATTTTTAGGGGAATAAATTGCTACAAAATTTTATTCTAAAATTGTTCATCATCTTATGACGAGAGATTCGAGATATATTTTATTATTGCTTCGTATGTTAAGAAATAAATATATTATTACAGAATGTTATATATAGATGCATTATTAAAATATTAGGCGTACAAATGAATAATCCCAATTTTTCAGTGAGAATCAAAGTTTATTTAAAAAGAAAATATTGCAAGTTGTCGGATCAAAGCGTTTGTCGTCGCTTCCTATAACTGTAAACCAGCTATTAAGTAAATAATGAATTCCACCGCGGAAAGATATTGCGTCTCTAGACAAGATCCAATCATTAAGTGCTGACAAAGGAGAATGTTCTACGAAATTGCTGAGTGACAACGCTAGGCCACACACTGCTCCTGCGACAAAAGACATCGTAATGAATCTTGTTTGGAACGTCTTGCAGCAGCCAGCATGTTCTCTAGACATTATTCCTCCAAATTACCACCTGTTCCGATGCAACACGTCTTATCATATACTTCCAATTAGTGAATGAAATGCAAACATGACTTGACGATTGAATCTTGTCTCGAGACAACATTTTGTCGTAGTGAAACTCGTCACCTACCTGATAGATGGTTTAATATAAATAATTTAAAAAGTTTTTTAAACGAACTTTAAGTTACACTGAAAGATTTGTACATGAATACGATACAATATACAACGAATATATACGATAAAACTGATCTTTTACCTCTACCAACAATATTTCAACGATTCAACAGAAACGTAATCTAAAAAAGATTGACAACTCTCCTCTAACACATTCTTTTTACTCTACCACTCCCGAATTCAAAACATATCACGATTGACCATCGACGTAAGCAACGTTTTCTGTTCTCTTGTCCATCTCTTCCGCTGCACACCCGGGACAGCTGTCACACCTAGTTCTACTGTTTCAGTTCCGGACGCGCCAGAGCGCGTGAAAGCTGTGATCAGTAACGAAGACGCAGTGGTGATATCTTGGCTGCCTCCACGGCGACCAAACGGAATCCTTACCAAATACACCGTCTATGTTCGGGTTTTGGACCAGGGCCAAGAGGTGAAGATCACTAAAAGTTCGTTGCCTGCGCAGAACCTGCACCACGAGGCGACTGGGTTGAAGCTGCGCGAATCCTACGAGGCCTGGGTTACGGCCTCGACCAAAATGGGGCAAGGACCTAGCACTCCGGTCATCAAACTTCAGTTGAGCAATACTGGTAAGCCATCGTACGACGAACGCGAAACTTTCCCTCTTCCTGCTGCAAGAAACGTTTCTTCGTTTCAACCATACCCTCGGCTATTTCTCTTTCTCCCCTCTCTTTCTCTCTCTCTCTCTCTCTCTCTTCTTCTTCTTCTTCTTTCTTTCGTTCCCTGGAGGAATTGAATTGAACAACTCGATTCGCGAACGATCGTGGCGAACACGTGGAAAATGGGGCCAATGAACGTGGAAGTTATATGAAAAATTCGTGAGCCATAATCCCCCGGGAAACAAACCACACGATGCTGACTTTGTATTTCTGTATTCTACCCTCTCTATCGTCACTTTCTCTTTTTTTCATTCACATTGAGTTTCTCCTTCTACTTTTTGAAGATTCAGAAGTGCTGTATCGTTCTTACGGTGGCTACAAAAAGTTATTGGCATGCTACTGTATTTATTAGAACATTTAGATACTAATTAATTAGGGCCAAGTATATTAAATTTCCTGTCATTTTTCGTGGTACTTTAATATAATTATATACTTTTCTATAATGAAAATGGGATGAAAAATTTGATAACGAAATTCTTCGTTAGAAAATAAGGACATGTATCAATATCTTTAATGGCTATTGTAAATATCCGGTTACTGTAATAATTAGAAGTAGCACCTACTGTAAAAAATATATATATATTTCTTTATGAAATCAACAGACAGTGAACTTAAATTATCTATTACAAGATATAGCGATATCTTGTAGTTGCTACATATACTTACTATTGAAATATCATTAACGTCGGAAGTCTTTCCAACAGCTTAAAAGAACTTTTCTAATCTAACTTATACTTCAAAAATTAAAATGTCTAGAGATAAAAAAACTAGTCAAATAATAAAGTACTTCTACGAGGATTAATAATTACAAAGGCGAATTTTATTATTGCATATTGGCTTGCAAAAATCAATTTAATCAGATTCTAATATGAAGTTGTTCGAGAAGTTCGTAACGAAATTTAGGTAAAAATTTAGCGCCTTATCAAGTAACGTTTTCACTGTTTCTTTTAATAACTTCATCTCAATCATCATTCTCTCCGCAATTTTTCCATTCTTTCCAACAATAAATTCCTTCAAGTAGATTTTAAGTTCCCTCAAGTTCTTAAAGCATTAAATTTCTCGTAATAAAGAGAGTTGTATAAAACACAGAATGAATAATGACGTGCCTTCGATAAATGTAATTCCTGTTAAAATTCGTTACTTTTTGCCTACTTTTCATCGACACACAAGGCTCAACGTTATCTTATTGGAAAAGCGAAACCATTATAATTAACGAATTCCGATAATAATTTTAAAATTACAATACTACGAAGCTAAAGAACACGAAGGTAAAGAATTTTTCCAATAGCAAAGTAATTCCGCAGGATTTTACGACTATAAACGCGTTTTCAGTCTCCTCATTGCGTATATTTGTCTTCGAAAATTAACTTAATCGCATCAAAATATTCTAAATATTGTAAATATTCTAATAATGCGATAGCCACGATGATTTCCAGAAATAAAACCATCAATTTAGCCGCAGTTTAGTAATTCAAATGAATCAAATGATAGCATACCAATAATAATTTTCATAGACCAAGTTCGTTTCTGAAACAAGACATTCGATGGATTTCTCTACTGCTTGTTCATTGCCTCGTTTCATATGCATGGGATGTATAATCGATGTTACTCCCACGATTCTTTACTTTGACTTTGACTGGTTCAAAGTTTGGGTGGGGTCGAAGTTGATCGAAGTGACTCCAGCTGTGCTAATATAGGACTTCCGGGAATCATGTATTTTAATCAAAGTAACCCGGCTCGATTCGTTCGAATAATTGAAAGCATCTTCCCCGAAATCGGTGCTCGAGTTTCGTTTCTCAAATGTCCCGTTAAAAATTCTTTGCTTTCGAGGAATATAAGGAAAAGGAGAAACGAGGAGAGAGGAGAATAGACGAGGCAAGTTTCGAAAGTGAACTCAAACACGGATCATAGCTGGAGGAAGTTTAACGAAGAGCAAGGATAACCGGGACTTTTAATTAGTTCCAGCAGCTATAATATCGTTCGGAGTACCGCTGGTGGTGCCGTGGAGGGTGGACGTCAATATGGCCTGTCTCGCCGTCGGTAATCCACGGCCGACGGTGGAATGGCGTCGCGGCGACATCAAGTTGCAACAGAAGTAAGTGTGAAACGTGTGCAAGATCGTGTACATGTATCATAGATTGTTTTCAGTCTCGTAGATTGAACGCAATACATAATAATAAATTGCTGCGAGTCTTTCGAGCGGTTGGAATAGTTTACGACTACTTAACACGTTGACTGTCACGGTGATCATCAATGTCACCTGTGTTATTAAGTATTCTTAGAATACTTTGGAAAAAAAGGTAAATTTCATGAACTAAAAAGTCCTCAATGATGCGAATGATTTAGATAACAAATGTCGGAGAAAAGGTACACAAATACGTAGTCTAGTGATTACTGTCACAAAGATTAAATCAGCGCGTTGCACATTATCGTCACGGTCGTGCGTAATAGTAAATAATAATAAATTCGTGATTAGAAATTCATCTGAGGAAATTTGCCCACGAATTACGATACTTGAGACGCTACAGTGTATATAAGTATGTGATCATGATGTTTCCACGACAGATCAGACATCGGTTCGGACAACACATTAACACTGAGGAACGTGCAGAGGACGCACGAGGGAAACTATTCCTGCCACGTGAAGAATCCTCTTGGCTCCGACGAAATCGTGTACACGCTGCAAGTGCAAGGTATGTGGAACCAGTCACTTGGGAGAAAAAATCATCCCGGCGATCCGGATTCTTCGTCCTTTAATGTCATTTTGCAGTAATCGCTTTATCCCGATGTTGTTATTGTATCTATGGTGAGAAACGTGAGGCAATCCTTTTATTGCCGCTCATTCGAAACTCAGATTCTATTGTATTTAAGACAATCCTTCTGACCCTTATGATATGAAAACTTATCTTTTTAAACATCCTTTTTGCTTGGTTTAGGATTCCTCTATCGGCGATTTACAACTAAAGTAAAGGGTTTACCGCGTGTTGTTTGTAACATTGTTTCGGCGAGAAGGGGATAATACCAGACAGATAACCACTATGGCGAAACGAATCGGGTCAACGGGTCGCATTGGAAACGCGAATCGACGTCGCGTCCTGGGTAACCTTCGTTTGTCTCGCTTGCGTCGCGCGTATTATCATGGCAATGAACGGGAATTGGTCGCAGTTATCCTGGGAAAGCTCGTCGTTAATGGGAAGAGGAGAGTTCGTTAAAAGTTACATCGAACTGTTTTACGTTTCGATGGCTATGCAATTATTTGGCGTCGAATAAAATACGTATTTCGAATACGCTCGAGAAGATACACCAACAACTATAAGTATTAAAACACCTATTAAAATTTCATATAAATTGCATACCTTTCTCTCTCTCTCTCTCTCTCTCTCTCTCTCTCGTTGCTGTTATTTTATTACAAATATATTATTTCACTCGCATCACATATACCTTACAATATAATATACTAAATAAAATAAAATTGTTTACTTTCTCCCAATGAATAATAAGGAAAGATACTTCGTTTTGTTACTCGTATTATATATACCTTATATCGCAAAATACTAAACAAAGTGATCTGATACTTATGGTAAGTAGTGTACGACGAATACGTTTACCAAAGACACTTAGTTACGCGGAACGAGCGTAGAAGGCGACGACGACGATACAATCTCCACGTCGTTCGAATTCTCGCGGTCGTACGTGAGAACGGATTTCGGGAAAAACTAGGCAAATATGTTACACGCGACGTGCACCGAGTTTTCTGATTTCGTTTCCTGTCGGCGACTATGGTGGCTGTATCTCAAGCTCAGCAAGAATAGATCGCACCTAGAAACTTTGCTTTGGAATTTGTTGAACAGTTGGTTCTTATGAATTACAAATTCTTTTCAAGTTTCTTTGAAGATTCGTTATTTGTAAAGTGGGTCGTTGTTTGCCTAGAAATTTCGATAACGATGAAATGAAAAATTGGTCAAGATAAATCAATTTTAAATTCTAATTTTTCTAAATGCGAATAACAGTATGATTTCGTTTATCTGAATTTGTCACGGGACAAATAATGTAATTAAGATTCATAGGATAGCAGTTTATCAATGTCATTATTTTTATTCCCACATAATAAAAGTCCGCGTTCAAATAAGTGAAAGAGATTCGATCGGCGGGAATCCAGTTAATCAAACATTAACTAAAATTTCATTCGAATAAATGGAATCGAAATAAATTATTTCCAATAGAAATGAAATGCCGCATTAAAACATAGCCCAAGAGATTGGAGTTATCTCGTCTTCTCTGGCTAACTCTGTTGCAGTAGAGTATCTCGCTTAAGTTTGAACGAACCAAGTGATTCTTGATATTTCATCAAAAATCTGTAGCGAAAAAATGAAGTGAAAAATCACTATCAAGTACGATTATCAATAGCGTATTATTGGCGATTATCGATAACGATTATTTCATTTTTCTTTAAAACTTGAGAAATTTATTAACGACAGTGGAAGACATTCAGGTCAAGAATGACACAATGAACGCAACTAGTTGAGAGATTTAACAGATCGAGGGAAACAACTTCTCTCCTGTCCTCTATTTACGGCTGTCCAATTTATAGTTTAACGTGATTAATCAATCGAGCAGTCGTTCTTGAGCGATCAAACCACCGGCCTTAATCGAACAACTTTGCACAGTGCCGCCAACTCCACCGACTTTGATCGCCACTGGTACCACAACCGACGCGGTTCAACTGCAGTGGAAGCAAGGCGACAATGGGGGCGCCCCTATCAAAGGATTCTTGTTGGCTTATCGTCGAGAGTTCTCCGAATGGGAGGAAGTGATGTTGGATAGGAAAGCAAACACGCATCTTCTCGAAGGTTTACAGTGTGGCACCAGGTACCAGTTCACGTTAGCAGCCTTCAACAGAATTGGTAGCGGAAGCGCCAGTAAGATCGAGACAGCGAAGACAAATGGAACGAAGCCTATTCCTCCTACGAAACATCAGCTGATCAAGTCCAACCAGACGTTCATTACGCTGGAATTGACCTCCTGGCAAGATGGAGGATGTCCTTTGTTGTATTTCGTGGCAGAATATAGAAGACTTCCTGGTGATTGGTTGCTCGGTAAGCATTACAGAAGTAGAAGATTATATGGAGAAACTGATTTAGTTTGAATTATTGTTATTAGTGAAGTTTTATAAGTTACAAATTACATGGACTAATATAGTATACATATATACAGTAGCTACAAAAGCTGATACAATTAATTGGTAAATTATTATGGGAAAAGGTGTTCATGGTTTTTGGTCGCGGACTAATCACTTTTTCCTTATCTTACTTTCTTCATTATTTATTTAATACCGATCGTTAATGATAATTTCTCCATTAATATAAAAGAAAAGTACAATTATTAAAAACAAAAGTCTTGTTAAAAGTTTTGGTATCCGAAATAGTTCCGGAAACTTTTTGTAGCCCGCAGCATGTTATGGTCTGTTTCACACAGCGACCCTAATTCTGTTGCAGTGTCGAATAGCGTGCCGCCGCAATCGAGATTCCCTATAGTGGGTCTGGAAAGTGGTACCAAATACGAACTCCGTGTCACCGCGTACAACAACGCAGGCTCGACGCAGGCCGAATACCTGTTCAACACGCTATCGCCAACCGGCAGTAATCGAATACATGACGAGCATCCGCCGGAAACCGAAGAGACCTCGCTGTTTTTTGACGCCCACGTGCTGGCGCCTAGCATGATCTCGCTTTTCGCCGTATTCCTAGCAGTGGGTGGCGTTTGCTTTTGCTTGAAAACACGTAAGTCTCTTTTCGCGGGTAGATCCTTAGCTAACGTTTGTCATTCACAGTTATTCGCCACAAAATTTTATTTTTTTGTTTGAATTAAATATTCGTTCGTCGACATTTACTTTAAACGACGAATCGTAACAATTTGGTCGATGTCCGCGTGTAATTAGGCGTAAAATATACAACCGGCGGCAAGAAGCAGTGTCCATGAGAGTTCGACGAACGTTTTTGCGACGCGTTTATGGACAGCGATCGGGGAAATTCCCATTTGGCTTGAAAATTCAAATTCATTTCTGCGTTACCGTTATCGCGTGTGCTCAAATAACCGTACATATAATTAAAATCACCGGAGGGAGATGTATATTTCGTTGTATTGAAACAAGCGTTATCAAACAAAGAAGCATTGAATCGATGTTCAATTAACGACCCTAGTTACGTGCACGTGTGTATACTTCAACGTATAACATGCGCGTACGCGTGAAACGAAAATCATGATTTCAGAGTAACAACGGAATTCGTGTCTATAACACGCCCGAAATTTGGTCCGGTATACATATCCTATACCTCGTACATTCAATCACGAACCATCGCCGATTCAAACTTAATCGTGCTATAGCAATTATCCGCTAACTGATCCATCTATAAGCTTTAACTTTCGCCGATTCGGCAATGAAGTCTTACGTCGATCAAAGTAAGATTATTACATTGATATTAATAAAGGATCGAGCCGAAGTCTAGATTGTAGATTGTGAAACATATAAAGTCGGAATCGATCGTAGTAACACGTTCAGATCAGCGTGGATCACTGATGACCGTGATTGGAGTAACATTTGTACAGTGCATATATTTAACCGTTCGACTATTCCTTCAAATAATTTGTCCGGCATAAAGTTTTTATAAATGTATCAAATTTTTCTCGATTATACGATCTTATGTCTTTAGAGATCTTTTTGATCTGTTCCTTTTGAATGATTCAAATCATTCTTTACAATATCAGTTTCTACGATATGGTAATCACTTTCGTTATGTGCATTATCTTTGTCAGAATTTGTTAGAGTACATATTCTTACACTGTATTATAATCATCCACTTGATCCATTGATGAGTTCCGATTTCCTCAAATTCGACGATAACATCTTACATAGAAAGTTCGATAGTTACGCTACCTTATGTACTATAGCTAGTTACCACATAGTCATAAGTATCCGGGCACTGTTCAATTTATAGTAGCAGTAAGTGAATTTTTATCAAAGTTTCCAAATCAATGATGAATTGGTAACTAGAAACGACGCTAACTACTTTAATATAGGATTTTCAGGCTATAAAATTAAATTATCCATTAAAAAGCATAACGCTGTTTAAACGTCACTGGTTGAGTTCAATTAAATTATAAAAATACGTTAACTTCGAATTCCTCTTAAATCTTGCCACGATCATTTTGAATCATCCAATTTATATTTATTAATATATATAGTTCGATCTATATATATATACAGATCGATCACAGAGGAAATTCGAAAGTAAGGATAGGGCGACTCGATCGGAGGGCAGGAATCGATAGCTCGGTACTCGAAGCACGCGGGTAGGATTTCAGCGGCGGCAATTTGCATTAAGCCAGAAGGGCGTGCTGGCGCCGCACTCGTACCACTCGTCGTTATTGAGTAGCTAAACGTCGCAGGATTGTGCTCCAATTACTATACCGTGGGGGCACCTTTGAGGGATGGCGAGCCACGAGATATCGCCGGTTAACGGGCGAAAATTGATTCCTGATTTTCGTTTCTACCCTCTTTTCGCGTCTCAACGTTCCTCTTAATGGATCCAATCGGGTGCCGTGCATTTTTATTCGGCCAACCACTTACCACTGCAGTGTCAACATCACCGGGATTGATACGTTCGTCTGGAACGATTTGATTAATTAAATGCCTGGCAAATGAGGCAGCCGTGCGCGGATCATGCAATTATACCTGCCGTTATGGTGCTAAAGCGAAGCGACCGTTTCGTTGGCGCGCGTGGAATGAACAGAAATTATGTATGCGTTTAAAATGATTCGAAAGTGGCACAAGATTCTATTCTAGATCGTTGGATTCTCTTTTTTGAATCTACTGATCAGTTTGACCTATATCCGAGTGACTTATGTCTAATTACAGTCTTCTTTCTTGGTATTAGAACTGTATTACACCCTCGTTTTCTCACCTTCTTCGAGATGTTGGAATAAAAGCTCTTACAGTGGGGTGCAAAAGTTTCTAGCCAGATAGATTCGTCGCTTTATATTCCAAGGACGATATGTAAAAAATTCCTAATATTCGATACGAGGCTAGGACGAGCGAAAGAAAACGAATAAACATGTTATACAGTCATATAATATTAATTAAAATTCTGCGACATATTGCTTTTGGAATATAAAGTGAAAAATTTATTCGTTGTAAGCATCTTATCGATATCTGGGATTTCTTTCCCAGTAGCGTACGACTTAACTGCACTTTTGAGATAAGTATAATTACAAGCTTAATCGACGAAGTCCTTTATTCGATGAAATTTTGGTAGTAGATTTTCAAAGCCGTCAAAGCCGTCCCCGTTGCGTTGAAATTCTCCCCGATAGCGTGGTAGAGCCACGTCAAGTCTTTGATACGTGGGCGGTTTGAAAGGTTTGTCGAAGTATCCTAAGACGCTGTGCTTTGGACATGTCGTATCACCTATAACAGGTAAACACTATTGACGATTTTTCTTCTATTTTTGTTACTCTGTTAATTACAAAAAACAACGTGTTCGACGTACTTCGTATAGATTTATTCTAACACTCGCATGTATGTATTAACACTTGAAATATTTTTTCAATAGCATTTACGCGATATATGTGTTAATTCACTTGTTGAGTTACTTCTTCGGACAACTTACTTATCAAAAGAATATCAAAGTTTTTATATAATTGCAATCCTATGTTCTCAATTCTGCAACCAAACGGGCTTGTGAAAGGTGTAATTTTTGAATGTTTTCCTTTTGGATCAGATCGTACTCTCTTAATATTATTGGTTTTGATATCATAATCATTTTTAGTATATTTTTATTATGGCTTAATGTTCATTTCTTAGCACGATTTAATAATAATCGATCAAACCTTCATCCACTGATCATCAATTGAATTATTATACATCTATTATCAGCTAAATCATCATCTATTAATCGTGAACTATTACCCACTGCTTATCAATTAAGCCATCATCCATTAATCATCAACCAAACAATCATTCATTTCATCTATCCTTCCCGTTCATTAATGACGAAAACTCCGAAACTAGGCTGCTTTTTTCCCAAATCGACAAAATATTTCACTCGATAAATTACTTCTACATCTACCTGGCGTAGACACTTTTCTCATAAATAAATAAAATTAGTTTATCGAACTAGCATTCCAATAATTGGTCTGTCCACTTCAAGCTTATAATAAATCTTTCGTAACCGGTGTACCTGCAGATATCTGTCTAATATTTCGATCGATTCGGTCAGATCGCACGGCGTAAACGGATAATCACGAAGAAACGTGTTAATTAATCGCGATGATTGCAGACGCGGAAAGATCTGGTCGAGCGAACGATCCGAATTCGCAAACGCAGGCTGCGCTGGAGAACAAGCATAACATGGAGCAGAGGGAACAATACTACGCGACCGTGAGGAAACCGGGCCAGCAGTCACCCTGTCGCGAGGTGAGCGCGCTGGAAAGAATACCCGAATATTCCGAAGACATTTATCCGTACGCCACCTTCAATCTGCCCGAGCAGGAAAACCTGTCGGCGAACCCGATGCGACAGGCGTTCTACTACGAACGTAGCGAAACGATGCTGCAAGGCAATCAGGTACGAGTACCGATCATAAATAACTGTCGACGAAATTCGATAAAGAAACGTTTCGAAGATGGCGAGAAGAGACCTTTTCAAACGGATGTACTTTCCGTGGCTCCTACACACGGAGTAATTTAATCGATCGAAAAGGCTGTATCCTTCTCTTCTGTGCGCGTGTCTCACATTCGTGCATACCTGGCGCGTTACGGGAAAGAAATGTCTCTTCATCGGGGAGGGTGGAACGATATATCCTGGTGTACGAGCGTGAGAGATCAGGTCGATGATATATTGCTTGTATACACGTAGGCGGATATCCCGAGAGATCAAAGTAGCCTGCACTCGATCTCGCGTATAAATGTAAGACGACTTCCATTTATGTATCGTGCCCGAGCTTACGTTAGATCTGGCGAGACTTTCCTTTCAAGTAAATGTGCTTGCCTCTGTGTGGTCGGAAAACTTGTTACTTACCTCGAACATCAATAGAGAATCTGGTTCTGCAAACTGGTAAAATAATCGTATACGTACACAACAGTGTCCGCTTAGCTGCGGTTGCTTCGATTTACATTTTCCCTGCAGCTAGCCAGCCAGGGTAGGTAATCGAAAATTTTTCTTTCTCTTCTTCGCTCGTCTCTGAACAAGCTTTAAGTGGGAGTTTAAAAAATATTAAGGGCGAACGAGATACAAAACAAAAAGATTATTTAATATACCTAGCCATTGAGTTAGAACTACGTACACAAATTTCTCCGTTCCAACTACTACGCTATATCATAGATAGTAAATAGTTCTTGACTGTTCAAATTACTATTCGATACGCAGACGTTCGTGTATACAGCGGCTAATTTATTACTGTTCAATATCGCGAAGCCAAATCCATACAGTTACTTTCGTTGAAGAACAACCCCCGTATCTTGTGTATATGCAGCCATTTCATTTAATGGCATTGAACGTCATTGAGATGTTTGTATATAGCTTCTAATGTCGAGGCTTATACCAAAGAACGTAGGTAACTTTTACACGTTGCAGTGCGACATGGAGCAGTATACAAAGGTACGAGGGAGGGCGCGGCGGAAGTCGAAATCGTTCAAATCAGAATCGGAGGAGTACGATACACTAGGCTCGGACAGCGACACGGAGGTCGGTACCAGCAGTCGCACCGAATCGTCGAATCACCTGGACGACTCCGGGCCGGCGTCGATAATGACGCGATCCCCGGGGCCGAATTCGATCGGGCAGAGGGAGCAGCGACTAGCCCTGGTCCCGAGGCCGGTTCATCATAGTAAGTTAGTATTCGATTTTCTGTGTCGACGCCGGCAACAGCCTTAAACAGCATCCAGGTCGCCACTAACGTCTCACGTTTCTCGCATCAACGTGTCTCGCGTGCACCTTCCAGATGTGCTGTACCACACGCACGAATCAAGTACATCAACCGAGCCGTCACCAATTTCTGAGAGGAAGACTTTCCCGAGGCTCGAGAAGCAAAGGTACGATAACTCGGAGAAATATTCCTATGGATTGTACTACGAGTCATTTTCATTCGAATACCTGTCAAACTTTCTAAACGAATCTTCTATTATTATTAATAATTATTATTCTATTATTAGCAATGTAATCTTTTTCTGTTTCATCCATTTCCTTTGAGTCTATATACTGTATACGGTAAAACTTTATTCATGGATACGATATCTTAGCGCCTCGTTAAGTGAACTTCTATTGAACGAATCTACTTGTAGAACTCGTATTATACACACGAATGGAAAATTATAAGTAATGGACAGAATCAAGGAACTCCTACTATATGAGTTCTTTCACTATCGTTGAATACAGATAAATAGAGTGCTACCGTGTATTTATCATTATACTGTGGATGTTTATACAAATTTATATCTTTTTAAACACAGCTAGAGAGATGAAACTGCTATAGAGGACTTATTTCGTTCTTTAAACATTATAACGAATAGTTTACTCTGAATATTTTACATATATTTGCATGTTTCTTTCTATATTTCCTAAAAATGTATAAGCTTCTCTATTCATTATTATTCAGCTTTCCCAAAAGTGTTTCTCTCTTTTTGATATACTGGCTATGAAAAAAAGCATAAAAGGAAAGAGTAAAAAATGAGTCTAATCACTACCGATATAACTTCGATCTCTTTTAACGTAACATCATGATCGATGCTTAATCCACTCTAATCTAAAAAATGTCTAATATTATAACACGTTCAATGTCGTATCATATGGAATTGTTAAATTTACAGGAATCAAGGAGCAACACCCGATATGGGAATGGACGGTCGTGTACCGGGAATACTACGCCCTGTGATGAAGCTCTCGGAATCCGGGATGCATTCGTATTCGAGGGGAGCATCGCCGAGTCAATCGTCGAGGCCTGGATCTTGCGATCGGCTGGGGAAAGATCCGAGCCCGAGGAAGTCCGTAGAGTCGTTGTGCCTGCTGGAGGAACCCGGATCGTCCAGAATGGCAAGGAAGGAAGAGGACTGGGGCAGCGAGCTGTCTACGTTGGAACTGAAGCCGCCGACAGGTTTCACGGACGCGCACGAGACCAGCGAAGCGGAGTGCGATATCGACATGAAACTGAAGCTCCACAGGAAGAGGACGGGTTTTCCTTCTAACTCGCTCTCGAAATCACCTAAAGACTTCACTATCACTGTCTAAGTGTGTTAATCAAATATTCGAAGAAAAAAAATGAAGTAAAACTAAAATGAAACCGCAAAAGTTAATGAAACGAATAAAAAAAAAAAAAAAACGATATATCGCATAAGAGACACAGTCACACGTACACACATACAGACACAGACACGTAAAAATAATAAAGATGCCAAAGCATGATGAGTGTTAATTCAAAAAAGCAAAAATGTAAAAAAAAAATATGAAACGCAGAAAAGAAAATTTCCTCGCCGTTGAGATTGTCGGGATCCCCCAACGCTTCTCTGTGGATGGATGACTGTCTTTCCGTGTAACTACCGTCGACGATCCATTTACAATAAAGAGGTATTTTTGTAAGAAAAACCGGAAAAAAGCTAACCACCAGTGTAATTTCTTTCGTGAACCTTTACCTATGCAGCACCGAAAATACCAAAGAATGTAAATAAGAATATTCTATTTTGTTTTCTATAGATTTCGAAGGAATTTATTGATTTCGGATTTAAATTCATCGACGATTGATGTGGCACTTCGTTAAGTGCCGATCGAAGAGATAGATAGCTTCGAAGCGAATTCGAAATTCCCACCGATCGGTTGCCTTTCAGGCGAGAACAGTGATTCGTTAAAATGACAATTTGTGGCTATAGACGCGGTCATAAACAAGACGTCAATCAGCTTAATTACTAGCGCTTATCAGTTGCACGTCAGTCGTATTTCCACAGAACGGTAATTCGATTCTGGAATATATCTGAAGATAGAATCGTTACGTTATCGTATGTGATAAACGATGTAGTTCAACATGTTTTATTGAATCCACATCGCTTTAATATCGACCGAAGCATATAAAAAATTAAAAATTTCTTGTTAATGAATTACATAGTAGATTCAATCATATCTTTATAGTAATTCACTAATCCCTGTTGTTATAACGATATCAGTTGCCGAAGAATAATCGCAAACGTCACCTTTGTACTTACCTTTACCGTCACTTGATAGGTCCGAGAGAATTGTAGAATTCCTAAATTCTCACCGTCGATAACAATGAAGAGCTTCGTTACCTTAAGCTTCATTCATCTCTCATTCATCGTTAATTTATTATTTGCATATCATGCAAACAATCCCGAATGTACAGAAGTTTTATTTATTTTAGTTTCAATAAAACAATTTCCTATTTTCTATTATATTAATGTTTTACTACTATGCGGATTTAATACCAACAAACAAATTAGGCAGAAACAATATGGGAAGAACAAAGAAAGATCAATAATCAATAGCAAGACTGTCACTGTCACAGAAAAAAGAAGCCCTAAATCTAAAAAAGAAATTTAACGATAATTCCATCTACTTTGATCAACAAATGCAAAAAAAATCAATATGTGAGAAAAAGAAAATACTGGTCGTCGGCTATGGGCGCAGTATGTGGCGCGATTTATAATTTTACGATCGATGCAATGAATGACTCATGATTTTTTTTTTCGATAGTAAGAAGTGTATATTACTACAACATACTTGTGGGATATCGATTGCAACAATGATCGCATCAGAGAAGGGGTGGAGAGCTGGAGCGGGGATTCGCTACTTTTCTACACGGCGGATACGTATACAACAAAGAAAAAACACACACTTATTAGCTGTGACAATAGTTTTTCGCATATCAGTATGTGTCGTGTAGTCGCATTTTTTTTCTTCGTTTTAACCAGGGTAGATTACAATAAAATTCGCATTCAGAAAACACGGAATACTATTTCATTCGAATTATAGTAGATCGCATTGAACGCGGAGTGGAGCCTCGGTCGTTCGGTGTCCACCCCGTTTTCTCGTCTATAAAATTATCGTAAAATATGTATATGGCAGTCAAACAATGTTTCGTTTTGTTGATCATCTAAAAAAAGGGGCGTGGAATGTTTCTTAAAGTTCTTTCAGTTTTTTTTTTCTCGTTTTGCTCCGTTTGCTTCCTTCTTCTTGTTTTCTTCGTTTGTTTAAAAAATTCGCGTAAACGATTGGCAGACAGTCGTTGGCAATGTTTCGTTTTGCGCAAATGGAAGAAAGAAAACCGTGAGGTTCACACGAGCGAGGACAGCCGTCAAGAAAAATCTGAACGAGCATCAGTTCGACACTTAACATTGAGTATTACGCAGGTAACTGGTTAACATTTATCTCAGTGTGTATACATCCATGCTAGCTTAGTATTTAATTGGTCAAGATACTGTTACGGTGAAAGGACATACGTGTATCTTTTGCTTGTTTCCACTGTGCATTTCTTCCAACATTTCGCTTTAGCGTAGCTGTGATCGAGAACAATCGAAGCATCGTACGATCGTTTAAGGTAAACGGACATGTTACAATCTTGATCGTTCGAGTTATCAGCTGTTCTCCAATTTATATGCATATATATATATCTTGTTCTTCGAGTTTTTCCAACTTCGCAAATTTTTGTACTATATCGAATTGAAACATCGCATGCTAATCGTAATGAAACTGCAGCGCGATCTCTCAGAAACTGGTACAACGCTAGCTGGCGAACATGGAGAAAATTTTCTTCGATGTCGTTCCGTTGCGAATTACGATTAACTAGGAAAAAAAAATCATCGATTATAAAAATGTATACGCGCGAATGCTGTTCGCCAACGAGCTATCATCGCGGAAAATTATTTGCACACTCAGTCAGTCAATTACACGTTCGATTAGCTTTGATTACGCACGCAATATCGCTAGAATCCATGACGAACAGAAAATTAACCTTCGCATAAATCCGTCTTCTTAGTCGCGTCTCGCTGCATTTCCGTTTTTCTTCCATGCAGTTCCATTACGACGTCGCCGTGCTAGCGGAAGTAGCGTGCCATCCAAAATTTCAAGGTTCGAGGAATGAAAAAGGTCGGAGATGATAGGATCCATCGATTAGGCCAATTGCAAGTGTGAAACGCGAGTGAAAAGTCGTTCCGCCATTTTGATAGGTGGCAAAAGCTTCTCGGTGTATCATCATTATCCCATATTTTTTCTAAAGCGCTACGCATGTCATGTCCGATCATCGATTAGCTGAATGACAATTAATGCTTGTTTATTTAGTGTACACGTGAAACATCATGGATACGTATATAAAGAGTTTCTCTTATCGTAGGCCTGTGCGAATACTTGCATTTAAATGTCGCGCGTCGATTGACTCGATGCTGCGGAAACTAACGCCGGAAAGGAAACGTATTAATAATCGTAATATACTATAATAATCGTAAAAAACACCGTTCTTGTCGGTCGCGGTCTTTTCTCATTTTTTTTTTCTTTTTTTTCCTTTTTGTTGCTTTAATTCGTTTGTTTGTCGTGTTTGCAGTCTTACGGTGGCGTGACGTTGTACGTTCCCCGCGCGCGGATTCTCTAATTCGAATAATGTAACATCGTGGTCGACCTGAAATTTACCTCTAAACGCTAGAACCGATTTCTCCGATGATATTTTTGCCTCGCTAATTCTCTAATGACTTTTGGTCGACTGTACGATCAAGCGTTCGACTTTTCTTTACTCGTTGCCATTTACTAACGAACTATTCGCGGCGCGTTCCCGATTTTTCTTCGAAGATATGGCTCGCGCGCGAACGTTTCGCAGATTTTCAAGCTTTCACTTCGAGGTTCGTGTAGGCCTTCGATACGCGTGTTTACACGCTCGTTTACATTATCGAACACTTATCTTCTATCGGGCTTTCGATGGCTGCGTCTGCAGTCCGTTCATCGCATCGTTCTAGAATCTTCATCACGATTTTTCAAAACATATGTAACGGAAGCTCGTGTACAATAAGATTTAGGAAAAAAAAGATAGAATAATCGAATCCTTTATTATTAATCAGAGGAATTATTTTTAATTATTGCTAACAACGTGAAAGGAGATAATTATAAAAAGGTGAAAGTAAAGATAGGATTAAGAAAAGACGAGGAGAACAGAAACGACAATTACCACGAACGTCGCACTGTCTTAGTCCGCACCGCGCCAACGCACCCCTTCCGAGCAAACGAACAGCCGTAAACGCAGCCACGCGTTCATTACAACTCGTCTCTTGTGTGGAAAAAAACCCGAACGCATCGAGTACAGAGAAACAACGATGGGAACGGCGTGAATAACGCGTTCTCCCGTGACAACGTAAGAAAAGAAACGAAATGAACAAGAAAAACGTGTGCGTCGTCGATTACGATTGTGTTATGCTGACTAGAGTCTAAATTATTTTTCTATACACACCTATCTCGTTTATCCTCCGAATTAATTATGTATAATATTTATATATGTATAAACGATGCGACGACCGATCCTCTCAGGAATCGATCGATCCACATACATCCTTCGTTGCACATCTACTTACTTTCTCATGCACACTCGTCGTACTCATACACGCTCTTCCTCTCAGCTCATTTTTATATCATTCTTTTGTATCCGTATAGGTACATTCAGAATTTACGGTGCTTATCGTAAAATACAGTACAGATTCGTATTCGACGCCGTTCCACGAGGTACCGTGACATCACGCAAGCGAGGAAAATGTTCTGTTTCTTTTGATTTTTCCTCCGTGTTCCGCGTCGATAGGAGGGACTTGAAGTAACGGTGTCCACGCGAGCCGCTCATTACTCTATCACACGGCTCAATTCTCGAGAACACCCGCGAAAATTTCAATAAATTCTACGTACGCACACATGCATGCTAATCACGGTATCTCGCGCGGCGATTCGAAACGTGACGTTACAATGTGTAGCTTTCCACTTCTCATATCATAAATATCTGAATATAATATATTTATATTTGCATTTATATTTATATATATTTATATTTTTTATATATATTTATATTTATATATACCTTTTTCTCTCTTTATGTATACGATGCGTTTTGTCGTGTGATTCATTTTCGCTCGTTTAAGCAAGTTAACAACAGTCAGTTCGTTCGGTGGTGTACTATTTTTATGCTAAAAGAGCTCGTCGTCAATTCTTCGTGCACTTTTAACAGCGGTATTATAGCGTGCATCCGTTGATTTGTATACAGGTGTATATACTTTGTATCTATACGATGTGTATAGTTGGTGTCCAGACACGTCTTTGCACGAGTCAACAACAATCTCGCGTTCTAATTATCCCTAATTATAGCGGAACCGATATTACATTAATATATCGCATATGGTACAGACATTTTTAGCTCTTTCTCGTTGTAGGGAGGGATTCGCTGGCCCAATCGGCCCAAAGGAATTATCTACTTTCGCGATGCCTTCCCTTCCTGTGCTCACGAGCAGGAAGGCACCGTATTGTTTCTGTCCAGCTCGAGCGTTTTCTACTATCTTATCGGATGATACATAAGACTCAATTACCATTCGTTCTTTCTCTACGAATCTGTATCAATCGATTTTTATAATAAAATCTCTATCGAGATTCAAATAATTCAAGTCGCAATTATCAACGAGAAAGAATCGAATAGTCTTTGATCGCCATCCATGAACGCTGTGCTCGACGCTGGACGTCGGCTCGGTTTCTCTGATTCGTCAGAAGCCTTCCGTTATAAGGCTCCAAGCGGTTACGCTCGCTTAGTTACTGAATCATCGACAAGGTTCCTTTATCTATCGAAACGATGCACATGAGACTCACGATCGTATCGATCGAAAAATGATGAACATATCTCTAGGATCAAATTCGTTTAACGAAAGTGTACATTCTTGTGAAACAGAGGGCAAGAAAGCCAAAGATAGGTCTACCAAAGGGTAGTCGAATGTCGCTACTGTCGTACATCGATTTATACGTTTCTGCATCTCTTTCGCCATCCCTGCTCTCTCTTTTCTTGGCTTATTATGTTTCTTAGCTGATGTGTCCGAAAGTTAGCAAGAAATACAACCCGCTGATACTCTCATCGGCGCGAACTATATCTAAGCCTTAAGTTTCCTAATTTTCCTTCGGGATCCCTTAACGAACTGCTTCAAATCACGCTGATCAACGTTTGGATTTCGTTCTGATAAATGTATGTCGAGTGTCGTCAAATATTAAAACGGTGATAAGAACGGTGATGATTTACACTGTAAAATGATCTTGGTTCCTCGTTCCATCGCGTCGATCAGCCCGAAGGAAGAAGCACGGTTTTACGTTTAAGTAGACTACATCGACATCCAGTTAAAAACCGATAACGAGTTTAAAAAGTCGTTCAGTCGTGAATTACGTTTACATACGTCTTATTAATACGGACACGGTTACATACATGCACATATACATATACAGATTTTTTTGAGATTTTTTTCATGTCTTTTTTTTTGTTAAACTTTCACGTCGTCGATCGTTAATCGGCAGTAAAATGTAAAAACGAAGGACGATAGATCGTTCGTCAACGATTAGTCACAACGTATATAAGATGGTAAAAAACACGTATAGAAGATGGATCGAAGGTGTCACAGGCAGTTATTGTTTCCGTATCACGTAAATTATGCTGACTTAGCAATACGCATATAAGTGTATATAAGAATTCTGGGTGAGAGAACAGTCTTCCGGATGTTAGATCTCATAGAAAAATGACCGCGTGGCAAAGGAACTTGTGGCTAGAATAAATTTTACAACAGCGTCGAATTCTATTTTTCTGTTTTTTTTTTTTTCTTTTTTCTTTTCTTCTTTTTTATATCACAATAAAGAATCTCGCTGGATCACATGAATTTGGACAACGTTAGTCTAAAAGCTGCTCAATCCCTATTGATCCGGTATATACCGATCAAGGTCATCTCTGATATCACGATTGGAAATTAATCTCGTTAATTATCGAACGCTTCAGATTGTCGTCGTCGTAGCTTGTTCTTTGTCTTTCTGTCGCGTCTCGATGCTCGATTGGCCAGATCGGAAATCACGCGGGACAACGAAATACCGCGATGAAGAAAAGTTCACGTAGACGTGGGACATTTTCCACGTTTTGCTTAATTCAAATCTTACACGTTAATAATGGATTACGACATTAATTAGATAGGATGATAAACAAGCTACATTTGTTCGCATTCTCTTACTTTCTCACATTCTCTCCTTCGCGTACAGACATGATACGTTCGTAAAAACAGGTTTCACGTTTGCTATCGGTTATCTATTTTCCACCGAATTAATTTACAGCGATCGAGCTGCGATTGGTCACGGTTTGTTATCATTCTCACGAATCATGATATCTCGTTAAATACTCACGCCTGCGCGACTTTAATCGCGTTCCGTCCACATGATTTTCATCCGTTGATCCTTTCTTTTTTATTTAACGTATTTTACCTTCCGCTAGACAACTCATTCCATCAACCTCGAGAAAGTCGAATAGACGCACGACGACGCGTTTACGAACAATGTTTGGATCTTCAATTCCTTGTGACATTGCATGTTCAATGCTGCGAAAAGAGACAGAGGGATGCAAACATATCGAATTCGATTGGCGCGATGTTCTTCTTTGATTATAAAGTAAGAAACGATAGTGGGTTCTATTTATAGATCGTAACGCGTGCACGACAGTGCGAATTCGATTGGTCAGTCTTCGGCTGAACGATAAAACCTTAGAAAGGGACTTAAAACGAAACGAGAGCGAATATAAACGATTCTTTGGTAAAGAAGTGATCGAATATGATCCAACTTATATAAAGATGTTTACACGTACATCTAAATATACGTGCGTGTGTATGTGTATGGTCGTAGGGTGAAGTGCGTGTACGCGTGATGAATAAAGTTATGTAATTACGTTATGTGCACGATACGCGCGAAAATGTGTCTGTGTGGGTATATACAAAAAAAAACGAGAAGTGTACACTTACACGATGAACAACATTAAACGAAGGTCCAGGGTGGCGTGCTTTAATAAGTGGTTTTTGGCACCCAGCAACACCAAAAACAGGACCCTCATTTTTCTTTTTTTTCTATACCGCGTGTACGCGTACCCTCGTCATTTGACGTCCTCGAGAGTGTACACGTACACGCGCATAAACTAACGCGATCAATTATTTACACTAAAGGTGCTTGAGAATCCTCTTCAGGCTGATCCTAGGATCGATTCGCCGTTCTTCCGTTTGTGCGAAGACGTGTCCAATTTGGAACTCCTTACGCTGTAGCCTATGTGATAGAAAAAGAAAGTTTATAAATAGTTTATAAATGCTCTACAGTTAAAACTACATTCGCGTAGACCTTGACCTACGAAGATGATAGTTGACATGTGTTTCTTTATAGTCGGAAGATACTGGTTGATACATGGGCGTTACGATTGTTCATAAATCATAGAAGGATTATACGCGTATCTATATTAGAATTATTGAAAAATATGAAATATTTATATATTCCTATGCTTGAGGAATAGAAACATTCGAACGTTAAATACAGGGTGGCTACTCACAGAATCAGGATTACACTTCGGGCAGTGAGTAGCTCGATCGGTTACAGCGGTTCTGACCGACTCGAGGAAACACTGCAACCGAAGATCGGCAGGCATCATTGAGGCAACATTTTGCAGCTCGACTCCATACCCTCTGGTCTCATACGCATGCTGCCATTCGTCACGTAACCGTTCGCGTCAACGATAACGGAGACACTGCCCGGGTGATTGTGATAGCTTACATTCCGATGGGTCATAACTATGTTTTTCTCGTGCTCGTTCCCCGTGTGGGCGAACATGCAGCTCTCGCTGCTTCTACTACTACACGGTTCCATCGAGTGATCCACTCGAATCGGAATAGAATAATCGGACATGGAGTTCACTTCCACCGTTGCGTATTCTCTGATCATCGTTGGTTTAGGAGAATAATCCATCTGCATGTGTTGCATCGACGAGGTAGGTACATCGGTGGGATCTGTTATCGTGGACACGTGACCATTGGCCATCGAGTATAGATCCGGCTCGTCGTGAGTTTTTGATGACAGCATTGTCTCCAGGCATTGATATAATAGCGCATAATCCTCCTATGAAGAGCAAAAAAATGGTTTTAATAATATAAATATTTTCTAAATGAAATTTGATAAAGGATAAAATTATAGGTTGAGAAGTATACCTTTGATCGGAAGACTCCGGGTCGTTTCATGTACAATAACTTCGCGAACATATAAATATCAGCACTATCCTCGAACTCTAGTTGCTTATTCAATGTGGTGAGCAGAATAAAGATTGCAGCCTCGACGCCACCGAACCTGGTACCAATAACGATCAGCGTTATTTCTATATTCATTATGAGTTCATGAAATAATAATATTTGCAGAAAATTACCTATCCATTACGACAATAGGGCCGTTTTGGTAATCCCGATGTAAATCGTGAATCAAGGTTACAAGTGGTCTCGGATTGGTGTTGTGTGGCCAGAAGCCAGGTTGGGAACGCGGTCCTTGGACGATTTTGGCACTCAATTCGTAATCGTCTTGCAGAGATCGGACCGCAACTTCGCGTAAGATCATCCCGCTTGTGGTTTCCTTGATTCCACAAAATCGTACGCGAAATGTCTCTGACTCTAAATCTTTTCCCTCGGTAGGCCAAAATTCGGGATATTCCTGTGAATTATTTAATTATTATTTACTGTTATTTAATCGTTCAACCTTAAAGATACGGAGTATTGAACAAAAAACTCCATTTACTTCGTCGCATTCGGTTAGCATAACTACAGTTTGCGCATTGTAATCCCACATCATTTGCCAGAACTCCATGATTGTATTTTCCATTGGATGTTGGGTAATGATGAATTCACGATTGCGATGGAAGCCTAGAAACGAACAAATTTGCTTCGTGTCCAACATTATATCGGATTTGAATAATTTCGAACGATTATTTACCAGCAATCCATGTAGCGTTGATGTAGTCACTTCCATCGATTCCGGGCTTCGGCGTCAGATGAACGCGAGCTGTTTCGATTGAAATAACGTCTTGGTTACGATTCTTATGAAGATTACACGGTTTGATCGCAGAGACAAGATTGAATTCTTTCGGTTTCCATGAAGTCACCAGCTGAAAATATAATTGTAAAGATCGTATTAATATACATATAAGAGAACCTAGAATATAGTATTTATCCTATCCTACAAACAGTACCTTGTACTGAGCTTCAAGGTTGTTCCATGCCTCGATATTGGAGTTATTAGGATTCAGCATGTCTTGAACATATTCTAATAGATTGTTTGCCTCGATATTAGTTTCACCGCTTTCAATAGCCTCTTGCAAAGCATGATGAATGAAAACGTATTGTTCCTCGGTTTGGACCAAGAAATTCCGCTGTGTGCGGATGTGTTTTAGGAATCCAAATACGTTCACTTCGTTCTTGCACTTGGCCTGTTTCAGCATAGCGTCAATTACGATATAGGTGCCTGTACGCCCTACGCCAGCGCTATAATAAAAG
The DNA here is from genome assembly GCF_910591885.1 of Bombus terrestris. NCBI lineage: Eukaryota > Metazoa > Arthropoda > Insecta > Hymenoptera > Apidae > Bombus > Bombus terrestris. Next base: position 15,317,381 of record NC_063270.1, on the reverse strand, counting down.
CAATTTTAGTTCATGACTATATTTGTATCTCTTATACTGCTTATAGTATTGTACTTAAAAGTGTTCGCCTATCTCTACCTGCAGTGAACAACGATTGGTCCTGCATCCGGAGGATTGGCATTGGAAGATTTCCGGATGAAGCTCAGAACCGGCAACGGATGTTCTGGTACACCATGATCAGGCCATCCGGTGTAATGATATTGCCAAATGATACGTTCTCCCATGTTGACTCCATTCTTCTTCTTCTTGACCTATAGACATTAACATCATTTAGGTCTTGAAAGAATTTATCGATGAAACTTCTTATAAATATATCAACCTTCATGTGACGAATTTGAAGGGTACGAATGGTGTACGTAGCCATAACATCCTCTCTCAACAGAGTCACTTGAATATAACCATAAGTCTCAGATCCCTTCTTAGGCCAGTACATATCACATTTTTTCTGTAAACAGGAAAAGACAGAAAGAGTTAAATAAGAGAATACATACAAGTTAGATGTACGTAAAATAGTAAAGGTACTCACACGACCACGTTCAACGAGATTGGTGATCATAACAACGATCGATACCCTTTGTTCCCATACCATACGCCAAAATCCATCGAAAGTCGGTGGCAGTGGTCCTTGTGTACCAATATACGCACGCGTACGCTGCCAACCGTCGATGTAATTCGCGTTCACGTAATCGTGACCCTTCTTCGGGGGTCCTCCGCCGCATGATAACAACTGCACTCGAGTATGGTCGTCTTTGAACAGAAATTTTCTTCCTGTACCTTTTCATTGCCAATTAAATAAATTACCGAAACATTGGAACACTTAAAAAATATTTAGTAATATATTAGATTAATTTGCAATAAAAGCTAACGTTATTACTAATTAAGTATTTGAAAGCATTAATTCTATTTTTCTCCAAACTCGCATCTCACTGTCAAGCATCCCGTTACTAGTATTATTTTCTCATCCAGGACGTTTGGTTAAATTCTGAAAAACCATGAATCAACGTCGTTGCGGGTCGTCCAGGTGATCGTCTCCCATTCTCTCCTCTTTCTCTCTCACCCATCACCATTGATAGGCATTAACGAGCAGTGCCGCGAAGCATCTGTGACCTCGTTGCAGAGTGCTGCCGGTCACTCACATTAAAAGCGAACGAGAGCAACTCGTTAATCCGATAACATCGCGAACGGTTGAAGCTCGCAGCATCGCGAATTTCGACGCGTTAAATCGCGCGCGATTTCACTTAGACCAGCCATTCCGCTTATCTCAGCAAAAGCCGATACGTTATCGGTATAAAATCACGAGAGATTTTCATTCCTCACTTTTCCTGATAGACCAGACGATCTTATCTTCGCATAGAAGAATATTACTTAGCTGAAATTCTAATAAAACAGAATTATTACAAGTAGAATTATAATTCTGTAGAATTGTTGCAAACGATATCAAGTATAAACAACGGAGGAAGATTGAACTTTAATTTAACTTGCGCTTTATACGCTTGCTTTCATTGAAAGCTTAATAAACGACCTTGGTGTTAACATAAGATAAGATACGATCGATTACCACAAATAGTACAATCTTTAGTATCGAATAACAAGGGTAAAGGGTTAATCCATCATTAAACGAAGGAAGCGTAGCGTTACATTGATCGGTTTTAACGAGATGACGAGACATAATATTACGGTACTCGAGGTACGACGAGACAGGGATTTCATGAATCAAACGAAAGTCGTTTCGTTTGAAATAGAAAGCGAGCTTGAGCGCAATTTCAGCTCTATTGGAGGCTAGTTCTACGCGAGGCTGAGTGACGTTCTGACGATTGCGGACTTCCGATACGCGCGATTACAATTGTCGTATCGTGCACGGTCTCTGTCCCGACATGCGTGAAACCTTCGCCGATTTACATGCTCGATGACGAACGAGCGAAGGAACGTTGATACCGACGAAGAAGAGGAAACCTTGAAAAAAACGGAAATGTGCCATTGCTGCGAATTAATCGATTAAACAGAGTGCTCGCTCGATCGCCACTGCGCGAGAGATAACGTAGACTCTACTACTCTGTTGCATGAAATAAAATTAAACCTCGCGATATATCGCGAGGGTGAAAGGGAAACTTGGTTAAAAATAGAAGTTCGACGCCGGTGAGCTGCAGGAAGAGAAACAGGAGCTGCGTGGAGCTGTCGAAACCAAACGCTCTTCGATGGAAATAAAGATTTTCCTTCGAAAAGATCTCGTTGACCTGGAAATCAAAGAAATGCACATAGTACTACTCACAGGCCAATATATTCAAGTATCGGTTCTTCGCTTTGTTCTCAACGTATTGGGAATTCTCTGCGGTGAATTTGCCACTTTCCGATTGAATGAACTCGTATTCCTTGCTGAACCCGATGTCCCCGTCCGCGTGTAAACTCGCAACGTGTTGTACGAATTTCTGAATGGCGACCGCGGTACGTTCTCCATCCTGCTCGCTGTTCTCCCATTCTTGAAGCGTGGGCACGTTGCGGGGCGGATAGTCGAGGAAGTAGTACGCGGTGTGGAAGCATTTCCTGAAAATTGGCCTCAGGCAAGGCCTAATGAGTTTCGTCATAAGCATGCATTCCAAAAGAAAATGTAAAAGAACAAACACAAACGAAGGAAAACCGAAATGAGAAAGAAAGAACAGGAATTTCAAAAGAGTTTGTCGAAACAACAAAGCGATACAATACGATTCTTTTATACAACATATTCTTAACAAAGTATCTCGTAATAGAAAGGGCGGTAAATTAAACGCAATAAAAGACTGGGATTGTCAACTGTTTCCATTCGCGTTATCGCTTGCGATCGATCATCGTTTACGATCGACGAAACACGCGAGGAACGTATGTCTCTCCGTGTGCCCTCTTGTTCGTCGACGATCTTCTCGTAATGGAAAAAGTTCTCGCGTAGGAAGGAGAAACGTTTTCATTTTCTTTTCTTCTGGGACTCACAGTTCGAGGTACTTCTTCATCCCGTCGATGAGCTTCTGTTACTATCCATTCTATGATTGTGCAGAAAATTTTCAACGATCGGCAGAACAAGAGGAATCGAGGTGAACGTTCCTCGAATAGACTGCAAGAGCGAGCAACGCACAGGCACAAAGCGAAGCACGCCGTCCGTGACCCAGAAAGTATTCCTTCTTTACGAATCGTTCCCTCGCGACTCACACAGTATCGCGTTTGAATCGACGTCCTTGAGCATCTTCGACGATGCCGATCGACCAGCGAAAATACAAGAGATTGCACGCGACGTCACGTGTTTTGGCACACGACTATTGTAACACTCGATGGAACCCTCCACTCCTGGCAAAACAAGCAAAACGAATGAAACGTGACGTCCCGATGTACTCACAAAATGCCGCCATACGACTGGGAAACCTTACGTTGTCGTTGTTACTAGTTGTTATCGCGTACGATAAGAGGTCAGTCGGCGATAGAGAAGGAGAAAGACTGCGAGAATCGAAGAAAAGGAGGGATTACACGCGCCGCGGAGAGGGAACCGTAAATCGGAGAGACACCTAGAGCCGAATGTTCACCGTACGTGTAATTGTTTTCCTGTGCCATTAGCTATGATAATGTACGGCCAGTCTGAATACCACGAGAGCAGCCGGTAAACTGAGCGCTCGTCGAGCGGACTAATCGTGAACAGCGCACCGACTACGTGCCATGTAATACTGTATGACTGCATCGTAGATCGTTTGTAATTGCACGAAGACGACCGAATGCCTATTATCGTATGATGAGGGCGAGGTATTGCATTTGCAAAGTTGAATGAGTGAACAAGACTGTGGGCAGTAATCTCGTGACTATCGGCGTTTACGAAGAACGAATACCACGATTTAATAAATTCTTGCTCTTTCGCCGATACCTGAATAATCCTATTTCCGTTGCTAAAAATATCTGAATTAGAAAAAAAAAAAAAAAAAGAAAAGGGAGGGATGAAGGGAAAAATAAGAAGAAAGTAAAAATGTTTAATAAGAGAACGACGTCATGCATGAAAGATATAGACGTCTAAAATGAAAGAGGACAAACGATTGATCCTCACTTCCATAGGACGAAGGACGTGATCATCAGCATCACCGCCAGACAAGCGCAGATCACCCCGGCAATCACTCCGCTGCTGAACCATATGGTACTGTGTGGCAATAACGGCGGTGCTCTGTTGCAATCGCGAATGCCGCGCACCTTCTGTGGAGCAGAACCTTCTCCGCGTATAATCAACCGATTGTCGATAGCGCTTCGCGTGCCTCCACGCACCACGATCTCATACACGCTGTTCATCGTCAGGTTTGGTATGATCATCTGTGGATAAAAAAGCGTTTATCGAAGTTATTCGGGTGCGTACACAACGTTTCTACGGTCCTCGCTGTGTACTGGGGTTCTCTGTAAGCGAGTCGTGTGAGTCATCGCGTAATTTCAATTTGGAATTCAACGTGATAAGGAAGTTCGTCCGTCCCGTGCATTTCCGGCACGTCTGCAGTCGATAACCGACAAAACGCTTTAATCGTTCAAGGATGTTCTCGTGTCAGCTGAGCGTATCAGCTCAAAACAACCCACATTTAGAGACAATTATAATAGTGCAAGTCAGTCTACTGCTATTTCTTATAAACTAGTTTTCTACGTTTGTTACTGTCAAAGAAATTGTTTATCAAATCAGATAAGCGAAAAAATTGTTTATCTAGAGTTGAGAGAAATAATCGATGAATAGGGAAAACGAAAGGTTCCAGTTAACGGAGTTCCAGTCCAGTAATTCTCGGTGGCTGTCTCTTTTTCTTCATGGTAGAGCATCGCGTGAAATAAGCCAGCTATTCGCAGTGAAAACACGAAGAACGAAGAAAGTGGAAGAACTGTCGCGGCTGGTGGATTCGAAGTGAAAATTATAGCAAACTGAAACGTACCGCGCTCTCAAGATGATTCTTCTCCGTCATCATTTCGATCTCCTCGTAATGATTATCGTTCTCGATTCGATAATTGATGAAATAGTAATCGATAGAACCCCAGAAGAGATTCGGCCTGGCCCACTGGATGTAGACAGAATCGTGAGTCGGGCAAGTAACGTTCAAGATCAACGGCGCGCTGGGTCCTGAAATATCTGTTCGACGAATGATATGGTCTGAGGGCTCGCCCTCGTTCTTCCACGTGTAAGCCTTTACCCATATCTTGTATTCCGTGTACGGTTCTGAAAGGAATTAACTGATCAGTTGAGGTAATATAGTATCGCATAATCGCTTGGTCCAGTGATTAAATGGAGATGAGTTCTCTAGATAAATCAGGAGGAACGAATTTTTCTATTAAAATATAATCTTATAATAAAATATTGCAGTAAAAGAATGATATAGAATTAATAAAGAATAATATTTGAATAACATTTGAATAATATTGAAATGTAAATTTTTAGTTGATATTATTAATTGATATTATAATAAAACATAATAAAGTGTGTTTGTAACATATATACAGAAGACAGTTCCAGCCAACATCAATTACTTTATAATCCCGATTTAAAAAATATTATTTAATATATACAAAAATCTATAGTATATAATTTGATAATGTATAATATTTTGTAATATGTATATAAATATTTCCTAATATATTTTATCAATATGTGCACATATATTTTGTTTACCATTGAGTATCTACCGAAGCAGTGAAATGTTCGTGGAATAACTTTCTATCTCAAAGCAATTTGTAAAATAAATATATCGTACCTAACATAGAATTCACCATATGAATAAGATCAAATTTGTGTTATCTAACAATGCGTTCACCTGCAGTTATCGAGGATGAGCATGTAACGCATCGCGATGATAAGAGTTCCAGCTTATCGTTAAGCTACGCACACTGATGTCTCTTGTTTCTTTACACGAATAACGATTCTCGAAACAGATAATTGTATATTAGTACTCTTTGCTTATTACGAGCCTCGCCTTCAATGCGAATAAAAAGAAACGACCGATAAAAATATTTTTGAACTGCTCCGTTTTTAATATAGCTAACTCACCTAATTCTTTCAAAACGAATTCAATGACTGGTCCATCATACTCGTCGGTTCTGTACATTTGGACGTCGGTGTAATTGGAATGCATGTAGTAAATGCGATAACCGGAAATGATCCCATTGGCGTAGTCTGGTTCGGCCCATGACAGTTCAATGGTGGTGGATGTGATGCCGTGGGACGACAGATTCAATGGTTTCGTTGGCACTGGAACACGGCAACACGAAAATGAAAGTTACGAAACTATATAAATTATATAAGCAAAAATGTTGAGAAATTTACGAAAAGAAATATTATGAGTTATACATTACTATTATATACCATCGATGAATTTATAAATCGATATATTGGTAGCATAACGCTTCGTGATATTTTCCAAATTATCAAGAAAATGAAATTTATTAACGTTTCATACACTTCGTTATTACGAAGTTATTTCGCTTACTATTATACATCAATTATAGGTTTAAAAAATGCAATAAAATCTTTAACGCGCTAGAACGTTAATTATACTCGAACCGAACGAACGAACGGTGTCGTTATTTCGAATGATTTTCACATTTCGTGCGGCAAGTGTGAAGGAAGCCGTTGGCACGCGATCATCGGAAACGATTTTGTCATACTCGAGTTGAAGCACCCCTCGAAAACGCTCGGCTCCGTAAACTATTTTTCGGTCGATGCACTCGTCGGCGTGTCAGTTTTTCCTTCCTTATCGTCAGGCCGCTCATCATCTTCCGAGGTGGCTTTCCAATTTTCAGCGTACAAAGACGAGAGCAAGCTTGCGACGGCCAAAGTCTGAATAATTAATTTCGCCTCGAGTGTCTTCTCAGACCCCTCGCGCCGCGACGAGTAACTCTATAGACACTATTCACTTTTCGTACAGGACGACCGCAGCTGTTACCTAAGATCGGAGCTACCTTCGTTGCTTTCTTCTTCTTTTTTACTATTTCTCGAAAACACCTGCAATAACTAGTGGCGTTGAAACAATTCGACTGGATCAAATTTTATCGTGTCGCTTTCATGTTTTCGATCCCCTATCTCGTCGAAACATCTGGTACTCGTATCGAGGGAGACGAAACGGTATATGTACATATGAAACGATCCATCGCTTGTATGGCTTGGCGATTGAATTTCGCCAAGTTTTAACAAGAGAATGGACAGGGCGAAAGGTTGCACACGAATTTCCATCGCCATACAAAAGGAATTGCAATCGTAGATATCGTAGATGAAATAAACATAAGAATAAAAGTATTTGTCCATTGATATGTTTCTTCAATGCAAAGCCCTTCGATTGTACATCCAATTTCAAACGATACTCGGGAGAAACCGATATCCTGCGGGCACCGAACGGAATTCGATAATGACACCTACACTCTCCAGTGCTTCTCTGAAGCGCAATAATTCTACGCATCAACGGTTAGACGCGTGAACGTTAGGCGCCATCCGTGTATTCGAGCGGCACGGTACGGTGTCGCGATTTCAACGGATGATTGAAGCCACCAATATCGCAACACCAAAGAGTAAGAGGATTATCCGCGTGAAAATGTTGCAAGAAAGTTTCTTTAACCCATTAAATACAAACGGCGCGATAACGTAACATTACATCTGTAATTTCTTCATAGCCAATTCACGTTGACCAATTCTATTAAATTCGTGTTATGATCGTGGAAAACAGTTGCAAGAATTTGCGGAACATTTGCTTTTGTTAAAATTTATCGCTTAGATCCGCACAATTTTATGAAGTTTGAGGAAATTCAGGTACTCGTACTTTAAGCGTTCTTGTTCAAATTACAGATTTTCTTCGCGCCTTTCATTCGTGCAGTGGGTTCTCATGATGTATTTATTACTTTAATACACTTTGTATTATACTGTACTTTGACGAAACAATAGCATAGTTTACGTTTATTAATCCTGTTCTTCTCAGGTCTATATCGATTATTAAATATTTGGCTTTAATATTCGATATTATTTTACTACGTTTAGTATTCTACGCATTGTTTGACTAAAATATTCCAGAAGAAGAAGACGAAGAAGCGAAAAGAACAGTAGGGTTTAATAACGTTGCATATACGACACTTTCGCACTTTGTTTCGCCACTGAGTCTTTAACGAAATAACGAGATACTGTCGAGAAATCGTATCGGACGAATCAATCTGAAAACGACACTAAACTCGTGCCTTAAACACCCTACTGGACATGAAAATGAATCGTTGTCAACAGAGAAAAGCTATATACTGGACAGAAGTATTGATGTGCTCTGTTAAGTAAACTCCGTTGATGGACGTTTACTTAAGGACAACGAGATAGACTTCAGTTTCACCTAATAACCTAACAAGGAAGCTGAAGTTTCAGCCACGAACGTGTAATTTTCACTTTCCCAACACGATCGTCCATAGTTTCAAAGAATGTCGAAAGCACATTCAACCGAGCCGTTGCATTTCACACTCACCCCTCGGCAAATTCGCGCATTTCCACGCAGTCGATAATTTTTCCGCGACGTTTCGTCGCAAAAGCGTTTCGCGACGCGTCTCGTTTTACGTCAATCTCCACCCTCGAGCGGGGCTTTTCTTCGTCGTTGAAAAACCAAGCTCGAGCAAGAGAACGGACTCCCTTGTAATCCGTATTCACGTCTCGTTCACACGAAGAGGGAAGGACGACGACGTGCTCGACAATCGGCTGCGAAGACCTTTAGAATTCGCAACCGAATAGTGTTGTATCACGATACGCGACTCCTGAAAAATGAACGTGATCGTGTATGGTGAATAGACAAGGTCGAGCGCGCGGTTCGCGCTTCTGCAGGCCGAAGAAAACTCGCGAGGAGAAAGGTGAGAATCGACCGCTTGGATCCTAGCGCGCCGAGAACTCGCATCTCTTGGCCCATCATTTTTCCACGTTGCACGCGATCACGGGAAAACGTTTTCTCCGCCGTTTCCTTGCTGTCTAGAAACTTCTGTTTTACCGCACCTGGGGGAAAACGTTGAAGTGTAAAGTCTTAAATTAGGAGTTAAAGTTACGGATGACTTCATACATTTTCTTGATCCTGTTTTCTTACGTAGGTAGAGTTTAGGAGCAACTTTCTTTCGTGGTCGAATGCAGCTGACCGGTTGAATTACTGTCAGGAAATGTACAGCGAGAAAATTCTTATATAACCGGCGCGTTTGCTCGGTGTTTCTTTGATAACAATTCAATCAACGATTCACTTCGAATGATCTTTAAGGAGAGAAAATGACCCGGCAAAAGGAAAAATAAAATCGGGATTGGTATGAAAATGTACGTTGTATTTAAATGGCGAATGTTTATGTAAGTTCATATTTTTCGGACTGAAGAAAGAAAGGGCTTCAGTAGGTACATCCGTGAGCAAGTTGATTTTATATTCCAAGAACAATACCTAAAGGAACTTTAATTAATATTAGGTATAAAGATATGATCAGTAAAATAATTAACAATGTTATATATTCATATAAAATTAGTTAAAATTCTTTAAAAATCATAACTGTTAGAATATACAGTAAAAATATATCTGGCCGGAAACCTTTGCGTACCACTTTTACCGTTTCCGTTTCCTTCATACTAAATATTCCAAAGAATGCTAATACATAGTTGAATGCGTAGTACAACATATAACAATATATAATATAATACTATGCTTTGAATATTTTATATGTTTTTGCATATTATGTGCGTTCTATGCGTTTATATTTTCCATAAATCTATAAACATCCATAAACATCCATAAACGTCCAGAAACAACAAATCCACAAATTTATAATAACCACCCTATAACTATAAATCAGAAGATTTCTCAGCTCTTCGGCTTAACAAATCTTCTCATTTGTCATCAATTTTCTATAATTTACAAGAATAACTTGAAATAAGAGATGTATTCACTTCCCCATTGCCGAAAGAATCGACGCAGAGATATATCTGAGTGGTTTCGTGCTGCGTAAGAGAGACACAGGCGAAAGTAGCTGTATTAGGATCGGTTAGCAATGAGTAACGGTGCTCCAGTGAAAGGAACGGTTGATAAGAAAAGCAACGATCGTCGACTACCTGCTTCGCGTTACCTGCTTTCTCGTTCCCTAGGCGGCAAGTTTATGAACTTGAAACGTATGCAACGCTACCTTTTCAATTGGCTGCGTTACTCAAGCCTGCACCGTTGCGATTTCGTCCTCGAACCAGTGCCACGGCAAAATCGCTTGCCGTCTTAACGCGTTTCACGCTGGGTGACTCACGGCACTCCTCAAAGCTGAACATTCCTCTCGAAATATACTAGGAATTTAAGCTAGTCTGACATTCAACTACCGTAAAATATGAAAATCCGAGTTCCATGCCTGATATTTTATGATCTTTGTAAATTGATATTTATTCGATGCAGCGTCGAGTTATTTTTTGAATGATTGAGCACAACGAAAGTAGCGGATTTTTCGTTATGTAACTCCGCGTAATTACATTGAAAGCTTGTGTTATTCGATGTCAACAAATCGGCGTTTATTCGATGTAATATTATTAAGCTCTTCCCTATATTAACGATGAACAAAAATATAAATTTGTAGCAATTTGAATAACTTTGTGCAATAGACTGTTTATGCCTGTGATTCACTCGACATATAGAATAAGAATAGAATTGCATCACGTGTTCTTTTATTCCAAAGAAACGATTCATTTATTCGATGGCAATGTCAAGTTTTTACTTAGATTAACGATCAGCCAACGAGGTATAAGATTTCTAGCTCTTTAAACATTTTTAGACACAGTTTATAATTCGTCTGACATAAAGTGTACTTTATTTTAATAATACAGTATTACGTCGCGATTTCTCTTATTCCGAGGAAGCGATTCATTTATTCAATGTACTGTTCAATCGTTCTTTATATTAATGATTGATAAAAGTATAGACTTGTACCACTTTAAATAACCTTGCGTAGTAAACAGTTTATGACCATGATTCACTCGAAGCAAAATGCACCGTCGAACAGAATTGCATCACGGTTTCTTTTATTCCAAAGCAGCAACTCCAAAAGTGTTACATATTTCAGCTCACGCCATCGACTACAAAGCATCGAACATTACGACGTCCCTCGACCGTGTCGGAGCAAGGTGAGTCTCGGAGGGCGAAAGGCCATTAAGATGCCATTAATTCGAGATACGCGTCCTCCGCGATGGGCATTAGCAAATGCGCGCAAACATGTCTAAACATTTTCGACCATGTAAATTAGAGTGTGCGGCCTTGAAGTTCTCTTGTCTCTCGCGTAAAAATAGACCGACTGAATGCCTCGTGTGTTTTTAACGTGCTTCGACTTCCAAAAACGAACTGAAAACGAGAGAGAAAAAAAAAAAGAAGAAGAAATAGAATATCTACGCTCGACAGGGCCGAATTTCCATATTTCTATACCTGTTCGATGCTATGAGGTCAACCGGAGCGTGGTTGTTGCAACGATGCAGAGAGAAGAAATCTGTATTTTACAGGCGGATCACGCGTCCTCGCGAATGACGATTCGTGAATGGCGGTTGCTAAACTGGACCGAATTTACAACGCGAAAAAAGGTCGTGTCGAAAAGGAAGGCGCAGAGGTCTGGTCGACTATTCGTCGGACGGAAATGCTACTCGCTTCCTGGCGGAGGGTGTGCACAGGATCGAGTGACGACGATTTCTTGGCGGCTGTGTTTCCTTCCCGCGGCCAGAACTAGTTTCGTGGCTACGCTTCGGAACCTGATCGCGCACCAGAGGAAACGCAACGCGCTGTTTTCATGCCTTTATGACAACGTACGTGCCCGCAAATCCGCGCTAAACCGCTTACGTAACGTCGCGCGACGGCAAGGTGCGTTTCAAGAGAAACAGACCAAGCCAGATAGGGAAGAAGGAGACGGGATCGAGAAGGAGACAACGCGTTCCTACGCTACGCTGCGCTAGTTAGACGAGCAGAAGTGGATTCCGCGAGAGAAATGTAATACACGCGCGCTCCACCTTGTTCCCCGGAATCGAGATGGAAAAGGAAACAAGTGGCGCGCGAACGTCACTCCAGTGCACGCGACGGGAAAATCTTTTTCACAGCGAACGCTGCGTGTCGATTATCGAACCGCGATCCTGCGGAATATTTCCTAAGAATTTAATGGCGAGATTTTTTAATTCGGGAAGTTAAGAATAAGGAAGCAAGAAACGATTTACGGATAATTTTTCTTTGCTACGTGTTATGCTTGTAAAGCGGTATTTCTTTCGCGATATTGTAAAACATATATCGTAAGATAAACGCTAGGCACCTGTTGAACATTTAATTTTGTATAGATCGCGAGTTTTCCCATTTTGAAAAATTGAAAAAGGATAAAGGAAAGTACGTCTTCCTGACGCATGTTACGTTAGTAAGCAATGTTTTTTTTTTTATTCATAATACCGCGGGATATCATCGACAAATTGTGTGGCATTAATCGTATCCATATGTTTCGGACTATTCCAGAATATGTCGGAGGTCACGACATATGGCGAATGGAAAATTGTTCATCGGAAGATTACCCATAATGAAGCATCCTGTACGAAGATTGTATTTATGATGATATAGCTTTGTCGCAGTTTATTTATCATCGGCAATGAATCGCTTCAGGATCAGCTACGCCGGTGATTAATTGAATAAATTCCCAATGTCTTTTGCTTCTTTTTCCGATACTTCCAACTCAACGACAATCTGCTTCGTACAAACACGCTCAACTTCGCGTAATTAATTCTTTTATTTTTACACTGAAATGTAAATGTTCATCCTCTGTTTTCTATCCATCTCCTTGGAACATCATCGGAATATCGTCGAAGAGAAAAAGAAACGTGAAAAAGGAGGAAAGTCAAATTTTTTGCTCATCTTTCGATCACAACCGCCACCTACTCAAAAACATCATGGTGGTCAATCTTGTGATTACATTTACCTCGATAAACGTCGCTGTCATTCTCGGTGGAGGAGACTGGGGCCGTGTAGGTGGTCTGCTCGTACGTTTGATCGTCCGTGTATGCGATCGGATCCGCGGATGCGAACAATATCCGGAGGATGATAGCCACTGCGGCCGCAAGTTGAGCGGCACTGACTATCCTGGCCCACGACATTTTCGTTTTGCAGCTGCAGCTGTGAAGCGCGGCGTGGCGTGGCGTGGTGTGCGGCACGGCACGGCACGGTACACGGCGTGGCTCGTTCGCTCTCCACCGGGCTATTTCACGAATTCGTCCATCCTCGTTACTCTTACCGGCGTTCTCATCGCGCTTGTCTCACCCTTGGGACGGCACACCGCGCGGATACGCACACCAACCACGGGAACAATACGCGACAAGACGGTCCGCCGTACGAATCGTGTCTCCGCGAAAGTTCATCGCTGTTTCTCTGCTGTGTTTGCAGCACTACGTTTAAAACGTGGCCCCGTGGTCCACGGGGTTGAAACACAGTTTACGTCGTCTCATCGCACCCCACGATTGTCCGAGTTCACGATCACGATCGAACCAGTTCGATCCGGATCGTTTGATCGTTCGAATCCTTTGAACGTAAGAGGGTGCTCACTGGTGAACGATCATATTTTCCAAATACGATTTTGCCCCGTAACGGGCGCGAGGGCGTACACAAGGTGCAAGAGGAGAACGATCGAACGGATCGATTGATTGGCGCGTCCCTCGGTCGCCTGAAGGAATAGGAAATTGTCGAGGCGTATCGGACAGCAAGGATCGAAGCTAACGAAGCGATGATTTCGTTCGTGCTGCATCCTGGCGACCCGATATACCTCCGCGCGTCGCGTACACGTCCGTGCAACGTGACCGGAATATTAACGTGGCTCGAGATCGAACTTGTTATCCTAATTTGGTTTCTCTCCCATCGGACTTGTTCTCTTACTCTTTCTTTCTTTTTTACGCTTTGTTTCACGAGCGCGAGAAACACACGTGGGAATTGCGAGATAAAAAGGGGGCTCTGGTGGAAAAAAATAAATTCGATCATCGCCGCTTCCCAACTCGCGCGTTGTCCTAATTGTGTGGTCGAGTGCCTCAATTAGTCGGAATTATGACCTCGATTGTTTCTCGTCGAGCTGCACACCGAGAGGCAGCGACAGCGCCGGTAGCAACAGCGGAGACGCCGGCGGCAGCAACGAGCGCATCAACATCGCTATTCGCCGGTCGCGCAGCGATAATTACACGGCCCCTCTGGAACGTTTTAAAACGGCTTCCCTTTATATTTTTAGTACGTCAAGATCGAGGGGACACGCGGCCAAACGCCTCGGCGGCGTGTCGAGGATCCAGCAACGTGTGTCTCACGCTTCTAACAAAAACAGTCGTCGAAAGCTATACGCGCGTAAAGATCTCTCCAAGAATTACGCGTGCTTCTATCTTTTTATCCATCGACACGATTCCATTTTGTGCAGCGATGGCAGTACAACGTGCAGGAAAAGTCTCGGTGTAGTTCCGTGCGCAAAGATCGTGCGATTCAAACGAGACCGATCGTAAGAAAATTTCCCTGGTGTTGAGAATAATGGCAAGCTCTTGAAACAAAGAGGAATTGTTCACGTTCGATTTAGGAGACGAAGCACGAGCAAATGGACGACTCGCAATTATGACTCAACGATTGCGATATTAACCGCAAGTTAGCCGAGAACCGGCCGCAGCGGCGCTGCACGCGTGCACAAGCACCACGAGCCTTGACATTTATACGTCACGGAGAAACTTCACGTCCTACGTCTATCCCAGTTGTGCGGAAAGCTAGACGGAAAGAAAATTGAGACCAAGTCCGACGTGCTCGGACAACGAGGATATAAACGCGGAAAAACATTTCCGCTGATCTCGCTTGAAAATTCATGTTCCGCAATAAAGGATGACTCATTGGCCTGCGAAGCCTCGACGAGTGTACTTACATAGGGTGTATCATAATGTGTGGGCACCGGTTCAAGGGTAAACTCGGGGCATTCAGATAATAAAAAGAAATGTGGTTAAATTACATGGCATTATATGGCGCGATATATTCTGCCATTTTTGGTATACCTACTTAAGATAACTATCATACTCCTCTATGCAAATTGCACGTGATTTATAACGGTGGTTTGAAAGTGTAGTAACGTGTATATTCGTTAAAAAAAGTTGTCAATTGCTTTGGTGCCTATTCACCTAAGCAACTTTTATACATTCTGACACACTTCGTGTACAACCGATTTGAAAGAACATCGTAGATATTTCGTGCGCGACGATCGGCAAACTATCAACGATTTCCTATCTACTTCCGTTTCGCAAGAAAGACGTTAGACCAACGGAGGTTGAGAGAGAGAGAGAGAGAGAGAGAGAGAGAGAGAGAGAAAGAGAGAGACGTCTGTTATTTCCGATTCCAATATCCTTTGCGACAAGAAATATCCAATTCCGCGATAAGTCGCCGGAAAACGTAGAAACTCGGGCCACTACAAACCGACTGATATTATACAACGATGTATGTGCTATTTGCATAGGTTGGCCGTGCCGCGTGTCGCGTGGGATCGCACCGATCGACCACCAGAAGACGAATCGATTCGTTTGGTAGGAGACGTCGCTTTTCAGCCAGACAGATTCGAGGGCGAAGGGTGTTGCCTTTTGTCGTCGATGGTACTCGTCATACCTGACACTGCACCGACGACCCTTGTTCCAACATTCCCCGAGAGAAAACCGTCGACGAGGTTACACTCAATTACACACTGGCGAAGGTCGATTAAAGTGGACTACGTAGCGATATACTATATTCGCGGATACACAGATAGAATAAATTATCAAAGCGGATGACATTGACATGTATTTCGTGTAACGAACGCTACGTAGACCGACAGTTATTTCTTATTCATATAACCGCGATAAGTCAATGTCTAACGAAAAGAAAAATTGGAGCGCATATTATAAGTGCATGTACGCCGGACGATAATATTTCTGTAGTAACAACGGTAATATTTCTATAAGAAGCGCTGTCAATGTACTTTACGAAAACAACATGGATTGTATTACGAATTGTCAGGACGCTGTATGAAAGGTAACGTCGATCCGAGAGAACTACACCGATGGGAATATTCGACGAGTATCGAAATCCTTATAGGAAGTATTCGCACGGCCAATTGAATGCAACCGATCCAGCGTCATTTTGGCACTGTGCGAAGAACCCTTCACGCTATATCGACCCTTCAACCTCGAGCCACGATTCCGCCCATGTCGAACTCTCAACCCGGATCACTTACTAGGCCGATCATTACCATACGATTCTCTGCGTTTCGAGTATCCTCGATCTAACTTAACAAAACAAAAAAAAAACAAAAAAACAAAAAAAAAAAAAAAAGAAAAAAGATACGGCCGGTACTATACGACGTGGTGTGCGCAAATCACTGAAAACTTTCTCACACTAGGCGTCACTGGCACTGAAGAGGCGTCGTTCGCGCGGTGAATCAAACGCCATTTCAAACTGTACCGCACGAAGAATCTTCACGAGTAACTTCACGATATGACAGATCTAACTGCGAGAGAGCCTAATCAAGATAACGTCCCATCGACATCTCGGGACTAGCAATGGAGCACCGTTGCGATGCTGCGAGAGTGACAAAACGCACTGCTCTCGAGCGAGGAACACGAACGTTGCCACACACACTACTTGCCTCCGCGATCACCAACGTACAACGTTCTCGCGCGTACGGTAAACCGTGACTCCAGCTCTCTACACTCGCTTCTCCGACTTGCTTCCAGTCAGGAAGAAAACAGACAGACAGGTACAGAAAGAGGGAGAGAAACTCACATTCACAAATACAGGCGACGAGCACTGACGACGCGCTACGCTGAAACGTGTACGTACAAAGGGGATGGAGCGAGACGGAGAATGCACGAGAAGCACGCGCGCGCGCACTCTACAGGCGCACGGTGTTTCTAACAAGCCGGCATACACGTGCGCCAGGAAATGTGCGTGAGAGAAAGAAAGGAGGCAAGAGGGAAGGAAAACGAACGAGAGAGGGGAATGTGGAGAACACGTTACACAGCCATACGCGAGAAGCAGGCACCAAGTATTAGTGTTTTATATATATGAACGTGTATATAGCGTGTTTGTAACGCGTTTCCTTCGGCTGTTGCCGCTTATCGCGTCTTCTTCGCGCCGAGACAAGAGGCGACTTTGACGTGTCACGTTCACCACGTACTCTCCGATACTCTTCTCGAGGAAGTAGCGCATATTGGAGTGAAAAATCGTGGAAAATCGATCGTGAAACGTAGGGGCGCGCCAATGGCGACGACCGAAACGGCGTGGCGATCCCTCCCTTTGGTTTGCCTATCTCTTTCTTCCTCTTCCCTCCTTCTATCTTCCTTCTTCTTTGTTCGTTTCCCTCTCTGTTTATCCACCGACGTTTCCGACCATCTCTTTTCTTCTCCCGCAACCCCTAACTCTTCCCCTCTTTCTCTTTATTTTTTTGCCTCTGCTCCCCACCACATTACAGACTTTCTTTCTCTCGCTTACGGGCTATCCGTTCTTCTTTCTCATCGCTGTATCTTCGATCCTCGTTGCTCCGCCGATTCTCCGCGCACTGTTTCTCTCATCACGGTCCCTGCCCTGTACCAACGTGTATAGATTTTCAGAGAAGCGAAAATTCGTACAAACCGATCGGCGAACGTGAAGCAGCAACGGCGAAGGAGAACCGGCGTTGACGAGGATTAGGCCCGTATGAATCACGAAACGGCGACAGGTCACTGAAAACCGTGCCGACCATGAAAATCTCGACCGTGCCCTCTCTTGAGAGAGAGCAAAGCACCGTCGACGGCACAGAACGATGGTTACTCATGGACGCGGTGAAGAGCAGCTGTAAACCTGCTGGCGAGTGGGCTTTCAGGGACGTAAAGTTCGATCTTCGTACCACGTGGCCTGTAACTGTCATTGTCAAAAACGTGATCCGAGTGCCGAGTATTCGGTCGTGATGCGACGATGGCGTCTTTCACCAGTCGATAAGAATCTGTGGCGAAGATGCATGATGATATCGCTAGAGTACCACCGGCGCTACGATCGTCACATCGATTTTAGAGCAGATGTCGCCTCTCTTCAAGATACTTTTCTTTAATAAATAACTGATCTCGCTGCAACATTCAATTAGAGAAAATGTAAAATGGTCACTTAAAATCATTCGATGTATTCTTTCAATGCCAGCTACGTATGCTAAAGGAAATCGCAAAGAACAAAACCAAGTTCCAAGTAATCGGGATCCTGATAATGAATAATTCGTTGAGTAATTACGTATCAGAGTGGCTGCGATAGTAGTTGAAACTGGTAAGATATCTCCAATTGGAGAACCAAATGTTTTTGTCTGTTTCAATAACATTATAAATTTCCTTATGTTGAATTTGTGCGCGCTAAGCGTTATAACATCAAAGGTGTGCGAGAGAGAACTTGGAAGGGCAACAGAGAAATAGGGGAACGGAACGGAGCAAAGGAAACATACCTACTTGTCGGTGAATTCATCCGTAACACTACCTGGCAGATCGTATTTTAGGCAGGGGTAATGGAGTCAGGTCAAAGATCGTATTGTAGGTATTGGATAGTTGGGAGGAATGGAGGGAATAACTTCTGCAAATGGTATTCTGCCGTGATTCCTCTAGTGGCGATTGTACATAGGAAGACCGCTACATAGTAAAGTGTTCCAAGTTCCAAGACCTAAAATTCAGCGAGAGCAAATGCGACGTGTGACAGCCACGAGAAAGAGGGACAAAATTGAAGACCGTACGGAAATCAGGGACGTAGTTAGAAACGAATGGACCATCGAGAAAGGCGTATAAAGATACGATCGTCTCTTCGAAATAACCATGATTTGCATAAACTTTACGAAACGTGGAATTCATGCATACGCTCTGGGAAAAAGCGACTGATATATGGTGAATTCAAATAATATTAACTGCGTCAGTTACTGAAAGATTGTACGCTATCTTCTGAATGTTACGTTAGCAAGTGTTATCTGCCTCCCGCATAATCATTGCGCTCGACAGATAGAGACGGCTCAAAGAAAGGCACTGGTTTAGAGTGCATAATTAAATTATTCTATCGTCAACCGAATGGCTATAGAATGTCATAAAATGATGCGTGATGGGACACGCTTTTATTATTTTACGAAGTGTATCTTTTTTACGCGGTAAAGATAAAAAAGTTACGATTTTGATACGAGGTCTATAAACCACGAACGAGGGTTTATCAAATTCTTATCACCCGGCTGTAAAGCAAAAACTTGATAGCATCTAGTGATAGGCCAATCAAATCTACCGACATTTTCATTTAATTCCGATTAAAAACGTTTTACATTTTATTTAATTTCATTTTCTCCTACTTCATTAATGTTTGAAACCTTGAGAATTCACTGTACTACCTTTCCAGCATCAGGTATTTTAGACCCCTTTAAATTTTATGTGATCGTTGGTAAGAGAACGCGATTACAGGAATCTTCCTTTTCAAATTTAGCTAAAGTAGATATCCTCGGAATTGCATTTATCGACCGAAGATACAAAGAAACCAGCGAAAATTCTGTTTTATCGGCACGTTCGGTTTTAAAGCGCCGAATTATAAACGAAAACGGATATCGGAGACAACTGTGTAGTTAAATCTCTTGTCCCTTTATCAAATACTTAATGACTACGTAATAATAAACAAATTTTTGATCTTACCTCCTTCGTCAGTCATTACGGAGATGGTGGTCGCAGGGCCATGCCCTTCTGGGTTGAATACTTGCAACGACACTAGATATTGAGTGTACGTTTGAAGATTGCGGATTGTGTGATTCTACAATGAAACAAAACGTATGGAATTTATTAAACGAGGAATGACGACGAAACGTTAAGTATGACAAATATAATAAAGGAGATTCGAACGATTTCTTACGTAACTTACGTCAATGGCTGGATTACGGATATACACTTCTTTTTCTTCCATGTAAGGTTTGTCTCGAGGTTTATACCCGATTCGATAACCAAGGAATTCTCCATGAATGGTATCAGGACTGGGCGCCTTCCACGCTAAATAAATGGACGTGGCGGACGTGTTATGAGCACTGGTAATTATAGGCTTTCCTGTCGGCACTGAAATAAAAAAAGATGAATAAAACAGAGACGCGTTAACATGTTTTTACTTTAACATATTGTCGGCATGCTTTCGAAATTGTATCGATATTTTACGGATATCATAAAAACTATTATCTCAATGTTTGCCGTCGCTCGACGATTTTCATTTAATACGTATTTTCCTGAATATACCAGTTTCCCGAATTAGCAAAAATTATTTCTTTCAAAAAAAAAAAAAAAAAAAAAAAAAAAGGGAAAAAACCAGAAAAAAAGAAACAACGGATGAAAAGAATTATACGCTATTCTGTTTCGAATTTCCTATTGGAGTTCGATAAATGATTGGCGTACATTATAAATGCCACAATGATATCATTACAATTTACACATTTAATCGCTTTACAACGATTCAACTTATTTATCTACATATTGTTGTTACTACACTTGCAAAACAAAAAAAAAAAAAAAAAATAAAAAAAATAAATATGTGCCTTGATATCAGGGATTAGAGATTGATATCAAAATATGGTTGAAGTTTTCATATTGTATAAATTACATTCTCGATGAGAAAGAACCGATGTTTCGAATGTACTATCTAGGGATAATAGGGGAACGGTAAGCATCGAAATAGGCGGATCAACACGAGTGCCATCGAAGTTTCATTTCTATCTGATAAAAACATATTTGCAATGATTGTTTGACGATCGACTCGCAATAAATATCGGAACGATCGTATTTATTTTCCACCCTTGGTCGTCGTGGCGGAATAAAATTCGAACAAGCACGTTTAATCGCATTACCCATTATTCCATTCTGTTCTCCCCCATGCTGCTGATCCAGGTACATGCATTCCCCACACCCTTTCTACCGTAATATTTTCAACAATTGATAGCTTTCGAGTCGTTTAAAATTCGAGCCCCGTGTAATTTAATACTTTTCGCATAATCGAATTTTACCGACTGATCGAAACATACCATCGCTGCGTTGGAAAATAATAGTAATTACGGCGAAGAAATACGATACGATCAGACTTATTTCATCTCGTCCCCTCTATTTGTCAGAAGTGTCTCGAAGAATTTATCGATCGATGCCGTGTTACGGAAGCTCCGAATGAAATGGAATAGAATTTCCATGCCATACCAATTTTCTTTTTCTCTCTTTTCCCACCGGTATATCCGGGACCGCGAGTTTAATATATCCTCCTTAAAATTCTCCTCGTCATACTTTGTACGCTTCCAACTCCCGAGATACTTCATAAGCACATGTTATTTCATTACTTTCTTCTTGGCACTGGCGCAACTCCACTGTACCACATCACACGCGAATACCAACTTACATACATCGTAACAAGCAAGTAGATTCTAGCCAACAGTTTCTTGCGGTAAACCGAAGTACAATAGTATTCGAAGGCTGAATCAACTTGACGGATGTCTTCCACCTACTAACATGACTAACGCACAACTTCCAAGCAAATTTCTTGAAAGAATAGCTACACCTCTACTCGACAGTCTTAAGACATTTCTTGGAAGAACAGCTACGCTTCTACTGCAGAGTCTCGAGACACCTTTTATTTTTAATAAAACCTTATCTTCAACTGCGTATGCGCTTCTTCTCTTCGTAGAAGAAAATATGAAATTAACGCTGCAACTATCAAAGTGGTCATAGAATGATCATGATTCGTATCATAGAAATTTTATGTATATCGTAGATTTGTAACAATGCATTTTGGAGAATTTGAAGCAAATCTTACGCTTCGGTCTAATTGGTACGTCTAATGTAACAAGCTTCAAGATCTTTCGTATCTTTCAACGATTACTCAATTTCCTCCAGATTTTGACGCGGGTACGGTAACTATCCTAAGAATTTGAAGCGACGAAGAACATCCGCCCCATGCCTTTGTCTTTATACTCCGACTTCTATAACTTCTGTCAAAAAGCGCGAGAACGTAAATGAAATAACTCGATTAAGAAAACTTTTTAACTCGCGGGTCGCTCGTTTTACACCCCCTTACCTTAACTTACGGAATCGCGGTTCTTAACCCTATCTAAAGTCCCATTCGACGCGAGTCCACGTCTTTCGTGAAACTCCGCGTTATCGCGTGCCAATATTCACGGATGAAAAGTTGTGCAAGTTCCGTTCTGTTTCTCGCGGAACAAGAGATTGTCGTGGAAATAATTTCAAGATGTTTAATGCGCGTCACGCATCGTTCGACAAAGTCGGTGCAAACTTCCGGCGACTCGTTAATGCTCGTGCAAAAGCGTTCTCACTGCGAAACGACGATAACCACCGGGGAAATGAAGGATCCGCGTGCGGGTGAACGCGCGTATACGAAAGTCGCCGGGTAATTATTGCATCGCCACCGAAACTGCGAACGGACATTTTGGTGAATAATTGCCGGTGACAACGATTAGTCGGCTGGTTGACGGAGAAATTGCACGGACGAATCACGATACCCGCTTATTGTTTCGCGAATTCAGGGAAATTTGTGTCAGTCGGGAAAATTGTGGAATATTATGGGTCAGATTAACTGGACGCGTCGGAAATTTGATGGATGACATCGAGCACTTTGATTGCTAATTGCTCGTACAGTGGTAGAAGATTGTGTTAAATGATTCAGATAATAAGAAGCAAAAGGGATACAGATGAAATAAAATGTGTTATAGAATTAGCGGAATCGAAAATATGATGGATAATGAGAAATAATTGTTAATCGTTTCTCACAGTGATCAACAAATTTTATTTGGTAATTTAAATAATAAGAAAATATATTTGTTGGCAGCATTAACCGAGCGAATGAGAAGCATAATTGATCAAATAATCGTTAGCCGCTTTACAAGATTATATTAAATAATTCAAGTAACAAAGGAAAATATAGATGAGAATAAATATAGATAGAATATATTTATCATGGAGATTAATTAAACGTATCGAAAACACGGTGCAGATTGAGGAATAATTATTAATCATTTTCATAATGGTATGAGGTTTCGTTAAGCGACTCTAGTAATAATAAGAAAGTAAAATAAACAGTATTTGAAGATAAAATAAAATATATTTATCATGAGTAATTACGAGCGTATAGAGGTAATCGACGAATAGTCTACAGTACGATTTCGCCGGTGAATTAATTACTGGAGCATTCAACGGCGGAACCTCGCGTTCAAATGCTCGGTAATTCTCGATTAATTTCCAGCACTTAACTTTGGATTCCGGGCGAACCTTCTAAAGCGCGGTCGTCTTACTTTCTATTTACACGCAAACCGCACGAAATCACCCAGTAATTTTTCCAGTTAGCCTCGCTACTATCTGTTTTTATTTCGACGTTCCCCTTTCGCATAATTATTCATAAGTCTCTGGACAATGTTCCGTTTCATCGTCTATAATAATAATAATCGCGCAGCCGTCAACTTTCGCTCGCGGTGTTATTTTTTAACGAGTTTCCCTTCGTTTCTATTATTTTCCTCGTACAATTAACATTTTCAACGATCCAGAGATATATGAACAACGAGGCAGACGTCTTCCATCGTTAAACGCTGCTCGCGTGTTAAATATCTCTCGAAGTCAAATAAAATTCAATTGCGATTGCGACGGTGAACGCGCGAGAAGTAATTTCTGACAAAAATTTATCGCGAATACGAAAAGAGCCACTTTTAATAACAGCAATTTATTTTATATATCGTGACTGTATATT
This sequence comes from Bombus terrestris, assembly GCF_910591885.1. Classification (NCBI taxonomy): domain Eukaryota; kingdom Metazoa; phylum Arthropoda; class Insecta; order Hymenoptera; family Apidae; genus Bombus; species Bombus terrestris. The sequence continues at coordinate 15,293,658 of NC_063270.1, read as the reverse complement.
TTCGAGTTTACTACCTCTCGACTATCTTTTGTTATGCGATCCACGTTTTATTTTTATTCAACCGCGACCGTGGTGCTTGTGCCGGTAGTCAATTAACGAAACAACCAGTATTATTAACGCGTAGCTGAAGACATTGTCGTGGGTCAGGTACTATGACGGATACGTGGAGGGCGATAAGTCTTTCACGCGATTCCGGCCAGCCACTCTGCCGAGGTAATTCAGCCCTGTAATAAATGCGAGCTAGTCGCGTTTTTTACCGTCGCTAAATCTGCGCTAAGTTATTATGATCCTGGGCCGGGACCACGTTTATGACGGTTATGTTTGCCCCAACGTCTCCGCGATAAAAGCACGCAACATCGGTTCCTTTCTTTTTCCCTCGACTTCTCCTCCCTCCCTCCTTCCATCCCCCTCACTCTCTTTATCCATGCAACTTTCTTCGATCGCCGAATAGAACGAATCGCGTACACTGGAAAAATAGGAAAGGAGAAAACTAATTCAATATCCGGCACGATCGTAAAGAGCAGCGCTACGGTCGCGAGCGGTTCTATAAACTAAATAGAGACGGCGGTTGCCGCGATATTCTCGCAATAAAAACCGCCGCCACTTCGCGAATTATATCTTCCCAGCGCGACGTAAAAGTGAAAAAAATGCCGATGAAGAAGACGTGGATGTCGGTAAAAGGGTGTGAGACGACAGTGGACCGAGTGGTAGAAATTTCCACGACCCCTTATCAGCTCCGAAGGGAAATAAAAGCGTGGCTCGCGACGCTCCGCCACCGTATCTCTCCGACGTCGGTGTTAAAGTTCATAACTCAAGCTGATTACCGGCTCGCGGACCCGAGGATGTTACCGGAATTAGCTAGCACAACCACGCAACGAATTCTCCAATTTTCGCGCGCACCACCGTACCGTGCCCCGAATGAACTTACCCCGATCCGCACAGGACCGGGGGCGTATATACCCCGACACGGCTGTCCCGATGGCTAATTGGTGGCTCTGTTACGCCATATATTTATGGGGGACAGGCGAACGACCTCCGGAAACAGGAACGAGAGTCGGTATACGTAGGTATTGGTTCGGGGCTAAAGTGGTAGGAGAAGTTTCGTTGGTGCCCTATTGATCTGGGTGAGACAGAGAGCCAGAGGGGCAGTACGAGGGTGGCTAGAAAGAGAGACGGAGACAGAGAAAGGGCAGCGTTTCATTTAAGCCACCCGTGGATTCCTGTACACCACCAGCGACGTGGCATCGCACTCTCGCTATTGCCTGCCTTGTCCATATATACGGTATAACATATACAGACACGCATACACCGGCCAATTAGTATCGCGAATTAGAATATGCTGGCAATAAATTCCGCCCACGAACCCTATGTTGGCGCATTATCTGCTAATCGTGTGCGTCGATTCAATTTCATTTGCTTCGTTCTGGAGAACGGGCATGGCGGTTAAAATATAGAGAAACAGTTTAGAAATGGGACCAAGGGGTGGAAGTAATTTGGTGGAGTTCGTTCTCTGCAATGTGGGTCAAAGTTACGATAAAGTAGAGTAGCTCCTGTAAAGTGTCTTAGATACGGAAAATATCTAATTCAGATATTTATCGCCAAAGAATCGAGAATACGGTTTTGCATAACGCTTGATGCTATTTGCACGCCAAGTTAAATGGACAAGGGGTACAAAGAGGCAGAGAGAGAAGGAGAGAGAGAGAGAGAGAGAGATGGAAAAAAGAGAAAGTTTCGTAGTATCTCATTAACAACTGCAAAGAGGTAGAACGTTTACCGGCTGTAAAATTAATTATTCTCTGAAGGCATATCTATTTGCGCGGAGAGATTGGAGTTCGCTCCAGGTTGCAAAGATCAAAGAAGCTTCCGGTAAACTCGTAGAAATGTTATTAAAAAAAGAAACAGGTAAACATAAATACAGTTATCCAGAGTTCTTAAGGGAAACTAGGTTGAATAACGAGTCGCGTGATAAGATGCCAACATTAACGGCCGGTACAGCGGTGCGCTGATTTCGACGCCGCTTTCATTCGAGTCGACTCGCGTTTCATCATCCCTTTCGATCTCTCTGTTTATTAGCCTTTATCGCTCATCGACGCTCACGTGTCTCGTATTGACGGTATTAAATACACGGCCTTCTATTAATTATCCGTTTATTATCCCGATAACTGTCATTATCTCGTTATCGCAACACAATTATTGCCATCTAGCCTAGGTACTTCACCTATCCGTTGATGTATGGATGGCAATATATCTATGTTTGCAAAATAAAACGTAAACTCGACCGTGTGCTAGACATTCCTCGTTGATGCGCTATCATTTTACTAATCCTCTATCGACCATCGTGCGGTTCAGCCATCAACGTATTTTCGAAATTAATTTTCCTGTATAACATTTCCACGTTTACGTGCAATATTCGACAGTTCGACACAACGAACAATCGTCATTTTCTGCCTCCAGGCTTACAAATAATTGCTTTATGTCCAATGTCCTCCGACTAATTAATTATTAATCAGTTTAATTATTCTGGAATATGTACCTATTCCGGTAATGTTATATCTATCAAGGATACATCGAAGTACTCTAAAATTTGATAGTTGAATCTCATTAGGCGAATGAAATAGCGCGCCTGTATTGTATTTACGTATCTATTTATTAAAATCCATATCTGGAACTTCATAGCGACACAATGTCAGTTGCTTTTTCGCAGTTCGACGTCAAAGATTTCTCCTCGGATCGGGCGTTTTTGAAAAATTCATTCGTCTCATCGCGAGAAAAACATGCTGTCACGATTGACGTATTACTCGTCGCTCGCCATCGAGCAAAGGTTTGTCATCCTGTTTCAAACGCGTGTTCACCTCTACTTGGAAAGACTTCATCGATCTTCAGATAGGATGTCACATCGTCCGTAGTTCGTAGTGATTTGAGCACGCGAAACAACCAATCGAATTACGGTTTTGAATTACTCGTACGAACTATGTTTGGCTGAATGTACGAATCCAAGGAGCTTGAATTATGATACGAAGCAGTTGAACTAAGTTTCTTTTACGAAACGTAAGCCAATCACAAAAGTCCACGTACATTTCATTCAAGTCTGAAATATGATCGTAAAAAACGCCGACTGTACGAATTTTCTTGATGGATTAAAGCACGCGTTGCTAAAGGTAACATTGTTAAATTAGTTGTTAAACACGGTTTATTCATTTTCACTTTTGATACGAAAGAAAAAGTAGAAAAATATAAAATACGATGTTATAAATATTACATACACCCGTGTACCTACATGAAATCATAAAAATAAGAAAATAAATCATAAACACTAAGCCATAAACAAATCCCAGATTTGTATGAGTTAAACGTTTTAGAAATATATTGGAAATAATTATATCGATATGTAAAGCATAAATAATCCTGTGATAAATTGAATTTTAATTTTTTTTTTCTTTGCTATATCACCGTATACGATTTCTCCAATCGAAGAGTCTAACAAACTTGACCGATCTGACATGGACACGTATCCACAACGAAGTGACGAGGAAAATAACTTCATCGGCTCTGGCTATTTACTATCCGACTAGAATTTTGTGAACATGAAATTTTCCTTTTTTAACGTCGAAATTTTCACTGCGTCAATGTTTTGCTCGATCGCGCAATGTTATTTTTAACTGTTCCAGTGAAAACGGCGCTTAAACGTCGCTTCCGGTCGCGAGTATCGGAAAACACACAGCAGGAGAAGCACAGCGAAAAACAAAAACCGGATCTGGGGTGTACAATATCGCGAAACGAATATAATGGCGTTCGATTTAACAACTCGTAATGTTTCTGTTCGTTTCTTTCTTTTTCTCTTGGTCGCCAATCCTTGTTTCTAGGATGATGGCTTTGTTAATATGGTGCTTACGCATGGATTCATATTGGCATCGACTCATGTTCCCTGGTATTTAAATCAGTTATTGACACGAATTCGCGTGATCGCCTATGCGGGCCAGCCTTGATTACCAGATAATTATTCCTTCCTCACGTGCTACCATAATGAACGTGCCTCTGGCTGTGTACGCCAGTTTATGTATTTAATAGCACCGATTTCGCGTGCCTCTCCCTATTCCGCTCCAGGCAATAGTTCGCGACGCGACTCCTATGTTTCGATTCGATTCGATTCGATGAAGCATCAAAAACATTGCCGGCTAGATTTCGATGCCCGGTGTCCATTTTCGCCCGTATTTGTCAGGTCGGTGAATACGTCGCGATTTTTTCCATCGAGCTTAATGCGTGTCCCGTGGCCTGATTTTAATTGATTTCGGACATTTGACGATCGGTTTTAACGCGCACAGATCTACTTTCGTTACAGGATTAACGTTCGAGTGCTATTGAAATGACAATTTTTTAAAGTATTCCTGCAGTGGATGAAAATCGCGCGAGAAAAATATAATAAGCCCATTTTCTGATTTTCCTGCAACTCTGCGTAAATATACCGTAATGTTATTTCTACTTTTAGATGTTCAGGAAGCTGATGAAATACATGTTTAATATCAAAAAACGAACGATGAAATAATTTGAACATAGAAATTGGTTAACAATGTATCGAAAATTGCTTTTCTACAAATAATGGGAAATATATCGTATCGTGTTTTTCATCTGTGATTTTTATATATTTTGACCGAGGGTTGATTTTTATGGCGTGGAAGTAGAAAAAAAGTTTTCTTACGAGATTCAATTAATTAATTATTGTCGCTTATTGATCTTTGTAATTCATCTATATAGAAATATCCGATAGATCGTAGAACGTTTTATAGCACACAGAAATTAATAGGTATGCAGTTCTAGTCTTCGTCGTTAATCTGTTTCAGTAAACCGGTTTATTAAACGTGCGGTTATTGCTTCGTTAATTAAGCTATTTGAACAGCGAGCATATTACCAATACCGGTGTATTGACATTCTAACGTAGATATGTCTCGTATCAGGCGTTAATTCGATGCAATATGTGAAAAGCAAAAATGTGTCGTATTTTGTCATGAAAGACGCATTTTGCGTTACAATTACGCGGTGAATTTCAGTATTACAATATATTTTAGTACGCTATTAAAATACTATATATAGAAGCAAGATCGTTTACTTTCTTAAAAAATATTTAATTAAACAATGTGTAACTACCATAAAAGTAATTTGAAGTTAATATTTTGTATAATCTCTTTTTCTTTGTTGAATACATAATTGTTTTATAAGCTCATTTCATACTTCCTACCATTCTGCTTTCAGTTACAGTATTTCAAAAGACTGTTTTATATTTTTTTAAATTTTATTTTATCTCTCGGCTTTTGTTCTTTGTTTCTCTGATTCATATCTGTTCTATTTTAAATCAGGGATTACGCATATTTACCAAAAGATTTTTAAAAAATTTAGGAACAAAAAAGAATCATAAATAAGCAATACAGAAAGGGTAATATGAAAAGATTAAATACGAGAATAACGCGTTTTTTTAATAAACATTTTTAAAACCATATTTAATTATCCTTTTATCCATGTTCTTGTACGGTACGCATTGTATTCGTATGCACAAATGAATCTGAAATTATGAACGCTTGCTTGGTTTTTCTTTCTTTCTAGTTTTTTCGTAGTAGTGTTACGATCAACTGATAATACAATAAATTGTTTTCGGCAATCGAGTCTCGAAGATTTGACGTGTTAATCGCATTTTTTCCCCATGATTTTGTTAGAATTGTTCGTAGCCAACTAAACGAATTACTCAAGTAATACGATATATCAATCGATGGCTCATTGCAACTCGATATTTGCCCGGGATACATGTTGTTTAAATATCACACGTTGAATTTTCCATGAAATCATTCAGCCCTGGCGGTTTAATTAATTCGTGTGTTTAGATTTTGTTAGCGGAGAAATGTGATATTAATAATTAATGCCATTATATTGACGAGTTGTTAAATGTAATTTTCGAAACCCGTGGAAAATCGAGAGAGTTTTTCCGTTCTGACCCAGATGACCTGGAGATCAATACTTCCGATCGTTTTATCCATGCGTTAAATTAATTTTCCATATTAATAAATCGCCAACGTATTAATTATCACCGTGTTAGTCTGTGACATACATGAATTACGAGCGCGTAATATTTATCTTGTTTTTTAAGAAAATGAAAAATACACAGTGACTTACGAAAAGCATTGGAACATTTAATTTTATGGATGTAAAACGTGTGTTATATTAAACATATCGAAATTTCATTAGTATCATAATAAGATCCGATTATCATGTATATATTGGTAAATTTGGAAAGAAATTTATGAATAGGAGCTACAGGTATTTAGTATATTTAGAAGATGACAAAAATACTGTTTAAACATGGTTTAGAATGGCTATACGAAGATTGCAAAAGAGCGATATAATAAGTACAATTTTGTTAACTTTCTGGTTTTAATTATCATCAATAATTTTGAAAAATCAATATTTTTGATGTGCGTATTTCTCAAAAGAATGTCACAACCAAATTTAATATGAAGTTAGATTAGCGATATGAGATCGTATAAAAGCTATTTTGTGGTTTCTGTATACTAATTTTTAACTACATACAACAAACGTATTATAAACTCGATATATATACACATTTCACATTAATTCCAAATATTAATATAATCACGATAGTCGTGTTTCGCTACCCTATTAGTAAAATTTCTATAAGTTCCGCATAACACACATAATACACAAAATTCTCTAATGCTAAGTGTTCAAATATTTGTATGAATTACTATAGGCTACGGTAAGCACAACGTTTGTGCGGGAATCCACGTTTTACGGAAGCAGTATAAACATCGCTCCGAATAGTCGTCATGCAAGTGAGCGCGTCCATTTGGCAAAGCTATTTCAATTTTCTCAAAGCAAATGCACGCTGAACAAGCTAAAATTGCGATGGCTGAAACTCTAGCCACAGGTGTTATTTACTAATGTTAGCTGGTGCGGTATCAATAGTTACGAAATTCATTGTGCATTAATTAACAAATCCGAAACAATAGAGAAAGGGAACTGTATATACAGTTCCGTGGAAGTCAAACTAATTTTTGATTGTTATTCCGTGGTATACTCTCTGGTCACTGAACCAGAATCAAGCACAAAAATGTTGCTATTTAAAATTTTTTTATAAAAGTTTGAAATCTTTAAAATTTATATTCATCATAGACATTCCTCTAATCAAAAGTCATTTTTTTATTCTCATAGATAAACAATTAACACGACTCACATATGTACATCTCACTGAAGATATTTGGAGCCACAGTTGAAATTGCTTGTGTAGGCGATACTTTAACTTTAATTCCCTGGAACTTGTCGTACGAAAGACAAGGAAAGACATAGGAAGCAATACTCTTGCTTTGTCTTTCTTCCTATCTAAAACTCGTTTACGCTCTTTAATTATAAATATAAAAAAATTGAAAAATATCAAAAACTTTAGGTGATCCTAATTCGACGACCAGCTACTAAGAAATTCCACGTATACTAAAACCACGTGCTCTCATTGTCCTGCTCCTGCATTCTTCGCCAGCAATCGAAGGGCGGATCCATCCTTCTCTTTTTCCCCACAACTTCCTGCCCCGAACAACGAAGCTGTAAGAAGACTAGCTAAGAAATTCTATGTATATTAAACTAAAGCATCCGTTTCCGACCCGGTATCAAATATTCAGTGGGGAAAATCTGGTGCAGCTAATCCCATCAGCGAGACATCTACAGTCTAACGCGCTAATTGCCATGGCGATACGCATGGGAATTCAGGTCTGGAGGGCAGGCGCGCGCTAACTATCGGCGCCTTTGTCACAGTCATCGTCGTTGTCGTTGTCAACATAGTCGCGATGCAAAGTTTGTCGAGCGTCGTGGGTATACATACAGCAGGCGTCGACCAATCCCAGCGGCGTTGACAGAATTTATAGGGCTTAGCCGACGCGCCCGTCTGTTCAACCTATTTTCTGCCTTGGACGTGAGACGAAGACGAACCAATAAGCCAAAGGACGGTTCAACGGAGAAAGAGGAAAGCTGGACTGCTCGAGTTAAGCGCGACTATACACTGCTCCTTCCGGTGCTGCAATTAGCGCCTCCTTAGTTGGCTACGCCAGTCTCGTGACGATGCCTAGCCGCGGAAAACCGGCCGTGCAAACCATTCTTCTCGCTCTTCTTCCTCCTTCTAGTCTTATTCTTCCAACCCCTTTCCTTTATATGTATAGCGCTAGAGTTCCAGAGTTTCTACCCTCCGTTGGATTCGGAACGTTTACTCCCGCGAGCCTGAACATTGCCCCGAAGGGACTCGTTCCACCGGGCATCTTTCGTGGAATTTTATGTCTATTATCATTCCCTCTGATGTTTTCGGCTAATATCGTTCTCAATATCTTTCGAGAAGTTATAGGAAGTTGGTCAAGGAATTGGCGATGAGTATTCGAGGCAAAAAGAGGGGAGATGACGTTGAGTGAATAAAAAGAAAGCAATTTTTGGTTATAACGTTGGGATAAGATATTGTAGGAACGTTGAAATTTTAGATAGATTTTCACTCGAAAATATGAAATAATGAAAAATGGATTGGAGATTCGAACGGAGACAATCTCTAGTCGATTCGATTTCCTCAGGATCGAAACTCTCAACTCTTCGACTCGTTTCTCAATTACATCGTAATTTTAACAGTTAACCCATTTGAAGCTTCACACGAAAACTTAAGTTCGTCTGCCGCCGGCAGTTTAAACGCGAAGCTGTGCGTTGCAGTGATAAAATACTTAAACTTGATTGTACGTAATTTCTGAGTGGATTACTTTTAATGCGAAATAAATGTATATTAAACGTTATTGCATTAATGGAATTTCTTTTAAAGACAATATTACAAGGTAATAGATATTAGTACGTGCAGAATGAAAAAGCTAAGGAATTTAATGAATAAATCTAATATTGCGTAGAAAAACAGCGGAAACAATAGATTGCATTCGTAATAAATCTACGTCAACGTAAAAGTGACAGATTAAGCGTTAAAATCTCACAAGCACGATAGACATTCTCGCCAGGTAAATCTTCTAAAACTTGTCAACTAAACTAAAACTCACGACAAATATCCTGGCATAAACATTCGCTAATTCTCGATCACTCGTCATCCACACGAATTCTCACTCCCCCAATACACGATCGAAGCTCAGCTAGGAGCAAGTTTGTGACCAATCGAGGGCGTTCAAGACAGAAGATTAATAGTAGTTCATGGTAGAGGTATAGATATACAGAAAAACATACGTTCTCGAAGGGTGACGGAGTGGAAAGTCTCCTCGCTGGGTTTGCTCCGTCCCATGGCGTTCACTGCCGATACACGAAAGCTGTAGACGGTAAACGGTTGCAGGTTCTCGATGTTATAGGTGGTATCGTTGCTTGGCGTTATTATTTCTTCTGTTGCGTTCCATGCTCCACCTACTCCCGTTCTGAAAACAATCGCCCGTTAGTCGTTAGTACGGTCTGTGTAAATATGAGCGATGATTTGAGGGGAAAAGCTGCCGTTTCGAAAGCTTTTATTCGCCCTCACGGTTTTGTTTATGGAGTAATTGCACGCGTGTGACGAAAGTTTTGAAATATTCTGCTGTTAGTAAAGCAGGTACGCTGTGTTAAAAATATTCCTTTTATTCCGATAGATTCGGAAAATAAACGATTTTAAAAACCGTCCGTGTTATCGTACGTCTATACCCTATGAATACATCCCTTACGTGCGTTAAGGGTTGAAAGCACAGGCTGTAAAAATAAAATACTTCTGATTATATATACAGGCGAATTACGAGACAGTACTCCGATCATGCGAAATATCGTGACATGTCATGGCAAACGTTGCACGTTTCGCGGTTGATTAGAATTCAATGGATCGTCAACGAGAAACCGACGATTGTATTTAGAAATTAATGGTAGCGACGGATCGCTGACGATCCGGATGTAACGTGCTTGGATCGGATGTAAATCGACTGCGTGGACTGCGAGCGCGATTAATTAATGGCCCCGTGTCGGCTCGCTGTGAACAAACAATACCGTTTTGCTACGACCCACCGGTTCTACCTACCTAAGTTCCGATGACGGAAACATCGTTCGACGTAGAGTAATGAGTGGTCGAAGACGCAACACGCCCGCCTCTGCTGCGAGATTTTACTCTCTCGTACGTTATACGCGATTCTGCTCCTCCCCCATCTCCTTTATCCCTAATTAATACCATCCATTAATTGTCCCACGACCCGTTTCGGAAAGTTCTCTGGCAACCGTGCTCTCGAGTAATTGCCACAGTTTCCGTTGGGCCGAGTCGGTTTTTTGCCAGCAGCAAGATTCGTTGGCTTCTAAATTCTAAATGGTAACACTATATTCGATACGAATTACCTATCGATTAGATATCGATTGCTGCTTCTTTTCCAAGAAAGTCGAAAAATTCTAAATGTTAAAATTACTAGTATTAATGGTAAATTATTCAATTTCCGACTGTCGTGTTCACGTTTGAGAAGAATAAGTTAAATTCGCTTGGATTTTGAAGTCTTTGGTACCAGCACATTTGACGTCCAAAATATAAAACGAAAAGATTTTATTTCCACCTCACATTTCAGAAAACCAATTTAATTAATTCGTTATTCTGTTGAAGAATACTGGATATTTCAGTTGGTTCGTTCTTGCGTTCCTTGTGATACACGATGTCCTAATTGTCCTAATTGAAACCACTATATAACCTGTACATTTTTTCCCGAATCTGAGTTTCCTCAAAAAACGTGTACTGTGAATTTCATAACGAGCAATGACGTTTCTTCTTTTTTTCCATTCTTCGTCGAAACTCGGTTTCGGTTCGACAAGCCATTTGAAACTGTAGAATTTTTAAGCATCGGTTGGTTCCATTCTGTTCATTCCCGGTTATAATGGAAGTAAATTGCTCGACTGATATTTCAATAGATTTTGCAAATTTATTTTTTTTTTCCCTAGCTTGTTGTTAATGAAAATTTGCAAGTGGTGCATGCGTTTCATTCCTCTCTTCTCATTTTTATTCTTGGTTTGTTGGGTTACAAAATTATGTTTTTTAGCCATTTAGCGCGACCGTTTTTCTCGTCTATGTAACGCGATATATGGTTCCAATTTGGATTTAGTAATTGAAACTGGTACCGCGTTTATTTCAGAAACATGATCATTGAATACGGTCGATGAAACAACGTATTAGTTTCACGGTGTATTTACATTTCCGGTAATTCTGAATACGGTTTATCGAACATTGTACAGAAAGCTATAATGAGAATTTCTCACATTCCTTGTCATTAATGAAATATCAAAACTGATTAAAAAATTACGTGAAGAGGTCAACGACATTGACAGTTCAATATTGTTGATATCTCGATGTGATTGACATTTGCGATTTGGCGCCACTAACAATTCATTGCCATTAATATCCTGACTTTACTGCCATTGAATAGGCTGTGGTTAAAAAATATAAAAGTAAAATGTACAAATAAATATATTTAACCAATTTGTTTTCTTCTTACTGATTATTCTTCTAAAAATCTATAAAGGTAATAAATGTTGAAAATCCACATTATTTTTGTAATACATAACGCAAATGTTAAAATTAACAGACGGAAATGTGTTTTTCTTTTTATTTGAAATCCTCTTTTCTGATACTTAAATAAATTCTTTAATTTCTTGTCCAGTTTCAGTTCCGCAAATAACGTGAAATTCGCCAGAAGTAATCACTGACAAGAATTACGTATATTCAATGATAAAGATGACTAGTATAAAATGTAATACAAATATAGCAGCAGGATCGCTCCATTTTAATCATTGCCGTTTTAATCGTTATTCCAGCAATTTATAAAACTTTATTATGTCATACAATTTGATACATGTGTTTTTGGTATTGTTCGCAAGAAAAATATTCAATGATTTTGTCGGCTGGCACAGGTAAATTGTTTAAACGGTTGAATCGAGAACCTGATGTTTTTACAATAGATTTATTTGGCAATACGTTCAACTATCTGTTATGTTTAAAAGTTGTTCCTCAAAACAGTAGACGCGGAGAGGAGCAGCGAGAAAAATGGGATAATACATGGGATATTTTAAAATATTTTTTCACCACAATCCCTTCGCTCGTTTTACATGTCGCGAATCGTTCGATTCGCCTCTCTAACTCCAAAAATCAGCAGGACACAGAGAGATGAGAAATCGCGTATAAAAATTATTTCCAATCCCGCAACGTGACGATTCCCGCGGGAACGGCGCGAAAATAAAGCCGATAACTCGTTTCCAATTAACGTCACTTGCTCATCGTTTATTCGGCTCTTCGATTTGCTTATCGTTTGTACAAGCAGATCATTTCAATTTTGGTCACGCTCGGGACACGATCATTCACTGGCTTTTCCAACGCGGGCGAAATCGATATCGTTGTACCCGCGTCGATTTAAATTCACCCCGACTATTTTCCCCTTCGACTCACCCTCCCATCCGCTCGTTATTAGATCCGCGTTTACCGGCACGACTGTGTATCGATTTCGAATCTATCGCAGTCTAGTTGTCTCGGCAAAGGAAAAATGGAAATTCGATAAGTCAACTGTTCTTCCCGTCTCGCGTACGAACTGAGCGGAGTGGGGCGAATTCGTGAAAAAAGATCACGCAAACTTGAAAACTCGGAATTCGTTTCATTTTGAAAGTCTGTGTCCGCCGCCACTGAAAACGACAGTTCGCCCGTTCAGTTCTGCCAAACTCTCTGCTTTCCCAGCCGACGAAAAGTTTTACCCTCGAAGGGATACGAGCAGCGTTTCCCAAGAAACGAGTCATCGTATCAGAAATTTTGATTCGTTGCTCGTTCCCAGCGTGGCCTTCCCCGTGCCCCCAAAATAAATCGTCCTCCTCTAACTTTTCGATCAACGACCACCGTCCATAAGAGGGAAATATCGTCGTATGAGACAGAGGGCATTCGTCTTTCCTAGGAACAGATTCAAGTTTCCACATTTTGTGTGACAATTTCTCTATCGTGTTATGTGGGCATGATCAGTAGAATTATCTTGCAAATACTCTTTCGATTCGAGCTTGGTCGCGGAACTTTTACAATATCCATTGCCATCCGAATAGAAAGAGAGACTACTCTCGTGAATATCTCTTCGTCCCTTTTTTTCTTCCCTTCTTTTTGCCCCTTTGATCTCAATCGGGAATCAAGTTGTCGATTTTATTTCAAACGAGAGAGGGAAAAAAGAGAAATAGGAAACGATAGAGAGGGAAACAGGGACAGGAGTAACGTTTCGTTGGAATTACTCGGCTAAATCCAGATTTGCAACGGTCGCAAAACAGGAATCGATATTATAGTAGGTATTGCGTTATTTCTCCGCAATCCAGAGTTATCGAGCTGTCCGGTCTTTACGAGGATCGTGTCGCGCGACTCGACATTGCGTGTGCGGAAACTTCGTGTGCAGGCTATGTACCGCGGGCGAAAATAACACCGTGACTGGGCTTCGAGCGTGATTATCATAACGACGACTCGACGAGACGCGACGTGAAACCGGCCTCTGCAACCTGTTTGATTCCATCGATTTCAGAGAGCTTTTTTTTCTTCACCAGTTTTCTTTCATTCTCTCTCTCTCTCTCTCTATCTATCTCTATCTATCTATCTATCTATCTATCTCGTTCTCACTTCCTCTGAGCCATTGCCTGACAGATAGTGCATCGAACCGTTAGAACAGCTTCGACGACAGAGAAACCTTTCAACGACAGACGTCGATATTAAAAGTGACCGATATCTGTCTCCCCTTGAAAAAGTCGGAATCCCCGGTCGTTTTCGACCAGCGTAATACCATGATTGGCCATTGAACGTACGCTCATGCGAGCGGAAAATTGTATACCGTGAACAGCACGGTATTAGATGCTTGTTGCGGATTTCGAACCGATCGAAACATCACATCGTGTAATACGACCAAATGAATTTCTATATCATACGGTTGCCACAGCTGGGGTCGTCGTCCTGTGACACGCATTTTATGTATGAAGCATCGAGGCCAGTGAAAATCTATCTTTCCCTGTGTTGAAATGAATTATTCGCGATCGAAGATTGAACAGAGATTTCGCTTTGTTTGTCGTTCACCGCAATCCGCGGAATGAAAAACGCCGAATGCCGCGCACGAGAATTTTAATAGAAATAACGATAAAAGGGACTGCAAAATGGAAGAATTTCCCCGTTTTTTCGAGAGAACAGGATGGGACGATCTAACTTTACCTACCGATAAATTGCGAATTTCTTTCAGACATATCGCCTTTCATTTCGATCAGCGCGGATAATGGAAAAAGCATTTTACGCAATTATCAACGACGAGGATTTTGTTCGCGTTTAAATTTTCCCGCGGCGAATGTTTCACGAATTTTGTTATCCAGGCTCAATCGAGTTTCTCTTTCGCTTCTTTTTTTTTTTATGCCTTTTAATTTCCAACGCGGCCATTTGAATCCGCGCCGATATCGCCCTAAAATCGTAAACGCCCGAGATAACGAAGAGTTTTCATGGTCGAACGTGACCAAACTATGAAATTGAATAACTGTGAAAGGACGATCTTTCAAATTTTGAGATCAAAACGTTTCAACGCCGAAAGTATGAAACGTCGCGCTTGTCTTTCGGTTTCATATATCGTTTTGGGAATGTCATTCCTTTTTTAACAATTCAGAAAGAACCAACAAGTCATATTTAAATCACGTCGTCTATGAGCATTTGCGTACCTTCTTTTAAATTATTGGAAATATAAAATCCATTTCAACAAATTGAATGCTTTTATATAATTTCACCCCAGAGTTTACTTTAGGCAAGTACACATATACGGTTAATAGATATTGATCGCTGTTAAATCTTAATTGAAAATCGTTAATATCAATTAGCATAAACAAAAGAGCAATACGTAATTTATTGGAGGTGAATTAAAATTGGCGTGCAGAGATATTTCAGTTAAATGATTGAAATGTGCGTTTCTATTCATGTTTTAAAAGTTCTATTAAAAATATTATCAAGTATCAGCTATTCTTTAGAGATAAACATGATAGTAATATGAGTACACTATCGCTTACAAGCATCCAGACTCTTGCTTATTTTTGAAAAGACGTCATTTAATTCATTAATTGAAGTTCAATTGCATTTCGTATCATCATTTCGTCGTTATAACATGATAAAATCGATTTTCAGAAGATTAATAGATGTACACTGAAATATTGACATCTGTAAACACGAGACAAGTTACAACACAATTTGCAAAATCAGCAATTTGCTCAATTAGCAAAATTCACAACAACACATTCTGAAAACGTTATTTATCTCCAGATTATCTACATATATAGTCTCTAAAATAGAAATAAGATAAAAAAAGTATTTCTAAACTCATATCGTAATTAATTCAAGCAATAATATGTGAATTCCTAAATAAATAATTAAAATTTATTATTTGATGATTCTATAAGAAGGTTCCAAGTATTGTTTCTAGCCATTGCTTTCTCATTATTTTATATATTCTTATAAATCGATTAAAATATGCAAATACATATAGACAGCGGTGTATCTATGAACGAATCTGTATTTTATTCAAGCATCGTTATTCACGCAGGATATAAAAAATTGTCGTATTATAAGAGTTAAACACCTTCACAGAGAGGACGTTTCGAAAAACCTTTTATCCAGGCGTATTCATGCCAGACACCCGCGGGACAGATCTCACGCAATCTCATCGCATTACGGTCAAAACAAAAGGGGCTGGCACGGACTAAGTGTAACGAGGAAAAAGAAGAATCGCATGGGGCACGGTATGTTTATGCTTTTACAATTCAAACGTCCGTCCTGTGGCTCGCATTACGACGAAATCAACGATCCTCCCCTACCTACGCTGTGTCTTCTTTTTTTATTTTTCACCTCGCTTCCCCGTCGTAATACTCTCGCCGTTATTAAATCATTTCATGGACGAAACGATCCATAAAAATAAAACTCGATATATATCGAGATACAACGGGGGCGGTTACGAGCGTACTATATCATCATTGACAACCATCTTGTAAAAATAAACTGTCCCGTGAGCACCACCGCACGTAATTCACTTCTGTGACGCGTTGACGCCGGGCCGTCTGTCCTCTCGTCACCCTCGCGCCAGACTGAAATTTTTTAACAATTCCCCATTTGCTTGCGTACCGTTTTACCGTGTTTAGTAACTTTCGTTTTCATTAAAAACTATCAAGGAAAATTTAATGATATTTTAAGGAATACTTTAACCTCCTTATTGTAATTCTAAAATTATATTGAAATTGTAATTAGAATATATAGAGTGGTAGAAATATTTGCACGTATTCTTATCTTCCAATGAGGTGTTTTCTTGGCAGAAATATACATTTCATTTTCTTGGTATCAAAACTTTGTAATTATAGGAAAGTACTATTATTAATACAACTATTATTACACACATTATCATACTAGAATACATGTACTACATTAATACAATTCTACTACAACTGATGAACCCACGATGTTTTGTAAGACGCGAATAATCTTTCGCTGTTTATCTATTTAACTGTTACGTTAATTTAACTTAATTAATATCGATAACCTGCATAACTAACGTTATTGTGACTTACGATATTTTTTACTCCTGGTCCCCACGTATCAAAAGATGGAACGAAAAGTGAGTTATTTCCATTATGTCTCGGTTTTCGTTTGACAAACGTATCTATAGAGTGACGGGGTCACTTAGAGGATGTAAAGGCGCGACAGCCACGTGAGCTGGAAACAGGCTACCTCTGTCGTGAATGTATTCCACTTGCCGAAGTTCGGTTAACGAGCAAATCACGTTACACGTGATATCGCGTTCTGAGAACACTATCTACGAGGGTTAGCCGTGCTACATTAGCTCAGGCCCGCGCAATTAATTAAGTTACAAGCGGTTTAATGGGGATCTAGTTATCTCTTTGATTGGCCCACTTCCGCCCGTGCCCGCCGAATTTCTCTGGCGCACTTATTTCCGGTTTCCACCTTCTACGAGAAGGAGGAGATGGCCCTACCTCGCTATCCTGCGACTTCGTGAAACAAAGAGAACGCGCCGGGAAACTGGGTCGTCTCAGAGATAGAGAGAGCTCTGTAAATGATCTCAATTATATTCTTAGTTAACCGGGGGAATGAGCTTCCAGTTCCACTATACGCCCTCTTTTACTACAAGCTACTGTAACTTGCCGCATACAAAATATCATTTTCTCGTGTAAAACTTTAAACGTACATAGTTTCTTCAAAAAATTAACTAACTATCACATTATACATTTCTAGACATGATTTAAGCGTGATTGTGAAGTAAAAAAATTCTTTGAATTAGTCAGTGATCCATTAAGCGAACTCCTGTTAATCAAATCTATGTATGTTGACTCTTATTATACATATTGGCAAAAGAAAGATTTCATGTGCGGTAGAATTTATTTGTCCCCAATAGGTCTAGTTCTAATTTAAGATTTATTGTCCTGAAATTAATTCATTCTCTGAAGAACTAATATTTTTCTTTTATTACGAGCTACTAGGATGCAGTATACAGAATAATGTTTTCTCTTGTAGCACTTTAACCACATGTAGTTCCTTCAAAACATTAACTTGCTACGTTGTTATAAATTTCTAAACATCGTCTAGCTGATCGTAAAATACAAAATTCTCCGCTGGGAAGAAAGTTTATTCAATAAAATGAAATTCGATGAAACCCAGGTGAATAAAATATCCAATCCATTAAACGAACTTCTGTTAACTAAATCCATGTGTCTGATCAATTGTTACTAGTCGAATAATAATGTTACGTAGTCAGTGAGATGAATGAATGAATTTCTATTATATGAAACAAAATTTACTTGCCCTTTAATAGGGTCAGATAAAGTTTTTACTAATTTCATAGTTTTCTTATTCTGAAAACGGTTTGCTATTATTAAAATATTGTCTATTGTTTGGAGGAGATAGAAATAAATGTCTATTATTTGAGAGAATGAAAATTAATGTAAACGTAAAAATCATGAATCTCATTTACGTCTTATATCGAGTGTTTCTCATGGCAATCGCCAGAAAACTATCAAGTTTAAACTCTCGAGAATTTTAAATTTTCATCAACGTCGTTTCGACTTATCATATCATTCTAATATGTATTTACAACACAGTTGCGTTGGCTCAAAGGAGCTCCAATTGGATTTTACGCGCAGTAAATTATAAATCGCAAAGCGATATTCGCAAGCCTTGGTAATTATCGTTGAAAGACGAAATAACTGGTGTTTTGATTGACTTTGACCGGGAACCGAGCTACCGTTTTGAAATTTGCGAATTTCAATCGCGTTCCAAACGAATTTCAGCGACTCGCTGAAAACGCGTCGGTTTTGAAACGCGTTCGACGTGCAATCCCGATTAATAACATTCTATGAAATGGCTGATAGAAACGTTGTTTTTGCCAGCTCCGTTTACTTTCGTCCACGTTTAACCGTTAAAACCGCGTTGAGACTGACTGACTGACGTCGGATAATTATTTCGATTAAACGGACGGCGTCGAGCCGCACAAGGGAATCGTTTGAAAACATGACATCTCATTAATTACATAGTGCACGGTTACTATTAAAATTGCAAACGTTCCGCGTCAAACAACACCCACAGCATAGAGGGAGCGAGATATAACTATCGAAATCAGCTCTTTTTTATCGCTGTACGTGAACATATTTACGCGTAAATACGAAGTTAAAAAGAAGGGAACAAGCTTTAATTTACCCTGCGTTGTATATACGTCTGACGGTATTTCTTTTTGCTTCCTATGTATTCTGCTGTCCCTCGTTTCCTACCTTTTCGCTTGCTAATTAAATACATTTTTACCATAATACCATGTTAACAAGGGACAGGTTCTTTTTCTGTGATATTTTAAGGGTGTTTTTTCCATGGTATTTTAATACTGACATATCCTCGACACAAGGGCCTATTGTTGACGCAAGAATTATCCGCAACTTTGAAAGGATAGCAACGACGCACGTACGGATCCGAAACCGGGACGACGTACTGCTACCAAGCTCGATCTCGAGGCTCGTCACGGTACCTGTCAGGGATTTGTGGATCTTGTTGCCGGTGGTATACGTGGTAACCGTACCCAGGGAGATAGCAGACCGATGCGTTGATCTCTCTCTGCATAGTGTACTGTCCACTGCGAGCACGACCGCTGTTTATGCCAGCTTGGAATAGTAAATTGGACCGTATTATCTGGTCGACTGCGTATCGCATCTCTACCTCCTGTTCGAACGAATCGGCGGGACGTCAATGATAATCCTAGGGTTGGTTCTAATTTTGAATAATGCACGCATCACGTTCGCCCGCGCATCAGTCCTCCAGAATGCGTCAAATCTGCTCGGAACGCTTTTGCAATTAAGAAATCGATTTGGTGAACGATGTAAGTGGTAAAAAAAAAAAAAAAAAAATTAAAAGAAAGGGACTTTTTTAGCATGAAGAATGTATATTTTACACGGGATACAGTGAAAAAAGTTAGAAGTATTTAAAATAGTTTGTCTTTGCTTCTAGAGCTACAAACGAATAAATTTAACTAGTACGAGTTTGTTTTAACTTTAAATTTGTACAGGTGCTACATACTTCAATGTCGTTTGTCTAACGAATGAACAATTCAGAGGTGAAACTGATCAACTCCGTCTTTTTTTATAGATCTTTGGATTTCATTATCTGGGCACATGACCAACTTCTCAAGAAACAAATAAACGAATTTCATAACTTTACTTGTCGCAAAATGTGTGGCATTAAATAAATAACAATGTTTGTGAGTCACCACACTCCCATATTTTTCAATTTACGGATTTATATCAATTCGTGCGCTATATTTTTGACTAACTGAAATAATGTAAATGGTAAAATTAACAGAAACGCGCTTTACGTTTTTATCGTTAAATCTTCATTTCCGACACTTATGTACTCATCTCGTTTACTATATTAACTCTTCAAAGTTGCTACCGAATGGTTTCCCTATTCACCTTTTGGCTTTCTCTTTCTCCATTAAATTTTCTCGACAAATCTCGCATAGAATGAAAGAAGCGACTGGTGAAATACAGAAAAAGATTGCACAGTTTATCGAGAGAGATCTGTTCCGGGGGTCCGGCAGAGCGGCAATTCCGAAGGTTTGTGAATTTATGTCCCACTTTTTACACGCCCCCGCGCACACCCATCAACATAAATTTCACCGGCGGATCTGCCGTAACGGCTACGAATCATACGGAGACCGACAACGGTCGGGTTCGTTCAACATCCGAATTAAAAATACTGTAATTCGTTGTCTGGGCCGCACGACGGATTTTATAAATCAATGGGTCAGAAATATTCTCAATAAAACGACGATATGCTTTTCCGTTCGAGGGTGTCTCCGGTAGAGGTAACCTACAAATCGCGATCGACAGGGGAATTAATCTCTTACATGCTGACGGTAGTTTAGAATATTATTTATATGTATTAGCTTTCAAATTCTTACAGTTCAGATTATGACACATTGTATGAAGTTTCGTAGATTTCTACTTTTATTGATACAAAACAATAGGTTTTAAAAATTCACTTTGAAATATGTTTCCTATTTGTTCTTAATAGAAATGAAAATCCTTTCGCAATATTTTAATATTTCACTGAAAAACGAAAAAATCTAACTTTATAGTGAAAAAGTGGCTGGATTTTAAATTCATGTAAAAATTTAGGTACGAGAGAATTGTTAGGAAGCTTCACATATGTGGAAGTTTCATTGTTTATTACACACGGTAGTATTTTTTGCTTGTACCCTAGGTTTTGCTTCATATTGTTGTATTTTTGAAGCTATTTTCTGTTAGAATCAATTTCCACGGGATAACAATTGTTTTGTACATTTTATGCGTAGAAGGTAATTGCTAGAAACAAAAATAACATTACTTGTCGGTATCATTACATACATTTATACTCTGACGTTTGTAACAAATATTTATATAGAGTATGAATTATCAAAGTAATTTTCAATCTGATACAAAAGCTGCAGTAACAAGAAAATGACAATATAATTTTGGATTTAGCATTTACTGATTTAATAAATCCCAAATTACAAGCCATTAACTCTGACAATGCTAAATCTATATGGGTATATATCTCAAATCTCTTCGTTGTTGATTGTTGGTCGCCAATCATATCTTATTAGTTTCGATGTATTGACAATAGTCATTTCCGTAAATATTTCGTTTCTGTTCCTTAATAGCTCGACCTTTATCTGTTCCAAAAGTCTTTGTATAATATCTTCTTCTATCTTCGTCATTGTAATTATAGTACTACTAGTAGTAGTGCAGTACATAGTACCCATTAAAACATTCATGATATTGTTTTTGAAACAATCATTGTGGTACTCATGTGTAAAAGTTTAGTACTCTAAGGCGCGGAGTCTTCTAGTACTTTGATGTTCCAGTACACAATGAGTGACAATGAGCTTATGAATATTTGAATATGAGAGACTTGCGATGTTTAGGTGAATTCCGAGCAGCCAGAACCGCGCGGAAACAAGCACGATGTAATTACGAATAAATCGAGTTGCAGAGATGCTGGCTGAAAACCAACGGATATTCGAATGAGCTTTTCGGCCATGAATTCAAGCCTCAAGCAATCGAGCCAGCGCTACGCGGATGAAGAACAGAGGGCAGAAACAAGATAACTACGTACATATAAGTCGAATATTCGAATAAGTAATTAATATAATTAGACAACGGCTTGATACGCTGGCTTTCGAATAAAGCTACGTGACAAAAGTAAAAAGTGTTTCACTCGCGACTGCACGTATCAACTAGAATCCAACACGGTGAAAAAATAAAAATCTTGTTGATTCGGCAGCGTGCGCGTGTTGCTGCGTATGCATGAAGGCATCGATTCACCCCTGGAATCCTGTTAGTTTTGTTCGATGGGCTTAAAAAGAATCGAAGCCGCGCGTGTTTCCTGTCAGTTATTTCCCGTCACCGATTGATTCTTTTTACGCGTCGCGATAATTGTTCGTGTCTGTGGTCGCGCTCGAATCCGTCAGCCATCGTATGGGTTTCGTTTTCGAACGTGGCCGAAACTATTCGCACCCTCGAAATCAGAACTCCTCGAGTGGCGTGACAAAATGATAGGTAGACAGAGAAAACTCGCACGGAAAATCCAATCGAAAGCGAGTATCCACGCGTCGAATTGGCGCCATGACGCCTAAGGTTGTTAAGAGAACCGACTAGTTTCGTTCGATAGGCTGTGGATGGAATTCGTTAACGAGGATCGTTGCGGATAACCGACGCCTTCTTCTCGCCCGATTCAGCCCAAGGCTACGTTTCATCCTTTCGAGAAGTTGTTTCGTCAGCTGTTGTTTCTCCGCGGGAATAATTGCCCTCGCCTAAGGGTAGAATTCGTGAGACCCTCTTTGCTCACCATCCCCTGTTTTTCCATCCTCGATTGTCTTCAACCACGAATAATATGAAATTCGTTTTAATGAATTCTCGATCGAACCGGTTAAATAGGTTGCGAGCTATTAAATCTGTGAGAAGCCAAAGGGAATGACGCAATACGTCGCGATCGAAAATTGAGCCTTCGCATTTTAAGGTTAAATTCCTATCGTCGTAACACCGTTATTCTGGTGGTTATAACAGGAACGTATATTTTTATATAGCGTGAACACGATCGGAAAGATCGCAGTTTGATGGAAAAACAACGCGGGGCCAGCCACTGTAATTTTGACGGAATTCATTGGGCGCGAGCGTTAAATTACTCGGCTCTACATAATACGAATAACTCGTGGATGCGTTACATTATTGCGTGGAAACGAGGTTTTGCGGGATTGTCCGTGTTCCAATGCACCGGCCAGTTTCTGTAATATTTACGGTCCGGCGAGTGTAGTAATGCTCGCTTAATTGTCGGGGCTTGCGTACGCGTCAGAACTGTTGTCGAGGGAGACAGGTATTCTAAGAATCGTCGGCTATTATTACTGTTATGCCTTTTGAATTCAATTGTGTCTTGAATGAGTTGAAAACGTGGCCGAGGAACGTCGAGTGAGACTAAAGTAGAGAGAAAGAGTGGAATGACCATTTTGTATGTGCATCTCAGTTACATTACGAATAAATGGCTGTTCCCTCAACTCATAAATAATTGTGATGTGTTGGTTCAGTTATCCGAACGTGAAAGCTTGAAATTATTACAATCAAAAAGATTGCAATTTATTTTGTACTGTGCTCATTGTGGTTATTGAGGCACAATAATGCTTATGTTTTATATTCTCGTGTTTAATTTTATATTGTCTGTGCAGATAATTCAAAATCATTTGTTCAAAAAAGCTCGATAATTTCATTAAAATACCACGATTATAAAGTGGAATATGTTAACACGTATTAAAATTTCATTATCTTATTTCAGTGAGTTATTCAATGTTCAGCGTTTCAGGCAGAAAATGTAATTAACACATCGATACCGTTTCGAGTCATTTTCGATCAATAGTCAGTCATTTTTTTTTCTATCATTAAAGAATTTGCACTGTCGCGTTTTATGACTGCAGCAGGTCGCTAAATTTGGTTAATGTATTGCAAAATAATTGCAAATAAAGAGATTAGCTGACTTTTTTTGGAAAAAATTACAATTTTATAACCTTAACTTTGCATATTGGAATATATTTTAATAAATTTTTGCGGAATATGTTACATATTTAAAATACGCAAAAATCAAGCCAAACGTGAAAAATCCCAATGTGATGTATCGTAGTCCGAAAAAATAATATGCTATTCCAGGATTGATACACGTGTTTTTTCGTTTCAATATCATGCCATAGTTATATTCCAAAGAATTAACTATATTTCTAAAGAATTAGAAATCTCTATTTTTGTCCAAACTAGGAAGAGACAAAATTCGAAGATCGTATTTAGAAGTACGGTTAAGACGAACAGTAAAAGAAACATTTCTAGTTGTTTGGTCATGAAACAACTTTGAAATTCGGCTTGAAGTTTCAAGGGGAATTAGTTTCAACGAAACCCCTATAACGCTATTAAATACTGTGTACATAAGATAGAAAGTGTACAGCCATGAATTTCGTATAGGGCACTTGGTACTCAAACTTGGACGTTCGATTGCCTTTCTATCTTCGAACGACGAAGGGAAACCAATTCGAATCTGCCATATGCAAAATCTCAAATGGCAGCAGAGATAGGGTTTACGCTTGCCTCGTTATAGCGCAACCATGTGCGCGTCATGATGCGTCGCCCGTTGTTCTTGACCGACCGGAAGTGTGCGGGACGCCACATCAAATGTGGACTAGCTGCGTGCTATAACTGGTCGAAACACGGGGTTCTCGGGACGAGCCGCTATCTCGACCTCCGTTTCGCATCTGCTCTAATAACGTATGGTAACGACGAACCAGCAAATTCGTGTGTAACCCGTGTACGTACACGCTCGTGCTCCCTCGTGGCCTGTGTTTACGCCCGCGTATGCCCTCCGCCAGTTACCAACGTGATTTACGTTCTGAGCACGACGATACGTCAGCAAACGACAGGAACGATGCGACGCGTTACACATTTTTCCTGTCGTATCATGGACAGAAAAAATCGATGGGAGAGACGATAGATACAAGTAGATACACAATCGTTTCACGAATTTGCGAATTCGGTCCAACATCATTTTTCAGCTACATCGAATTTGTTGCTTTTTTATAACCTACAGTTGCTTACAAAAATATTCGAACACTTGTAGAAACCTTTTACGAATATATAATATTATGTTTATTATATAAAACTTCTCGAAATTTCACCAGCACTGTGATGAAATGCAACTATTATAAATTGTATTGATAAAATTTGAATCTTCGTGTATCTAAACCTTTCGGAGGGGAGGCAAACAGATTATATTATTGGAGTTCATATAATAGAAATTCACTTATTCTTGGTCTTATTTTGTCTATTATTTTTCGTTCAAATAACACACGTAGGAGCTCACGTCCAAATAAGTTAAAAAGTCTGTTACTGGGACACTAACTAAAATCTCGTTTCGATAAATAAAGTTTTACTCTAATGAAATTTGAAACTGTTTTGTGTAACACATACTGTATACGTACATAGTACATTTCTTTAATATTCAAATATTTTCGTGAACTACTGTACGAAAATCCTAGGAAAAAAAAAAAAAAAATAGAACGAGTCTATTTTTTAATACATCGCTTCATTTCTATTAAAAATAAAAACCATAGGTTACATAGGAAAAGAAATTCGGTGTGCCTGAAAACGAAGTTTAGTTGTTGAATTTTGCTACACGAGCATGTTTCATTCAGTTTCTTCGGATTGGAGGGATCGATTAACGGGGAACGGACTCGTTGCACCGGACGGGACGCAATTAGAGCTGATACGCGTGTAATTAGCAGGAACGGCGAAACGGGCCGGTTCACGGTGACATTTTGAAGATTTGAGATTAACGGTGGCCGTGATGCGTAAACCGGCTCGGACCGGGGAAATTGAAGCGCCGCTGCGCTGTTCGTTTGACTTGTAAATTGCTGAAAGCACCGGTCACGTTCGAGCCGCCCCTTTTTTGCCACGTGAAACGATCGCGACACGACAAAGCGCCAACGGATCAAAATAATGAAACGAAAAATGAAACGTAACGCGTACCGCGCTCGACCTAGAAATCTCCCCTTTGTTTTGTGCACGATGCCGCCGTCGTTTCGTGTTCGACGTGAAAATAATTATTTAATATTTAAGCCCATGGTATCCTGCGTAAACGCTTCCACTCTGTTCCGCTGGTAACATGGCGCCGCTTGCATTTTTAATTTCTCATACGGCGCTTTCAGTTGATCATGCGTCGACCTACGAGTACAAAGGGAGACTCGAAACGTACCAAGGAATAATTGCGTCCCTTTGTGCCTCTGTTTTTCCGCGATTTTGCATCGTTGCTCGACGTTTAATCGTTTGATCGTACGTTCCGCTAAATCACAGGACGAAACGATATTGTATATGAATGAACTTTGTTATCATGAGAGTTGTTTTTTTTTATAAACATATAAATGTACATTTTAGCAATATAAACGTATTCATTCAACGGTCAGAAATTACATGTAACGTATACAGTTTCGGAATAGCTACCAATTAAATTATTGGTTTAACACTCGTCCATCGTTGACGAGTTCTCTAAGCAATGTGATACTGTCATGGAGAAATAGTACGTTATTACAAGCGTCTACGAGGGGAGGAAGGTGTTCCAATTCCCTTACGGAATCATCAGGAGTAGATAGAAAAGTTGTCAGGTGTGTCTTGTCCAACAATTTGGTCACGAGCCTATTATTCGGTTCTTATTCAATCTTATGGACCGTGGCTGAATAAATCGGCGTCGTTTCCTCGTGAATCGCCGACTCTACATCTTTCTTTCTTCCCATTTCACAGTCCTGCCCTTCCTCCCACCCTCTCCACCTACGCCGTTTCTCGCCGCTCTACCTGCAGAATGCAACCGATTCAATTCGAAGTGGCTTCCGAGAGTGGAAGTAGCTCTTCGAGATATATTAAGGACCTTCGAGGAAGTTGATCGAACTCTCCTCCCTTCGACTGCCTAAAATGATCTGCTAGAACGTCAAAGCCGGGATGGAGGCTCAAAGGGAGGAGAGATTGGCTCAAGACGCGTCGTCTGACGCGAGTATCGGTGATAACTTGGGCATTCTGATCGATGAATTAAAGGAGAAACGAACTAGAATGGGCCGAACTCTAAGATTATCGGTAACCGTCCTTCTTCAAGCCGTGCTTAGACGAGAGGAAAATTAGGGAAACGATCTTTCTTCTCCACTAGAAACCCTACCCAGCTGAAATTGATTAACATGTTGGCTGCATAAGACGTGACGTTCCAATTATCTAATTGATTCATCTATTAGTTGTAAATAATGTTGCTTCGTAGACTCGTCAATTCAACTAATGATTCAACCGTCTACCGATTTTAGAATCTCAGTATGTATCTCGAATCGACTATCAGGTATCACTGTTTCACTCTATCTGTCGATCCATTTCTTATCGTACTAGATTCCTAGTATAGATTTTCCCTTTTTAAACTGGTCAAATACCTCGCGGTGAGTATTAAAAGGTCGATCGTTAAAAGGAATATCGTAGTGTCTCATAAAAGTATTCGAACATTTATCATAGGAAACTTTTACGTATACATACGACGATAAAATGTTTCTATAAGTGTTCGAATGCTTATGTGGATTATACTATGTATTTTTAATATTTTCCATTAGATTTATTATATAACCTATAATATATCGTTCAGCTAAACAGCTAAGTAAACCACACCGCTGCTAATAATTAAACTTGTCTGTAGGGTGTACTATTACTCCGACATATCGAGATAAATCGCTTGCCCTCATTCTCCTTTGAAGCTTTATCCTCCCCATTTAAAGGTTTAGTCTATGCATCGTTGTTTCTGTTCGTAGGAAAATCAAATTAGAGAAAATGTTCGTGTTATGAGAATATTTCATTAGCCGGTTCGTTGATTGCGGTAGCGTGTTTTTAGCGTTACAATAACGTAGAATGGCGACGGTGTTATTAAACATTGGAGTTTTCCGTTTATCGACGCTGGCCGAAAGCAGAGTAAAAATGAAGTCGCAAAGAGTTTTCTGGATCGGAGAACTTTTATTCGTTTTCTAGCAACTGATCTCCGTCGACCGGCAACTGCTTTCTCCTTTCCTAAATTGCGACCGCTGCACCGACCGAAAAAGGTCTACCTCTCTGATCCTGACCGCTCATTTAGCAGAACATCATATATGATACCGGCAAATTAGAAATCAACCCTTAATCGCGAACAGCTTTCTCCCCCTACATGGCTTACAAAGGGAAGGCATAAAAGGACTGCCTGTCTTTCGGCGGTAGCTTCTATTTAAAAGTGGCAGATCACATCGAAGTTATAGGATTGGTTTTTGTAACGTTAAGTTACTAAATCCTTCCTTAATTATGGAGAAACCAATTAAATGGATCAAGACATTCACTGCTAAGAAGTACAGTCGTTCATCCCATAAATTGTATGATGAATTTCTTCATATGAGGTCTTTTTATTTCAATGATATCTGTTCCAATATATTATATACATATTCTATTGATTTTGAAAATTTAGACAATCTGCTAAATCGAAAGATATAAAAATAGCTTATAAGTTGACGAGGTTTTGAAAAATATCAAAAATACGATTATTAAGAGAAGCAACAATTTAGTATTTTCAATAATTTACGATAATTTAGTATTACGATACTTTTAAAATTATAAAGTGGATGGAATAATAGGAATTCAACTCGAACAATAAAGAAGGTAATTTTGGTAACAAGTATTTTAAAATTGCTCCCCCATAAAAAATGAAATATGCAACTTAGAGTTCTTCCCTCGTAGTCTTTAAGTGCGTAACCATGTTACACTAAAAAATCTCTCAACAAAAAAGAGTATATCACGGTGACAAAATCGGGTAGAAATTCGTAAATCACGAGTCCTTTCAACGCGTATGATTTTTCTATACATCTTTTCACATCCTTTTGCTCAATTTTTGTTCGTGCTACCACATCGACGTATTTTCCCTTTCATGGAGTCGACGACTGTGAGAAGCGTTATTCGAATCATGGTGAAACGTCAGCGGGAACTAATAGAATTACAAAGGGGTGACCGGTTTTTTTAAAGAGATCCGCACCTCTTGGAAAAGATTACGCCGCAATTTCACGTTTCACCGTGCCATGAAAGTTAATTTGCAAAACTGCTGTCACGCGGTCGCGGTCGTCGCGATTTTGACGCTGTACGGTCGCGAGCATGAAAAATATTGGCGTTTCGACAGAGCGACTCGTCCCGCAGAAAATAAACACCGCCGGCAGGCCGCAATATCTCGTTATTTAATTGTTTCGCATCGGTCTGTTAGCCGTCGACAGGTTATCGCTTGTTTCAAACCCCGTCTTCCATTCGAATACGTTCTTCTAATTGGACAGCGGAACGGTTTAATCGAGTTGGTTACAATATGGAAAAGCCTGCGGTGTTAGAAGAAAAAGGAAAATTGAAACCTCTGGACGACGAAACCATTTTCGACGACCATCAAATAGGCGGAGGGTGAAGGGCTTCCGAAATGTAGGAACCACCGAATAGCGCGGACGAAATTAAAGGAAGCAATCGATCAAACGGGAATTTAGCCGCAAAACCATTTCGCTAAACGAGCCATCGTGTTTCGTTCGGTTTTAAGTAATTCTTCCCAAACCGCGCTGATTGGGACCTGAAAATTTCATCGGCGGGTTAATCCGGTGGTAACTCGTTTCAACGTTAAGAGAACGCAGCTTTGGCGGCGAATAAGATCGATCGATGAAGATCAGTTTGATAGCGGCGCCAAGTTGCAACGGTGGACCATCCACGGCATTATTTAACAACGAGGAACGGAGGGAAGCACGCTCGGTACAATTACTCCCTGATGATTCGCAGCTGAGAGTGCAGCCGCCAGTTCGTCCGGAAGCCATTTCTCGGGAATTTCGCGCCTTCCAAGGAGAAACTGCGGCGCAAATGGAGCAGCAAAGCCTCGTAGATAGAAAGCAGCTAACGCCGAGACGAGAGCAGAGAGGAAAGGCGAGACGATGGTTCTTCGCTGGTTGATGCGGACAAGGACGACGCGATAATCGAACGGTCATTTGCTAAAACGCAGCGCCGCCTCGGCCAGGAGAATCAACAGCTGACGTTTCTCGATTAGGCGCCAGACGGGAATGGAATTGCAGTTCCCGGGGAAAGGGTTGTTGCCGCTTTTTGGTCGACCTACTTGCGAATACGAGAGATCCTCCGTACATTACTGATAACGACATGAAAAGATAATCGTTCTACGAAAGCGGCACGTTCCGGCGTAAGTGATGAATTCGGTTTCTTGCTTTCGCTCGACTTCGGGGGAAGAAAGATCGGGAACTACTCGCAAGGATGGGGGTAGAAAACGCGCGAAGTTTTGTAGGTTGAAAGATAAAAGACAAGCGAGAGAGACAAAGAAGGGAACGAGGGAAAAATGGAGGGATGGAATCGTGGAATAGAAAAAGAATCGATGAAAAAAGGTAGAGAAAGAACGAGGGTGAGATAGAAGGGAAGAGACAGAGGATTGAAATCGATTCGCATTGGAAACGTTAAAACGTTTCCTGCGTGGCGGTGGTGGGATACCAGACGACGAACAAAATCGAGGATGCCCCGTCATTTATGTAAATAGCTTATCCACGGGTTGTTAGATACATAATACTCTTCAGGTAAAATCTCCATATGAATATTGCGTATAAATGCGCGTGGTATAGGCCTGTTCATATGTTAATGCTTTTCCAGCGAGCCACGGCAACAGAGTGCAAATTAATGTCGAGAAATGGAAAAATCTTCTATTTACATCACGTTGACACGCGCATCCTCCGCTTGATATTTCCGCGGCGGGCTTCTTGTAATTAGCATTCATCCGCTGGGAATCGCGGTGTCGAGTGACGGTGCGCCGAGATTGATTTATGGTAATGCTTCGTCCCCCGTTCGAAAATTTCGACTACGCGACACGAACTCTAAACGAGCGAGGGTTGTCTTCCACGTAGAATAATTCGGTTACCCATTAAGTCTCTGCCAGACACAGTTCTTTCATCGCGAAAAGTGATCCGAAAGTCTTCCGTTTTACGACCCAACTACTCCTTTGTTTCCGGCAACTTTAACTATAGTCGAGGCTACAACAAGAAGTTCTCAGAGTTAATTCTGACCGTGGCAGTCTTTCGACGCACAATCGTGAGGGATTGATCGCGTTTGACGTGGTATGCCTGACAATAGAAAAGTTTCTGAACGTTGCTGCCTTAACCAGATGCAATCTTTTGTGCTGAAAGGAACCTGACTGCGCAGACACCTGAGAGATCTACTGCACGTTGTTGCACGATCATGCGGAATTTGGAAATGAGGTCGTGTCGTAAAAGGTATTTTACGTGCACTGAAGAAAAGAGACTACGAAATTAGGGGAAAAAGAAAGGAAAAGGAATTAGGGGAAAGAACTGACACGACAGAAAAGAAAAGAATAAGCTTCTCATGTATTTACATTTATAATTATTCAAACTACTTCAGAAATGGATATTGCTTGAACAATAAAAATTTAAGACTCGTAGAATATTTATCCAATGGTAGAGTTAGTTGGAAGTGTTATCGCATTAATAAATAATCGTCTGTATTAAGAATAGTAAGAAAGCTTTATTTAGCGTTTGTGGAAGAAGTGAAATAAATTATAAAAGCTGTTAAATTGTTCAAATAACCATAAATAACTACATTCATACCCTCGTTTACAAGTATTGGGACATTTTCTGCTTCCATATGAAATCCAATATCCGATTTAGATTATTACAAAAACGATTAATAAAAAGTATATCAGACTTTTACAAATATATACGATAAACATTGGCAAAAGTCATTCATAAAGATTTATAAGATTTATAAAGAAATGCATTAATAATTATGCTTTGGTCCTACAATATTCTAATTCAAATCTCATTAAAAACATATGGGATGAAATTAACAAATAATTCTGGTCAATATGTGTCTAAATTTAATTTGTAGAATCATTTATGGTGGAATCAAATAACAACCAGTATAGGAGAACTAATGATACGAATATTGAGATTGATTGAAACAATTATCAGGAGATATAACGAATATTGTATTAATATAGATGAATTTAGTTTAATTATATATAATTAATGTGTTTATTATTGTAAGATTAAACACATGAGTTCTATATAGTTAGTGGTTTCATAATCCTAAATGTCAAATACATAAGTAATATTGAATGTAGAAATTCTTTTTAATCTAAAAATAATATTGAACGTTAAATGTATGAGTAATATAGAATATATGAGTTTCTTATAGTCTAAAGATTAATTCTTAATGATTTTAATATTTTTAATAAGTGTTTTGATAGGTAGTTCTAAACCTGGAAGTACATTCGATAACAAGTAGGGATATCAAACGACCGTGTTACTAAAACAATTCCGAGGTTACAGAGCCCGTGTCAGTCCTCGACGTACTCGTAGTCCAGGATCTCCATTTCCGAAGATTGAGCTCAATTTCAAACTCATTTCATTAAGGGGATCATCAGGTGGGGAATCGCGTTCAGCTTCCTTGGTATGAGTCGTTCAACTTTTAGGTCGCTAGCCGTGGATAAAGCTCGCGGAGAAGAGAGGTTAATTAAACTAATGCAAAAGTATACAAGAGAAGAAGCCGAAGGGAAATATTGAGAGTTCGTATCCAACTTGATCTCGACCAGCCGTCCAATTGAATTTTCCTCCAAGAAACTCATCTGAACGAATATCCTATCTTTTCTGTTTCGTCGAACCATTCAACCCTTCCTTTCTCGATCATTTACGAACATATAATCAAGTAATGTACGGTAGAATTATATCAGTAACTAATTTGAAACGTAATTCTTCAGACATTCATCATATCTAAATAATACGTGGATAATTTAATGACGGGCACCCTGGGAGTTCGATAACGTGTGTTAGCTCGTTTGCTAGCAATGAATAATTTCATGGATTATAACTTTCGCAATCGAATACAGTTGCAAACTCTCTGATAGTTCTAGATAATCCAGCGTTGTTAGAATACAAATTACAATGTACTCGTTAAACGTATATGATCGATATAAGCTAGGAAAGAAGCAAGGAAAGTTCGGTGTTCCATTACAGTTAATCTTTTATTACAACATGAGATTGTATCCTGTTTCAATTTTCACGAGCAGATCTATTCTTCATCCTCTAATTTAAATAAAAGCGTTGTTGAGCAAGGTCGGATACCATAACGCTTCTTTCGTCGGCGAATCAAATTGAAACAAAATAAAAAAAAATAGAAAATGAAATGAAAAGAAAACAAAAATAAAAACATACATGAAAGGAGAACCAAAAATACAATTGAAGCGAAACGTATTGTTTGCGTTCGGTGTTTGAAACACGTAGAATAATTGCATTAACAGATATTAACTGGTGCATGACGATGCAAACGTATCTAAAAAATTGTATCAGTTAGCGCGAAAGAACAAACAGACTAGCCATCCGTTTGACAGTTGTATACGTTGATGTGTTCGGTTAGAAAATGCTTTGACAGGGTATCTCGATCTTTCTATCATATTCTGCACGACATGGCAAACGAATTACAAAAAATAACTGAAAAGGAAAGGATAAAGACAGAGGAGAGAAACGGAAAACTGGAAGAGATTTTTTCTTAGGGCCAACGTTATCGCTTGGGAAAAATCGACGAATGTTAGCGTGAATTCAGTAAAACGATGTATTCGCATTAACTGGCTCAAACTAATTTCCACATAATTACGAAAGACCATATTGGCCTTTGTTGACTCCGTAGTCGTCCAAGTAAATCTGGTAGTCAACCAACTGAAGGAAACGTTAGAGAGTCCCGTCTAGTCGGTCAAAAATTACGACACCTGATTATAAGATCAGTAACTTGTAGAAATAACGAACAAAGGGCAGAACAAAATACAATAGCTAGCTAGAAATAGGATGCAATTAAATCATCAAATTGTATCGTATGTATAATTCACACCAAGTTCTCTTTTTACCGTCGTTACATTTGCGAGACAATGTCAGAACGCGGGGAGACAAAGATTGCTTTGGGAAATGTAATAAAACTTTCATGTAACTCCATAAACTGTACAATTTGGCTCGTTTAATTCTAGATCAATGCAAATTGGATTGGCCACAACGTCCCGGTTACTGTCGTCCACGTCTGATCGGGCACCGTCCTATTCTACTTAACCGGTTCGACTTCGACATACTCTACTCGCCAAACTAAGTACAATAATTTAGATCTATTACGTTACATCACGTCCAATTTCGTCACGCTCAAATCATGTCCTCTTTGACTTGTCTGATGAGTTTCAATCCTGGTCAATACTTTCAATTCAACTTGTCAATATAGTTGTTTTCGCTTGTCTATTGTAGGAAGAGTAAATCGAGGATCATTATTTCGACGTCTTGCCCGATTTAAACGTTGCCAACTGCATCAAGTACTCAGCGAATCGTCAAAGTTTATCCAAAGAACGATACTTCTCTACTTTTACCGACCACAGAAATAAGATCGTTGCCCGATGGGAACACATTTGAAGATAGCCATTACTTTACGATCTTTCTCGCTACTTCGACCATAGCGCCGTACCGTGAAAGTGTGTAATCCAGAGGGGTTAAGTGTGCTCGATAGACCGTTAAAGGCAACGACTATGTTTGCCGTGTCGCGCAAGTTACGTTCCAACTTCCATAATGCGAGATTTCAGGGAGAGAGAGAGACAGAGAAGGAGAAAGAGAGAGAGAGAGAGAGAGAGAGAGAAAGGGGTGGAGGAGAGCGGAAGGAACGATTCTCGAGAAGATTACGCTAGATTCGATTGCGGAGACCACTTCTCGTTCATCAATATACGCTGACCATTTACGAATAAATAGCCGGCTGGTGAACAATGCTTCGCAACGTGTCGACCTATTGAAGGAATGAACCGTGACCGAAAGAATGACCTCTCGGCGACGAGTGCCATCATCGTGTTTCAACTGAAAAACCTCGAAACTGCGACGTCCCACAAAGAATACTAAAGCTATCTATTCTTGTTGCCTGATCTATTTCCATTGAACTCGATTGAACACGATTGAACTCGACAGCTTTTTATTGAGCGTTATTATTACTTATCTATTTAGTTGATTTCATTTTGTTGATTTGACTACGTGGATTTTTATAAGATATATTTTAAACGGCGCTTTATATTATTTGTCAAATATAAATTTTCAGTAAACTTCGTCCCGATATTTTTAGAAATTGTTGAATGGAAAATGAGTGAATAAACGTCAAACTCTTAGCACTTTAATCAATATCCTCGATCAATCCTTTGCGAGATGATACGTCACAGGGCGATACTTGGCAATATAATCTCCCCTGAAAGTCGTCAGAGTTGTTTTTTAAGTTGGCGGAAATGTAGGCGTTTTCACTGAGTAAGGGAAAGTGGATGCTTGGAGGGCTGTACGCACCCTAGATCCTTAGCGACCACCTAAAGCCTCGAACCTCGGTGACAAGGTTTCCGATGCGTTTCGATTGGGGCGTTCTGCAACTGGTTAATTTGGTGAACAATTTCTCTCGGAAATCCGAAGTCCCGTTTACATCGCAAACCTCGTTTTTCAGCCCGCTCCTCGCTTGCAAAATTTTTAATTTTATCCTTTTACTAAATAAATATATTCGGTAATGGTGATATTCATACCATATTGTTTTGGTTTAGCAAATGCTCATTATAACGAGCTTTGCTTCGGGTAAAGTTATAAAAGCAATTTAAAACTCGTTCGAAAAAGAGTAATGAATAATAATATTAGTATGAAGTTGAAGTTTCCATCATTAATATTGGTACCACTCGGATTTAAAAAATCATTTTCATGGTTCAATAATACCCTTACAGTTCAACTAAATCAAATTTAAAAAGAACTATGATTCTAAAGCGAAGTTTCTGAATTATTACAAAGTTCTACGACGAACCGATTCAGGTCATACTCGCTGTACTTTATATACCGCGCTGGTTTTATTCTTAAAAAGTCCCTGGAAACGGCGACTATCGCGCGCAGCTTTGTAATTGAGAAGCATGGGTGAGATGCCTCGACGAGGTTTATAGGGAGATCGGCGTTAATTATTCCAATGTGTACTAATTGCTGATTCGGTGGATTATCTGGTTATCTACTCGTGCAACCAGTCTCTATCTTTTCTCTCTCACTTCTACATTTTCCCATCTCTCTCTTCTTACCCTGTGGCGCTTAACGGCTTACACGGCTCGACGCGGTCACTTCAAGTTTCACGGAAATTTTTCGATCGAATTTCCATCGTTCCCATACTTATCTCGCCTTCCTAACGAGCTTTCCTTTCGAAACGTCCTTTTCCCTAAACGACGTTCATTTTAGAAGAAAAGAAAGCGTCCTAGAAGCATTTCAGACGCATTATTCCCGCGTTTACTCTCGCCGTTAATGAATCCACAATTTTTTAATGCGGGTATATACGCCGCGTAAATATCACGGGAGCATTCAAGCGAAATAGCTTGGTAGCTTATAGGACGAAAAGTAGCGGATAATAGCGGTCGAAATTACGCTGCCGCTGCGGTTAGTTAGTAATAATTAGGGCGTTAGCAATAATTAATAAGAACGCGAAGCGAAGCTAGCAGGGCAAGCGGAAAGGGAGGACAGGTAAAATACTTTTATTCCGCGCAATCGTATTATCGTTCGGCATCCGATTAAAAAGATTGCACCACTTCGATGCCGCTCATCCGGACATTGTATTGTCCAATCGGAATGGTAACCGGTCGAATCTATTTTAACGAGAGACGAGAATTTACAACAAATTAATTGCTAATTAATTTCCAACATACCGGGAGGATGCACACTTTATGAACGTATCAGTTTGGACAACTTCCCTGTAACCTGCCTTAATTAACTTACTCGCGTCAGTTCCCTTATACGTTGTATTTGATTATACGGTAAAATCAGAGATAAAAAGGGAAATATTACTCAGGAGAAAGTAGAGACAAAAAAGAAAAAGACGGAAAAGAAAAAGGACGAAAAATTTGTTCACGTGGAGGAAAAATAAAATCTGAATTGACGAGGGTTCCAGCGGCCATCATTATACCCGCAGTTTAAAAGGTTTTAAGTATCCAAAGGCTTATAATACCGGTCGAGGCTGCCGGGACCAGGAAGATTCGCTATGGACTAATCTTCTTGAATTTATGGACCCGCCCGATAATGTTCCCGCCTTCCTTTTACCTTAATTCTAGCCCAGACTGCTCATTCCGCTCTTACGAATTTCACAGGCATTTTTCCATTTCCACCCCGGGCAGAGACCGTTTTTTCCCTCGTTTCCCCTTTTTTCATTTCCGTTTCGCATTAAAATCCCTTGCCCGGTGAACAATAGGGTTTAACGTGACCGCCGCTATCGATCTCGCATAATAACTTAAATGTAGTAACGTACTTGCCTCTTACGCTGATCACTGGCTTTTTATGCTCCCATCATATCGTAACCTCTCTCTTTGGCTTCACAGCCGAGGGAAACAATTCCGTCAAGTAGTCTGATGACATTTCTGATATTCGTGTAGTTATTCATTAAGCAACTGGGACGATTCATTGCTAACACAAAATATTGATTCTATTACGTTACTAATATCTAACTAAATTAAACTAAATATCTACATCTTAAAAGATAGGGCGATCACGAATCAAGAAAGATTATAAGGGCGGGTTTCAGCAAACGTAGTTCATTTTAAGGTTAATGAAGTCTCTTATTAAGTGTTCCATTATTCCATTATTTTAAGATTAATCTGGTTTTTATTTGCCTCAATATATCTAACTCTTGTTAATCTTGTTTAATGAACGTCATATAGTTATTTTAAGGCAATTTGCTGGTACAAAATATCACACATACATTAACTCGTTATGTATGATATTACGTCATTATTTATCTACGCTCAACCTGTAGGGTTCGCACCGTACTCGTGATGTTCTCGTTATGCCAGTTTGCTCGCATCAGCCATTATGACAAAACGAATGCATCAGGTGTCACGTATAATCAGCTTTTCTAATATTTAACTCTGAAACAGTAATTCCCGATCACGCAATTTCTCTACACTAATCTCTACACAATATGACCGAAACGCTACCTATCTTTTTCGAATCGATCGAAAAATTCGCTAACATCCTTGCAATCTCGACTTGCTCTTTCCTAAAATCAACACCAGTTTTATACTCGACGAAACAGAGAAACGAATCGAGTTAGGGTCCGGAACACGACGACGCCACGATGAAACGCCAACATTTGCATTCGACGGATGCGAATCTTTTGCCGTGAATCAAAAAAGCCGCGCGCACATCGCGCGATCGCCGCTTTTTCTCGGTGGCGAATCGCGGCAATTTCCCCGGGCGATTTACCATTCGATTTCCGGCCTCCTTTTTTCCCGAATGAGGCCGAGGGATCGTTCTCGGAGGATCTTCCGGCGTAATCCGCGACCGCGATCGATAGATCCGCCGGACACCGGTCATTTATATTTATGGGGGTCCGTGGATCCGTGAGCTGTAACATTATTCAGCGGAGGGTAGGAAGAGCACTGCGACGGACAACGCGGCTCGTTAAAAATTGAATCTATCTGCGCGGCCGAGCTTGAAATTCAAATTCGACGAGGAGCAGCTCCGCCCGCCGAACCTTCCAGTCTATAATCGATACACATAACGCAACGCGATATTCGCGGTGAACAGACGATCGGAGCAGAGCGATCACCCATCGCGTGATACGGCAGAGAAAGAAATAAACGTTGCCAGTTGGCGAATCGAATGTGATAAAAAATTTCAGTCGGTATTGTACATATATTAACAGTAATCGATTCTTTCTATTTACTATTACGTTAATCTTCATCTTTTTGTATGATAATTGACAAATTAATGATATTGATAAATTATACATTGTAGATCACACATAGATTTCTGTCGTACAATTTTACTAGCTTTCGTCAAATAGAGTATTCAGACAATTTATAGTTTATACAATTTTCTGACATGTCTGTCAGTGATATGATTCGCACTATATCAGTTAAGGTTAATATTTTAACGATTATGAAACAATTGCATAATAAGTATGCAAACAATATGTAATACAAATACGTTAAATAAATGATGTATACACAATAACCAAAACTAAGAGGCTTTCGTAGATAAATTTGTTTGTACATTATCCTTAATATTCAAACCAATATCTAGATTAATTTGAAAGATACAATTTAACTAAAATCATCGTTTACAGTAAAATCACTCCGTCCACAAAGTGTCAATCTGTCTGTTTATTGTTGAATATTTCTTTATAAACCTCGCTATATTTGGTAAAGTACGAGCAGAATCAAAGGACAAAGAATATTTGGTGTCGAACAATTACAGTAAGACCGAGGATGATTTTTAAGACGGTAGCCATTGTCGTTCGGTTGACATGTTTCCCCGGCGGCTTTCATTACTTTTAATTCTATCTTGCGCTGATTACGCTGGGAATACTTAAGCTGTGCACGGTATTTTTTAATTACGGCTGATGCACCCTCGTAGATGAGCCAGCCGGCGCAGCGTTTCATCGATCGCCTCCCAGGGCCCAGACTACTTCCTCGAATATTGCAAAACCCTGAAGAAACCGCGAAAATCTTCACCGCGACCGCTCTCTCTCTCTCTCTCTCTCTCCCTCTCCTCTCTCTATCGAACCTTCTCTGGATGGTAAAAGAGAAAATGGAAGGAGAAGGTGAAGGAGATTAATTTCACCCAGGATCTGTTCGAGGCAGCCAGACATACCTACGCATTGTGATCGCGATGGGTTGAATGAAGACCTCCTTCAACAGCCTTAAAGGATACCAAGACTGATTAATTAAAAATAAAGGTGAAGAATTTAACTAGAGAGCTGCTTAAAAACGTCGCTCATTCTTCTCCCTTACGAAATTTCTCCTAAATTGGTTGAAAAACTAACCCGTTGGAATTTCTGGGAAATAAAGGTAATTACAAGAGCCTCGAAGCGGCGCTCAGAGCACAAACTTTAAGGTACTTGTACTCAGTAACCGGCGCGTTAGGTTTAGAAAAGCCGTTTAACGGAGCTATCCTCCTTAATCTCTTTTTCAAAGCTGCTCCGTACCGCGCCTGCCATAATGGTTATTTACCAACAATAATTTTAAACGGATCGATCGCCTGAATTTACTTGTTAAATAGACTCAACGATAATTCGATCTTTCGAAATCTTCGTAGCACTGGCCGTTCTTACCTTGACAATTTTGCGATTAGATTATCTTATAATGCGAGCAACAAATTCGACACATTGTCATAGCGAAACATTTTGCAAAAAAGAAACAAGTTTTGTTCTGTTTCTCATTTTCCAGCAATTTTCATTCGATGGACCTACAATCACGTATCACTCGTACTTAACTCTAAATCATATTCATGACACGTTATAATATATCGGTAGCTATTGTAATAAGAGCAATAAATTTTCCTGTTAGAGATGAACAAAATAAAAAATTCTAGAAAGAGGGAGCAAAAATTTTCACGGGAACATGCAAGTAAGTGGAGTTAGCGTTTCTGGACGGTGCACAAGTCAAGTCAGATTAATTTCCTCCGGATCCAACGCAGTCAGACGTATCCGACGCGTTCTGATCGACCGGTGAATGGAGCGGTCACGCGGTTTATCTTGGCCGGCGAAGGACACCGCGACGTTGACGATTAATCGCACGGTCGAACAATGGAAAGTAACCCGACGGTTTAATCTGCGTCTCGAATGAATTAATCGGGGCGGACAGGCGGTGCTTGGTACTGTTTCCGGTTGCTAGGCGACACAACCTCACGCCGGCTCCGTGAAACGCCAGTGTTTCAACGCCGTTGGTCCGAATGGCGTCTAAGAGCTTTCTAATTCTAAGCTGCCTAATCTGAACGCCACTTCTGATTTGTCCCCGGGCGATTAAACGTTTCCCGTGCCTGCCCCGTCGCATGTTTTTGCCCTGCAGCGAGCGCCGCTGCGATCGATCGCGAGAAAACCAGAGAAAAACTGGAAGAATGAATATCCGGCGTTGACGTATCGCTGGATGTTCGCCGGAAACGCGTGCTACGAAGTTTTAGCGCCCGCCGTAACTCGCTGGTTATGGTTTTTCAGAGCTTGGGTCAAGCGCCGAAACGTCGTTGCGGACGGAGATTTTCATTTCTACTTTTTTGTCACTGCTTTTTTCCCTTTTTCTTCTTTCGCTACGGTAAACGAGGATTTTTCAAGAGAATCGCTTTTAGAGAGTGGAATGTTAAGGTGGAAAGGTCGTGCTTGATTTTTTAGATTTCTGTGTAGGTATGGTCATTAAAGTAATGAGGATTGACTATGTAGAAACTCGTTCTGACTTCGAAATTAACTTTAAATGGCAGGCAGATGCTCCCAGACTAACGCAGCTACTGGATGTACGGTTAGCTTGGTCCAACACTGAAACTTCGTTATGTATAGGTTTGGAGGATAAATTCTGAATAAAACTTAAGATATTTCCATTAAAGACATTTTCATTGAAAAAGAAACAAGATTTATGTGTATACAGAATTATGTATACACAGGAAAGCTCTATTTATTGCTACTTGATCTGCTAGTTATAATAAAATTCCTATATTATTATATTATTACCTATATATTTTACATTATACTTTTACCCTTAAGTTGTTGTACACAATATTGACAGAGTATTGATTCTTTTAGGAGCCACTCCAACGAACGTTGATTCAATGATCGAGAATTAATCTCAGCCGATCTGAGCCACATATCCGATTTTTGAATGATACGATTCTCGTAATTGAAAAAAGAAACATTCACTATGAAAGGGTTAGTCGTGACTTGGGTCAACTTGTCATATCACGGAGAACGACATCCAAAAGGAAACTGTAGAAAAACATGCAGCTTTTTAGGGTGCCATAAATTAGACTGTCGTAGATACTGTATCGGTCACTAGGGGCTGATTATTTTGTAAGCACGATACAAAGAAGGTCATTCCTGGTCGAGCCATCCATGAGAACTATACGGAACATTAAAAAACTGCAGATTCTATTCTACCTTTACCTTATAAATTTTCACTAAGCTTTAACGTCAAAAAGCTAGTCGCAGCAGCTTTAAAACTCTTGATACGTATTTGCAGGGACAGCGCGAATAGTCGATCGGTGCAATAGGTCAAACGGGGGTAGGGGGAATCTCATCGGACGGGGCCTCGTTAAAAACGCATAACTCTGTCTAGGCGGAAGCCGAAGGAACGTAAATTCCATAGGCAGTCCGCAGGGAAGAAAGATAGGAAGCTTATTCGGAGGAAACGTCTGGCGAAAAAATCGTACGGAAGTTGCGGACCATGGAAGACGAAAGTCGACGTCGACTGGAAACGAAAATCGGAAAGGTGGCGGGGTAGAGGGTATGGTAGAGGCGTGTGGAAAAGGCAGGAGAAAATTCGGTCGGCCACAATTCCACGGGTTACTTCCAGCACATATTTTCAGGTTAATGACAATTATTATCCGGGCCGGACACGCGCTGCTGTCTGCTGGCCGCAGTTTCCGCAGATAATTGCATTATTTATATGGCAGTGGGTGGATCCGGTCAGTTTCTCCTTTTGGAAAACGCCGGAGCTTTTTCGTCGTTTTCGTGGCAGGAGGACACACGCGAACGCTGCACCACCATCATTCGAAACGCGTACCACAGAAAGAGAGGAAATGACAGAACAGCTTTACGGTAGAATGAACTGGACGTTTCACGCGAGGCTACGTGTTGGTCGAAATGTCGAATGTGGCTTCCGGATTTATTATTCTTTCCCAGTCAACCGTGGGACGAAATAATATTGGCTGACTCCGGCCGTTGTTTGCTTAATTCCCGTGGTATCGCGCCGGCCTGTTTGATCGTCGCGCTACGCTACTCTCGAATGATAATTCTCGCTCCGTTAAATTTCATTGACTGGTGACATAAAATTCGTGCCACCACAGCTCACTCGTTTCTTGTTCCCTTTCTTAGTTTGATTATGGAAAATTGGCATAGGAAGTTTCCCCGCTGACGAGTATTGTAGGTTTAGAAAATGTTTAGGATGAATTCAAATTTTCTAATTATTTCTCTATGAATATTAACTCTGTTCATTTTCAACGGGACCACATTCTGTTATCGATAGAAGCTTCCTTAAATCAGAGAAAAATGTATGTACGAGTTTTCGTTTCAATTGTAAGATAAAATTTTCTTGGATCATTGAAAGATTTCTTGTCGGTTGCGAAGCTAGATCGAGATATAGAAAATTCGAAAAGTACACAAGTGATTGACTACAAAATCGACGATAATTCAAAATCGTGAATTTCCAAAGTTGGCTGGTCCATCCGGAGTCAATAGAAACGATAAACAATTAAGCCAACTACGATCTCATACTATCGGTTCTCATTAAACGTTACGCGAACAATACGCAAAGGCATCGACGTGGTCCACCGGTGTAATGCAACCTAATTAAGCTGACAATAGAT
The DNA here is from genome assembly GCF_910591885.1 of Bombus terrestris. Classification (NCBI taxonomy): domain Eukaryota; kingdom Metazoa; phylum Arthropoda; class Insecta; order Hymenoptera; family Apidae; genus Bombus; species Bombus terrestris. The sequence goes on along the minus strand of NC_063270.1, from coordinate 15,250,642 downwards.
AACCAGGTTGCATGGGACCGTGCGCTCGCGATTCCAATGGATATCCCGAAGGAGAAGATAAGACCTTTGAAATATCGACAGCGGCTGAAGGGTGTATAGAGGTCGAGACAGAGAGATAATCCTCTGGAGTAGTTCCCGCCACGGAGCTTAACCAGTCAAGGATAATCACCGTAAGGCACCTCCTATATCCACGTAAAACGGTATCGACGTCGGCGATCGTCTCGAATTTCAACGAGGCCGCAATAAAGATTCGTCAGACGGTTACCCCGGGAGTCCTCGATGAACCGAATTCAGCGGCTTTTTCCTTTTGCCCTTTTCCGTTTTCTTCATCCCTACCTCGCTCCAGGAGGGTTTGGGACCCCGTTGAGAGATTACAATCCGCGAACCGACCAGGGAATTTCTCTCTGGATTTGACGCCACCGAAAATTGAAGTCGCCTGAGACGCGCGAAGGGCTACGCGATGACTACCTTTTCTTTGCTAAAATGTGCACTTTAGAAAATGGCAAGGTTCTCTTGATGAGAAAACAACATCCCTTGTTTCTGTTATTTAAACTTTAATCTGGGAAAGACGAATTGACTTATTAACATATCTGCGGACTTTTACACATTTCTGTGAAATTTGGAGGTGAAAAATGCACAAAATGCACGTAATATGCAAAAATATATAGAATATACAGGATATAGTACTCGTTATAATATTTAATAAAACATATTTCTACATAGTTTCTGTTTTATTAAATATCTCCAGAATGACATGAATTTGTATGTTATTACGTTTGTATGTTTTAACTTACACGAGTTGCTATTGTTAGAGATCCACTGCTGCATCACGTATTGTTTTATTTGTAATAACATGTTAATTTGCATCTAGTGACATAAACTTATGTGTCATGAGAGTCTCATACTGTTCGTTTAATGACATATGTGAATGCGTTATACATCTTATTTGAAGAAATTTTGAACTGAAAGAAGAATATTCCAAATAAAGGATTTTGATCTAGTACAAGCCGTCAGTATAATTTTTACTATTAAATAAGCTTAAACCGCTTTCGATTTTGATCCTTCTACAGCTACCTTTGCATTTATAAACTGTAAGCGTAAATTCCGTTTTTCGATACCCTATATTATTTTTATCGATATTTTTCATTCACTTCCTTTCCTGATATTGTATAATATATATGTAACATATGATAGAGTACACGTTACAATATTTTCTTTCTCTTCCATTTCTATATTCGAAACAGTATTATGATAGTAAATTTAAAAGAGTGCGGTTTAGTTGAGGAATAGAAATTCCCAAAATTCATAAATCATTAACGTACATGTTAAATGATGTAATTCATGAATGTCATTAATTTCATTTCAGCAATGATAACTTCAATTATCGTTGGTCATGACCTATATCTGGACGAATAACGGGTGAAGGTTAATTCCCACGTAATTAACCAAAGTGTCTAATTACAGTTGATACATTCTATACTTCAAAATGGGATATGTGTCAAATAAAGAAGAAAGAAAATTCCGATTCCATTTAAATAGCAGTTTGAAATATTTGATAAATTGTTCACACGCAGCGGCACAAAGGCAACACGCTAATCGCAACCGATTGGCGGAATCGATTTTGTGAAAGCCAGGAAATTTCGCGGGATGAGAAGCTGTGCTGCAACACGGCGAGGATTTTAGTATAGGGGAGTTAACGGTTTCTGAATTCCCACAGGTTGGAACTGCGAAATCAGGCGTCGGGAGAATCCTCTAATCAGCAGCTTATCGACACTTTTCAATATGCACACGGGTGGTCCTCTGTCGCCCCGCACGAAATAAAGATTTAATTCGATTGCCGATAATTAGTTATCTGGCGTTTCAGTGGGCCACTAATAACTGGATTTAGCGTAGAAAGCCGGCGAATTAGCAACTCGTCGAAAAGCCGTAATTACCAGCGATCGTAATGCTCGTGGAAAGCAGGATTTCAAATACGCTTCGGTAACAAATCCGTAAATTACGCACGCGCGCAATCCGCTATTTTCTGCTCTACTTTACTTGTCAAAATTTCACCTGTCCAAGGTGTAATGTTCTCGGATGTTGCAAGCAACTTTTCCCATAGCTTTCGTAGCGCGACGCTTTAAAGCCTTTTCCATCCTAGACGACGTGGGAGGCAAAGGATGAAGAAGGAGAGAAAAAGGACGAGGCGAAGTAAGAAAACGAGTGAGCGGATTTTAAACCGTCGAAATCTGGGAAAATGTCGTTAAGCCATGGATTAATCTATCCATAAAGGTTCGCCACGGCGCGGCCGCATTACCTGGCCCGGGTACAGATATGCAAACGAGCTCATGCTTCGCTTATCGTACGCTTATCGATTTTCGCAACGTGTTTAATGCCGGTTGTCGGTAATAAAGTCGAAAGATCGATGCCGGGAGAACCAACTTTCGCCGCAAAACTACCTCCTGGTTTAATCGTAATAAACACCAGCTTCGTTTCAGGCGGTCGAAACGGAAACAACCAACTCGGCGAATGAAGTTACACACGCCGCTATTTTGATTCAGTTTCGCGTTGATACATATATACACAGAGTTTCTGTTAAACGTTGATAACGTCAATCGAATCGTAGTCGTGTAACGTGTGTGTGTGTGTACGCGTTAACTATTATTTGGCGTGTAACCCGGTCATTCGACCTCGTGTACGCTCGAGCAGGAAATCGATCGAGCGCGACAAGATTTATTCCGACATCAGCGTTGCCGATTACGACCATTGATCCTTTTTTTTCTTCTACGAAAAACCTTGCTCCTTCTTCCTTCTTACCTTTTTCTATTTTTCTTTTTTTACTTTGACCGAACAGAAGTGGCCAAATAATTCGTGGTGAGACTGCATCATATTTCATGTGGCTCTCGATTCAGAGACGGCCGCCGGCTAGAAGAATTTATTAAATCGGTCAAATTTATAACCTCCCGGCAAATTTTTCAACCAGCTCGTAAGACTGTATTTTCATCGCGCGCAAAATTGATTTCGCGCCCGCCGAAGGCGCCAGAATTGGCCCGCTACCCTTTGAACAGAGAGAAAGTGGCCTGCGCACTCCATTCGCTAAAGTAGGCATTTAATCGCACCGAATAAATTTTACCCGCCTTAATAAATCTTCCGACGTCAGACCAGCCCCGATCGTCTCGCGTTTTTTTGAACTATGCACGGAGGCGCGCGCGCGCGCGCTATCACGCTTTCACTCACGAGCCACCCTTCTGCGCTCGCCCTCGGTAGCACCAGCCGTTGCCTTTTCCCACATCCGCGAATATATTCCGCGTCCCTGGCCACTCCTCCCCTGTTCCCTTTTTCTCTTATTTCCGTCGACCGTGAAATTGCTTGTCCTATGCGACTCTCGTCGCTCCCTCGTCGCCTTCTTTCCTCATTCATCTTCGCGCGGCGGTTCGTTCTTTTAAATCATCTCGAAAGGCGTCTGGACGCATTGCCGGAGCACCGTGCATAATTAAAAGTTCTCGTTTACCTAACAGCTCGGCAGAGGCCGAGGTATCCGGAATGTAGATCTTGTGTCAATAAATTTATGAGCCGATCCGTGTCCTCTAATTTTCACGAACGATTTATCTACCATTAATTTCTCTCAAATATTTAAATACTAAGTTTGAGACTGTTTTTGGTTCGAGAAGAAACCGTAATTGATCCATCAAAAGATTTTCTTTTCGATAAGATTACATTAGACGGTAAGTTAAATTCTATTCAATAAGTATACCTAACACAGTATGTTTCTTCTCAATATTTTTAATGATGAGGAATCGAAAGCTTGCAATCGTTAGGTGCTTGAACGAAACAACTGGTAGCTTTAGGAAAAAATGGAGGCACATTCGTACGACCATACGTTATTCAATAAAATATTACCTAACTCTATAAAAATATTCTCTAAAGCCTATTTTTTTTCTTTTTTTTTTTTTTTTTTTTTTAATATAGCTACGAACATTCTAATCAACTCAATACATTCAGAAACGAAAATAAGTTGGATTGTATTGTTTCCATAGTGTGGTACGTTTCCTCTGTTCAAAGTTTGTTAGTATTTATTCTTTCGTATCAGGAAACAACTATCGACGTCCGATTAGAAATTATAGCTTATCGTTCTCCGATTGCTTTGAGAAGCAACGATCTTTGCAAGAAGCGCAACACGATCGTCGAAACATACAAGTACATTCGCGTGAAAACTAACAGACAAAGTGGAATGATTCATAGTAGTTATCCGTAGTAAGGATAGCCAAGTGGAATAGGTCTGTCTTTTCGGTGGCAGTGGGCCTCCCGAGGATCGAGCCAATCAGGATCTTTATAATTAAGTTTTCTGTCTAATCTTCACGATGGCCGATTAACCAACGTTCCTTCTACTCTGTATTTCCCCTCTCCATAAACATGGCAATAGTACAATTTCTGGAATTAAGCCGACTGACCTCGGCCAGGTATCGCGCAAGCAAGGGGCTCGTTGATGGAAGCGGCAAATCTCTCAGGGATTTCTGACAAGGATCAGGACGTTTGCCTGTTTCCTTTTCTTCTTTTCCTTCGTTTTCTTCTCAGTCACCTTAATCCGTGTCCGTACCGACCTCCCTCGACTAGAAAGACGTATCAAGAGCCAATCCTCTCCGCGAAAACGTCTTGTATTTTCGATAATAGCGACGTTTCTTTTGTTCTTTTGAATCGTTGTCATTTTAGTTGACTATTAGGTAGCATTGCAAGTGCTAAGCTATTGATCAAGTGTGATGGCATTCATACATAATATAATGGCAGATACACATAAAGACAATTATTTTTAGACACATGAAATTTATTTAAATACAAGGCATGTGTATGTGCTTAATTATAATATTTATTGTAAATTTTTGTGACTTTAGCGAGTGATTTGAGTATATATCGGTTATTCTATAAGTAGGTATTAGCTCTCGTTTTATATTTTCCATCTCTAAAATCAGATACTAATTGCCAAATATAATTTTGTAATTACAGAATAATCACAATATTAATTACGAAATAATTAATATCCAAAGCACACAGCGAAAGCAACGTTTCACTATAATTGAAAATTATTATGTTATCCACTGTACACTCCTAAACTTGATACAGACAAAGTTTTATCTTTTTATTCCAATTACATTTATTTCGAATATCATAGATAGTGTACCTCCTCTCACAATTATAAAATTAGACAATGAGAACTTTTATTATGGCACGAAAAAATCATACCTTAAGTAGATTCATACATATGTATAGTATCATGTGACGAAAAACATCATGATACAAATATCAAACCGATAATGTAAGTACAAATTCTTAACACACGTAATAAGCATCTTTTATATACCGATCATCCTTTTCACCACTGATTTTCCTCAAACCGTCTACTTGGCAGTAGCAGGTCAATAACGATAAAAAGTTCCTTTCGAACAACAAAAGTACCGGATATACGTGTCCCGTTCGAAAACGATTTCGCGACATTTAAACAATCCAATATCTGCGAGCACGGATACGAAATATTTCCAACGATCAGGGGAGAGCACTCGACGATAGCGATCCGATTGAAAAGGAGCCCGGCGAACATTCTCTATGTTACTTTCATAAGCGTCATCTGTGTCCCCATTGTTCCCCGACACATTGTTTCATCAGACCACGCGTACAAGTAATATACGATCACAGTGAAACGGGTCAATGGTTCGTCGTACAATATCCTTTCGTCTCGTCGAAACGAAATTAACGAGATGCTTTCGATACAGTTGATCGACGACAAACCAGCCACTTAATGAACGATCAACGAGGTGGTTTGTGACGAGGTTAGGGGTCGGGGAAGGCCAGAGTCGTCTTCTCCGCGTCGCGATTCAGCGTATCACGTAAATGACATTAATTTGTTATTCAAAGGGGAGCGGGGTAAAGAATGCAGTTATGTTGGTCGTAGCCGACGATGAAATTATATCCATTAAGTCTAAGGAATTTTTCATGCGGCCGAGTTCTTTACCCTGGCGTCAGCTGCAGGATAACCTCGAAGGCGGTTTGAAAGAAATGGGAAGGAGCTGAGAAAATGAAGGCCGTAGACGCGAGACTTACGATGTTTAAAATTTGTGCAAACGTGTCAGGTACCTTGAATTATATTGCGATGTGAGAAAAAGTAGAGTCCTCGAATTTTGTTGTCAACACTTTGTGGGCAAGTCGAATCGTTCATTTCCACGCTTAATTTTTCACAATTTCTGGCTTCTTATAATCTTAACAAAATTCCATTAGATTTTCTATTATATTACGCAGCTAATTTTTCAGCTAAGTGTTTGAAAGGTTTGTCAAGAGAAATAAAATATTCGTATTTTCGATAAAGATTCACTTTGAAAAATTTTGCTTCGAGGAAGATGAAAATAGCAACATAAACAATTACATGTTCGTAATATTCAATTTACTCTTATGTTCTACGTACGTCGTAGTTCTTTCCCCATGTAAAACTAACCAGGAAACGAAATGATTTTTAAAATCAACTTTCTACGAATGTTTGGTCACACGTAGGTTGACAATTACAAGACGCTTCACTCTACATTCAGAAAAATCATTATTTAAGCGCTAAATGGTAAAGAAATAAAGCGTGAGAAGATCGTGGTGGTTATGAGATTACGTCATTCACATTTGACTCAATTTGTCTTGTAAATTGTTCTTCATTCTACGCGTTTGATTTGGCACCGCGGCTAACGAGTTTATGCAATATTTATTTTTAATCCATTCAAAAACTGTCCCAGCTCCGTTTTAACGAATTCCGTCTTCGTTTGAATAATGTATTTCGATATTTGCTTTTTTTTACCGTACTGGGCTTACCGTGTACTAATTGCTCGATTATGAAGAAAGTAATCGATAGCTGAACGAGCGTATTTGTTGACTCATGCCTATAACTTGGTAGAGTTGGTGTTTATCGAGGTGGGAGCGTCTATTCACGAGGATCGGACAAAGAAGCCTGATAACACGACCTTATCCCGGTGACAAGTGGATCGAGCTTAAATGCTCTGTGTAGCTAGTGAAAACAAACCCGAGTCCTTCAATCGAACAAAGGGCACCCACACGTACTACCTTCTGATCGTATATCGCGCGGTAAGCTCCGACTTGGGCAAAACTTAATCGCAATCGCTGGTCTCGATCGAACAAAGCTTTCTTCTGATCGGAAACTTTGTCTGTTTTATGACCTTGTTCGAAAAATTACGCAACGCGAAGTTCTTTTTGTAAGCAGATAAATTGGAAACGCTAGGAAGGATAGTCAGGAAGCAACAAAATTAATTCGAAACTGCAGGTGAAAATATAAATTTTGAAAATTGGGAAGTCGAACTGATGTCAAGCAAATGATGCTACGTGACAGATAAATAAAAGAACAGTACTTTTTAGTTAGAAAGAATGTGAATTGTACACGGAATATTGTGAAAAAGAAGTAATAGGCGGTAGAGTAATTTACTTCGGCGTTTAGAACTATCGCGTGATGAAGCCGCGATCGTAGATACTAGCTAGAGTAAAAACGATAACAAACAGAAGAACAAAAGGAAGGAAGTGATATGTAACGTACAAAGAAATAACTTTGCCTAATCCTGTACATTTTTTACCATTCATTCTCCCTTTAAATCGGTAAGGCTGATAAACTTTGAAAATCCATATGCATTCGAATAAGAAACAGTCTACACTATTATTCAAAAATATATAGAAACATGGTTATTTTGCATAAGATACATCTTGAATTTCTACGTCGTTTAGAAGTTTAACTTCTTGATTGTAGTCCGAGTAACGATTCAATTATAGTTAATGTCAAGAAAGCTTAAACGAGTGTAACGATATTACGCAGATTACACGAGCGGCTGCGAATGAATTATTCGAGGAAATCGATTGGTCCCCCGTAGTAGCACGAAGATTGATAGTCCGCCCAGTTCGACGGACGCGAATATAGCAGAGGATTACTTTCCCGTCGACAGTTCATTAAACCTCACAGAAATAAAACTCTCGATGAAAATTTAAGGACATTTTGTTCTTTTTACGCGAAAAATCACAATTCTTTCCCGTCTTTTCTTTTCTTTTGACAGTCAATGTTTGGCCCATTCACATGTCCGCAACGACGTGATCCTCTGATCATGTGATCGTGATGACATATTTCCCGATTTTCCATACCATTGGTTTCAATACTGTACAAAACCAGAAGAAAGTCTTCCGAGACTAATGAGAATGAAATATGAAGAAAACGAGGTCTTTTGTTTGAGGAGAGCGTAACAGAATTAGCAAAAATGTAGAATCGAAATGTAAATCGAAGAGCTGTGCTGTTAACTGGATTAGGATTTCCTGCGTTTAAAACGGTCCACTTTCGCCAAGTCGAACAAAAAATCTCAACGTCCACATTTGTGTTGCAGGTTAAGCCACTCGTTTTCGGAAGTAGTCGTCCGAGATCGTACATCGTTGGTCATAATTATCAGAACACTTTCTCGTTACATTTATAAAAAAAATCTGTCAAGTGTTACTTTATTTTGTTTTGTTTTTCGTTACAATTAAAAAATAAAGTCAGCGAAAAGCATTCAATTTGTACTAACTATTAAGTGTTTTAATATTAAGAGTCGGCAGTATTTATTTTAAAGTTTCATTACATTTATATTTCTTATAGGAGAAAAAAGAATACTCGCCTTCCTCTCTCCCCCACACAATGCTATATGTACAGGGATAATTTTATATATATGTAAATCTAAAATTTTCAATTTTCATCAAGAGCTATCTTTTTCAGCTTTGTATAGGCTCTATCTATAAAAATATAAATTTCTACAAACATCTGCACTCTAGTTTCTCTCTAATAACACTTCGAAATTGAAACAAATTTTTCCCAGATCACGTTCCTCTGTTTAAATTCGTAAAAACGTAAAATCACATAAATATTCAGAATGTATTTTAATAAAATGTAATACTGTCATGGAAATATTGTATCCAATAACGTGTCATCCGATGAACCATTATGAGCAACGCAGAGACCAATTGAGATTTAATTATTAAGCTGGAATGGGACCAGCGGAGGCGGACTTTGGCGGATTTCGCACGTACGACCATTCATTTCGCCGCACGGGAATGGCAGTCGCATCGTAGAAAGAGAAAGAACGGTATCTTGTGAACAGAAGGGAACGAGAGGGTCAGGCAGGGGGAAGATAAAACGGAGGTTCAGAGGGGACGGAATTCTTAATCAAGTTTCTTTTCCGATCCTCTTATCCTCGTTCAACGGGGCCAGACAAAGCCGTGAGAGTGAAGAGAAGTTATAGGAAATAATATATCAGCCGGGTGTCGTTATGGTCGCCGAATATTGAAGTTTCGCCCGCGAACCACTTCGCCTTGCCGCTCTAGCTGGCAGGCCCTTTCAGAAAACTATCGTAATACCTCATAGAACTTGGAAAATATTAGTTTTATAATAAAGTTCGAACAAACTTCCTTCTTCGCCTTCCGTTCTCATCCCCCTCTCACTCTCTTTTTCCTTCTCTTCCTGCCTCTTATCCCTTTGACTCTCCCTCTCACCCCTTCTCGCGCAACCACGCGGAGTTTCCATCGGAGCCACAGACGGTCTGCAGTCATTTCGTCCGTGGATTATTAATCTTTGAGGAAATCAAGCGCCGTTTTGACGAAGAATTCCTCACAATGCTATGTCCCGACGACGATTCTCTCCAACGGCGAGCCACGCCGCAACGTCGAAACTTTCTCCAGCGATAAACGGCTCCGTGAGTTTCGAATTAAAAATCCGTCGTCCCTTGGGTCCAAGAAAGCGGTCGTTATTCTCTACCGACCAGTTACTTCTTAGCTGGAATCTTCTTAAAATTTTTTAACCACAGAACAGAATCACTGAGATGCAGGTTTGCAACTTGAATAAAAGAATGTTTTATTTCTTGGATATAGTAATATGTACTTTGGTTTTCATATCTTTGTTATTTGTGCATCTTCCTACATTCTTTGTATTCTATAATAAAAATTGTTCTTAAACGATTTGAAATCGTTTTTTACGAGATGAAAATGTTTAACGAAGGCAATTGTCACAGTTTGTTTTAAATAGGCTGGTAACTCGATTGGACTACAATTTATAAAGTTTTGTTAGATTAAAGCTTATAAAACTTTTTGCAGGGAAGACATTTTCAATACTGTAAATCACTAAAAATTGTAAATTAAGAAAAATGAGAAAAACAACAGTAACGAAAAAATTGCATTACTGAAGAATACAGATGGAAGACAATCATAAGTAACGATGAATACTAAATTTTTAAGATTAATCGACAAGAATTTTAATTAGAACAAGTAACTCGGTTCTTTTCCAAAGAATAAGGTGAGCGAAACATTTCAGTCAATAATATCACGACTTATAGTATTTACTAATAATATCTTTGCATATAATGTATAGGTTTATTCCTTTATTGCCAACAAGTTCACAAGTACTTTTAATCAAGTTATTGCTGAGGCGGTCTTCGGGAAATTGAAAGATATTTAAAACCGCAAAGAAGGCGGATTTAACAGGGAATCCTATTAGAGGACTGATTTACGAGCTATGTAATTTAAAACTATTTACGTAGCGTTACCACGACGGACTGGTGGCTATTACATTGAGTCGCAAAACTGTAAAAGAAAGAAAAAGAAAGAAAAAAGAACAAAAGGGCGTCAGAGATGAAAATCGAAGCGCTACTTTTCGCGCCGTAGATCCAGCTTCCATTGTCTTCCTTTTTCAAAGGCTCAAACTAATTTTCTTCCTTGGCCAACCCCCTGCTGCTACGGCCTCGTCACCCTGTTCCAACCACTGCTTCTTTCCCTTTTCTTCATCTACCTCTCGTCCATTTTTTGCACATACATTCGCCACCTTCATTTGGCGACGCGGTCCACAATAAAAAAGAAGTACGAATGAAGAGCTACCGGAATGAGAGATTAATAATACAAACGCATCACCGTTATTCTTCATGATCGACGCTCACGGTTCATTCGTCACCGTAAACGATTCATAAAAGGTGCACATATTTAATATAGCCTGCCTTATTTATTTCTTTTTTTTATCTTTAGATTCATTGCAAAAGAATTCAAGTGCAAAACTTGGAAAAACTAAAATTAAAATGAAAGATATGTGAAAAAACATATCGCCGACGATAAAAATTGAACAGCTGTGCAACTGAAGTCTATAGTTTATAATTTGTCGTTCATCAAATTATGTATGGTAGCGCAATTAGACAATCGATAGAATAAACTTTCGCAATAACATTCTTTCTGTTCCCATCGTTTTTCCCTCTAACAATATAATACAAGACGAACAAGCTTTTATATCCACGTATTTTACAAAAAATCAATTTTACGAAAATTGACGTATTGGTTGTTTTAACAATTCTGGCAATTCCAATATTAAACAACATTTTCTGATAGGATTTATTAAATAAAAGGAACTACAGGATAAAATTACTTGCGTTGAAAAGATTCGCGCCGATCGTAGTGTTTGCGATATTACAGAGATCACACCAAAGAGCAGGACAAAGACGCGTGCGGCAAATTGAATTAAACCGGCGTTATTTACAACGCGCCGCGGAGTGGTGCAGATTTACGTGCGGGCTTCGACGAAAGTTATGGTAACGACCGAATTCTCTTCTCGCAAGTTGGCACGACGAAAGCTATCGGCAAAACCGAACCAGTTAGTCGCGACCGGGATGAGGAAATGGCTAGAGAGAAGGGTAAACAGAAAGGATGGCGAAAGACTTTTCCTCGCCTTTCCCTTTCTTTCTTTTCTCAACTTTTCTCGCTGCTTCCTTCGTTCGGTCCAATTTCCTTCTGCACATTTTCCTGCATTCCCGTGCGCAAACCTCGCGAGTGGTCATTCGATATACGTGCCACTCGGAAATGTCGATAGCGAATTTCTCCGTGGAAAATCGGTGGAACCAGAGGGAACTGGGGATAAGTGCGAGCGTGGGGGCCTTCCTTTCGTACGTGAACAGAGAATGAGACAGAAGGGGAGGGCAGAGTGGTCGAAGAGCGAGCTATAGAGAGAAAAGAAACAGGAAGAAGCGAAGTAAGAGAAAAAGAGGCACAGAGGGATGCGGCAAGGACGGGAGAAGATAACAGGACCGGGAGAAGCGAGGGAGAACAAAGGGTGCTTATCGACACCGCAGTTCTTATCCCTAGTAACTCCTTTTATTTTATCCGTTTCCGTTTCCCGAGCTACTGGGCTAAAGCCTCGAACTCGTAGCTTGTATCTGAAAGATAATCAGACTCTGAGACGTACTCGAATGCAGACGGCAATTTTAGGCCGCGTCCCTTGTCCCTCTTGTGTCGTTTTCTCAAACCAAACCAACGAAAATATCATTGATAAAACAAAAACAAACGAAAATAAGGAAGGTGGAGAGAAGAAATTAACTGGAAGACGACAGAATATTAACTGGCAATGAGAGCGAAGCGCTGAAAGTTAGGAGTTTGGACGTTGGAAGTTCTTAACGTTTCAAGTCCATCGGTTTCGACCAGATTAATTTCCTTTGAGAGTCGGATGGTACGAAGCAAGCCGCTGTTATCGGGTGGAAAGTGTAGTATCAATATTTAAACGACTTACTGAGTTTCGATGACGTAGTACAGGATAGGGTTGTTATGAGAATTACGGCTCGCCACCCAAGACAGACGCACGGACCTCGACGTGAAGTTCGATATAAGAGGACGGTCCGGCGGATCTGGCACATCTGAAAACAAATTTCCAAGTCTCAGCAATTTAAACAGTTTTATGGCTACCGATGTTTTTCTTACATAGCTTACACAGCTGTATTTCTCGCAATAACATTTGAAGTTTTAACAATCAAACGAAGCGTATTGCAGTTTACTTTAACTTTCTTAAGTGTTGAGTTAAGGGATAAAGATAGAACAAGTTTCAAAGCATCACGACTATTGGTTTCCCTGTACTTCCTGTATTTAAAGAAATTTAGATGACTTTGGTAGAGATACTACAAGATCGTTCATTATTATTAAACCGTAGATATTTACGCGTTTACGACAATTGTAAATATGCAAACATATACAAAGATAAACATCAATATACGAGATATACATATTTTCCAACATTTTAGGGGCTAAAATGCTTTTTTCCCAGCCTCGCTGTTTCTTCAATGCCTGTAAACATATGAATTTGCATAAACATCCGCAGTCTAATCGTTATTAATATATGTCATACAAAGTAGAATTATGTATTAACATCGCGTTAAATATTTTTGTTTCTTTACTATTATTATTTAGCGCTTCTTTTAAAATGAATTTGGAAAATCGCTATTTGGATTGTTGGAAAAATAATTCGCGCAAGAGTTGGAAGGTTGAAAGTCTCCCCTTTAACTCGCTGGTTGGGGCATTTTATCGTGGTTTACAAAGAGAACAAGCTTTCGAAGGAGTCATGGTCTGAAACACCGATCACGCCCGTTGCTGTAACCAGCGTCGGATAAGAGTCAGGCATTTAATATGCACCGCCATGCAAGCCACGGAGATATAACAGTGCGCGCACGTCGCATAAGATCATAAATGAGAACGGAGGGCGCGCAACCCTTGCACGATGGAGTCGTCATCCTCCCCTGACCTCGGTCGTTCGTGCGTTCTAACGTTTTGCAGCGGGACGAGAAGCTGGTCACAGTTAACTTCCAGCAATTAATCGCCCATTGTAAATGCAGCTACGATAAACGTTTCCCCGTTTCTCTCTATCTATTCTCGCGCAGATTTTAATTCGTGCACGTCGCTTCGTTTAAATTTTATCGAGTAATTTCGAATTGTCCCTGATTGATCTACACTATGGAATAGGTTTAATTTGATAAAAAGAACGAACTGCATACGATGGATCACTGATTACAATACTATTATGGACTAATACGAGTTTCAGGCGTGTGAAGATAATCTGATTGAAAGGTAACCTGGATTTCTACGTTTATGGTTGTTGTGTTCTCTCTCAAGCTCATCTATAAAAGATTCATTAAGAAATACTACTAGATATAATGCAAATTGTAATGTAACATTTATTAAATTGTAATGTAACATTTAAATAATACGCAAAATCATGATAGGTTACATCAATGAATTTTCATAAGTTATATTCAATGAACTGATAAAAATACTGCCCACCTTGGAGGACAATAGACGAAGACTCAAGAGGATTAAATCGTATGGTTGAAGGAAAGGTTCATAAAATATAAAACACTAAAATTCATTAAAATATAGAAAGTGTTGACTATTGAATGTTTCACTTGGATTCCTTATGTACCGTCAGAACTATCGATTGATTCCAAAGAGGCTACTATAGCTACAATAGTGGTGGAGTAGTACTCCATTTATTACAACAAAAGTTTAGTTACTGCCTAATTAAATGAACTGCCTGTTAAATGAACTTCTGCCTATTAATTCCAACTATTCGAACGTAAACTCCTGTTACATAAACATAACATCGCAGATATTGAGGAAAATCAGTGAACTCCTGTAATATATACTCCAGTTAGGTAAAAAGAAACATAGGCTTGCTTTTACATCTCCCTCAAAATGATATCAGATATTCTACCCTCACCTCCAATAATTTCAACAGGCTAATGCACCGATAATAATTAATCAACCAGTCGGAGATAAACGACCAAGTTTATATCCAAAGCCTTTGACGCCCTTCTGTTTTTATCCGATCGACGAACAATTAGGTCGATTCAGAAGGTCCGAAAAAGTGCGCGTTAATTTCGCGGACAGATTAAACGCAGTCTTGCATCGAGGCGGTTGCCTCGAATATTCATTCCCTCGTTAATAATTCACGTCACTCGATAACCAGAAGAGGGACCAATAGCTGATATTTCTTTGGTGACACGCGTCATGAAGGCGAACGCGAAACGACCATCTCCAAGAGGAGCGAAAATAAATCCTATTGTTGCGGCTTAACGAACTCGAACTCGATCTCCCGTTCGGGAACGGGAAAAATAATCGCCAGCCGACAGGGCCGAGTCATCTAGTTCGAAAAACGATGCGGGCTCGTTTGCGCAGTCTTATCGAGCGGACATGGAAACGCGAACGGGGCGTGATCGAATCCCTCTTGGACTTATTGGCTGGCCCTTCGGCCCTGTCAGCTTCTCGAACACCCGCTTTTGTTCGCGTGATCGGAACATCGGGCTGGTTAATGGGATGGATTCGAACGGATCGTTTAAAACTACTTACTTCTGATATTTATCGTTTTGTCTTTTTCTTTCGTTGTTTTTTCGCGGGTGACTTAGAAACATTTAGATTGTGAAAAGGTTATTTGAGTGTACATTCCTGTTTAAGTACTAGGACATCAATGAAGAATTAAATATGCTCGAAGAATTATTAGGAAACTATCAACATTTATAAAAATTATTCAAACCATAGATCATAAGAATCTATATATCGAATGTTATAATAACAACTTCATTAGTCTGTTATTTCTTTTGCCATGTCTATATCTGTTTCAATCAGAGAACTATGACTACGCTATATTTATTATATTTATATAATTCTTGTAGATATTTTCCAAAAATTAACGATACGTATATCGAATCATAATTTTACACGCGTACGAAATTCTAATCGGCCAATCGTTTTTCTTGACGATCTGACAATTGTTTGGTTTCGTGTGAGACCAGTAAATGAATACTTGTGAATATTCATGAACTGTAACGTTTTTTCCTTTTTTAAAATATTTCTATTCAACAGAATAAATTTTTTACAAAGGTATACATAACACAATTACTACTGTAAAACTGTAAAGAAATATCAAGAACAGTTTACACAATATAGAGTTTTAATCTACCGTCTCCGTAATGAGCTCTAGTAGAACAAGTTTATAATAGCAATAATATAAAACTATCACATTTATTTACGTATATTTGTTTATCCATGAACCATAATGCGCTATCAGTCGAACCCTGTTTGTTTCTAAATGAACAAATAAATTCTCAAGTAACTTTCGCGTTTCGTTACTTTAGACTGGAGCATATGTACACACAGGAATATTTCTTTAACACAGAAGGTATACATTGTTTCATACCGTCAATATTTAAGCAAGGGAATGTAATCCTCGAGACAAAGGGAAAATTATTTGTAAACTCGAGATATTACTATCAACATGAACGTTCCCCTTACAAATGGTTCAAAGTTTTAATGAAACGATCTCTCAAACATTTTATAATCCTCAAACATTAAACGAAGGTAAAGTCGAAGAAATGAAAGATTACCAAAGACTGAAGATCACTTCAGGCCAAGATTAATCCAAACTGTAGCGATTTTAATTGGCAGAGGGTACGGTAAATTTCGCAAACAAGAACTGTTATAATAAATCCTCAAGGTGTGTGTCTCCTTTGCACGGGATGGCGTTACAAACAATTTTTCTCAATTAGAATCGACCACGTTACCGGAACTACAGGCGAAATGCGTCTTTTGCTCTCGGTAACGAGGATCCGCGGACGCTTGATACCGGAAGTTATGTAGGTTAGGTTGCATACCGACGTAACTGCACACAGAGGGACGCCGCGGTGCGTCCTTTGCTATACGCGGAATATAAATTCCACCGAGGCCGTTTACCAAAATTTATGAGTGTCATTTTAAGAACTGTTTTGCCTTGCTCAACCATATGGCTCCACGTAAATATCTCTCACTACGCTTTATCGTTAAAGCTCGCCATCTAACCATTAACCTGCTCTTTCTTCCTCACTTTTTTCTTTCGATCTGGTATTTGTATTTATCAATATTTAGTCGATCTTGTCAAGATACAGTGAGATATGCAGAAGTTTCTGGTCAGACAGATTTTTCACTTTATATTTCAGAAACGATATCTAAAACAACTTTAATAGAGTACGGGTTACCTTTCATGTAGTTCGTTAAAGTTGTTTATCTTCTTACTTCTTATCTCTATAATTGCAATTTTACTTATAATTCAAATTACAATAGAAATATATTATATCACGTTATCATTTACAGTTCTACTATAGAGTTATCCGAATGATATTCATGTTCTTAATACTTTCTTTAAAAGGAATTAAAGCATACGATATTTTCTCATCTTAGGTCTATCCAATAGGTTTACGAATTATTCTATGCGATATTCAAGACTGAATTTTAAGATGCTGAAACTTAGCTGATTCGAATAACTGCACCTTACCCTATCGGTTATAAAGATATGACGAATAATGGAAGAAATAGTTTAACAAATAAACACTGTTATATAAAGCGAAAAATCTATCTGGTCGGAAACTTCTGCACGTAGCTGTGATTAGTATCACGGGGTTAACCGTAAAACGAATTAAAGCGTCGATGGAGTTATGATTTTGCAGCTTTAAGGAGTTAACGAAGCAACCAAACATTATCCGCGTAAATACACCGGAACAAGTTTATTTGCCGAGAAGCGCTTCATTCAATATTGGATGTTATATGTATCAATTCCGTGCCTCCGCTCCGTGTCGGTATTATTTTTGTCTGTGTATCGTATCCCTTAAACGTTAGTTTTCCTCCTTTCGAGTACGCGATGGACTTTTCCTCAAGCAAATAGCTGATCGGATAAAGTAACGTGCTCCCAGGCTGTTCGATCGAGCCTTATTGAAACTGTTACCGTACCATCTGAGTCTGTATTACGTTTCATGGTTCCCCATGACGTACTTTCTCGATATTGTTTACACATTTCCCGCTACACCCTCCAATTCACTTGTTTTATTTAATGTTTGCAAAACATTTATTCAATTGCCGATATGTAATGAAGCGATATAAATATGTAGATATAAGCTGCATAATTGCGACACACTTGTTGACACATTTCTCGTTGCTCATGTAAAGATACGTCTTTTTCGTGTTATTATTTAACCGATGATTATTTCTATTCCTTAACGTTTTTATTAAATATTTGCATAATATTTTGAGAATATTTCTAGCCGTTATTTGAAGATTAAAGCATTTTCTCAGTTATAGCAATCTTTTTCTAATAATCTTTTTAATTTTAAATCGAAATACAATATAAGTCTTAATTCAAAGACCGAGGGCCTAATATACCACGAAATTCAAAATTCGCTTCTCGATGTATTTTCTGAGTGTAGCTATATCCCAAGCTTCGCGATATATTTATTTAAAAGGTGCGCGATACAGATTACGTATTCAGGAGGAAACGCGAATTTAAAGGTGCATGTGAAGGATTTAAAGCGCTTCCAGGTTTAAAAAGCAGATTTAGAAGGAGGAATACGATGGGGGAGGATAGGAGAAATTTCGCGAGGAACATCGGTTCTGCGTTTCGAATTGATTTCTTCTCGTAGAAAAGAAAAACTGAAGAAGCATCGTTTTTTCTTGGGATAAACTTTAAAGGATAAACTGTCTTCTAAGGTATCATCCACGCGATACCGCGTGCGACGGTTGCTATCGGAAATACAAACAGTTGTTTCCGATAGAACGATCGGTTAACACGAGCCATCCACACAGAACGGAAAGTTTAAAAAGATTTCGCAGCATTAGCCGCAAGTACCTCTCTAGTTGCGGAGTAGATTGAGAACTCTGACATCCCCTTCTAACACCCTCCCTTCCTTTTAACGCTGGAATTGGGATTCGATATTGACAAGTTTCTATAACATCGAGCTGATAGAATGGTTGACTGTCAGTTTCGAATATCGCCAAAAGAGAATTCTCTGTACGACGTCTCGAATATCACGCTTCATGAATACCATGTTTCACAATCGCAAAAGGTCATTTGTTTGTTGTTTGACTTTATAACTCCGCCATATATCGGTCGTATTGAGTATCGTTCGATAGTTTCGCAACCCAGCAGTTAGAAGTATTAGATAACAATAAAGTAACAGCATATTTTTACGATTTAATATCTTACTGTCGCGTATATTATATAATTCGTAAAAGTTCTCTTCTTGTAAACCTTATAAAAAAGAAAGATCATTCTTATTTAACTAAAATATATATGATCCAACTTCCGTTTAATTTAACATACGAAGTGATAGCGAAATAAATCTTAGTGGTTTTCCAATGAAATGTTCTAACATTCTATTATAACTATAGGATCAAGATTGCTTTTTAAATTGCATATTGATCTAAAGTTGATTTAAAGAAATGTCATTTTTGTAGGATGTACAGACGCTTTCATGTGACTTTATCGTTATAATAGAAGAATAATGCATCATAAAAATTCTTTAATTTTAAGACATTTACGAAAATGAGCTCTAAGAATGAAGTACTTTATAAGAAAATAAATATATCTATTATTTATATATGAATCAATAACGCGTTAAACTAAAATATGCAATGTTGCAAGTGCATAATATCAGGTGTGATAGAATTAAATCTCTAGGTATTTACTTTGGCTGTCATTAAATCGACAGAAGAATACATTTTTAAACGTTCCCCTTCATAGGCGATTTCATTTGTCTGGGATACATCTGTTCAAGGCATAATAAATGCGTTTCGAGCAAACAAGACAAACTGTATAGGAGGAACGATAACGCCCCTCTGTACGACGATATTTCCGATTGATAAATACGCACAGAGTCACGATCCCGCTGCCTTTATGTCACCCTTCTGTGAACCTGACCAGACGCCCGTCGGTATTTCCCTTCTGTCTGGATATACGTTGACGTTTTCCCCTTGGGTGGCCCCAGGACTATCGTTAGAACGAACGGGAAAACGGGATTACGCAGGCCGGCGTGCAAAGTGAAAAATCGCAAACCGTCCCGAGGAAATTGGCCCGTGGTTCATTCTTGGCCGATAGTTCCACCAGGATATCGATTCGATTCGCCAGGATTTGCGTGGATCTTCTGTGGTTGGAGAAGCTGGAACCCAGGTGTAGAGCGACGACCAGTAATAGAAGGTACTTTTCGGCAAGCCTGTTCACAGAAATACTTTGCAAAGGTGAAAGGGTTTCCTTCCTTTCTATCCTCCCTTTCATCCTTTCTTCCTTCGTCTATCCAGCCATCTTCAGATCCTTCTTTCTTCTCCCGAAATTTCTATTTTGTTCGACCCTTGCAAGCGCGTTCACAGAAATACTTAAATATTTCGCAAAGGTAAAAAGATTTCCTTCGTTTCTTTCTTCTCTTCCTTTTATCCAGCCTCGTCTATCCTGCTTCGTCTATCCATCCATCCTTAGATTCTTCTTTTCCTTTCCAATCTTTCCTATTCTCTTCCATCCTTTTATTTCACGGAAAAATCCACGCGTAAACGCGAGTCGATCCGGAAAAGTGTCGGCCACCGATGGGAATGCAATTTTCTAGGGGCGCATCGCACGGTAAATTGCACGTATAACTGCATCACGATCGAGCCCATCGTACTGTGATATTTCGTTAATGTAGTGGGAACAGCGCACTCGGTCGACTTTCGGCTGAATCGAAATTACGCGTACGTATTATGCCCTAGCTGTGTTACTTTTCTCCTTATAATTTGTTTCACGCTCATCGATTGCCACCTCGTTAACGTAACGGCGAGCACGCGCGTCGGCCTCCGTTGCCTGCAATATTGGCCTGTTTACGCGTTGACGGAACATAATACGCCAAACCCGTGTAAATTTCAAATTACATATTTGCCCGTTTCGCTACCCGATGCCCCAGGCGACCGCAAATTTATCGCGAACGGCTAGCCGAGATTTACACAATCGGCGTGTTTTACATTGGAAAATTAATAATCTGAGTGCTGGTCGACCGAAAAATTCCTGCACCTCGGTTACGTTCATTAAAAACAAATAATTGACGATATTTCGCTTGGGAAGACCAATCAAAAACCAAAAATCCAATTAAAAACTAACGAGGAAATATTGGATCCGGTTGATTTTTATCCGTTTGAAGGTGGAAAAAAAATCATAGTGAACTAACTTCGTATTTTTGTTTGAAATCCCTGAAAAGGAGTGTTGAATAGGGTCACCGGCAATGATCCCGGGCTTTAGTTAGAGGCAGACTTCTCTGTTTAAATTTTTGTGGCAAGCGGATCACGTGTGCCGCGGAAACACGAACTCCTCTCTCGGTAGCTTTTCCCAACTGGTCAGCCAGCCTCTGACCACCAGTCGAGTTCCACGAACGCGAGTCGCGCAACCGAGTAAAACGTAAAACAGAAAAGACAGGCTGACTCGGTTGCTGACTTGGTTGGTGCTTATCCAGTTCCACTGGTCCGGGACACTGTATACGTTCCATCAGAAACATCAGTGTAAAATTAGCACCCTCTCCAGTACCTTTGTGCAAAAGCCTTCTTCTCGCGCAGCTGGTCATGCAATTTTAATGTCGTACTCGCTGCGGGGATGTTGTTCTTTCGTCGGTTTTTGATAATCTTTATTCGTCGACTGATTCTGCGCAAGGAAATGAATAGAGGAAAGGGTGGATGCAGGTTTGTCAGATTGAAGAAGGATTGATTTACCAGTTAAATTCATTTTCGACTTGGCTCCTGGCAAGATTGATTTACGATTTCAAGTATTTCCTTTCATGATCCTGACAGTGAATGAAACATGCGCGTCCCTAGAGGACGTAAGATGCAATCTTGGGATTCTTGTTTGCGAAATAGGGCGGAGTTTTCGAAATCGAATCATATTTCGTCGCGTGTGTTCAAGCACTTTTCGATCGATGAACATCTTTATTCGGAACAGTGTAGTATGGCGCTAGCTAGAAATGTTCGCGAAACATGCAATATATGCGTAATGCTGGGAAAGTATCCGCTCTGGGCGAAGAGAGGTATAAAGGACGTAATATTGATGCAGTGATAGCGCGAGGTGACAGAACGCTGGAAAAATTGGTCCGTGGCCGCGTGTAAAGGGCGCAAGACTCTTCGAGAATTGAGCACACTGCGCTGCTATACACGAACTTTGACGTGCACATGAACTTTTGCGAGGATGATGGATATCGACGTAGAGAAGATTGTTGACAAGATTCTACTTTTAACAATTCAAAAGGCAATGGAATATTTCTACTAGATTTTTCGATCTCGCGAACGTATATATTTCATGCTCCTTCGTCCTGCTTCTTACTTTCATCCTCCAAGTAGCGCAATTCCTACAATTGTCATAACGTAGGTCTCCATTAACGGAGAATTCTCTAATTGACGCCGTCCCTATATCTAGCGAGTAAACCAATAAATACATACTTTTCTTTTCTCTTTATACTTTGATTGTTCACCTTTCTTTCCGTTTCTTCATTATATTATTATATATATATATATATATTTCATCTACTATACAGAGAAATTACTATGCAAAAGTCTAGAAGCATCTACCAACATTTCTATCAATTTTTATTTCATTCACTCGTTTTCGCTTTTACAGCTAATGACCATATCCTGGTATCTGGTGTCGGATATGTTCTGCTTCGTATTGCTTGATTTGGTAAAATGTTTCGGTATCGAGTTATTTCAGAAGCGAATATTTCTCCTGTTAATAAATAAATAAATATATATCTATATCTTCTTATACATGAAAGAATTGTTATCTGTTATCCTTCTTTTCTCCTAACATTTAAAATCTTTTGTATAACACAGAATTTTCACAAGTGTTCGAACACTTCGATGAAATGGCCGAAAGGAAGAGAAGCTCTTTAAAACTATGTTTTCACACGTTCATTTTCCAACCTTATTGTCAAGCACGATCCTATATACGCGTAATATTTGTTCACCTGTCCGTAAATCTGTTTGTCGCTGCAAGGATGACGCGTTCCGGCACAGTGTCTGCACGTATATGATTTTGTCGCTCTATTATTATAACGTCGACGTCACTCGATCGTGTACGCGTTCACGCGCATCGTCTTGGCATTCGTGTTTCGCTTGAGCCGAATTTGCGCTTTTTCACTTTATAAAATTACTGCGGATGATCCGTTGCAAAACACCGCTTTCATCCTCGATCTATCCGCCGTGGTGCTCCAAAGTGAACAATGAACAGAGTAAAGCCGAGCTCTGAATAAACGAAATGGATGATACATTTGTATTAAAACGGTTCTGACAAGTCATAAACGCATGCTGATTGCGTATTTCGACATATTCGACCGAAAATGGAGATGAATACGGATAATTAGAATTTTGATCTTTCACAAATTAGCAAATGTAATTATTGTTGATATTTGCTCGTACAAAGCGTATCCCTACGGGTAAACAGAACTATACAAATTAATTTGGGATATTACTGTTAATAAGAAATATCTAACACGCATATCATTACTACCAGTGTGCTGCAAATGACTTTCAGTGTAATAAAACTAATGATTTATCCGAAGTATTTATCCAGTGAATTGGTGTTGACACTGCGGCTTTCATCCTTCACTTTCATTGTAGATGAATCATTCGCAGCGATCCTCCACAGTGAAACAGTGTAAATTCGGCTTTATACGTAGAGTGATTCATTTTCGGTATCTCGGTCCATCTTCCATCCGATCTGAATTCGAAATTTTTTGGATGTGACCGTTCTTCAAGGCAGTCGGATCTCGCGTGAAGTCGAATGGAATTTATCGAATATAAAACAGTGCATTAGACGCGGAGGAATCTGGAGTTAGCCAGTGATGGGTACCTCACTACCTGATCCTGGCGCCAGGAAACTCTAGATGGGATTGGATCCGACTAATTTTGGTATCAATCTATCGATGTACGGTAATTCAATCTGTGTATCATATGTACAGTGTGGATGTCTGTGCAAAGGAAAATGGATAGTGACAGAACATACGTGATATATAGATATGTATAAAATATTAAGCTGAACCATTCCGTTTCGCCATGTTGTCTGTGCTAATGAAGAAATAACGATAGATAACTATAAACAATAAATGGAGAAGAATGGTCTGACCGAACTTCTTACTGCTAAAACTGTTGAACACTGAAAGAATTAAAAACAATAATAACTAAGCAATAAATGGCAAAGAGTATACAAGAGATACGAAAAGAGAATTAAATGACAACCACAGAGATAAATACCAAGGCGAAGAACAAACGCAAGCACGATCAAGCACTTTCTTAAATTATAACTTCTCTAATTTTCTTTCCTCTCTCTGCTGTATGAATTCAAGTATGACGATAAAACGAGAAGTAAAAAAAAAAAAAAAATAAAAAATAAAAATAAAGAAAAGAAAACAAAAGCAATAAATGTAGGAAGAGGGAAACAACGGCGATCGCTTCGAGAATTGTTTGTTTGCACGATGCTCAGATGTTTCTCGTACAAATAGTTTAGACAGAATTACCGATAGGATACCGAAATCCCCCGTAAAAATACACGTTAGCGGAGGTTTAGCAGGGACAACAGGATGGAATAAGACACGGGAATAGTCGACGGGACGGTCGAGGGGCACGCCTTTGCAAAAAGAGAAATCACGGACAGGGGAGCGCGTTAGCTGCCGCAAATATTTTACTTGCGTCTCGGATGCTTTAAGTACGGTAGCTGAAGTACAAAGACAAATGTTGCCGCGAATAACCCATTTGTTTAGTGCGACGTAATACTTGCGGTCGCGGGCGAAAAAGCTTGGACGAAATAATGGCGCAGCACGACAACGACGACGAACTTTTCAGAAAGGGTAACAACCCTCTTTGTAGGTTGTAAGAACCGCAAGAAGCGAATCGGTTCTGGAACGACGCAACCTTGCACCAAGGCATCGAAGCACGTTCGTGAGTAGTAAAGTCTTTGTGTGAGATGATTGAGTATAGAAGCTTTGATAGAACGTGTTTGAATCGCGCAAGTAATTGACTTTACAAAATTCCATACCCATGAAGAAGTGGTAAACTGAAACCATCTCGAATAATACACTGGAGTGTCTTCCGTAAATCTGTATTTCGGGCGATCTATTAATCTTCACATTACTACACAGTGTTTCGATGTATGCGAAGATTAAAAAGGTTACGAGAAAAGTATTGCAAAGATTAATATTTATTAATATTCCAATAACACTCTGTAGGTGTTTATTTAACATCGTCTTGGAGAAAAGCCCTTTGACTCTTTGAAGAAGGAATCGTTGGTTTCAACAGGTCGTGAAACTGGTCAAAGGGTGCTAAACAAGAATGACTGAAATCAGAAAAACGCTTCAAACACGTTTGGATCGCAAGATCACCACGGCCGTCGAGACATCAATTACCTACGAAAAAACGGCAACGATAAGAGCATTATAAAAAGTAGTCACGTTTCGCTGCAGAACATAGTTCGCTACGATTAAACATTCAACGTCGTTCAAACGTTCTTTATGGATGAGCCACGTTCTGGCGCCGCCTATAACCAACGAAGAAAGCGCTATTTATTTCCGGATCCGCTGAGCAAACAATGCCGCCCATCCGTTTCGTGAGACTCCCGTAAATGAAGCTTATGTTAAACCTCGCGGATCGCCGTCGCGTCGTGCCGATAAAAACCACAAACGAATAGCGAAATTTTCCTCGATCAAGTTGCCCTTTCTGTCCCATTTTCGGCGAAATCTATCTGTATACGTCTACTAATGCAATCTCGTGTTTTTACGGGTGCCTTCTTTCGCAGTGTAACGCAGTGATATATGCTATTAACCTTTTTTCCTTCGACCAGCACGATGGAATTTGTCGGTTTTTACTTCGAGCTGCTCGAATTTCGGATGACGTTGTTAGTACTGACAAACGATAACTGGATTAATGTGATATAAATGGAGTGCGGATAGGGGCGTTAGTATAAGAAAATTAATCAAGTAGAGATTCTACGAGAATTCGGAAGTGATGACCATTTGGAGATTGATAATAAAGTACATAAGAAAATATATAATTAAATATAAATATAGAAAAATAAATAAATAAGTATATAAGAAAATTTCCAAGCTCTTGTATGTGGTTAATATAATGAAATTATTAATACTGTCCTAGATTAATATATAAAATGTTTGATAAAGTTGTGCCATTTTTCTGAATTCTCTCAATTTTTAATACTAGAATTCTTTTTTTCACGTTACATATTCCTGAGAGAGGACCGGGAACACATTTCTCGGATGGTTTTGTAACGAAAGCATAACGAATGTTTGAGACTAGTTTCGCTGAGAATATATTTACCGTTTGGTTAATTAATAACCTACAGTCTACTAACCTATGGTCTCTAATTATCTAATAATTTCTTATTTTCGAAACAATCTAAACATAACGTCTTCAAACGAATATACGATTAAAAGAGCTGTTTACCGAGCTTTCATCGTATCTCTATTATTTTGTTGCTTAATATATTCAAAAATTATTTTATAAGATATTTTCCTCCGCGTACGCTTTCACAACCAAGTCGAAACACCAGAAAACAATTGAGGTAATTTAAACAAAAACGGTATATCGTCGCACGGATGCATATTTCGTTGAATAGAAGGTAATAAAACAATCACGAGATTGCCGGGGAAACATTCTCGGTTGCTCGTTTTTCCGTGTACACGTGGATCATAGGCAGTTGGCTCGTTAATTGAAACGCGATTCAGTTGGGACAAAACGCATAGTTCACAAAGGATTCGCGGTATAGAAACGAACCGAGGAAAGGGTTTAATTAGAGTTTAACCAAGAACGAGCGGGACAGGGACGCGTGCACGGGAGCAACGAGTGGATTTTAATCGTGGCACGGTAATTGTTGATATTACCGCAAAACGTTTACCATCGATGTTACTCTTTGATTCAAAATCTCTCTTCCTCGCTCTTCACTGATCCTCTCTGCTTTCCTGTTGCTTTCTCCTGTTCTATCTTTGTCCAATTGTCGGTTATCGTTGTCGTTTTCGAGGGCTATCGTTCACAATCCGTCGGAACGTTTGGCACTCAATTTTCCATGCTTTTAAATACCGCGTGTTAACAAACCCCGAAATCGATACTAGGCCGGACCATCGCGAACCCACGATACTAAACCACTCTTCGCGATGGTTATCCCTCCCGCCATTCGGTTTGTATACCCTTTACCGTCAGACCACAGCCAGTGATATTCGATGAAACTAAACATTCGCTGTTCCGACAAATCTAAAAGACGAAGAATCGTGACTTGGAAATTTATTCGTTCGTATATTCGGCCGTTTCATCTTTTCTGGTTAACAGGCATGGCAAGTAAACGTTGTAATGGGTATCTGGCGCGCTCTTATAATCGTTAGCATCGTAATTAGTATATAACCGGGAGCTGTTGATTTTCCGTAGCACGCTACAATATTCATAAATTCCTTGGTGAAGAATTATTATCGCGTTGCTCCATGGTCTCCTGTTAGTCGCGAGAACCGTTACAACTTAGTCAAAGTATTTATTATTAAACAAAACGGCTACAAGTTTCGTGTAAATCATATTTTTTTATCGCTACAATTTCTTCCGCATGAAACTCGCCTGCGGAAGTTTCGAGACAGAGTTCCTTCCCTTTTATCTCGCGTTCCCCGTTTATTATTTCGTTGAAAACTTCGATTCTTACAGTCTTCCGAGTTATTCATTTATGAAACGCACCGCTGAAACACCGCGTAAGAAGGATCGTTCACGGAACGTGTTCTTGTATGATTGTTAAGAAGATTCAACGTTTGAACGATGGCATCTCTCTGTTTTTCTTCCGAGGATCTTCCCTTACTTCGCTGGGCAAACGAAGATTCTCCGAGGACTAGTAGAAATATTTTCTTACGGTTTATTAACGTAGAATTTAATATCGACGTATATTTTCACATGCCCGATCTCATTACGATCGTGATACGTTACGGGATCGTAAACGGTGCATAAAATCAATGGCAAGAGAATCGTCTGTCAGCCAAACGAGAGCGATAGCGAAACGGAGAGCGCAGAAATATGCCAGGAGATAACGGGCTGGGCGAGATTTCCAGCTGGAAATACGAGCGGATACGAATTAGCATCTACAAGCGCGTACAGAGAGTTCCCAAAATTCGGTTGGGCGGAACTGTCTGACGTTTCATTACGACATAAATGTCCGCGTCCATATCTGAGATAGTCCTGCAGCGGGTTTCCTGCCGCTCCCTCTCCCCCTTTCTCCATATCCTCCTCTTCCTCCTTCTTCTCCTTCTCCTTCGTCGCATCCTGTATGCCTCGACAATGTCGTCCGTGGTAGTCGTAATCGTCATCGTTGTCGTCGTTGGCATCCTCTGCAGGGGGGAAACAATTACTCCAAGACAAAAGATAACGCGTAGAGCCGGCATGGAAATTTGCCAAAAGTGTCAAGTTTGGTTCTCGCAGCCACGATGCTCCTCCGTGGCCCATCCAGCCGTCATTCGTACCCCTTAGCGTCTAACACACTCGCGAGACATCGAAGATTCACCGTTCGTAGTAGAAACTTTTCCACCTATACAACAAACTATCCTAACGATCGTTATCGTTGGAATTTATTTGCCGTGGAATTGAATATCATCCGGCCAAATTGGGATACTCGTTTCAATGCGTTCTCCGCTGCTAAACGATTGCGGTGCGTTTAGTGCTTCAGTTGTATGGCTGTGGTTTTCTCGAACAAAACTGAAGATATTATATGCACTTGAAAATTAATTTGCTGCCTTTCTTAGATTTATCATTTCTTCACCGACTTTTCTTCTGAATCAGCCAGAATTTATGGGACCGTAGAAGATTGTTTTCTGGGTCACTTCAAGATGTAAAGTAAACTCTTGTAAAATTTAAGTCGAGTTTTCATTTAGCAACTGCTCAGACTCTTGGTCTCTAAACTTTTTTTGATTGCCTTTGACGTTGCCGACGAGATAAATCAAACATATCCCTCGGGAAATCTCTAATCTTTCGTCTCCTACAAGTTCGGCTTGCGTTGCATCTTCGTCCAAAGAAGAATAAGTAATTTCTGCAACTTCAGCAGTATTTCTCTTCGATTGAAAAGTCAAAAGCATGTTTCCCATTTGACGTATATTCTGTTCTTCGAACTTTTTCCACGAATTTATTAACGAGTAATAAATAAATGGCGAGTAGAACTAGGTCATTGTAAATATAATCGTTTCACAACGAATGTCAATGGTATAATAAGCTTTCGATCAGTGAGAAACACGCGTGTTTATAATTGGAAATTCTGTCGTTGGCAGGCTCGTTCCGATTTCCCTGCCATCGGAAACAATTAAGCAACGATGGGGATCGATGTTTTCGGTCATATTTTCAGCGATGTTCACCGGTCGCCTGCAATAATCGCGGAAATCTTTCTCTCGCTAGAGGAGAGAGCGTACACGTAACGGTGATAACGGCGCAATCAATTTTGGTTTGTATCCGATGTAATATCACGTTCGAGCCAAGTAACTTGACACGGATTTTCCAACATGAAAATGCAACCGAATCGAACGATACAACAACTTCAATCTCAGTTATTGACAATGAGGACGTATGCAATAAAAGAATAAGAGACGTACAAATGTATCTGGCTATTAGGGTACGCGATATGAACGATAGCTATTTCGCTATAATGTAAGTAAACTATTAGCGCTACTTTCTTCGTGCGGAACGTGACAGTTACACAATATCCATTATCGGGGAAAGTTCGTTCCATTAACGATTCATAAACCTTTTACAGCAGTTCCGCCGTTCGGGTTATTAATTCTCGCGCTAGGCCACGTACTTTTAAAACCACATTTACACTATCCTATGAACATGTGCCGCTTGCTGTTATCGAGTATTAGCCTCGGATTAGTAGTACTTGTTGATAGTTTAAGTGAGTCGATTAAACTTCTTTTTTCCCTATTCGATTCCCTGTAATATTTAGTCGTTCCAATGTTTAAAGCTTTTAATCTCGAGTCTTGCAAATCTCATAAAGAGCTGATGTTATTTAAGTGGTATTATGGACGATGGAAATTTGCTATAGCATATACACGATTCATTTTAAGTAAATTAGTGTATAATAACGTTAGCCAAACGTATAGAAGGATTAATGGTTTCATAGAATCTTTTGAAGAATCTTTTAGAATCTTTTAATGGTTTCATAGAACCAATTAAGACGTTAAATTATTCTTGTTTGATAAGAAAACTATGATTTTAGTCTTTACTCCTTGATCCTTGATCGTAATTTCATCCGGTCAGTCAGGTGAATTTCAACTGACTGGCTAACACATTTTCCGAATCATCTTACAAATTTATAGCCAAGCAGGAAACAGTCATCCATTTTCACGAGACACGGTTGTGCCGCGCAAAATCGTGCAGAACATTCACCGAACGAGACAGATTTACGTTAGAAAAACATAAAATAGCTTTCTTTCGTAGCATCGCGTACAAAAGCGTGCCACGCTTCTTCCAGACGAGAACGTCTCGTATCCACGGGAATGGTATTCGAACAGCGGGGGGAGGATCCTCGTGCGCGAGCACACGAAGCCTCAAAAGAAACCGCGTATGGCAGCTGTAAGAGGATGTAGAGAAAAATCGGAAGGGTTGGTAAAATTTATACGAAAGATAATATATATCGAGGCGTTTCGCCAAGGCTTGCAGACAGAAGTGGCTTATTTCTGGTGTCGGGACTCGGCTGGCTAAAGAATGTCCCGCGTTTGATTTATACCCCGCCACGGAAGTTGCGGATACACAAACATCTTCTCTGCCTCGCGTCCGAAACGTTTGCCACGCGTTGTATAACCGCGAGCGCATCGTTTCCCGTTGCTTGGCCACGAACGCGCGAATCCCCTTTTCTGACGGGCCACCTTCGTCGCGATTTATGGGGGAATTTCATTCCTCCGCGTTATCCACATGCCATCACGAGCACGATCCTCTCTTTATGTCGCTTCGAGGGCACTTCGACGATCGTTCGAGAGAAAACGATGGCGAATCGGACGATTCTGCGAACGAACCAGCCGCGTTCTTAAGGCTGCTTTGCAACATAAATTATTACCGAAAATCAAGGTGTCAACGGACGTGATACATCGCGCGGTAACGATCGATTCGTCGCGATGACACAAAGGCTTCGACATCACGACGAGGGAAACTCAATATCCATGCTGCCAGAAAAATGTCGCTCCGCTATTTCACAAAAGAAACCTGATGCCAGGAAACCATTATTCTCGGACAATTCTTGCTACATCCAACTCGCTTCCTCTCAAAATTGGATGTTTCAGCGTCGTAGCCGGGTCCGCGCGGATATATCGGAGATTCGCCACCGGACAGTGGGGGTAGCCCCGGTTTTATTATCGAATTTTCGTGACGGCAATCACGATGCCTTCTCGTGCACGCGGCGAAAATAATCGCGACGCCGTGAACGTCCAGATGCGTTCATATTGAATTTGTAGCGATGCTGCCACGTGAATCGAGTATCGATTATTCAGGTGTACAACGAAGAATGCCTCTCCCTGATATTCTATAGTCGAAAAACTAATTTTCCTTACAAATTTCCTTCCGTTATTGACAAATATCAGGGACTTCAAAATATTCTATTCGTTTCTTTCTTTTTTTTTACGAAATTAACGAGCTTTAAGATTGAATTAAAGACGAGAATGGCAATTTCGAACTAACCAGTGCGCTGCACCGTGTTGAATTATTCTGTGTAGACGTGACAATGGAAGCAATGAAACCCTGTTCAATAACAACGCGCTTCAAACCGTAGGTAATCAGACCCTCCCAATAGACCGTTTCGTCGCTCAAATACACCTACTTTGCCAATTACCAGATGCAACTACTTCGCCAATTACAACAACCGGCCAGTCGATTCCCTGTATGCAAAATGCCGTCACGCGTGTCCGAGTTACAGCCTCGCCAACTAATGAACGCGCCAAGTTCGTGCGCATACCGCTAAGGAAGTAACGAACCTTGTCGTGCGCCACGATTATTCGCCGAATGGTAGAGACAGACGCCTGTGGCAATCGAAATTGTCACGAAACACTCTCTAAAGTTCTTGACTATCCGGTCCTTTTCTTAGTTAACTTCCTCTATGAAGCAAGAAACGAGCAAAGTAACGAAGGAATCGTGACAAGAACAGCTCCAATTCAGATTTGTTTTTACAAGAAACACGAATTTCAGTCTTTAATGTCTATTCGATATACGTTTTAATTTTTTAAATAAAATATTCATTATATCGCACAACTAGTAAGCGTAAGTGTATTCGTAATTATATCATAGAAGAATCCTGATACGAACTCGATTATATTTATTTGTAAAATGCAATATCTAACAACAAAATTATTGTTACAAACTATTTGTCGAATTGTTTAGAGAATTTGTTTTAAAAGTCGTAAAACAGAAGGAAACAAAAATGAAAATATCTTCTTTCTTCTTGAGAAATCACGGTGGTGCCTTCGTTCAAATTGCACGAAATTAAACGACGTTCTTTGACGCGTTGAAGAAAATAGCGTCGCGTCGCTGGAAAAGCAAAGGAGCACAAGCGACCCCGCCGCAATCAACAACTCGTGATTAAACGCTTAAGCGCAGACACTTTTTAGGCAGCGCGATGCTCGGCCTTTTCCGACCAGGGATTTAATTAGCCGCTCGAAATGATCCGGCAGAAACGAGGCTGACTAACGGGGTGGTGTTCAACCGGTCCCCTTATTTTCTCCAAACTAGGAGTCGCTTCAAACGCTCTCTCGCGCGTTTTTCCTCAGTAATTCCTACACGTTTGCGAACAAACTTTCTGAAAATATTAGCCGCGATCCATTGAAAGTCCGAGTTCCAGGTCCCCAGTATTTTCATCGAGCCGAACAAAAGGAGAGAAACGAGAACGTACGAGCCAGCGAACGTTGAAGGATACGTCCGCGAAATACGAAGCTTCGAGAATACATGTCTGGGTGGAAAATCGGATTCCTCGGCAAGATATTTTGTTTTTATCGTCCGTAAGACCCTACGTTTTATACGAGCGTATCCAGCCTTATTCGAGGCTATTCTGTTTTTATTATTTTCTTCGAAATTAGCTACACGACGTCCATTTACGCATGAACGTTTCAATCTTCAACCAAGAGATCGTGATTAATTTCAGTGTATCGATCAATTTGTCAGTCAATTATGTTAAAAACACTACCTTTTAAATTTTAGCTTGAAATTCGCTGTTATCTGTCATTTCCACGTGATCTGCAAACTTACCCAACTAAATCTTTCCTCTCGCAAATTGAATGTTAACTGTATTACGTACGTAATGGGGTTAAGAAATTTAAAAAAAAAAAAAAATGGGGTTAATCAAACTTCGGGGGGATTCAATGTTCAATCAAAATGAATTTAACGAAGTTCCCTGAATTAAGAAGGAAAGAAAGAAGATGGAGGCGAATAGGGAGAAAGAGAGTGGAACGTTGGTAATTGACAGTTCCAGTCACCGAGTAAAAATTTGTCAGGTAGAAGATGTACGTGATTGTTAAGTCGGCTGGATATTGCGTCAGGTTTGTCGGCGGTGACAAAATGGCGTCACCGGGAGCAAATGAGCCCTTTTTTCGGATCGATGATAGTCCTCGACCGGGATTACAGCCCGTAGAGAAAGGAGAACGACGTCGGAGAGAACTAAAGCCTCGCGCCGGCCCGTTCTTACGGGCTGGAATTTTCAGGCGTCAGGCTTCCCCGGAAATTTATGGCGGGGTCACAGCTTGGATCGCCATGAACAGTGCTCACCCTCCTTTATCCGAGCTTGTTATCGTTCTGAACCTTTTGCCCTTGTAGGAATTACATACATGTCGTCTGTGTCTACGTA
The DNA here is from genome assembly GCF_910591885.1 of Bombus terrestris. Lineage (NCBI taxonomy): Eukaryota > Metazoa > Arthropoda > Insecta > Hymenoptera > Apidae > Bombus > Bombus terrestris. Next base: position 15,217,185 of record NC_063270.1, on the reverse strand, counting down.
TGTACACATATATAAACACATACATAGTTATACCTACATACGTAGCTAACTTTTTGGTTCGTTCGTGGGTATATACATTGTCATATGTACATATATATATATATATATATATATATATATATATATATATATATGGATACACGCACGTACACACATGAGTGTAATGTGGTCGCATACAACTGCTTGGGCAGCGCAAAATTTAATTTTGATAATAAGTATCCTGTATCTCCGTGGAGAAATACTCCTGCACGGTTCTTACAGGCCGAAAGCAAAGCGGGGAGTCAGCTTGAAATCGGTATCGTTGAACGAAAGAAATCATAGATCGGAAGAAAATGCAATAATGGTCGTATAAAAAAGTTTGAGACGGTATTGAGTTACACGAAAGATTGGCTGGATCGGCAAACTCGGAAAGATCGTGTTCTTTAAGACGAAACTTTACCCCGAGACACTTAACTTTTTCATTTTATATCGCGCCCATGGGAAAGAGAAGAAATCGCGTTTCGCCTGGCTATTGGTTAGAATAACTTCTGATTTACTTCTGCTCGAACGGAGTGTACACTTGTGGATCGAAGTCCGAAATCGGGCGAAGTCTGATCGATGTTTAGACAACTCATTGTTTGTACAAAACTGGCCCTTCGGAAAGCATAACAGTTAGAACGCGATGGACCGGTTGACTTTGATGAAACTTCCACGCAAGACGGTGTTCACTCTAAGCGCCCTGTGCACCTGTGGCAACGTTGTTCTCCTGCCACTATTAAAAATACCTTGGGAAATCCGATTTTTCATGCAACCGAGACGACGCCTTGCTGAGAACTACGAATTTTTCTTTTAAACTGAACGCGACTTTGATTGAGATAGTTTACATGTGCTTGTATCGAGTTTACAATGTTTTAATAAATAGCATTGTAGAAAGTAAAAAGCTTAGACGAGATGCAGACCGTTTACGGTTAAAAATCTTGACTGAATTATGGAAAATAGGTACTCAAGTATTAGCTCAATTTTTGCTCAAACTCTGAAATAAAAGTAAATTTTACGTAAGAGGGGTTTTTCTTTTCTTGCTTTATTCGTCGTTCTTTTATTTCTCCCTGCCTTTCTTCTTTTTCTTTCTTTTTCCTTTAGTTTCTTTCTTCTATCTTCCTCTACTTTGTATGATTTTTCCCCCTTTTTCTTTCCTTTTCTTTCTTCCCTCCCTTTTTTACTCATCTCCTTATTTCCTTTCAATCCTTGCACTCTTCCTCCCCACACTATCGTCTTTCCTAAATTCATGTATCCACGAAAGATCCATAAAAAATGCTATTAAAAATGAAAGTCTAAAAATGATAGTCTAGATACAAAAGTTTTCCACATTGACCACGATATATACGATATATATCGAGAGCCAGTTCTGAGCAATGAACACGTATGCATAGAAAGATTTAGCGTATCGTATATGTGTATGTATATAACAGGCACTCTTTGTCGGCAAGTTTTATGATATGCCAGCTATTAAATATTTATAAGAAGATTTCGTATGTATCTGTTACATCAACCGCAGAGCTAAGAAAGATTTATACCCGGAAGAACGTGAAGTACTTCTTTTCTTTATACTTTATTAGATATTTTTTCCTACATTTTACATTTCGAAATAGACTCGAACAACACGAAGCTATACTTTTCTAAAAATGTCACACCAGCTATCACACGAAATTTAAATCCACAGACATTGTGAATAAACCTCCTCCGCCTCCATCCCTATCAGATTGCAAAATCTCAAAATATCACGTTATGCAGCTTGCAGCTCGCGTGTTACATATTCTCTATTACATTCAGGCCGCTACGTGTCCTCGAGTCACGGTTGAGCGCGCCTCGCCATTTCCGTATTCGACCCCACGATCAAATAGAAGACATGTGCGCGCGATTTTATCGTCTCACGATTCTGCTTTCCCGGTTTTTTCAATTGGCCCTAGCCGCGTGTCAAAGGCTCGGTTTTCGAGGTGGAGCCAAATTGAGTTTTAACGCCAAGAAAGATTCATGGAAAAGGAGATGATGGCGAAAGGAAGGACGAGCACGGCGCGGCAGAAAAGGCAGGAGATTGAATAGAGAATGCGTCTTCGCGCACGCTGCCGCGATCGGACCGCTGATTTATCGGACTATAATTTAGTTGGCCAAGAACGCTCCAGTTCCGCCTTTTGCAGCCGTTCGAGGGGACGCGATGCCGCGATCATCCAATTTCACGGTGGCTGTAATTTTTTTCTACGCTACGCCGACTGAAGTTATCTTACAATTATGATGTATTATTTGCGTCTGGCTAGTAGCAATAGGAATGTCTACTGGCACATGTAACCCTCGTGTAACGTAAAAATCAGTAGCATGTTCTACTGCACAAGTATGGAGCAAAACTATAGATAAATTATACAGCAAGATATTAGATCATAATATCTGAAACAGCAGATTTTTTTTTACATATTAGACTTCTATCTTTCGTTTTCAATAAGTATCTTTGTTTTTGTAGATGTTTTTGAAATCGGGAAGCTTTTTATTTCATACATGACTTTTATTTTTTGATTTATTATTTTATGACTTGTTAAAAACAAACATCTCATTTGTTGCAGTCCGGTATTATCGTTATTTGATGAATACCAAAAACATGTAATTTAAAATATAATATAGTACATAGGTACGGTATTTGACGAGAAAGACTGCTGTCTTGGTTTTCAGACTAACTTTACCTATAAATTCTTTCCAGTTCTTCTTTCCTTTATTTTATCAATTTAAGCAGAATATTCGCCGACGTTACATTAAGAAAGTGGATGGCGCTCACACTCGAGGAATACCGCCTTATCTCATGGCAACGACCGAACTGTTTATTCGTCATTATTTCCAAGCGAAAGGAAACGAATTACTTCTCGACGATCGAGCAGCTCGTGGATACACCGCGTTTCATTATCCTTTCCCCGTTGTTTGCTTCGTTAACCAGGAGCAAGAGAATTCCATGCGACAAAAAGGGAAGATATCTACTAATGAGAGAACAGATATTTAATAATACGAACGTCTAATTTTATCAACCAAAAATTACACATCATTTTTCGATGATATTCTTTTCAAGTGAAAAAAATAAGAAATATTTATAGGAGCAACTATTTTATTACAAACCGTACTGTTTCAATGTAAAATTTAACTTCAACTTATATTCAATACGAGGTTACACGTAAATCTATTTTTCTAATGCGATTTTATCGGTCACCATACTGGATTCTTCTTTCGAAAGTGGTCGATCGATTTAATTCCACCTTTGTGGGCTCGATTTAACTGCCTGTTTCCGAGATTTAAATGGAAAAACCGGCTCTTTCTCTTTTCTGGTTTCCGAGTTTCTAACCTCTTCTGGCATGCGCGTAACTTCGCCAGAAGCGTAGTGTCGATGAAGCGATTCTCGTGTTCGAAAACCGGTAGAATTGGTCTGCAACTTCTTTCACCCCCCCGACCATTTGCAACGCGCACATAATATCCGATTCGTTACAACAATTGGATTAATCGTTAATTAGTTATTCACTGATGGATGATCAAAACCGAATTCTCAAAGTTTTTATCCCAACGTTTATTCACTGTAATGGAACGCGATATCATTTTCGCGTCACCTTTGTTGTACGATTAGTCGCCGAACGATTTAATTTCGATTCGCGATGTCCAATTGACCGGGTTACTGGAAACACATCGCAACCAGAAGCATAGCCACACGCACACCGATTCACGTGTCATGGAATTTCATTCTGTGAATCGTCAAACGGATGTGCAACGTTTTTATGACGCGACGTACGCGCAATTTCAAGCCCCTGCCGTAGCGCGCTATCATCGGAATACCAGTGATTCTCTATCTATATATATATAATAAAACGCCAATAACTTCCGGCTAATTGCGCGAACGATCATTCTATCAAAGCCAATTGATGAGTGAAAAGTTGCTGAATTATCCAATCTGCGATTTCATCGGACCATCTATATCGTTCATCTATATCGATACTTCCGAATGCAAGCGAAATTGTTGACTAAGCAGCTTATCGTACATAATCTGCAAATACTTCCTACTCTAATCATTATTTACACGAATATTGTTTCTACCAAGGTTTCTTTTACATTATCTTTTCTGCAACCTTCCTCGAGCTTTCCTACGTCATTCCTCTTTCTGACATACTGTACACGCGCTTAACATCCATAAATATTTGAACATTAGATGCAACTCCATGACACATTACATTTGCAACACACTTTAATTTCCACTTTAATGTTTGCTTTAACTATTCCTATTGGAGAACTTAAATATCTTGCATGAAAGACTCTATTGCAACAGCAAGTAGTTAACACTCAACTTAAGTAATCATCAGAAAAAACCGTAAGGAATATAAAACGTCCCCTTTGATCCTATCCCTTGAAATCCAAATGACGAGATTCATTCGCGACTTTACACCGTAAAATGTCGTTCAACTCGAACATCACCGAATGGGAGCATTCGCGAGGCGGTAGTATAAGACGAGCAAGTAGCTCGGAGTGTAGCCTTTTCAGAGATGGCATCGCAAATTATCCCCCGCGGTGGGTGGAACAATGGAATATGCCAGGGGATGCCGAGGATCGCGAGGATACGAGGCTGGGGATTGTCACGCAACGAGCACGGAGCTGCTCGTTCATCCAGTCTGGTTAATAGCGTGATGTATAATTTCCGAGTATATCATCATCGGGGGTGCTGGCCGTCTTTTTAAATGGCCCGCCTGAAGAAACGATCCCTTTGTTCCACCATCCCGTTGATCATTCACGCGTTCCACGCTCGTTACATTCCGCAGCTAGCTGCGGTCCATTAATGCTCCGACTAGATACCGACCCGCTTTAATTGTCCGTTATAACTCAAGCGAACGTAACTTTTCCCGTAGGAGAACCGCGCGCGCGGCTCGAGATTGGTTCGGGTGGTCGAGGAACACGAAAGTGTACGAGGATAGGGTTCGAGAGAGAAAAATAAGGGCAAGCAGAGGGAGAGAAAGAAGAAGGAGGCGAAGAAGAAGAAGAAGAAGTAGAAGAAGAATCGAGCAGGTGGACGGTGAAAGGAGAAAAATGGAGAAGGTGGGAGGCGCCAAACCTTGGAAGGGGATGAAACAAAATGGGCGACAGTGGGAAGAGGAGAAAAATGTGGAAGGCGAAAGAGAGAGAGAGAGAGTGAGAGAGAGCGGGAGGGGGAGAGAGGAAAGAAAAGAAAGAACCGACTAGGAGATGAAGAGGAAGCAGTTTAAGTTGGCGAGAGTGTTAGTGAAAAGGCGGACATTAAGGCGTCAGACCACGTCTTGTATGCATCCCTAGGGCCGTGGATGAGGTATCGTCAAAAAAGGAGGGCGGCACCTGTAAATCAGTGTAATCGGTGACCTGCCCTGGGAGTACATTAGAATAATTTATGGTCGGGCCCGCTAAGACGTAAAAAGACGTTGTGTTATCCGCCACCGTTTCTCTCACTCCTCCCCGTACCCTTTCTCGGCTACGCGATAAGGGTAACGTTCACAGAGTATCGTCTCGCGGTCGATTAAAGCCTTATACGATGCTTTACGCGCTTTTACTGCCATTTCCACGTAACTTATGCCCACTGGTGGACCAGTCACATTTGAAAACATCACGCTGGAAATATTTTCGTAAATGCAAATGTACGTCGTTTTGACTGTGTTTCTTTGCCACGAGATCTGGTTCGAGAAACGGTTCCCCAGTGAAATTAAAAACGTCATAAAAATCTTGAATAATGTCGCTCGCTGGTACCGCTATTTGTTAGCTTTATCTCCGACCGAGTACCTCCTGCTAGTCCCTTTTCGTGGCGTCGGGAGCGACGCTCATTAGAATTCCGCGGACGCCGACGGGGACTTAGAAAAATACATGGAAAAATTGTAGGAAGGAACCGGATACCCCTGTTCCATGGGGCCACGGTTCAACAGGACGCGGGAAATAATATGTTCCGCCGGTGACGTTAAGTTTTATTGCGCGACACCGCTCGAGCTGAACGTCTATTTACATATACATATATTCTTCGAGAGAAGCGTTGTATCGTGTGTAGCGTCGATTCGAGCAATCCTCGCTAGCGTACTCCAACTTCGTGGACGTTTAAAGCGCTACCAAGGAGACTTTCCGGTTCGATTGCTAACAGGACACCGAGAATGCGTTTGACACTCGAGTTCCATAGATCCACGAAAGTAAGGGGTGTACGTTCGCTTCGAAGTCGATCGCAACAGATCAAAACTGGGCAAGTAAAACTTGGGTCGAACTTAACTTACGTCTGCCACAACGTTCGAAGGCCCCAATCGTGCGTCCAATCTCGATTCTCTCGATTGGATAGACGTTTTGATCCAAGTCAAAACGCGTTAGTTACCCTCGTGGCACTTTATTTGCGATAGACGAAACTGTGTGAACGATCAATCCCAGAGCTGTCACGTTATGTCGTACTACGATTTCGACAGCGTCGATAAATAATTTCGCTCGATTCCCCATGTATTTCGAAAAATAGGTCAATCGATATTCGAGTCGCAATCCCGTGTTCGATGTTTTGCACGAGGGAATGTCATTCAACTCGGATGATCGTGTTGGTTGGAAAATATTAAAAGGTCTGCAGGTTTATGTCTTGAGTCGCGGTCGGTATAAACCGCGCGGACAACATATACACGCATGCTGAATCTCATGGGAATGAAATTCATGTGGCCGCATTGGGGCAAAGGATTAGGCAGCAAGCGTACCCGCTTGGAATTTCCTGGCGTCCGAGCTACCCGATGTCGCTTCTCGACAGGAGAGATTCATACGTTTCCTCTTAACTCGGATGCGTTATTCCGCTGCGCTGGTTAGAGGATCGCTCTTATCTGCGCCTTCTTCGACCGTAGATTCTCAGTGGAATATTATGTTGCATTAGTGCTGCTCTGTGCACGGATGATTAAATAGTCAATTGTTTTCGAGCAGAACTCTGTATCATAAATTCTGATCTACTGCTTGAATCTTAAAAAATAGAACGCTATATCCTACGATCTGTTAATCCGTTAATAGGAAAGCATGAATAAACTCGTCACATAGATTGGATATCTTTTGGACGTTATAATTTCTTTGTTTAAGGATTCCATATCTTCTTACGTGCTTTCCATTTCTGTTAGAATTAAATATACTGCGGTGTATGGACATTTGTAAGGATTTAAATCGGCTTAATTGAAATTGGTCGGTTTTTTAATAACTTCTAATTAAAATGCAAATGGTTTAAATAAGTTAAGTAATGAATAAAAGTACTATACCACAAATCTTATCGCAAATCTTTCTTCACATTTCACAGTGTCAGTATCGCGATAGTCTTAATCCTACTACGTTCTCTGTCACATTTTCAATCCAGTAATGTTTTAATATAAAAAAGTTCCAATTTAAATAATAATATAAAAAGCTAATAAAGTTCTTTCACTTGAGAAAAATACGTGAGAATCGTTATCGAAATACGATTATCCGTTTGAGTTTCATGCCGAGGTATTTTCCAAAACATTAAAAATCCTATCGCAAATATTTATCCATTATCCTCGCACCGCTCGGTTAGAAGCTACGGAATCATTTTGAATCGTGACTAATTCAATTCGATCAATCGACGGTTCGTTTTCTGACACGGCCAACGACCATGCCACTCAAACCAGGCGATTCCACGTTTACAATCCGTGTCTCGAACGATCGTCCTCCCTGCGACGCGTATCCTCGGGTAAACTCAGGCTCTCGTTCCTCTATTGACACATCGCGGCTGGCGTGTTTCGTCAAGCGTGAGCCCACGTGTTTACTCACGCCGCGAGTGTTTCCAGCGAGTCGATGATTTCGTGACGCGTTCACGAAGACGTGGCTTCGAAACGAAACACAGACAGTTAAAGACTCGCTACGTTGAAGGTCTTTAAGATACATTAGTTAGTTAAATCGAATTACCTGTTGAACGATCACACTGTTCCTTCGACTGGTAATGGAAATTTTTAATAGATTTTACTTTGTATCTGTTATTGGTTCGAGATTCATGGATTTGTTAAATCTTTATCGAATCGAGCAATTTTTGTTGGAAATGAATCACTGTAATTTATAAATCGATTCAAATAACATTTATCTTCGCTTAAATAATTCAAAGTAAAAGCATCACGATGTTACGGCCACGATATGTGACTTTGGTTCACCACTCAACGAGCCACAGTAGAAGGAAGGAAATCGAATGCACTTGAACAAAGAGTCGTCCACTAATGACAAAGCGCATGGATACTCCAGGTGAGAGTCACCGGAAGTTACTATCGTCCGAAACTGCTTGACGACTAATGAGAGTAATGAGAATCCGGAGTGGTCACTCATTCGAATTGCGAAAACGAAGAGAGGAAAAGAGATCGAACGGCCAACAGGGAGATCCCGTACGGCATACGGCAATTTAAATTGCACCAGATGGCTACCTGCACTGCAGGATTTCATTGCTGCAAGTTCTTTTTCTTGCGACAATTGCGACTGGAAATTGCGGGCTAGATAAACCGGATTCGCTCGTGTGTAGCCTGCCCTTCTTTGTTTCCACGCTTTATCCTCTCCTTCTCCCTCCCCGCACTTCCGCCGACCTTTTCTCTCTTCTTCTCTCTTTCCTCTGTTTCCAAGAAACACGCCACGACTACTAATTGTGCTTTAACAATAAACCCATTATCGATGCAGCTGATCGGAAAGTTGAAAAACGGCAAACGAGCCACCATGGACCGGATCGTTTTTACCCAAATGAAACTTTTCCGATAGCTTTAGCCAACGAAACTGGTTATCCTCGATATCCATTGTAATCATCTTTTTCCTACGGTCTCTAATACTATTAGAAAGTTCGTTCGAGTACATTAGAGAGCAACGTGTTCATTTACAACATCTCGATTGCATTGGATTGTAAGTCGTTGATATCGTTAGATAATGCTGATTTTTAAGGCAAATAATAATTGAGTTCGATTGACGCAAAAGCATCTGAATAAGTATTGTCTGTAGGTGTAATTTTCAGTGATTTACAAATTCGAATAAGATTCGATATGATTTTGGTATGCTCCTTGAGATTCTCACCGCATTCTTTTGACGATTGGACCACTTATGGCTCGTATTTAATGAATTCTATAAATATTATTTATTATACGAAGATATTATTTGTTAAAATTTACATTATTTCCTTGTGATAAGTAACCTTATAAAAGTAACTTGTTTGTTTTCTGAAAAAATGGTATATCCAGGTTATACTGGATTTACATAGGGATTTGCTATGTTATGTATTGTATAGTGGCCAGAAAAAATATTTGCATGTACGTTCATTTTATCAGGTTCCCTATATTCCATTTTTATAGTATCAAAGTTTCGCAGCCATATGGGAGTACTACTGAACGATACGAAATTTAATATATTTCGGTCTAATTAATCAGTACGTACTATAATACAGACAATGATATATCACGAACGCTACTAATGAATAGATATCTCTCACAGAAGCATAGAATCATCAACAAGTTTTTGCATCATACTCATTGTTAGTGTCCAACTTTAAATATCCCCAATTTTCAACTTTTTTCTTAAATTCAACTAATTTCAACTTTCATGATAATAAAAATGCAGCGAGTAAAGATTGTAGGTATTTGTAAATCTACATAAAATTTTACCTACACTCTTCTCATAATATAATTAAGATACTTTAACTTTCTCTTTAATGGTGTATCCATAACACAGCGCTCTGTCGTCGACACTTTCATCCAGGACGCTGAAATTCGTCGAATTCGCGAGACCAGTAGACGGTCCACGCGGCGTATGCCGCAAATTCCATAGGTTTAAGCAGATTAAACCCGATCCCTGGTATTCTGAGAATGGGAGTTGAACTTAATTATACAGGTAGTTTAACAGGAAACATAATTATTCAGTTCGGGAGGTTTGATGTAAGTTTAAAATTTCCGTGGTTCCATGTTCATCGAGACAGGCGGCGCAACCGCTTCAAACTTCGTTCCAGCGTCGTTCAGAACTTTCTGTAACGCGACCATTCGATAACAAGGTATCGAGTTTGCTAGCCGCTATCGCGTTATACGCTCGCGTCCGCGGACAATCAGATTGTCACGCTAATGTTGTCACGGCCCGATGTACGTTCGACGATTCACACTTGCATCTATCTATCTTCGATTTCGTTCGAGATTCAAACACGATTCTTGGCATCGATACTTTCGATTCGAAAGCTCTCGAACCGTAATGTATGCATTGGCTCGAAGATTAAACAACTGTACGGAATTAACTGGTTTTACTAATTACGGGGTTATTATGTCAAGTTTGGAAATTGAGGGGAGAACTTGAACAGATCACTTGTGTATTAATCACACGTGCGTTTGAAGACGCAGTCCTTCTAAGTTCTCAATATTGCTGACTAATTCCACTAACGAACCTTTAGAGAACTTAGTAGAGTGTATTCACGTGCTACCTATACATTCGAGTTAATAATATGCCAAATACTCATCGTCGGCTGCGTTTAAAGGCATATCACGTATTTGAGCTAAGATATTATTCGAAACAATTGTAAAATCATTTTCAGTGTTTGATTTTTGTCCTCACATCGTATGTCTTTATACGTATTTTCTTGTAATAATTTCTTTAAGCCGTTCAGCGATATTTTCGTATATATTCGTCGAACGACTGGATGTCCTCCAGGAAAAACAGGGCAAAAAACCTTACTTACGACTCCCACGGAAGTCGTTGCGATATCGAGGGCATTGTCGTGAAGTGGTCCCAAGGAGTGGTTGCGTCTTGTCGTACTGTATCAACGGCAAAGCGACGTTATAGAAACTCGGTTCCGGAAAGAGTAGAAGCGTCTGAAGCCATTTGCAGAGTTCGCGATCTTGATTGATGCGTCTCCGGCCGACCCCGCTAAGAGTAAAGTGTTTTCGAGCGTCGAGGCGCCAACGACACCCAAGCCACCCTTTGCTGGAGCACGGTCAACCGTGCTTCAAAGCGTTTGCCGACACACCCGTCGAATTTCGCCGATAAAACAGACGGTGCGAGGGGAATGTTGGGAACTGAGGTGAGTTAAGTCGAGCAGCTATACGACCAGCAATCCGGTAAATACCCGGCGTGATCTCGCGACCGATTTCACTCAGACACGGTATCCCGTGAAGTTGATTAAGCGTGCTATTAAACAGCCGTCGGTTATCGGTTTACGCTAGTTAAATTAATTATGGCGATGAAATGACAGATCGTTTCGCTATTAAACCGGCGAACACGAAGTGATACGATATCGTGAGTGAGAGAAATAACGCAACGTAGTCGGGATAGAAGGGTAGAATCGTAGAAAAAAGTAAAGTCGAACGTAATCGACGACTTGATGACGCACAAATTGTTTCCCTTTCTTTCATACAGGAACAATCAAATTTTGTGCGCGCGAAGGAATCGCGGTGCAACGGTTTTTCATTGTGCGGAAACTTCCTTTTTCCATCCGCTTCGTCAAACTCTACGAATGGACGCCACGAAGTACACAATATAGGTTTACGTGCAGCACCGTGTACTTTGTTGGGGCGAAACAAGGAAATAAGAGTGGTAAAAGGAGTAGAGAAACGAGAAACAAAATTAAAAGGTCCGTTCAGGGAAATTTTCCGGCGCTTTTAAGGCCGCTTTAACCAACCGGCTGGCAACTCGACGAACAATTAGCGTCGATTATGGAGGTTACACCGCTAATAAAACGTTACAGTGCCGACGACCAGAGGTTGGAGTAATTTTCACGAACACGCGTATGTGTATAGTGTACAATGTTCGAACGTGATATCTTAAAATCGACTCAGTCCACCGGCCATTTTATGAAACGCTTTTCACGCGGCAGTGCATATTCCGCGCGAAAGCTTTTACATCCTCCATGCTTTATCCATTTTGCTCGGCTGCTGGTTGGTCGCGGTTAAACTAGGTAAAGCTCTAGTTTCGGTCGAGTCCACGGTAGACTGCACGCTCTCGATCAACTCCTCCCTCTCTCTCTTTCTCTTTCTCTCCCTCCCTCCCGCCCTTTCTCTTTCTTGTCTCTCTGTCGCTCTTTTAGCTCTTTCGCTTTTTCTTTTGTTTTCGAGCATCGAATCGATCTTCGAACGAAGAGAACCAGAGAAATAGAGAAGAAGAGAGAGAGAAAGACACAGAGAGAGAGAGAGAGAGAGAGAGGGGGTCACGGGGCCAGATGTGACACATTTGTTACGGTTTTAGAAGTGGGATTACCCGAGACGTTTCCTGGACGAATTGCACGGACGACCGTTCCATCGATGGGATCCACTTGTAAGGGAAACAAACGTAAATCGGCCGCGACTGATGCACACCCCTGAATTTCTCTCTTTATTAAACGAATCCGATAATAATGTCAAAGCGACCGTCCACGATGTCAATTATCTTATCGATAATATCGAACTTCCTGTCTCGCCCAATTTTAATTACATCTGCCGTAAAAAGCGTTCGACGAAAAAGTTTAATAAGGTCCCAGGAATTCGATATGACTATGTGGAATTATTGCACGATATCCTTCTTATCGACGGAAATTTTCGTCGATATTCCGAGGTCGTTCCAAAAACAACGAGCCATTCCTTCATTTCCGGCCAACGACTCCAAGGAAAGACGTTCAATTCGTCCAAAGCTTTGGTTCGTTTTATCCTCTTAACAATGCCGACAGATACCAAGTTCCGCGTATATATCGTACTGGGGCACGTCGCGGGCATTTCGAATGGTGAAATTGCTATTTATTCGGTGAACGAACGAAACGCGCGGAGAAGCTCGCCGACATAACCATTTGGCCGGCTCGAAATCCATTACTGGCGAAACTATGAAGTTATCGCGCCGCTACTTGCCAACTACAAGGCGCGCCGGACGAAAATGTAGGCCGTTTCGGGTTCAAGGTGCTCCTCGCGAGCACCAGTCTCTCCAGACGATCGTTATCGTTTCGAGAAGAATCTTACACACTCACGAAAGTGTAACGGCCATTGCGATATTTGGATCGAAGAAAAACAGGTCGCGAGTGCTTCGGATACCTTCGGTTCTGCGAGTAAGATATTGTTCGCGATGAAATTTACAGGAAATCAACTTCGTCTCCTTCTCAAAGATTCGAGATACTGGCAATGAAAAGAAACAAAATGCACCGACGCTCCACCTCCATTTCTATATTCTACAAATGATTATTCTTCGATAAGATCACCTTTCTTTTCCAACAATAAGTGGTGCCGTACACAAACAGGCTTTGCTCGTTAGATATCTCACTCGACATTGGTATTCTCACATGCAGCTCGCCCATAAAGCAACCACTTCCAAACTTCCAAGTGTACTGTCGCAGCTCTTTCTAAACACTTGTCAATCGCAGCCGCGATTGATCAAACGCGTTCCAGGCCATTCTGAGCCAATGAACCGAACTGAGTGCGACCCTTTCTCCGTGGTTTCGCGGAGGAAAGAAAGGAAATAACTCCCACTCGAAAAATGAGAATAGTGTACCATTTACGCTTTCAACGAGTCATCACGCGCCACACCGATTGTAAGTTCACTATTGATGCGCCGGAACGATGGAGACTTCGAGGGAAGAAATTTATTTTGACGAAAAGGTTGGAACAGTCACTAGCTTCAATTTCGGATACAAATTTACCCTTCACGCGCCACTGTTCGCTTCTCACGCCAAAAATGCGAATGTGCTGGTTGCCGAATTGTTATCGTAGCACATAGGACGGAAAGGGATGGTAGAAAGCTTGGCGCCAGTGAATTTAAATCCCTCTTCGAGAGAAAAGCATTTGGTTTGGAGATTTAAACCACGGAGTTTTTGTTCGGCGGTCAGCTTTTCGGAGTAATTGAAGTGGCGCGGAACGCTGCAAAAAAATTTTTTTTTTTTTTTTTTGGTTCGCTAATATTTGATTCGCTAATATTATATTTTTCATATTTAAACAGAAGATAGAATTTGTGTAAGGGGCGAGGGAGATTGAATCTCTGTAGGAGTTAGATAAATCAGTTGATAGAATTGAATCTTTAAACTGTTCTAAATAAGTCTTGTTTACATACGGTGTTCTTTCAGTCTCGATTCACATTTTCATTAATTGTTGAGTATTAACTTCACTTATTTCCCTAAAATGCTTTTAGAATTATTTTACATAGTTCTGCATTGAATTCGATATTGCACGATGTAAACCGCGAAGCAGTTTGTAAATTTGTAGCAACGATAAATTAGGTTAACGTAACATTACTAATTATATTACCTATTGTATTAATCTGCGTATTATATTATAATATTATTATCTTGCAGACATATTTTTTCATACTTCGTAATAATATTTTTTACTGCTCCAGCCTCGCGAAAGATTTGTAAATATCTTAAGGAAATAATTATACTAGATTATATTTACTGATTATATTTAACTATTTATTAAATAAAAAGCTTTTTTCAATAAATATGGAAATTCACGAGAAAGAAATACAAGGGTGAAATTTTGCTTAGAGCATTTGATGTTCATTCTTCAACTGGATACCAATCGGGCAACTATTCGTTGGATTTCTAGCCAAGCTTTATTTTCTCAAAAAGAAAGTTGTTTCTTCGAAACAAAAATATTGTTGGAGCTTAAAACTCAAACACGCCCACGTAGCGATTCGCTGGAAAAATCATTGCGGGTTCGAATTATCGTATGTGCCAATGACTGCGCTCGTCATTCATTATCGATCATTAACAATGAGCGTCGTCCTTGCGAAATTGGCTAGTCTGTTGACGACTCGCTACAAGTATCTTTGTTTTCTCGTTCTCGCGAGCCTTTCATTGTACGCCCATTGCGTGTTAAGTGTAACATCTGTGTGTCCGATTGTCTACAACGGGACGACGATTGAGAATAAAACGACGCCCTTTGGCTAAGCCTCCAGTATCAATCCAATTCAAAATATCCAATTTCCTACAAGTCTACCGGATCACCACTTCATTGCTGTCAACCTGCCTCCAGCACATTTAACTTTCATAGTCGACATCCTGTACATTTATTGGAACAAATATGAAGCAATTTCGTTCTATGTTTTTGACTTATTTTTTCCTCAACTGCTTCAACGATTACCAGACATCATGTACCTACATATATAGTCCTTTTAAAAGCCAACTAAAAATATTATTTGGATAGATTCGGACGAGGCTTGTAGTACACCTTAAAACGCGTAGATTTATTATAGATTTTACAGATTTTACAACTAGATTAAGATTTATCGGACAATCGATATTTATTATTTTTCCAACAGATAAATTATTCATTGTAACTAGTAGAAGTGTCAAGTACTCGTTAAAAGAGTGACGCTTCAAATAATATGTTCCTGTAACACGAACATTTCGTATTTTGTAACATGAATTTTACTTTCGAAGTATCGTTCGGCTCTGATATGACGGTTCGAGGCGAAAATGCAGGCGAAGGAATGCAGCATGGGAAAATATCTCTATCGATGAACGATGACGAGAATGCAGTGGCTGGGCGAATATAATCTCGTCATGTCGATCATGATTACGTTTGGAATGTGGCCAAATGAAGCCATTGGCTTTCGATGACATTAATTTCGTATACGCATAACCTTGTTACCTCCACAGATTTCAAAATACAATCACCTTCCAAAACCAAAGGATCAAATTACAGAACTTTCATAAAATAATCTCGCTAAAACTTAGCAACCAAGATCAGATTATCGAAGCTCGTCTCCTTATTTAACACTTAATCCCAACATCTACTGAACGCCATGACGTTAATGAACAACCTATCGGAAAAGTCTTTCGACCTGCTGGCGTGTCGTTTTCGTTCCTCGTTTATTATCTCGCTCAACTAACCATCAATGCGTTTCCCCGAGTTTATACGATTTTTTGTATCATGATCGCGAAGAAACTTCCTGACGAAGGCACTTTCATCGAGACGTGCCACGATAATGAGAGAATAAACAACACGGCGCGACGTTAAAACACCCACTAAACTTCGCCAATCGTCGAATCGGTGTTTCTTCCGGCGATAAAACGTCGAATCACGCTATTAAAAGTCACCAAAGAAAATCGAAAGTTTTCGATGAAACCATTCGGCAATTATCGCGACAAAGGGCGGCGCGCCGTTGCAAATAATTTAAAGAACTGATCGAATTAGATAATTGCAAGTTGTACGGTATGATAGAATTTTCAGTTGGAATTTTAGAAAGAGAACTTGGAAAATGAATGCGTCTGAAAGATGTACGTGGCTTTGCTGGCAGTCGCTATCGATTAAACCAATTATACGACAAACTCGCTGTCTATTATTCCCTCGGGCCACCTCTTCCTGCCGTTCGTCTATAAACATCATAAACGGGATTTAATTAAGTATCACTCTTCCTGATTCGGTTTCTGTTTGCTCGCAGCATCGCTGATGTCCATGATTTTGAATTTCGACCAGCGTATTCGATATCCAGTTTAAACGTAGTATTAACACAGAATTAACAGACGCATGAAAATAATCATTGTGCTCGAAGTATTTATAATTTACAATTTCGTTCGGAATTCATGAACATCAGCATCCGTGTTCCTTTCTTTATTGGAATTTTCAAATTTCAAGAGAGCCTTTTTCATTGGATAATGAGAGTTTGCGTATACATATGCACATGGCGTATACAATAATATTATAGCTTTTCATGAATGACAAGATACATATGCATGTAGCTACACCGGGTAATTTTGGTACTACAGTAATATCGGTCGGTAGTTGCAGTTTGAATTTACTGAGTTCTTGAATTAATTGTATCGAACCTGATAATTGAAACGTGACTAAATACGCAAACATTTCGATTTCAATTTTGGAAATTTAGCTTATATCTTAATTTGTCCATTATTACATTTTAGATTTAGGCATTTAGACATTTAGACATTCAAAACGAACTGGAATGAAATTGACTGACATCTCTAACCAGATTCGTCGTTGCTGGTATATATGCAATGACAAATGAAAATGAAAGCCCTATCACATTTTTTACGGGATCCTGTATAAATTTGTAAAACATACGGTTCTTCATCAATACTTTTGGTAAAGTACATCTTTAAACATATCATAATTCATTATCGTTGAAGCCAAGCATAAGATTCCAATTATTTTCAAATTGATATAAGGATTACAGAACAGTTTTTGAACCCGCATAAAATTAAAGACACGATCTGGAAGTGACATAGGAACTGTGTAACGTAATTAAAACAGAAAATACTTTCATCTGGACAATTTGTTAATTATTCAACTCAAATTATTATAAAAATTGAAATCGCTGTGATAACTATTCTCAATATGTGAAACTAAAATAAAGAATCATTTTAATGAACAATTGTTGATAAAGAATCGATAAAGATCCTTGCAAATTTGCACGGGAGTTTATAAGAAAAGCTAATTTGTATCAATTCTCTTCCTTATTATTATACATAGCATGGAAGAATGAAATTTCGAGGTATTATTATCATCTTGTAGATCTTGATGACTAAATTGTGGTATATTTTTTCAACCACACGAATGGCAAAGAAATTATACCCAGCATGGAATGAATGACGACCTCCTCTTAGTAGTTCGAGCGTGACGCTGAATTTCCGAATTACTAGGACCTTGTTATGGCCGATCGTAAAGCTTAGAACTAGGAATAATGCCGGCAGCTGAAAGCAGTAATGGCATATTACACAGCGGGGTTAGGATAGCCGAGTGCAGGAATTGAAACGGAACTCGCTGCCCGGCGGTGTCGTAAAACAGAAACGACAGTCAACGAACGTGCATCGAAATCGATGCGGGATACGCAGCTTTCGCCAATCGACTCGTGTTTGATCAGAGAACGAATTGTCGCGATCGTTGCATAAGGACAAAAGCACATAGATTTCCGATTTTATACAGGGATTGGAATTCATAGCAGAATCACGAACTATACTCCACGAACCGTGACAGAACATCATGGGTCGAAATTTTTGTAACAAAATCGTGTAGTTTTCGCTATTTCTTGTTGGGATCCCAAGACTTTCTAATTCCGTAAGTAATCTCATTTTCTAATTCTAAATAAAAATAATGAAAGTTGTGCAGGATATTTTTTTTACATATGATTCAAGAGACTTAAATAAAATATCTTATTTTCATTTATTTTGTTTTGTTAAAGTACAAAAGTGTACTAGAACAATAGATATTTTATAGAAAATGTTTGCTAGATAAATCAGGTTCATACACAGGTCTCCATGCTTCGATAAACACAAATAGTTTATGATGGTGCTATAAATTTCAATTTCTGTGAACTTCACAAATTGTAGGATCCAGGTGGAAAGAGAAATATTGTAAAGAGAATATTAAGCCTATTAATCCTAGGCGTCTAGAATCCTTTTAAAATCGCAATATTAAAAAATGCCATTGATTACTGTGAATAGAACGAAAGAAACTTTCGAACAAAGTGTTTAATTAATGCAACTTTGGCTCTTAATGGATTAAAGAAGACTTCAAAGAAACATTCTCGTTTTCATAATGAGTCTTAATATACAATAAATTACAACACATTCAAATAATCTACTACATAAAGACAAAGTAAAACGATGCTATCAAAAATACATAAATTCTTGTCACTATATATAAATTACTAGGGATAAAAGAAAACTCTACAAACTCTAAAGAAACTCACACCTGTTCTAAAGATTCTCAATGTAGAAAACAAGATAATCGATGATCGATAGTATCAAAGACAAAGTTAGACAGTGGCATTAAAGAAAAATTAGTTTTAACTATACTCTACAGTATAACTATTGATCCAACTTAACTATTGAGCCTGACCAGATCGTCGCATACTATTCGGGAATATCGCTCCGTAAGACGGAACGTGTCGAGGGTTGGCAGGTCGGTTACCTATGCCATTTGGGAGCCGTTGTTGCCACACCCCTGTTAGAAACAACTAGGAAGTCGGTTTAGAACTTGGATGCCCCAAGTGTTTCGCGATCTAGCTCGGGGAACTCATAAATCGCGGCCTGGCCGCGCATTACTGCGTCTCTCGTTTGTCTAACCTCCAACTCCCTCGATTGTAGCCTGCCCATGGGTTTTCTTGCAACCGCGTTAATTTATTCCAGTCCGATACCAGTTACGTTTTAAATTCACGCAACTTGGCAATGCTATTCGATTCGAAGCCGGGGAAAGATCGAAACAAACGTCGTTTCTCTTAATCTGGATTACGATTTACATTCTTTTCTTTTTTATCCTTTTCCATTGCTGATATACGACCTGGTTTCAGTTTCATCGACCAGCAACGTATAAATTCGAGTTGGATTGGCGATCAAAAGTAACACGGCAGATTGTTAAACGATTGGCACGCGCGTCGAGCTGATCGGAAGCGTAACTTCTCTGTTTGACTTTCCAATTATTCCGCGCGTCCACGTGTCGTGGCGCTCTACTTGTCCACGCGCCATATCATATTTCTCGTGCAATTCTCTATCACCCAATGTCCGACTAATGGATACATCGAATTTTCAGATTACGAGATATGTTCGAAGGATTCTTAAGAAAGAAAAAGTCTCGTAAAAAGTTGGCGAATCGTTTAAAATCACTGTACAATTCAAGGAATGGAAATTTTCGCCATTAAAATATTGATGCAGGTACTTGTTCCAATTTGGTGAAATATCTCTGTCTGTGCACCAGTTTCATTTCAGCATTCCCGATAACAGCATCCGTCTGTTTGCATCCCATTTTGTTGATTAATTACTCCAATTTACGGGTAGTACTTACTTGGATGTGCGATAATCAGCAAATGAGAAGAAACAGAAGTAAAAAGTAATTTGTCGCGAATTAGTGTTTCTCGATCCATCCGGGATATTTAAAGGCGTGACAATCAATGCAATTATTTCCGAAATTTACTCATCGGTTCTACGTGTCCGCTTTAATTCCTCTCGTTCATTATTCAGGGCTTGGCATAATCACTGTTTTCAACACATTTAACCTCGACCATTAATCGATGCGAAATTATCGGCAAACGACGTGAGCAGAATGTCTTTTGAATAAAATATTACACAGGATGTATTTATTTTTCCGTTGCAAAGTCGCGGCTGCCACTGAAAAATTCGTATTAATCGCTGTCAAGTATTCCAATTGCCGTTTTAGCCAATTTGCTCGCACGGAGACTAGTTTTTCTCCAGAGACCCACAATCGGGCGACGATAATCCACGCTGACGTGAATCGTGCCTGTCCAGCTGTCATTACGCTGAGCCGACGAAGCCGAGTCAGCAAATTATTCACGCACGACGCCTTGTGACGGCTCTAACGATCCGTTTCCCTTCGCGGATACGTCTGCCATCTTTGCCGCGTGTCACTATCTCCGCATGATCTTGAAATTCAATGGCCTTTCTAACCGCACGTGAAAATGCACTGAACGTTCAGCCTTATCAACAGGAACGTTTTATATTTCCGGAAGCTTGATAACGACGATAGATGATGGAGAGACAACAGACCACTAATATATGAGAACGTAGCAGATGACAAGGAATCTATTAAATATAACGACCGAAAATATGGTAGACGCGGAATAATTCAGAGTGGCGCCTAACGATCGATCCTAATTAGCCTTTTACAATGTAGCAATAAGAGAGGCTCAGCAGATGGTTGTTGTTAATACGCTACAAATAATTATCATGATTTAAATGAACGAGTGAAATGAATAAATAACAGGGAAATATATATAAATCGTAGAACAGATTTGTAAACAGTAAGACTGATGTAGAAATGAGATTTATAAAATACGTAATTAATTATGGAAAGTCATTGAATATGACAAGCCGAAAGTACGTATTATACGGTAAAGAAATAAATATTTTTTAAGAATAAATCAGTCAAGAATAATCAATAAAACATTAATTCTGTTCGAATACTAGAACATTTTTTGTTCCTGCCCTCTGGATTTATCACACATTTACTTTGTCAAGATATTTATACACCTCAGTCTGATAAATTTATCAAGACCGCTGATGACATTTATTACAATGCTCGTATGTTCATTTATTCTTTACACCCTCTATATTTCCTCAATAGGGAATTTCTTCGAAAAACCGAGAAATAGAGAGCATAATCTATTAGGCATCAGGTGCGGCAATACGCTCGATGATTCGGGTCAGCTCGATCCCAAAGACTTTATTTCCCATCATGAAACTCTACGTGACATCGGAATCGAATTCTCTGGTTCGCACGCAGCTACTCTTAATTCCGTCAGTTTCTTTCCTCGGTGTCTCTATCAATTCCCCGACAAATACGTGACTCTCAAGCTACCTGTCGTTTGCAACGTTAACGACAAATTACCGGTGTTTCGGGTACTGACCAGACGGGCTTCGACAAATGAGAAAGTTGCGAAAGAGCCAGTTTGCGACTAAGAGTCTTCTCTTCTTCTTCTTCCTCCTCCTCCTACTCCTCCATCTCTTTCCACTACCTACGGCTAATGCGTCCCGCGTCCAAAGTTTGAACTCGCGCGACCAGAGGGCAAAGTTTCGCGCGTGTCCCCATCCGGCTCGAAGTTAAGGCGGGTTCGGGCTTGCGATCCTGAAATTCTTATTAATGTTTCAGCCGAGCAGAGCTAGGAAAGCGGCTCGGTCACCCTCGTCGGGCGCATTAAACGAATACGTAGCGCGTCCATCGAGCTTTACTCCCGTTCGCCTCGTTAATCTTCCTTTTATAGAGTATCGACTATCGAGTTTAACCGAATTTCTCCAACTTTCTGCCGCTTAATACACCAGCAACCCATCCATAGCTGGTGTCTAATCTATTTTCCCTCAGGATCGGTCCGGGTCAGCACTCTGAAAAAGACAACTCGGGTCGAATCGACAGAATCAACGCGAGTTCAATTTTATAAGCACTGTTCACACTGTCTTAATTCTAGCCTTGAATGAAACTGGCAACATTGTTGACGTTCTCGAGAAATAAGTAGTTTGGGTCAATGTCGCCGGAAACACGACGCGCTTCCACTGAGAGAATTAATGCGATTCTATTCCGATTTCTCAACGCTCTAGTTTCTATAATACATGGTTTTACTTCTACGGTTGAATCATTTCGATCTGAAAGAACGTTTATGATAGTCTAGCTTACGTGATTTTCTTTTTTTATTAAAGTTTTACTAATCGCTTCTTTTTAAATTCTCATTTAGATTTAACAGATTACTTGAACTCGGACAACTTAAAGCAGATGCTTGAAAATATATATCAAGTCAAATAAATATATGCTTGTTTCTATGATATGCATACTATATATATTGTTAGAACTCGTAAAAGAAAATTATCTCGCAATTATTTTCCTTCAAGCACGATAGTCATATTATTCAAGTTAATATTCGAATGGCTGACGTTATTACTTTGATGCTGTGCTATTTTTAGAATCCATAACCTTTATAAAGCAATTTTTGGAGTAATTCTTTTTAATCTCGATCGCTGACAGTTGGGGGAATATGCAAATCCAGCCTCTCGAATACGTCTCGAAATAGGCGATTAAATTTCCCCTTTCATTCAATTTTCGCGGGGTCCATGGATCCTCCCCTTTCTGGGTTGTAGCAATTTCGCATCTCGGACACCAGTTACGGTGTTCCGGCAAACGTGAAACGTCTAACTTCTCATTCCTGAATGGTAATCGCGGATTCGCCGTGAATGGCGCTCGCCCCTAATACCCTTCCATAAGAAAGGAAACTCGCGTTTGCCCTCCAGACTTCGTACTTAACGACGCATCGTCCCTCTTGCTTAACCTTCGACTATCTAAGCTTCCGGTGAGTTAATTAAACGGTTCACCGTGTCCGTTAAACGTAACTTGCTAATGTCTTGGAGCGTGAGCTCTTTGACGGTCTTCTTTGTAGTGTTTTTTCGCTTTAATTGAAACAGCAGATAAGGAACGCGGTGAAGAAGATCCGAAGCACGTAGATGAATAGGCTCTTAGTTGGTGAACGGTCGATTTTTTCGTTTGAAAGAAAAAGGATTCGGGTAAAGGATTTGGTATCTTCCCTGTTATATCCAGAGGTAACCAAATATAATACATACTCATAAATCTGAAACGTCCACTGTTTCTTTCAACGTTCACTGTAGAGGAACGCATCAATCTACATCTAAACTTGCTGGAAACTTTCGCGGGCTCATCGTAAACCGGTGGAGGAGGAGGGAGGAAGGGTTGAAACTTCGCTCGAATTGCAACAGTTCTCGAGAAACGCCGTAGAGAAGCTCGATACTATTTATATGGACGGCGTTATTAACCGACCGTCACGATGACAATAATCGCGTACAAATGAAATTATTGCCACATCCTGACATTAATTACGGTAAATTGATGGAATTCCAGGTGGGTAACGCGTTTAACGGTCGGTAGATGCGGTTGAAACAGGCTGAGCACATTTTGGCCAGGAAAGTTCGTAATTGCACTGGACAAGTTAATTACCGTTAATGAGTGGCTGATACGATATCTTGCAGTTACGACGAAATAAAGACGAGTCGATCGATGCCCAGTTCGCTGCTATGTTCGAAAGCGATCCTTCTTTTCCGGTCAGAGCTCTCTCTACTCTCTTTCCACTCCCTCGGGGCGAAACGAGAAATTGAGGACCGAAGAATTCCAAGCACTTCGTACAACGTCCGTAATTTTCATACTCGAAACTATCGAAAATTGTTGGAGGTAATGAATATCAGTTTGGAATTTATCGTACGTCATGTGATATCTAATTACAAACTCGATGTCTGAATTAATTTTTTCATCAGATGCTCGGGTATCATCGTTCATCCAGGCTATCGCAAGTTTCGAGAGAAAAACGGAGGGATCGCGTAATCACCGTTTAAAGGGATTCTATTTGGAATTATAGCACAGAAATGGGATTCCAGCGAGGTGACGAATCGCCTTTACGACCATCGTGAATCTCCGATCGCCATTAGCGTTCCCGTGCAGCGAACAGCTGATATCCGTTCCAATCGAGATTAAAGACAGCACGTCGCGTATGAAGATCGATATTCACTGACTTAACATCGTCTCCCAATTTCGTTTCCTTTTATAAATAGATTACGTAAAAATGTACCATTATGTACACTTTTATGAATGTGTTACGTATGTTGGGTAAAACTTTTCCGAATCTTATTAGCACTGTAATGAGATACGACTACTATGATTAGGATTCCAAAGTTTGAAACCAACAGTTGCTTTGAGCATATATATAATCAGTATTAAAGCTGGTACTGTTAATTATTATAGCTCGTTAATTTAATGAATAATTTTGTAATTCCCGTGACGTGTATGCTTTCAATAAATATCTTGCAACTTCTATACCTATACGTTCAAATGTTACTTATGCTGCGATTAACAAATTACAAGAAACAAATTATTACGATTCGAATACTAACAAAATTTCAAAACGTTCTATACAACACATATAATACACACATATATATAGCGCGATGTAATCGAAGAAGTTACTTATATACAGCACGTACCGCATAAAAAATAAAGTGACACCGTTTTTCCTTCCGCGAGGGGTATAAATTATTTAAGAGGCAGCCAGACGCAGGGGGAAAAATGACGGAAACGCGTAAAGGCAGAAAGGAGAGTAATCAGGGGTGATCAGATAAAAGAGGGCACGTAGACATAGTCTGTTTGTTTGCCACGCGGCTTCTTGGAAGCTCGACTGGTTCGATCGCATGAGACAACAGGGGGTCGGTGACAATCATGAATCGACCGTCGAGGATAAGCGTCGATTTATCTGCCGTCAAAATTGCAGCTCGTTCTTAATAACCCAGAAGCGGCTTTTCACGTGTAAAAAGATCCCGCGTCTAAAATGATTCGAGTTAATCCGTATCGATCGCTCGTTATCTTTAACGGGACATCGCGTTATTATCTCGTATAGGGGACGTTTTCGTCGTGCTCTCGAATTTTCACGCGACCGTAAGAAATTCTTTGGTATTTTTATTGAAAATTAAGTACCATTCCACGCTACAGTTTATTCGTTCGATGAAACGTTGACGGCGTAAAAAAGAAAGGAAACATCTGCTGCCTTGTGTCGTGTCGCTACATTTTCCTGTGCATTATTTCACGAGACAAATGGAAACGCATTATATTCCCCTCGAACCACGTTCGTTCGACGCGCTGCATAAATGAATCAACGTTTTTGTGACCGAAGTTTACCGTGGATCATTGAATTCATAAACAGGAATCTCTTTTCGCCTGATTTGCAACGCCTCTGGACGATTTTATAATGAAATTCATAACCGAAAACGTCGGATGGAAATGGCGTTTGAAAGCGACGTCTAAAGATCGTAGAGAGGCTGCAAACAATACGAGGTCGCGTCTTTAAACTCGACGTTTATTTCGAAAGCGTTGATCGTTTCTTTCTCTATGCTTTTCTTCCAACTTTTGCTCGACTACGTACAAGCGAAACGCTATGAAACCTAGAGAACGATGAAAAGAGGGAAAATGGCGTAGAAACGCGTCGGTCGACGATAATAGCAAACGATCCTCGTATTATAATCCCAGCTGTATACGTCGATTCAAGGTTTGGGTAACGACGATGGCCTATTTACCGAGTAATTTATGCAACAGTCGCTTTAATCGAGACTAAATACCAACGTAAAGCGACATCGCGATTACAACGACTGTCTCATAGTTGGATTTTTCCCGTATCTCGTGAAAATTGCGCGAGATTTCTTTTAAAAAGTTGGTAGTCGACGAAAAACGAACAATTTCTTTGAGAACGTTGCTCCCTATAGCCGGGTTCTCATTCGAATCATCGAACATCGACAATCCCGATCTTCCCCTATCCATTGTTGTTTCATGATGCTTATTGTCTGTCAGATTGCACGACAACAGGGATAATGAACGAGAGATTGTATCTGTGACCGTAACGTACGTACATACAAACGTCTGTCCCCATCGTAGTACGTGCACCCCCAAAGACAAGATAATTAACGTGCCTCAACTGCGTTCAGCATCCAATTTATTCGAACCAAAGGGATGGAACCGAGAATTGAATCACTGCCTGGTCGAAGTAGTTCGTTCCTCTCCTCTGTGTTTCTCCTCTTCTGTCGATCGTATTTGGTTAAGTGATTTGTTAAAAAAAAAAAAAAAAAAAAACGTTTCAAGGAACCTTCGTTATGAAAACTTTGTTATTGGGTGAAATTGTTTGCATCGCCCGTTTGTTTTTTTCACGAACGTTATGCACTCTCGACCGGTCACTCGATCTGATGCGAGCACTTTCCATCGATACCTGCGATCCCGCGATCGCGTCAAAGGATATTCAATTTTGGCTCGTTGCATTGTCCCGTTTGCGAGCACCAGCCATATTTGGAATTTCATGGCGACGAAAAGATGAACGAGTCACTCGTCCCAGGAGAAAACAGGAAAACAATCGAGTTAGCATCCTACGCGGTACGACCATCGTCCCGGAAACTTCTCCCTTTTCCAACGTCTCTGCAAGGGTTGCTACCCGGCGAAACCTCCTCCGTTATGGCGCAGGTATAATTCACCCCACTGTGAGCATTCGTAAAAGCGGTCGAGGCAGTGGTTGGCGCTATTAAATCATCGTAAGACGTCCGTGCGTATCGAAACGATGATCGTACGATTCGCGTGTGCACATGACCGCATTCTCGTTCACCCCGGGAAACGATGGGCTATCTCGTACCACCAGGATATATTTCCTGTCAGACGAAATTCAGTTTACGCCTGATCGGTCCGTCCCGCTTCTACTCGTTTTTTCCACAACGGATACTGACATCGATTGATGCTCCGTTCTTTCTCGTATAATTCATGCAGAGTTGGGGGATTATTTGAATTTTGAATCATACAGTTTATACAGAACGAGTTCCAATAGCTTGTTGTTAGGTTGTTACAGGATAGAAATTTACCTAGAGTTCATCTTATCGAAGATGATGCTTTTATATTCTTTGGAAATTTGACTATTTGTCTTCTTCATGAAATATGAGTGAGATATGAGTACTTAGGATATTTGTTTATTCTATTAACGTTGTATTTGAAGTTTGTTTACCTCACGAAGGCATTCATTTTGTAAAATTGACGGGGTAGCAATGACCAATTGAAAAGACAAAGTTATTTGCTTTAAATGTCTTGGTTCTGATAATATGACTTGCATAAAGCTTGTACAAGCTTGAATTTAAGCGAACTAAAATGGTACATACGTAGTTAAGTGATCTGAAAGAAGCTGATACATAATTGCTATATATCACTAAAGAATGAAGTTTATTTTAAGAGAGAAGGAAAAAGCTCATACTTTTACTAGCTTGCTTGTAGCTTGCACATTCTTGTAGCTTGTGCATTCTTAACGTGTTGCTCAAAAAAATATTTCAAGTTTCAAAGAAGCAATTGAAAGAATTTCAGTTCCACTTAAATCTTGAAAGGGTACTTTAAGCCGGGTAGAAAGACAAATTCATATTATTAAAATGATACAAATTTGAATTTAAATAACTTGAATAATCTGAGCGAAGTCTGAGTTCACAGACGAATCCTGGCTGGACCCTTCATACCGATTCATAGTTCCAAATCTGTTTATTTGCTCGAATATCACTCCGAGAATGCCATTGCTTGTCCAACTAGTAGCAATCTGGTGGAACATAATCGGAAATCCATGTTCTAATCTAGCTCCTAATTAAATTCTCCAATGTACTAGGAAGTAAGAGGGGAGCATTGGGAATCGAGGTTACGAAACAACAGCCGTTCCGAAATAAATGTTACGACTTAATTGGTCCTCCTTTACCATGATCGCCAGATTCGTCAAAGGA
The DNA here is from genome assembly GCF_910591885.1 of Bombus terrestris. Lineage (NCBI taxonomy): Eukaryota > Metazoa > Arthropoda > Insecta > Hymenoptera > Apidae > Bombus > Bombus terrestris. The sequence continues at coordinate 15,189,473 of NC_063270.1, read as the reverse complement.
AATCACTTGAGGCAGACAGGAAGGCGACATGACTAAATTAATCGATCATTGCTTTGTTCGTATCTTCAATGAAACAAGCGTTCGGGTTATTGACTAGGGCCAATAAATGATATCCATTGTAAATAGATACACTGTATCAAAGGTATGTATATCTGCTATTGCATGGCTGTGCTACAAAGAGAACCTTTACGGCCTGTTTAGTATTACACAGAATACGATATAGCGTTTCCTTAAAAGCTCCGGAAGAGCCTGGACAATCGCAAAGAAGGAAGCAAGGAAGAAAAATCGCGGACGTTTAAACATCGCGTTTGTGTCTCCGCAATTTTATTCCTTCGTTTGTATATATATCGTAGATGTAAGACAACAGCGAATTTTACGTTGATATTCTAGCTGCACATTGTTTTTAGAGTATCTTGCGCTACGAATAAATACTGATCTTTGATTCTCCTCATCGTGCTTTTAGGCTTCCTTGTGTGGTTTAAATAAAATCAATTTTTTTTCAGTATAACCGAACACGAAGGTAGAATGTCCCGTAATCTTCAAATCCTTGGCGAATTTTTCATTCCTTTGCTGGTGAAAACGTTTTAATATTTTTTACGGTAATGCCAACAAACGATGAAGGTGAGTGATATATCTTTCATAAAATATGACGCTTCGGATATAAAATATCGTAATTTAAATTCACAAAGATAAATGGCAAAAAGTACAAAGCAAATTTTCAAGAATTTTCCAATCGTCAAGGTGTATGTCACCAGCGTGAGCATTAAGTGATTAAAGCCCATCATCGATGCAATGTAACTTGCGAATTTTGTTTTAACCTTACGTTATTTGTAACTACCGCAAAAACACTTGTAACTTATCTGCCTTGCCTCTGATATTAACTTACGATAAATATCACATCTAATTCCATTTTATTTGAATTTCCACTTTAGTATTTAATTGATTTGTAGAATAAAAATAATATTGCGGAGTGCAATTTCATTCACGTAGATAGTACTAACAATGTCAATAAGCTTTCTACACATTCGTAGAAAATAAAAGCAACTTCTTCGATCCCTCGATCAGGTAATCGTCTCGCAATATCACCAGTGTTACCAGTGTCAACTTTATCTCACCTCCATCACGCATCCATTCCATAAAGCGCTCACCCTTCTCACACACTTATTTGTCATTCAAACGTCGATGGCCTCGATAATTCATCGAGATCAATCTAGCCCGGCAAGAGGAAACAAAATAGCCGGGCAATATGTCGCAGCAACAGCTGCGAACGACACGTATTCGCGGAACGAGTATCGAAAACGAATCCCTCTCTATCTCGATGCCTTGTCAGCGTCTTTCGAGACGCGAGAACAGAAGAATCCTCATGGTGGAGCACCGTTCGCAAACATGCACGCGTATTGGAAGAACGAATAGATCGATCGAGACGCGCGGTGTCGAGCAGATCGCGAGCGGATCGCGCGCCCCGAGGCTGTGCATTTTGACGGGCGACGATAAATTCGCGTCGCGTCTCGCGCGTTGTATCTGCACGCGCGCAAAAGTATGTACCGCCCATGAATATATGCATGCGAAGGAATGCACGTGGCTGTATTGAATTCGACAGCTCGGAATGGCTCCGCCTCGAATCTCTTCGAGTCGAAACGCCTCTCGCCACCGTTTACCCTATTTTTATAGCATTTTTATTTCGACCTGCACCGTTTCTTCCATGCTCGGACAACGTTTTATGCGGCGCCTTTTGTAAGAGATTGTCGAAAGTGAAAGAGATTTCTGGCTAGCAAGTTTGTTCGCTGGAACGCTCGGTGAATCAACGTGAAGATTGTCGTTTCGAGTACTTGTTACATTAGTTGGCTGTTAATTAGATTAACAGGAAGAGATCTGACGAGCTAGTTGAACGACTGGTTTATCGACAGTTGAGAAGTTACTTCTTCAAGTTTGTCGCTTTAGAAGGCGTTGACTGTGCAACTACCGAAGCGAATCTGTTAACTCTTCAGATTGCAAAATCACGGACGAGCATTGATAACATCTACACGATGTTGAGGTAGAAAACGATTTTATTCTGAATTAAACTATGCAAATATCCTGGTACATGTGTGCTTGAAATGCTATATAGAAATTTTGTCTAAAAAAGCATCGTGCTAATAATTTATTTGAAAGATCTGAATCTTTGAACGTATTCGTTCCTTCATACTAGACAGCAACAGGCATGAACGTACGCTTAATTAGGGAATCAGCGACAGTTACCATCTTGGACAAGTTATCTGACCCTCGGGAACCCACGATCAAGCTACCCCAAAATTCAGAGGAGGGTCAGGCCTAAGGAAGAATTCCGTCCACTGATTGCCGATGGGCTGAGTTGCAGATTTACGACCCATCATTAGTCAATTCTATCCAATTTTCTACGTTTTATTTAGTCAAAACTAAATAAATTGAATTTAAATTAGAAAATTAAGCAATAGAACAAGTACTTTATTTTAGTACAATGAGACGTTAAAAAAACTTAATAAAATGAGACGTATATATCGATAAAGAAACGCTTAATCAGAAAATACTACTTTCTGTAGCCACTGTAGAACATTTCTGAAATATAGCAACAGGGGCTCGTTTGGTAAATCCGAGCAGTCAAATCTAGACCGTAAAAGAACAGGATTTTCCTGCTAAAAGGATTGATACGATTTGGAATTCACGTATAAGTGACAGGCCGAGAAATATCGCAACGTCGCTTATTTATTCATTCGGGCAGTTCGCGCGGTCCGGATTAAATGTAAATTCAGCCGAAGCCCGGGAATTTGGCCCCACGTCGAAATTCAATAACGCAGGAAGGTCGTCAGGAGGAATGTAGGTTAGCGGGCGCGGCGCGGCGCGACGCGACGCGACGCGTTTCAGCGCCGGCGTCAAGCTTTTCGACGCCGTCAAACGGGCCAGAAGTAAAAACGCCGAGGCGAAATTGCATTCAATTTCTGGTCGAGGAACGGAAGAGCTTTCACCAACGTGCTTGCCTATCTTTTCCTTTCTGTTCTTTCGTCTGATCTCAGGATGAAGCACGATAATCTAATAGACTCGGAATAAGAGCACCGACGAAAGAAGCAAGTTCCTTTTCCTTGTTGCGTTCGCATAAATGTGCGTTTGTAACGCGCGCGCACGGTGCCTGCAATGTCTTAAACGACCACGATGAAAAGGCCAACGAGACGAACAAAATTGTCGCCGCGTTGGATAATTATAATTTAAAGCCCTTTCAAGTCCTTTCTCTCGAGAAGGCCATACATTTTCACTCGGCGGCAGAAGGTCGGTGACAATTTCATCCGTAGATATCATTATCTTCTCTTCTGTTTGAATCTTCCGCGTCTAGTCGAACCGAGTGAAATTGATCGCGCGACAAGAATGGGAGAACCGCGAATTTGATTTCTATCCACTTTGAATAATAGATCTCAGAAATCTAGATATATGTATTATCTTCCCAAGGAAGTGATTGAAAGCTAGTTTCTTTTTTTTTTTATATATATATGTAGGCTCACGAAAGTACTGGAATAGAAGAACAATGAATTTTAATAATATCCTGAATATCCTGAAGATTATCAGATAATGTCAATAACGAATAAACGTGACTTATATAACGTGCTACGTTGAGCAATGTAACGAGATGAATCGGGTCATCGATCAGGCGGATTATCTCGCGAGAAAAGGAAACGGCCGATAGACTTTCGTAATCTGTTTCATATCGAATAATCTACTTACGCAACGAGGATTCCCTGGTTACGTCGTTTGAAACCACGATTTATGGTATCAAAGCGTTCTCGCTTCGGTCAACAGCACCGCTCGTTCGTTCAATTAATGGCCGTTGCCATGAGAAACGCCAAAGACTTGCAATAATCGTTTCCCTTTTAACGAAATTGCATCGATTTCTATCCGCGATTATTCGCATTAACGCCTTCTACTCCTTTACTATTCCACGTGTCAGGAATGAAACAGCGCATTTTTCTTTTCAACTGTCACGCGAACTTGATTCTTTCTCTTCATACTATATGCATTCTGTGCAATTTTATACTTACAAATTTCCTATAAATGCATAAGGTCTGTAATCTATTAATAACAAAATCGCACATTTTTGTCCATTGTATCGTGAAATCTACAATGGTGTGGGATTGCACAATTTCACTGTTTTAGAATCGCCACAACGTTGTGTCATTCGTCTGTATTTGATCTTTGAAGCTTAATTTGACGACATCGAGTTCTCTAATACAAAAAAACAAATAACAATCGTATTGTCTAAGAACATAAGTCACTATGATCAGGTTCGGCGATTTCCATAAGCAACCAAACCACGGAGATGGAAACTTGACACGTGAACGTTTAACGCGCCAGTTATCGACCTCGTAGTTCATGTACATTTCGATGCAGCTCGTGTGCTTGTAACTCGGTCGCAACACGGTCTGTTTCACGAGCTGGCCCGGGTATCGTCGCCGAATGGAATATCGCTTCGCCGTGTCCTCAGCTGTTCGAGATCACAATGCTCCTCGAAACATCCGCCGCAAATGTAAATTTTTGGTCGGTGAACGCAGTGAGGAACGACATTGTTTCGATTTGTCGGTATAAAACCGTTAAACTTTTTGACACATGCTATCGCATTGATTTTATACAATTTGTATGAAAAATTACGGGTTTTATATTTTTTAAACTGTCTAATGAACGGCTATCTGCCAATTATTATTGTCAGGATGGGGTTACGTTTATATAGACAAATATCAATATTTCATGAGCATCAAACGTACGTACGCATATATATATATATTATACAAATGGTGTATCTAGCCTCTTTTGCATGATAATACACCTGCTCTTACTCGCGCAGCTGTTCGTGAATTTTTGGCTAAAATGCAAATAGCGATGCTTGCTCATTCACTATATGCATCTGATTTAGCATTCTCGAGTTATTTCCTATTTTCAAGGTTCAAAATTTCAATAAAAGTTTTCTAATAAAGACATTTCAATTTTGCCAACAGTTAGTGATAAGAATATTGGAAGATATCACTTCAGAAATTTATGCATTTATTGGACATTTATTGAAAGGGAGCAGCTCGAATAAAATGACCTTTACAAACATGCAAATGTTAATAATGTTTGAATTTAGATATTGATAGCCATGTTACTATTTAGACAAACCCTATATGTTATAGGAAAACAGCAATATTTTACGTAATTGAATGCAATCGGACAAATAGAAAAAATTAACTGGTACCGAAATCGTTTCTATTTCGGATACCAGAACGCACATTGTTCCGTGACGTATACAGCCTCGCAATTTTCCATCGTTTCCCTCTGATCCCAAACGAATATTCGCCATCCACGTTCGTTACAATCCGTGACACTGCGGTGAGCTTGTAAAAAACTATTTTCGACCGTGTCGCCACACCGATAGCTTTTCGAGTGACAATACACAAATGTTTGTAAGTGTGTTTTCGAAAACGCAATTAGTTGGCAATCGTACGGTTTGTAACGATCGTAAAACTATAAATCACCTTAAATTCGATTTCCCAAAAAACGAAATAGGCATTTTAGTGAACTATTTTCTTTCTCGATTTCTCCTACATCTCTTCACCCTTATAAGTTACTCCTACTTTTGTTTTCTATCAACACAAATTCATATTTAATTATTTATCTCGAATTTTAGCTCCTCTTTATTTCCTCAATTTCCGACAAATCATCATGCAACATATACCATATATATATGTTACATTTTACGTGCAACTGTGTACAACAAGGTCAGTCAAAATTAGAAAAGAATCAGATTTATATTTGAATTAGTTAATCAAACATTATGCCACACATTATGATGAGATATATACATCATTGTGAATGTCTTTGTAGTTTCGTATCTTTATGAATCTAAATAGAAATTTTGTTTCAACCATTAAACATTACAACAAATATTACAATTTAATTCGAATATTTTATATATTTTTATATATTATGTAATCTTAAAAAATGTTCAATAGATAGATAAACATTCGCAATCTGTACATCATAGTGTTCCAAATCATCAATTCTTAGTTACCTCATTATTTAAATTGACAAACACCTTTCACGCCATTGATTTCGCGCGACAGTCTGCGGAAATTCGTAAAACATTAACTTACGCACCACAATACGAGTTCCTGAATCACGTTTGATCGATTGATTTGACTTGATCGACAAGTTATAAATAATAAATAGCATTCGTTAGATTTTACTCAATAGAAATCTGAGAAATCTAAATAGAAACCTAAGAGTAATTCCAACCACACGAGCCAAACGTGCTTGGTATGCCAGAAGCGATGCTCCTCGTCGAGATTTTAGTTTTCCGTATCGATAATTACATCGTGCAATGAGAATGCTATAATACGCGGCAGAACAACTTTAATAATCCACGCGGTTGGCGCAACGAATACAAAGAACTAGCGTAACGATATTGGGGCTGCAATTACGAATATTTCCCCGCTAAATAATTGGCCCCTCATTATGGCCCGTGATCGGGACGTTTCAAAAATCATTCATTTAATTGCAATTAGTCTCGCGTATAATCTCGACATACCGTGAGTTATTAAACAAATTATAAATCAACGTTCTCCCATCGACCAATCATCGTATATGATTTTTGACAATTTGCCACTGTTTCGTCCCTGAACGAAACATATCGGAGGACTATACGATATTCTTTAAACTTATTAAGTGCGAATTAAATCCCTTTGATCGCCTATCTCCTATTGACCATATTTTTAATATGCGAATGTACTTCCAAGAATTTCTATACTTTCTGGCCTCATTTTTCTATCGATTTGGATTCTCCCTATAAACCAATATTAAATTCAAATATCTTTTTACTTTTCACTTACACGACAATCACCAGAAGTTTCGAGATTTCGCAAGATGAGAAACGCCGGAAGAAGGAACACGTAAGGGGACTCACTATCTTGAGAGAGAATTTTCGAATGGTTTACCGGATACATGCAACGTCTTCGTCGGTTGCGCCGCGCCAGAATATAATTAATGCAAATTAACATAGTTCCTTGTTGATAGTCGGTAAAAGGTACGGCGGTCGTCCGTAGGAACAAGTCATAAATTAGGAAGATCCGACCAGATGCTCTGGTATTTTCGACATAGCTCCTTCCGTTGCACGTAACGATAACTGAATGGCTACTGTTCATTAAGTTTTCTCTCCGTTCACCGGAATGGATAGCGAACATTTTCTTCGTTCTAGCGTGGCCGCGTAATAAATTTCGTTCGTTAATCCGTTCACGGAAGCGCGCTAGATGCTTATTAAACTACGGCTCAGCGTTGCTGAAAACACTGCTAAGTTAAAAGTTGCACAAGTACGCCTGCTGCATGCCTCCCCCCCTCTTACAATCTTTTTACGTCGTTGCGTACCTGCTATATTATTTAAGCGTTTTAAAGTTTGTTCTAGCAACGATCCGAGTGTAGTGTATTCCTTTTTGAGTGACTGTAATCTTTAAATACTTTTACTTCCTATCTTCAGAACAACTTCGTCAGCATCCTCATCTAGCAGAGTTCGCCTCCTTTAGACGTATTTAAGACACCATGTTTTTTAGTTCCGAACGTTAAATCGTATCTCCGTGCTGATGACGATTGTACTCTTATTGAAAGGGATACAGACGAATCATAAATTCAAGCGTTAAGCGAACACATCGATCGATCCAACTATGGCTAAAATTATGTATGTACGTCCCGTACGCACGTAGACATCTTTATCAGTTCGAAGGAATTCTAAAGTGGAAACATCACAAATGTCATGTTTCAGAGGTTATTTGTGAATTAATATTTAAAACTTCCGTGTATAATCAGTCATCAAAATTACGCTGTGACAGCATATAATGATCGTTTTATCGGTAAAACTTATTCAGCAAGTGCAAAGGAAGATTTAGTTTATAGTTGACAAAACTTTCGTTCCTGATAAAGTCCAAGCCCGAACGCGTTACTCTCTTACATCTTCTCTAATTTCCATTTTAATTATCAAAACCAGTGCAATATCGAGGCTAGCAAATTTTAGGTGCACGTTATATCCTTTCTTGCAAAAGCGAATATTCCGAATGTTCAATAAACCATCAAGGTTCTTCGATTATAATTATCTGTCCAAATATTCATGTTCCGCATAATCCGTACGTTACACAAGGAACGATAAATTAATTATGTTTTCGAAAGCTGGTCCCGATGCCACGACGTGACACGAATCACTAGAAATAACAGAAGCACCGTACATATAAGTTTCTAGCCACAGTTTCCACCGAAATATAGAAACACGTCATCCCGGAACAACGAACGGTCGACCGCATCACCCCGTCGTCGATGCAATCCGAATTTGCAGTGAAGGGAACGCTATCGACAAGGTCCGGAAGATTCAATTTCAGAAATGCGTGAGCTTATAGTTGGAAACAAGGATGAGTTTTCCAGCATCAGCCAGTCGAAAGACGACATTGGAAAGTTGCAGCTCCCGCACGGTGAGTCCGGGATTTCCAACTTTTATCGAGCACCGATTGCTGTCCCGCAGACAATTTTCTTGTCACCCGGACCCCACCTCGATCTGTCTATTCTTCGGCGCCACTTTAAGAGGCCATCCAATGTCTCGACCGGTCGAAGATCGCTGGACCAACAAATCGAACCGAATCTCTGATCCCAGTGAACCGAGTTTACATCCAATATCAGAGAAATTTTGATCTGCTTAGTTTCAAATAAATATTTCCATCTTCATTTTGTCGATTATACGTTACATTAACGCTGTTCATAAGCTTCTGAGATTTTGATTTCGTATTGAACGTAAATCTTTTCACCTTACATGTAAATGTAAAAATATAGAATTTTATATGGTCGTTTGCACGTTGTAGTCCACCAGAGATGTCCGAATTGATAATTGATTGCAAATTTGACAGATATAATTGTTCAAGATTTCGCATGGAGAAGACGCTAATATATTATAAATATTTGAGCTTTAACGCTGATATTTAGTACAAGTTGAATGCTTTCCACTGCTTCCATTTTCTAGCTATTTCGTTACGAACTAGTAATTTTATTTGCATTATAAATAAACTACAACGTGTTACAGTTCTCCAATTAATATAACATATAGGTGTCTTAATATCTATTTATTTGTGCTGAATTTTCCTTTGTATTTCATATTTTTCGTTTCCCCATACACTTCGAAACAGAATCTCTCTACTACGTTGACACGCGAGTAACTGGAAAAATGGTTCGCAGATCGACTTGCTCAAAAAACGGTGTAACGTTTGGAGTAAGGAATTAAAAAGTTGTCAAAGCTTTTTGGAGTAGTTGTAAATTAGTAAAGTTGTAAATTATGATGAAATACACAGTCTATAAAACGATGTTAATTAATTCTAACAAAAGTAAAGTGTTCATATTAGCAAAGACAATATAACACAAGATTAAATTTCTTGAAGTTTTCTTCACCAAGAATCTCGGTCTTTCTACTTTGAAATTCCGTGAGACTGTCTCGACGTTTGCGAGGTTTCCACCGTCATCGCGCGAGAGAAGACGGCTTGGTTATGGTGTCTTTAGATAAACGACCGTGCGCGGCCGCCTAAAATCTACATTCGGTGTAAACAGCACTGCACCCGCGAAACCAAGGAAAACAACAGCCTGCCGGGGCGACGGAGAAGGGTGACGGGGGAGGATGCTCATAATTCTCTCGTTTGAAAACAGGGCGGCTCGCTGTAACTCGAGCCGAAAGCGAGGCTAAAGCACATTGTGCCTGTGCCTCGCTGTAAATCTACATTCAAAAAGGGAATATAGAAAATGCCAGCATAATTGCGTTCCCCGGATTAAAAGAGTGTTCGCACGTGTCTATATAGCGTGCTCAATTTCACCGAGGCAATAAATTCGCGCCTTCGTCTAGGAAACAGGAAGCCGCGGAGGGAACGAGAGGGATGAACGGGTGTCTCGAATAAAATCGTCGCTTTCACCAAGCTACCTTCACACGCGGGAAAAAAGCCTGAAATTTATATTCAAACTTTGCCCATCACGCTGCTCGTGTATCAAACTCGTTAGGTTTCTTCTTGGATAATGCTAACAATGTAAATAAAAAAATTACCATGTAATTTGCTAATAGATCTGGAATCCTTAAAAAGATTGTGTCTTAATTTTTGTATCGGTGTCTCTTAATTTTCGAATGTCTGTGACATGTTAACGAAGATTGCTATAATCGTTCGGATTCGAATAAGAGATGCTTATGGTGGGAGCAACGCCAGATGCAGATAATCAGTCGTTGAAAGGAACCTGTCAAGACGACACGCTCAATTCTAAATCAAACCTGTTCTCTCTTTTATTTTTGTATTAAGTTAATTTGTAGATTTTACTTGTCGATCTGTGCATATTAAAATGATATAAACATCAACCGGATAGAGCAACAATTCTGACAGAATGTCGAAATTTATTTGATGAACTATGTAGATTTTGTTAATTGGGGCTTAACATCAGGCTATGGGATGCTCAAACCTCTATTTCGAATTTGATTGGACACATTTGATTGGAGGGGCCTATTTACAAAATGTTTCAAATTTCAGTAAACGCGATCGGGTAATTAGGGTATTGCGGTGGATTTATCTATTTAGAACGATACATACATTTGCTATAACCTAACAATAAACATATACACAGAGTAATTATCATTTTGATAATGTTAAATAAAATGCATTTTCAAACAAGCATCAATCACATACGATTATCAGCTACTCCCAGACTGGGAAGGTTAATTGGATTGCATTTCCTTATACCCGAAAGAAAGGCAATCAGAATACCTGATAATTACATTGAAGATGTATATAGAAATTCATAGTTTTACAAATTCGATTCAATAAATGAGATACAAGCAATATTTCTATTATACCGAGTATAATAGCTTGCATCGCTAACAATTTTTCAAGCGCTATTTAGCTCTGAACATCAGTTACATTCTATAGATTTTCAATTAGATTAGATAGAACAGTCATCAGTCTAGAAGTCTAGCAAAATCATTTTCAAACAGGATCTTCGAAAAGAAATCGTATAAATCTCTGCTCCTTATTATATCAAGATACCAATACGTATATATTTGTACAATAAATCGAGCATTTCAAGCGTCTAAATAACGTAAATCGAGCATTCCAAGCGTCTAAATAACGTAAATCGAGCATCCCAGGCGTCTAAATAACGTAAATCGAGCTTTCAAGGATTTCTCGATCGGCTCGCTGAATCGCATCGTTTCGTGAGGCGGAAACGGAACGCGATAATGGCGGTGGAAGAGAATCGAAGGAACGAAGAGAGAGCAGGCTGCGTGGGCGGTACGATACACGTCGATGAAGCCGACACGTCTGTCAGGCGGCAGTCTTAGAAGGCGTGGTATTCGTTCACCTGTCTACCGGCTGGATACGAAATGAATCAAAGAGCTTTGACGCCCTTCGGAAGCATGAATAATGCAACGCCACGATCCAATTTATAACTCGCGCGCCACCGTAATATGTGTTACGCCGTGTTACGTGGCGCGCGATGAACGGACCTGTATGATATGTGGCGCGGCAAAGAAGCCCAGGATATTTCAACGGGCATCGCCGTATTCCATGTGCTCGACCCCTCTGCATCTGTTTAATTGAATGGATATCACGTTGTCCGGATTGCAACCGATCCCTGAGATTTGCACGCGTCGCTTCAATACTGGCTACAAGTACTGCACTGCACTCTTGCTTTCTACTCGACGTTCCAGCTCGTGAACTAGCAACTCTTTTCGAGATTCGTTGTTTCAACAATGGTTTTGCTTTGTCCACCGATTGGACACCTCTCTGATTTGGTTGCAATTTGGATAATTAGAGGCGCCAGAATTATCCTGTTACTCTACTATTGACAATTGCATTTTCAACAATTGCTCGTCAACTGATACGTATATCTTTGTTCATAAGCATTAGGATTCCTACAGGAAGTGAAGTCATTCTGATTGGAATGATTAGAAAATTATTTAGATATTGATTTGAAATTTATGTAAAAGTAGATAGAATATAGGATCTTAAAAAGATTATAGGAACTTGGAAAAGTGTAATGGACTGTTTGGAACGATATTTACAGAGTAGAATTTTATGAGAAATATCAATATACTGATTCACGATGCTATACAAATATAGTTAATGAAATTGCAAAACTAAAATATTATAGTGGAACAATGAATGTCTTGTAGATCACGCGTAATATAGTACGCAGTTCGCGACTGAATTATACTAGTAACAATGATATTCCTCCTTCAGCGCGATACCTGCAAATTAATAATATTATCGAATCGTTTCTGGTCAATTATGCATTCCGCGCAGATATCACGTACGCCAGCGGCCAGCACGCAATCGATCAGGTGGCTAACAAGCTACATATGCTAAGTGTCAAACTGTGTATTTCTATGTTAGAATTAGGATTCTGTAGAGACTGCCAATCATAAAACTGAGAACTTTGAGTTTTCAAACAGAGTGAAGGAATTAGTTCGTCTCAATTAATTGTCAATTGGAAGAAACTTGTTGATGGCGTCACTATCTGTAGCTTCCTCACACATGTACTCAAACACTCCTACAAATTTGTATATGTAATTTACACAAAGAAACTTATAAGAATATATTTTCCTATTAATATACAAAGTATAATATTCAATATATTATTTAAACAAATCATCTCAACATTCCCCCATTGACATAGTAGCTCTACTTCTAATATCTTTTTAAATATTTCCGAAAAAATGTTTCAACTCTCAGCTTTCAGGGCTGCTTTTAAATATGTATAATTGCCGATGGAAAGAGTATATCTGTATCAAATATTTTTGGCTACCCTATGAATCTGCAAAGCTTTGTGAGAATAGCCATACCACACTTATAAGATGATATCCCTTATCAGAAAGATTAGCGAACAACACTCTCAGTCGCTCAAACCATATCAAATCATCTAGTCTCGCATCAAAGGTAGACTCGAACAAACCAACCATTCGTAGAGGAGACAAGAATAAAGGGACGTACGGGTCAAAAGCGTCGTCGAAGAGAGGCTGAGTCGAGGCCGCGTACAGGTCGTGGTCGAACACATGTGAACTTATCAGTTGCGAGCAGGTGCTATCGCGGTACAACATTAATGAGATGCATTCTATCTCTTCTATTGCGTGTGCCGCGCCGTTGCATCTGCCCAATCGTTCTCTATCGGTGTATCTGTGATCGTCTCCTTCCGTTTCATCACCCCCTTTCTCTCTACGCTTTTGTCTCTCTGTTCGCGCTCCGATTGCTCCGGCTTTTAATTACGAGCCTCATCGATCGGCCAATAACCAAATGAAGCCATTAGCGTATTGTTGGCGTTCGCCTCCGCGATCTGTCACCATGACGGGACGATCGGAGATTCGCCGGTTGACAGTTTCCCCGCGAAGTTCCCTATCGAAGATGGCGAAGTTTCTCCGAGTCAAGAACTAGTAATTACAAACGATGGAATATGCCATCTTTTCGACGACCAACCAACCAACCAACACGATTAAGAAGCAACTACGAGGGACGTGTTCTTATGGATATAGATTCTGGTTGCTGACACTGACAGGGATGATCCTTTGGTTGACTTACCAACCTTCATCGCGCAGAAGATAAGATTAATAGAGCAGAGTATGCATTGAATTTGACGGAGAGAAAATACGATGCACTGCGTGTTTGGATATTTACTCCTAGTCTGCTGTGAAACTGATTATGCGGATGCAATGAGTATGATAATGAGACGCAACGGATTTTGAGCCACGTGGTTTTTGCATGGTGCGTGGTGTAGACGATGCAACGATGATGTGTTTCTGTTAATTATGCAGTTTCTTCTTGCATGAGAAATTACGTGCACGTTCTCTGGCAGAAAGGCTGATACACTAGGTTTTTAGGGAATGTTTCATATAATATGTTTCAAATCAGTACGTATTTGTCGATTTAATTTTCAAAGATTGCAGGCCTCCCATACACTGCAATATCAACATAACACGTATTACTTTTTTAATAACTGAACGAAACGATCAGTTGCTATTAGTGTTTCGAAGCGGAATATATCTGGGTTGTCGGATATAGTCGATGTGTCGTCGTGGTGCACGACGAATTCGTCTTCTAACGTTAATTGAGCTTCCCCTGTCCACCTCGTCCCTGGGGATGGCCGCTACTCCGAAAGTTGCTTCTCCAGAACGGCTATTTTCGTCGCGGCCGATCCTCGCCAACGGCGTAATAGATACGAAAAGGCAAACTGGTAAACGATGCGGATAAAGTTGCTGTGGTGCACCGCGAATACCCGGCAGACCGACCGATAAATTCGAAACGCGAATATTAGTTGCGTTGCACGGTGGCAACTTCCTCGTACGGGACATGTACGCTTAATGACATGCCGAAAGTGGCGTTGCTCATGATGTGGTTCAGATTCAAATGGATGCTTAGAATCGACAGTTATATCAAACATTTAATTTTGAAGGTGAATTCGATCGAAAGATTTTACCAAGCGTTAGAGTCGTTTATTAGAAAATTTGGAAATTAATTTTTAGTTGGGTTAATAGCAAAGTTGGTGAAAATAACATAGCAAGAGGAAAATAAAGCATGAAGTGGTGAATTGCAGAAGTTTCGCGAATTTTTATCGCCATTAGGAATTCAAGAACATGTTATAACAAGTGGAAAGCTTTCTGCTTTTGTCATTGTGTATTATATTAACTTCCTCTTGTGTCATTTGATACATGAGATGAATTATTTTTCTCGTCTATCGATAATAACAATCGCAACAATAACGAGACTAGAGTTTTCAGAATGCAAGTACAGGTTGTGAATTAATATCGTTCTAAACGATATAATAGTTCTACTTAGTTGACTTAACACTACAATTTCAACGATATATCATTTCCATTAACACGAATCGTCGATTTCAGTTGGCTTTCAGAGCCATTGATTATTTAATCCTTTAAACATAATCCTCTAAACACACAGGTCGCCGATCGTATACAAAAAGTACGCGAAAAGAGTTCTGGACATGAGACGTTTCTCGCGATGATAATGTAATTGAAATAAATCGTCCGAAGTATGTCATTTCGTTCAGGAAGTTCCGTGAAATTTTTCGAGCCCGTTTAAAAGTTCGAGTTTCCTAGTGGCGCCTGACTATGGAAATATATTCCGCTCGTTTCACAGTCTTCTATCCACCGTCTAATTTATGGGGATGTTTCAATTAATCAAATCAAGAAACAGACGAGACGATAGGAAGACGTATAATAATCTTTGATTTCAATCTCATGAAAAGTTTTTTCATTCGCGTTCGTACAAATGGAGGGTATTAAAATTAAAAACGAAAGAAAAAAGAAAACGAGAACCTTGTTACGAGAATTCGAATAAAGCTCAACGGGTATTCGATTCCTCCAACCAGTTAGATGTACGCACGTATCACGACGCAACTTATACTCGATAATCGCAATTTCGATCTCCCGGACATATACGTAAATGGTTGTTACACGCGAGCAAACCCTCGTTTACGCGTCGCCAAACACCAATGTCGGATTTTCCTAGACTGCATTAGCAGAAATACATCGTTACACATACGGCTGATCTTCTGCGCCACGAGAATCTATGCTAATTTCATAGCGATTCGTGGATGCTAAGCTAAAGGGTTATTGGCTCGTTATTGGCCCATCCCCGCTGCTATCGGTTATACTGCCCGATTATAACGGCGTTCACCGATATTGGATTTCCAACTGCGATGCGGATGCGTAGACGTTTCCAAAGTGCATATGCATATTCCCGTTGTATTGTAATCAACGTGCTAGCACAGCTCGATCCAGGCTCCATTTCAAATATTCCATCAATTTTTCATGTTCGGTTCCCCGTGAATTCCTCTTCGCGAGTTCGCCGGCCGGCGAAACAGGGTCGAACACGCGACCGGCACGAGGTGATCGTTGAAAATTTATCGCTCGTTTTCAACTGGGAATACTCGTTTTGGTTTCAGCTAATACGATGTTAAGCGTGTTACGATGTTCGCTTCGAGTAGCGTACTTATCGATTATATAGAAGTATGGTTAAGGAGTGGGATGGATAGGTGGACGTGTGGGTGGGTGGTGGAAGAGAGGAGAGCGTGGTGAATTTAAACGCGCAAGCAGCCAAGGCGGTCGATAGCGCGAATTCAAATTCCCTTCAGGAGTCGCGTGTGCGTCAAAATTCGGAGATCGTACTCAATGTATGGTTCAATAGAAACCTTCCCCTTTCCTTCACCCCCTTACTCCGTGGATTCTGCCGAGATATCGCGTCGCTCGCCTTTCAAATATCGCCGAGAGACGTTTTCTGCGCCGTCACGTATATCCCGCAGTATGTCGGATACTTGCAGAAAGAAAGAGAGAGAGAGAGAGAGCAAGCCACGACGGCCACCAGGAAGAAATATATTACACGTTTCCCACTTAAAAAGCAAATTTGATATTCCACCCGCCTTTATCCGGGAATATCAATAACCGAGGCTGGCAAACACGATTTACTTAAGGACCTGCCGCGTCGCGTTCCTATCAAAGTTGCTCCGTTGTCCTACCGCGTATCTTCATTTCGGTCAACTTTCGAGTTATGATTATAATTATTGTTAAAGCCGCTTTTTTGTATTTGGTAATATTACACGTTTACAATGCGAGTAGAAATTAGCTGCCAGGGATATTGAAATTGATATCGATGTCAAGAGATATCCCTATTGACAAACGTTGCTGGTCGCACGCGTTAGGAAAGAAATAAATTAGAATAATAAATAAAGTACAGAAATTCACTTTACAAATGAAAAATATAAAGAAAAGATTGCGTAATTTAAAAAAAAAATCGCTATCGTAATGCTATAAATATTTCAATGTCAAAGTACGAGATAAGTGTAAGGAGAAATAGTGCGTGGAAGAAATATTAAACAATCCTTGGGATTTCATAGTCGCAATGATAAATTATCAAATTCGATCGTGTACGATAAATTAACTGAGGAGAATTGGAAATGAAACATTGCTAGAAAGTCACCGGACGTAACAGCATCGATGCAACGTTGGTTCTTAATGGCAAAGTTAAAAATGGAGTCTGTGTGTTTTGCTAACGGATGATACAGAAGCTTTAGGATTGCACACACCTGAAGATTCGAAATCCAAATCGTGATTACGCTTCGTAACAGGTAGGGAACCTCTGTCTACAAGCTGCAGGATTGTTTCCCAGATTGTAACGATCCTTCAAGAGTAATTGCCGAGTCGTTCTAGTCGACTCAGCATAGGACACGGCAGACACGGGGAAAAAGAGGCGACCGGGGAGTGGTGGACGGAAGTAGAAAGAAGGGCGGGGCGGCCGGTGTCTCGGAGAGAAAGGGGCTGGTCGGATCGTAAATTTTCAAATATTTTCCTGGCCAAAGTGAATCAAGAGCTCGCGTAGTGCGGCGTATGCAGAAACGGCGCATTCAATTTCCCTCGGCTCGCATTCCGCTATTTTTGTTCGCCTCCGGTCGAACCTGCAAACCCACGAGAATCGATAATTTGCGCTTGCTAATCTCGACTTTCCAGTCGAAACCAGCGACCGGTTTATAAGCTGGCCGATTATTAACCCGAAATGGAAGAATAACAATTCGCGCAGTAACTTCGCCGTACGATTCTCATTCCATGACGCTTCCCTTGATAAGAACCTGGTCCTTCAACTTTGAATTTTACACAAGGAAAACGTCTCAAATTAATGGAAATTCAGGGCGACCGCCGAGTGAATCTCAAGGACAGCCAGTAGTAATGAACGTTTATGATCAGACGTCCCGTTGGTTACGCAATTTAACCGACGTAATAACCGATGTTTCTCGTCGTTTGTCCTTCGTAAACGGAAAACATATCACTGATCAAAGACATAGCATCGAGTCGAGCGTTAACGAACAGAAAATTCCAAAAGAAACTGTACGAACAGAAGCTGGAGACTCGATCGAACGCTACTTCAATTCAATTCGACGTAATTGGCGACCGGTGAATTATTCATAATACGAAGGGAGTTGCGTAATAAAATAATATTGGATCCGGTCGGGACGAGGGCCGCAACGTACAGATCAATCGGGTGGATTCGCGCGTTTTCTACGGAGCGGTTGACGGCGCGATCACGGTTCGGCAAACGCGACCGAAGCGTTTACGGCCGCAAAACACAGGGCAACGAGCAACGGACCGCGCACGCCATGCTATTGTTCGGCCGCGCATTATATCCTCCGCGGGCGATCTGGAACGGGATTTCTCGCGTCGCTCGTCAACGGTACACGCTTCCGTGTCAACAAAATCATAAATAAAGCGCCGGAGGCCCCGACCTCCGCTTTTCGAGCCCCGTGTATCTGCACCCTGTATCGATTCGACGCAAAGTTACGAGATGCGTGCTTGACGGACGGGATAAAACTAAAAAAAAAAGGAAGAAAAAATGAAAAAATCGGGAAAAATGAGAGAAAAAGAAGATACATACATATATTCGAGGGATGTATACTAGCAGAAAGGGAGGGACAGAGGCGGAAACAAAGGTAACAGTACGCTGACTCTTCGATATTCCATTCGCGTATCGGGCCGATTCACCATTCACGACGATCACGTTCTCCAACGGCAACGAGTAAATAAAACCCGTCTCCGCTATGATTTCCAGTTTAAATTGTCCACCTCCTATCGGGCCGGCGGCGATGTTTATCGTCGCTGGAATACCAGACGGAATAAATGAGCAACCGATAAGACGACCGACGGATTAAAACGATTCCCTCCAGTTCGATTTTGCATTGCAAGATGCAGCGTACTGTGATTCGTCGAACGTATGCTAGTACAATACACCGTGTTTCGGAATTCGTTACGCAGATGAATTCAGGGAGGTTCTATGATTAGAAATAAGACGAAGAGATCGCAAGTAACAAAATTGTATAGGAGGTCTCATTTTCGAGACGACATTTATCAAACGTACGTGAATTTGTCGAATTAGTAATTACCAGCTAAACAGATGTAAATAAATCGGAAATGCAGAATACAATTTTTCTATCTAGAAAATTTGCTTAACACACGTGCACCCTATAGATCCATACATAGATCTGACAAGTTTCAAAGTTCGATTTTTTCAAAAATCAGGCTTCGTCGATACAATTTTGTTATTCCCGATTTTAATCTCATTTTTAGTCATAGAATCTCTCTAACTTTAATTGTACTTGTTCTAAGAATTTGGGACTACGGTATATATATATATTGTGCATGGGTTTAGTAGAAGGATCCTGTCGCGGTGGTCTTGGCTGAGAAACGATAGCTGGCGGATGAAATCAATGCCGTATCGATGGCGCAGCTTAACGAATCGCGAGCGACGTAATTTCGCTGGCGGAAACTTTAAACTGTCGCGTCACGACAGACGCTTAGTTTGGCTTTAACTGCTAATTGATCAGAAAATCCAATTGGTGAGCGTGATACATTATATTCCGCTCTTGTCGCGTAGATCAAAGCACTCGCCGCGGCTTCCTCCGACTCGAACTGAACTTTCTCTATTAAGCTACCCGGCTCCCCGCTTTCAACTTGTTCGACTTCAGGAAATTTGTCCGCGTCCACCACCGGTGGTCACATCGACCATCCAAAAGCACACGTAACTCTACTGTGTGTGCCGCTCTTCCCTTCCACCGAGTTGCGTTCAACGAGGTGCTCCGTAGCGGGGCGGAGTTTCGTCGCCCGCGCTAATTTAATATTCATTAACCGCAACGTCGCGTCGTCCAGAAGATCGTGTTACCGTAATTGAAACACAAGGACTGCCGATAATGCGTCCTACCATAATAAAAACTGCTGTGTCGGGTAAACTCAAGTCCAGCCGATTGCATTAAATCCAACGACACAGTCCAGCGACGATATTTTTCTTGACTTATCGATTTTTTCTTTTAATTTGGTAACCGAAGTTCGTCACTGGGATGCTTAGTTTCTTATCTACCATCGTAATTCGTTTGTAAATTCATGGATCCCTTTTGTTTTTAGCTGCATTTGCAAGGAATAAGATCGACCTAACTCTGATTGCTTTTCGTTAACTACTAACATGTTCATAATCGGTTGACCAACTAAAACGAAACGATACTACAAGTACAATATATAGACAATGATATTTGCAAAAAGATATTTTTCATATTTTACGAAATTTACAGAAAAGATAAAGAAAGAAAGAAATTTTGTTTATATAGAAAAGAATCTAATCTTAAACATGCCTGACCAGCAAGTAGGTTAATGAACATTTAAATAGAAACTACTTACATATAGTAGAACTGTGAACGTGTGAATTCTATTTAAAACACATGACTCTGACAAGATTCAATACGTCTACTCGCTTGGAGCTCGTGCCTCGGAAAGTCTATTATAACTTTTGTCCCGTTTCCTTGTTTAACAACCTGTCGTGTCAATCACGCTATTACATTCTATATTTATAAGACGATATCAGTTCAATTTTCGAGAGATCTCTTTATCTCTTCCCTCTTCGCTGTCATCATTATCAATTTTCCAATGGATCTAACAAGACATGTCATTGCCTAAGTCATCCTCTTATTTTTCTCGGTTCGATCTTCCTGCAAGACGATTTTTAGCCCATTCTTCACGGATTATGGAATTAAGCCGATAGAGTCGGTTATGGCAGCGAAAGAGTAGGCACCAACGATTTATTACAATCCCTAACGAAACTATTCACTTGGTGCGGCGTGAACTCCACGCTAGACACCGTCTGCAATTATTCATAATTTATATTCTACCACGATAACGCACGCGATATCCCCGGCTGTGAATCTTTCTTACGTTCCAAGGCGTCGTCAGGGCCGTTCTCCCCGTTGAAAATGGGATAAATCGTTGATAAATTACCGATGGAGGGGTGAGACCGTGCCCACGTCGCCGTTTATCGACCCGGCTAATTACGAGCAATTAATCATCGGCAGGTGCTCATTGATGGGCCGAAACTGCCAGTGTGGCTTGGTTCACTTGCAACGTTCCTTTTTTTCCTCTTTTTTTTTGTGTGTGTGTGTACGATGGGAACACCGTCATTCTGCTTTGTCGCATTGTCGATCAATTTTTCTGCCGGTCATCGTTAATTATCGGACATAGATTGTAGCACGATTCGATGCACGATGCTTTTAATGGCATTTCGAATTGATTGGAATATGATCCCAAAACGTTTTTATTAGTCCTCTCTCTCCGCCCTCTCGCTCTCTTTCTTTCTGTAGGCCGCATGGCGATTCAATAGCCGCGGGATTTCGGTTTTCGCGCACCGCGTGCCTGGGGATTAAACCGTTTAAATGGATACGCTCGATGGTGTCGCTGCTTTTTTGTGGCTTACGCGTCGATTATCATTTCGAAACGAAACGCATACACGCGTGTACCGGAATAGCAATGCAACAATATTGGCCGCTAAAGCGAAGGTTTCCCGATTTATTATGTGATTGATTTGCCGTGAAAATGTGCCATATTATGTCATTATACAAACAATGTAGTCTTTTCAAATTAAAAATTAGTAGAGGAAGATAGAGAATTATAGAAAACAGGGGAAAATTCGTCACTGATTAATATCCGAATCTTTTATATTCTCATAAAGACCTAATAATTAATATGGAGAATATTAGGTACGAGATGATTCCAAAGACCATTCATTATTCATCGAAGATCAAGTATACGGAGGTTGAAAAGGCTCCGCTTATCGATTCTTTTTCCAGACACGATTTTAATATTATTCAACTATGAAAGATTTCTCGTGGAAAATTGCATTCCAACATACACGAGGCATAATGGAGAGCGAGCAGTCAATTTCCTGTCCTGTCTTGGCTTAACCTTGTCAAAGACAAATCTCGAAATTAAAAGAGCGCAGAACGCTTGAATTGCGCACGAAGATTGCTCTGCTTTATGACTCAAGAGAATCATTATTGACGTCATTCATTGCCTTTTGCAGTGCAACCTCTCCCTTTACTCTGGCGAGAAATGTAAGGAATGCAGGGTAAAACGTGTCCTTGAGATTCGGAAGTGTCCGCCTTTTAGTGAATAGTACAATGACCGATTCTGAAAGGAAAAGACAATCCTCAGTTGAACTTCTCAAAAACGTTACAAACTACTTATCCTAATAGAGCGATTATCTATCGTCAGTTCATCTTCATCATTTTTCTCTGCCTTCCTATAGTCCTTCAGTTATGCAAATGTCTGTCATTTTCAATTCCTGCTCCAAAATTCAGAATCCTGAAGATGCTCCTCAGCATGAAATTTGCTCAGACCAGACAGGAATAATTAGTTTTAGTTTTTGTCCTATAAATTAGTATTTATAGGTATTAGGCAAGACAGATAATATTAGAAAATATTGGGAAATATTTTGAGATCCCCGAGGAACTGTATCTTTGGAATCATACTTGAATTAGAGATCCAAATATATCAACATATATATATATTCCTCAAGAAATTAATATTATATCAACCTTAATTTTTTAATGCTTCTTTACGTTCTCGACTTAGAAGTAATTATCACGTGGAATACGGTACATAATTCATGTTACAGCATAAAGTTGGTCAGAATTAAAAAATAATTAGGATTGCTATATGTTCAGGCGAGTTAGTCAAATATAATATGATGAATTAAATAACGACGAAACGAGTCACTACACTGCATACATTGATACGATTTCATACTTTTATAAATCGAGATAGAAATCTGACTTAGATATTTTAGGTATATTTCTGTATTACATATATTCTACACTTTTGCAGCTTTAAATTTTTCATAAGTGTATTAACAAATACATAATCTGCGCGTCATGTATTTTAAACGTATAGTGTCTCAAATATAAAGTGGTGTCACAATTATTCACTACCTTGTCGCGAAATTAATATAAAACCTTATTAATTTGCTGCGAAAGTATGAAAAATTTAATAAAACTGTAAACAATTTAGCGTGCTAAAACCTTAGATAATAGAAATTCGATGATATGTACAATAATGATGAAAAATTGGAATGAAAATCCATGCTGTATTTGTCATTCTATTGTTACAATCCTATATTCCAAGTTTAATTTCACTGTTTCATTGGCAATTGCTAGCGTTTGCATCTTGTTCAGTTAAACTAATTATTTTTTCTTTAATTACGTTGGATTGCTTTAGATTTACAATTACATCGGCGACATATTAGAAGTTTTTCATCGAATTATTCTTGTCGTTTATGCTCATCCTAGAAGTTTAATTGACTGTTCTTTCTCGGCAACGACAACGAGATTAGTCGATGAACTTTGCCATGGAAACTTAAGGTTTCTTAGGGCCACAGATAACGCAGGAAAAGCATCGTCCTTCCTAGAAGCTTCTCATAACAGCGTAATACTTCATAACCTAAATCCCTATCTGACATATCAACTATAAAGGAACCAAAAGAAAAAAAAACTTTATTTTATTATTCTGACGAAAAGTGTCACCTTTAAGAAAACGTTATCTCGTTTCTACTTTTCTACATAATAAATTTTCTTTTGCACGATACATGCAGCTTCTAAAGCTCGAGTAATATTTCATCACGTTCAGGACGACGCACAAGTGCAAAGGCTTAGATAACGGGAACGTCTCTGCGGTTCGTTTCATCAACAAAACGACCGGTCAAAACCCCCGGAGGATTCCGAGTGCAAATAAAACGGACCAACACGAGCCACAATCCGTCATATCCTCGTAGCGTATTCTTAACTACATTCGTCTTGGCTAGGACATGTGTGTCTTTTCTTTCGCCAGCATGTAACCAGCGTTGTTCTCGTATCGTCGAATAATGCATCCGGACGCAACAACGCGCTATCCGATTTTGGCAAGGGCCACAATACTGCGACTGGCAACGTGCCATCATTCTATCAGCGTAATTATTTTTATGCCATGCACCACTCTCTGCTCTCTATCTCTCCCTCTTTCTCTGCATTCCTTGTCCTCCTTCTGGTCGCGTCATCATGAGCCAGCACACGCATTTCAATATTTCAAGTTGACGACCGGCCTTCCTGACCTACCCTATGCCGCCCTGACTCGAGCTTATTCAACTTCCAAGACGATAACCCCAAATTCCTCCTGGGAGCCACGGTAACTTTAAATCCCGCCGGGTCACGTGTTTTCATTCTGTATCCTCGGAATTTCCCGTTCACGAATCTCTCTCTCTCTCTCTCTCTCTTTCTCTCGCTGTCTCTGTCTCGATAACCCGATTACGTACGCCCGACCAGTACGACGGGATAGCGAGTCGACCGCGAAATTTCATTCGATGATATTTCGACGACCTTCTATGCTTTCGACGTCACCGGTGACGCGCAGTCGACCGGCTGTGAAATGGCTCAACGCGCGCTCGTCGTTTTTCCCAGAGCAGTGATTTTCATTTTTTCACGCTTTGCGGCCGAATCAAACGAACAACCATGGTTTCAGCTTATCAAACTGTCCAACAAACGATCTCAAAATGATAGCCAGAGTAGTCGTTACTTGTCCGTGAATAACCAGTCTATCATATCCTACACAGTTATTTCGCTATAGAAAATCTGTGTCATCGAATTCCGATGCAGTCTTCCAATCCATCAATCCAAGACGGGTAATAGAGATATAATGCCTGAATATCAATCTTTCTACAATCTGATCCTCTCTTATTCTTATCACTGAATCCATCTTTCTGAATGTTGCACGTTAACGTTTCAATTTGCGGCAAAGGATGTAGCCATGCAACAGTTTCAACTTAATACAATAACGCGTTTCACAGTGGATAGGTTTCAGCGTACAGTTTCGTTGATCGCAATTGTCAACAGAGATACCGAGAGAGAGTCCGAGTGTCCAATCCGCGAGCGTGGATAGGAGAAACCTGCATAATTACTCGGACGACGGATTTAGTAGTGGCATGCTTTTGCGATACGATCTTCCGGTCCCGCAGATAACACGCATCGTCCGTAACACAACGATCCCAGAGATCACCGGGATCAGGTGCACGGTCAGGTGAGGCAGATCTTCGCGATTGCACAGGTGTGAGTTCTTCAGGGATGACAGGCCCTCGTGATCAAGACCTCTCGCGTTGTTCTCCCGCTCACTCGATGAGTTTCCATCCGGAAGAGCCCACCGATTCTCATCGAATTCGATCTACCCTCGGCTTACATCCGTTTCTCGAGAGAGCCCTCACGTCTATGCGACAAATCTCTCTGTCCAATCACGACGGGCAACACGAAGCCCCGATAGCTTTGTCTTGCGGCTACAGACACTGTTCGTTGCCCGATGCACACTGGATTACCGTCGCCTATGACCGTTGCTTGTACAACGAGCACGCGATCTCCACTTTGATAGGGAAATTTCGATTATTCCGTCACGAATACGCTTGATGGTTTGCTGATAGGTTTGATTGAAGATCGGTTGAAGTACATATTTAGCGAGACTTTTGTAACCAGTCTACAGATAACATTGATATCTGGAACGTGTGGCCGATGAGCCGATCGCTATTCGTCCTTTCTGATACCAGAGATCTTCGATATTGTGTGTTCATATGTCCTTTTGCTCGAGCAAATCCACTGTTTTGCGAAGATCTCGTAACTATTATGATTGATAGATCTTTGGGTATTCCTTTTGGACGTACTATGTTACAAACCGGACCGATATCGTACAAATTGAGTAATGTTGTTAATGAAATTTCAGAGCCGCTAAGCACAAGTTACTAATAAATACCTTTTTGCAAATAAATTTTACAAATTGCAGCTTATCCTATGACTGTGTTTATCGCGAAGTTTTAAAATCGTGAAAAGAAAGTATATACATCTACAACCTGTTACTTTAATTTGCTGTCAATTTAGTAATATTATTGTGCAACGGGGTTCAACATGCAAAGATGAATGATACGTTGTATATTGAAGGTTATCTTCTTACTATTCTATAGGTAATGGAAGTGGTAAATAAAATCCCGGGCTATTCGTGCCAAGAGATAACAAACGTGCTTGGCACGTGCCAAAGAAAGAGAAATATTCGTGACACTCGAAGACATTCATCTTCTTAGGAAAAGCAAGTCCCCTCGCAAACTGTCATGTTGTATTATATCATAGACAATCATTCACGAAAACGTTCTTTATCCGACGTCAGTCGTTCACCGCATTTGTTGTCGGATCGACAGCTATCTATCATGCATGCGGATCTTCGAATCTCCCTATCTTTTTTCGAATCTCTCCATGGTTCTTTAATATTCGAGAGGTTTGCGCGATCAAAATGCAGGTTAATTGCGAAGCACGATAATTAAGCGATAGTACCGGCTGAGTGGTAAAGAAGGCGCGATTAAAAGTTCTCCCCACGAAACGGAACATTATTAATGCGTTGTTCGCGCTTCAACGCCGTGTACCAACGGCGAACCCAGGGCAGGATCTTTAATCAATGGCCGATTAAACAATCCATCGATGAAACAACTTGGAGTAAATCAGCGTTCGTTTACTTCCTTCGACGCGTTATAATTCTTTTACTATATCACAAAGAAAAGATTTACACAGCCTGGTAAAAATAGGAAATACTTGTAGACCTTTTATGAACATATTATGCATATTGCAGGATATATTTTTAGATTTGATTAGCGCTGTTAGAAGATCCAAGTATCATGATTGTATTGGTAAAATGTGATGCAATATAACATAGAAATGACAAGATATTTAATGCAAGTATATAGCAATGATCACAAATTAATTATTTATTATATTAACAAGTTCCAATATCCATTGCGACTATCTTTAACTCTTATTATATGTTTAAGGTGGCTATTTATGTAGTGTAATAAATTTTCATCGAATATATGTTTGCAATAAACATCTTGCAGTTTTTATATACATTTTTAAACTTTACCAATATGCTCATTACAGTCGTCTCGTTACAGCGCTAATTAAATTACAAAATGTCTTACGTAACACGTACAGTATGGACATAAAAGATTCCTATGATAAGACCAGATACTTTCGTAAGCTGATATCCGATAGAAGTCCAACGAATCGTTTTAGCCGAAAGCAAACTCTATCGAGCAACGAATTAAATTCCAACGATAAAAGTTCCGATTTAGAGGCCGATCCGCAAGAACAGGAAGCGCAACATATAAGAAACTAAGAGAATGTCTCAGAAATATTAATATAAGATGTGTCGTATGAGAAGAGAAAGAACAACGGTAAAGGTTAGTAAACCTGTCGGAAAAACGACACCAAAAAGAAGAAAAAAAGATATCTACTTGTTCGTATTTCTGACGTCCAAGAAACCGCTTCGCTTCGTTTCCAAGAATTATGCAATTGGATCGGTTGGCACAGTAAGAACTAAGTAAACGCGCCATTTCCAGGACCCTCGGCCATTTATGCTGGGTAAATTTGCCATTTGTTTCTTTTCCATTCTAGAGCATCGTATGCACGGAAGCGCAAGAATTGTAATGGAATCCACAGGGTGGTGGTGCCTTCCCATACCTTTCTAACTAACCACCCCAGCCACCCTATGCGGTGGTTATCGACTCCGCGGGGGAAATTTAACTCGCGGGAACGTAGTCGTCGTTCTGAGTTATTAAGAGCGTTCACCGCGGCTAATTAACGTTACGCGGCCTCCGGTCCGAAAACCGGCGCGGCGAACTGCAATTAAGGCCGCCGGGATTATTCCGAACGTTTTACCCGGCGAGGTTACGAAACTGGAAAATATCTCGCGACGGGAACGCGCGACCAACGAGAAAATATCGCTGTGAAAAAAACTTACTTTCTCTCCTTCTTTCTACGTTTTGTTCTTCGTGTACGACTTTTTGGCAAAGAACTCGTTGCGGTTTCTACGGTCAGGAAGTTTCCAAGATTTTCCGTTTCATATCTTTTCCACCGTGAGACTCCCTCTCCCTCGAGGTCATCTTGACGGTTGAACACGCAAGATACGATCAGGAGGAGCGCGTAGATGGGACGAAGAGGGAGATAATGAATGGTCCTTGGCGAGAGAGCGCCGGCCACGCTCTTCATCAGAATCGTCAATTAGCAGGGACACAACGGTTCGATTTACGTCAACGGTGTTATTGAATTTATGCCCGTCAAAGGTGGATGGAGGAGACTGGAAATGCGCATAGGCGCGTATACAGTATTTGAGCTTGAGCATGCATGGCCGTATGACGGATTGGTCTGTTCCAGGCACTGGCCCGGAACGGGATTTTTGACGTCTGTCGTGTCTCGTTTTCAATGACACTGCTTGCCTCGGTGAATTTGATAATCATCGTTGTAGCGGAGAGACGATTTCGTTGGTCATCGACTGTTCGATCGAACACGCGGTATATGTGTCACGTTAAACTCGTAAGTTGTTATCCTTCTCTCTTATTTTTTTTTTTTTTTTTTTTTTTATTATTATTTAGAGAATTTCTGGTTGATCGATTCGAGAGATGGTGCAATAAATTTCTATCACTTTCATCTACATAGACGGCTATAGTTTGGCACAGTAACTAACATTGAAACGTGAAAAAGAACAGAAGTAGGTGAGACAGAACAGTAACGAGGACGCGGCTATTCTTTTTTCACCACGGCGGAAATAAGGCTGTTCTCTCGAATCGGAAGATTCGGCCGGACGGTCGGTAAATTTATCGGTCGCGTTACTCCTGGGTCCATTTCGTAGTTCGCAGAACGGGTTGCTACGGGGGCTAGTACCAGTGTTGGTCGGCGTTAGAAGCTTTAGATCTATCGGCCGGTCCACTCTGGGGGATGCTAACCTGTCCAAAGGATGCTCTTCTCTTGTAGCATCGTCTAGGGTTCCT
The DNA here is from genome assembly GCF_910591885.1 of Bombus terrestris. Classification (NCBI taxonomy): domain Eukaryota; kingdom Metazoa; phylum Arthropoda; class Insecta; order Hymenoptera; family Apidae; genus Bombus; species Bombus terrestris. The sequence continues at coordinate 15,160,758 of NC_063270.1, read as the reverse complement.
GGTTTCCTGCTCCTCCCATTCCTGCTATCTTCCTTTTTCTTCTACCGCTGTTACGTATCGGATTATATCTCTTCTTCGACGAAGTGCACGTCTGCCGCTGGGAGATATACAGCCACACTGCGCTCGATCGTACAGTCCACGGCCCCTGGGAATTCCACGGATGTACTAGGGACGGATCCAAATTAGACTAAATTTTTTACATTCTCCGAATAGCCGTTTTGAAGACGGTAGTCGCGCTTCTTTCGCGACAAACATTTTTCTCTATTCTCGTAATTCTGTCCTATTCGCAGCTTTGCGAAATATCCAGCGACTTTACCCATTTCGTCTTACTCAGACGTCTCCTCGGATATCAAGATTACGTTCTTTCTCGGAACGATGAGTCTCGACATGGATTTCGAAATACGTCGACCTTCCGCTCGATCGCAATTTAATCGCCGCCAGGGAACTTTACGACTACGCGGATCGAACGTGGATGGAAAGGTTCACCGAATTTTACTACGGCGCGCGCGTCGAGTTTCGTTCTCGTCGATTTTCATCTCAATAGCTTCCACTGGATCACCATCGGGATTCCGATAATAACGATGCAATCATCAACGAAGCCGGCGAGTTTATATTTGACAATGTATCGCGTAGCCTTTCAACCCGTGGCCTTTGGATGAAAGAAGGCTACGCGAGAAAAGGCTCGCGAAATTACTCGATAAAAATATCACTTGCCACCTGTCGCGGCCCGTTACGACGCTTCAGACCTCATCGTGTGCGCGAACTCTCGATTGCATCGCTCCTCGGAGAGAGGCGAGAGAGTCGAGGAGGCCTGCATCGACGCCTCGCTAACCCACTTCTGGTTGACAAAGGGGATATAATGCAACGATAGAAGGAACGAAGACTGAAGCCACCGCCAGAGCCCCATCCATTTCCGCAAAACTGACATTTCTATCGGAACGTAGTTTCTCCTTAAAAACTTTCTCGAAGAATACACAGCCGTGTATAGAGTGTCGCTCTGTCTTCTCTCTCTCTCTCTCTCTCTCTCTCTCTCTCTCTCTTCTGCACCTCTGCCGGTTTCTTGCAAGCAGCTTCTCTTTTTCCGTCTATACCCCCTGGTATAACGATACCAGCACGTATTTTTCTATTTACGTCTCGCAATTTATGAGGTAGTGGCGAATATTCACCGACAACCCTCCCTTCATCCCCTTTCCTCGTTCTTTATCTTTCTACCTCAGTCCTCTTGCTCACACCACTCCTTCCGTTTTTTCGCTTTCTTGCTCTTTCACGTTCTACAGGGTGTTACAAAATATGTGCGGGCTATTTGTAGCTGATGAGTCTTTCTCTGCAGCTCACTCATACTCCATGTTTCTTATTTCCTGTCTCTTATATAAGAGCAATTTTTAAATTCAACATGTCGTTTCACATTAAAAGCATCGTTGTGTTTGATTTCGGCATTAAATATATCGTTTTATTGTCTTTTTAGATGTTTACAAAATATTAATTAAATAATATTTTTTACTATTGAGTAAGTCAATTATATAGGGGCTAATATTAACCAAGTTAAAGTAACATAAAAATTAAACTATAATATCATCCGTTTCTTACAAAACATTCTGGATTTCTCGTCTATTTTTAAAAGAGTTTACTCTCTTCTTCGACTATTCTATATTAAGATACTTCTGTTGAAACATCAAGTAACATAAAAGTCAGAGAATGAACAAAAATCGACTTTCATCATATTATTACAACAATGGACCTTAAAGTAAGGAATATAGAATGTGAGAAAAATAAAAATAAATGTTCGTTGGCTGATTTCTCGATACTACTATATCTCAGTCATATTATTTATAACTTAAAAAATAAGCCTCGGAGACTTTTATCCAAAAACCTTCTCCATTACCGTGACGTCTGGAATCAACCATCTACAAATATCTCCCACATATTTTGTGTCATCCTATATATATATTGTACCATTTCTCTCCCTCTATTTCTTTCTAGTTGAACACGTTTCGTGCACAAAGTCTTTGCATCTTTATTAAGATCCAAGCTGGAGATGAATCTCGCCATATCTTTACGCTTCGAGCTATTGCCTCCTGTTTGTTCAGCAGCGATTTTATTAATTTACTACGCTGCGTGAATTATAACAATGCCCTAACATTCTCAGACAGACCTTTGAGACTAGAATCTCTCTTTTATATAATTACAGACGACGACTGAAAGACACTGTCGACGCTCCTCGACTATTTTTCGTGACTACGAGCAAACGACAAAAATCGTCGAGCGAAGTGCCATTCGCACGGACTGACTGCATTTACGTTTGTTCCGGCGGCTCTTTTTCCCATCGTCGGTGACGCGAGAATTCTTATTTCGACAAGCCTCCTCTCTTCACGCTCTCCATCCGTTGCATTTCATTTACCTCTGCTCCGATTTTTCCTCTTCATTCTCCGCGTCGCGTGTCATTGAAGGCTGTCGACGAATATCGCCTGTGGAGGGTGTTCCGTACTAACACCCATGGGTAAGAGCGAATGAGCGAACAAAAAGCGTATTTGTCTGACGCGTCACCGACGTGCCTGGAAAATGCTGCCTTTGTAGAATCGTTGATTCGCATTACCAGTGTGGATTCAGATCGTGAATTCATAAACAGTGAATAAAACGCGTAGACCGATAAGATAGAATTATTTAGAAGTTTGAAAAAGTTGGTGGAGTTTTTAGTAATTGATATACTTTTTCTTAAATTTGATCGAAATAAAAGAGAATTATTTATTAATTGTTTAATAGACTGCGGATTTCCATGCAGATTCGTATTTGTTGAGGATATACTTGAAGACGATAAAATCTCGATAGAAAATCCATGTACTTGGCGAGTATTATAGAAGGCACTATGATTTTCGATATTTTTCATATTATGTTCACTCTCTGCAATTTTGCGCTTTCAGGTTTTCCATAGATACATAAAAACACGCAGTCTATTTGTTACATATTTCTCACAAATAATGGAATATTACGATCGAAATAGATATTGAAGAGAATTGTTAAGAAACATCCATAAACGGGCTTTGTTCTTTCATAAAACTATATTACTCACTTACGAGAAGTAAGAAAATGGCTATTCGACCCTCTTATTTATCAGCGTATTCGCGTAGTTCCATTTTTATTAATTGCGAATTTTGTAAAATTTATTTATTCAAAATATCATGCAATTGAATATAAACTCTATAAACTGGTAGAAGCTAAATGAAGGAGTAAAAAAATTATTCAAGAAGAGATTTTTTACAATTAATGTCTCAACAAAGAGCCACTGAATGTAATAATGCATTGTATCATTCAATAAGATGCTAATTATATAAATTTAAATTTCTTTATGAACAACTCGATATTTGATTTGTCTCCAGTCAGGGAACTTTGACATTTTAGTGAGGAATGAACTATTGCAATATATATGCTTGTAGAAAATAATATTCGAAAAGAATGGCATAGAAGAAGAACGAGTGACATGAAAGGAAAGGAGATAAAAGAGACTTGATAAGTAATGGCTGGTGTAAGTATAGTATAAGCATTCAATATAATATAATACTAATCAACTCCTCCAATTAATTTCATGGTGGATCATTTAACTTGCAAAAAAATAAAGTAGTCATCATCTGTGACAATGCTATAAAATGGAATTGATCAATTTAGCTCCTGCGGACTAAATATCACACGTTCCAGACTTGGAATGTAATTAATGTGAGGTAATAACGATGCCCTACTAAAATTGGATTTCCAAACTTGTGGACTCGTCACGTGCTTCGAACACCCCAGGTCTAGTCGTAAACTCAGCCAGCGTTATCATTATGATTATTGCTTTTCTGCCCGAGGAACGAACCGGAAGCCACGTGTTCGACCGATGCTGTTGCCTCGTAATGACCTTCCACAGGCTACAGGCGAATCACGGTAGCGAGTATCAAGCTTAATAACCATCCTTGCACCGATGACAAGAAAAATAGTCACTTCAAGCCTTTAAAGAGGGAACGATGGTTAAATGAAAAATTACATCGCGTCTCGTCTACCGTATCGAACGATTCCTCACGAAGCTATGGTTCATCGACAACCTTACTCTCTCTTGACACTTCGAAATGCAGAAGGGAATGTTTGGGGTTGATTTACCAAAGTTTGTCTTTCTTGTCCATAAAATTTAATGGTACAAGTTCGGACGGCTAAAGTATAAAAATAATGTATAAAAATTGTTATCGAAAGGAAAAGTTAAAATGAATAGCTATATGAAAAATGTATCAATAAAAACCGGATTATTAGAAAACCGATGGATGATATCGATTATTGGAAAATCGATTAGCGAGAAACTAGAATACAATGTGAAATAAAATTGTTACATTTTTATCTCAAACTCTCTGTTTAATATTCATATCTATGAGAAAGACTGTAAGTCTCTCTCATATAAAATTGAAGTTATTCAATTATGGAAACACTTTAAACATTCGTGTATTATAAATAATTCTACTTAATAACAAAAAACAAACACAAATCTTTTCCCATGTATATTTCATAAAATATTTCACAAAAAGTTATTCAAATCTCGAAACGTGCGTCGCTATAAATCTATAACGGACGGTTACCAATTTATTATTTCGACCAATTCTAATTCTAATAGTAACGTTCAACGGATATATAAAATCTCCTTTTACAAAATGATACAGAATATCTTTAAAAAACGGAAGATTCGTCAGTTTGCGAACTTGTGATCTTCAAATTCATAGTCTTTAATTACTAAAGCCAACATCGTTTTCTTCCTTTTCTTCTCTTTCTTAAGTAGTTTGGTTTTTCCTCCGTTATAATTCTATCCCTTAATCTACGTGAACATTCCTTGAAGCGTAGTTTGACGGTAATACTTCATTAGGTAATCTTAAAACTTCCTTGAGTGAAACAGTAGAAAAGTTAACGAGGGGCGCAGGCATGTTCGTTCGATCGAAGACTTGGAAATTTTACTGATATCTGACGGTAGAGTTTGTTTGACAAGTTTCTAATCCTTGCCAGTTCTCGGCGGAAGTTTGGTATTTAATAATTTTATGATCATGCGTGATAAATGATAGGTGCAACAATAGTATTATCGCGATATTTCGCACAGTCACGATGCAGCGCGATAGGTGCATGTACGTATAATGCCTTTAATGATCGGAATAAGTTTCTTCTTGATTTCACTATTAAATAATATCCGCGAAACCTTCTAGCTTATCGTAATAAAAAAACATGAAACTAGCCCTTGACCCGACGAAAAATTCTGCTGCATCTTACATGTATGTGACCAAAAATAAATATATGTAAAGCTATGCATGAGTTTCCTTGTTTTCCAGCAACGAGTATAGTCGAGTAAATTTCCCGAGATCTCGATTCAAGTTTTCATTGAATTGAAAGAGCTTCATAAAAGTCAAAATAAACGATACCGCGTGAATGTACAACATCCGTTGATAGAATTAAACATTTCCGCTAATATCCAAAATTTCCTGTCTGCTCTTCATACGAGATGTTCCGCACAGTCTTGTTAAAAATGAAATCTCTTTCAGCTTCTCGTGCTCCGCGTTGAACGAGAAATACATTTGTGCTCCATAAAAGAGAATTTTAGTACATTACTTCACCTTTATAAGAAAATTCGAGTAAACGAGTTTCTACCATTAAAATTTATAAACAAAAATTTCTCATCTAATCTAAAAAGCGTTTCATCTTAATTAACCAACTCTTAATTAGAAGTAGTAAATATAAGACAAATATAAGACAATATACGTTCGTATATCGATTACCAAATATGCTACGAACTTTCAGAAAGACGCGATACGTTATACTATATCAGACTTGAAGGAAAACAACCATAGTAACAATATATTTGTCCCCACTCCTAGAAAGAATCTACAGAGAAATTAAATATTACAATCATCGGTCGATCAGCCAGTCATTTCCTAAACACGTTGATACTCGACCAAACGAAATCGCCGGAAGGAGCGAAACGAAGTAACGACCGTGTCTAAATCACTACAATCAACTGCCACGATATCGGCGAGGCTCGACTATGAGAGGAGCCTTCGATCAAGCCGCAAAACCAGAGGATAGCTGCGCGAAACGTCGCACTACAGTTCACGAAGGTATAGGAGGCGCCGATTGGCGTCAGGGGCTTTGATTGCATTCTGGCGTGCCTCCGATATTTAAGCTTGCGGTGTGAAAGTTCAACGAGGGAACGGTGATCGGCCGTCGAAAAGCGGATATACAACCGGCGTGAACACGCCGTCCGTTTTATTCCGTGCTCGGTGCTGCAATCACGGCGGAACGCAATCGGTCGTCGACGAACGAGGAAACGGCTGAAAGTATCCCAAGTATCGACGGGTCTGGCTTTGACCTGGAAATTAAACGACCTGATATTGGTGTTTCGGTGTTCCCAGCATCGTGTTCCGCAGGAAAGGTGCCGCCGCAGCCTGGCTGTTTCGTGAAAACGAGAGTTCGGACAGAGGCGAACGGTCAATCGGAAATGAGGTTCATCCGTCTGTGCCGTTTCGAGAGAAATAACGGTGATATCGTCCTCGATAGACGAATGGAGTATGGAAGAATCTTTGGAAACCATACAGAGTGTCGTGCTTTTGCGATATTGATTCTCCTAATTTATTCATTTCGCATAGATATTTCTGTATTACGAACCTCTTCTCTCTTCGGGTACGTGATGAATAGAAATATCATGGTGTATTGCACAGTTTTGGAAGTTCCGTTTAATCTTTAAGCAAATCGTTTCTCCAGATGTAAACACTTTGAAATTGTCAGTTTGTTGGACACGGAATTATAAAAAAATTGATCTTAAAAATTCATTTCTTTCATTTACTTAAAGAGTTATAAAAAATTAAACATTATAGAACTACTGCAATTATTTGTCCTACAATTAGTGAATGTATAGCAGAGTTTCCGAAGCACTTCATCTGAAGTAAGAGAAAGTAACGACTGCGAACAATACTAAAATATCCAGGTTACGATCGGGGAAATATATTTGTCAAATGGCAACACGATACATTTAAGGATTAAATCATCGTAGCATTCAATACAAAACTGTATATCTTATCTGTACTGTTAACTGTATATCTCACGTCAAAAATAAGATAAGATTGTACGCAATAGGAATATATTCGCGAATACGACTCGACGGGAAGATGCTCAGTCACACAGTATTCACCTAAAGAATAGGCCAACAAACGTAGGCAGCATCACGAATGGAACGGTACACGTACGTATGTACACCATCGCCGAATGTAGATTCAGTGTTTACGAATAGCTCGTGAACGAGCGGTTCGAGCGGTAACCGGTCGGAAATTATAAATCGAGCAACGGAGTCGAATAGGATTGAACTTGGTTGCTTCTCGAATGGAAACGCGAGGCGAACCTGGCTGATGCAAAGAGAGGAACGCTGTTGTATTCGATAGAATAGAATACTACGAGGCTAATCAAATCGCTGGTAGAATCCAACCACCCGCATATTGTGCTAACTTTATACATTCGACTTATCCGCGCACTGTGTACCGCGCGATATCTCTCGTGGTGTCCGGGACAAAAACTGTCCTACCCACCCTTTTCAGCTATAAATTCGATCGGCAGTTCGTTGTTTTTCACGACTCACCGATCGTTCCTTCTCTCTTCCGTTTTTTATCCTCCCACCTAGTTTCTCGTGAACGATTTTCCTTTTTCCCCTTTGGACCTAGTTTCCCAGCACGTCGGTAGATTGAAATTCTCGTTTACCAAGGTGAGTAAGAGAAAGAGAGAGAGAGAGAGAGAGAGAGAGAAAGCCCAGCCCGTCTTTCAATTTCCCTTTTCCTCTTCGATCTTGGCGGCGCGTTCGACCGACTAATCCGATTAACGTTCTTTAAAGCATGCACGATGAAATTGGCCGGAAACTTTGGAGGACGATGCACGATCACGGCTGAATCACCCTGACGTGTTTCCATCGCGCTGTCACTCCTCGCGTTTCGCTGACTGATTAACGTATCTCGATAACGCCGGCCACCGCGGGGCGCGGCCTTATCTCAAACCCCTAATGGTAAATACGTTCGTCCATCGCGCGTGCCAAGGAGCAGCTTTTTAGTTTCGACGATGCTATCGCCGCCGACACGTTTCCTCGCTTCGCATTGCGCCGTGAGAAAAGCGATTCGGACTCTTTGTGTTTTTATACGCCGCTATAGGAATGGTATGTAAATGCATCCTTTTAGAAATTCCATTTTTGTAAGGACTTTTAAATTGAAATCAAATGCGATATGTCTCATCTAGAAACGATAGAATAATGATTCCATCGGGTTTCTCTTTCTTCTTTTGAAACTCGTGCAACAGAGCAGCGAGTTCAAATTTTAACGACGATTCCTCTGCACTTTCATAACATCAGCTCCGTTTCACCCGACGCAAATATTTCATGGTCCGACTTCGTAGAACTCGCTACGTGCTCCGGCGATATAGAGTGTCACGAGCGTAACGCAGCAGTTGTTGCGACAACTTCTCGCGAAATTTCCCTTAAACGCACTTAACAATACACCTCGTTATAACAACGGTGATATATAAATGAAGTAGACGGTTACTCGCGCCGCTTATCGCGATTCGTGTTCCAACCACTGGGAACGCCATCCCCCTTTTGTTATATATATTTTTTTCTATGATGAGATCTATGCATGTAAACTGGTTGCAAACTAAGTCGCGAAGTAACATTATCGTTATTTAGTGGCTACCGTAACTTCCCTTCGGCTGCTGTTGCGTCGCCGATTATGACTTGTGTCGTTGCCCCGGTCACGGAACTCTCCGCCCACACCCTTCATCCGCATCCTGCACGCGTGTATCGTTTCTTCGACTCGAAAAACCGTGATTTACAGCGGTACCAGCAGATCATTCTCCAGGCTTTCTTGTTTTACAGCTTACCAAGTGTTCGAGTCAGGTTAACGGAAGTTATTGCTCGCTCCACCAGAGTTTCGTTAAGGAGCATTCAGACGATCAACGTTATTGTCAATATTCGAGGTTCTCAAAATTTTATTGACAATATAAGGGATATTTCATAGAATGTGGGATCCGCCTCACGAGTGGACAGGAAACATAAAAACGAGGAAACAAGTTCATGTAAACGCGTGTCCTACTTGATCTTGTTTCAAAGTAACAGCCATTTTTACGTTTATTTTATATTATATTAATTATTGTGCGATAATTTGCGACAGATTATTTTCATGGAAAGTGCTCGAAATGGCCAAGTCTCGGTTTGTATGCAAGCTTGCAGTCGTTGTGTCGAAAATTTCGCAATTTTTCAAAATTTTCAGACGTATATCGAATAATACAGACAGAGGGTAGCCATCTCGACCAGCTTCTATAAAGATAAGCAGTTGCGGATTATTGAAACACAAAAGTGGCTATAACTTCGAAACAAAGTTAAACAGGGCACACGTTCACATGAACTCTTTCTCGTTGTGTTTGCGTCCTCTGTTCACTCTTGCGGTGGGTCACATATGTTATGAAGCACCTTGTATATTGATCGTCTAGAGGGTCTATTACGTAAGATAACATTGACAATTCGGTATATTTTGATAGTTAACTTTGTTGCGGTCTATGGATATTTAAATAATTTTTTTTAGAACTAAAACAAAGAATTGAAAGGAGAAATCATGATATCAACAACGACTTTTTTATACATTCTTCAAATTTAGGTAGCTTTTTATCGACAACTCTACTGTATTTGCAGAAATTAAAACTAATCGAATTGGAATTCTTTTCTCCTTATTAATTTGATCACGGTGATTTTTAGTTTAGAAACGTTTTAAGATATTAAAATTATTTATGCTCTGGAAGATTATCCAGATGGAAGCAAGAATATCTTTAACCTTTTCCACATGTTAAATTTATAGCCCCAGCAACTTTCATGGCATCTTTCCAAATGTAACTTTCATAAAATCAATGGTTTACTCTTCATAAATATATTTTTGTTAAAATTTGATCGACTGCTGAGTTTGTCTATTCCTATTATAAACCTTATTAACATTTTAAAGCCGAACGGGAAAGAAATGATAAGTTCATCTTTATCTTCATTTTTATTTTTTCCTTCGTGGCTCTGCATAATTAGCTAGAAATATTTCAATATTAAATAATGCGCGAGGGAAATAGCCTGGTAAATTCTAAGAGAAAGTCTTTTGCAAATGGATAATAAATTCAAAATGTTTTGTAAAAAACTGGTAATATCAATTTGTAACTTTGTAAATGATTATACATATCACTGTTATACCAGAATATTCTTTAATACCAGTAACTTGTTGCTTGTAAAATTCCAATACCAGTATCAGTTCAATTGTACAAAAAAATTATACAAATCCCGATAATACGTAATGTAGTAAATTCCTTCCTTCTTAATATGACTGATAATTAACAATTGGACCAAATTTAACACGTAATATTAGCCATTAAACTCTAACTTTTAAACGAAGTTTTATCTGTTTCAACGTAATAATGCGGCCTGATGAGAACACCCGATAGAACATATTAAAACCAAATGATCGAGACCAAATCCCCAATACTATAGCGCACCAACTTTATCTCGATCGTTTCTCAACGATTAAAGAGCCATATAGTAAACTAAAGAGTTAAACGGAACAAAGGTGGCAGATAAGGAGGCATTGAGAAGGTTATCGCGATAAATGTCGTCGGAGTCTGCGACACGAGCTTCTGCCGGTACGATCGATCGTCGTGGTCGGATCGCCTACGAGAATCGTTAACGTTCTCAACGAAAAGTGTGCTTAATTGTGGCCTCGCCGCGTCGTACTCGTCGGATAGGCTGTAATTAATTTGCGGTTACAACGCGTGCACACGTGTCCCCGCGACCGATGACCAATAACGGTAATTATACTAATTAAGTTCGTGCCTAAGCGCGGCATGCTGCACGTCTACTGGTCACTACGACACTAAATCTATCTACCAGGTATTAATACAACGGAGATATTCGTTGCTGTCGACGACTGCCAGCCTAGGGTGATTAAAGATCGCTTTGTTGCATGTCGAAGTTGTTACGCATGTCAAAGATATTCCTATCGAGGGCAGAAATGTAATAACACAATATTTCGGCTACATTGTTTGGGTCATTAGCCTCTGTGAAACACGACCTTCATATGGACCGTTGTTCCCCCATATGTCGTCGACCTATTACATGTCGTATAAAGTATACTGTACACTGTACATACGTCGTGCGATCTAGTATTTCTTCTTATATCTGTTCATTCCATGTTATATTTAGTTAGTTTTATAAATTGTTAATTTCATTTTCGCAATACTGGTACAGATATAAATTATGAATGCATTCGTGGGAAATTCAAAGATGCAAAAATGTACAGAATGTACGTAATATTGAAAAATATATGTATAAAATATTCAAAGCACAGTATTCGTTATTACATGTATTGGATATAGCAAATCTTTGCACGGCTTTCATTTCTGCAGTTATACTTGTAAATATTATTTCATTGTTGGCAATGTGATAATTTATGTAATTTAACTTATATTAATAAAAAATGTAAATATTTCTACCACATACGCTACGTATCAACAAGTTAATATTTTACATTGAAGCACTTAGTACAGGATGTGAGAAAATTATTATTCCAGTGAATGTGTACATGTCCGTCCGTAAATATCCGTTCATACGGAAAGCGAATAGTCGGACGAGTTGCCCGTCTTTGAAGGGTTAATCTACTTTGAATCGGAAGTTTGTCCGTAATACTTCGTCCGTGGCATTTCGATGGTCAGACCGTTTCTCTCCTCGTGTCCAAAGTTCCAATTATGTTTGGAATGCTGAGAACAGGATGTCGAGGAATATCTGACCAGATGTCAGTTAATTAAGTACGATTCCACGAATTAGTATCAAGCAGCAACGCGAGCTGTTATCAGACCACGTTTATTACACCTAAATAGATCGATTCGATGTGATGCTCGTCGATAATTATACGTCTAGTTCCCTAGTATCCCTATCTGCAGACATGACAGCGAATAAATACTCGGAAGTTCGTAATTCTTATAAATTCTTATTCTTATTATTATTCATCCTATTCTTATGCGTTATTAACACTTCCATTCAAGAACAAGTCGAACAACGTCGTCAGACCTCGATAATAGTAACTTTCAAGAACGTGAAAGAACACGTGTCTGACACGTTTACTACGCAAACCGTGGATCCCAGTAGGCACATACTTTTGGATTATGTGCACTATCAACATGAATGTATCACATGAATTAAACATACAGAAAATTATAAAAAAGTATTTGATAATGTATATTAAACAGATACAAGAAATTACATATGTAGTTATAACGACAGATATTTTATGAAAATTATTCGTTAGCATACAATATTAAATGAAATTAAACAAACATATAAAATTATACGATATAACAAGTATCGTAAGAAGCTTATTTGTTGGCGTAAAGCGTCGCGAAAAATAAAATTTACAGCCGACAGGAATCAAATAAACGGAGAATTTTGTTAACATAGATTGACATTGATTGACAACAACTGTTCATCTGGAAAAAATAGCAAATATAATTTGATATTCTTCCTCTGTAGTTTGTATATGGTATACAGACATTGACTGCATCCGTATCGATTTTAATCTATTCGCGAAAATCGCTTGTGAAACATTACCTAGTCACCAGTAATAAGTATGTGAGTAGAGATTCACTCCCATTTATTCTGTCCGCGTATATAACACAACGAACTCGCGTTCTCTCAACTCTATTTACCACAAACCAGGAAGACTGTAACAATTAATAATGGAATTTCGATTGCAGCCAATAAACGTAGCCAATGTCGGATATTAAGCAAATTTCAAGATGTCTTCAGGTCGTTTTCCCTATAACTGATCGCTTGGACGGAAGCTATGTCAGCCTGATTGCTAAATAACAGGCGATGTAATTTCAGCCGAAGTCGAACAACGCGCTTGTCCGCGCCGCGTTTACGCTTGGACGGGTTTGTTTCAAGTCGAAGCGAAAAGAAATTCTTTCGGTCGTCGGATCACGTCGCCGGTAACGATCGAGCACATTGTTTTCCGATTTCCTGCTAGCTCTACGACGAGTTAATACCGCGTCCAGCGATTGTTAAAAATTTACGATATCTGTTGAGCCGACAGCGCCTCACCGTTTACATACATCGTGAGGACCGTGATCCATGACGTATTATCCGTTTTGGACAGCTCGTCGTTGACTCTGCGACTTTATGTCGACGAAGTTAACTGCGTGCCATTAAGCGCGAGTATTAGTGTCACGTTGAAGCTTGCGATCATTCAGAGAAACGTGAAATGGATTAATCAAAGATTCAATAATAGAATTATCGAAGTGTAATGTGAATATATCATGGAAATGAAATATAACGTGAGTTATTAGTCAATAAAATTGTAATATCTAACATAATTGATGCTAAAAAAAAGAGTAGAACTACTCGAGCTGTGAATACAGATAGCTTTTTATCTTTATTTTTGGTAATATATAAGTTGTGGATGTTTATAGATTTATTTAAAAATGCAAGAATGCACATAATATGCAAAAATATATAGAATATCGATAAGTGATCGAGTAATTAATAATTTCCTTAAACTTTCTGTCTTAAACTAATTTCCGGAAAAATGAACTTTCCTCAGTCATGTCACTTTTCTTGGGTCACGAAGCACAATTATAACCCGAGCACGTTCACGTGCAGTGGTCTATAATCGAAAGCGGCATCGTCCGATATCCTGAGATTATATAATTCTAATTTTAAATAATTATCTGTTATTTTGATCTTCCTTTTTCGGTGCGCAAATAAATTCAGTTTCAAATTAAATATATCATCTTCCTCTAAATAGATGATAATTAATACGATACAACAAAAACGAACAGCGACTGCAGAACCATTGCGATAAAAATCAAATTGAAATAAAAGCATATTTCTAGTAACAAAATTAAAATATCTCATCATTTTAATCGTGATTGAATTAGCATCAGCTAAATATGTTTATTAATTTCTTTCCGTTACTTCGTCCTATCTTGCGAATAAGATACACAGAATAGGCTGAATAATACAAGATGAGATATCAACACTTGATATTACAGTTCGATAAAGAAAATCGAAGAAGTAAAAATGAATGTTTCACTGTTAAAGCAGGATCACTCAATTATCTGGTAGAAAAACAAGCGGTCCGTTCGAAAATCGAATGGCGTTAAACCCGGTAATTTCTTTTCCAATCCGGCGTGTCGAATCGACCAAAAGAAGCACGAGTATAAAGGAACGTATGAACGGATACGGACGAATTATCGCGGCAGTTATAAAAAAACCAGGACTCTCTGGGATTGAGTCTGGAGCGAAGGAAAAATTGAAATCGACCGCTGACGGCCAGGCCGAAGATAAAACACGGTCGGATAATTGATTCGGCGAGCCGTCAAGTGGCCCATTTCTTTCGATAAAGCGGTTTCAATCTACCGCGGATATCCGAAAATTTGCGAAATTAAAGTTCGACGCCGGCCCGTGCAAATAGAAGACATCTCGCCGGCCGATGTGATCGTCAGAACTTAAAATCGAAACGTGCTGACTGTACGGTACGTGTTTCCAAGTAACGTTGGGGTTGACCGTTCAATTACACCGCGCCAGCACGTGACTAACACTCTAATTATGTATTTAGTCTTAATTAGACAGGGACGTTAGAGGCCGTGCCCGCGTTGGCTTGGCGCAAAACTTCCGAGTTCCCGCATCGTCGCTCAACTCTGTCGCGCCAACTGGCGCCTCCGCCGCCCGAAATTTCGATTCGCGACAGCCTCGAGCCCCGCAACAAAAAATTCCACTACCACTGTCCACTAAACGGATTAAAATGTCATAATAATCCGCTGCCAACTTCAACGCCTGTGAACTTTCGCCCTAAAAATTTCTACGAAATTTCCCCGGAGATTTCCGAGCATCGGTCTCGTTTTATCGAACTCCTTGAAATCTCGTAGTCCTTACTACGTACTTTCGTTAAGGTACTTCTTCGAGTTGTTCGTTAACCCTCTAGCCGCGGGCAATCTCCATATTTTTCTATTCTTATCATGTACAAGTTTATCGTAAGGAGACTTTTAATATAATATAAAAAAGGCGACGCGATAACAGCGTTTGTGAAGAAACTAGTATGTCACTGGGTTAAGTTAGTTTTAAGAAACTGAGGTGAATATTAAACGTGTTGCTTGGTTTATTGAAGAGACGAGTGATAAAATTGTAATAGTCAATGTATATTAAAATTTCCTTAAATACAAGCACAGAGATAGTGTATGCCGGTCGTAATCGTCGCTCGTTCAATGCTACTGTTTAACTATACGCTTGCTATTCGACTGTATGTGACTCGCTATAACGATTTGTTATGACTGTCCTAAAGAGCACGTTCCTCTATTTGTATCGACCGGTGTTATTATAAAAAGATCGAGTGTAACTCTGGCTGACGATTACAAATAACGACGATAATATTTTGTCTGGAGTTTGTTTACCTTTGAACCTAGCAAACCAAAACAACGTTGGCACCCCAAGCCGCAACAAAAGTATAAGCTTGATACAAAAATATCGTATAAAATATTTCTAAAATCTCTCAAGCATCTGATTTATCTTATTATCGCTTATATACTTCGTCCATCAAATTGTACGGAAAATATCACGTTAATTTGTATCGCGGCGAATTCTTGTCGATTCTTGTCAGTCTAGGATTAATGGATCAGTGTCGAGATTCTGGATGCTAAGGATGACGAGTGAGTCATGTGATGAGGAACACGCGCGATATGCGGCACGCAGCGCGGCTCGATCGATATCAATTAACCAGCTTCGGGTGTCGAGAGTGGAATCTACGCGCGAGCTGTTAAGCGCACTTCGCGCAGTTAAATGGCTACCGTATTAGTTGGCCGCGTGAATCGGCT
Source organism: Bombus terrestris (assembly GCF_910591885.1). Lineage (NCBI taxonomy): Eukaryota > Metazoa > Arthropoda > Insecta > Hymenoptera > Apidae > Bombus > Bombus terrestris. The sequence goes on along the minus strand of NC_063270.1, from coordinate 15,144,846 downwards.
ACTATTGCTATTTACATACATTCCAGTTGTAGAAAAGTGTACGTGTATTGTTGGAAAGTCTCTATGATAGATTAGAGTTAGGTTTTAAGTTAGGTGTAGGATTCCTTATTCTTTCGTTCAATTCCGACCTATCGGATTCTGCTTGATCGGTCTAGAATCGCAAAGGCTACGGTGTCAAAGACGAATTAGAAAGGAGAACTCGAGGTGGAAATAGGATCGACTAACGTTAGAGAAAAGTTTGAGAAAATTGAGCAGTGTTTGCGAACTCGTCCGGTGTTAGTTTAGAAACGCGCGATATATGTGCGTCGTTCGAGCGTTAAGCGAACCCAAGACGGGGTACTTAATTTCTCGAAAACTTCTGGTCGCACATTTCGCTGCTTTGCGGCGGCGAACTTACGCAATTAGATGTTCAAGCCCGAAACTTGGCTAACTTTTCAACTGGAAGCAGGTCTGCAAGCCTATGTTCAACAGTGTCTTGATGAAAGTCACGAATCCGATCTTGCATGATGAAACTATTCATTCCCCTAAATGTGGATTTTCCGATAAGCGAGATGAAAAATTTCTATATAAGAGCGTAGGAATGTAAAAATTATAGTAAGGACTCTTTGCCAGCACGCGTTTTGATACGCTACAGGATCGAGCGAACGAACATCAACGAACGGGATGAACTCACGAATCTTTGCGACATGCGTGGAAAAGCTCGTGGAAAGAGAAGATTGCACAAGATCTTATCTTAACGTGTCTGTCAATATCTTCGAGTATCGTGTCATGTCTCATTTGGGAATACAAAAAAATCTCTTAAAACGCGAAAGGGTAAGTTAAACTTGGATAGATCTTCTTTTGTGTACCTGGAAGTTCTACCGTTTAGGACGTTGAAGGATTTGATTCTCCCTCGTTCACATCGATTCTTTCCACCCTTTCTCTTTGGCATGAGTTAGATTCCAACTTAAAATAAACTGAGATCCACTTATCCGGAGCGAAAAAAAGGCTGATTCTTAGCAGACGCCGAAAAGGGAATGGCTTTTCGATGGGGCGAGCGTCACGGTCGAATGATTTTGTCGATTCGACGAAACTTTTCCCCGGGGTGCTTTCTCACGAAATTCCGTTTTCTCCTGACCCGTTCGTTCATCAGAAGACAAGCACGGCTCACGGCTCTGATATATTGGGCAGATAGCGCGAGCTCGCGTTCAGACATTATGCCCATTAAACGGCGTGACCTCGACGCGCCGAGGTAAATCGCCAAGGTTATAGATAGCTTTTTAATGGTCGCTTCCTGGTGTGCAACGTTCTTCTCTCGCTTCGTTCTTTGGTTTCTCTGTTCGGACGTAGAGACATGTGACGCAAATTTCGCGAGCTAACGATGTAAATATCAAATATCAGACAAAGCCACGAAACCGAACAGCGACAGGGCTGAAAACCGATAAAGAAACTATAACAGAGGCAATAACCAGTCCTTTGGAGACCGGTGATGGTGGCAGCTGTGATTTATTAGAGGCCGGCTGCTGGCTTTACGATCTCGTTCCGATCGCGTAAACCGGTAACAGGGCAACTCGCGTCAATATTAATACCACTGGCAGCGACAACAATCGAACTTGCGTTTCGTTTCATTGGCGCCCGGTCGACGGCTGACGGTCTGGTTACACGCGTTGTTGTTCGCGACACTCGCGGAAGCAAGATGGGCCAAATATTTGGACGTCTGCTGTGTCGTAGCGATTTAACAATCAGCCGTGCAACGTCCAAGCTTCACGCAGGGCTGCTTTTCAAACGGTCCTGCTCGTAACGCGCAACGAGTACACCGACCGTGGAAATATTGTAACTCCAACCGCGCGTTTTTCGCGAATATTATCGTGTACACACCGTCGAATATTTGCGCTTTCCTCCCTTTCTCTTTCTATCTTTTTTTTTTTTTTTTTTTCTAACCAAGAACGGTGGTTATATCTATATGTGAGTTCCCTTTTTATCGAAATAAATCCATGTAAACGGCCGGAGCCGGTGCTACGGTGCGAGCAATTATCTGTGAAATGAAAGGCGCGTTTTCGAAAACGCTGCCCGCGGTGGCGTATGCACGAAATTAACCGATACGTCAAAGAAAACAAGTTTAAACTGCAGTAACTGCGATGTTCATTAAGAATTTATTTTATTTATATTCTGGATTTTATAAAACGCTTTTTCCGTCACATAGTTTTCAAGTTCTTCAATATTCTATTACAACGGTACGATGTATATGTATACGGATAATTTTTCTTCGTGAATTTTAATTTCGTCATTCTACTCAAATGACATTAATATAATTTTACGAAGAGAGTGCTACTAATGAACCGTTCGTTGGCTTTTTAAATTTTCTTGTAGCCATACCAGATTTGAAAATCAACGACATGCTACTCAAATTATTCTGAAAGATAGTAAGGTGAAAATTAATTTTCATGAAAGAAATCGAATGCTTCATACGTTATAACCTGATACGTAAATGTACATCACAATGCGTTCCAATTATTTAATCTTCCCGTTTCCCTAAGGACTGAGGAAATTTAAATCGTTCAGGTAATGAGTATCGAGGACAAAATTAATCGACGAAACAACCCTTACACTACTTCATTTTACAAACCAGTTTCATAAACTGTTTCAAAGATACTACGATTCGTAACAATGAACTGTCTAACTAACAATTAAAATAACACGCTCGATACTCAACAATAAAGTCAAGCTGCTTTGGATAAAGTTCTAACACAGTTCCACCAGGGTCGAGTCAATACATCCTCGCCTTATTAAGTTAAGACAGAGAGCTTGTGGAAGCTTTAGTAGCGTTTGGCCATAAGGGTGCGCGTGGAAACCATCTGCCAGAAATTCCCGTTTGGTGGCTGCTATTCAAGGAATTCGTTTCATGTCGAGTTTAGCGAGCCGGCGCCACGATATTTCGCAACGACACCGTTCATTCGGCTCGACATAGCCTACAAAATTCACCCTAACCTCAGTTACCCTACCGATGATGAAATAATGATTCCTCGGTATCGATATTTCAATCATGCACTCCCTTTCTCTCTACATACTTGTTTCACTTTCGTAACACGGCCGTTGCTCGTTTAAATCCAACTCTACGCGAAGAATCAAACCTTAGCAGATCGAAATCGTGGGTGGATGGTAAACGAGTGTTCCATCCGCGAGGCTGAGGACGAGGGTGAATCGGTGTGGGGAAACGTTAAAGCGAACTTTCATGAGCCGGGAAGAAAGTCCACACAGGCTGACGCGCAGCCAGGAAGAAAATCGTATAAAGCATATCTAACGACCGATCCATTGATTTTCAATTTTCGCCGCGGGGAAGAGTCAGGTTTGCTGAATTAGCTTGTGCGAGCCGCGCCACGCCGTTGTCTCGACAGAGATTCAGCTTTGAAAACTTTTCAAGGGAGCTTTCGCGTCGTTATCGTTCCACGGCCTCGTGAAAAATATCTTCTCCTTACGACGATTGTACCTCATGTACCAACTCCAGGATAGACTTCCGGAGAAGAACTGCGATTCATCCTACTGTCTACTGTAAGAGCACGAGCGAACTATAAAGAGAATAATATTAGACCATCTAAAGTTGGTACGAGGCTTCGAGTTTATTAGGTATCTTTTATTTCCAGATTTAAATTGTTTCTTTTATCGATCAAGCACCACGTCAGCGTTCGAGAAACAGCGACACATCGCATGTCCTGTTTTTTTTTTTTTTTTTTTGCATGCATCTGTACAGTGGAACGCGTAAAGTTCGTATCTGTATACATCTGCGTCGCTGTTTCGCTTATTTGCCTGGCTCGGTCGGCGTCCTGAACGAACTCGCGTATCTCTGTGCAGTAACGAAGGACATTGTGCTCTAATATCGTAGAAAGGTGGCGAAGAATCTTAATGGACAAAGGTTGAAGATGCAACCACGGTTCTTGAGTTCGTTATGTGGCATATTCGATGAATAACGGTATTTCACAGCGCGAAATTTATTTGAATACTTTGTTACCGTTTGGATACTACAAACTCGGATATTCGTCAACCACGGTCGGTTTGATCGTCCAATTTTTCAAACAATTTTACGATAATGGAGGAAAGAGTGCGGCGTAAATTGTAGCTAATGGTACACGCTTCTGTTCCACATTTCCTCTACGCTTAATTTCGAAAGAGACAAAATCCACATTTACACTTCTACGATGGGTTTAATTAACGCGGGGCTCTGCGTTCTAGCTGGCGACGTTGTCTCCTTATGCTTGTGGAACTCCTCTGCTATCGAGCACGTTCCTATACATCCGCGCGTAAATGAAATTTCGCGGAGCTCGGCAACTCTGTAATTGCTACTTTGCGCACGGAAAAGATCGCGCGGCCCGAATCTTCGAGAACACCGAGCGCAAGTTATCGCGAATTTGGCGCGTGTATACAGCGCTGGAGAACCGAGCCGACTATGAGAAACGAAAGCTTCAACGGACAACCAAGTAAACCGAAACGATTTGCGCGTCCTATGTACCGTAGGTTTTCATATGAGCGTTACATGAATAAGAATGAACTGCACCGCCGTCCTTAAATATTTGGATACTACAAAATCATTGTAAATATCCATGTAACATATACTTGGAAGGAAACTTTTTAATCTAATGCCAGTGTCTAACGTTATACGATTAGTAGAAATAGAAACTATACTTGATGCTAATTGACATAAACTCGAAAACAATGTATGAAAATCGACGATTGACGAACCGGGATGATTAATGTATGTAAGATAAATGAATCTAAGGATCCAGGTAGAAGATTACTGTAGAATCTCGTGAACCGAGACAACTTGAGAAAAACGAAACCTTCGACGAAGGAAATGAAGTAAAACCGCGGCTCTGGTATGCCACATCGAAACTGAAATCCTACGTTTTTCGTATTTAATCGAATTTCCAGATAATTTCCCCGGTTAATCAATCGTTCCAACTTCCCCTTAAAAGCATAACGTAGACAGCCAAAGTCTAGAGTGATTTACTGGCGGAATACCAGACCATAAATACAATCGATAGCCATCCCTGTGAGTCGCGCTTAATTGCCTCCGGTGGGGAGGGGATACACCTCGGTCGCGTCCGTGGCGGCGTTAAACTACTGAAATCCGATGTTCCCCGGTATACGATGTGGTCTTCCAAGAAATCTTAACCGGCTGGTGGTCCAGATGCGCGATCATCATCGCCCCCGGCTGCACCCTGACATTAAGGATCTGCGACGTTAGTATCCTCTGGTAGGAATAGGATGGCAAATTTCCGCAACCTATCGATTGTGGCCAAGCGCCTTGCATTATCTTCCCTATGCGAGAGCCGTGTGCAACACGGGTGGAATAGTCGCGAAACACATATCAACGCCGTATTTCCCTCGCAATCTAGAGCCTGTGCGCGTTACATAAATTCATAGAGGCATGAGGAAGCGGAGAAGAGGGCGAGGGATGCGACAGGGAGAGGGTTAGAGAGACAGAGAGAGAGACAGAGAGAGAGAGATGTAGAAGGGAATGGAACGAAGGAGAGTAGGGGAACGTGTGGAACATGTTTCGCGCGATAGTGTACATTTGAGATACAGCGAGCGGACTACGGTTCTAATTCCGATGACGTATGAGCTTGCATAACCTAGTTTTCTGTTTGCCAGCCCCGGTAATGAGTTGTCTAGTCCTTTCTCTGTCTCGCGGCCTACCTTTCTCTGTCCTTTCCACCTGTAACCACCGAATCCCTTCTGTCGGTGTTGCACCCCTTCACCAACCGCGCCGCCTGCTAGCCGTAACATCGTGTATTCGTGCTCCGTAAATTATACGGCCGACAGATAATCGTACGTTCGTAAGTTTCAAACGATCTAGACATGGGATGATAGGGAAGCGTAAGTAGCTGTATAAGCAGCGGTAACATGGAGCAGAGAGAGAGAGAGAGAGAGGGAGAGAGAGTTGCGCGAAAGTGGAAAGAAGGAAATCCGCGATGATGCGGAGGAGGTTAGCTAGCTAGAACGATAAGCGTGGTCGTGTGGTAAATTATGGAGCTGATTACCCGTCTAGATACCTCCGGTGGAATTGTTTTTAATGGAGAGCGACGGGAGATTAGCGGAAATCGGATTATCTTCCGGTGAACATTCGACAGAAGTCGAAGAGACTTTTCGAGTCAGAGAGGGGAGGAATTTTGCAAGGAGAGAAAATGGTCGTTGGGGTGAAACACCGACAACTGTCTTTTTACTCCGCTGAAACTTCTCGCGAACTGGAAGACTACAAGAAAATTCTATCATGCTGGAAACAACCTCTAAGAGGTTTTAGTTGCCGCAACTTTCGACCTCGGAATTCGGTTAATTCATGTGCATCGAAAAGCACTCGAAAGCGTTCTCCTCACTTTCCCGAACAGTGTCTCGACGGATGCGGTGGTACTCGGCACAGGAAATGTTCACCTGTGAATAGCCGCGGTTATTCCTGGAATCGAGCATGCGTATTTTTCTTGCATAAAAGGAACAGAAAAGCGAGGAATTTGGTTAAATATACGAACGAAAAACCAATTTTTAAAAGTACTTCTCACAAAATTTGATATTTACAACTTCTCGATGCTGTATTGACCATCGCTAGAAATTTCTATTTATAAACCATAGAAGATTATTCTAGCGAATATTTTCGAAGAAATCAAACGACTGAATTTCTAATAATCCGTTTCTACAGAATATCGTCCGATATTTGTTGCAACGAATCAGCATGGAATATTCCACTAATTATAAGACGAGAGCAAAACAAGAATTCGATTCCTTTCAGTCAGATATTCTCGTCTTGAATGAACTCGCCGGAAGAAAAGGGAAAAATTAATATTTCTAGTAGCGAGAAAGCACGACGTCGGCGAGAATTTCTCGCATGAAAGAAAACGGAGAGCATCGGCTGGCGTTCAAAGCAAAAAGTAGCTCCTGAGCTTGCTAGAATGGCGAGAATTTTAACGAGCATAACGACCCACCATGTTTATTAAATCGATCATCTTATCGTAACGCTGTGCCGCGATGATTTCAGGTCGGATATAGACGAGTAAGTATCTGGTGGCACGTGAAGCGACGATTTTTCATTGGTAACGTTCACGAAGCTCCTTTCATCGCCTGTTTGCCATCTCACTGGTTGCCGAGACAGCGGCAATAAAACAGATCGTTCGTCGCCGCTTTTACGTGAGATCACGCTCGCTGCAACGCGCGCTTCACTCGCGCGTTTTGTGACTCTCTGCCTCTGCTCTAGACGCAGAAAGATTCTTCACGCCGCTGTCCCGGCGACCGTCAACGAATCTGTCACGTTACTCCGCAAAAATCGCAACGCTCCGACCGCGAAAGAAACGCCTTCGCGTTTATAGCGCGCGAGGGTTGAACTTCTGCAAAAGTTTTTTAGTGGCGGTTAGTTGAAATCATTGGAAAAACATAGGGCAAAAATTCAACACGGTGAGTTTCGAAGAAAATTGGACCGGTCGCCCGACCATACTAACCAGATTAACTTTTACACGATTTTTTTAACGCTGCAACTTTACTAGCAAGAAAAACATAAAATTTATACATAGAGAAAATGAAAATACAACGATGTAATGAAAGAGGTGGTGTATATTTTACAGAAAATTATTCAAAAGTACGCCGTCATGAATTTATAAAATTTTTGTAAAATTGTAAACTGATTATTTTAATTATTTTGATAGCTGTAGTATTAAATGTTTTGTGTGTAAAAACATATTGCTTCTATCGAGTAGTTTACTATGGAATAATTTACGAATGATTGTAATGATTCAATATAATAACAACTCGTACCAAGTTTTAGATGATTGCAAAAATACAGTAACAATAAGACAACACAACACGCAAAGAAAGGTTCATATTTTGCCTTCTTTTTGCTTCACCATTCGTAATGCTGCACATATACTACAGTACAACCAGTGGCTTGGTGAGTCTCTATATCGATGGATTTCACTCCCTGCCAATTGCTATTTTCTCTGTTATAACATTCTCCTGTCATGTAAAAACACAAGGAAATATATATATACGAGAAAACAACAACGGTGTTCTTACGATACTATAAATGGACATATATTTGACATAAAATGTATCAAATGAGATGTTACGAGCTAAATTCTCCTGAGACCAATGAACATATTGACTTTATGTTCTTTTTCGAATTAAATGGTTCAGGAAACTACCGCGTCTAGTATTATGCAACAAACTTTTTGTAGCGACTGTTAGACGAGCAGTAGGTCGTTTCTTTAGATGATTTTATAGAACAGATTTTTTATGTTTCCATTATTCCATGTTTCTTGTTAAATCGAATAACATTCACCTAACCATTTTTCTTTTGTCATCCAGAATATCATTGTTCAGGTTACAATTTCACTTTACACACGAATAAGCATACTTTTTCCATCGTTAGATTTCAACTTCCGAAGGTTTGAAACTATTGTAAACAAGCTTGACGCTTGCAGAAGAGGTAGTGAAGAAATTTGGGACAAGAAACTAGAGTTAACTCGCCATTCATCGAGAGACAGAAGGGGGACCAACCGCACGCGTCGTTAGATGTAACAAATGCAACACGGTCGTGAAGGGCGCACAGAGGGAAGAAGGTAAACGAGCGTCCGAATGCGTGAGTGTGGCCAGGAAAAAAGGTCGCCAACTTAACGAGGTAATTTAATCCGTTTTGTCAGCCAAGCCAGCCAACAACGATGCTTTACGGGGTTTACTTGCAACGAGAGATAATAACTCATCGCGAGTTTTGCTGAATCCGCGTTTACCTTGCTTCTGATTTGCCTTGGCTGTTGCACTCGCGTTTGTTGATGACGCCCATTTCATCCTTTACCGCGATACTCGAACAATTAGTAATTAATTATATTGACCACGAATATTCGAGGCATTTTTCCTTCCCGTTAAACAGTCCAATTGCAAAATGCTCTTTCGTCATTTCTACTAATTGCATTAAAATTAAGTTATTATATAATATATTAGTTATATTAGGATTAAAGTCTCTCTCAATTCGTCTTATATGCCCACTCGAGTGATTTTAGGCTTTTTAATATTACCAGTCTATTCAAAGGATATCACAGAATTTTTTTCAAGAGATATAGTCTCGCGAGAGTGGGATAAATTCTCGTAATTGGTCGTTGTTTCGTCAGGCGTTATCTTGAGGTACGTTGAATAAGTGCTGGCGCGAGAGTAGGGTTCGTTTGAAGCGTATCTCATTCGTCTATCTTATTTTTACAGGGCTGGACCAGCCGGAACCAGAGATGAATTCTTGCATGCCTTCCATTGAAACACCCTGCCGGAAATTACACTTTTTACTTTTCCCCACCTCTGCGAAATTGAGTGGGTGCCTAGAGCCTGATGAGAAGCATCCGCAAGGAAAGCCAACGTGCAACGCGAACTCCGCCCGCTGAATGTTTAAATGCACGGCAGGACTTTATCTCGGTAAAAAATTATGAAATTCAGATCCGTCTGTTGCGAAAAATGGTGCGATAACGTGCAGAAACAGTAATAAATATTTCAGCGGGATAAAACGCGGATTCGCGTGCATTCAGAGCCGCTTCTGCTTTCCCAATAGATTTCTATTTTTCTGGCCATGTACGACCGTTTAATCCCAGAAGCGGTGCACCGATACAATGTAACGTTGTTTCTTCTGGAATTATTATCGGTCAAATAATTATAATTCGGGAAGTTTTTCCATATACGTGCACTATGTTACAACATTTTACGCATTCATTGGCTACAGCGTATCTCGCATTGTTTATGAAGTTAATTATCGTGGATCTGCTATTGCGTGAAATCGATCGGCAACACGAGCGTGTTGCAAAAGGAATTTACTCAATGGGAAACATTTTGAGCGATATTCGGTGATACTAAGAGATACTTACCATGAAAAATCGCACGAAATTTCGGCACATCGTTGGACGTAGATTCAAGGCGACAATCGACCGACCCATATTTTCCAAGAACCCCACACGTAGAATTCGGCTGTCGAATTCTCGTCTTTTTTTTCCTCACGTGGCGAATTCGCGAAATTTACCCCCGAGACGTGAGGAGCATCGGCGTCTTTGTCACGGATTACATACTGTATACTCGGGACGAGAGAAGGATACCGGGGAGCCCCTGAAATATATTATCCGGTAGGGGACGTTTCCACCCCCTTATTTCGCGTTTCAGCTCCGAAGCGAACTGGCCTTGCGAGTGCTCGCCCAACCAACCTAGCAACGCGTTGGGAACAGCAACGATCCTTAACTTTACCGCTGACACCTCGAGTGTCCAAATAAATAATGCGCCTTATTTGTTATAGGAATTGTACCCAGCAAGGGATGAAATCTGCGGCTGCCGGCAGCCAACACCAGCCAGCCGGAAATCTGCGTGATTAAGTGCACCCTTCGTTGGACGATAATTGCTCTACAAATACGCGAAATTTATTGCGAATTCACCGCTAGACAGCGGGGACACGTCCCTTTTGCAACCTACCACGAATTTCCTCGGGACGACTACATCTGACGGTCAAGCTAAATAAACGATTATCCTTTCTTCATTTCACTTTACAGCCGATAAACAGTACCTTGACCATTTGTAAATTCTCTTCAAGGAAAGACGTCGTATCGCCCACGTTATCGTGCAGGAAACAGTTAAAAAAAAGTTCTCCTAGTTCGATACGGTATATTTTACGGAACACCACGATTATTGTTTTTGTGCGGTTTGTTCAAATCTCTGCAGTTTATACCGAATATTTTTATTCAATGAACTATATCAATATAAATGATATACGAAAATGTAAAAATATCGAGTTGCAACATACATTATACAGGCAGTTATAAAACTGCTCTTGAAAATAATTTGTTGAAATATCAAATGCTGCTTGCATTGCAAAAAGTTAATGATGTAATATGATTCGATACTGCAGTTACTATAAAAACATCCGAATAATTCTTGCTCAAAGATTTAATTTTTAATCGAATAACAAGGAAAGGTATAAAAATAATATAAATGATTTTCCAATCATTATTTCAGCCCGTGCTCGATATAATTTCATTAAAACTTTCGAGACTTTCATCTCAGCCTTTTGACAAATATTGTGACAGTTAATGTCTACAAACCTTATACCATACAATCAATAAAGAGTATCGTTAGTAATTGAGCTTGATTTCTCATTAATCCATTATATAACGAAGGCTAGAAGGATTTCATCGTTCGATGTCCTGCGAAGTACGAGAACGGCGCGACATTAATCGAGCTGCACTCTTTGCTCGATTAATAAATTTCACGGTAGTGAAAGCACTTTGTAATTTCCCCAGGCAAGCGAGATACCTGTCAGATATATCTCGCTCGAAAGAGATTTATAATGAAAACGAGAAATTCATAAAGTCACACCGGCGAATTTACAGTTATACCGTGGGTCTCGCTCTCGATATTATTAATCGTTGAAACTCGCGGTTTCGACGTTGAAATAATCTCCCATATCCGAGAGGTCGACCATCGTTATCGACTCGTGAGCTTCGTCGAACACAGTCCGGAGTAGTCGAATGTTTTTCGTTGCAGAGTAAAAATTTTAATCGCTCCCCGTCAAATTCCAAAAACAGAAGATCTCCGATATTTTCACCGTACGGTTCGATCGATTCCATGGAGAGAGGTTAAAAAATATAGTAGAACGGACAGCAATTTCAAACGTTCCGTGTAATCAGCGACGGCATGATAAAAATACGAGGAGACCGGTAAAACGCCAACGAAGCGATACGCGACAATGTGGTGGGATCGGAACGTTTTCGCGAAATTTTAGTTTTTCGTTTTTCACCAGCCAAACAATGAAGTATATACCGTGTGGCGGACGCACTGTAAAATCTTTGCCAATTCTGCGAGATTTAGCGCGTCCGCTATCCATAAAACCGGAAATTGATTACGTTCGCGCTAATAGAATTTTTATTCGCGCGACGACCGGTCTCCGCGTGCAAATTCACTCCCCATGGTCCGTGGCAAATACGGAGCCATGACGACGTTCTGGAATCGCTTCCGCGGTTATGGTATAAATTTCATCGAGACAAGACTGTCTTAGAGTCCTATCACTGGTGAACCGAGGTTGTGTTCGTTTAACGGACTTTATGTCTCCCCAGTGTAGCCGTTATGAAAAGAATTGCGACATAAGTTTTAAAAACGCCCTAACGTCGTTGCACTTAGTTTTAATGATGAGATGGATATGCTACAGTGTAAGTTTCGGTCAAGTTAATCGAATTGCTTGAATTCCAGCAATTGAAATTCAATTATTTATTTTTTATTATTTCGGTTTCGAAGGGAAATATTCGTTTAGATCTTTTATCCCCTACCATCATTGTTTTTTCATTCACTAGCAGGTCCTCGTTACACGATCTAACTAATATTACCAGTAGTAGAATTCTACAATTCGTAAATTAGCAGTATATTATTGAATTTTCTTATATAACGGTAATAACATTGATAATTAAACAAATGAGATTAAATTAAATTCGAAAATTACGATGAAAATTTTGTACATTAACATTATATATAAATTACAATCGAATTTTGCAAGCTACGAACCATCTGATTACCTTACTCGACGTAAAATCGCAAAATTATAGCAGAGAAGCCTATAACCTACAACCTGTAACTTACAAATTCATCGATATGTTATAGCTTTACTAACTTTACTCATATATACATTTAAGCAATGTAGAAATCGGTTTTCAATATTTCTGCAGCGATGAGTCGCGGACCATAAATATAAATAAACTATTACTTTTGAATTGGTTCGATAGCTAGATGGAAAAGTTGCGACGTAAAGATAAACAGCTAAGCGACGGTAAAACGATCTTCATGAATGTTTAACGTTCGATCGTCGTTTAAATATTTAATTCGCCCCGTGGCGCGTGTAAACGCGAATAAACGGCCGTCGCAGAGAAAACCAAGCTATCGTAGTAGTCGTTGGCGAGCCGATGCGGGCCTCCGAATCCGTTTGCCGGTGGAATCGCGACAAGCAGTGCGTCGTGGAAGCACCACGAGAATCAAGGTTCAAAGTCGGCGGAAGTTCGTTACACGAATGCCACGAGGATTCCCTCCTCTTGGATGTACTTTTTCCTGTGGCATTCGCGCGGCGACGGTGTTAAAATTCAGCGCGTTCAGCTTGTCGCCAGAGGCAGTCCAACTGGGTCATTAAATATGAGAGATCTCGTTGCCGAGACTCCCTCTCGTCGAGCGTGCTCCTACACGTACGGTGGTAGTGCAAGAAATAAAAAAAAGAGTAGGGGAAAAAGGAATGTAGAGAGAAGAGAAGGAGCAGCGAGGGTGTTTGACGGGGAGAGGGTGAACGAAACAACCGGAGAGGCTTGGAGAGAGAAGTAAGTCTCTTACAGTTGTTTCTCGGCTGCCTGACGCGCGAGACGCGCCACTCTGGATGCACTTTTGTATAATTTTACTTTAATTGCTGTTGAGACCCGGGAGTTTTCAAGTTTCTCCTCTCCTTATCTTTTTCATACTCCTCTAGCAACCGGCTGCTGTCTTCGTCACCGGCCGTTTCACCTCTACATCACCTCCCCTTTCTTCTCTTTAATCTATTTCTCTCCCCAAAGCTTCTTGCCTTTATTTCCTCCCTCCTTGGCACGCTTTAACTCTCCACCAACCTTCGCTTCCTCTCTCATTTCTTCCTGCTATCATCTCGTCTCTTTCCCGCTTACAATCGCGTCGGTACAGGTCCACTTTCCCTCTTCTTCTTCCTCTTCCTTGCACCTCCGCTATCACCTACTGGCTGCATGTAGCCAGCGTTGCAGTCACGAGTCAAGGCATTCCGAGGTAAAACTGCTTTATGCAACCGTTCCTCGTCTTAACTCATAACGCGAACAGCGAGCGCGCTGTTGAGTCGACGATAAGCCTTTCACGGCTGCCTTGGTTCCAAGGGATCCGCGAAATATGATCACGTCCAGCGGATTAAGCACGAACTCGAATTAGGGTTGGGAGGACGTGAGATAGCCGTGCGCAGTCTCGCGGATCCGGGCCTTCGTTTCAGTGCTTCACTAGCCGGTGGAATTCGCGAGAACGCGCGAATGAAAGCGCACGTGGCCGCTAATCCCACTCACGTTTCTCAGACGCTATAATGAGATGGCGTTATTGTTTTTATGCCGAACGGGATACGACTCGGGATTTCAATTTCCTCTCTTCATTAATACTGCCACTCTCTTTTTGTCTGTCTGTCTCTCTCTTCCTATCTCTCTTTCTCTGTTCTGGCTGTTGGCGAGTGGTCGTTTAAGATAGAACAAGTTTAACGGAATGTGATAAATTGATTGTGGATGTTAATGCATTTATGCTAAATTTAACCCCTTCAGAACTATATGTTTTTGGAAGTTGTAAAAAAGAATCCTGTTCACGAATTGGCAATCGGAGAGTGTCTCCGTAAAAAAAGTTGAGATTTTATCGAAGACAAATATATTTTGATAACTCGTTAAAATACAACGTTGTGTAAACACAATATATACAATGATTAAAAGTACAAAAATGTATAAAATGTTCATAACGATACATTCAAAATGAAATACTTGTTACAATATTTAAACGATGAAATTTCCCGTAGGTTCTATTTTATTCAATTGTTTGTAAATATATCAATTTGCATGAACATCCACGGTCGAACAATAAATCACACGTTTCGACGCTTATGACATCTATGTAACATCCTCAAATGCAGTCCTATTGATTCCTGTAGCTATAAACATTAATATATCTTTAATGAAAATTTCACAAAAGCGGTTCTAGTTGTCCACTACGCGATACTAATAAAGTTATTCGAAGAAAAATTAAAAATTAAGAAGAAAAAGTTTTACAAATGGTCTTTTTGAGCCATTACACTTCTTTCAACCCTTGCAGCCAATATTTTCTGCGAATTTACTAGCCATCAGCCAAACGAAGCAACTCGCAGCTCGAATATTTTCAATTAAGCGTAAGTATCCGGCAAAGTTCGCGTCGCGAATTTTAATCAAAGCGAAAAATGCCCATCCCAAGACGAGCTACGTATACATATATTAGCCGGGAAGAGCTGTTGCTCGAGACTTTGTCACTTGGCTAAGGTGATCCTTTGTTATCGTGCTCTATCTAAAACTTCCATAAGGTCTCGAAAGAGGTGCAGACCGGCAACTCTTCGCGAAGTCTCTGTGGAATAAGATGTTATCGAGCTGCCCTGGCAATGTTTACCCAAAAGCGGTCTAAGGACCAGCAGGTTCCTGCACTCTTTCATCGAGCATATCAGATATTTATATCGTGGTCGTAACAGGGACGTTTTCCCTCGTGGACGAGGGGATCAACGAGCCGGAAAACACGCAAGTAGTCATTGACACTGACTGATACGTTTTCACCTCCGCTTATCGAGTGATATCAAGATCCTTTCGCGAGGTCGAGCTTTTTATTCTCGTGGAAGTTGTAACAGGACTCAAGAAATTCCACTGGGAGAAACCTTCCCCCTCGTTAAAACATTTTCCAGGTTATACGAACGATAATTATTTCGACGAGGACTCTTTTCTCGCAAATGGGTAGATTTAAAACGCGGCGAATCATTGAATAATATGTAATATTCATCGAGCTGTGAATTGAAATAATGCCGAATGAATATGCAAGAGCTTGGAACGATTATACGCAAAGAAAAGTGGGTGTATCGGGGTCACAGAGCCTCTAACTTACAACTTCAAGATAAATCTCGACTTACTTTGCTCGCCACGAGTGTGCCTGCGAGGCGCGTACAATGCCACGGCGTTTCTCTCTTTGTACAAACAGTTTTTTACTCTCCTCGGCCTGCTCGCTGTCAAATAGCACATGTGTCCTTTTCTCCGTTCTATCCTTCCACTTTCTCTTATCGCGTTCTCGTTACTTTTCATTCCTCCAGTGTCGTTTTTTTACGCCGCGATACCTATCCTAATGAAGAACGAATAAAAAGCTGCCGCACCGTCGACTGCAGCAACCAGAAGGAATTCGCATATTTACAGAGAAAACCGAATTCTCACTCATTTACATAAAAAACCACGTCACCTCAAGACTGAACAGCATGGATCTGAATAAGATCAACCGCGTAAATGAAGTAACGTGTGACTCCATTTTCTTAATTAAAATATACCAGTATATATATTCCCGAAGGGAATATTAAAGAGACGTTCAGCAGATGTTATGAAATTACATGGTATACGACACACATTTTTTCAATTGGACCTGTCGTTAGGTGCACTACGATTTGAAAGATGTTTCCTAACCATTCGCCGAGGCGCTAAGATATCACTGAAAGTAGCCAATCCTAAGAAGAAAGAAAGTTGACGACACACTTCCTCTTAATAAATTACTCGAAATACACGGCACGACTGCGATATAGACCGGGCATTCGAGATAGTGGTTCCCTGACCTCTCTTGTTACCGACCTAAAACCTCAACCATGCTCTACCCTCTTCCGCCATTCCGACCGCTATCCTTCGCCAGTAATATTGCTGTTCGTACCTCTTCCCGACTCATTTCTCTCTCGGCTCGCCGCCTTTCTCCCTCGAGTTTTCTGATCTGTCCTTCCGTTTACGTCCCATTAAAAAAAAAAAAAAAGAGAGATAGAAGAAGAAAAAATATAAAAAAGAAGAGGGACAGTGACTTCTCGAAAGAAACTCTAGCTTTTGCATGCGTTTCCCTTCGGGACCGAAAGAAACGGCTTTCAGAAACGACCCTCGTTGTTCTAAAGTCACCGACAGAAATTACGCGAACCGCTTCGTCGCGTTTATGTGTCGGCTCTGCCCGGAATTAATTACATCGCGTGATGATCGAAATCTCTGGGCTCACGTGTTATTATTTATTTCTTCCGCGCTTATCTTCCGGACGAAACTGTCGCGATATTAAAATCCGCGATAATTGTGAAGTTCCTACGATCGCGAGGGCAGAGAGAGACACTGGTGCGGGTGCACAAAACGGAAGAAAGTTGCCCGGCTTACTTGCAAGGCAGTCAAACAAATAAATGTTCCAACGGGCGAACATAAAACTCATGATATATGAGATAGAAGGAATACCGGCGATCTCTCACGTGAATCCTCACGTACGAGTCCCATGCATCATCCCCCGACCATGCTACCGTCCGTGCACAAGCCCTCGACCTCTACCGACTCAACAACTTTCCTAACACCGTTTCCATTTACATGCACACACGCACTCCTGCTTTCGTGTGGGTTACATTTTACGTTCGGCCACACGAGCCCCGGACTCGCCAATTTTTTTTCTCGGATCTGTTTTCTATAACCGTCTCTTACAATTAGCGACGTATAACTCTTCATTTCTGTTTTCATAGGATGCTGGCCGGAATTGTCGCATTGGTACACAAGGGTATCCCAAATTTTTGTTTATTTATGAGAAACGTAATTTTTGTTTTAATTTTTTCAGAATATTTGTAAATTATGTTGGCTACCGATGACTGACGTATCGTAAATACAACGACGCAATGCATGGCGTGGTAATACAGCCGAGTTGATTGCGTTTTTGCTGTTTTCACAATTTATAAATACAGGATTTGCAGTGTTGATTGCCGTAGCTATAAATAATTAATGTTTTTTTAACAAAAATCTCATAAAGAACAATTTCAACTACGTATTTTTGTAACGTCAATAAAGTAATTTGAAAAAGTAACAAATATTCATGAAAAAGAGCCTTGCAATTAGTCTTCTTTTAGGTGGTTTCCTACAATTAGAGACACGTATTGCAAATAAATCTTTATTTTCACTGGATAGTAGTCAGACTTCTCGTTTTGAAACATGTAATTCTAGATTTTTCTTCTATCTAGAAGTAACTTATTTTTTTCCAACTTTTTCACAGTTTCCAAGTTTAACACCCAACTAGACAAGTATAGGAGTGTGATAAAATTGATTTCCTTTGTTTCAGTACTATTGACAAGTACGAAAAAAGACTTTTACACCGTCGTATTCCACCGACGCTATACAAAACTTTATCCCGACCAAGTTAGGCGATGATCATTAATTTAAAAATATGGCGGTCGCCATGCTAACGGGCAGGTCCAGGGGAAATCAATCGCGTCCCATTTCGGTCGATATCGAAGTACCACGCGTCAAAAGACAAATATATCGCGCCGAGGGGACGACGATGAATTTTTTATCCATTTTGTATATTAATATACCGTGGCGACGATCGAGTTTTATCGATGCCCTAAATTCGACTATACAGCAAAAAAACATTGCAGGGCCGAAATGGCGAACGCTATCGGGACAGGACTCTCGCGTCCCGGACGCCATTCGAAAACGACACTTCCGCCAGCTTGAAAACCATCTCGATACAGCTCCTGCTTTTACGATAGCGTAAAGTCACGCCAGGCCGATTCGAAACGCGGCGAAAGATCGGCGAGTATCAGGGCCCCGCTTATCTCCGCCATAAACCTCCGCAAGCAACCGATCCGATCGAGCACACGGCTTACGCTTTACGCTCGCGAAATAATTGGGAATTACCTGTAATCCCTGCACGGATCCAATTGGGATTGGAAAAAAGACCATGGCTAGCCTGTGGTTAAATCGTATCCCCGTTCCGTGTGATAAAATTACATGGAATTATGAAATAGCTCTCGCGTCATTACGCTCTGATAAATCAAAATGGTACATAGCCGTTTGTAGTTTTCATTCGTTCAGGTTCGAGAAAATATTGTTGAATTATCGTGAGAAGAGATTAACAAGATTTGTTGGTTACCTTCGGAAGATTGATTATGTTAGAAGAACGATATCACAGAACGGTCATTTCCAGAATCTCGGATCGTACAGTGTACGAATATCTCGATATAATGTTCCGAAACGAATATCACATCCCCTCGCCTAATATTGTGTATTATATTGAACTGTACGAAATAATTTTGTAGAGTATTATGAATAAAGGATTACGAAAGAGGAAGGGAACTGTAATAACGTACACGTATAAATATATGTTGGAGTATTAAATTTAGAGAGTTTATGATGAAGTCATTTGAAGGGGTTGAAAGGGAGAGTTTTCCCTTCGCAATTGTACCATTCTGATGAATATTATTGCGGTGAAGCGCTTGTTATCTAAACATGTATTGCGTATAAACAGATAATAAATTATTATAACCAGCCATAACTATCACAAACTAGATATATCATAATTAACAATTCATCAAAGTAAATTGACCCTTATTACTCAGGCTAATACGTGCTCCACTGTATCGATGACGGTGTTCCTGAATATTCGGATACGTTATTAAACATTGTTGACCGACTAATCATCAAGTTTGTACATTGAGTATACCGCTATGGATTTATCAGCACCAATGAGTGGCACGAAATGCACGTGAACCTTTTCCATAATGCGATAGCACATCGAATGGATTGAAACTTGATCAATCAACTCCCACTTTGGAACGTACATACTACGTTTTCATTTGCGGAATGTAGCGTCGATTCGTTTAACTGTATATTGATATGCACCGATATATCGTTGAGGAAAGGTGTTAAGAGCATTGGAAAACGTTTGATCTGTGGATCAACACATCCGCTGAATTAACTTACACCATTCGTTTTACTTGCTTTTTGCGTATAAACATTTTTTACTTTATTGTGCCTCAAAATATATGTTTTAATATTACGTACGTATAGCGACGATACTAAAAAATAGTCATACGTATTGCTTTATGCTTCAGCTTCTCGTTGATTAAGACATTCATTAACATTGACTTACTATCGCTACAATTCGAGTAAAGGACGCGAATAATTATCAGCGTGAATCTTTCCCGCAATGTAGCACAAAATATTGTATACCGAATCGATTTAAACTTGATAAACTGTCACCCACTAGTGCGTATTCCGTTTTCATTTTCGGGTCACAACGTTGTCGTTGCGATCGTGTCGATTCAGAAATAGCAAGTCGGGCACGCAGCAGCCGTGGAAAGAACTCGGGCGAAAGAGCAAAGGCGAATTCGGGAGGGGGAGCGAACATGCATAATGGATTCGCGTTGCATGTCGATGCGATTCCCAATGCTCGATCGTATAAAAATGTCAGCAGCTTTGCCGCATCCCGTTCCGCCAGTCTCTTTCTTATACCGAGTCAAAAACATACGACGCGAGATCCGGACGCTAGGGCATTTTCCGTTTGCCGTTCTGAATAATTTTAAATCCCACCAACCGATAGCTATCCTCCCGCTTCAACTACGCACCCTTCTTCGTCTATTTCTAGTTCTAGTTTTACTTTATCCTTAGGAATTTCTCGGCCCACGTTCCAGCGATCGGGCAAGTTTCGCGGCATATAGGTATAACTCGATAGGTAAGACTCGGCGGGGCAGGCAGCTCCTCGAAAAATACCCCCATAGCTCATTGGAAAGAGACAGGACGGCCGTTCAACTTCCGCCAAGATAATGTTCTGGTTTTGCAGTAAATCAGTTTATCGCGTTGACCCGGATACTTAGCCATTCCTTCGAGTTATAATTCATCCGACGCGTCCAAGCGGGTAGCATGCTTTCTACTTCGGTTACTACGATTCAGACGTTCCGAACCAGTGGCAAATTCCACCAACGAACGACAGGCTACTAATAAGAAGCTTCGCTTGACGAAGCATTTCAGACTGGATAAACATCTTAATGGGAAGGATTTTGAGAAATTTGTCTGTTATTTGTAAGGTTGAAAAGACTTTGCCCTTCCAAAGCATCGTGAAGTCTAATAGTTATCCGAATGTTTGAATACCTACGAGTGTGATGATAATTCGTGAATCGATGAATAGATTTACTTGGAACTTGGCAGATGTTGTTCGATAGACGTGTCACTGGCGCTCGTAACAGGATTTTCTCGACATGTGCGAAATTAAAAATTTAGCAGCTAGAAAAATAGACACTTTCATGCAATTTTTTGTTATAAACATGCTACAACTTTTAATATATGCATTATTATTATTGGAAAAAATTCATCATACTCCTAAAACATTTAACGAAACTACAAAGCTTCAAATTGATGTTTTTAAAAAAATTTTCAGAAAATATTCAAAAGTGACCATATCTTAGTTTCTTAAAATCCATCTTTCAAATATCGTTGTTAATAAATAAAATAGTAGCGTGAAATGGTCAAAACAACAGTCGCTATATGTCACGTTGTCATTCGAAAATATCGATAGATTTGTCGAACGTAGTTGACGTTAGATTAATATTTAAAGGAACGGCGTTAATAGTTTGAGAGACATTCGACGATATCCGTCTTTGTAGCTTCATGTGACTATTGCGAATCGATCAAACGCATAAGTATCGATATCATCGAATATGCTCAATGTGCATAAGATCCCAGACAATGAGCCAATTGTGACTCTGACACCTTTAGGCAATTCCGGACCCGGAGGTGGAGACACGTCAAGCAGGATTGGTCGCACCTGATCAGCCGTCCCGGTGCCCGGGACACTTGACCATGAGTCCCATTCACGTGCCAACTCTGGCGTAACTAGCGATGACATTAGTTGTGTGCATGTGGATGAATTAACGCGGACTTAATCAGACAAACCATTGGATATGGACACGCTGACGAATTTTGGTATCGGATCCTTCCTTCCGGTGGCTATAGGCGCTCGACGCATCAAGTGTCTCAAGGAGATTGACTACGCTGTCGAGATAGTGAATATTCTGTTCAAACGCTAAAGAATTTGATCGAAATTCGCGAATCCCAGGAATTCGAATTTTGAAATCTAAATTTGAAAAGTTAAATGTAGAAATTTCAATTGAAAATTTGAATCCATCGAATCGAAATTTTTCAATTTGAAGTGGAGAAATTAAACTTGGTAATTTACAGCTGGACATTCGAATTGTTTAAATTTATAGCTGAGCGTTTGAGTCTGTAAAATTCAAGATTGTCTATTTAAATATTACAATTTAGATATTCGAACTCCAACGAACGGATGTTTCCCGACGATCTATCTATGGACGATTGAAAGCTGTAGTTTTGCAGTGAAATTTATACGATATTAAAGATAAAGAAGGACGAACAAATTGCGAAATCCGGGATAAGTGCGCCCTCCGAGTGGCATCTACCGTTGGAAATCTCGGTTAAACGGTTTTCATTGAATCCGGTGGTTTTGATTCTTGCGGAGCACACAGTTCCGAAACTCGAGCTGAAAGTGTATTACTGAAATCCCAGTTTCGAGAAGCCCTTTAAGAATTTTGGCCGTCACGAGCAATCCGGTTAATCGGATGTGAAATGGCTGGCTCGGACCAGCCATCATATAATTCCACTAAAACTTGGAATTTTAAAGATATTCTTCTTACTAATCTTTCTATTATTTCCAAAAACTTTGAAAACTCTCACACATTATTTTTCAACGCAAGATATCTTTATTATATAGAAGAAAAACTCTACTCTTTTATCCGACGGTACCATAATCGATGCAAGTTCAATAGCCGACGTTACAACACCATTCTCAAGGGGAAACCCTTTACTATTATTCCCTTGAACTTCCACGCTGTTAGTTCGTTAATGCTGCGATAAATCACAGACGACAACAACACTATTAAAACAAGCGACTCTTACGATCAACAAACCTAAAGTGAAATCTTTTCCGCAAGAAAATCACCTTTATCATTTTTTATAAAATTTAAGCGCGATATTTCCATCGTCCAATTTTCCATCGTTAAAACGTTGCTAGCTCGGCCAGCCGGTATCATTAGGAAAATTCCAAGGTTTGACATCGAGCGTTGTCGAGCGGTGAATGCGCTAATCATCGCGATTTCGCGCTTTCTCGTCCGCAACATGCGCTCGCCAGCCTCTGTTACTTCGTGTCGCCGGGTGTTCTTTTGTACAATCCGTACAAAAGTGTCTGCCGGCTCTTTCCGTAACTAAGAGACGAACTAGGCAGTGGCGGGCAACTATACGCAAGCAAGTATCGCTGCACGTTCTCCCAGCGGCAAACAATGCGTGTCTGCAAGCGTATCTCGTCTTCTTTCTTGTCTCTTAGCCTTGTCCCTCTTTTTCAAACCGCGTCTCGCCTCTTCAGCCTGTCTTCTGCTACTCGCCCACACGCTGTACTTCGCCACCAGAAGAGAGAACGTCATCTGTTTTGTAAAGCAACAAACTTGCTTCAAGTCGCGAGCATCGTGCGTCCGGCGTTGTCAAGAAGAAAGGAAGCGACAGAAGCTGGCTAGGCCAGCCAGGAGATCCGCCGGAACACGATTTACCGACTCGCGTATATATCTGTACCAGAACGTTGCGGAAACCGCAAGCTTATCCTCGTCCAAGATAGCTTCTATCTAGAAACGAGTTAATTCGTCGATGGTCTAAACGAGCTGCTCGTTTATTGGAAGCTGTTCGACGTGGTTCCAGTAGCAATTTTGACCATCCTATCTTCCTTCGTTGCTCTGTTTCCCTTTGACTTTCAAACGGACGTTCCGTAAGTCCGCTTAAAATTCATTTGGACCTTACAGCCAGTAGCTGTGTGGAATGCGCGTTTTTTATTGTAAATAAAACTTGACCATGGATATAACCTATATTACGATTTCATTAGTTTCGAAATCCTAGCTAGTGTTAAAATTTGCTCTCAGGGAAGATTTATCACATGGTTAAGTGCAAACGATCGTTATTCTTAAGAGTTATGTTGAATTTAGCGCTTCTACGATTTGCGTCAGATTATTTTCTGACGTTATTTATGCGATTGTAAACGACACACAGTTTAATTTCTTTGCTTTCACTTTCCCTGTGTCTTAGTAGCAAATACCCTCTGTTTTAAACTTCGCAATTTCCACAGGTTGTGTGACGATGACTGATCGTCTGATAGACCCTCTGTCCAATCGAACTTTGTAGAACTTTCTGTTGGAATGACGAAGATACCGTTCACTCTCCGAATGGAAAGCTTTGAGGGAGTAACAAAAGGAAGAGTATGAGGTTTTCGACACGTAGAATTCAGCAGAGTATTAAATAAAGTATAGAGCATAGAGTATAGAGCTTTCCGATAGAGTGCTAATAGAATCATAAATAGAACATTCTACTATCTAATCATAGAATTTGTTAATAAAGTTTAAGACTTCATATAGGACGTGGCATAGAACATGGCAGAGTTTTCAGACACAATCTTAACAGAATAGTCAATCATATATTCAAATAAAATTAAACGACATAGTATTATCGATAAAAAATTTATTTAACAAGCACTACATTTATGATCTTTTCGAAACTCCAAATAATTAATAATATTGATTGATACTACGACCAGTCAGAAAAATTCAGACACCAAAGTAATATCCTATCCTAATATCCTATTGATAGTTCTAACACCCCATTGAGCAATTCTTTAGAAAGAAGAAGAGACGACAAACTATTCTTTGATCCTTAAATAACTTCGAATAAATATGCCAGTAAGGATCAAAGGCCTCGACCAAGATTTCATACGACTTGGAGAACGATTTATCGTACGAAAGAACGTCGCGTTGGATCGCGAGGATTTAAGTAGAATGCGACCGGCCATATTGTGGCGAGAGTTTTCTTATCGCGCGCGTGCTTCGGTTCGTCCGTACGTTGGAGCAAGTGGAGGAGCCGGCTTGATAAAAAGGGACGGCAGTTCACTTGCCATTTCAAAGTTCGCCGCGAGTCAAAGTTATTCGAGGGGACTTGGTCCCTCCATATATAGGGCGTTTCCCGCTAACTTCGCCCCAAGAAACTCGAGATGTGCCTTCGATATCGCTATGATTTTTTTAACAACCTCTCCAGCCAGCCTTCGAATTCAGGAAGAAAGAAGTGTTTGCACCAGTCTACTACCTGTTCGGCCTCCTGTATCATTCAAGCTTCTGATTTTATAAAGACTGAAAATTGTAAAAGAACGTATACATGGATGCGTCAGACACAGGATGTCGCCAGTAAAAGGATCTCGTCTTGTTATGTAACATTTCTATCCCAAAATGGGATGCGAAAAAATTGTCCGGAGTCACTTTACGAACATGCAAGATTAACCAATAATTTCGTTTGAAATTCTTAACTCGTACACATGTTCGCTTCGCGGGAGAGCGGCGGCTTTTAAATATTCCCCTTTATAAGATACCAGAGGCTTTTTCGTACGACCAAGTTTAGGAAGAAAGTCGGTCGTGCGTCATGAATATATTCGGCAAGAACTTGCCGGAGAGTTAGCGAAACACCTTGTACATCGAGGTGGTCGTTTTATCTCGAATAGCAGCTTCTAAAACGACCCGCAAATACGTCCTTTCCCCGACTCTGCACGTTACGCGATACGTAATTTCCTTTCCCTTTATAATATCAACGCTCGTCGACGTGACGCTCGATATCTGATAACGACTACTTGACTGGGAAAAAAATCGTCATTTACATTATTTTCTAGTACTCAATTTCTGGTTTCTTTACGTTTCTATATCCTCAAAGATTAATTACAATGTTATTTATCTATGAAAATTACTTAAATGCGGTAATTTTTACTGTCTCAAAGAATACAAATCCTTCTTCTCGTAGAAGATGGATTATTTTTGCGTAGATTGTATGGAATCTCAACACGGATTGGTCAAAATTCCAATGATATTTTACTCTTCTGATTTTTGTAAAAATCAAGTGTCACGTTTTCCTGTTATTATTGCAATTTAATTTTGAAGTTCGTAGTCTCTCTGAGAACGCTACGTACACTAACGTCGCTATATATCTATTTCAATTACTATATTATACGTGTAATCACTATATTATCTATAAATTATACACAGTGTCTCGTAAAAGAGTGATTCCATGTGTTTATAAATATAGTAAGTGGAATAATTAAGCTCGACGATGTTAATCCGTACATTGTCCCATGACTTTTTCGCAGCCAGGCAGCCGTTTCCATACAATGTGCGACGTGAAGCGTTTGATTTGGAAACAAGGGGCGAGCACGTCGCACGATTCTCACGACAAAATTACAATCCTCGCAATCGACGATTGCATCGTTCGTGTGAAATGATCGTTATTGCCGTCGAATTAAGTTACAACCGGTATAACTAATTATACGAAATGTTAAATTAACGCGAGGACGTGTTTCCACAATAGCTTTGAAAGCAATAGCGACGATGAAATAACACTGGGAAGTAGTTATACGAGGGCGGCAATAGTACTAATTTCTGATTAGTTTCGCCGGTAATTGTGAAACGATAACGATGCCCAGGCACTGGACCGAGCCCTGAACACTTATCAAAATGAAAGCGCGCGGCACAGTTGCGCCATTGACGAGCCATTGTTTATCCTGGCCCTCGATTAAAACAGTTTCGTGTCGATTTCGACTCGTTTAGCCGAGCTAATTGAACGAATGCTGCCTTCCCACGATGGATTTCTCCGCACCCTTACTGAAAATCGTAGGAACGCCGAAACTCGTTTGCCTCTCTGTTCGAAACACTATCGATGCACTCGTAAAAAAGGAAAGTTAGAATCTGACTAATTTCAACGAATATCGACCTCAATTTTTGGTCGTTTTATTACGAAACGTTCGCTTCGTTGATTGGGAGACTAAACAGAGGAAATACGATGAAACGGAATTTCGACGATTTCGGAGGTCTATTCTTTTAGGTCCGCGCAATGCTTAATTCTGTACATTTGTATGTGGAGAAAATATAACCATAATATACACATATAATATACGTTTTAGATATAAATAGCAGAATTCATTATTTTCCTTTAAATCTCATCGAAACAATTCCGACAATTTTCTATCATATATTTGAATTATTTTCTCAACAATCAATTATTGTTTTTAGAGAGAGAGAGAGAGAGTATCATGCGATGAATGAGCGTGTATTTTTATTTCATCTATTGCACTTTCGTTGTTGCGAAATTGAATAGTCTATAAAGAAACAATTAAATACAACAATTGCAACTCACATTTCGCTCGTGCATCGTACATGTACCAAACTAATGGCCCGCCGCTACTCGTATAAAAATACCCCTGGGACGCATTAATTGTTTTTAACTAATAGCTCCTGTTCCAGGCGGAAGCAGCACCCTCCAGCGAAATCGCCGATTGGAATCTCACGGTTCTACATTAACGAGACCGTTAATTTATCGCTGGCAGAAATAATAGCGGCATCGATAGAAAATCGCGGATAACGATCGGACGGAGGCAGCGCAATTTCGACGGTTTGATCTCGTTCCTCTTTCTACCAATGGTTTCTTTCCTAATTAACGTTTTAATGGCTAATGATTTTGATCTGGCCGGTTGCGCGATCAGCCGTCGATGAAAATCGCGTTGATTAATGGCGTACATGGTCTGACGCTAACGGATCCCAATGACTTTTTAATGTAATTGGACATCGATTTGAAAAAGGGGCAGTATCGTTTCTTCAAGAATATCGACTTTCCTCCTCGATGGTTTCTTTGATTCTATCCATGGAAGCGCGCAGTATTCTATCCCGGTGGGCAATTCTGTGCAAGCCAAACAGCCGACGATTAATTCAATTACACCGAAATAGACCTTGGTCGGTTTGTTCGCTCCCCCAAAGATTTCACTTCATTTGAATAATCACGAGGCAGAAGAGGGAAACGACGAAAATCCTCGGGCACAACCGGTTCTCGATTGAAACCTCTTTAGCGATATCCGCGTGTAATTCGAAACGTTTCTCTGCCGTTCTCGGTAGCTACCACCCTTTCCCGATCTCCTTTCTTCTATTTTTCTCTTCTCTTTCCTCTTTGTTTTCCCTCTTTCTCTTTTCCACGCGCCCCCGCAAAGGTGATTATGAAAGCTCGGTCAGGTTAAATTACTTTTGGTAACGTTAACTGCCGGCTTGGTGCTTCGATGAAGATAGCGCTTATAGGGGTCTGTCGGCGGTACGGGGCGGGTTGCCGCGCACCTGTCGAGTTTCCCACAATTTTGTGCGCCGGCTCGCACGTTCACAGACATTTTGAGAGGGCGCACCAACACGGCCCGGAAAAAGAGAGTCCCCTCTCTCTTTCTCCCTCTGATACTCGCATCGAGAATCGTCGGGGTCCATTTAATGCGATTAGAGCACCCCTGCTATCATCACGGCCTGTTTGATTCGCCTTTTTGCCGCGAGCCACGTAATGTCTCCGTTCTTCTCATCCATCCTCCTCCACCCACGTTCCCTCTTCGTGGCCATTTTTGATCCCGTTTCCACGTTTTTCGCGATTCCGTTTACCAGCCTTCCTTCCCAGTTCGTGCTTGTTTGCGTTAATGGCCAAACGATGCCTAGTTCTTCGAACTCACGTTCCTTCTCAAATCTCGCTGAGTTCGCTCTCATTCGTCGAATTATCTGGCCCGGAACCCGTTGTCCAATTTGAAGAAGACATTATTATATTATGAGGCCAGTGGCGAATGTCGAAAATTGACGAATAAAATTCACAATTCTCTACTCGCGCGATTCTATTTTATATTGTCACGCGATAGGGCTATTAGAATATCTATCATTCAATGGATGACGCGCATCTTTATTCTCCATTGAAGTATTGATCGAGATAAACCGGGAATAAAAGGATGTCGATTGGAGAAGAAAGATAGAGAACACAGTACCTGATGATGATATTATTATCCACGAATTGAACAGTTGAAACGGTGAAAAATATATTTGTGTTAGTTCCACTTGCACTTTGTAGAGATTTTATGCTGATTTTCACAGATTAACGTGAGTATGCATACATGGTAAATATGTAACTAGGTTAGATAAATTTATTTATTTGTAGATTAGACTCTTATCCATTTCAATTATAGTTTCTATCATAATTGATACCTAGGATCTTGCGAAACGTCTAAAATAAATTACTCCATCACTTATAACTTTCTTCGCCATATTTCAATAATCTATAATCAAAAACAAAATCATATTTATTTTAACCGAAGAAAACGGAGATTTCACACATCACACCCTAATGCTACGAAAATCATATTTCATTTCTTCTCCGTTTGCCATTTCAACTCTTCAATTAGACGTCATTACATTTAACGAAATATTTCCATATAGTTTACGTTACACCTTATTTTTTCAGATTACCGTTTACAATATTAATTATGCCACGATATTACGGCTATACATTTTTCAGCCTCGTTTTTTCGCTTTTGGTTAATTGTTCGGGTGTGGGATTTAAATCGGTGTTTCGAGAAGGAGGGAACGCAATTTCATTACATTTCCGATCCCGCGTTGTTGCAGACGTTGGGAGTGGCTCGCGTCCGAATCTAGCGGTACAGGACCGCGACTATTAATTACACCGTAACACGGTTAATTACGCCCGATTCGAAACTCCGCGCGAGAGCGGCACGAGCGCGCTAATGAACGCAATAACGGGCGGCCACGCAGGGATCGAAACACGCTTGGAAATCGCGGCAAAGAAAAACGAGCACCGGAACCAGCCCGCGCGGCTCTTCTCGTTGACCTAATTCGACGGTCAGCCATGCTTACAGCACGTCGAGCCACCTTCCACTTCGGGAATAGTACGACCATTCCCGGGTTCGTTCGTTAGTAGACGTGATTTAATACTGGGTAAGAGAGTAAAGTTTATTGATTGATGGAAAGCCAAGATAAGATCTTCCCTCTATAATCGTTCTTCCTTATAACAATGGCTACAAAAAAGTATTGGCACACCATTGAATTTATTATAGCATTTATATATCAATTAATAAAGCCCAAGTACATTTTCGTATCATTCAATAGTGCTTTCATATGGCTGCAGAAACTTGATAGTATGAGAATGGGATGTAGAATTTGGCAAAAAGCGTTTCATCGGAAAGTGAGGATATGTTTCGATACAACTTATGGTCACTTTTTGTACAGATTTTAAGAAAATACATTCTTCAAAATTTCAACATCATTGCAACACAGAGAACAATTTCACCACAAGACTGTTAATATTTTATCGACGACGTGCTTTCACTATGAGAAACGTCGATGCGGGTATTTTCGGAAAATGAAAAGAAAGATTGATCGTTTTGCACAAGTTGTTTTACGAAAGTTAAACGCAATACGAAATTACAAACATGGAGAAAAGCATATATGTATATATGCTTTTAGTGTTTTAAAAAACGAACTAAGTCAACTTGACAGTTTATCAATTTCTCGATTTTATTAGCCAGGTGGCTGGTTTGCGTTCCGTTGCTCAGATAACAAATTTCCATAAATTCCTTTATCGTAAAAACATAACACAAATAATCGCTTATTCCAATGCAGATTTTAAAGTATATTGCTTCTGAAATCTCATCAGTTTTTATATTTTTTAATTTATAGAGTTGATCAAAGTGGTTTCCGCGTAACTCACATAGCATAGATAAATATTATTATTAATTGAAACACCAATTGACGTCTTCTGCTGGTGAAATATTAACATTTAAATTTTTTGAATTCTGTCAACCACAGGACCTCGATGATCCTCCACAAAATCTACGAATTATTTTGAATTGTCTCGTCTATTAAATATGGTAGAGAGTATTGTATTTTGAACATTTTATATGTTTTAGCATAGTCTGTGCATATTTGCATCTTCAAATTTCCCGAATTGAATGTCTAAATATCCACAGTGTACTGCCAACTCGATCTCGATTAGTTTTGTGTGACCCTAATACTATCTCGAGGCTTCGCGTTAACATTCTATTGATTTAAAGCGTTCAATTTTCACAACTGTTTATTTCTGTACCTAGAGAGCCTCGTTATCGAGAAACGAGTACTTCGCGATGTTCTTTCGCGGGGTAAACACTGTCAGGAAAGAGGCAATCGAGGCAAGTTACGGTTACAGTTACGGAAGTGTCAACAAGGAGGCTACCTGCTCGATCGCGCCGCTTTGATCAAGCAATTATTAATTACCGGTTACCCAAGCGGTGATGTACGAAGGTGTAATTAACTTGTAAATTATATTGTCTCATATTTGCTTAGCGTCTATGGAATCTCCAGGCGAGATGCTCGATCAAACGGAACCATACTAATCGATATAATTAAAAGCGACGAAAACACGTAATTAACGTAGACGTGGAAAGCTTTGGAAAGTCGATGTCTTCGTGGGAAGTGTTCCCAACAAAGCATTCTTAGGCCCAGTGCAGAAGAGCGGTTTGCGGTAACGTCACCGTCGCGGCAATTTTCATTGTAAGACGTCACAGAATCTTAGGAAGTGGTTCGCACGGAAACGCAAAAGGTGGCGGCAAATTAACGCAAACCGCTCACCTGCATCGACTCAAAAATTAGACGCGCAAAAGCGACGGTGACGCTACCGCGAATCTCTCGGCTGCACCGAGCCTTAAAGTTACTTTTTATTAATCCAGATCTGTTTATTACACTAACACCGGCATACTCAGTTATGTGCGCCGAATCATGCGAATTCACGGCCAGTCTTCGAGTGATTAACGAAACTGAATCGGGAAACTGACATATCGAGGCTGCGTTTTTTAGGATTATCCGTTTGAAATATCGAGCAATAGAAGAGGTGTTTCATTGAGTTTGATCAGTGAAATACAAATGAATCTCTTATTCCATGACGATAGAGCTTCGGAAGATTCATCGGAGGGGAAAAGCAGTGGATCAATTAAAAGGATTTTGTACCCTGCCCCTTACCCCGAGCCTACTTTGCCCTGCACTTTGTTCCGCGTTCGCACACGGGCTCGGCATAATTAAATTAGTTCGGAGAGAAGACGTCGCGTCACGGCGCGAAATAATATGCGGTCCGTCTTTCCGATCTTCGTAATTCCTTTGAAGACTCTTTGTCAGACAATCCTACTGATATAATACTGACTATCGATTCGTCGTGGCGATCAATCAGAATTAAACGAGATTGACATTCAAAGGGAACGATAAATAAGAGCGAAGAGAGTGGTTCGGAGAAATTAAGTGCAACCTTCTGACGAATAACTCGATTTTACTTTTCCATGCGATATTGTTTCCATGGGCTCGTGGTCAGCCATTGAGTTGATCGATCGTGTCATCTTTGCAACCCTATAAATTGCTCGGTCACAGTAGAGTTATAGAAATTACTATTGTAATTGTACGAGAATCTTGGCCAATTATTTATGAATTTTTCTACTGAGTTTTGCGTACTAGAGTTATGTATGTATATGGACAAATCGAGAGTTTGAAATTAAGACGTGGAAGGATACTGAGTGCGAATCCTAAAAAAAACATTTTAGAATAGAGAAAGAAAGAATACTCAGAGAAAGTGCGTTCTATATCTCCATGTTTCCAGCATTACAAAAATATACACATAATAGAAATAAATTGTGTAAATGAATCACGGTGGTTACTAGTTGCTGATTAGATCTTATATTAATTCATTCGAAGCCGATGACACATCATATGTATCATATAGAATACCAGTTAGTATTGAAAAAGCAATCAGAGAAATAAAATCGCGTAGAAGAAGTATTGCAGAGAACATCGTGTGAAATTAAAAAGTGGTATTCGTTCTAAAATACGGAAGAAGGAGTCATGTATTTAATTAATAAGTGTAAATTAAAATTGAAATTAATTAACTGAAATTAATTAAACAATTAAAATTAATGTATGTGATCATAACTCCAGTGGTATAATAGATATAAATAGATGTAAATAATTATACATATTTCTCTGCCAATAAAAGTCAAAACCAATTTTACAAGCAGCATCCGAATACTTCTAATAATCGCAGAAACAAATATCTGGAATCTGAGTTTGGTAGTTCTAACGTTAATGATTAGATATTAGTAGCAAGCTACGAATCGCTGTTACGCTGCTATTACTCAGCGACACGAGGACAGCTCTCTGACAGGACTCTTTTATACTAAATATAAAATTCCACTTATACATATCTTCCCAACAATCGCATTTAAACGCAAAGAAATACCAGCGTGACTCAAATTCTGTTCTGATTTTTACATCCCAGTTCAAAAGGCACAGAAGCAGTAAGACAGAATACGGAAAAACGACGTGGCGAGGTAAAATAGAATAAAATAGAAGTCTCGGAAATATTCGACATTTTTTCACAGGTAGATATATAATACGACTTATTATTCGCATAAAATACCACTGCTATAAAAATCTCAATTATTTGTCATTCGCGTGACACTAGATTCTCTTCCCGTGTGAAAGATCCGGATAACAACGATTCGCTCGAGTGCTTAGAGATACACATTCAAAGTACCTACGTATCTCGAATATTTCCACGATTCCCTATTTTCAGTATTATATTTACCATCTAACTTCGTCCCGATATGCCTAGAATAGCTTTAGCGGCGCATGGAAAAGGTAGCAGTGTGCACTGTTAATTGAACCTAACCGAATTTTCTCGGCAGTGCACTCCACGGCCAGAGTCAGCGAGCACACGAATATATCTAAGTGACATTCGCGCACTTTCCTATTTTCAGTACGATTAATTATGCGGTTTCGGTGATATTTTCACAGAAATCCCCGACGCGAGCTGGCTCGCTCGTGTAACGCGCGGCACACTTTGCACTTTGTCACGCGGAGTAATTTCTTTCTACCCTTTGCCGCTGCAGCGGACAGCTCGTGAACCTGCAAACAACACCTACGCGGTAATATTTCAGATTTCTCGGCAGGTCTTTTCATTTCTCGTCTTATTACTGTGCAGAAGGACTACCTGCTGACTCTGCTAATTTATCTTTATATTTGTCTTTAACTATCAACGACTAAGTTGTAAAAATTTATTCCAACTAAAATATTCCAAATAAATTGTATGTATATGGGAATATATATGATACAAGGGAAAAAGTAAATCTTCATCCATAGATATCGTAGATCCATAAAATTTCCATGAGAAATTATGCGTTGGTCATTTCTAGCTTCAAGAACATCACAATTATTAAATACGTAGAACATACTCATTAAAAACGTAAGTTTATCGAAAGTTCAACGCGATATAAACTTCCAGCCAGCTTAACTTTTCTAATTGAATAGCTCCGTTCTCTTTAGTCGTATTTTCAACATTCTATTCTGGATTAACGCGTTATGTAATTAAATCTCGAGCACTCGGCATGGTTCAGTTTTTAACGTTGTTAGTC
Organism: Bombus terrestris; assembly: GCF_910591885.1. NCBI lineage: Eukaryota > Metazoa > Arthropoda > Insecta > Hymenoptera > Apidae > Bombus > Bombus terrestris. The sequence continues at coordinate 15,110,952 of NC_063270.1, read as the reverse complement.
ACGCGGCAGTCGCACGATGGTGACTCGGCGCCTTACAAAATATCAAGAAAATCAAATTCCAGTTTCCGCCTGGGAACGTGATGGAATTATACGAGCGTCAGCTTAACCCGTGTGCCGGCCGTGTCGTGGTCGCGTTTTCCCTCGGCTGTGCTGTGTCGCGGTTAACAAACCTTCTTGCATTTAAAGTACGTGACACGGTGTCGTGAGAGGGTAACTTATGCACATCCTTGCAGTATCATTAATATAACCAACGATAAGAAGAGACTAATCTAATCCGTATAACGAAACGAGGAACTGATCTGGTGGACTGAAATTTCGTGACGCGAGAAAGAGAGGCAACAACAGGTGAACCTTAATCGATGTCTATTCCCTTCATTTTCATCCATTATAATGGATCTATATAAAAATTATTTCAAATATGTCCAACTATTTAAATACGTCTCATATAATATAATCCTGTAATATCATCGATTGATATAATGATATCTTACACTTAAATCTGATCGTTGTTTCGATTTAGTCGTCTTATCCTGAAGAGTATGTGTACATACACGTACGATGTAGTAGTTAATAAGCGTAGATTATCCAGGACTTTGAACCTTTTTACAACCAAAACTCGAAACGAAAAAATCTACAGATAATTCAGTGAATGTAGGTCAAGTTGTGTACCGCTTATTCTTCAAACGAGAATCCGATTTTTGTTCCAACAGTTTCGTTAACCGAATCTTCTCACGCTCTAGATTACCAACTCAAACACTATACATTTCGAACCTAGCATCAAAAAACTATCAGTAAAAAATCAACCAAGAAATACTTCGTACCTTTCCTTCTGCTTAGACTAACATCGTTCCAACCAATATATTTCCCACACATTATAATTTTTCTGTTATCGTGCCACACCACTATCACAAAAGAAACCGACTACGAGATAATAGAAATATTTTACCGCGAGCAACGTAATTCTTCTTCCTTACGGTAGATTGAAACGACGTTTTCATTGGTTACCGGGGGGGCAAGGGAGTTTGGGTAGAGGATAAGTGATTCGGCGCGGTGGACAAAGAGTAGAACAAGGCGCGAACACTGGCGCAGGTATCTTTTTCATCCCCTGCTTCATCAATTTCAAGCCAGGTCCGGTGTGTACACTTCATATTTCCTTTCTTACGGGGTTCGTTTTCCTCACCTCGCCGTAACATACTTTTCTACGAAGAAAATTAACGTCGCGTGAACGAATTCCAGAAGCGGAAACCGGCAGAAACTCGGAGACTTCGTGGCCACTTACGTTCACCTGGGACGTGTACCGCCATGCCAACGCATTTTCCTCGTATTTAGGACAAACCGTGTCAGCTCGACCGCGATCCTTCCTTCCTTTTTCCCTAGTTCTCGCTGTTGCAGCCGCCTTGATTTCCCATGCATACGAGTCACCATGGCACGATACAGCCGATAAGCATTCACGTGTCCTGCCCGACCATTAATTTATTTAAATACCGGCTCATAAATCACCGGATTCAGCACCCTGGCTGAACGGTGTCGCTCGTGCCAGCCGACGAAGATTGAGAATCGTCCTCGCCGAGAATTTCCTGTGTATAAATTGTACCTATCTTTCGTCGCGTTTCTTTTTCTAATTGTATACATTAGTTTTCCCCGCAGTATTGGAAACTTTGATGAATTGACGCGGTAGTTCCAAAACTGTGCTCCGTGATTCCGATATTTCAATATTCCAATGTATTTCGATATTTGTAACGAAATGACTTAATCCGTGTGATTTTAGATGCAAGATCAGATTTTTTCAGTGCAATGATAGATAAGACGTGTCAACTGCGCGTTGTAACGATCGGATAAATAGCTGTTCAGATTTTGGACGTCGCGAACCGAAAAAGTTTGGAGATCAATCGGTTTAGGGTACTGTTAAAGTTAGTCATCGTGGTATAACGATGTAATCTAAACGTGGCTGCATTTTCCTCTCGGATAATCAATTAGCGTCATCTATTACACGACCAAGCACACGAAAGTGACTTAAATGAGACAGTCCCTAAAAAGGGATCAAAGTATCTCATGGCAAATTGTCGACGATAATCGAATCGTGACAGATTCCACTGGTTACAGATTTCACCACGCGTTACACGCTCTCCTTTATTATAAGCGACCTCGTTTCTTTGTCGCTCCCCGCTTCACGGGAGATCAGAAGACTTTTTAATTAAAAAAAAGAGAAAGGGTAGAAAGATCCAGGAACGCCGGTTGTCTGCAATTTGCGCACCGGTAGACGTGATCTTTCACGTCAAAGAACCGTGTTCGAAGATTGCGATGTCGGGTCAGATAGTCAGAAGAGAAACATGTTCGTTAAATGTCATCACGCCCGGTAACACAGTGGGCTCAACAGTTTTTCAACCACGCAAACGAGTCTGCCGGTTTTGCAAAATGCCGAAAACAGGAAACGCAAAGGGCTTTCGCGACTAGCATTTCACCGCTTCGTACAGTGATACGAGTCAACGATTCGAGAGTCGTCGCTGTTCTTTAACCGAAGCAAAAACTTCGTTTGGAAAATGGAAGTTGACGAAGAAATACGAGAGACGTAATGCGTGATTCGCATCAAATTTTGGAAGGGCCACGTTATAACATAAATAATAAAGAAATCTCGTTGAAAGCAGCGAGCTTTCTTTTACATTAAACGCGAGTACGACGGAAGAAAGCAAATGCCAGACGTAACAAAATTACTGTTATACATACCGCTTTTAAAAACGTATACCCTCGCGAGACAAAGGGACGAAAGTTTCTGATGGTCTCCCCTCTTTATAGTCTCTCCTTGTTTCAAACTGAATCGGCATACAGACTCGAACATGATGCCGCGCTCCGGAAAATTTGATAGAATTCCCTGAATCCATAAATTCTTCAAATTTCGGTCATTTGTCTGGCGGATTTCCACTTGCGGCCAAACTGGGGCGCAACTCCCAAAGCTCAGATCTCACCGCACGGAACAAGCGACACATAACCCCATAAGGGTACAACTCGCGTTAAACATATGCCATAGAATTAGCGCGACAAAGTTGCCACCCTCTCCATTCTCGGTCGGTTTAACTCGCTTGAAAAGCGAAGATGTATCGTAGGTATCGTACAATGAGGCCAAAAAGGTCGAGAGAAAAAGCGGGATGTGAAAAAAAGTTAGAAAGAGAGAAAGAGATGGGGGAGCAGAGAATAAGAGGAAACGGAACACAAACTCCTCTACAAAGTTTTGCACTCTCGAAATAGATGCTCGGTGTCCCACAGGATACTTCCAACCCTTGTTATTGTCCGTCGAGCCAACGCGAGGGCCAGAGTGTCGTTACAGGACATATTTTCACGGATATTCGTCGAGCGATCCAGGTGAAGCAATATCGTGCTCTACTCCAGGGAAGAGGAGAAAGAAACTTATCACCGAGAGGCAATAATAGCTCATCCTACCATATTTTTGTCGTATTCAGCGACGATTCGTCGAGAGCAGAAAACGGACACAGAAAAAGAAAGAAAGGAAGAAAGAGAAGGGGATGATGGAGAATCACTTTCAGGCGACGAACCATGTGCTATCCGAGTCAAAAGTTTCGTTGGAAAAGTTCCATCTGCCCCTTGTTCTCCGGAGGCTGGCGTTCTCTGGCATCGAAGGGATTTTAATATTCGCCTCGAATTAATGTCAGCTTCGAATTAAAAAGTCATTAAAACTGTAGTCGACCGAACGGCTAATGAGATTGGACAAATAGTGCGCGCAATTTCGCGGCAGATCAAAGGAACCAACCGGCTACAATTCAACCTTTCAGTTCGCGTCTTTCAACGGACCCTGCAACGACGTTATTAAAACTTTCCACGTGCTCTTACTGTAACCGCCCTCGAGACTCGCTCGCGATTTCTGCATATTTTCTCTCCCCTTTTTCTTTCGCTCCCTTTCTCTCTTTTTTTCCTTTTTCTATTTTTTCGTTCGACGCGATGTCATTACAACGCCACGCTTGACCTTATCGCAACCGAATTCTTTCCGCGTTTTTTGTTCTTTCATTAAAGCGAAACAATACAACGAACGAAAACAACAACAGTAACAACGATTTCGAAAAAAAAAAGAAGAGCGGAAGAAGAGAAGGTACACGAGGTGCATGAACGAATGAGCCTCGACCTAGCCTCGACCCAAAATATGTATATGTGCGCGAGTGAAGAGACCAATGTGCACTCGCGCGAAACTGCAAACTCGAGCCTAACGCCGGGATATTCGATTTTTGCGGGCATGCGAAAAAAACTTTTGACGCGATTCATCCGAACCGATCAACCGAGCTATGCAGCTCCATCGATATTCCCCTGTGCTATTGTCGAGTGATCGATGAAAAAACAAAACGATCGCGAATACGCGGTGCGACGCACGCCGCGACATTACTGCGGACAAGAATAGTACCTATTGAAATCGCACTGGTACACACTGCTGTTTGTACCACCTCCATGTTTATTTATTTACTTTTTACCCTCTTTCTCTCGTTGCTTTTTCTCCCTTTGTCATAGTGGTATGTAACCTTTTAATCCAATCAAGCCAGAATTGAAGAACTTGCGACGAAATGGAAGAAAGCTGTTGTGCAAACACCGGTATCGCGCCAAGGAGAACGGATTACGAAGTATCAGATTAAAAAGAAAAGTTCGATCGATTGGTTCTTCTTTATTCGCGAACTCGAAACCGTCTCGGATTTCTAGAAATCGCACAGTCGGGAAACTCCGTGTGAAGATTATATATATATATACATATAACGAACAAGTCACGATGATAAACTGGCGTTTCTTTCTTCGGCTTAACGTTATTAGAGGATATAATTGAGATCCTCCCAGATAAAAGAAACGATTCTATGCAATATCGATCGTATAATTTTATATAAAATTATATAATTACGCGTTACTTCGATTTAAAAAATTATCGTGTTCTGTACATTAATCTGGTAATCTGGCTACAATCTGTGATTCTTCGATTAATTACATAATTCTATACAATTAATTACATGAAATACATATGTTTAAATATGTACTTGATTACATAAAATGAATTATTCGTGTATAAAAACTGGTTCTACGATTTTTATCTACCATTCAATCATGTTATTCACTGGATTTTATACATTTAACGCGTTCCCATGCAAATACAAGCGTATTCGAAGCGGGCAAGATTGTTGGCAATTCACATTTCGAGGCCCGCTCGATAACTGACGCATATCCGATCAGATATTTAATCGGTCCATCAATCGAACGTCCAGGGGCGAATTTTTGTACGTGTCCGCGATACGATCAGAATAGTTGATCGCGCGTCGATCAACGCACGTGTTTTATTCCTTTTTTTTTTCCTTCTCTCCGTCGTATTTCGATCCCGTAATACGGTGTCTTTGTTTTACCATGGAGGGCGTATTTTGTGGAAGGATTTACTTTTAAAAGCGAATTAAACCGATTCCATGGTATTTTCAGAAGAAAGCGACGAGTAACACACTACCGTTCGAACACCGCGTTGTTTCGCGAATAAACGCGAGATCTCGCTATTAACTACACCATTACGTCTCGTTCTTTGTTCTCGCGAAATTATAAAACATTTATTGTCCCCGCTATTAATTATACTATTGTCTGTACGCGTTTTTGTTTCATCTACACAGAGACTGTAGCCTGGAACGCTGAAAATTTCGAAGCTTTCATCGGTTGAATGCTCGATTCGATACTTTGTTACCGGATCATTTGTTCCAAGGGACAAAAAGCACAAGCCTGCCTAACGTGTTACAAACGACGGATAGCATAGCATCGTCTAACACGTTCTAGTTTCGAAAAACCTGCTATTTTCCGTAAACGGTGACCCCATTAAAATTCTAGCGTCAAACTGGACAAAGCAAAAACATTGGGGGATCGCGGCGTTTACCCGGCAACAGATATCGTGTTTAAACGCAACAGAGCCACAGCCCACGCTCCAACGGCGCCTCGTCTCTGCCAAGCAAACCGCCTCGTTTTGCATTTGTAGATAAACAGTGTCATTGGTCTGTTACGTCTACCGGGTGGCAGACACAAGGTTGTGTCTCTTAATTATCACGCGCCTGTTCTCTCGGTGTTTTGTTTAATAGCTTCCGCTTTCGCTATGTGAAATTATACGGTGGAAATTAAACGACCCATCGTAAGGATGGAAGAAACAGATCGAAACAAACGGAATAAACGGAGAAGAAAAGAAAGAAAGGATTGGTTGCGAGATCCCCAATCAATTCGGTTCTCCATTCCCATTTTCCAACGGGCATCGTTTCTACGGTAGCTCGTCCACCCTTTTCTCGTCTCGTCGGAATTTCCATCAGGGCCATCACGAGCGACGGTCGACCGGTTTTCCACCGCTCATTTTGATTCCCCCCTTCCGCGTCTGTATCTCGAACTGGCTACGAGCTGGAACTGGAAATTCGATGGACGCTGGAAACAGGATTGCTCGAAAGTGTGTTCTTTTCCGTGTCCTCTTCTTCTTTATCGATTTCATGAATCCGCCGGGTAGGACACGCGCGCCATGAGTTTTCCTGGTGAACCGAATCAACCCTTCGTTGGAACTCGTCGGTGAAATAAGTAGTTTCGCGACAGAATAACATCCAACCATTCACCGACCATTTCCCACGATACTTTCCTCGTCGTAATAAATATCAGGTCATATTTATCTGGTTGTATTTCCACGAGTGGACGAACCTGGATTTGTAGATATTCCAAAGACGAATGAATATATGAGACTGTTCGCGGATTGTAAAACTTGTCGCGATAGATTCGAGGCTTTCGATAAGTCGTTCGGATCGATTCGAACGCGCATGCTGTTCTTTTGTGTGTTTATTCAGAGGCTCGTATTTTAGCAGACGGGTATTGTGACCGTAATAATGGTTGACGTTCGGATAAGTTATCGCGAATCGAATTAATAAAGAAAACTCCGTTATGTAAGAAACCGTAATCTTGACTTAATTTCCATCACCGAACGGCCTTAATTGCATTTTTTCGCCACGCGGCGGTCCCGATTGAAATTGCAATATGCAAATCACCGCGATAGTCGTCGGCAGCGATTACTTTATTCTCCTCTCTTATTTTTTTTTCCTTGTTCCGTTTCACTAAGAAGGAAGTTGTGAAGAAGAGTGGCGAAGAAAGGAAGAAAGAAGTCGCACTATGCTGAGACGTACAGAGTCGGCTAAACGAACGGCACCTCTCTCCGATTGACTAAAAACTGATTTGCATTTAAATTATGGAGCTGTCTACCTATGCAGGCGGGTTTTAATTTATCTGTACCCTCAATCCGCCCCAAGTTTCGTATCCTTTTTCCCTTTGAATATAATCTTATCAGAAGGACGAGTACCGGGAGGAAAATCCAGCGGCGCTTCTTCCTTTAATATTCATGATTTATTGTCGCTGACTTCCACGACTTCTCGACAGTCGACATTCTCCACGAACTCTAAAACGCTCGTGTTTCGGACCGTTTCAAAAATCACTCGCCCGTTTCGCATAGAGAAGGCACCCTTCGATGCTCTCGACGAAGAGAAATCACGAATAAGCGAGAAATATTCTGTGACAAATTTATGAATAAACCAGTAGCACCTTTGTCTACAGTTAAATCTCTGTATTCGCCAAGGGTAGATTCTAGAATCTTGAAATCGTGGATATCGTATACGGTAACAAATGGGAGAAAATTTAAAGGGTGTCTCTACAAGTCAAAATAGGACGAAACTTCACAATACAAATCGCGTTTGTTAAATACTGGCACTTAAAAATCCAAATATCTCAAACTCACACGTATCCTTCAACTATTTCTATCAATTATCTTGTATACTATACGTATCTGCGATACAATTTGATACTTCATTATTTACTATTAAATATTGATAAAAATAAAATGTGCAGTGCGATAATGACGCAAGGTCTATGTGAAGGGATGAAATCAATCGAATGACAAATACACGATGTGGTGTTATAACATCATTAATATATTGTCCAAAGAATTCTTTGATGCAGCTGATTTATCATCTGTCTTATGAAACGATGACGAGTTGAAAATCGTCGGTGGATTTACTGTACAAAAATTCAATTCTTTTTGCACGACGATCAAATGTGGAGTTACTGTACATGTCAAAAATTCCCTAGGGATGCAGCAAGATGTGTAAAAGAACTAACTTTCTAGGAATGTCTTTCCTCCCAAAGGGGATGTGAGGATTCGCGACAAATTCGATTCGCGTAAATTGGTAGACATCAAAGACGCGGATAAACAGGCAGCGAAATGGTCGTGTTTTCTCTGGCGGATCGTATTATTGTCAACTGTGACTCCAAAAAGATTTTCCATGGTAAATCCGTTTTACGCTTTTCAACCATGTGATGTGTTGCGGTCACGCGGCGCAAAAGCCACGATATAAACCGAATGTAACGAAGTTGCGATAAGGAAAAGTTGGCCCGCTTTGCTATGACGAACTGTTCGGAATTGCTTACTATGTAGTAGATGTGTGTGTGTTTGTGTGTGTGTGTGTGTGTACAAAGTCGATAGAACGGACTACAAACTATAGATGAATTTCTGAAAGCCGCGTATTGTAAAATAAAAGCAAAAAATTGGTGAATCAGTGAGTGAATTTTGCTTCTTGTTCGATGGAATATTGTTATTCGAAGAGAACGAACTTTGTTTACACCGAGATATAAATATGATATGAGACGCCCACTCAAGGCAAAGGATATTTTTGTTATATGAAACTGCGTCATGTGAGAATTATGTAAATACGTGCTGGTTTACGAAAGTATTCGAGAACTTAGCAAATTTTTACGCATATATCGTAATATATTATTGAAATATTTTTACAGCCGACCATAGATTATAATAGTTTAGATATAAGAAGGAAATCTTTAAAATGTATATTATATAAATTATTTATTTATTTATTTATATACGTCTTTATAATCTCATTGTATAACTTTATTAGAACTGCGTTTTTGTGTCTAACAGTAAGCATTTATATTACTGGAATTCATATAATACAAAAGGACGTTCAGATAAGTGGATTTAATCAACACGGATTCATTTAAACAAGAATTAATTAAAATTTCATTCATATAAACGAAGTTATACGTATTAACTTTCCTATGCATACATGAACACGAAATAATATTAGGTTTTTAAAAAGGAGATCTAAAATTATATTGGATTTATTTTATACTTTATACGACAGTATTTAACGCGTATTGCAAGCGATATCTCATTATTTTCGCATTATAGGACATGTGTATATGAAATGCCTTTTCTTTGAAATTTACATTAAGAAAGAGGATATTTATTATAAATCACATACATACTGTTAAGAGTATTTCCAATAAAAATATAATAATATAAAGTTTTCAGTATTTCAATTTACAATAGTAAAGTGAGTATTTTAAATCAAAATACTTATATGATTTTTATTACATCAGCTAAAATTTCGGAAAACTGAGGCGAAAGTTCTTCAAGACACATATTTAGCATTTTGGCCCAGTTAAAGAAATCCTCTATTCTAATTGTAAATAATTTTTTAAATATACGGACTATGACAGAGAGAATACACTTTTAAAAATAATAAATTTCTATAAAACTATAATAATGTAATTAGCTTATCATTGGTAGAATACACTGTCATACAAAAATATCGATAAAATTTATGCTTCAAGGAAACTGCGATTGAGGTTATTTGAAGAAACGAAATCTCATATCCACCAATCTAATATTTCCGTCAAAAACTTATAGAATAGAATAATTTAATACCGACTTTGTTAATTACGCGACGATCGAGTAACTACCGCACCTGTATTTGCATTCAATTTCTTGCCTTGCCTTAGCATGCGAATCTGCTCGTCGATAATTCCCTCTAAAGCATCGTAGACAACAAGGATCTGGTCTCTCTCTTGATAAGTCCCTCAGACTTCACAAAACACATACCGAGGCCAGTGACGTAAACGGTTCGCATATTAAACGCGATCACCACGATACAATGCAAGTTATAGTTGGTAAGACTCGCGTGTAAGATTCTAAGCGCATTGAATGAGAAATGAGAAGCGAAACACTTATGTATACTTGCTACACGCGACGCGAGGCACATCATGGCACGATGTTACTGAAACGCGAGACAAAACACGACTAACCTCTCGTATACACGACTCGAAGTTCGCCTTGAGCGACCGAGTCGAGGAGGAAACGAAGCGTATTTACGTTTACATTATTTAATGTAAATATCATTCGGATGTCTTACCACGTCGATAATCGTATACTTGCTATCGATTTAGAAAATTCGCTCACGAAGGTATTCGAACACTTGTATGCAGGTTGTGCAACACAATACGAATATATTCTGCAATATGTATCTTTCCCTGTAGTAAACGCACTAGTTCAGACGTAAATGTGATTCGGTAGACACAGAGATACGATGCTCGAATTGAACACAAGTATCTTGGAAATAAATATAAAATACGATAACCGTACGAGATGCGTTCGCTCGCTTAAAACTCTGCCGACTGCTTCTTCCGCCTATCATCTTTCGACCAATCACGCTCTGGCATCAGTAAACGAGCGCGCTTTATGAAACTCTCTATGAAATATATAGCGTTCTGTGATCCTACACTATGTGTTACAAAAAGCGTTTCGAAATTTTATTAGCGCTATTGTGAGCCCCGATTATCACGATTATACTGATAAAATTTGAAATTGTAGCTACATAGAAATTAGAACATATTTACCGCAAACATACATTTAACGAGAAATTTGCATTTTCATGAACAATCATTTTAACCATATACGTAATAAACGTTAAAGATGGTCACACTGAATACCGAGGTTTATTAATATATTTGATTATCGACCGTCTAAATATTTGCGTTATCTCTGCAAAATACGTATGTACTTGCAGTAAATATCTTGTAATTTCTATACACATTTTCAAATTGGTTTCAAAATATATCAATATAATCGTGGCAATCGTATCTCATTGTGCTAATGAAATACCAAAATATTTCATGTAACACATGTAATATAGACATAACAGTTTTCTATGCTAAATGTTCAAATACTTTCACGAGCCTATATTTCACATTTAATAAATCCGAAGATAACGTATAAATCGAATAATCCACTATATGAAATCTTTAATCAATACACACATTGATTGGTTCGTTAAATACGTCATACAGTGATCGAACATAGTAGAGACAATTTTTTACAGATCTCAATTTAAAACCATAATTCCATTTCGAGATTTAAATACGAGATATCGGAGATATTGAAAATAGATGGACAGGAAAATGATTTTAACGTGATCTGCACTAATTCGAATAAAAAATGGGGAAAAGTCATTTCTTTCTATTCTATCTAATTCCTAAGAACAGTAATTTTTTCTGGGGCAACGTTTTATTATTTTATCGTTTATCCTATCAAACACAGAGCACAACTAGGCCAGCTACGCTAATTTATGAAATTATATAGCATGTTTTCATTGACATTGTAAGTAAACACAGCTGTGATAAAATACGAAACCAATCTGGAAACATACATATGCATATAGAAATTAAAGGATATTTATTGCAAATATATATTAAAAAGAAAATTAAAAAAATAATAAGTATTAAAATTGAGCTCAGTATTGAGATTTATTCGTATAATGGATAGTTGATCGCTTAAATTTTTTTGTGATCTCTGCAAAATACGCAGATACATATGCCAAATACTCCTAATATATGTATATTTTAATGTTTGTTTCACATTTTACTTCAATATAATCACAATGCCCGAGTCTCGTAACAATGACAATGACATTTCAAAATATTTCATATAACGCATAATATATTCGCAAAACGTGCCCACTAATGCGCGAATACTAACGCGAGTCTTTGTATATCGTAACTTTTTCTTTAGCCGTAAACGAGCAAGAGTTGCTCGTTGAACTCATTTTCATTCTCGAACCTCTCTCGTGGTTACACTGCGAAAGGATCAATGAATGAAAGTGCAGCTCGTTCTCATCGATCCGCGTGTAATAACGTCGTCCAGGTGGAACACTCTAACGGAACGCGTCAGAAGAACGCAAATTATTCGCGCGTTCGTTGAATAAGTTGACTATCGATTCGCCGTGAAGTGCCCGGTGCTGTGGCCAATTAATTACCCGCAATTTAGCGGGTCGCGATTGATCACTGCGATTTACTGGAATTCCACGTGTAACCGTGGGCTCTTATAGCACGAGAAACGACTATTACTCTTGGACGGAACGCGGCGCGTGCACGCGTTCATGGGACGATAAACGAAAAATGCCAGCGGCACCCTTCCTCGTGTAAACTTTACGCCGTGATCCGCGGCCAATTACGATCACGAAGAAGGTAATGGAACTTTTCAGTCGAGAAAGCCTATAGCTGATGTATTAATCACGCCTGCGAGACACGCACGCCGAACCACTTTCAGGGTAAATTATAATTAACAGGGAAATTATGCCTGACCATGAGATCATGATCGGTGGTGACGTTTTCATCGAGACGCACGTAACTTAAGGATTGGAGAACGATACTACTGATCTTCGCGTGTTATGAATAGCGTGTATGAATATTCGTCCGGGAGAATGAAAGGTGTATGTTTTTAATTATTCCAGAATGATTAATTGTGAGATTTAGATTACTTTCTAGTTAGATTTAATTCCTTTTATATATTTTTAAAGAGTTAACATTTTATTTAAAGAAAATATATATATATATATATATCAGATAACTTTTTGATATTTAACAAACGAGACTCATTACTAAATTAAACTCACACATAATTTCTTGGAAGTTTGATCCTACGACGGCATCGGTTATCTTAAGCAACGTGTTTCTGGAGTCGCGCACCATTTTGTAAGAGATTGACCGATACGACGATTGGCATACGTAATTAATTCGAGCAATCTAATTTTCGCAAGTGGCTTCGAGCAGATACAATCAATCGGAAACGCTCCAGAGCGATTAGTTTCCCTTCGCTTCTTCTTCTCTGATTGCTGAATTTTCCACCATACACATTATGCTCATCGTTCTAAGCCTCCTACTATTCTCAACTGGGTAACAAATCGCGATCGCGTTACTAAGCAATTTCTCGCGTGGAATGAGTCTCCTCTCGCGATCGCTCCGGGATAGAAACAGACACGTTGCGGATAATGTATTCGCACGGAATGGTGCGTGCACGCGAGGCGGACGAACACACGCGAGCGCCCGAACCTTTTGTGCGCGCTTGCACGCCGGAACAATGGATGGGTAAAGCTTCTGATATCCGCGCGATCACGACAAAGAGAAGCTTTCCGCGCTCGTATAAAGGACATCTCTGTTCGGGGCTCTCCGCAGGATCACAACGTAAATCATCGTTATACGAGGGGCCAGCCTTTAAAAGCTTCGCGGTGAGCTCACAATTAGAAGGCGGGAGTTGGTGAATTTTGACGAGCTACTCGCTGACTATTTAATCTCCGCACGCGCCGCGAGTGAATGCCAAATGACAATCGGATGGGCGGAATTTCGAACACCGGCCCGCTGTTTTAGCATTCATTAGTGCCTTGATACGGCTGCGGGAGGAAATGTAGGTAGGAGGATTGAAGGTTCTAAACGAGGATTGTCTTCCAGATTCCTCAATCTATTGAAACGAATTGAATTTATACTGGAAAATTGAATATATTAATTGAACATATTAATTAAAGAATAGATTAAAATGTTGAATTTATATTTGAAAGTGCGAATTGAATTTACAACAGAAATGACTTTGAATTCCAAAAACCTAAATTTGGATTTGATTTTGAATGTAAAAAGTTGAATTTGGACTTGGTAAATTAAATCTAATTTTAGAAATCTAAATCTGAATCTGAAAGTTTAAATTCGGACAATCGAATCTGTGTCTGACCGAGATACGAATGTGGTATGTTGTCCAATAACAATATAAAGTAATCGAATTAAGGTCTGAGTTCTGTCAGTCTAAAATAATCGAATTAAAGACTTGAGGCAGTAAAGCTAGACATATACATAACAGAACCATCGCGTGAAAGCAAATATTTGCAATTATATTTAAACAAACTATATTGCGATAGTTGGTCACGAAAATTTGTCTTGGAATCCTAGATAACGATTCGTTATGAAGTTTTCCATAATAATTAACCTTACAATGCACGATAGGAATTTCATACGAACAACACCGTTATCCAGGTGGACGTTCGAACGGCTTAAGTTGGATAGTGTCACTATAATTTAATATCATCCTACGCTAGTGTCCGATTTACGTGCGTAATGCATGAACGAGGAATGTCTGCGGTCTCCCAAGGCGGAGGCTCGGTTAATTGAACATTAAATTACGTTAATCGAAAATTGGTCGCGCTTAGCCAACGAAAGCACGAGTTATGGCTAACGCTCGTGCGTTCTTTGTCGCCGTTGGGGAAAATATTCTTCACTGTTGCAATTTGTATTAATTGATGCCCTGTGGAACACGTCATTTCTTTCCATTTATATGATAACAGTAGTAACTTAATTAAATCAACGTTGAACTCGTCAAATATAAATTATAGCAAATTCCAGATGACAGACGTGTTACTTAATGCAATTAGAAGATCGTGTTAAAGCTTTCAGAAAGTGAATTACATTTTCATTAACTACATACTACTGTCACCTTCATATTATATTTATTATATTTGTACTTTCATACAATGATTTCAATCCTCTTAACTTCTAATTATAAGCACGGTGAAACCTCGTTTAACAGAATAGTAATTAACAGAACGGTCCATTATGGGGAAAACAATAAAAAATTTGAGAATGGTCGATTTTATGAAATATTGGGGAAAAAGGTAGATACTGGAAAAAGTTGATATATCTTTATTAAAAAAATGTTTGTTCCGGTTTATCAATGCTCTGAATTCTCATTTTCAACAAATACTTTTATCTCTGTGCATTATTTTGTATATCATTTTAAAACGCTGTATTTTCTCGTCCATGTATGATTTTAATTTTTAACTTTTATGTATATGGGATATAAACGCATCTTTTTCAGTATTCCGTGCAGTATGAATCGTCAAAAATCGAAAATTTCACAGGCTAATACATTCATAAAAATACAAAGCAAATGGTAGACGGCAAATGAACTTCTCTTCTATGAAAATAAAATTATTCAATTATCCAAAACATTCAATTTCCTCGCTTAGTGTCGTGATTAATTCGAATGATCAAAGTTCTACTGCAGATAGCCCACTTATTCCAATTATATCCTAATCATACGTCCTAATCATAATTACCGATTATATCATAATCATACGTCCTAATCTTAATTACCGAATTAATTAAAAACGCATCAATCAAGTCTCAGAAATTTGTTCTCAACGCATCGCGTATAACTTCATCTACGAATATTGATTTCATTAGAAATCGTTTTTAGTACCTGATTAACGTGACTTCCATCTATAATAGATTTGCAGAAAGCTCGGAAGATTTCCAGAATTCAGTAATGAGAAGGAAAAAGCTAAAACCTATGAACGGTTAACGAAAACGAATAGTATAAATATAGAAACTGGATATCAAGTCATGACTTATCTCGGATATTCCGGCATTGAAGTACATCGTGGTCGAAGATTAGGAAACGAGACCCGTACGAACAAGTGGCTCTGGTAATCCGAACGAATTTACGTTCGTTTGGATGTCGACCGATCAGGACCAGCAAGATCTCTGCTAGGAACAGCAGAACGATAGGAATTCAATATTTATGGGGACACCGTGACGATGGGACACTGGTTGATTTCCATTTGCCTTCGGAACCAAATCGTAGCTTTTGACGGTATGAATTTCATTACGTACGCGTGTGCAACAAGGAAATTTTGATTATTGACTAAAATCAGAATATAGCTCTGTTGTTTAAGATTAAGGCAACAAAGCGATAGAGAGAGATATACTCTAACATTTAATAAGAACGATAATACCTTTCTACTAATAACTTTTCGTATCTTTCTTTTATGTCACACTCTTCCATTTCGAAAATTGTTTATCGTAATTTTTGAGTCCCAAATTCTAAAGACAATTTATGTAGAATTATACTGTAGAATATAGCTTGAGAAAGAGAGATAAATAATAGCGGAGCATTATGTTACCTTGATAATATTATCATAAAACTCGAGCTCTTTCGCTTTTGTTATGATTAGAAAAATCAAGTTTCATGGTCTAATAATGAATTGAACCTTAAGAAATATTGTATTCTAAGTTTTCCTTATATTTAAAAATAAAGAATAATTTCTCTTATTCCGTACGTGAGATAGATACATTACGTATTTTTTCTGAAAGAATATACACGGAAAATTTACATTTTTCTAGAAATTGCTTCCGAATATTCGATCATATATCAAAGATACTACCACACAGTCAAACAATTGGTTCAATTCATAAACTGAACGGAACAAAGAATCATGCCGAAAAATGTAGAAAAATCAGCTTATCTATACTCAAGAGCAGCACGATAGAGAAACGGCTGAATAAGAAATATTTTACACTGACCTGGATCTATAATTATATTACGTAGCTAATTCGGGTTAATGGTGTCAATCGGATTGCGATTAACTCAACGAGGACCATTTCGCGGCGTAGATTTCTTGGCTATGTTATACGTACCTGAAACAACAAAGGAAAATTGTAGGGTTAGAAAGACCTGTAAAAAGATTAGCCGGTGATGTCGACTATAACTACAACGACGTTTGTTAAGCAACTATTTGATATCCTGCTGGGTAGAACTGAGCCGTCGAATAAATGGACGGGGGAAGCCGGGGAATATTTGAGAAGCATGAAACGGGTAGAATAATATTATAGAAATGGGAACGTAGAATGTTTGAGAATATGGAAATAAGGGGAAAGCGGAATATTTCTCAGACAGCTGGAGTAATAGGACTATAAAATATATATA
This sequence comes from Bombus terrestris, assembly GCF_910591885.1. NCBI lineage: Eukaryota > Metazoa > Arthropoda > Insecta > Hymenoptera > Apidae > Bombus > Bombus terrestris. The sequence continues at coordinate 15,094,049 of NC_063270.1, read as the reverse complement.
TACAGGATCTGGTGGCCGTATTAGAAATACACGACGTCGGTAGCTACCTAATAACGGATGCGCTCGGGATATCATGAGAAAAACGCGGAGACGAGGTCATCGAAACGAGATAGACCGTTCTCGATTACGTGTTTGTTCGTTCACCGATTACATGATCGTTGATCGGTACTTCGTCTCGTCTTATCCATGAAAATAAAATCGTGAGTAATACACCGTGACCTCGGGCTATTTTTCTTCTGATGCAATATTCATGGGCAGGCTTACGAAGTCTTGGAGAGAAGTTCGCCTCAAGACAGGATATCGGATCAGGTAAAATCTGTTGGTGAACGTGAACGCCGCCGTTACCATTGTTAGACTTGCATACGCTCCACGGAACTTCTAAGAGTCCTCGGACAATCGCGATAACTCAAAATCGCTTCCGTCGCGCGTGAACGTCGATTGATTTTTGTATGGATAAATCATTGTCCCGAAGAGCAACAAAAATTTGTATTATATTTGTTTTAGAATTATATGTTTTAGATACTAAATGTTATATGGTAATGTTAGCGCAAGGATAAAGGGAATATATTTAAGAACTATGGAAGTATTTTATAAATATTAGACATAATTATTAAAGCAATTCAAAATTGGCTTTGTCAATGGAACTTTCTTCTGGTTACTTCACTATGTGATATATTACCTCCATATGACGATACTTTAACGTTACGCGTATTATATTTTGCTATATATTCAACTTCGAACAATTGTCCAAATATAGGCATAGCTTTCTAGTTCTTTTCTTTTCACTGATACGTCGAATACTACTTATTCTTTTTCCTGTACGACTTAACACGGATCAGAGTTACTTAACCCACGAGAATTAAACAATACTGGGACGAAGGACTCGGTGAACATCTTTGTTCGAAAAGTAAGAAAGAAACGATCGATTTTGTGGGAACGAGACGGGGGCAAGGAAATAAAGCGCGGTATCTATGCAATTCCGAGGGGAGGCTTTCAAGCTCATCGAGATCCTTCGAGGCGGCTGCAAAACTTTAATCGCCACTTCGTTTCTTGGGGCGGGAAAAGCCCGAATGAGATGCTAGAATGGGGAGAAATCCTTATGATTAATTCAGCGCATTATCGTGGCGACTATTAGAAGAATAGATTTAAATAACGAAATAGTTCTGCTTACACGGTTCTCTACTTTACCGGTCGGCCTCTCCTTGGTTAAAATACAGTCGCAAATTGAATTTGACAGTTACCGGGTAAGGACCTAATGTAAGCTCCTCGAAAAGCGACAGAGGACATTCTGCCTTGCAAATTACATTTTTAAAGGAAGCCCTCTATTTATCTATTTTGTCTTATTCTTTGTGTAATTATTTGCGCCACTACTCGAGGCATTTCTCCTTTCAAAGAGCTCGTTGAGAACGATAACGCAAACTACCCTTGAATAATCAAATCAGTCTCAACAGGTATCCCGATATTCGCCGGAATTAGCGCAACGATGTGGTTCACTTCGGATGAAAACTCGCGCGACCTCCAATAACGTCTATCAATCCAGTGTTTGTTGAAAGAAGGAGTTCCATCCATGGAAATGAATTCATCAATGAGTTTCACGTAGTTGGACCTCTGATAGAACGAGGGCACGAGTTGCGTGCTGAATCGAAGGATCCTTAATGAAGTCAGACAGGACCTAGCGCGTGCTGGAGAACTGCCGGATGGCCGATGGAAAGTTTCCGGCGGACGAAATCAATGATCAGGCGTTAGAGCGATTATTTGCGACGCGGCTGAAGACGGGAGAAGAAAAGGAGATTTTTGAGGTGAGTGAACACAATCTGGAGGAAGCTCGAAGTTGGCTGAAATTCACGATCGGTCGACAGACGTGGACGGCCGACACGCAGGGCAAAGAGTGGCTGCTGGAGAATTGCCAGGGCCAACCGACGGGAACGGTCCAGATATTCACACGCGATCATTTTGCAACGCGGTCGAGGAAGCCAGACGGCGGAGGAAAGCCGAAAACAGCACTGGACGGAGGAGCAGAAGGAACGGAGGAAAGCTTCGAAGGAGAAGATGCTGCACGCTTTCTTCTCCCCTCCCTCTCTTCTCGTTTATCCCAACCCATTCGAAGTAGAGTAAAGCTAGCGTGAACTTCGGGTTCCACTGTTCGCGAGGAACTCGGCTTAAACTTCGGATCAGTGCTCAGAGCAATTGCTCGGGAGTTTAAGCGGCGAGCTTGTCTTATCGGCGAGTGACTTTCGTTCGAAGAACGATACGAGCAAGAGCAGTTCAATCGTTCCATCGAACGTCGATACCGACATGGCTAAGAATCTCTTTTGGTAGATGAAACGGAAAAATTCGAACATCCTGGGATAAACGATGTACGACCGTACAACTGGCAATTTTAATGGCGTGCTATAACGAGAAGTCTTGTTTACTTGAATTTCTCGTCCATTGATTCGAGCAAGGAAATCGTACGTCTTTTCGCGTTTGGCTCCAATTGTATTTAACCCATTGGCGCTCTAATTTTTCACACTAAGTGAGCTCTGCAGGATGGATCACTGAAGTTATCATTCGAATGATTCACAAATTGAAACAATTTTGTAGTATCGTGAACAAATTGCCTGAGAAATATCGGATGGGCCATAAACAATGTTGCGAGAAAGTCTAAGTGCCGTCCGGCCAAAAGGGTTTGGAAACTTCAATGGCCCGAGCGACCCATCGATGTGTCGTCGGTTTTTCAGTGGAATAGTTACGCGGAAAAATGGCCTACGTGACCTTGACCGCTGACGATTACGTCGTGAGTAACACGTACGTGGCGAGACTATGAGAAAAGACAAAGGGATGCTTAAGGGAGAGTCGAATTGTGAGGAGTTGTTAACTGAGAATCGCATTGTGGGCAGTTGTTAACTAAGAGTTGAGTTATGAGGAGTCGAGAGTTGAGTTGCCGAGTTGTTATGAGTTGTAAACTATTAGTTGTGAGTTGTGAATTATCCACTTAGTTATCTTAGTTATAGCACATTACTGTATTTAGTTTATGTTAAATAACCACCGTTTCCTCTTTAATCTATTGTAAATAGATCCATCTATCAATAAACTTATCATATAAGATAGAAATCATTGGAAACCCTAATTTCTAATATTTCTGAATAAATAAATCCTATAATTTTTATAAGTCTTCATCGAGGTCCTTTCATGATTTGCCAAGTGCAAGAATTTACACAAAATAACTTGATAATTATTAATAACAAAACACTTAAATTAACGGTCATAATATCTCAGACCACCTGATGATAGATGCAGATGATTGTGCATGCCAATGAGTTTGCCTGATGTATAACTTTAATTACCTACGAGCCCTACGGAAATACGTGTTTGTCCCTGACACGTGGGTAATCTAAGATACAAGTGTGTCGAGGAAAAAGAACAGAGAAAACTTGGCCAGGAGGACGTGAAAATTGACCTGATGACTGGAGCCATGTTATTAGCGGTGCCTTTTTATGGTAGCGCTGAAATTGCTAGTCTTGTCTACCTATATCTACCATTAGAGCGAAATTAAGCGGGCAAACACGAAGCGACTCTTAAGCAGAATAAATGAATAACCCCTAATACATTCGTCAGCGAGTTAAACCAATTTTTTATTATTCTTCCAACGAATTCGTGCACGGTGTAGCGCCATCGTACAGGCAGTAATCGTTACCTAGAAGAAAGTGTTTAATAAAGCACCCTGTATTGTTACTTATGTTGTAAGTAGTGTACCATGCTCGAGTTCTAAATGCGTTCAAGAAACGCAACTCGTTCAGGCGATCCCGTTTCCCAGAGAACACGTCCCTCCATTCTTACGATGAGATTAACATGAAAACGTGCCGGATTAATTGTTATTAGTCGAACTTGGCGCAATCGTTTCTTCCAATTCCTCTCCTCTCGTGGTATAAGATAAAGAAAGAAATTGTCTTTTAGAAGATCTTGGCTCTTTCGGTATCTTCCATCGTGATACCATGAAGAATAATTCCCTGCATAACTCAGTATGGCCCATTGATCGTAAATCGAGGGGAAACGTCGCGCGGTGGAAGCGATCGTTGCGTCGTGAAATTTTCGAATCCATGAAAATAGCTGAGAAACCACCTGCTCTTACCCGAAAAATTTGCGAGATGTTTTATTTACTTCGTATGCTTGCCTCTGATCCTCTTATCGTTTTACGAAATTCGACATATCGAACACTTACGAACACTTTGAACTGAGGAGGACACGAAGAAAGAAAGATCTTCCAGGATCGTAGTAGCATTTTCTTCTCTCTCAAACAAAGCCGAATACAAAGTGTATGAGTCGTTTGAGCGTGTATGCGAGGAAGGAACGTTCGAGGCAGAAACGGTATGAAATGAAACTTTGTCGTGCGGTTGTATTGTTCAACCCCATAACCGCCTGTAAATGTGCTGGCATTTATTATTTCGCGTTTGCTTGTTCTTTCATCTGCGCTCTATTCTTCTTTGCGAGGGACCTCGCAAAAGTACCACCTGCCACCCCGATTTTTCTTGATATTCTTATCACTGCGCTAGCCCGTTAGAGAAACGACTTAATTTCGGGTCAAATGTTGTAGGGGTCATTGGTGACTGATGTTCTACCTACCAGTTGTGACGCCACGTTGGCTACTAGTGAAAGTTTAGTGAATTAAAGATAAAGTAAACAATTAGATTTATAAAATCGGAGGTTCTTTAAATATTTCATTAAAAGTATAAAAAATATAGTGCATGATAAAGCATTAAATAAATTTTATATTTCAAAGCAACATTAATTTCAAATGAATAACAAAATTAATAAATATTTCGATACAGATACAGTTGGGAAAGTGATTCGACATTTTTGCCTAGTAATGTACATTATAATTGCGTATAACAGTGTATCATGCTGAAATAAGTCAGAACGTACCAGTTTTATGAACAAGATATATAAAATTCGCTCCACATTAAACGTGTTAATTTTCTCTGCCATCTCTATCGCACAGTCATTATGCGGTAAAAATTTTACCGCCAACGCGAATATCATAAAAATAAGTATCGTATCTTTTGTGTCATTTTTGGAATAAATGTTAAAGTCAGAAATACAAGACTTAAAAAGTAGAGTTTCATATGTAAGTAGTATTAAAACGTTCCATGTTCTCTGTACCTAAAAGGGTTAACTGGTACAATTTGGATTCGAAATCGGGAGTGACGTCAATTGCCTGTCGAAGAATTCACCACGACGATGTCCTCCGTGACAATCGAATTATCGCCCGTCGAGGGAACACGTGCAATTGAATAATTATCGTGGGCTCTGTAAAGATGTCACGTTTTCTAGAAATGCGGCGGATTTGTCGCGGTAATGCTCATTCTTATGTAAATTTCGATCGGTTCTCCCTCTGAATTTCGTCGTTCCCGCTGCAACGTGCTCACGATTTTTACATTCCCCAATTTGAGATTTCGCCTATGTCGTCTATCGAAAAGTAAGACTTATACATACAGTGATCCAGAGGAGTACTTGAACATTTAATATGAAAATTGTTTATTAATATATATGTTGCATGTTACATAAAATATATTGAAGTTTTATTAGCACTGGTACGAGACACGATAGATTTAAAGGTGTACATAGAAGTTACAATGTATTCGTTTCAAATATAGTTTACAGAGATTATAAAGTTCTTTGAACGAACAATTATCCATTGTATCAATAAATCTCAATATTTAGTAAGACCACTAATTTACAGGTTTAAAAGCATTGTTTAGCACAGGTTTAAAAGCAATCAGATGCTTTTACGATGTCTGGAAAATGTATGTTTGCAGTAAATGTCTCGTAACTTTTGTAGATATACATTTTCGAACTTGTTTTAAACTTTAGCAACCTAATCATGCTAGTGATATTTCATTACAATGGTAATGAAATTTCAAAGTGTTTTGTATAACACTCCATCTATAAAAGTTTTTATCGTAATAGGCCAAATTTTATGTACGAGAGGGAAAATATTTCCAAACAGAAAACTGTATGACGAACATCATGATTTTTCATCAAACCGAAACTAATTTCCAAGAGAATGGCTTTTTAATAAATTGGGCGAATTCGGACAATCTACAAAGAGCCACTAAATGTTGCACTCGTTCTTGTTTCATCATTAATGTACCGAAATTACTATACATAGATTCTATTAAAATTCATCAAATCCGAAAATACGAGCGACATCCCGTGTGAAAGCAATTTTTCGTGAAAAACACGCGCCAATGAAATTTCGCTGCACATTCTTCGCGCTCCTACCGCTCATTTCTCTAACTCTTGGCCGTTCATAGACACGAAAGGATGGTGCACAAAGCACGGGGGTTTATTATGCTCGTTCCGGTGATAATTCGCCTGATGGATGTCAATTAAACACGAAAACGTGGCCGGCATTCCACGCTCGATCGACGGTGAACAATTTCGCCGTGCTTTTTTTTCGTGCCCTCTCTGCACGCCATTGAATTATGTTGACGATCTCTACACGGTAATGGCATCGTCCCTTTTATCGTGTATCATTAGTCCCTCACTCCATTTGCTTGTTAAATAAATTACGAACGACGCGTGTCCTACACATGTACCTTTGTGTCCTCCTATTTTTTATTATCGCGTGCTGAATGATTTAATACGTACGAGAATGAGTTAAAACGACGATACGAGTACGAACGTTTCGACGGAAGATACAAAGAATTTTTATGTAGCATCCTTCGTTTAAGTTAGTTTATTTTATGTATAAACGAGTTCGGTGATAATTCATTCGTCGGAAGAACGTTATCCTTAGGACGAGACTAAAAGATATTGCATGAATCGTAAAAAATCCCAGGAAACCGGTACTGCGGTGGCTTTATCTATGTCTGTAGTGTAGCGGCTGCGGAACCATCGAAATGTAAAGGGAAAGACGTACAGGGCGAAAGAGGAAGGTAGCCGGTAGATATCCGAGTTAATCATACTCTTTTATTAGAGTAATTTGAGGATCTAATTATTATATGGAAATTTCCTTTTTCCCGCGGTGGTCTTTCCTACAATTTTTCTTTTAGAAGTTCCGAACTACCCCTGCAGCAATCTACCTTCCCTCTCCTCCGTCATTCTCTTTTCCCTTCTCTTACTCGTACGGCGCCGCTTTGTGTCGGGTAGTAAAGGACCGAAGCCACCCCATTTCCTCTCTCTTTATGTCGAATGCTTTAAAAGTTCACCATCGTCGGAACTTTTGTCTCTTGCCTCTGAAATTAACCCGCCTCGCCTCTCTCGTTTCGTTTTCACCGACCCGACCATTTTGTCCCCATCCCGGTCGAGCATTAGCACGATGGTCATTTACTTCATTATCGCGATAAGAACCACGGTGGTCGATGTAACTATATTTTTAAATTGTATCACCGTCCTGTGAAACGCAACCACTCTCGTCCAGTTACGTTTACGCCTATCGCGTAAAGTAGATCCTTTTTCACTGATCCATCCGTGGGATGTACTTCACGACAACGCGACTCGTCGAAATATTCATACACCTACCGCCTTTTACGGCGGTTAATATAAAACCGTAATTTTAAACCATCGTTCTTGCTATCCCCGAACGTTTACAGAACGTTTCGTATGTTATTAATCACCGCGGCGGGAAATGTGATTGAGTTAAAAGACAAACTAAGGAAAGCTGGAAGGAAAAATAGCCTGGTAAGAGCAGTGATTCAAATCACGGAGACTACGGGAACCATTTGTATTTTCAAGTAGCAGAGTAATTTGATAATGGAAAAGGTTGGTCGATCTCCTTCGTGGGTCGTCGCCACCCCCGCACAACGTACGTTTTCGGCTTTTTAAGAAATTATACGCTCTTCAGGATCATTCGATGTTACATCCGCGAACCTTTTCTCCATTCTAACCGCCTTTCCGTTTTCACCTCTGTCCATGTCGTTCGTCGTTTCTCGAGTGTTCTTCGAAAGACACGGGGCTACGACCGAATCACGCTGCTATAGGAAAACGAACACGTCCACGTCCACGTCTGCTGAGAAAATGACACCGCAATTCCTTGCGGTGTCGTTAATTTTCTCGAGGAATTCGATCGAGCGGCCGCGTAATTTATTCGTATAAAAACACGCCCTGTGTGTCTCCCCTGTTGTGGAATGAAAAAAGGTCGTTTTCGAGAGAAGGACATTGCGCGATGATTAGGAGGCCGGCAAGAAGCAGTTGAGAAACAATCTTTGCTCGCCGCAGCGGAAGAGTTCCGCCCTCGTTACTTTCGCGCCTGAATGCGCAGTAATTTGAAGAAACGCGCAATCCCATCTGTGAAATCTCCTTTCATCGTTCCTGACACGCGAGTTATTCGAACAAAATATCGCGTTTTCATACTCTTTGGACAGAAATATACTGTAACAGCGATAAATAAAAGTATGCCAAGAAGAACCGTTCTACTGATTTGTACACGCGTGCTCATGAACGCTCATTGAAGCGTTTGAGACACGTCGAGCAATAGCGAGGAGCGTCTCCCATTTAGGTCTTTTTCGTAAAAAGCAGGCCTTTTGATACGATTCGTAAATGAGAAAACCAACGCTTGGGAACGTTGATGATCCTTCCTGGACTGAATAGATGAAGTATCTAGTGCTCCAGCAAAGAAGCGAAGAAGCAGCGAGCTCTACCTTTACAGGTATGTTTTAAGTTATAAAATGGATATTCTAATTTAAAGCCTGAAAATAAAATTCCTATATTCAAAGAAAGGTGAAATGACATCCAAGATGACGAGAAGATACAGGCTAATGGAAACAACTTCTTCTCGGTGAATCCTCTTATCTGTAAGTTCCCTTATAGTTTGCTTGCGTTACAAATCACTGCTTGCTACCTTATTACGAGTTCACGTGGCAAGCGTAAGTTGCTTGTGTGTTTCTTGCAGCTACACCTATAAGTTATCGTCGAAATTAGACGCGTAAAGCAAGGTACTGAAAAGCGTCTTTCCTCGTGTAACATGCAACGCAGACTTCGCATCTGTATTTACGGCAAATTTAAGTGCATTTCTGGCGAATCTATATCGGCAGATAGCGTTAGCGCGATTTCACGTCGAAAGTAAACGCGCGAAATACGCTACTGAAAGGGCTATTGTTCCTCGTGTAACATACAGGACAGATTTCGAAATTATACCTTTGAAAAATTTACGCGAGGAAGAGAGACGAAATTGGAGTTGCGTATCGATAAATTTTTACGACGACAGATAAACGAAATTCGCGTTCGAAATCTTAGATTAAGAAGAATAATAGGATTCGAAATCAGATGCGATGCCAGCTGGCGATGAGGAGTGATGCAACGTGGAATTAGCATCTCTCATTAGTGCACGGCGAACGAATCTTGCTCGCTAGGCTTTGACATGGAACAATTACGTAAATGTACTGATCGCGCGAAAAAATACTATACCATTGTTATGCATTACGTTACACCTTTTATTGCCACGCGAGACTACGTTACATACGTACAGACATGCACATAGAGTTCGTTATGCGATTATCGTCAGGTTATATTGCAGCATTTCCAGCGAGACAGCGTGACATTTATTTATCGTAGCAACGGCGATAATCAACGTTTCAACGACCTATCGTTCCACTCGTACCACTAGCCGTATCGCGTGAAATCGCTCGTCTTTTACCCAATCTTCGACTGTGAAAAGTCGACCCAACCCATCGATGTCGATTTCCCTCGGGACAGACAGACGCGTAACGAGCAGCCCATTAATAACCGGCCGATCGTAAACCAATTAACCGACGTCGTGTCCGAAGGCGCGGGATCGGGGTGCAGTTGAAGAGATAATGGGACGAAGGGCATCCTGGGAAAAAAGGAGGAGGGGAAAGAAGAAGCTTTCTGGCGAAAAAAGCACCAACCGAAAAGAGGAAGAACAGAGAGTACGTAAGATGAGAAAGGAACGTAGCGTGAATGGCGAAATAGGGGAGTCGGCGTTAAAGAAAGAAGAGAATCTCGGAAGAAGATCATACGAGGACAGATATAGGGGAGATGGAAAGGAAATGAGGCAATGGAGCTGGCGGAAATGGCGGGAGGACGAGAAAAGAGGACAGAAAATGAGCAACCATAGAGAAGACTAGAATCGAAGGACAAGAGACCCGAATGCTGTTGGTCGCGGCAGCTGGATGAGACTATCTGGTACCTGTTCGTAGGATGAGATTCGTAGCAACGCGCTAGCGGTTCGGTTGACGGTGATGCGTTGCATTATTCATTTCTGGCTGGAGTAACGTGCAACCGCCTGAACCCTGTTTCCGGCCGCGCGCCCCTTCCATAGCCCACGATTGCGACTGCGAGAGCTTTTGGTGCTGATCGGTTTCGATACCGCGAAGCCATCCTGGACAACGTCTAACCCTGTTCCCAGTTGGTCACTTGTCAGCTGCAATTAGTCCAGCTGCGACGGCGATGCAAGTTATCGCATACTCGAGACAGACCGATGGAATCGTTCAACTTCTAACATTACATTAGGAGTTAGAGTTAAATAACTCTTGGATTGAATTGGATTTTTTTTCAAAGGATACAGATAAAACGAAGAAAGTAACGTTTCTATAAATTGAATAACTACTTTTCTTATTGGAGGGAATTTTATCGATAGATACGTTAAACGAATTATGAACGTTATTAAATATTTATAATTAACTTTTAGTTAATACTTAATATTTGAATTTGATATCATTTAAGCTGTATTTTAAATGTATATTTAATTAGCAAAAAACATTGATTGCCCGTTTACGAAATTCTAATTCGTGTCTTGCGAGAAATACGTTTGAGGAGTGCATACGTGGACGTCGTCAGGCGAGACATCGTGCACCTCGTTGTCCGTGCTCTAAACTAACCGTATCGTTTGCGTTAGCAGCCTGGAGGCCACACTGCAAACGACCTTGGTCCCGCGAGGATAGAATATACATAAAACGGAAGGCTGGTTTGGGACGATGATCGTTCCAGCGTTCCACCGCTAACGCGATGAACAACGATGCTTCTCTTTTGACGGGGGCGACACACGAGAGGGCGTGTCGGTGACTTTCCACGCACAAAGGAAACGAGAGTCATCGACTCTGTTTCGCGGGGATTTCGTCGATGACAGGCGCATTCGCAAAGGCCCGACACGGCTCGAACGACCGATGCCCCGGATCCGATGCCATCGAATCGGGTGCACGCCACGCCGCACACAACGCAATCTCATCGTGATCGTTCGAGGACACCTGAATTTTGCTGGCAGTCGATCGCGTAACCGATCTAGGGCTCCGTGGTTCAAATGAATGCGAATTCTCTCGACGCCGCTAGATCGATAGCCGATTTGCAATTAGCTCGCGAGCCAAAACACCCAGCTATGAGAGTCATGGTGGCTGCAGCCCCGGTCCGGTCTGGCCTATACGTGGGCGTGGTTGGCGTTCCACACACAAAGGAAATGAAAATTCCCTTTGTCGACGGCGAGAGGATTTCATTGAAACATCGAACCGTCTGGTTTGCGCGAAAAAGATACGCATGTAGCCCGAGATCGCTGGATATTAGCCAGGATATGGAACGTACCCTGTTACGAATCGTTCGCCCTGGAGAAATGTCAAGGTGCGTGGGTGGCTGATAAATGTTAATCGGTGTCTCACGTTCTGTAACCTTTTGGTTTTATACGAAACAAACTCTCCACGGTCTTCTGTGCATCGTGTCGTTCCACTCTTGTAGCTTTTGATAATGTGCACGGATATTATGCCGTGAATAACATGTTAAGTTTTTCGCGATTATAACACGAAGGAAAGAACTCTGTAATTTTGATAGTAAAAAGTAACTGGAAATTCCTGCACGATAAGCGTAGAAAGTTCAAAACTATCGAAAGTTCGGGGAAACTTCAGTACGCAAGAGAATGTTAATGTTAGAGAGTAAGCTGGTTCGTTTCAAAGGTGACGCAAAAGGAAAAGGTCATTGCGCGAGAAGTCTTTTTATTGTGGTAGACATCGCATGAGTCTCGACCGTAATATAGCTCCTTAATGCAGACTAATCGTTGTTCCGCTGAAACTGAGGCGGTAATTGCGAAAACGATGCAAAAAGGCTTCCGGCGATTTCATGAGTGACGCATCCTACCATTTAAAGCTCACGCCTCTTTCTCCTCTCTTTGCTTCATTTTGAATTCGCCTGGTTACGAGTGAAGAATGGTTGAAAGCAATTAAAACGACCTCTTTCAACGGTTCGATACCCTGATTGTAATATTTTGAAGAGTTTCGCCGTCCTTTTATGCAATTCAATTAATATTGTTAATAACATTTTGCGAATTATAAATTAATTAATTAATTTTATTCTCTGAAATTGCTTCTACTTTGAATATTAAAATACATGCTTCGTATTTAATTTTTCCTAAATCAATAGATTTCTCAATGGCGTCGGTCAAACTTTGACTTTTGTATGACTCATAGAACAGAAACAGAAATTTGGTGATGAGATAAATTATATTTTACGAGTTTATGAGTTACAAATCACTGGATTATCCTGTTCGATATAAAATTTGTACAAAAAAAGGTTTGTAATATTCAAACTTTAAAACTTGTTAATTCGTCGATATTAATTAACATGTTAAATAAATTATTGTGTAGTGGACATTGCGGACTACATATGCAAACCACAACAATTTGATTTGAACGTCACTGTATGACTAACCATTTGAAAATCAAACACTGATGTCAATTGAAAGCCACCAATACTCGAGCCATCGACCAATTTATCCAATTCTCTCACGGGGGTCGTAAGGTTACACTGATTGCAAATGGATCGTGTGGAGTAAAGAGACATGAGATTTCCACACGAATTTTCGTCAGGATTTTTCAAGATCTCCTGCCTCATCCCCCATCTTTATTTTTTCGTTTCTCTTTCTGACAACTACAATTTTATTCGAATATTTCCACACTGTAGACCGCGAAAATTTGGGAATCTTCCATGGAGATTTAGTCGGAGCTAACTTTTGTCTTATCCCGCAACTTAAATCTCGAGTCTCCGTCCACCTGAGAAACTCACTTGAAAGTATGTAGCAAAAAAAAAAAAAAAAAGATATCCAATTAAAAAGCCGCTGGGAAAGTTCCAACGCTGTTTGGTCTTCAAACTAAATGCAAACGAGCCGACGAGACATATTCTTTCTTAACATTTGGTCTCAGAGAACCTCGGCAATATTGTTTTACGCAGATGAAACGCGTGAAATTATTATGTATATCAGAATGTAACTATTACAAGCTATACGTTGTCTTTCGTAGGGGAATGAAAAGCATAATTTCAAAAAATACATCGTGCCATGTGTTAGGAGTAATTGAAAATATGTCGGGTTTACGTAATTCATCTGCTATTTTCGAGATCACTATTTCAATACGAGTTTTCTGTTATTTCGCCTATCTTCGTTTGCTGCCGGCAAAGCTCTTACTTTCCAAGGATTAACACAACTTGGCAAATTGTTCTCGAGTACTGTCAATGTTTGAGAATTTTAGCAATTGCTCCTTGACTATTGTCGTCACCTATCGGGAATAATAGAGGGAATAGAGAGAATAGGGAATTATATAGGAGTGAAGAGAATGGAAGCTAGGAGCAGAAACTCTTGGTATACCGAATTTAGGTTAAGAACAGAGTTTAAAGTAACAAGTCATTGTAACGATCATGGATCAAGTTGGAGTTAATTATAGCTTTCATTGATAAATAAAGGCCGCTAAATAAAAATAGTTACTATATAACTAAAAATTCTGAGGTTACGAATTTGATATTTTATACTTATTACACGCTATCGTCGCGTTATCGCGTCGTATCGTCTATGCCACGTGAACCGAAGTCTGTTGCATTCAATTATAATATATATTTATTGTAACAGTATAATTTATTCCATAATTGTATAAACCGTATAATTTATGCCATAATATTGCACGTGTAAATACATAAAGATTCAGAACATCGTACTTCCTCTTCGTAGAACTCAACAGCAATAAATCAATTCTTGTAGAAACTTCATAAAATATACGACTGCAAGTAGTTATAAAGAAGTTCTTTTTTGGAATGTAATTCCACGGCTTTCACGATGGTTGGTCGTGTGGTGCGTACGCGGTACTGCTCATTCATAAATGTTTAGTATCCAGAGTGCCAGAAGCAGTTTGAGTCAGATATGTACTGTAAAGTAGGAAAGAGCACGTAAATAATGGATCACCGAGAAAACCAGGAAAAGGAATCCTCTCTCAAAATTTACGGAGTTACACAGCTGGTGAACCACTTTCACTGCATGAATAAACGCCACGTTTAGAATGCTTCAGTTGTTGCACGGTTGAGAACAAGAATAACGAACTTTGCCTTTATTTTTCGTTCTTAAAACAGTCCCCTAATAACTTTTAAAGAAAAACGGTTTTACATTTAGAATTTCTACGCGAGAGGGCTGTGAATGTCGTACGACATCGTGGTCTCCAATTTTGCAAATCCGTTCGATGCTTCCTTAGAATATAGTCGGTGTCTACCGTTTGATGTTGCAAAACATGGTTTATCGAGAGTCGAACGACGCTCAGTCGCGTGAATAAAATTATGCCAAGGAAGCATCAACCAGCGCGAGCATCGTAAAATTCACGAACAGAAACTGTCGTTCAACTATAGAAGCGGAGTGAATCTTTAAAAATATGATATTCCGTGTATTTTATGGATGTATCCATAGACGAGGTGAGCGATTATTTGCATGTGAACTCGACGAGATTCGCGAAGCAACGCCGTTTTGGCTTAGCACAGTATCGAAAACCTTCTGACAACTTTGTCACGTCGATACTCTACGTATTTACAGTTCGAGTCTTTAATAGTTTTATTTCAACCGATTTCTTGGCTCCTTCTTTTCTTAATTGCTATTCTACTCTCTATAATTTTTCGGTTAAACTTATTCAGGTAGAGAGCAGCGTTAAAATCTCACGATAGAAATATAGCGTGCGTTCATGCTGAGACCGTTGAAATGTTAATATATCGTTCTTGAGAATCAAACAGGCGGCATCTTTAGAATAAACCTACACCAGACGGTCGGCGCGTAAAATAACGTTTGATTATATTCTGCTTAAGATTTTGGCTCTGAAATTTCGTTTCTAGCTTTCTAACCGAATTTCTCAGAATTACGGTTTCACGAGCTATCAAGCTAGAGATGTTACAATAAATACCTAATGAAAACTGGGAATTAATGGAACGCGATCAAAGTTACCCTTTTAGAAGTTAAGTGACGAAGAGAGTCTCGTAATCGAGCAGTCGTCGCGATAAAGCAACATCCACTCCATTTTCCACGACTCACCCGGAGGGGAAAGTGAGCTGGCGTTTTGAATGTTGCATGCCCGTTGAAAGACAGAGCGGAAGCATTACCGTATAATGCCGAAAATTTAACGAGGGCGGTGAAGGAGTGTGCAGTTTAGTGGCTTATTTGAGGAAAGTCGCTATTTTTCAGCGGGCGATTCATTATCTTAGTAACCGGAGCACTTTCCGGCCCGGAGGGCGCATTTATATATCGTAGCATGCCCGGTGCTCACATGTTAAATCGTTGCTTTTATTCACCGGCCCGGGAACGTGAGTCGTCGTAGTTTGTCTCGCGGAATCGTGCTTCTAACAGCTACGAATATCCACAGGCCACCTTTCTCTCTCTCCGCTAAGACGATTACTTGACTAATCGCGCTTTACTTTCAACAATCTTGCTCTCTATGTTTTCGTTTAATATCTACCTCGGTGTATTTCAGTCGGGGCAATAAAAAATTGTAGAAAATCATTCCGCGTTGTTTCTTTTCGTTTTTTGTCTCGATTGGCTCGCTCGTTCAGTGAAAATATCGACGAAAATCCGGTCGGTCAGTAGTATAAGTCGATCGTTCGTTCGACGGAACTTTATTTTCACGTTTAACAGCAAGTAAAAGCCGAATCCCGCAATCCTTAACGCGATTGTTTTGAATAGAAAGTTGAGAAGGGGAAATTTAGTAAAATTTCTCGTGACCTAATTTATCCGGGAAACAGATATAGCGTTCGATCGATCAAATTTCATCGTTCATCGAATTGAAAGTAAATTGCAGGGTGTACGGTGCCGGTGGCGCATAATGGGCATAGTTGAGGAAATAATGAATCCAGCCGGCTAGGTGCACACTTGGTTACGCGTCGTTATAAATTACAAGGGAACTTTAGAGATTAACCCGAAACCGTGGCGCAACCGATGACTTATTACGCTCCGCTTTGGCCAGCAACGGTTGCGTGGATCGAACATGAGGAAGTAACAGGTGAACGTCGATCAAACAGGTAATAATCCGTGCACAGAGTTCACGTTCTTATTCGGAAGGACTCGACGATGCTCAACGATCGGTGAGTTTGTTTGCGCCGTCACGTTTGATCCGCACGAAGCAAAGTGATACGATTGCGTTTAACAGACAGGATCGTTTCGTACATAGTAACATTCCAGCCTCTGGAACGTTAGTTAATTACTGATCGATTGGAACTAATTGCTGTCGCTTGGTTAATGCCTCAATTAAAAGGGTACGAACGGATAAAAGGGGAGACAGCGGGAAAAGAAAGCGCATCTCCGCTGGTATCTATCGAATTTCTCGGGGACACGTTTCTTGCATGTAGCCCGCTATCTCTCCAACCCAATGTTCGAATGGTTGGGGAATCAACTTCCGTATACCATTTATTTCTTATTCGTACGGTCCAACGATCGGCCACCCCATTAATTCTTCCCTGTTCGACTCATACCTCTTTCTTCGCATTCATTCCGTTCATTTGCATGTATCGGGGCTCGTTCCGATCGATAGTCACTATCCTTCGGTCGGATCATCCGATTTGCTCGCTGACCCTTACCCGAGGACTGATGGGAACGGTTTTAATTTCGTTTTGCCGTGACAAATTGTCGAAACGAAACTACCCTTGACAACTAGCCCACCAATTCTCCCATTAACTCGGACTCGTGCATAAATAATTATTTGTTCTTGCTTCTTTCTTTTTGTGTACTTCCTTACTGTCGTCATATCGAACTCGTAATTACGTATAATTATTAATTTAAGGTTGGTACTTGGTTAATGAGAGCAAGAAAAGTGCGTGTTTATTAATGTTAAATATTATATTAAATATTAAGGATGATAAAATTTATCATTCATTCAAATTCATCGTTCATTACGTGCAATACAAAATATGAGGTTCTAGTCTCGTATCAATCGACATTTATATTGTGTCGTGCTCCTCTCCTTTCGAAATAATTATTCTATCCTACTTTTATGCATCTTGTTGCATGAAATTACGAAGCTGTGTAACACGCATCACCAATTCTTTGGAATCAAACTGGATACTGGAATTACATTAGACAAAACTATATTTTCTCGTGAGATAAAAGATTGTCTTAAATGTCTTTATTCCCCTTTCGCTATCACGTAGCCAAACGTAGCCCCTTTGTGTCAAACTGAATAATAATATAATAAGATTACCTTCCATGTCGCAATCTCAAGAATAGGGTGCACGTATTTTCATTATTGATAAAATACACATGTACAAATTAGTCAGCTACATATACAAATAGCTGTAAGATCTCTCACTGTCCTATAAACTTATTTTTTTTTATTATTATTTAACTTATACTTTAGAATTTATCCAGCTGGACATTTGGTAAATTTTTCTAGCTTAATTGCTAAATAACATGTTTATGGCTATCCCCAGCGGAATACCATGTTCGAATGAACCTATATAAGCACACATACACATCACAGTCATGAATAAGTCTACAGTAGAGTTTCAAATCATCCGCTTGATTTCCTATCAAACGTAGAACGTCAAAGCTCTGCTAATCAGTATCCTCGGCAAAGAAAGATTCGACAAGCTCGATACTGCGAGTGGTATCGCGATATGGCGAACACGCCCCATGTATACGGAACAAATCGAGTACGGGCTTGGGTAATTGGTTTTCCAGGAAAAGCAGTTTTGTCTGGTTGCCGAGTAGACAAGAGGCAGAACGCGACAAAGGTAACGGCCAAGTGTCACGAGACACTGGCGGCTAAAAGAAAAATTCGCTCCTTGTTACTGACGGTTGCCAGATTGCTCCTTGATCCATCGAGTAACGAACGATATGCTAATTTAGGATCGCAAGTGGCACGCCACTCGAACACCCAGTTCTCGAGAACTCTTCGAATAGTCGCGTGCACTTTCTTGCAAGGCAACAGCTTGCCTAGCGGTTCGCGAAACGATTATATGTTCAGGAAATCTACACCAACAGCGTTAGCGATTATCCAAGGGTCTCGTTAAATATCCAACTGTCAAGGATCTTCCTGGTCTCTTTTCAATAGCAACGACGAGTGGTCTATTGACAGATCCAGCATTAGGAACGCGGATGCTATGCGTTCGCTCGAGAGGATGCAGCAGGACGTATCCAAGATGAATGATGTTTGCGGCGATGGAAGTATTCTGCGTGTTAGGGTTGTCTGTCATGTCTGAATATCGCATAACGGCATCATTGAAATGTCTATTCTAACCGTTCGAAGGACCATCCAAGTAGACGAATTAATTTTGTTTGTTTGAGTAACTCTGTTCGAGGAATCTGTAGTTATACTGCTATTATGTTGTTTAAATGTTTTCTGCACTCTATTCCATGTTCTACTAGAAACTCTGTTTAATTGTAGATGTCAAGGGTTTTCAAGACCTTGTGTTCGCGTTTCCATTATATCTTTAGCGCGTTCTGTCTCTCAAACAGAGACCCTTTACTACGGAGTGGATAGCGGTTTGGTCAGCCATGGGTTGGTACAAGTTTTCCACAGGATTTGAATTTGGCGTGAGAACTGTAGGTAATGGTCATCGTCACATAGGAAACTTTGGCAATTCCACGATTCGTTACATTTATTTGCTATTGAAACACAGAAGAGATGAAAAAGGTAAGAAAAGTAAAAATACATTTTAAAATCTGGCAATTTACCAAATCTGACACATTCTAAGATCCGACACATACCATTTCATCATTAGCATCCAGATAATAGAAAATCTAAATTCTAACTCTTTGCAATAGCAATCGTTTCTGATTCGAACTAAAGTAAAACCTAACGCTATATCGATCGGGATGTGGAAAGTTACGAGAAAGATAAAAAGGACATCAAAGTTTGGAAAGCAGAATTTAGATAATTAGACGAGGATTAATGAAAGTTTCGAACAGAAACGACTTTCTCCTCCGCTTGGTGATAATTTATTCGTAAAGTGATTTCGCTAATCGCGGCATCGATCGGCTGGCAGACTTTCGTAAGTGGTAGTGTTCGAGTTTGGTCTGACTCATGAACTGTAGATAACTTCAATCTCGGCGAAAGGTCGAGGATAAGCGGAATGTAAGTTCCGTGCGAGAGTAACAGCCGGATTCTCTTGCGCGGAATTCTGGGTTAACATTTTTGCGAGTGGGAAAAGCGAAACTGGCGCGCACGGTGGTCCGTTCCGCGGACGTAATAGTACGAAAATCGAGATTCGTAAAACGCGTTGGCCACGTTCCAAAAAGAAGGACGAAGAGTGACGGTTCACGAGATGTATCTTGCAGCGATATTAAAGCTCCGTTAGGCTGTTTGCGTGTCTTCAAAATTTCTGATGTTTCAATTTCGCTTCGTGGAATGTTCGAGTGAACTTTGTTCGTGTAAAAACATCGTCGTGATTCGTTCTGAAAAATCGGTCGGACATGTAAAGATTTAAACGCATGTACCGATTAAAACAGTGTCCGTAGGATCACGCAAGATGTTACTTTGGATAATTTGAATGAGTCTTTCGAAAGTCAAATCGATCAACTCCGTTTTCGTATATTTTTACAGAATTAGTGTTGAATCTTTTGCAACAAATGACTTTCTCCCATAAGATTATTTAACGTAACGAGTACTCCGAGATCTGTTTACAGTATTTGCTATAGAAAAATGAAGAAAATACGATGCATTTCTCCGATAAATAGATATTAATTGTACGTCATGTATTATACGACTGCTCGCATGAAAAGTGAAAGTTTGTCTCTTAAAAATAGCAATTGTGCAAACCATGTCATAAGCCATATAGATGAAAACCTTAAGGAGAAAACGTGTGACTAAACGAGCAACGGAATGGTTTAGCGTTAACGAAGGATACGCCAGTTGAGAAAGAGGGAAAGTAAGGTTGATGAGTTTGATGTAACGACGAGGTAGCGTTTATTCATATCAACTCGATAAGCAAGACGAAAGCGGTAGAGGCGGCTTCATTTTCGTTGAACCCGAACTTTATCCGGTTACGAGGCTGCAGACGACAGTTATACAGTCGAAATGGGACTCTTGACTAACCTGGGTTTTACTTACGCTGAAATTTCCCAACTCAGGGTTCCCTGTCCGTGATTCCATTTTCTTCCTTCTACAGTCCCGCTAGACGAATTTTCGACGCACTTCAACCTTACACACGCGTGTCAGTGCGCCTAAATGCAGATATTACTTGGGCGTAGACTCGAATGTACGGGATGGTTCAAGGTAAATACAGTATCGTGAAGAAATTGGGAGGATATTTTGAAATTAATTTTCCTGAGAATCCTTTTAGAGTTATATAAAGATTATATTACAAAATCGCGTGATATTTATTAAGTAAAACATTCTGCTAATAATAGTATATCGAATCTTTTTAAACAGACTATACAATTTGATAAATATAAAATTAAGATTACTTTACATAGCCGTTTAAAAGTTAGTTGTTAGTGAAAATGACAGAGAAAAATGACAGTTCTTCCTAATAAAGTACCATCAAACATGAGTTGTCCCATATACATCGATATAGAGTAGCCATAAATATATGGAAGCGGTCGTATATACGTTTTCGTGTTACACACATATCCTGGCATCTGTCGTCGTGCTGGCAGCAACATCCTCTTCAGGCTTGAATTCAATTGGTCCCCAGGGATACGGCCGCAATTCGCGAGCACACGTTCATCCACGCTAACACACGCTTACATCGACGACATATTTTCGAAGCGTGAGTCCTTTCAGCCGGTTGACAAATGATCTGGCGCCTCCAGAAAACGAACTAAACTGTGAACTATTCCGAACATGCGACAAACTAATCGAAAACTGCCATCGAATTAAGAAGATTCGCAAGAGGTTGACTGTTTTTCTTCAAAATGTATGTCTAGTCGCACTAAACTGTAAATTATCACAAGAGTCTGCAAGTCGTCAAAGTGGCAAAGTGGCAAAGTGGTTTACAGAAGATTATTGAAGATTCTAAAGCGAAGATATCTTGGAAATTAGTAGAAAGAATAATTCTAATTTCCAAGCAACGAGTTACCATCACATTCTTGATACAACTTCCAGGATCTACCCTTCATCTCAATATCCACTAATCCTAGTTTAATCATCAAAGCTTCGCATCAACTAATAGAGAGAATCTATCATTTATAAAGAGGCGTATATAGATAAAGCGAGGAAATGAGAAAAATTCTAATAAATATACTACAAAATGCAAATTTATATCTCTATGAACATAACTAAAAAGCTACAACTTAAAAAGAAATTTGTTTTAGCTATTAAAAGTTATAGAATATCTACTTTGAATATTCTACATATTTTTGCATACGGTATGCATTCTGTGCATTTTTACATCTTTAAAAATTTGCACGAATGTACATAAATCCGTAATCTATTGATATCGTTGAACGAACACATGCGTCACATATGAAAATGCACATATATATCTACGGTCCAATTATAGCTGATCAATAAACCATGTACATCTCAACGTCATTCGTCAGTTTGTTACCTCAGTTTTTTAATTGAATCTCTTTGATTAACGCGACAAACGTTAAATCAAACGCATGCTAAGTCATCCTTGCAATTTCGTGAAATTCAATTAAGGGATCATGGTAATGGGATTAGTAGTCCCAGGGTTTTCCTCTGACTGGGACTGTCATCGTCATGGGGAAGTATTCTTGGGAGTTACGCTCATTTCGTCAAGAACGTACAATATATCGAATTCGTGGCGAGAAATTTACAAATAGTTCTGCCGATGTTTACGGTGTGCAGTGAGAAATACTCGAGCGACTCGAATTACCGAAATTCGATAGCCGCAAGCCTGCGGGCGAGGAGATTTGTTGCAATTGCGAGCAGCTGTACCGTAGCGAACATCGACTCGACGCTTTTTCCCTGGTTTCAACGCGATGACTGTTGGGGATGAGGAGTCCGCGGATGGGGTGTTGCGCGAGTGTGCCTGGTTTGCAGTTGTGGATTTACTATAGAAAAAAGGCTTTAATCCCAGAGGAATTGTCCTGATATATGTTGCTGCAGTGTGTGCTCCATCTCCAATGATCTATTGAACTGCAAGTCCAGAGAAAGAAAGTCAATCGAATTAATAACAGTTGATGTGCTGTTTATTTTATACACGATTTATGAGTTGACTCGATTAAAATCTATGATTAATTGACTTCTTGCAAAAAAATTCAAGTATAACTCAAGTGTTGATACGTTGATTCAATGCATAGGTCTTAGCATACTTTGATTTAAGAAGAACGACGACTGTATTCATATTTGTGTCAGATGGACGAGATTCTCAGACACTATGAAATTTTCTGCAGGTCTGATTTTGTTCGTCGTATTATTTCAAGTAAATACGCCTTTCGGAAATTCTTGATTTCTGACACTCTTACTGCTGAGAAGGGAAGATGCGAAGACGCGAACTTAACACCTTCTGTTAATCCTTGCGGGATTAATGAAACAATGACGATGAAATGATTTTTAGAAAGACTGCTACATTTGTATAACTCTTTACATCATTCTTTATATCGTTATATTATATCACTGAATCTACTAAATATACGATTTCATGAGTTTAAAAATTGCGCTTAACCTATTTTGTTAAATTTGAGTGAATTCTGATTATCCATATTATCGTATCTATTATTCTGGTCATCTAAGAAAAACAAAATTGAAGAAATAAGATGTTTCCAGTATTTAGAAAACACATGACGATTCTAATATTGGAGCCGTTTTAAAAAATAACGTCCCGACTCGACCACAGTATAACCAAACGCGAAATACATGGCCAACTTCTAAAAGACGAATTCACGATTGTTTGTCCCAAGTTTCCTCTCGAATCTCTATGTTCTATCACATTGTACAAGAAATTCCAAGAGCAAGCCAGCGTCTGCAGGTTCATTGTCCACCAGTGAGAACAAGCAAAAAACGCCATTCAGAAGTTAAAGTCTAAAGTGGAGGCGGGAGTCGGCGATGTTTCAGTCATTTGAGGTTGCGAATAGTTGTAAGATTCGTTGATACCAGAGGATGGACGACAGAAAGGAAGAATAAGGAGGATGGCAGCGAAGTGGAAGGGGTGGAAAGTACGACGGGACTCGATGCTCGACGTTTCTTCAAGCTGACAATAACGTCTGGAAGACAGGTAGCGGAGTAATCTCAAGAAGGGGAAATTTTATTTGCTCCGTCAGGATGGTCTTTCCCTTTTGGTTCCATATATTTCGAACTCGTCGCTCCAGTTATCTGACCTACCTACATATACGAATACGTTTCGCTATGCGGCTCGTATATCGTCAAATATAGCCAGATACATAGGCGATGGAATACGTTTAAAGATTCGTGTATTATTTCTGAATAGATGGTCGAATGTATCGTAGACGGACGAGTTATCAGATTATAAATATTCTTAGTTACTCTATAGTCGAATATTGTTGATACGAAGAATGTTGATGAAACCAGAGGTTGTACAAGTAAATGTAATAATGAATAATTGTCGGTATGAAATTTGTATGAGAATGAAATGAATAATTAACAACAATTAAAGAACTCACACGACTAAAAATCCGTCACGTTTAATTATCGTACATATCTTAAAAGCAATCTATTTTTTAATAAACTGATATAAAGGTACAAAGGCTCGATATAAATCGTATTTCCTCTCCATGGAATCTAGCAAAGACTAATATAGAAAAATGATCAAGTACGTATCAATCTTTCAATAACCTGTTCCTTGTAAAGACTGCTACCTTAAGTTCTATTTAATCCGTTCGTAAATCATACTCAAACAATATAACCGCAAAATGTCGTCGACTAGTGAAACGAATAAAGTTACCTGCACGCGGGGCAGTAAATAAAGTCAACGATAAATCCGTCGTTAAACCGCTTACACGCGTGATGTACATACATGCCATTAACTCGATCGCCAAGTCAGAAGCTTTGATTACAGAGATTCGTCGTGCAATTTCCGCGACTAGGAATCGTGTCAAAAAGAACTCGAATACGCCCTAGAATTGTCACTACAAAGACGAAGACGCTGGCAAAGAAAAAGGAAAAAAAGGGGGTGGGTGCAGAGATGGGTGGGTTACGATGGTGGAAAGACGATGGGACAGCTTTCCTGGCAAGATACAAAGAGACATTTTATTTGCCCCGTCGCGGAGGGACGCAATCCCTCTTGCTCGTCATGGCGTCTTCCTTCTATCGGTGTCTCTTTCTACTGCTTTTCACTTTCCTCCTCTCGACGAGCAGCTGTTCCATTTACTCTTTGCAACTGACGCGGAGGGGATCGTTTTCGACGCTTTATTCCTCCATTTACAGCGAGCTTTCCTGCGAGCTATCTGCAGCGCGATATTCCTCCTAAATCTTTTCATTTGCTCTAATTATATATCGTTTGTTCCATACTCACATACTCGCTTTAAGTGTGAAAGTTACACGATGAAAGAAAACAGCTATGATTATTTAGACGCGTTTCAGGTAACCGTGAAACATTCAATACCTTTCAACGTAACCGTGGCAGTTTCGAAATCCTGACTTCAGCCGTTTTACTGTCGACGAAGTTCTTGGCGCCATGTCTTCAAGGATAGCGCTACTTCTTGTTGGAAGTGTTCTTGTTGCGAACTTCCTCTCTGAAAGCTTCTTACCCTTTCACCGAAGTAGAGGATGCCCCGTTGCGATCATAGGCGTAACAAAATGGTCTTTAATGAGTTGTTGTTCTTGCAAATTGCGTTCACAATGTCTTCAGGAGTTACAGGGGCTTCAGGCAACCCGATTAACTCTTGCCACCCGATGATCGAGTCATTGTACGTACAGATATTTTTCGAATTATTGCCAAAACAATTATTAATTGATTTTCCGTGATTTTGAAAATCAGAATAACTTTTTATAAGCAAGGAGTAAATCTTACAGAATCGATCGAGGGGAAAATTACAGGAAACATTGTATAGAAAAAGATCCTGGAATGCCCTAGATGTTATACATGCGATGGAAATGGTAATAAATATCGCAAACGATTGTAAATAGTAAAAATAAATATTATGTGGTAGATATACTAGTACAGGTGTACAATATATATGAATATTATTTATTTAATATATGAATTTTATTTATTTATAATTTCCAAATTTAGTACCCTCTTTCCCAAAATGTTTCGTATTACGTATAGAATAGTTTTTATAAAAATTTCCTGTTTCCCAAATACTTTCGTTTCATTTTTATGAAAATTAGGTAAGTTTGGCTCAACTTAAATAAAATCCTGATAATCCAGCCAGTGTTCATTGGGATCCGTACCCTCAGGGTTAAAACCAACACTCGTCGTTTGATTTATCGTTTTTCGAAAAAATCACACGCTTTTGCGAATGGTGGAAAAAGAAGTGGCCGTCCCAGGGGGACGAATCGACACAAACAATACCGTAGGCGCGTTCATCATGCAAAGATCCGACGCGTCTGGAGGCGGTCGTTATCCGAAGAATAATCGTGGCTCGTTAGGCGCCACCGAGATTTCGCGGTATTTCTTCCTTCGTTATATTCTGGTTTTCTCTCTCTTTTCTTTTCTCCCTCCGTTCGTTCCTTGTCTAGACTGTCTCTCCGTATTACTTTCCCAGCGTAGCATAGTCTGTCATGCATATGAATGAAATGATTTCGCCACGAGTCGAAAAAACTGTAGCGCTGTTAAACGACTGCCGTTTATTCATAGCCCGGCTCGCTGAACACCGGATTCCGATGCAGTAAACCAGCGGCATGATAATTCCAGTCTGCTTTGTGCGTCTGGAAAGAATGGATTCCACGAGCATCCGCTCTTTTCTCTCGAACACCCCCTTGAACCGAGACGCGTTTGCTACATTACCGTGTCAAAGCGCGAATAAACGATGCGGCGGATTGTTTCATGAATCCTTGATGGATGGAGGATTAGAAACGAAACGGGAGAGAATTCGTGTATTTTCAAACGGTCGTTAAAGTGGACGTATTGTATTTCCTTGCGTGGAGTTTATTACGAGTGATGAATTATTGATTGTTGATCGAGAATAATATTAAATGACGGTGAACGAATAACATATTATAATAAACTAATACTATATAATTTAAAGGCTTCTGATAGTAATTATGACGCTCGACAGGCTCGTTTTTCTTTTCTTATCTATCAACAAAATAGTTATAATTTACATTATGTTATGTATATATGTACATGCTTTGTATTTGCTACGTTCATAGTGAATCAGTCAACAGTCTCTTATTCTGGGATAGACGAAATTTTACTAAAGCAATGAGCACAATATCTATTATAGATACTATTCAAGTTAAATAATCAGTATCAAAAGTTCGTTTATCTTGGGGTAAATTATATCTCGAATAGATCGAGCCAAGAATAAAAAGATACGTTTCTTCTTTAAAGGTAAATTCCTTGAATTAATTCACCCAAAAACAGAAATATAAATTCCTTTCGTAAAAATAAATTGTTCGGATTTAATAACGACAAGTGACAAAAAATAGAACAATAGAGAAAGAATGGAATAATAGAGTAATAGCAAGAATGTACATATTCTGGAAAGTATAATAATTAATGCGCAGCCCTTTTGCCTCGTTCACTCCTATGCTACATTCCTAGCAGTCCTTTCTCTTCCGCACTGAAATTCAACTGGAAACTTTTTCTAATGTACTGTACGGAGCTGAAAAGATGTCTAGCGGAACAGCGCAAGAACAAGGGAGGTAGTACTGCTCTTTATCGTTCACGGTCGCGTGCTGTTACATTGTTTTATTGGTATATGCGGAACTTCCGGCCAATACACGCGCTTATCTTCTCGATTGTGTTGGATCTATATAAAATAACCAATCGGACTCGCATTGCTTACGCTGGTTTTCTTACTAGCTGCGCGCTGTACTCGGGTTCGTTCTCCTGCATTTTCACGTCTACTTTCTCTTTCACGTTCACTTAAAATTGCGATACAACAGTTGCGATACGATAAACGTTCGATCATAGCTATATCGTAACAGTGTTATCCGCTAGATATTGCATTGCTTGCGAATGGAAAAAGATTCGAGTAACTCCATCATTGTGCCGATAAAAAGTATCAAAATCCGTCAAGCCTGGCTCCTTTATCGACCTTTCCATCACCAACGGCTCGCGATTTTTGGACGAGCTTGATTTACGAGCAACGCGCGTCGATATCATCGTTTCAGTTGATTTAATAGAATTTCTCAATCGTGGCGTCAGGGAAAAAAGGCAGGACGCTGAAAAAGTGAGAACAGTCACAGAGAAAGGAAACAAAAACCCGAAGCGGGACCGTATACACGAAGAAGAAAGAGAGAGAAAGAGAGATAGATAGATAGAGAGAGAGAGATAGAGAGAGAGATAGAGAGAGAGAGAGAGAAAGAGAGAGAGATCGAATTTGAAACCGCGGGGCACTGTTTCACTTCGGCCAACAATCCTTGTTCGTTGCGAGACACGTTTTTCACCCATTGTCGCTGTGTTACTGTTGGGAGTCGTAAATGCGGAGACAAAGTGCATCGAATCGGGTCGCGCATACAGGGCCCCGTAAAAACCGATAAATAGAGCTGAGTGGGTACCACGTTCACTTGACTACGCTACAATCTTGTCGACGCTTATTTGAAAAGACACATTGCAGTGATCTTTGTATTAGTGATGACGCGAGGGATATGGCACACTCCTCGATATTCTTATTAAACATGCTCAATGTCGATAACTTTTACTCCTGTTTTTATAATACGTTTTTCCGTTTCGATAAATGCGCGCTTTTGTAAGACGAAGAGGTTCTAAAAGAGATTTATGTTTAATTACGGATCGGGTAGAATTTACTTCGATAAAAGAGATGGATGGCAATACGTGTTATCAAGTTGCACCTTTCTACGTTCCCTGTTATTATTAATGCAGGTATCGATTGAATTAGAAAAATCACATTCATGATTTAGTCGATTTAAACAGGTTCAACCCTATTTCGATCCAAAATCGTCTATGACCTATATATTATTCGCTTTACAATGTCCTTTCTCCCTACTCTTCTATCCTTACTGTGAAAACCACGATCGAGAAGCCTGTCGTGTTTCGTCTATTCCACATGACATACCACGAAAGAATGTAGAGCGCAGAATAAAGTTAGATGAACTTTCGATCTTCGAGGGCCTACATTTCCCTGCATGTGCGAGCTCTTCGCCCATACGCGTCCCATGAGCATCGACAAAAGGAGAAAACATTTATTCAATTTCGACGTTGGCCCAGAGTTCGTGCAGTCCTTTGAAGATTAACGAGACCGGCCTAGAAGCCCCTTCCATATTCAATCGGGCTCCTTTCTTTGCCTGTACACGCTGTTCGCGCTTCGAAACCACATCCCAACGAATTCGAACCATTTCCCTGGAAAACGTAGTTATCTTCGCTGGGTTCCGGGCACCGATATAGAGGACAAGGAAGGGGAAAGGGAGTCGAACATTGGGCTAGAGGCCTGGTGGTGTGCGCTATTCAGAGAAATAAGAGGGAGGGGGAGAAACGGGGAAAACAAAGGTACAGCTCGTGTGAGGTGGAGTAAAAGCGGTGATCGTTATCAAGGCGCTCTCTTGACTGCCTTTGTATCTCCACTTTCTTCTCTCGTTTGCTCTTTCGTCGATCTTCTTTCTCGATCCACTCGATCCACGAGTCTTCGTCTCCCTGTCTCTCCGTTAATTTTTACGTGAAACGAACCTTGAAAGTCGACGAGCGGCCCTGCGCTTTCCCATGTCACGAACAGCGTCCGGGATTTCAACGGCACAAACGGCAAGTCGAAACAACGAGTCTGCCTATCACTTTGGCAACATAAACTTATCTCACGGGTAATCCTGTTCCCAAGTTATAATCGCGTTGATGTTTCCGATCATTCCTTGGACAGGTTGAACCGTTACGAGTGTACAATGGTTAATATTTCGGCTTAATATTTCGTTGAGAAGTTTGACGTGGTACTGTCTGATTAATTGGCAACGATGTGCAGTATCGTAAATATATAGCGGTGATTTATTTACAATAAATGGATTGTACAGATGTTGATTAAACAGAAGAACGATGGTTGTTTAACGTAAACTAATCACAATAACGTACTATAATCTAGACGACTCAATAGTTAATTTGCAACTCTCGTCACAACGGATCCAACGCTCTTTATCTCACGCGGACCACATTCTCACGACAACGCTAGCAACTCTATCCCGACAACGCAACTCGCACTCTCTGACTTCCCGATTTACACTCTCTGGCTTCTCCATTGACACTGACTGTTCTAGCATTCCTTTGTCTTTTCTTAGACCCACCACGCACGTGTTCCGCAACCACTCGTGGCCAGGGTCATGTAGGTCTTTTCAACGAAGCTATTCAATTGAAGGACCGACGACACATTGATGGCCCCGACGACGCCTCGGCTCTCGCGATATTGTTTATGGTTCACTCGATATCTCTTAGGCCCTTTTATCCACGATACTACAGATGTTTGAAATTTTTATGATAACTTTTAATTATGAGCATCACTTTCTCGATGCTGTAATTAACCGTCGTACGTGGATTTTGTTTACCTATTGATTGATACGTACTCCTTGTATCTGGAAGTATCTGTGGATCAAGACGAGGATATCGAGAGTTTATTCTAAAATATCTACAACAAATGTGAAGCCATTTTTAGAATTTCTAGTTCGTGGAGATCGACACGCATGGGATCACGTAGAAATTTGTCTGCGCTTGTTAAGTGTTGTTCCAACTGTAATATCTTGAATCTTGAAGCACGTTTAAACTTTAAACGTATCGTTATTCGAAACGATGCATTTGCACGAACTTGCTTGATTGTTTTCGTGAATGGCATTCGCCTCTAAAGTGGCGTCTTCGCTTTACAACGTTCTCTGGCAATATTTTAAAATTCCATCGCCTTTATGAAATCAGACATTCGTAACGGTGGACCGTCGACGAGTTGCAGAAGTTTTTGAGCGAGCTACATCGATTGAGATGGAAATGAGACATAATGAACGAAGTAACTGTCGTTATTACGTTACGAAACGGTTTTACGAGTTCTTGTTTCTCGGTAAATGAAGAGGTAGCAGAAAATACGATGAATCATCGTAGACGTTGTAAATTCGGTAAATTCCTTCATCTTAAAGAACGATTTCAGTATTCAGCAGGCACTTGCAAAACGCGGATGTCACCTTGAATCTCACTGAAAGTAACGTTTTACGGTTCGTATAAACAATATGAATTTCAATGAGTTCGTCGAGTTGGCACAAAGTTTGGACAATTATTCACTATGTAACATCGCTTGGATCTGGCTGCATAACAAATAAAAGGAGAAGATTCTTTGGTAGACGAGACTCGAAACGAGGACATCGATGTCACGAGGCGTACGACGCGGAGAATTTTCAAAGCTCGAATATCGCTTCTGCCTGGCACAGAGTCCCTTTGGCGAATTTGATTTAACTTCCAGAAAATCTGCTTGAAAAATCACAGAAAACCGTTCCATTTCGCGAAGCTTTTACGCCGATCTTAAAGAGGCTCAACTTTTCCAGCCGTCCAAATAATCGTCCGACTTTCGAGCCGGTACCAAAAGACATCGACACTTAACCATCTGCTCTGTTATATCATCTACCTTCGCTACGTACGTTTCATAGAAGTTTGAAATAGAAAAAAAGTCGTAAAACGCAAAGTTCTACCCATGCTTTCAACCGCAAAAACGAAAGAAGAATATAGGGGACGTAACAAAGCTTTAAAAGTAGAATTAATTTCCAAAGTGGAAGATTCCGAAAATGGAAATCCGTGGCTGTACTTATAATGGAACCAGGTTATCGATCGAAACATTCGTTCGTCCCAGTGGCGCCTAATCGTAATTTCAAGAAAGATCCACGTAAGATTCACGTAAAACTTACGTCGACGTGAAAAGAAAATTCGCCTCGTCGCGTCGCATCGCGTTGTATCTACTAAAGGGTTTTCGCAATGATGAAAAAGTCAAAGAGAAATAGGCGCCGCGCGAGCAAGTTCGAAAGAAGTTCGCGGAAAAATCAAGGAGAACGGAAGTCTTCCGGGAAACGAGGCGTCACGAAACCACACCCGCCACGGATTCCAGAAATATTCATTTTAATGGTTGATATAACGCGGATATTGGTTACCGTCGAAACGGTACGTGTCCGGAATTCCGGACACTATCACACGCCGCACGGAATATACGATATAAAAGGCGGTATTTGAAATCGGGACCGAGCGAAAGCGAAATATCCCTCTGAATGTTCGCCGACTATCGCTGCCCGTTTACCTGTCAAACGCGAACTTTCATCCACGACGATTAACTCCGTCGACAAAGAAAGTTTACTCTTTCGTTTTACTGTTTCCCGCGCGACTCAGTTGCTACTGTAGTTACTAAACTTTACATAAACGCCATGAGAATGTTTTTCGCCTCTTTACCACTTGACTTCTTAAGTTAAAAAAAAAAAAAAAAAAAAAAAAACGATTGATTAATCTGTATGACCTAGGAGAACGTTGCTTGTGCTTCACGATACGATTTGCAATATTTGCTTGGTATTTTTTAGGAAAATGTTCTGCTTAACGATTGTTTAACATGAAAATAATCGTTAAATACCGAATCGTTAAATACATAGTTAGCGAATCTGTCAGAATGACGGATTTCAATTTCCTCTCTTTTTCAATTACCGGGTATATGCAGATGTTTTTGATAAAATTGATATGAACTTTTATTGAAATATGAATATATTCTGCCGTTTTATTTTCCTCATACAATTTTAATTAGAATTATTTATATAGTGTGCAGTTACGTACACACGAGGGATCTAAAATAATTATTTCGAAAATTGAATAAAGTCGCGTGAATATGAATGACGTGTTTTTAAAACGCTTTTGTCAAAAGATCGGAAAATGTTTGAATTTGACAACGTATTATTGGAAACAACTAAAGTTAAAGGTATGAAATTAATTCACACATTTAACGCTTCGATGAATACTGTAAAAAAACTTATGGTTACTCTAACCAACTCACGAGAGAAACGACGAAAGCATCGTGTCGCTAATCATCCACGAAAATGTCGTTAGTTTGCCGGATACAGGCAATGGAAGAAAGAATCTCGGGGAAAATATTGAATTTATTTTTTTCGATGCAGTTCGTTTCAACCGCGGCGAACTTCTTATTCAAATGGAGTCGCGGATCGTGCATTGAATGCAAATGACCGAGACATAACGCGATAGGGGCTTCGGTTTCTCTTTTTCTCCCTCTGTCTTTCTGAGTAAGAGATGCACGCGCGCGCGCGTGCGGAACTTTCAGTCAAGTTATGCGGGGCGAAGTTTTAACGAGAACTCCCACGATTCCGACGCCTATGGGACGCTCGGAAAAGTTAGCTTTTGACGCGGTAGGTAGCACGTGACGAATTCAAATCAGCCATAAATACTTACGGCAAACATACCGCGACAAGTGAAGGGAAACTCACGTGTAAAATAAAACATTAGAAGGGCAACGAGATAGTTAGGAAGAATGTTATCACGTTATCCCTCTCCTTCGTTCTCCCTTTCGCGTCCACATTTATCTCTTTTCCCCTTTAGTCGACATCGCGAACTTCGTATAAACTTGGACTAGTTTCCCATCCAGTTTGGTAAATACAAATTGCTAGACGTTGGCGCACGAACGAAAGAACGAAAATCATTACGCGGCGGAAAAAGGATCGATTAATTTCCCTACGCGATATGTCCAACGAAAGGACGAGCAGGGAACTATGGTCGTTCGCTAGGTTTTAGGCACCGTTAGCTTGCAAGTCGGATGGTTCCATCAAACTACAGAGAGTACACTAACTATAGGA
This sequence comes from Bombus terrestris, assembly GCF_910591885.1. Taxonomy (NCBI): domain Eukaryota; kingdom Metazoa; phylum Arthropoda; class Insecta; order Hymenoptera; family Apidae; genus Bombus; species Bombus terrestris. The sequence continues at coordinate 15,061,056 of NC_063270.1, read as the reverse complement.
TTTTTAGTTTCCAACACGGTTCAAAGGGAGGAACGATCGATGTGCAACTCGCAGAGAATTCCCAGTGGTCCCAGGGCTCCTTCTGTGCACAGTTACCGGCTAAAAGCAACATAGCTGCCCCGAGAAAGTTTTCTTCATTTTTAACAACACCGAGAAACAGAAGAAACGCATTCGAAAGTTGGAAACGTCTTTGGCGCTTACTCGTGACTCTCGACCAGTCTCAGGATCGGGAAAAAAAAATTTCTTAGCCAAAGAACCGCCCCTTCCTCGGTGGATAAACGATTTATCGATGCGTCCTTGTCGGACGTAGTAACTCGAACGTAACGGCGAAAGATCCAAAAGCTTTCGAACGGTCGATGTACAATTTCGATGCTCGTTCGCCAGAGTTTCCTCGATTATCCGAACGACGATGTAAATTGCCTTTACATTACGCCGGAAATTTAGCCCCGCTGGCTCGCAAGTTTATCCAATATCGTTGAAGGAACGAGGGATTGAAGTTGCCAGGAGCTCGGTTACCGCACGGCTGAACGGCGCGCCTTGCAAGACTCGAAAATTGCCTTCGTTAGTTACCCGACCACTCTTTCGATGGCCCCCTTTAAAATAATAAGACTTGCAAAATTTGCCACGGTGCATGACCCGACCACGTTCCGCTTACATAATTCCTCAGAATCGTTCAATTTCAGCTAGTTCACATTGTTTTACGACAAATATTCTATTTTCTAGCTTTTGCGCGAGATCCAGAAAAAAGAACAGGTGAACGTTTTTTCACTGCAATGTTGGATTGGATCGTCAGAATTTTATAAATGGGTACGTACATGCGAATCATGGTTTCAAAAAGGCCGAGAAGAATTATGGAGCGCCAAGGTTAAAACGCAAATATACTGACCCATTTGGTCCGTTTGGCGCGGTGCCAAGCGACGAGGTACGCGAGACCAGGTTAATTTTTAATTTACTCGCGAGAGAGGGACAATCCTGACAGATTAAATCGAGAGACTCGGCAGGATTTGTCGTGATTATTTTTACGATGGCCAAGTGTGGCCCAATGTACGGCAATTTCGATCGTTACAAGCTCAATTTTTCCATGGACAGAAAAGGGACAAGCTCCGTTTTATAGCAATTTAATTTATTTCCACGCTTGACGGTATTTCAATCGACGTTTGACAATCTTCGTGAAACGATTTCTATGTTGCGCAAAACCGAATCAAAGCGAAATCGAGTAGACTGACGTGAAACGTAAAGAAACACTAAAAAAGAATGAACACTCACCATGAACTATTAGACTGATAACAGCCTCCGGCATGCTGCGGCTGTTCACCAAGCAAGTGTACTCTCCGGTGTCCTGTGCGGTGACCGGATGGAACTGGAGCGCGTAGTTTTTCAACGACAACGACACCCTGTTCTGATGGTTCCATACGATGGTAGTGTTGCTGCTGTACTCAAGCAGCTGCATGCTGTTAACCCGCCATTCGAGCATCAGTATGAGAGAATTCTCTGTCACCCCTGGACAATTCAGCGTCACGTTTTTCCCAGCCTCGACGACCATCTCTCCCACCATGGAATCTGGAAACAGAGACATTGTTCGTCCATCACGTCGTGGCCGTTATCGCGAGAATAAAAAACAAAGAAAGCTAACTCTATCCGTGGACTGTGAGGATCTACACGATCGGGCTGCGTCAGGACCATTTCGCCAGAGGTCAGATAAAACGAGCTTCCTTTCCACGCTTTCTACTCTGGACGATTCTTATGACCGTGACCAGTCGTCTCGTGTCGTTTCAAAGTTTCAACATTTCGCGAGTTCGGCAGATATATTGATGCGACACGGTTACGTTAACGAAGTTAAGCACAGACAATGGATTTATGTTGCTCAAAGTAATATCACATCGCGTTTCCTCGTGTAAATTAACGATGAGACGATCTTTACATTTCCAGTATTTTCTATTTATTCATTTTTCAATTCGAACGTGTATCTTGCAAGGGTATGAGCATTTTGGAGAGACCTATTTCGTGGTACTCGACATTTTTTAGGAATCTGAGACTGTTGTTTGAAATTTTGTAGAAGTTTGAGCGTTTGGCGATGCGTACATACGATAAGTTTAGTTCTATTTTGATCAAATGACTATTATGACTAGGGATGACTATAATGACTATAATGACTATGGGATGCTGAAGATAGTTGTTTAGTTTTCCTATTGATTCTGTTTTCGACCGATTAATGCGTCTATGGGGCGAAAATAAGGGAAGAGAAAGTGCGTACCTAAGTATAGGTATTTTGCATTGACCAGGTTTGAGTTTTCCTGCACTCAGTTACCTAACTTGGCTTTAAAACCACCTGACTTGTAACTATCAACCTACAATTAATTCAGCTGTCACGAAACACACGATGGAAAGATCCGACTGTTTAGATGAAACCATCTTGCAAATTTTCTCTTCCGAACAATTTGATTCTCCTTCGTTAGGACAGCAAGGCGGTACAGGACGCGTAACCAGCGACATTCGAGCAGATTAAATGCAACGAGACGGATCAAATGGCAACGACTGCACTTTCTTGAAACGGGCGCGGGCGCTAAGCGCGCTTCCGCTCGGTGTCTCTCGCGTTACGAAGCAATTTCGAGTCAAACTCCCTGGCAAAGAGTCCAATTAGCTCAACTGCTCCCTGTTTTCGGATAGTCCTTGCGACGCTGATTCTGTGTCGGTACGGAGCCCGCCAGATCTCGGAACAAAAGGGACACGCCGCGATTTGAATTTACGAGCTACGTGTTCGAATTGAGACAAGGTCAACGCTAATGCCAATCTTGCAACGACGTAGACGGTAGGTTACATTAAACGATTGTATTCTTGATTCGAAATTGTACTGGTTACGGATTTACTATGTTTAAGACGAATTACGGTGCCCTTCTATCTTGGACATTCATTACTTCCTTTCATTGACTTACATTACTTCCACCATTCATTTTCGTTGATGACAGGCAAAAACAGCAAATTCGATCGTAATAGCAGAATGGTGTACTGCGTTGCAAGATGATGACAAATTACGTAGTATAATGTTATTGCTGTACTGCGGATGTTTATGCAAATATGTAGGTAATTTCATGATCCCATAAAAAAGTAAGACTGCTTTAAAGACCTGTTCAGCTTTTTTAATTTTACAATAAGCAGTTTATTTGGGTCACTTTGTGTGTTTACGTATATCAGCATTCTGTAGATTCTTGTACTTGCAACCCTCTCATAAATGCATAATCACGAACGACTGTAATTTAATTATCATAGTCAAGGATACTAACCGATTTATAATTGCCAACGTCTATAGCCCTATCTTCCTTTCTTCGTAATTAACTTCTTTTCCAAATTCTCGATTGTCTTGTTTCAAGTTTGCTGCATTTCACGCAAAAGGTAATATGGCGCTCTTTCTTGTTGCTACTTTCAACGACTTTCATTAATGTTCATCGGTAGCGTAGCAAGAGAAAACAATTTGATCATAGCGGAAAATAAATGAAAGGATAACGTCGATATACAACAGTCGATTCCTATCTCCCTTCCTTCGTGCAGTAACTCCCCTCCCTTAAACCCTCGAGTTTCGATAACGATCCAGCTAAACATCGGTTATCTTCGAGCCAGTGTGCATACTTCGATTAACCGTAGTAATCGCGGCGCGGCTACGGTCTATTATTTCTGCCCACTGTTTCCCTTGGCCCTAGTTACGCGGATTCCAACAAGAAGCCGATCAATTAACGGTATTGGAACGGCAGTTTCCATATTTCTCAAGTTTCGAGGTCGTGTTCGTCGTAAGCAGAAAAGAGAACGACGAATTAAAACTCTTGCTTTTCCTCATTTTAGACCATCGTCACGAACTTTCGTCTACGGCTTTCACATTTTTCACCGCCTTCGCCGTTCGACGAAATTTCTGCGCGGTTTTTTTCATTTTTCGCGAATGGCTCGCCACGATTTCGAGCCACGGTGGCTCCATTGAATCAGCGAGCGATTTTTCCAGCGTGTGAAAAAAAGAGAGAGAAGAGAGGAAAGAGAGAGAGAGAGAGAGATAGCGAGGTAACGGAATAGTATCGAATTGACCGAGCGGCTAGGGGGATTGGTTCGATCGCGAAATCGCGTTCTTCAAAACCGAAAGGCCGTTATGACGTGATTCACGAAACGATTCCATCTCCAATCTTTGATAAACTGGACCGTGAGCGTGCGCTGTACGAGCATTCGGTTCACGCGTATTCATACGTGCATAAAGTGCAACTTAGCCCATGTCGACTCTGTAAACCCATTTCTGGTTTGTGCCGCTGTTCACCTCTTTGTCCAACTCTCGCTCCGCACCGCTATTTCTGTCTCTGTTTCTTCGTCGTACGTTCGATACTCTACCATACACACCACTGATCGTATGTAGTATCCGTTCAATCCTCTTTTCCAGTGACGCAGACCGATTTTCTCCGGCATAGCCAGCGATCAACGACCACCCAATGGTTCTGCGAATTTGGTTGAACTTTGACCATCCGACATTCCGCATCGATTCGTAGTTCTGACCGGAAGTTACGATGGAAATTACGTCGAGACGACTTTACTATAATTTCATCGGCTGCATTATAACTTTGGTACACCAATCAGCTTGCTACCGCGTTTCTGCTAATCGCTAAACGACCGAAATAGAGCTTCCGATTATTTCAAGGGACGATATCGAATTTCGCGTTCTTGTGATGCTTCGTAGAATTTAAAGAAAATGAGAATTCCGATTCTCGGTAATTCTGCTGTTGCTGATGCACATGTTGCGTTCTATCGTTATTACAGGCTTATCGGGTAACCGTAGTTACGTATACAAAGAGAAAGCTTCACTATGTATATGTGATATTTTTTCATCTTTCTATGTTAATCTATATGCTTGTGTTTGCGAAAGAATTTATAATTATAATCTACTTCCTCGGGATAGTAATTTCTCATACGTTTCGTATCAGTAAAATAAAGCGAATTGTTTAAATTTCTTACGGTTTAGAACGATTGTTAGTTGTCAATTTCACTATATTCATTTATATTTTAACGATTCCGAGTGCATCTATACCTTAGAATATATGTTAATATACGTTAAATAACGGATCGAAAAATAATATTAAAAAGTTTCTAATCCTCTTCAAGCATCCAACTCTAAATATGTATTTTCTCAGGAAATAACAAATAAAAAGAATTATAAAGAATAAACCCGAGGAATACGCCGCGTATATTCCGCTTTCTACTACTTGAATCAATCCGTGCTTCAACATCGGCATCCAAGAGCTCAACGTCCTATACTTCTTCTTTCATTCTAAAACCAGTTTTTCCGACATACTTTGCACGAACATCCAGAGCTATTCGGCGCTCGTGCGGACAGCTTCGGCTTTGGGTTAAACGCGTTCCTTCTCTTCCCATCTATGACCAGTTTCCGTCTTTCAACGTTCGGGGCTTTTCGTCGATTCGAGGAGAGCTACGGGAACGTGCATCGGAGAAATGATGTCCGTCCGTGCAGCTGTTCCAAGTGCTGGCCGATCGAGTGAGGGAAACGAGACGATAGGGATAAAGTGTCGTATGCAGCGTGCAAGAATATCGTCCGTGCTGGGACGAACGGAATTACAGGCGCTCGTGTCGCACGTCCATACGGACCGATCGTAAAAACTAGGAACAATTGCAGCTGGCTACGAGAGTTCCATGATTCGCTGCAGGAAAGTGTATAAAGGAAGATGAAAACACAAATGTTTCTCGCCTGATTTGAAATTCTAGAAATATTTACGCTGCTGTTTAAATATTTAAAAAAGGAAACGCTTGATTAGGTCTCGTAAGTTTTGTCGCTTCTTTGCTAAACGTTTGGTATAACATTCAATTATCGATATTTTCTCTGTAATTCTTCTTTACCTTTTAATGTCTATTTCTATGCGAAATTCACAACGTATACAGTGCAGCAAATATCCACGACTTGGTTTTCTGTTGCTACTTTTTCACCATTCTGTGAATTTCCTCGAAATGTACTCTTATCAAAGATCAAATATTAACGAGGAAGGTCTGAAAACTAAAATTCCTTGAACTGAAAAAATCGACACGTTTCATGTGTATTATGGACTTTAAATTGCGTATATTTTTTTAACAAAAGAATTGTTAATATGGGTGCTACTCTCTGTGCTGTATAGAGTATTATGTTTTTTCAATATCGAAACCGATATAACAACTATCCTGAAACCATTTAGCAAGAATATAATCCTTTCTATCTTCTCTCAAAAAGAAACGTTTTCTCGTTTAGCTCAATTTAAATATTTCAAATGTTGTATTCGCTTTTTCACTACAAAATTATTCCAGATAGCAATTTCTTTACATGCCCATGTAAAAGATATAGATCGCTCGCTCTACACTGCTTAAGAAAAATACGATCATTGCATACGTTAAAACGGCCGGATAAAATTTCTACCTGGATGGAGATCCGAAAGAAAGCGAATCACGCTAAATCCCTTTCCGAAGGAAGGAGTGCAGAGTCGGGCTTGACGTGCGTTTTCTTGTTTACTCCAAACCAAATTACGACGCGTAAAGGGATTTCCTTTAGTCGACGTGGTTCGCGAATAGCAAGGAAACGTTTGAAATTCAAGCGGTCGTGTCATAACCTTCCCTTAACTCGAAGCAGTTCAAACGGATAGAAACGCGTTCAAGCAAGGCGCACAAAGAAGTATATTAAACGATCCGAGTGAATCGAGACTGTGCCTCCATTATCAGGAAGTCGAGTGCCTTATTCCGTGATATATATTTTACTTGTGAAAAGGGGAGGCTGAGGGCGATACTAGGAAACACAGAGACTCGGGCGAAACAGGAAAACAAACAAGGAACAGCTCCTTTTGAAGGATCGCGTTATTCGAAGAGGAAAGGAAAGTTTTTGTCGGCCTAGCGCGTTTTCCACCTACTTCACGGAAGGCCATTTCGCGCGTAGGTTAACATAATGTAAAAAGTTTTCTCACCGGACACTTGGTAACACGCGCCTGCCACAGCATCATCGACGATGGTGCCATACAGACCGCCACCAGGAAGAAAATATAGCCGTCTGTCCGCGTGATCCCTGATCGTTCAACGACTGGGAATGGGATTCTGCACGCGATACGGCAGCCGCATCAAAGAAACGCCAACGCTTTATGAACTTGCGCCGCAACCGGGACGAAATGTTAACGTGGCTCGTTACTCTTTGAACTTCGTCAGAAGCGCGGCCATAAAGCGTTCGAGCGACCCGTTCTCGTGTCACCTACGTCACGTTATTAGACGACATTCTCGCCTGTTCTGTGACAGCGCGGCAAAAAAATCTACTACGCCACCGACGCTTGTCCGGAGTAGCGTCTGGTTTGTGGTATTCATCAACTTTGCGTCACATGATCTTTATTCGAACCTGCGAGCTTTACTTCGATAGAAAAGAATCGTTGAAAAAAGCTGTCCCCGATTTTCACTCGAGGCTACGATGAAAAATTAGAAAATATTCGACGAGCAGCTTTCTATCTTCGTAAAGATACATCTATCGTACCGGACTCTCATTACAAAGGGAAAGCAGAGTAGAGGAAATGAGCCGTGAATCAGGCGAGCTTCTCGAAATCAACTTTCCAAGCGATGAAATATCAACGGTGTTTAAAGCCGCGGAAATAGTACCGTGAGTCGTCGGTGTTTCAACCATTGCAGGAAGAAACGTGCCATTATGTAGGCTTCCGTTTCTGAAGCGAGAGACAGCACAGGGATGGAAAATGGTAACAGATATCGAACTGGGTGTACGGAGAAACGGAAAAGTTCAAGGGAACGGGTGGAATCGAGCTGAATGCGTCGGAGGAAGATTTCTTCCTATTTCAACTTGTTTCATTGTTTCTCAACGATCTATACCGTGTAATTAGACTGTTGTGAAATGGGTCTTGTTACGGTACCATCTGACCGCGGTTACTTCGTATAATCGCGCGAGGATACGATATCATGGAAATGTAGGCAAAGAAAATTTCAGCTCATTAACAAGGTCGCTGCTTTAATTGAATAGTTAAAACCAGCATTTTTAGGCCACGAGTTGGCGCGTTTTTTCCATAGAGGGGGCGAGATACGTAGGCGAGACCCTTCGACCATTCGAGTTCCCAGTACTTGGCGTAATTAAACGCAATTAGAGTTGTTATTTTTAAAGTCATCGCGTCTCTCGACGTGATTTCTCGGGGCCGCGAACACGTTGAACGAAATTACGCGTTCGATGCAGTGTATCCGACAGAGAAAACGTAGAGTGAAAAGAGGAGAGACGTTCCATTTTTCGCGTGCTTCGGCTAACGAGCGAGGCGGAGGACGCTTCGGACGCGATTTCTTCGTCGTTTTTCGTTCACGGATCACGGCATTTTATCCCCAGACAGGATATAGATCACGGTATTTAACCGACTTGCCCGGGTAAATGCAAATAAATAGAAAGATACGGATGCCGCGCCGTGTCGAGAAAGTATCGGGCAGACTCGTCGGGAGATCAGACGAAGAATGAGAAAACAACAAAAAGAAGCAGCGCAGCTATTCGATGGAAAACCGAGAGCGAGAAGAAAGGAAGAAGAAAAGAAGAGACGACAACTTCGTGTTTCCTTTCGCGCTATCGTTCCGATTAATCCGGCTTCCTCCTTAATTACATCGACGAACGCGGCTACGGAACGTGTCTCAACATCGAACTTTTCTCCTCCGTTCGCTCGGTTTCAGCAGAAATCCTGCACGCGCCGGAAGATCGTTCCAATTCTGAACGAATTGGTCGACTAACACGATCGAAATAGCACGTCCTTCCTCTCTACCTGTATTTTGTCAACTTAATTCTCAACCATCCTGTAAACGATAGCATTTTTATGAATTAACCAGCCAAATGTCACTAGATACTATGTCCTTCCGACAGTTCTAGAGCATTAACCGATCTTCTCTAAAAACGGAATCGTGTACCGATCTTGACCAAGGTAAGAATCCATCGCCATCTAGAAATTGAATTTCATCCCCTTTCTTCGCGTAGCCGACCGGTTCGCCAGCGTAAATTAATTTACGCAAATCTTCTGTGGGCATGAATTTTTCCAGCACTAATTTCCCCAGGAGCCAGCACCACTCCACGGGATGCAGTCGCACGGCCTTGGCAAGCCGTTACCACGGTAATTACCTTCCTACCTTCGTTCTGCTCGGCCTTTTTGTCTCATAACCAAGTAACTATCTTAATTGCTTTCGCTTTCCTGACTCTAGATACGTCTCTACGCTTACCCACCTCCGACCCTTCGAATCCCTCCACGTTTTGCCTTCTGCCACCCCTTAATTTAGCTCCCTCTTCCCTTCGGTATCGCTGTTCATTCCATCTGTGATTTGTGCGGTTTCGTTTCGACTCTTTTAGTTCGTGATATTCTCTGGCCACTTTGCTGATTGTTCTTGTCTTTGATTCTGAACGATTCCCCTTGTCTTTCTAGCAAGATTTCTCGCTCCTTGCTCGCAGACAATAATGCCTGATCGCTCGTGCGACACGGCTCCGTGACAATCCTCTCGAGGGAATATCGAACGAAACCAGTCGTTCCGCCAATTTTCACGCTGTTAGTCGCCACTGCGTTACCCGGCATCTCGTTATTCCGCTTTCTGCTTAGAAAAATCCCCTCAATGGCACTCTGACGCTCTACAGGGGTGACAAGCTTGATAATTATCACACTTCTACTTATCGGAAAAGATATCGCAACAGTATCGCTTTGCATCGAAGCGTAAGGAAAAATGAAAGATTATCGTCCACTTTCATGCAAAATTCACGACGACTTCATTTATATCTCGAATTAATGAGGAATTATTATTAAAGATTAAAAAAAAATTCAGAATCTTATTACAAGTTTTTCCATTTATCATATACGATTCGATTACTCACAATCTGACTTGACTCTAGAACAGGGAACGTCCCAGGCTATATAATACATGTAATATCGCATGATCGTGTATGTAAACAAACTTCACGCGAAAAGAGGCACGCGTTCACACCACGATGAAAGCAGCACGAAATGAGCAAGATTTTCGTAACTCTTTCTCAAGCAGCGCAGTCGTTGGCTTAGCTCTGCCTAAAGCGATCTCGTTGCTCCAACCGAGCGTGGCTCGTTCGTGGCACAGGCTCGCCACATTTTGCAGAATGTCATTATTTCAGAGAGAGCGTTTGTTACTCGCGACTCGGGACCGCCTGGGCTTCTTCACACCGAAGTGTTTACTCGAAACTCACCGTTGAGGAACCGAGTGGCGACCGCGGTCCCCTTTCACAACCCCGCTACCCCTTTTCAAAGGAATGATTTTTTAAAAATTCTTCGCCCGGGGTTGGAATTCGTTAAAGTTGTCACGAGCCTGGCCTGTGATACTTGCCAAAAGAGGTTACAGGAAAGTGTGTTTTTTCGCCCTCACCCCACGTTCTGCTTTTCCTCTTTATGCCACCGCTACATCTCTGGGTATTTCAAGCAGCACGACCGCAAAATTGGACAGACCATTCTGCAACCCCTGCCCGCACACCAGAGTGTTTCCACTCACTAATCTGGCCAGCTTTTCCTCTGTACCATGAGCATTGCGGAATTTACCGTTTACCACATGCTAGAAAACTGGTGAGTCATCGACGAAATGAAAAAATTATTCTCTGCTTCGAAGACGCGTACGCGACCGAACACTGTCACGATCATTAAACATCTTTACTACGACAGTTGGAATTTTGGACGTGATTGGGAATTTTTGCAAGTGATTGAGTTTCATTTGCTAGAAATGCGTGGAAGCTTGAGAATTGAAGATTAGGAGGTGGAGAAAAGGTACATGACCACATTCGTGGTTTGGGACAAGAGTAACTGAACCGAGTATTGTAAAATAATATGAAAAGGGGAATTTTGAATAACCATTTATGGGAGTTATTTATGGGAGTTATTTTTGAATAACCATAGTGATGGGATATCAAACGGTATAGTCAACTAGATAAATCCAGTGCATCATAGGACGCGAAAAAGGAGTGTGTGACCATCCAAGCTTGGGGGTTGAGGTGTTCTGAAAATATTCGTTTTGTTAGAAAGTGATCGCGAGAAATTATAAGACATAGAAAGAGAGAATTGAACGAGAAATGCGTGTTCGAGTTAATTCTTGAACCTGCACTAGATACAAACATTATTTTCCCTCTGTTTATCTATGATATTTCTCAATCTTTTGTGTAATTTAGCAATTATTATAATTATTGTGTAATTTAGCAAGACTCATTGTAAAGCAATCGTCCCACTAAACAAAGAACAAATTTTATTTCTCAATGTTATATTATGTGACACTATTGCTGCTTAGAATTGTTTCAATATATTTAATTATATTTATCCTAATATATCTACAACAGAAATTCTTATAGTAATGTGTAATAAAATCAACGATCTCATGAATGATTGTGACCGTGATATTTACAAAGTAAATTCATCGATCACAATGTAATTGGTATCGAACAATGTTTACTTAGTCCGGTTTCCGAAAGACGATGGAACTTCCGAGCAAACGAATGGATAAGACTCTCTTAGATCTATGAGCGATTTCCGAATCGTTCGTGGCAGGTAATACGTAAACTTCTCCTGGTTTAATTGGCCGCTTGGTCAAGCTGTCTCGTTAATTACCTCCCATTTAATTAGCGTCTACTCTCTTAGAGGGTAACAATAGGCAGGCTCTCGCGAGCTTACTGTAAATCACTGACTTTGGATGCTCCAGCAATTCGATACGCTTCCCTTCTTCGTTCCTATCCACGAACCGGACGAGACTTCTCGCGCAGAGAGTCGATTAGTATGTCGCTTCGTCTGATGCACTTTCGTGTCTTTGTTTGTCCGGAACCGTTTTATACAGGAACAGTTTACAAAACTTGCTTTAGTCTCTTTCCATCGCGACTATTTTTCTCTTTGAGCTTCTCGATGTCGGACAAATGTAAGTTGAACACGGGTCAATGGATATTTCATTGGCAAAGGTTTAGTTTACGGAGCAATCGTTGTCGTTATAGTAAATTTTCTACGATTTTCGATGGATTGTTGGAAAATAGAAAAGAAATATTTCTTTCTCTTTAGAAAATTTTTCGTATTATTGGATTGTCCGAAAAGTTTATAGCGAGATTTATGAAAAATTTGAAGGCAACGTATCTTTTCTAAAATTTGTATCTTATTCGATCACATATAGTTCGTTTCTGGTGACGTCTCCTTCGTGTATCAAACAGATTCATTTTATTAAAATCGTATTCCTTTAAGTACTCCTTCCAAGATTTCACGTTATTCCATGTGAATTGTTGGATTTAAAATTTTTTAGCGTTTAATTGGCCTCATGGTAGAAATGGAAATAAATGGTTATTAATTATAATATAAAAACTACATTAAACAGAATCGAATATATCGACTATCGTCTGATATCGGTTTAATAAAAAACGAAAGCTTATTAATTAATCAATTCGATACATATTACAGTATTTAAATAAGTATTTAAATATTTGACTGAAAGATGAATATAACGCAGAACATATTCATTACAGAAAATGCTACGAAGTTCCTGGAAAATCTAGTACATTTATGTTTCTTTCATGTTTTTTTTTAATTTCCTCTTATCTTAAATGGCAAAAGTGAGGGGATGAATGTGCGAAAACAACCAATCATTAAGAAATGGAATTCCAGCGTCGTTGCCATGGTTAAACGAATCGAGGATCACGAACAGCATTTTCTCTACCAAGGTCTATTCGATTCCCGTTGAAAAACGAAACTGGAATTGCGTGGTTCGCGAGATTCCGATAGTCGACGCTCCCGCTAATGGATCATTCGGTAGAAGACAAAATAAATGGAACCAGCCCCCTTCGTTTCCCACAAATGGAGGTTGCCTCGTTCGAGACGATGCCTTCGTGTCTAACCATCTGCCTGAGATGTCCGTGTTGGAAACCCGGCACGCAGCTTTCACCGAGCAATTTTATACGATATCGTTCACCTGACTTAAGGAACAACCGTATAAATCACGTTTCTAAATAGCCAAGTACTCGTCGTTTACAGCGTCTCCCTTCCACTTTTATATTTCATTTTTAAACAGCATGGCCACGCCATATTATTTTTATATACGGATACGTGCTATTTTATATATTTTTTATTTTATCTCCACCAACGAAACACGATACCTCGTTACCAATCTTTCGACACTCTCTAATTACGTGCAAATATTTGCGAACCGTCGTTCGATAAAAATTTTATCTCTCAAAATTGTCGAGAGCTTGATGTATACGGAGGAGAACATAAATATTTTCAATGCACTGATCGATGATCAACTACGACCTCGATCTCCACGATCAGCCATTCGTCGGCATATTTTCGTGGCAAACGCGCGAATGACGCGTAACAAAAATTTAATGAAAGATAAAAATTTCATCGGTCGCACGTGTATTATGTAAACTGGCCGATATAAATCAAAACCGGTTTGAAACCACGATAATTACGGGTCGCGTGCTTCGTCGAGTGTACACGCGCGGCTCTCTTCCCCTCTGTCATTTTTCTCATCCGCGAACAAGGACAGCGGTAATTACGCAACAACGAACGAGGGAGGAAAGGAGGAAGAGACGATATAAGCGTCGTTTCATCGCTGCGGCGATAACCACCCACTGATCCTGCCTGCCGATTGCGTCAAAACGAATCATCCAGGAAGTCGCATCGTTTATCGAGATTTCCGTAGTCTACGATCGAGCTTTCGTTAACGTGCCATTCGGAGGGCGCGAAAAATCGAGCGAACGATACACACGCGCCTCGCACGCGTGTTTTCGCACTTTTCTCTGTGTTAGCACACGTGCTCTAATGGATTTACTCGCGATTTTCAACACGATGGGAGTTACCGTATATCCTGTTGTTTTTAGAGACTTGGAGAATGCATTTGGCTTGAAAGTTGACCAAACTAGAACGTAGCTGCAGTTTGTGCTACATGGAATTGTTTTATTCTCTTTATTAGATCTGTGTTATCCGAAATTATTAACGTGTAAAGCTTAAGCAGATTTTATCAGTGACGAGGCTTAACGGAAAAAGGCAATGGATTATATTAACTGCTATTGACGCCGACCTTTAACCTTTTAGGTACGATGCGCTATTATAGTGGCTTTCGCGGATATCATTTTGATACGCCAGTGTCAGATATCAATTGTTGCTTTTCGTTAAAATAAATATACCATTACTACATGCTCTTTATAACATGCCGATCCGTATTCTTCTAATTTTTTAGAATCTTCAAGCTCAAAATATCGCTTCGAAATAGAAAACCAAGAGCCATTTGTAAAAACACTATCGCGCCATCAGTGTGAAAATTATGACGTGCGTCTATGTGTGGTACCGTGCTTTGATATATATCACACTCAATTGTATTGTTAATTATAAAAGTTCAAGTATATGCATCACATCTTTAAGTAAAATTATAATTTAATTATCAAAAACTTCATTCCAATGTGCTTGCGTAGAGAACAGCATTATCCCTCACACATTGCAGTGCTGTATCGTTTACGCGTAATTCGCGTCGAACTCTGCCGTACAGAGAAACAACCCTGCACAACATTTAATCGTACCTAAAAGTTTAAACGAAAGCTTTTATCATTATGGAATTGAAAATTAACGAAGATCAGTCAATTTTAGTTATTTCCATAAAAAAAGTAGTGTACGCAGTTTGATTGGAAAGTAACGGGTTTCGTGCCCTTTTAAATGTAATTACTCTTTATTTTAATACTAGAAATTTCAAATTTCATAAAAATGTCATTATCTCGTCGTAACGAAGATATTGCTATCGCATTAACAACTGTGTCAAGAATACTTTAGTGATCATAAATATCATTTATTCTCGTTCAGAGATTAAAAACTCGAAAATGGTAAAGTAACTCGCCTTCACCGGCGATAGGTTCACACCCTCAGTGCTATTATTATTTTTTCATCAAATTCGCTCTTAAATCACACGATTGTTTTTATCTATAATCGATTTTTTATCGTCAATCGGCCATGTAAAATAGGATAAGCATTCCAGGTGAACGAAGGCAATGTCCCTCATCGCGTGTAACGAAAAATCAATTTGAGACCTCGATACGAGTCTGAAATTAGGTACACAGAGATAATGAGATGAGAGTGTCGGTCAAGTGTCGCCTGGCTTTTGTGCATTCTTTATGATAGAATCGAATCGAACGTCGACTCGATACGTTGAAACCACTTGAAAATAATTGGCATATTTTCGTCGATCCTCTACATTGTCAGAGGATTTTTTTTCTCTCATGCGTTTCTCGAGAACAAAAATGGTTATTAATTATTTAATTAATTATTATCCGTTTCGTATAGGTACGTGATATTAAACATCCAATCTGGACGATTTTTCAAAACTCCGTTGAAATTATATTCGCATAGCTTTAGTTCTACAACTGCTTGGTTTTGTTTAAAGATTAAAGATCTCTTGTACACGAGCATATTTCTGTTGTAATTACGTATACTATGTATGACTTTATATGGCTAGGCCAAATAGCTAACGTAACGAGACACGAGTGTTCGTGACACGATAATTTGAACCAAGTCCGCATTTTCCAAAAATCGTCGACGACAATTATGATTGAAATTGTTTCGGAATAATCAAGGTTCTTTGTAATATCGGATATATTCAATATTTTATCGCAATTAGTTCTGATCGTACAATTTGGCTACAGCTGTAAATATCATGTGTATGTGTATGTTTGTGCATTTATGAGAAATTAAAAAATGGAAGATATACAGGATATGCGTAATATTGCACTATATGTGTAAAATATTTAAAGTAAAGACCTTTTTATAACATTTAATGGCCGACGCAAATCTCTAGTTAAGTAGCAGAAAGAAATGGTTTCCTTTAGTCATGTTTATATAAATATGAATTTGCATGATCACCCGCAGTCTAATTGTAAATCTTCGTTACTAATACCATGTTTACATTAATATATATTACCGTCACGTATAAAGTAATATTTTATCTAAAAATTGCAAAATGTAACGGTATATGAACATATTAATATACATTTCATAATATTTTCATAACGTTTAAAGTGTGATATCTTTTAAAACAAACGTCCGAATCGTTTCACGAAAGAGTAATTTCGCGAATCCGTTTCAAAATCCATTAATTTTCTACTAAAATAAAACTTTCCACGAATTTCTTATCGAAAGAGTCGAAACAGCCACCGATTCTCCTAGCTCTTGTCATATTTTCTCTATAACCTCTGCATGAATTGATCACGCGTGTGAAGGAATATTATTGAAACGAAAGAAAATATCTTGGAGTTCAAGCTTTTGGTTTAATAATTTTGCCAATTAAATTATTCGATTATTTTAGTATTAAATTATTTTTGCAAATTCCGTGTAACGGCGAAAAGCTGTTGGCGATGTAGCTGACGCTTGAAACGCAATGGGTTAAGCGAGGAATTGCTGCAATATCCCACAGCTCTCTGGAAGATCGTCGACACCTGTCTACTTAGCCCCTGTCCGCGATTACGTGACCAACTTGGTTCCCGTGCCGCGTGTTCGGACTTTCGCTGCTCCGTACGAGCGAAATCTCATTTCGATCTAGCTTAGTCAACCACAGGAAGAGGAGGTGAGTTGCAACAGACTAGATGGAGTTTCCGCGTGGCGTCGCGCATATAAGTTTGTATGTAAATACAGTCGGAATTCGAAATTGTTAACTATAAACCGTGATGAGACGAATAGAATAGAGCGGGATGAGCGAGCTCCGATCTGGTTCGTTGAATGCCGCAATTCTGTCGCACGATTCGCCACAGAAGAACACGTACGTCAGAGGAAACCCGCCTGCGGAGTTACGCATGAAAACGGAACGCCAAATCGAAGAGGAAACAGAAGATCAAACAATCACGAATGGAACGAAGAGGATGAATCGAAATCTTGTCCGGATGAGTGAGCGTATGTAGCGTTGGTAACTCTGTTACATAAGTGATCGAGGTTAAAGTTTGCCAGATTCAGCAAACTTCTTCCCCGCACGCAGCCGACACACGTTCGATGCTTTCCCACACTCTGGACGCGCGCCGTACCGACGTTGTCTACATCGCGTGATGGATCGTGACGCGCGTCGGGGACATCGATCGATACCGTGTCGATAACACGCCGCCGGATATTACGTGTCGACCGGGAAAATTAACGGTTTTAATGGAGGTCGGCGAGAATTTTCCGCGCCAATGGCTTAACTTTGTGCTGCAAGGTTATAGATTCGAATGAAGTTTCGACTAGCACCGTACACCGACCCTTTGTGCCGGCACTTATCAAATTTGTTGCGATCTGGAAGTTTAATGCCGTTGTAAATGGCTGTTGGACGCCACGCTTAACCGCATAGGGGAGAATTCGGCCGCGATCCAGATACCGCAACCGCTTACAGTATGTGCCTTTAGATTGGGATTCGTTGCTCCGATAATTACAGATAGCAACGTCGAATACAATTTTGTTCGATCAAGTTGATCACGAATTCGTAGACATTTGCTATGAAACGTTAGGTTACATCGATTATAAGAAATGTCTTTGTATTACGATTTCGTACGTGTCTTTGACGCTTTGCGGGGTAAACTGGCGTCGCCAATGCAAACCCTCCTCACGACCATGGATCGTACGTGTGAAGCAGAAAGCGTATGTGTGTAGAGGGGAAATTGTTGGTCACGAATCGGTAGATATTTGCACGGTTGTTAAGGCCAGTTAATCAAGCGTCGCGAGGGATCTAATGAAAGGAAATGCGCCCTCTGAGACTCGAGCGGATACAATTTACGAATTTATCGATACCATTAATTCGTGGTTGGTGGCGTCGTTCCTGAAGTCAAATTTCCGTACCTAGTCGCCAGCCTCTCGCTTATCGATGGAAAATTAACTCTGGAATTGTATCGTCGAGCCGACTTCCCGCCATGAATATCGCTTACGGAGCAATTACCGCGTCGAACTCCTCTTCCTGTGGATCGAACGACGCGATGTCGATCGACTTTTCGCAGAAAAATTATATCGTATAACGATTATGGTTCTTGTGTACGATCTTGTGTACGATGTACGAGATTGATTCGACAGAAATTAATGCAGGCGCGTTAGCGAGCATTGGGAAAATAATGCAAGAAGCGTCGTCAAATTCGGCTAAAATGTTATTTGCAATCCTATTACCGACCACGTTTTATTCGCTTAGCGCGATTTATCGAATTATTAAATTCATGCGATTTCATTGAATCCATTACGATTTATGAACAGACATCCCCGCATTAGCGCGATCGCGTACCGTTATTGCGACATCTGTGTAAACGATTAAAAACGTGAATTTGTCCATTGGACACGTCCACCACACGCGACCTTTTCTTCCACATGCTAATTAATCATTTATGCGATCGTTAATTTCGTGCGAATTAACGGCGGGTTGGATTAAAAGTCCGGTGAATTCACGTCGCGTGTTCATCGTACAAAACACCTTTGTGAGGGCGTAAAATGGCCCGCCTTGATGAGAGAGGGTTGTTTGCACGAGACCCTATATAGTACATAGTATACAATACTGCTCATAATACTTTGGTCGATTTGTAGTAATACCGTGTGACTCTTACCAAGGTGTTCAAGTTAGCGATGAATTAATAACTAGGGGAAAACTCGCTATCTTCCGATGAAAGCACTAGATTATGAATCTAAATCACCTATCTGCTAAAAAATTACAATAATATATTTTACTGCTTGATAACAGAAGAGCTTCTATCAATGTGGAAATCCTTAATCCGTCTTATAGTTCAAAAATTAAGGAATCTAAAGACAAAGAATTTGTCAAGTAACAAGATAGTTTCATGAAATAGGTCAATTACAGAAACTAGTTTCAGTGTTGCAAATCGGCTTCAAAAACCGATTAAGATTTATAATGTGACTATGAGACAGCGATTATAAAGAATAGAATCATTTGTCCAATAATAATTTTCTAATTAAACTACATCTCGTCAACGATACAACAACGGTACAGATACCTTTGTACGACAATATCGCGCGTGGACGGGCCGTGCTACGACGATGTAATTAAAACAAACAATAACCGACGAATGTTTCAATTGGCAAGTTCCAAGATTGCTCTATTCGCTTGTTTCTTAGAGAGACGAAAGTGGTTTATCCAACGACGAAACTAAGGCAAGAGCCACTGTGTATTGCTACGTAGTCATTTTGCGAGCGAACAAAAGAGACAGGGAGCTACGTCGCCATTGTGCTCGACACTCGAGCCCTTTGACGTTTACCTCGAGCACACCGGATAACGGACAAATCCTAATTCAGTTGGGTCGAATTAATCAAATTACCATGACTCCCTGTTTCCTCTGCCTCTCTCGCTTCGTCTCGTCGCAGCTTCTCGCAGTTCGGATCTCCATCGAACACACCTCATCTTGGAATAACGGAGGGTGGCGAGTGCCAATAAACATTTGCTCGTCTTATAGAAGGCACTTGTACATTCTATTTAGATCGCCTGTGTTTATGCAAATTCATTTTATTCATAATTCAGTTTTATACATTATACACTTGAAGAAGTGGAATTTGAATAGAGATATCTCACTAGTTAAATATCAGTAATTGTGCATCGCACAAGAGGAGACACATTGAAAGGAATACGCAGGTCTGATTGACTACATTCTAGTAAAGCTTATCTTCTTCGATGTACTTTTTAAAATAAAGCACGCGTTATTTTCCTTATTAATCAAGATAAGCAAACACATGTATAAATTATATATACAACAAATTGCATAGAAGAGAAACATACAGAGTATGTCTCTTGCTTTCATGCCTCGAGTGCATTTTCTTTGAGGGACGTACAATATTTTAAAAATCTTATACATGTATAGTATATTCTTGCATATTACATGCATTCTCTATGCCATATATCAAAATAAATATATAAAAATTCCAAATCTGGTTGTACCATGCAAAAGAATCCATACTATTCTCCTCACCATAAAGTTCTCTTTAAAAAAGATACTACAACCATTATATTTTCTTAAAGCGTTAAATACAAGTCTCTGATTAGAAGATAGCTGTCGAAGCTGGTGGTTTCAAGGTTTGTAGCGTATAATAACGTAATTTCATTGAACAGGTTACACTTCGCGGGTCATTTCTCTGGCAATCGATTCGGGGTTTCGTACTCGTTCACGCGTATATATCGCTGGCGAAAACGATCCGCTGGCGCGTTTATTTTGCACATCGCCCAAGGGTGTGTTGTACGTAGAACGAAATCAGAAAGCGGTCAGTAGATCGGGCTACCATGGATACTAGTTGTTCGCTTCAATCGATCTCGATCATTTGTGAAACGAGCTTCTCCGCGTAGCGTAGCACACTGCATAAACTCCGTGTAATAGCCAAGGATTTTGTCGCTAAAAGTAAATTATGCGATTTTGTGCCACGCCCGTGCAAGTTAATAGTTTGTTAGGCGATTCAGCGTCTCATCAAGTTTTCAAAAATTTGAATTTTCAAATTTTCAAAAACTCAAATTTTCAAATTTTTAAAATTTCAAATTTTTAAATTTTCAAATTTTCAAAAATTCAAATTTTTAAATTTTCAAATTTTCAAATTTCCAAAAATACAAATTTTTAAATTTTCAAATTTTCAAATTTCCAAAAATTCAAATTTTTAAATTTCCAAAAATTCAAAAATTCAAATTTTTAAATTTTCAAATTTTCAAAAATTCAAATTTTTAAATTTTCAAAAATTCAAATTTTTAAATTTTCAAAAATTCAAATTTTTAAATTTTCAAAAATTCAAATTTTTAAATTTTCAAAAATTCAAATTTTTAAATTTTCAAATTTTCAAATATTCAAATTTTTAAATTTTCAAATTTTCAAATTTTCAAATATTCAAATTTTCAAATTTTCAAATATCCAAATTTTTAAATTTTCAAAAATTCAAATTTTTAAATTTTCAAATATCCAAATTTTCAAAAATTCAAATTTTTAAATTTTCAAATTTTCAAATATTCAAATTTTTAAATTTTCAAATTTTCAAATATTCAAATTTTCAAATTTTCAAATTTTCAAATTTTCAAAAATTCAAATTTTCAAATTTTTGAATTTTCAAATTTTCAAATTTTCAAAAATTCAAATTTTCAAATTTTTGAATTTTCAAATTTTAAAATTTTCAAATTTTCAAATTTTCAAAAATTCAAATTTTCAAATTTTCAAATATTCAAATTTTCAAATTTTCAAAAATTCAAATTTTCAAATTTCCAAATTTTCAAATATTCAAATGTTCAAATGTTCAAATTTTCAAAAATTCAAATTTTCAAATTTTCAAATTTTCAAATTTTCAAAAATTCAAATTTTTAAATTTTCAAATTTTCAAATTTTCAAAAATTCAAATTTTTAAATTTTCAAATTTTCAAATATTCAAATTTTCAAATTTTTAAATTTTCAAATTTTTGAATTTTCAAATTTTCAAAAATTCAAATTTTCAAATATTCAAATTTTCAACTTCTCAAAAATTCAAATTTTCAAATTTTCAAATTTTCAAATTTTCAAATATTCAAATGTTCAAATTTTCAAATTTTCAAAAATTCAAATTTTCAAATTTTCAAAAATTCAAATTTTTAAATTTTCAAATTTTCAAAAATTCAAATTTTTAAATTTTCAAATATTCAAATTTTCAAATTTTCAAATTTTCAAATATTCAAATGTTCAAATTTTCAAATTTTCAAAAATTCAAATTTTCAAATTTTCAAAAATTCAAATTTTCAAATTTTCAAATTTTCAAATTTTCAAAAATTCAAATTTTTAAATTTTCAAATTTTCAAATTTTCAAAAATTCAAATTTTTAAATTTTCAAATTTTCAAATATTCAAATTTTCAAATTTTTAAATTTTCAAATTTTTGAATTTTCAAATTTTCAAAAATTCAAATTTTCAAATATTCAAATTTTCAACTTCTCAAAAATTCAAATTTTCAAATTTTCAAATTTTCAAATTTTCAAATATTCAAATGTTCAAATTTTCAAATTTTCAAAAATTCAAATTTTCAAATTTTCAAAAATTCAAATTTTTAAATTTTCAAATTTTCAAAAATTCAAATTTTTAAATTTTCAAATTTTCAAATTTTCAAAAATTCAAACTTTTAAATTTTCAAATTTTCAAATTTTCAAAAATTCAAATTTTTAAATTTTCAAATTTTCAAATTTTCAAATTTTCAAATTTTCAAATATTCAAATTTTTAAATTTTCAAATTTTCAAATTTTCAAATATTCAAATTTTCAAATTTTCAAATATCCAAATTTTTAAATTTTCAAAAATTCAAATTTTTAAATTTTCAAATATCCAAATTTTCAAAAATTCAAATTTTTAAATTTTCAAATTTTCAAATATTCAAATGTTCAAATTTTCAAATTTTCAAAAATTCAAATTTTCAAATTTTCAAAAATTCAAATTTTCAAATTTTCAAATTTTTGAATTTTCAAATTTTCAAATTTTTGAATTTTCAAATTTTCAAATTTTCAAAAATTCAAATTTTCAAATTTTTGAATTTTCAAATTTTAAAATTTTAAAATTTTCAAATTTTCAAAAATTCAAATTTTCAAATTTTCAAATATTCAAATTTTCAAATTTTCAAAAATTCAAATTTTCAAATTTCCAAATTTTCAAATATTCAAATGTTCAAATGTTCAAATTTTCAAAAATTCAAATTTTCAAATTTTCAAAAATTCAAATTTTTAAATTTTCAAATTTTCAAATATTCAAATTTTCAAATTTTTAAATTTTCAAATTTTTGAATTTTCAAATTTTCAAAAATTCAAATTTTCAAATATTCAAATTTTCAACTTCTCAAAAATTCAAATTTTCAAAAATTCAAATTTTCAAATTTTCAAATATTCAAATTTTCAAAAATTCAAATTTTCAAATATTCAAATTTTCAAATTATCAAAAATTCAAATTTTCAAATTTTCAAATTTTTGAATTTTCAAATTTTCAAAAATTCAAATTTTCAAATATTCAAATTTTCAACTTCTCAAAAATTCAAATTTTCAAATTTTCAAATTTTCAAATTTTCAAATATTCAAATGTTCAAATTTTCAAAGTTTCAAAAATTCAAATTTTCAAATTTTCAAAAATTCAAATTTTTAAATTTTCAAATTTTCAAAAATTCAAATTTTTAAATTTTCAAATTTTCAAATTTTCAAAAATTCAAACTTTTAAATTTTCAAATTTTCAAATTTTCAAAAATTCAAATTTTTAAATTTTCAAATTTTCAAATTTTCAAATTTTCAAAAATTCAAATTTTCAAATTTTCAAATTTTCAAATATTCAAATGTTCAAATTTTCAAATTTTCAAAAATTCAAATTTTCAAATTTTCAAAAATTCAAATTTTCAAAAATTCAAATTTTCAAATATTCAAATTTTCAAATTATCAAAAATTCAAATTTTCAAATTTTCAAATTTTCAAATATTCAAATGTTCAAATTTTCAAATTTTCAAAAATTCAAATTTTCAAATTTTCAAAAATTCAAATTTTCAAATTTTCAAATTTTCAAAAATTCAAATTTTTAAATTTTCAAATTTTCAAATTTTCAAAAATTCAAATTTTTAAATTTTCAAATTTTCAAATTTTCAAAAATTCAAATTTTTAAATTTTCAAATTTTCAAATTTTTAAATTTTCAAATTTTCAAATTTTCCAAAATGCAAATTTTTAAATTTTCAAATTTTCAAATATTCAAATTTTTAAATTTTCAAATTTTCAAATATTCAAATTTTCAAATTTTCAAATTTTCAAATTTTCAAAAATTCAAATTTTCAAATTTTTGAATTTTCAAATTTTCAAATTTTCAAAAATTCAAATTTTCAAATTTTTGAATTTTCAAATTTTAAAATTTTCAAATTTTCAAATTTTCAAAAATTCAAATTTTCAAATTTTCAAATATTCAAATTTTCAAATTTTCAAAAATTCAAATTTTCAAATTTCCAAATTTTCAAATATTCAAATGTTCAAATGTTCAAATTTTCAAAAATTCAAATTTTCAAATTTTCAAAAATTCAAATTTTTAAATTTTCAAATTTTCAAATATTCAAATTTTCAAATTTTTAAATTTTCAAATTTTTGAATTTTCAAATTTTCAAAAATTCAAATTTTCAAATATTCAAATTTTCAACTTCTCAAAAATTCAAATTTTCAAAAATTCAAATTTTCAAATTTTCAAATATTCAAATTTTCAAAAATTCAAATTTTCAAATATTCAAATTTTCAAATTATCAAAAATTCAAATTTTCAAATTTTCAAATTTTTGAATTTTCAAATTTTCAAAAATTCAAATTTTCAAATATTCAAATTTTCAACTTCTCAAAAATTCAAATTTTCAAATTTTCAAATTTTCAAATTTTCAAATATTCAAATGTTCAAATTTTCAAATTTTCAAAAATTCAAATTTTCAAATTTTCAAAAATTCAAATTTTCAAATTTTCAAATTTTCAAATTTTCAAAAATTCAAATTTTTAAATTTTCAAATTTTCAAATTTTCAAAAATTCAAATTTTTAAATTTTCAAATTTTCAAATATTCAAATTTTCAAATTTTTAAATTTTCAAATTTTTGAATTTTCAAATTTTCAAAAATTCAAATTTTCAAATATTCAAATTTTCAACTTCTCAAAAATTCAAATTTTCAAATTTTCAAATTTTCAAATTTTCAAATATTCAAATGTTCAAATTTTCAAATTTTCAAAAATTCAAATTTTCAAATTTTCAAAAATTCAAATTTTTAAATTTTCAAATTTTCAAAAATTCAAATTTTTAAATTTTCAAATTTTCAAATTTTCGAAAATTCAAACTTTTAAATTTTCAAATTTTCAAATTTTCAAAAATTCAAATTTTTAAATTTTCAAATTTTCAAATTTTCAAATTTTCAAATTTTCAAATATTCAAATTTTTAAATTTTCAAATTTTCAAATTTTCAAATATTCAAATTTTCAAATTTTCAAATATCCAAATTTTTAAATTTTCAAAAATTCAAATTTTTAAATTTTCAAATATCCAAATTTTCAAAAATTCAAATTTTTAAATTTTCAAATTTTCAAATATTCAAATGTTCAAATTTTCAAATTTTCAAAAATTCAAATTTTCAAATTTTCAAAAATTCAAATTTTCAAATTTTCAAATTTTTGAATTTTCAAATTTTCAAATTTTTGAATTTTCAAATTTTCAAATTTTCAAAAATTCAAATTTTCAAATTTTTGAATTTTCAAATTTTAAAATTTTAAAATTTTCAAATTTTCAAAAATTCAAATTTTCAAATTTTCAAATATTCAAATTTTCAAATTTTCAAAAATTCAAATTTTCAAATTTCCAAATTTTCAAATATTCAAATGTTCAAATGTTCAAATTTTCAAAAATTCAAATTTTCAAATTTTCAAAAATTCAAATTTTTAAATTTTCAAATTTTCAAATATTCAAATTTTCAAATTTTTAAATTTTCAAATTTTTGAATTTCAAATTTTCAAAAATTCAAATTTTCAAATATTCAAATTTTCAACTTCTCAAAAATTCAAATTTTCAAAAATTCAAATTTTCAAATTTTCAAATATTCAAATTTTCAAAAATTCAAATTTTCAAATATTCAAATTTTCAAATTATCAAAAATTCAAATTTTCAAATTTTCAAATTTTTGAATTTTCAAATTTTCAATAATTCAAATTTTCAAATATTCAAATTTTCAACTTCTCAAAAATTCAAATTTTCAAATTTTCAAATTTTCAAATTTTCAAATATTCAAATGTTCAAATTTTCAAAGTTTCAAAAATTCAAATTTTCAAATTTTCAAAAATTCAAATTTTTAAATTTTCAAATTTTCAAAAATTCAAATTTTTAAATTTTCAAATTTTCAAATTTTCAAAAATTCAAACTTTTAAATTTTCAAATTTTCAAATTTTCAAAAATTCAAATTTTTAAATTTTCAAATTTTCAAATTTTCAAATTTTCAAAAATTCAAATTTTCAAATTTTCAAATTTTCAAATATTCAAATGTTCAAATTTTCAAATTTTCAAAAATTCAAATTTTCAAATTTTCAAAAATTCAAATTTTCAAAAATTCAAATTTTCAAATATTCAAATTTTCAAATTATCAAAAATTCAAATTTTCAAATTTTCAAATTTTCAAATATTCAAATGTTCAAATTTTCAAATTTTCAAAAATTCAAATTTTCAAATTTTCAAAAATTCAAATTTTCAAATTTTCAAATTTTCAAAAATTCAAATTTTTAAATTTTCAAATTTTCAAATTTTCAAAAATTCAAATTTTTAAATTTTCAAATTTTCAAATTTTCAAAAATTCAAATTTTTAAATTTTCAAATTTTCAAATTTTTAAATTTTCAAATTTTCAAATTTTCCAAAATTCAAATTTTTAAATTTTCAAATTTTCAAATATTCAAATTTTTAAATTTTCAAATTTTCAAATATTCAAATTTTCAAATTTTCAAATTTTCAAAAATTCAAATTTTCAAATTTTCAAAAATTCAAATTTTCAAATTTTTAAATTTTCAAATTTTCAAATTTTCAAAAATTCAAATTTTTAAATTTTCAAATATTCAAATTTTTAAATTTTTAAATTTTCAAATTTTCAAAAATTCAAATTTTTAAATTTTCAAATTTTCATATTTTCAAATTTTCAAAAATTCAAATTTTTAAATTTTCAAATTTTCAAATTTTCAAAAATTCAAATTTTTAAATTTCCAAATTTTCAAATTTTCAAAAATTCAAATTTTTAAATTTTCAAATTTTCAAATATTCAAATTTTCAAATTTTCAAACATTCAAATTTTTGAATTTTCAAATTTTCAAATTTTTAAATTTTCAAATTTTCAAATTTTCAAATTTTCGAAAATTCAAATTTTTAAATTTTCAAATTTTCAAATTTTCAAAAATTCAAATTTTTAAATTTTCAAATTTTCAAATATTCAAATTTTTAAATTTTCAAATTTTCAAATATTCAAAAATTCAAATTTTCAAACATTCAAATTTTCAAATTTTCAAATTTTCAAATTTTCAAAAATTCAAATTTTTAAATTTGCCACGAGGGGTGGCGAGTGGTTTCAGCCAGTTAAGGGTCCCCAGGTAAACACGAGTAATCCAATTTCTGCGTTGAGCGCCGCGAGGTCAACAGAGTTTCGGGCACGTCATTGCGGCTTCCTAATTCCGTTCGCCTTAGAACACACAAACGGGGGCACCGGTCGTACGCGACCACCCCTTAAACGCGTTCTTCTCTAACTGTCTCTTCCCCTGGATCACGTATCTTTAATTATCTTATCCCATGGTGTCGCAGAGTTTCGCTCCGCACGTTTAATTCCATTAACGATCTATATCACGTTATTGGAAGCTAATTAATAATCAGGAATTTTGCTAGCTGGCAAAAACTACAGGCGGTTTGTTAACTGCAATCGTTGGAGTAGCTTGCACGATGAATGGAGCTGTCCCATCGTAGTGACCGAATTTCCCTGGAATTATGTAACTCGTGAACAGTGGAAAAACTATGGTAATACATTGTAGCACGCTGTACTCTTCTGTGAAATGTGGCCACGTCGAATGGTGTATTTACAAATGGAGGGCTGAGAATCATAGCGCTGTAAGTCAATCCATTGCTGTATTTCATAAAATAGTGTTCCCCGGTTCATTTGAAAATTACGGAAGAAAAATATAGTATGTCCAATTCCGTTGTTTTCTCATTTTGATGTTATTTAATGGTCAAGAGCGTGTATTTCAACATAGCATAATTAAAAGGAGGAACGATCGATTCGGTTCGAAGATATAAACGTTCCGCAATACATGACAAAACCGTGACATTTCGTGAAAAGATCAATGGCATACTTAACATTCAAAATGTGATGATCAATTACTTTTGAAATCAATATTTTTTTCAGAAAACCGCGCGATCAAATTTAATAGAGGGATAGTTTTAGAAAAAGTAGTTTACGAGAAATTACTCTCGTAAGAACAAGCAATGTGATTTATCGCGTTTCGCCAGTTCATGTTTTCCCTATGCTCATTTTATTATACGAAACGCATTATATTTGTCCAAGTCATGAAAACGTGCCGCGACAGAGAATAAAGTTATAACATGATTAATAGTAAAACTAAAGGGATGATGCTTCTAGGATTCGACTAAATCGAAATTCTCAAAATCTTGACGCACACCACTGTGATTTTCAGCCCCTCGAAACGATATCGTTTGTCGGTTTGTCGGAAAATTTTCATCGCGTTAAAGACGTCAGAATGGTGCTCAGCGGGAAAAGCTATTATTAGATCGCAATTAGTGCGACGAAGTAGACCTTTGGCTTGGAAAATCTTGATACAGGCCATTCCATTAATGCCGTAGAATCCGTAACGGCGCATAGCTGCATGCACCGCTCGCTCGAATGCTTATTAGCACGCGAAATGCTTTGCTCTCGAAATCCGGGGATGTAGGTCGCTATAAGCTTCGACGTTTCGTTATTTCGTTACGTGTCGGCTATGTTTCGCCCGTTTTGCAGCATTGTTGCACGTACTTACAATTTCATCCTGTTCTCACCATCGACTATTCTTATGAAAACAACCATCAAGATTAATTGATCATTAGCTGGCGTTGTACAAGGCTGCTCCCTCGTTTTCTCCGTTTCTCGTTTATTTTTCTTGTTGATTTCAAAAAATAAAGATAAAAAGGCTGGAAAGAACATGATGGATAACCCGTGTTCGCTGGTTTTTCGCCATGCCATCCCTGTTTAGTGTCAGGCATTAATATGTTGAAAAATGACTTTTCGCGAGTTCACCTCGCGTCTGTAATGGTCGATGGTTCGTAAGACATTCTTTCCTTTTTCCTTTACATTCGCAGACTTCAGTTAACCCACTATGATACATCCGAATGCTTGTAAAAGTAGTATTACTTTCTTACCAACAATTCTCACTGTTAATAATCCTTAATATCTCCTTTTTGTACTACGTTCTCTCGTTTCAACAAGTGTCTACTATTGCGCAGTTAAAGTTTCAAAGGAGATTTATGTTTCATTACAACTCAGGAGAATTTTATTTCGAAAAGAGAAACTAATAAAATTATTATGAAACTTTCTATATCGAAGAATATTATTTCATTTATTAAATTTATCAAAGAATATTGTTTTAGTTAAAAAATATCATAACGTTTGCACGTCTTTATGAATTCCTAATTAATTAAATGCATGAAATACGTCCAATATGAATACGAGATCATAGATTCGACGTTCCATTGAAAATTTACATGCACGGAACTATAACTTTCCAGAAAATCGATTCGAGTGTATAAAATTCTACCACACAGAATGTTACATACTTTTACCATACAGTCTTCGGGTTAACAATGGCACAATGCCTCGTGAGTTTCATCATTTTACCAAGCAAGTAAACTCACATTTAAGATCAATCAAGCCAATTTTTATCGATGTTCGAATTTTATTGGCGGATCCAACGTATGATAAGTTGAACGACAGAGCGCTTAATGCTATAGGTCGAGGCCTGAACGCGAAACGGTATATCGCATTTATATCCGTTAATGCGGGCTTGGGAATGGCAATTTGCGTAGGTTTCGCAGTAGCGTACACCAACTATGTGCCCAGAACTATCGCTGCTACAACCTGGATCCGTATCTTGCTAATCCTTTGCACTTTACACGACGCATCGGAAACTCGGTCTGGTTGCGATTCCAAGCTAAGAAAGAAGCGCGTTCAAATAAAGTCCCCGATATCGGCTCGCGGAAAAGACATCGATTCTCTCTCTTGCATTTTTTC
Source organism: Bombus terrestris (assembly GCF_910591885.1). NCBI lineage: Eukaryota > Metazoa > Arthropoda > Insecta > Hymenoptera > Apidae > Bombus > Bombus terrestris. Next base: position 15,031,320 of record NC_063270.1, on the reverse strand, counting down.
GCAAATTCTCGTTCACGTCTCTTCTCTTCGAAACGAAATTTTCTCTCAGAGACGCGTGAAAGATAGACGTTTACGTCATTTTATATTTTACAGTAATGGTTGTTCTCGTTTCTTTATTTCACTACGTATCTTTTCTCTTTAACTCTTTCAGTTCCTTTGCGTGTTTCTTTCGTATTTCATTATTCTTTTGTTGTTAGGTTTCTTCGATGGAGCTTCTATTGTGATCACAGTTACAAATTCAGTGGGTCGCCATGAAAAAGTCGGGTTCAATGAAATCAATGATCGTAGCTATTGCAGATCGTAGGTGAAGTTCCAGAGGTCAGCGTGACTTCATTGCCCTTGCCCTCAACTTCGGACATTCCACGACTTTCCTTTATGCTCCTTCTGACTCCGCTCGTTTCTCCTTTTCCTCACTTTCCATCCGATTTCCCTCGCTCCTAGATTTTTTCGCTGGTCTCTTTCTTGTACTCGACGCACTGGCAACGTTAAATCACACGAAAGGCTATAAATCCGGCGCATTTCCAGGACAGCTGATCCAGCAGGAAATATCAGTAAAGTGGAACAAACAAATCTCACGCGATGGCGAACAGTTCGAGACAAATACAGCTCCCGCGAACTGTATCGTAAATGCATCTCGTGCATCCCATGGTATCCCTGTGGATTCACCGTTAAATCGAGCTCGTCCTAGAAAACTATCAGCCCCGATGCAGCGATGAATCTATATCCTTTTTTTCTACCGAATCGTGGTATATCGTTGCTCAAAAGCAAGTGCATGTGCTGTCAAATTGCGTGACTCGTAGTCGATTAATCAACTTTGTCACTGAAGTTCAATTCTATTTACCTGTAGATTCTTTTCAAAGAAAACTCACGAGCCTGAAGTAATTGCGAGTCTGTGTGTGTCAAGAGTTACTTGATAGATATAATTGAGAATTAGGCTATTTGGTTATAGTGGATACAATTTTTGACAAATACGTCGGAACGTTCAGATATGTAGATTCTTGTGAGACTAGCTACGTCGTACTTTAGATGTTACATTCTCTAGAACATGCACTTACTGTAACCATAGTGATATACATGATTAATTAAGGACCGAGTACGTGTTTATATTAAATTAGGATGTTGGTAGCGAGTGAAGAACGATTCCGTAGAATGCACGTAATGCAAGTATGTTCGCAGTATGCTTACGTGTGAAGCCTTTAAAACTGAAGTTATCAGAATGGTAAAAATGGTCAATTCGTAATTTCTCATAGAAATCTTATAGCTTTCCAACGGTAAATTCGTGAAATTTTCGAATAATTTTCTAAAAAATTTTCTCAGCCTCATTTTCCTTTTAAATTGCGCATTTCTTCATAAATTTTCCATCTGGATTTTTTAAATGGAAGTCTCATACTGTAAACGTTGGTACATTTACCTACTGTTAGAGGAGCAACATAGTGAGAACAAATTTGGCGAGCATTAACGCGAGAGAATTATATGAATCTGGGCAGCGTCATAGCACTTGCAAAATCAATAATTATGAACGTTGTTCGGGATTTGGAGTGGCCGTCAGTTTATGACTCGGGCAACACATCTCCCTTTTTTGGTAAAGTTCGAATTGCCTATCTCCCCAAGCTCTTCTTTCAAAGTTACGAAACTGTGAACGTATATCCATATTTGTTCATTTAAGTAAATTTTATTCATTTGAATTTACAAATTCCGCGCAGGCGAGAAATTACAAGTAAAGTCAAGAAACCATTGCTACCCGGCGAGATAATAATATCTTATATCAAACCTAAGCAAAAAGTATGCGAACGAGACGAGTGATTAGGTGGCACGTGGCGAGCGCTATGTTCTGGCCGAAGACAAACCTTCTCGGTTTAAGATAGCCTGGAGGAGGTTGCCGAAAACCGCAGTGTGCGGCGAGTGGCGTGGCAGGATTTCACGTGGGTATCCAACGCGAGCATGTAATGTAATCTACAGGGTGTCACGTGCGACTTCACTGGCTTAAATAACGAGCGCTGATACGTCGAAGGTGCCCGTACCCAAGATACCGAGTGCGAGAAATCGTCGAGGAAGGATACAAAAAGGAACCTGGGGAGAGGAACATCGTTTGAGATAGCGAGAGTAAGAGTGAAAGAGGGAAAGCGCGATCCTGTAAGGAGACAAGCAGAAAAGCTAGGAATAAAAATGGCGAGGAAAGGGAGAAGGGAGCGAGCGGAGAAGGGGAACAGGAACTGGAATAAAAATGAGGGTAGTTACCGATGGCGGTTGGATCTTTCATTTGATTCCACGCTGCTGGAAAAATTGCATTTGTCCCCGGCAGCCTTTGGCCTTCGAATAAGATACGGCACTGCGCGAAAGAGCGCCGCCAGGGCCTTTACGCGAGATCAGATATTATGTTAAACGTTTTTAGTTATTCACTCGACGCACTCCGCCGGAGGATCTCTTCTCCGTTTCTCCCTTTTTAGTCCTCCAACGCCATCGTAAATCCGCCTTTGGTAATCGAGAACGATTCGCGGGGAACCGATACCGTTCTATTCTCCATCTCCTTAACGAATGATTGACCTCTGAGGGAAAACCGAAAAAAGGTTTTATTGGCGTCTCACGAGTCCGGAGGGGCGAACGCCCGTGGAATCAGTTGATACAGAACATCCGTGGAGAACGGGCGAAATCGAACGACCGGGTCGAATCGAAGATAATGAAATATCTGTGATCGTACTTTTTCTACGGTGACGCTGTTAAGTTAGGGTCGAGCGCTATCTCGATGCGCGATTTTAGAATTTGCGGCCAGACAAATCACTCGATGGGGATGATTGGTCGATAGCTTAAACCCCAGGCAGTATTTTATGAATGGTTTAAACGCTACCAGAACGTGTCCCTCTCTCTTTCAATTTTCCTTTTCTTCCTAGCGATTTAGAAATCATCTAGTGCACAGGATGTTTATTTGCTTATTAATCCGACGGGTAAGGTTCCATTGGATACTATGCGAATAAAGTTAGAAATACGAACGAGTCGTACATGAGTTACTTTATGTATAGTCATAAGAACAAAAGAACGGACGAAGAGCAAGTAGATCAAAATGCAAAATAGGCATGAGTAGCAAATAAATAAAAATATATCGCTTAAGTATTAATATCTGCCATTTGGATACGTTCAATGGAAAACTGATGAGTGTCAGCCAGTGAATAAATTCCGCGAAAGGGATTTCTATCGATATATCTGCAGAAGTATAAAAGCGGACTGAACAACGAGTAGAATCCAAAGACCTGTTAGTATGTTAAAATCCATCAGAGAATTGTGGATTGTCAACGTGTTAAAATGTTTCACAATGTTTACTTAATATCAAAATATCTCTACCAAAAAACGAGAAGCCAGTCATTAAGCATGTGAAAAATTTATTTAACCCTGATCATACAAGAAAAATCAATTTTACGACGAAAAGTTTGACAGTAGCATTGCTGCAACCTAGACTCTTCCTGAAAACGTGTGAATAAAACACACCGCGTCGTTCATAAACCCATCTAATGAATTTCTGCCGGTGAACAAACGTTATCGTCGTAAATCGCCATATGATGTCGCGTCGAAATTATGGTGCACAGAGGCAAGAGCTTCATAAAGCTGTACGAACGATCTGTCGAACATTCGGTTGAATGCGTATCAACGAAGTGCGAGCGACGAAAAATCGATGATATTTCGATAGAGTATCTAGCCTGGACCTTCGACAGCTCGCTGTTTCAAGCCTCCGCGAGAATTTCCAACGTTTTCACCATTCATTTTTAAAGACACGTCAATCTGACGTGACCACGGTAGTGGCATTAGGAAAGTGCATTTAAGTCACATAATGCATAAAAGTCGCACTAAAAGTCGATTTGAGAGAAATTAGTTTTAAACGAGTGTTTATAGCAAGTGGTTGAGTTTGAGTACTAGAATTGCGTGGAGTGTTTGAAATCAGGGCACGAGAGAAGTGCGCGTGAATGCCAAAGTTTTAAATTCCACGGAACTCAATGTATCCTGAGAGTGCCTGTAGCTATCCTGAGGCGAACGGAGAAGATTATGAAACAAAGAACACAATTTTATGATCTCTTTACAAGTATATATGCTTATTACTTCGATGCTGAAAATATTTTATGTCGCTATCTTTCCACCTACCGCATATGTCACAATAAAAATTCATACAAATTGAATTCGTGCATTTATGAAAAATTAATTCATCCAATGGCTAACGTGTATCTAGACGGGCCTTGACTTCTCTAGTTACGGATTCAAAGAAGCGATTTTGCTTGCTTTGAACCGATGTTAAACTTTTAACATCCTAACGATATATATTGTATATTGCCTCATGTTTGTATATCACTGCACTTTCGTTAACTGTTACACCATGTCTTGCACTTGTAAGTTTAACTTCTATGTACATACCTTTAGGGAATGGCCTTCTCCCAACCATCCCATGGCAGCTGTAGCTACAGCAAGATATGTTTAATACTTATGACATTTATAAATTCAGTTAAAATTTCTTGACGACTGTCCAACTTTCTATTAGTAGAACCAGTCCGTCTCTAAAATGTATAATAAATCTACCTCGTTCGATCGTATCTTGTTTCTGTTAGATTATTTCTATTTCTTCAAACTATTGTACAGTTTTAATAAGAATTTCATTATCAATGAAAATGCTTATATGTATAAAAATATTCCTAGTGGATTTTCTTCGATCTGCTAGGTCGTTTCATTAGTCATCGTTCCGTATCCCTCAAAATTACATTTTCTCTTACCTGTCTATCTTCTTTGTCAGTACTTTATCTTCAATAGATGTAAAAGGATGCAGAAAATAGCGAGAGAATGAAAATGAAATGGAAACTCAAATCTAGAATACTTACTGCTTCAGAATTTCGTAAAAAAAAAAAGGAAAAATAAATTAACAATAGCAATTGGAGATATTAATAGCATTCGCCTGTGATATTCAAATAGAGGAATTTTGGTAAAATTTGATGTGATCTTTATGCATTTCTGTGAAATATTAAAAGTTTAACAATTCCGCAAATCATACTTTTTAAAATAATACATGCAATTATTTACAACAAAATCCAACACATGTCCGAATAGATTTCAAGTCCTACTGTCTGATAAATCCCTTCAGCGTTAATAATACAATTCATGATATTTTCCTCTGACCTCGTACAGAGCTTTCGCCAAAGTGAAACGACAAAAATTACGAAACGACCTAATACGTGTCGTCGTCCATTCGCGAATGTCCTTTGTCCGAAAGCATTTCGCGAGATAAGTTGGCGTCTGATTGGAAGAGGTAGGCCCCGTGAGAGCGCCGAGTTTCATGGACAGTTCCAAATAAACCGTTTGGAAAGCGTTTTAAAGGGTGGGCCGAGCTCACTCGTGTGCTATTCGGACGTGGAAAAGCAAGGATGGGACGAGTCGAAGGTCGTAGGTACCGGCTTTACCACGTCGAGGCCACGGTAACGTCCGTTTTAATAACGTGTCAGAGAGGAACGAGCGTTGACGTTCTTTGGCTGGCTGCGTGCCTGCCAGAGGACAATGCCCGGCTCCGCTAGGTCCCGTGGTTGGAATATTTTAGAGATAAGGTCGTTCGAACAAGGCTAGACGAAGCGTTCGAGGCTCGGTCGTTTTACCCGGAAGAGGACGATGCTGTGGCTGCACAACGGAAGGAAGGAGACGATAGTAGACCGAGAGAATAGAGAAAAAATAAATGGTAGGTGGTTTGAAGAGAGGGGGGAAGAAGATAGTAGAGTGGCTGATAGACAGACAGAAGAGAAAAGAAATTAAAACGAGGAAGAGGGACTATAAGAATAGAGATAGCAGATCGAAACCAAAAATTACAAGACAAGAGAAGAAGAGCACGGGCCAGTGGAGCAAATGGAAGAAGAGGAATGTAAACGCCAACTAGAGCAGCAAGAGGCGAACAATTTGAATGTTAGAAAATATTGAGGTATATCGATAGAACGGATAATTGATTGTTTAAATTCTTTCGCGATCTAAGCGAAATATGTTCACGTATTAAATAGCTTGCGGCTTCTGTATTTTTTCTCAGATTTGTTTCAAACTTGAACCATATAATCATCATAGCCCGGTTTCATTAGGGTGCTGATGAAATTTGAAAATGTTTCGCGTAAGATACATAATATATTCGTAAAAAGTTTCTACAACTATTCGAATACTTTCGAGATTCACTATGTGCAAAATTTAGAACTTAATTCATTTCCAACGGGCTAGATAGATCACAAAAGGAACTAGAAAGAGGAAAAGGGTAGAAGAAAAAGAACAAAAGGAGCAGATGGGGAGTAAAAATAAAAAAGGATAGGAAGAGTACGGGTCAGTGGAGCAGATAGGAGAAAGGGAATGTACAGGCGCCAGCTAGAGCAGGAAGATATGCAAAGTTTGGAACTTAATTCATTTCTAAGGCGCCTCACGCGAACCATGAATGTGCCAGATCGCTCGCTGTGGTGTTATACTTGCCATTGCGGCTTCCGTACATCCGGGGTTCTGCAAATTATTAGCCGCAGTACCGTCTTCGCCGGCAGCTTTCCTAAACAACTTCATCTCTACTCGGAGACCTCTTCTTCCTTTCACCACCTCCCTTTCCCTTTGCCTTCAGGTTAACTTCTTGACGTTTGATTTTAAAACTTTACCAGAAACGGCGACCGGTACAGAGCTGTCGATGCGTGGACCACTCGGAAAACTTGTACACGGACCAACCACATCTCATGTACAAAACCTTTCGCCCTGAATTTCATTCCTTCCGGCCCTTCGATTCGACCAATCGTTCGACGACTTCGTGAAATTGCATTTCCAGGAAAGTCGTCGGAGATCTGTATAGAGATTAGAATCTTGATGAAAATACCCCTGGTCTCATTCGCCGCATTCAGATGTCGCCTGCTTTCCTCCCGGTTTCTTTTTACCCCCATTTGCTTTTTCTCGCTTTCTCCGTCGCAACAAATTCCACCGGACAGAGACGCCCAAATCCAACGTCAGATTTGACGAATTGGCACATTTAATCTCACGCGGTATCGAGTGTATATTATAAATCCAACGACGTGACGCTTTGAATCGCGAATTCAATCTCAAGATCGCTACCATATTCTCATTTCTTCCTGCTCCCTTTTACTTTTCTTCGTCTTTCCTTTCTCTATTCCCATATTTTACATTTGAGATGCAATGGAAAGATTGGAAACATCGATAAATGGTAGAGGTACGGACGGCCATGGCGAAAGATTGAAACGTCAATTACACCCGAGAAGCGAGATTATCGAAATACCATCCGTTTGAATTATCGCAGCGCCACTTGGCCTGGAATATCGATTATCCGGAAGCTCATATAGAATGTAAATAAGCCCATCCTCTCCCCACGTGTCGTTGTTTATTCGAGCCTAGTGGCCATTCATTGTCCCCTATCGAGGCGCCGCTGTTCTACGAATTTATCTGTTGTGCACGTGGACCTCTTACTCAACGTGAAATATTACTCGCCGAATCTATTTTTTTTTTCTTTTTTTCACTATTTTTGTTTCACTTCACACGCCGACGATGAAGTTACACGCTGCGATCGGCTGCCGGAATAAAGCGAACGATATCAGTATTTAATGTAAAAATATGCAGCTACCGAGCAAACGCCGTGAGATCCGTGCCTTAAAAAACTATGTGGAAAGGGTCATACGCTTATACGAGCTGTTTTTATTGTACCTATCAATATTCCATGGCGCGAGTCCATCCTCGAAGCCCGGGTCACCAAAGAAACAGCCTGCATGCATAAAACAAAACCCTGACAAGTCGGCTGTCTCTAACAAAAGCATGAATTCTTGAGGGCACTTCCCACTTTGAGTACTACGTTCTTAGGAACGTTTACGTTAGTAGAAGAAGTCAGTCTCCAGTCAGCCGAGTCGACTGCTCTATCAAAGAAAAGTCAGGAAATGAAAAGTATGAAGCGAAGTATGAAACACAATCCGCGAGAAAAATAGCTGTTCAAGATTCATACTATCTCTGATTTTCTCACCGTTGAGAGCCGATTTTAGATTAATCTCGCATTTCTGCTGACACGTCGTTAATGTTACGATATTTATAAAAATATTTATAAAATATAATAATAATATTTATAATAATATTTATAAAAAGCGCGTTAACGAAGACGAACGTCGGACTTTATTTGCGGTATAACAAGATACGCCCAACCCTGCTAATGTGTTTTTCTTACGTTTCTTTGCTGTTTTTCGTGCGACACTCTTGTTGCCATAGTTGCTGCATGACGATACAAGATAGCGAGTAGATTGGATTGCAAGCTAGGCAAATTCGACGAACTGTTATGCATAAAGCAAAGTTCTTTTAATCGAAAGTATTGGAACTCCGTAAAACAAGACGCGTCTGGCGGATTTAAATGTTAAATTTGTTGTAAAATCACGGCACTAATTTCAAGAAATCGCGTATATACCGCGCTATATTATTACGTAGCATAACTTTCGTTCTAAGAAATGTAAGGAAAAGCATTTTTAATATTACTTATAAATATGCCGAGGAACATCCATACATCTGGATGCTTATCTACGTAAGCATCTGAAGAATTCAAGCGATTGAAGACGAGGGAAAAGAATGAAAAAAAAAGGTAAGAGCAAGAAAAAAAATATGAAACACGTAACCCGTAAGAGAACCAGTTATCATCAAGATTTTTCATAACTCTTATTCCCTGACTATTAACTGACGATTATATGTTAATTCCACCTTTATCAGTCATATCCATAAATTTTGACATGGTGTTCGTTTCTCTTTATAAAGTATGAACAGTAATGAACACTTACTCGCAGTGGGAATGTGATATTCGACTCGGTTGTTTCGCCGAGGCTGCTAACGCGGCGAAGAAAAAGTGGTAAGAATAAAAAAAGAGTGGAACAGCGATACACGGTTAAAGAGAAACGAGCGTGGAAGAGAATGAAAAAAATTACACGGCACGCGTAACGTTTGCAAACGACTGCTATCTACAGTACGCCACTTTACGTCTCGAGCAGCCACGGGCGGCGCAGAAATGGATTCTATAAACACATCCGGCCTTATTCGCGTGCAGAATCCACTTCATTTGCGATGAAGTGCTTGTTTCATCGTGCCACGCTTTGTAACGCGAATAAAGCCGGCGCTCATAACGAATGCATAACAAAGGGCCTTCTTTTTCATCGTCGCCGGGCTTCGAGTGGCCTTGATCGTTCTCGCCCGTACACTTTTTTCCGAAAGGTTCGTTCGCGCGCGAAAAATCGGACTCTACCCTACTTTCTCCATGGTCTGCAATCGGCCGGGAATAGATTTCGCGAAGAACTTTCAAGTCGTCGTTATTACCCAGGATTTCATGCTGGAGTGAAACGGGCCGCGTATCGTCAAGAGGGTGAAAGACAATTCGGGGAATAAAAATCGCCGGCAGCATTTCAAGAGATCTCCGAAGGATAAAGTTAGCACACGAGACGAGGGAAATTTCGAGCTGGAGCGAGCGGACTCGGGCACGAAATCTCGCTCGTAGGTCGACTCGTAAGACTCTCCGAAACGTATGAAAATTGCCGTGCCACCAGACTATTGCCTACCGTTCGAGCTTTCCCGCCGTTTTCAATCGCAACCATCCGATGCGATTACTCCCCTATTTTGCGTCGTTTCGCTAAGTCCCGCCATTTTATTTGCTCTTTAGGGAAGCTCGGATATCGACCAAAGAATCCTGTAAAAGAAAAGAATTCTCTGCCGCGAAGATGTCGCTAACCGTATACGAGCAATCGTATTCGATGCAAAACTTCGCGAGCAACCAAAACCACTTTCCAATTATCAATTGCCACTGTGGTACAGTCACGAGGCTTTTTATGTTCGTTGTTCTCGAGAAAACACGTTCGAAACCGTTGAAAGACGACGAACGTTTCTAAGTCCGTGTTTCAGAAAGTTCACTAACGCTCTAAGAAAATGTAGTACTCATCGAAACTCGGAAAAGAGTTTAGAAGCAAACGAGTACTATTTATATGCTCTGGAAGTTTGGCGCCGACTTACTGGAACGCCCTATAGCGACACACGAGAACGTAAAATCGTTGTTGGAAATACGAATGGGCCGATCTGGTCGTAATTCCGCGACGCGCAATATGGAAAGATGAGCTACGCCAAGGATAACGCCATATAGATAATGCCTTCGCACGTATCGCGTTCGTGATCTATATTTGATGGCTCTATTTAGATACCGGCGAGTATCTTCTCGTAGCAACGCCCGCGGCCGTCGTTGTTCCAACCGAGATTATCGTATCCACTCCGCGTACCACGCACTACACGCACATTCCACGTGCAGCTGACTGGGCTCAAGACGATCGTCGATTTCGAGCCAGGATATCGATTTTCTGCGACGTTCCAAGGATGCCTGGCGTTATTACCGCGCCCTCCCCCCAATAGGACCCGATTCTCCACCCGTGTTCATGTATAAATCGGATTTTTCTCAAGGAGAACTATGACAGATCCTCGGAACCGCGCGGCCTGTTGCCAGCGTCGCGACGACCGGGCATCGATTTAAATTTTGCCTCGAGGTTATCGGAATCTTCGACATCGCTGGTGACGTTAAGATTAAGTCGATACGTGTCGCATGGTTTCCACGGGGTACTATTCTCGTTTTTCGGCTCCTCCATGCGAGAAAAATGGTTCCAATTCTCATCCTAACGATTTAAGAATGCAGTATAAGAAAATTCCGATCGTTATAAATATCCGTAGAATTTCCTCTCCGGAAAATATAGATTTTGCTGCGGAATTAAATATCTTGAAACCGATCAATAGGCAACTGTGAATTCGTGCATGGTTACTAAAATTTATCTTTCTTCCTTTCGGCAATAAAATGTTCCTTAAGAGGGATGTAGGGATTGCGAAATCTTAAAATAAATAAAGAATTTAAAAGCCACGATTTTGATATATATATATCATAACGTCATAGCAAAAATCTCATCTTCTACTACTATCAAATGTAAATATCTTTGGATCGCAGCTTTCGACGAATTCTGGCAATCGTGTTAGTAATTATTCTACTATATTTCTTCTTAATTAATTTCAAATTCCAATTCGGATTTTAAGTGAACTTCTTCGAGTTTTGCATCTATTTTATATTTAACCGTTACAACGATGAACTGTTGGGACCAACGCCGACAATTCAAGTCGTAGTCGAGTTTTTTGATGATTTAAACAATTGCCAGATTTTATGTACAGCCAATATGCGTCCCAACACTTATCCTCGTTTATTCGTCACCTGTTACAAATACCAATAAACAGCAATTTTAATCCGAAGTTATAAAACGTACAACGGTAATTGCAGATACTTTGCCCACTGACTTAGCTTCTGCCTAGCCTCGAAAAGATAGAATCGATGATAATACTTTAGTGAAACGAAGGTGCTCCATTGTATCCACGACGTGACTTTGAATTTCAGGCAATTTCGATGGACTCCTACGAGTTACTTCGTTCAACTTTTAAATCGACTGATCGTTACAACGTCGGCCAAGATAATGTCGCCAGATCATTCGGAATCACGGGCGTAATTGTCATAGGATGGAATTTGCATGCGAGACCGGTGGATTCATACGAACAGGTAAAATAATTTAACCAACAGTTAAAAGCTTGTTCGCCATTATCCCCCCTCGCATCCCCTTTTTAGAATCACCGTCCCGTGAACGCTCTTTGCATTAATGTTGTCCGTTCTTTCTTTGTTTCTGTTGGTTCGTCCCACTGTGGTTGACTCAATAATTTTCGCGTTCCGTCTACAATCGAGCTTTTGTTCTTGCTGAAAAGCGGGCACAACCAGGACGGTTCGCGTCAGTTTGTGACTTAATTATCAAAACGGCACATCAGCTGGAACAAATCGACCGCCAGTTTGCCGCAAACAAATAAATATGTCCGAACAAAAGAGGCGAGGGCGGGTGGACGGAAGCTGGAGTAGAGAATGATGAGTGAGCTGGCAGCGTTTATGAAAAGCGCGTTAATGAAAACGAACACTGACCTTTATTCACGATGTAGCATGCCACGGTCAGTACTGGTAACGGTTCACTTTGTATATTTTTCGCAATTCTTCGCCGCGTTTTCTACAATATCTTTGCTCTTGTAGCTGTTGCGCGACACAGACGTACCAGAGATAACGGATAAATTGAACGAACAGATCCGTGAGAATCTAAACAACAAGATTTTAATCTAGATTTTCGACTTGTATTCTCATGTACTACCTGCTGTTTAATCTTTCCACGTATCCTACCACAATCTTTTTAATTACCCAGTACTTTTTCTACACGCCAGAGATTCGCCAGAATGCAACACAAATTTGTCCTACTGGCCTATCTCCTCGCCACAGAAACACTGGTAAAAGCATTAAACCAAAACAGCGGCGCTTAAACGATCCAATTAAAAGTGGGCAGGACAAGGCGATAAGGGTGTCGTTGATAGCAGTTAAAATGGAATGGAGGCTGGCTGGGGTATATATAGTGGTATATATGTACCAAGAAACGCGATCGAGTCTCAAGGAAAACCGAATTCACAAACCTGTGTGATCCCTGGCGACGCGTTCTCGCGGCTTTGTTCGATACCCGGTGCAGAATGATCATTCGAAGAGAAAAAAGGCGGCGGGAGTGTTGGCTCGTGAAAAGCGCGAACGAGTCAGAAAGTAATTACAGAAAAGATAGAGCCGTGCTCACCGGGTTGAATCTTTAGAGGGTGGATCCCGTTCTCCGACAAGAAAGAGATTGCAAGAGCCGGCTGAGGATGTTCTGCGAATGACAAGCGGCTCGCCTCGCCTGCTACAACGAAGGAAACGCGAAGACCACCTCGGACCACCACGATAAGCTATGACATATAGCGTATACTCGTGGAAAATCAGCTAGGCTATACTTGAATGTGGTCGTGAAAAATTGTTTCCTCGTGCTGTTTGGGTCAACAAACGAGTCTGCCTAGGTTTACGATATGAATAAATTACTTTTTATTTCTTGAATATTTAGTTTGTTAGTAAATATTAATTATATATTAATTTGTATTAAAATACTAATACTAATTTTATTATTATTAATCATAGTATCAGGAAAATGTCGAAAATTAATTAACTATCAATTCCTTTAAACGTTTGTAATTCTATTGTTAGGATTAAGGATTAAACGCGATGTAGACGACACATTTGGTGTAACGGACTCTAATTGTTACTGATGGCTAACACTTGTTTGAACGACGTAACTATATTCTGTGTTAAAAACGACCGACAAGGCGTGAATGGCGTAACTGCACATTTTGTTGCTTTAAAAACGTTTACAAAAGAATTTAACCAAATATAGATGAATGTATTTTTAAGAATCTTTTAAACAGACTTCTGTACAGATTTGTAGGAACTTGTGAAGAATTTTATTGAGATTTTTAGTATTAGATTATGATAATTTCCAGCTTTATAATATTTCTATCGTATATTAAGAAATGCGTATCAATTGCCATCGTTTCTTATGATACACATTTTGTATTAAGAAATAAAATGTATTTTGCTCGCTGGATAATAGGATCTGCGAATTTCATGAGAGTCAACGCGTGTCGTGTATAACTGCGAGATAGTCGTGAAATAATTCTTAACAAACCGTAATATCAAGATACAGCAAGAGCGAAATGGGATACATCTTATACAATCGTTAAAGTTCGAAGAAACTTCAGTTTCAGACTTAATGAGACGAAAGTTATTAATATAATATATAACATTTTCATTGCGCGATATTACGAGTTTCTTTGTTAGGATATACAAAGAAAATGGATGAGAGAGAAAGGCGGAGGAACGTATGAACGTTTTTCAAACGCACACTATTATACTTTCGCAGAATTATTTTCATCGGGTGACGACTACCTTTCCTTCCGTCTTACATTCTCGATGTTCAAACTTTCTCTCCACGCTCGATTTCAGTTCGTCGCCGTCTCGAAAAGGGGCACGAGAGAAATTCGATTGTATTCGGCCACCTCTCAAGATCTTTACGAGAAACAGTTGAAGCAACAAAGAAAGACGCTCGACAGACAGGTCTGTCTAAAATTTCGCTCGAGAAACTTTGGTTGAAACGTCATGACCTCTTACAACAATTTTCTTTTCTCAAGGATTGCTAAGGCGAAAGGAATACCATCCCTCCGAGTATCTTCTCGATAAGCGAACCCCTGTCTACCGGCAGTCTGTGGAACGCCACTCGCCGCGGGGGAAATCTTTTCTTAGCACAGGTTGCAATTTATTTTTAGCTCGACGGTGTATTAAGTCGCACAGTTAATTCACGCAATCGCTGCGGCCTCTTCATTCAACTTCTTCGATGTGCTTTCTTCATCATCTTTACAACTCGATCCGATTTGTGAATAATTTTATATCTTGAAGGATGGGGGTCTTTACTTTTGGAAATCCAAGACTGACTGTTTCGCAAGAACTATTACAGTTCAATGTTGAAGAATCGTAGGTTGTACGTATGATAGAAGATTGAGAGAAAATTACGCAGGACGCTGATGTTCGTACAGTTTGATTCGATTTGTAAATAACTTTTATTCTGGAAAACTCAAGACTGGTTGCTTCGTAACAAGTTGTTATTTCGATGTTGAAAAATCGCAAATCGTACGTATAGTAGAAAATTGAAGGAAAATTACGTAAAACGTTGATATTTGTACAATTTATCATAGATACGTGACGAATGAAATCGTATACAAAATACATGGCAGCAAGAACAGACGGGCGCTGGCACGTCCATACTCTGAGGCCCTGAAAAGAAAGTCGAATGCCTGAAAATCGAGCACTTAAGTGGGTTGATTGGCGGATAAACGAATGACAAGAAGTTCGATGTCAACGTTTTAAGAAACAAGAGTGTGAAGCGGGGGGAAGAAAGGAGAAATAAGGTGGACCCGAAATGCTGGCCACTTCGCGGATAAAGCGAGCGTTTTCGTACAGAAAGCTCGTTGGATCGGTACTCGATGCAGCATCTACGAGAGAATAGCGGAAAAAGAGGGAGAAAAGAAAGCACGGCTAAGCGAATGGAATGGGGCTTGAAGATAGACGAGAGGGCTGTGCGGCATTGTAAAGAAAATGGCTACGAAAAGGGCGAACTTAACGCATGCCCGCCCCGGAAAGAAGGCGAGGTGTGCCGGCATTCTATCCTTTCGTTCCGCCAAATGTACGTACGTAACTTCCTGAAAAGTTGGCTCAATCATTCGCTGTTTTCATCTCGTATGCGCCAAATAACCACTAAGTCTTTAAAAATTTTACTATTAGAGGAAACCTGTACAAATTCGTAAACAAGTGAACAAGAGCAAGTAAACTTGGAAAATGTGATAACGAAAATTACTTGATGTTGTTATATCGTCGAAGAATATGGTGGAAACCGCTTGAACGATAATTCAGTAGAGTACATAAAGTGTAACGTTGTACGTACCACGCAGGAATTCGGATAACTTTGTGAATTTTAATATTATACTTATTAATTTAAATTATCGATCATTTACACTATTATTAGACACTCTATATAACCAAATCAGAAAAAGAGAGTATTTTCTTCCGTTGTTAATTTAAATATTACGCCTAATCTTTTGAAGCTTCATTTCTGTTATCTTGTCTATGTTATGAGCATACAACTTTGATGATACAATTTGTATAATATACAAATTGTTTTACAAATTGAAAGACTATAGAGCCAGAACCACAGAAATGTGGTTCTGTAACTTTCTCTACTTTTGCAAAACTTGCTCGTGTATCACGAGGCTTAGTTAAGAGGGAAGCTTCCAAGAACTGTTCGATCGGAACGTACTCTCTCAGGGTGGATTAACTTCTCAGCTTTTTGTCTTGCGCAAGAAGTAACAAGTTTACCCTTTCTGTCCCAAGTCAGTCTATATACAAGGATGACCTGTAACAACATCGAAATTAGGGGTGTAGCCCTGTTGTTGTACGGCTACCTTTCGCGTAGTTTCGCTCTCATCCTCCGGGGAATTGAGGTGCGCGCGAGTAACCAGGATCTTCCGGCATCTGTGTCGTAAATCTCCGCGTTCCCCAGCGAGGCGGTTGTTCCCCTGAAAATCTTGTGCCATGAAATAAGTTTAAACTACCACGGGAACTCGATTACGTCGACGATCGCGTCTCATCGAGGCTAATCATCCAAACATTTAATTGTGCTCGTACGTTTGTTCGATCCCTCGCACGAAACTTTCACCCTGTCCGTCATAAAACCATCGAATACGTCCGACTTACAGTTAGATGGTAGGGGAGATGTTGCTAAAAATCGCCTCGTAACAGAGGGGCGTACCCTTTCGACCATTCGATCGTTAACGATCCCGTGAGACGAGGTTCGTTTTGATGGCAGATAAAGACGCGAAATATTAAAAGTTAACGGCGGCAGGTTATATAATAAGCCGCCTCATCTGCGTTATTAAAGCACGCCCAACAGATATATTTGCAAGACGAGGTCAGGCGAATGAACGTCGGTTAGAACCCCGTTGAAACGCAAATAGTTCTCATTGCCCCAGTACACGTATTTTACGATGCTGGAGTCTGCTCTACATCGATCATTCTGTGGCGGTTGCTTACGAATTTGGAAGATGGAGTTGCCACTTTGCAAGTTCTCGACGGAGATGGACAAAGAGCGGAAGAGACGCAGAGAGAAGGATTTTTGCATTGTTTTCTATACTATGGGACGTTTGTTAGGTTATCTGCTTGTGATCAGTAATGTTCATGTATAGAGATCATTTTCTGTCAGGACTGAATCCTTTTATAGCGTAATAAAGTAACGAAGAGATATAAACGAATGAACGGATATTCGAATATTACGTACGAACGTTCCTTCAACTCTTCGTAAGAAATAGATATTAATAATTGCGTCACGTATAATGAAACGAGGAATACGTGAAATTCATAGTACTATAATTTCATAGTATAATGGTAATTTCGTAGTACTATAATTTCATATCTCTCGAATTATCCTGCGAGTAGGGCTAATACCGAATATTCACCTTAGGAATAATAGAACACGACGATAAATGACATTCTCCAAAGATTATTACGCAGTAATAAGACTCCCTGAAGCAGTTTTCGACACCAAAAGCGTCTTCATCGTTTTGAAAAATTGAACACCGAACCCGATTGTTCGTCCAGGTATCGTGGCGCGTCATCAAGCAGCCGAACTCCTTGTTCAACGTTTCGCGAGGGTGTACGCGTGCACACGTATATACCACCGTTGTAAACACGACGCGTGTATAAAGTGGTACAAAAGAGAGCATGACAAAGAATAAAATTTTCCTGGTTGGCCGGAGAAAAGACGGGCGACATTATTCGCGAATATCCTACGAGATCAAAGCCGCGGTAAAAGACGTTCTATTGCTCGAACGGGTTCGTTAACGAAAAAGAATAGAGGAGCCTGTTCCGCCGCCACAAAAATGCTCGTATTTCCGTAATGCACGTATTGTGAATATTTCTTTCCCCCGTTTTTTTTCTCTCCCTTTGTTCTTCTTTCTACGTCGCCTACTTTTTTTCCATTTCGTCGGTCGTACACGAACGACACTTGTAAACCGACGTGTACCGATCTTGTCTTCGTTATGGTATAATTTAAACGTAGCGAACGGGAAATAGTGAAATCTTGTTTAACAGCAATCCAACTCCAGGGACGGTTTATTGCAGCTGCGTATAACGCCGGCAAGTTCTTTGAGAAATACGAAATCAATTACATCGCTGGCCGTTTCACAGGAGAACGAAACAGAGGCGTACGGTGCGTGGAACGGCTGCAATTAGAGCGCGAAAAATTCAACGCTGGGTTCTGTTTACCGATTCTAAGAGGAAAATTACGGCCTGGCCTTTTACGAAACTTTTCACTAGCTAGCTTTCCACCCGTGTGCTACTTTCTCTTTTATCGGCCGCAATTTCGTCTCCATTCGCGCTGCTGCGATACCGCCTACAGACGGATGTTAATTTTCGAAGATGGCTTTCACCGTGACGCGCCTTATCCCGTTTTACGATTATAGGAACCACCTTCTTCTCCTTTATTTTTTAAAGCTCCGATATGAGGAGCAGTAATAGCTTCGCAACGAGATCAAAGTTCTTCATAAGATGAAAGGGAACGAGGTTTCCGAAGAGGGTACGGACTATACGATACGAATATAATGCGTAATCGCGATGAATGATGACCCAGAATGAATATCAATTTCATGGATAAACAATTCGAAGAAGTATAGTGGATTGTGCGAGCGTGTAAATAAATTGGACGCGGGGAATGTTCTAGGCTGCTTAAAACCGGTCATCCAGTTTATCAAGCGTTTCGTCGACGCGACGCATTGTTCATGGGCCTCCGTCGCCGTGCTCTCAAGCGCGACGGAATTAATTAGCGGAGATGCGTTTCTAATAATGCAGCTCAGGGGTGATAAACGCACCACGAAATTGCCGCCGCTTCCCGTCTTTCCGTTCACAGGATGCACCGTGGCGTTTCGCGCTTCACGTTCCACAACTATACGGACGCGATTAATGTATTTCGCTAAAGAACCTCGCAAAATGCAGGCGTATCCACAAGCGTGGTCGCGCGCGCGTTCATGGCGCCGCATGAAATGTGCATTATCCTTGCCTAGCATATGGAGGCTAATTAATTCTCTACTAATTAAGTTGCCCTCATAATCCGGAGAACACAATTGCTCCGCCGCTGGAATGACAAATGAATTAATGCTCCGTCGGGTCTTCGTCGCGCGACATTTATCGTGTCTCTCTCTCCGAAGGACCGTTCCAATGAAATTGTGTTCCTTGTTTATGTGAGACCGACTCATTATTGGCATCGACAACGATGGAACGCGCAACGTGTTCTACTACACGATCGCAGATAATGCCGTGAAAATCGAGTCGCATCTGCTGTCGATCAGACGGTATTTTTGAATTAATCGACGCTTCATCGATGCGTGCAGAGTGTCGGCGAAAATGCCATCGTTCCACTACTGAATTGAATTATGCTTGTTATCGGAGAAACATTTCTTTTCCTTCTTGAATATCTTGCGATAAATATAGTCGAAAATATTTTCGATATAATAGAAATAGGGAGGCAGTTCGAATATCTCTTTGAACGAGTGAATGTTACGATGCAATGTATTTTTGATATTTTTAGAATTTTCGAAGATAGCAGCTGACCTAGTGTTTGAATTATGTTCAGTCGAAAATCGCTGATCGTCGTTTTCTTTTCGAAATACAGAACGTTTTCCATGAATAATACAGATTTACATGGAATACGTGATATTTGTCCATACGAAACTTCATCTCTGAATAAATCGATGTTGAAGATTTGCCGAGCAAGCTTGCGCTAATATACGATATCATTTGAGATATCTCTGAGAAATATCTCTCTACTGTCTACACAGTTATTTCTATTTACTCTACGAAAAAATGAAACAAAAGAATTTTTTACTCGATAATTTTTTATTCCTATTCTATATTAACTATTTTCCTTTTCTTTCGCCATTCATTCTGTTCTTCATGCATGTAACTCTTCTATCGAGATGTCGATAATTGGGATAATCTGGAGTACTGTATGTATTCACATCGGCAGTATGCTAGAGATTCAGAGACTAAATAAAGACTGAATTGAAACAAGTATCAATAGGATGCTGTATGAAGGATGTTTATAAATATATTTGAAGGAAAAATTATTTAGACGTCGAATTTTTATACGAAAAATGTCAATATTTTTAATTTACTTTTCACACAACCTCACCTTCTGCTTGTACGTACCATTAGCTTGGAAACATACTTAAACGTTAATAAACGTTTTACAATTTGAACCATGTTCATTAGATTAACGAGTCTGCAAAAAATGCTGTACTCGGGAAACGCAGATTGTTCCGACAATTATTTTTGTTTTCGTCGTTTTGTGACGATGTTCGTGTTGCGTTTTTGCAGTTTATTCCTCCCTTATACCCTCGAATTCCCATTTCGCCACCCTTTCATCGTTAATGATGCGTTAATGAGAAATACTCGCGCGGCTGACACACTTTTTTTCAACAATTATTTTACCCGTTTGATTTACTGCATCTTGCAGCAGCGCGACAGTTGTTTCCTTCGTGTAACAACTTTTCCCATAGATCGGCCGACCAGTACTCCGGCCAATCAGTTAATTACAATTATTTTCTGTCTTTGAAAACCGATAAGATATCCTAAGATGTACTAACATCGTCCGCCCAGATAACGCGCGATATTGCGACCGGAAGTAAAGAATGGTTTCCTTTTTGATCTGGATAGAAGTTCGTTCGCGAATAGTTATTCCGAAAATTTAATTCATAGCGTTTTGACTATCCCATTATTGCAACGCGTCATTGATGTTATTTTACGTTCTATTGCGAGAGCTTTTGAATTATCACGGATTATTTTCTCTAAAGCTGTATATATAACCGGGAAGAAAGGTGTCGTCGCATTTATGAGGATTTAATTAAACAGAAATATAATACGCATAGTATGCAGAAATGTATAGAATGCGTTTAATATGCAAAAATATCAAAACTGTACAGAATAAATCCAGCTACTGCGATAGACAGTGAAAGACAGTGGATATGAATTTTCATAAACGTGCGCAATCATTTTTATATAAACGCGCGTAACTAACTGACGCTTTTCGCTCGATAATTTTCCTCACACCCGTAACACGTGCAATCATTTTATCAGATATCACTTATTTCTTTTGCACTATAGAATAGCTGCTCCCTTTCGACTTTAACCGAAATGGATCATTTCTTATATAACATTCCACCGCTGAGTTATATCCTCGATCAAATTACTACACCTTGATCAATTCTATCATCCAGCCCGTCGATGAATTCATTTCCTGTCGGACTTAATATCCAAGCTACGCTCTGCCTACCAGCCATCGCCACAGTTTCGTCCACATAAATTTTCATGCAGCGCTAGTGCTACAATAGCAAAGGAATTTATTCTCTTTGAAGAATACCCTCGTTACGTTCGGATATCGGCAGACGAGGCACGATACGAGTCCCAAGCCGGTCATTCGAAAGTAACTTAAGATTGTAACTATTCCCAGCCTCTTGGATCTGTAGGCGCGGTTCCCAAGCTTCCATATGAAAAACCAGGATACACCAGGAATTGGGTTTCCTCTTCATCTCTCTCTTCCTCCCTCTCGCTCTCTCTCTCTCTCTCTCTCTCTCTCTGGTTTGCGGGTACTTCAGTTCCGCACTTTTGACTCCGTTCTTTTTGCTTCATTCGATATCGTTCGACGAGAAAAAGATCTCAGTCGGCGAGAAAAGGAAGGTATGAACGAGAGACACCCCATCCAGAAAACGTGCGCTATATCGTTACGATCTTTCTCACTACTCTCCAAAGATTCGAATCAGCATCGATTTACATAACATCGGATAGTTCTTCGAGGTGATTACGAAAAAATCTCGAGAACATTGCTCCGTCCCCCCCCCCCCAAGTTGTTCCTTCTTTCGAACTTGTACCATTTTATCTAATATTTTTCTCCGTGAGCAATCAACAGCAACTACAGTTACCGAAAGTTTTTAGTTATTTCTGCTGTGTTGTGAAATCCAGTAATTAAAACGTCGCGCTGTCCGCTGTCACTCGTTAATCGAGCCACGATTAAACCTCTCACCCCTTGAATATTTCACCTTTCAACGCGTCTACCGACCGGGACATTTTGGAAAAAACGTCACCGTGGCGATATGTATCACGGGTAGCGCGTGTCCACGTCCGTCATTTTCCAAACTTCCAGCGTAATAATGCCGTTCGTTCACAAAGGGACACGTCTCATACAGGGGCGCGATTTTTCGCAACGCCACCTTTGTCCAGCCACACCCGATCCTTTGAAGCTTTTGCGAAGCCTCCGCCGGCCGATATTAATATTTTATGATATTGTAAATGAAGTCAGGTGTCGATCGAGCCTTCCTAGCAGACGGGAGAAAAATGATGAACCGAAGGGCTGCTCCTCTGCCGCTTTTATGCTGCTTCAATGGCGCCTCTCCATTACTAATTGACCTGTCCTTTTCCTCAGCCCTGTGGTTCCATTTGATAGCGACGTTATCCGCCGATTGCAAAGTCACTTCGAGTACCTACAAAGCTACCTCCGCCTCAACGACCTTCACCGAGACTGGGGAGAGGAGAGCGGGGAAATCTGTTGGGAATGTTATTTCAATAAATCCTGGTCAACTCGGTAGGGGCTGCGCCACGGCATACGCGACAGTTTCATTCTCTCACCGATAAAAATTGTCAATGGTAACAAAGGCTGTCATTACCGTCGCCCTTTCGACGAAAGACGGTTCGTTGAGTCCGATAACGGCTCCGCGCCACGGTTTGAAATCTGCGTTACTGATTATCCAGTGCCGACTACGTTTCCGTTCCCAACGTTGGAAAATCTTCGATGTTTTTCCACGATTTCATAGAAACGTCGACAGCGTACCTATCTTTAGAGAGTCCTTCATGGAAGATGTTTGACGACAGCAGATTCTTTTCATTCGTACTGAAACGATCGAACCGTTTAACTCTTGTGAAAATGTCAAAACCGCTTCAGATCGCCATCCGTAACTTCAAAATCAAAATCCGTGCACTAAGTTTGAAGTGTCAAAGAGTTGAACTGATGCTCGCCATAACAGGTATGCGTTTAAACACTCGCGACAAGTTTTTCCGTTTTCTTGCGTATTTTTTTTAACAGGTCATCGGTACGTATAATCGTTTTGTAACGGGATAAGATACAGTTCGTCGTTGCATCCACAAACAAACATCTTCGCGGAACGTGAAGAACAACACGCTTATGCGTATGTATGCGAATGACACATCCGATTGATCTTGACATAAAATTATGTTGTAGTTTTAAGTAATTTCACGTACAAATTGTTTAAAACTACGCGTTATAGGAGAACGTTATCGAGAATTAAAAGTTTCAAAATTGCATGGAAACGAAATTATCGCTACATATTTTATGCGTCAGAATAGATGGCCTAACAACCGTGAAAATTTTGATTCTCTACACATAGATAAAACAAACAGACAGAGATCGAGCAGTCGTCGACTAATATACATCATCAGGTATTTCACTGGAGACTACAAGGCGTCTTTATTAATCGCAGAGACTCGCTCGGGTGTTGTCGCAATTAATCACAATTTGAGCTGTCTGCTTGTTTCTGACTCTGTTAATTGGCCAGGTTGCCGTGCGTGTGTTAAGAGCGGAAGCGGAGATGGAATAAAATAGGGAGAGAAAAAAAAACGACGTAGGAAAGAAAGAAAAATAAGGAAGATGATACGGGTGAGGGATCGTTGAGTAGATCCACTCGAGTCTCGAGCTCGTAGCGGGTTAAACGAGACCCTGAAACATCTCTACGCTCTTTATTTTCTACCTCTGTAATCTGCGCCATACGTGGCCGACCTCCGGTGATATTTATATGCAGTGAATTACGGAAAAAGAAGTTTCAAGAATGTACGAGCTCGTTGGAACGGCTCAAAAATTGTTTTAGGTTAACGTAGGTCCGCCGAGAGATTCGCATTTTCAGTGCAGTTAGTTAATCGTGCGCGGCATGCACTTAATTGGCTTGTCAGGATCGAAACGCTTTAAACGGAGATAAAGCGTGACTGGAAAAACAAGGAACGTTAATGAGACTCATTTTCAAAGATAGCTCCACCTACCGAGATAAAGAATTGGCGTCCGAGTTTTTCTTCTTCCTCGTCACGCCCGAGCTTCCTTCTTCATTTGTGATAGCGGATCTCCTGGCGAAGATGAAACGAGAAAGTCCTCGTTACTCTGATTTGTAAAATTATTCGCGACGGCGCGTCGACTTTCGGCCCAGAAGGTTCCCCGGAAGGTTGCCAGTTTGTCACGAGGAAACGACCTTAAGTCCAATTCACGTTACGGTCTTAAGCTCGGGAAGAATCGTCCTCTTCCACGATCGTTCCCGTTATTCGCATTAATATATTACAGACCAAGTTGCGCCCTTCTAAGTTTGTCGGCTCTTTCCAATCTTTCCTCGTAGAATTTTTAACAATGAATATAGTACATTACATTATGTTTGATAGGATTAGAAAAGCATTTTTAATCCATAAAGTTTCCCCAAATAAAATCCTAAATTTAAAACGAATACTGTCCCTGTTCCGGAAACAAAACCGGAATTGTTTAAATGAAAAGGTTTTGTCTTTTAATAAGATGCCACTGAACGGAAGCTTGAAGATTTAATTCCATTCGTCCTCTTCACCGAGAATGTAACGTAGTATCGCAATCATTTATTCCCATTTTTATTTAGTTTCTTCGGTGTTAATTAATCGAAAAATGACAGCAACGATTTATTTAATAAAGTATCAATTCAAGGAAAATACATGCTTTAGAATTTGTCATAAATTTTGCTACGAACTTCCTGAAAAATTGAATAGAACTTTTTATTGCAAAGGAAGATTCTCGTTAACAGTTTGGAGAAGAGCGGAGAGTATTACTTTCCATCCCCTGGTAAAAATGTAAATTCTTTCTATATAGACGTTTACCAAGTTTCCCTATAGGAGACACGGCAAAGATGTCTTTTTAATTACGCGTATCAGGAGTCCCCGTGCTTGGAAGCCTCGATAAACACGTTAACGTCCATCCCCTTATTTTCCTTTGCGTAGATGCGATCAGTCAAATTGAATGTATTTACCGTCGCCCGTTTCCCACCTTCGACATCATGGAGCGGGGTAATAGGAATATAAAGAGGCCATTTCCACCCTAATTTCACGCGTGCGTCGATAAAAGGCACTAAGTGACGTCCTCGATTACGGTGCACACCATCGCAAATAGCTTTGAGAATGTTTAATTTCACCACTGGATGCTGGAAGAAAGCTTTCGTTAGGAAAAAAGCTTTATCCTACCACAACGGGGCTTGGCCTGATTACCGACTAAAATTCGTGTCGAGAGGAATGTTATTGATTTTTACATGAAACCGGCCTCGATTCATGTAGAAGGATGTAAGTGCATAAAGGACAATGTTCGCTACAAATACGGCAGAGTTATAGATTGGAAACTTTTTTATTGAAAGTTTGAGTGTTTCTTAATTCTTTCGAGACTAATGAATCGGCACGTTTTAAGTAATTCTTAGAAAGATTATTCGATTCTTATGATTTTTCTGATACTACCGAGATCAATCGAGACACAGGATTCCATCGTAAACGTGATATTAATCTATCAGAAGACAAGCTGATCAACTTCACTTTTTCCGAGAAATTCTTTACTTAATTATCTAAATTACAGATTGATATTCAACATCTCTGAAACCAAAGAGAACTATTTAATTCGCAATTTAACTTGTCTAACTTATATCGAAATTATAGTTTCTAAAGACTTCTTAGGAAATACAAGCTATCGCGGCTCTTCAACAAGAATTGATATCCGTAACAGAACTCACATAACATCTAGTCATGTATCGTTTGAATATCCCTCGAATCCAACCGAAAAGAGCGAGCCATAGCTCCGCCCTCGTGATTCACTCGGTCGGCCGAAACACGCGTATCTCGTAATATTTATGTGAACATATGTGCATAGAAACGTAGCTCGTTAGAATAAATTCGTGGCGGAATACTCAGGCCGATCATGGTATCCCTTCATCCTCACGGTTCTAACGATATCCTGAAACCTTCAAGCCGTTTGAAATAAGGAAAAGAGGGTCGATAGAATGAATATCTACCAATGAAAGGTATAGTAGCAAGGAACCTGAAAATTACGCGATCCCCTTGATATTATTGGGTTTCGGTGAAAAATACACGGGACGAGCCGCGTTCCGATGTTTCCTGCAGCGTTTACACGCCGCTCACTTTCTTTCGTTCCGAATTGGAAGGCCCCGATGCTCCACTTGGCCGACATGGAGAGACCCGTTTTCGGCTGCAAGCCAACGTGCACCCGTCAGCATTAGTCGAATTTTAGTCAAAGATTATTATTATTAGACAAGATTATTATTATTATTATTATTATTAGACAAAGATTATTGTCGCGAGAATCGATACGTATAGCTCGTATATTTAACTTCAACTTCAATTCGCAGCTCCTATGATTAGCATCGACGTATCGTTACCCCGTGCTCGGAATTGAAAAACACGTAATTAATTTAATTGCGGGGGTTCTCGTAGAATCGAGAAACGTATTTTTCGCGAATATACATGTGTAGATGTATCTTCGAATATATTTAAGCGAATGCGTTGGTTCTTTTCACGGATACGTGGCCGAGGTCAGATGTAAAAGTAAACGTTGACCTTTTTCCTTCGCTTTAAGATAGTCAGCCATAAGAGAAGAGAAGAGAAAGTATATTGCGAATAGAGAGAGCAGTTTGCTTTTAAGATTATTGTACGCGAGGAATCGGTTACACGGTTTCACTTACACAAGAGATGATTGCCGCGCGCAGAAACAAATATAAAGCGCACTCCGAGATAAAAGATCCATGGAAATTAGTCAATCGATCGCGTCGAACGAGTTTCTCTGGAAATATCTCGCTGCATGATTCAATTTAAATGATCTGTTTGCGACATTAAAGTATCAAGTCGTCCGTTACTTTGTGTAATATTACGTAACGCTAACGTACCAGGTTCAGTGGACCACTAACTTTCGATCACTGTTGCGCTTTCCAACTTTTATCTTCACGTCGTTTTATAAGTTCCTCAGAACTTCAGAGAAGAAGTATGCAACGAGGAGGAAGATGGGAAACGTAAATAGAACGAAGAAAGGAAGAAAAGAAAGAAGGGAATAAAAGAGGGGAGGAAAAAGAAGGAAGAACAAATTTTACCTGTCAACGTCCCATGTTTCACGGAATTGAGTCTATTAATAGCGACTTTCATTTTTGCTCGGTGGTAATTTTCTACGCGACCAGCCCCTGTCGTTCCTCTTTTCAAGATTCTGAATGATTTATGTAGAAATAAATTTGCGGCCGCGGGCTGCAAAAAAAAAGAATTGCCGGGTTGGTTGAAACGTCGTCGAGGAACGCATTCATGCGAAATTTACGTAGGTTTCTTGACATCGATTCACCCCACTGTATAGCCACGATATTACCCATAAAGGAGCAAAGGTATCGCTTCGCAGTTTGCTAAATCGCAGGGATGATTTCACCGGCTCGGTTTGGGGGTTGGGGGAGAATCAAGAAGGGTGGTCACCACCGGTGAACGGACATGATGGATTATCATGACCCGTATAAATCATTCGCTTCGCTATCTAGCATTCGTCTCACTTTTGGCCGGCCTAACATCTCGCTTCCTTCCACTTATGCAATTTTTCTTTTTACATTCGATTCCGTTCATTTATACAGGTAAATCGAACAGCGAACGATTGTAAAATCATAAACGAAACTGAAATTGATTTTTGAAACATTTTAGAAATTTTACCGTTTTAATAAATGAAATTTATTTTAACTGTAAGTCTATTTCTACCATATTCTTTTTCTTCCCGATTCTCTTTTTTCCCGTATGCTTCTCATTTTCTAGATTATTTTCAATTACAAATTTTGCTTAACATACGATCACATCTATCTTGAATTTTTATTTCTTCTCTTTGCTTCTCCAACTTTTCACTAATCACTATACATATAGCACGCATTATATATTTTACGTCATAATATGAAATTATTTAGGATCATAAAAGAGTCAGAGTTACGTTCAAAACGGTCTGTTAAACATCAAGAAACACGGTAGGGCGAAAACTACATGATACTTGAACAAACACTGATACAAATGTAAGTAATGTAATTTTAATTCACAGACCAACTTTACATCGCTTACATGAAAACATTCGGAAATTCATGGAACGTTAGCGCATAAATTGCAACGCGAGTCACGCATGAGTACAACTTCATTCCTCATATTCTACGGATACTTACCAAACGAAAATATGAAAATTCCTGAGACTTATACTAATCTATTCCCTCTACTTCTTTTAAAACCGCTGCTAATCAATTTCCGCATTACTCTCATAATAAACTCTTAATTTACAGAGCTCCAGATGGTGTCAGACCGAGATTATACACAGCAGAAGAGTCCAGCGTATTAGCCCGAACGCAAAGTTAATTTTCCAGCAATGGAAAAAGTAGCGGATCGTGATACAAAGGGGTTAATTACGCGCGTAATTACACTGTCACGGAATTCGCGCGTAAAGCAATTTCGCCAGGGTGGCAGAGTGTTCGAGGCGGATAAACAAACAAAAGGGTTGTCAGCTCGTTTGATTCATAAAAATACGTTTTTACGCTAAGGGACGGGAAAAAGCTACCGGCGTGGTAGAAGCTGATGGTGGTTCGCCCCTGTACCGCGAATATTTCTCTGACTCAGGCTGAGAAAGGGCCGTTTAGAGGCTGGGTGCCACAGAATGAGACTATGCCAGAGTAGAATGCAACGCGCTTGGTTAAAATTCTTTTTTTTACCCGTGGGACCACTCGACACGATGTTTGCTCGTGTGTAGCTTCCCGCTTGTTCGAAAAGGAATGAATTAAAGAGGGTGGAGTCCCTTATTCCCTTATCGCCTGTTCGACCGTTCTCGGCGCACGCTTCGTTGCCTCTCGCAGCTCGTTGTTCCCGCGCGCGTTCGAAATCGAAACTGATCGGGGAGCTAACTCGTGAATTTATTCCCCGGCGCCATGAAAAATGTAGTGCGTCAGCGTGGAATAAATTTCGGTGAATTTACGTTGTCGCGTACCCTTTTTACTCTGCGCCATCCACCGTAGAGCTCCGGCAGCCGATAACTCGACGCCCGGGCCGGACCGTTTCCTTTCGCGCCCACTCGCCGATAGACGTAAATACTTTACCGTACAAAAGTCACCGACGCAGGGGGAGAAACGGTTTTCCCGGGCAAATGAAAAATGGTCAACTTGGCAATGCGCTCTCAACGTGACAAATCGCACACGCCTTCGTAACGTTGCACCCACTACGTCTTACGGAATTCCACAAATTCTCCGGACTTGTACGGCTGCTTTGCTAACCATCGATGATGGGAAATTGGAAAAGTATCGAAGCGAATTCGAGCTGGGTTCCCGAATTTTTAGCAAATTAATCGAATTCCTCTTTCGTTATCTCTTTCATAACGATAGATTGACTTTTATGATGTTCGTATAACGACAGTGTAACGGATATTTTTCTCGGTGTTGGTGGAATATTTGCCAAGAATCTACGCTACTAGTGATTTTGTCGCAAGTTAATCTACGTTGTGGGTAGTACCAAGCTTTTCGTAAAAATTGTATTTCGTTACGTGAGGAATGTCTCAAATATTAAACGAAATATATTAGTTAATCGTTAATTCAGATACAAACGTTCCTCTTTGACCAATAAAACAAACATTTGGTTCTCTTAAACGATGTATGAAAGAAGAAAGAGGATATAAAAGAAAAGAAGAAGAGGACCAAATGTTTGTTTTATTGGTCAAAGAAGAACGCTTATATCTGGACTAACGATTAATTAATTCATTATTCATTATTCATTATTTGTTCATTATTGAGGTTTCGCGTTATATTCATTTAAAAAAATTTCTGAGAAAATTTACCATTTATCTGGCAGACCAACCACAACCTGTACAGGTTTGGTTAATTCGTTGCACATTTTTAACCTGTCTAATTGTAAGTTACACGCGATCGTGGACGAGTAGAGCGTAAAAACAGAACGGCATTCAATTTTCCAGTGGCAGCTTAAAAGCGTGTCCAGCATCCGGTAAATTGAAAATCATAAACCTGGCGTTGTTTTAATACCGCGGCCAAAGAAAGATCGGTCCTCGTAAATCTCGCGTGCGATGCGTGCGTCCGCGAACGGTGTTTCATTCTACTGGCGAATATGCTGGTCTGCATAGGTATGCATATCCTCCTGCCGACAACGATGAAGAGTGCGCAAGAGCGCAAGAGAGCGAGAGAAAGGATAGAAAGCGCGAGCGTCGAGTGGATTGCAGGCCAAACGTATTCGTTATACGTAATCTCATAATATTTCAGTTGACGTCTGCACCTACGTGTAACGGTTCTCATGACGTACGAAGTTCGGTGCTCTATCAGACGACTTGAAATGCACGATGATTTGTGGAGAGTACCGCGTTGTATCCTGCGTGTCACTTACGTTCACCGATTGTGAACGAGACTGTCGTTGGAAAAGTTTCCTCGCAAACGCTTACGATTTCAATATCGCGGCTCACAAATCACGGATTTTTAATTTTCATGTAACTTTAAGCTGATTCAGATCCTATGGCTCGAAATAGAACAAATGTCAAAAATAACGAAAAAATTGAAGAATTTTCGAGAAAATCGCGTTTGAAAACCTGTCAAGTGTGTATAAATTTGCCTAATTCCCAGCTAGACAAGAGCAAATAATTGACAGGGCATTATCGCACGTGTGAAGATAAGTTGGAAACGTAGAACAAAATTTGCTCATCTGTAGTTTCCTTTCTGAAAAAATCGAATTTGAAAATGTGTCTAGACCAACTGGATTAATTCTTCGTTAACATATTCAAGCTACATTTTCTCGAAAAAGACAAATCATGTTTTCTTCTTAAGCGATAAAATTTGATTCCACGTTATCGACTTATTCTCCCGTGTAGAATAATCTCCTACCGATTGACCACTTTCGCTCAGCCGGAAATCAGTTAAATATTTGATCAAATAAAATATAATATAATAAATAAATATACTCGACAAGTTTTCAAATTCAATCTTCCCTCTCAACAGTCCTACTGAATAATTTCACTTTAGTATTCTCCATTACGTTAGTCGGCTACATAGGTAAAATTATAATTGCTAAGGATTGTAACAGTATCCCAATAACTTCGTAAGTTCTGATACTTATGAACGGAGATGTATCAGTACTTGTGTATCTTTCCTCATGTGTTATGGATGTGCTTTCATTTCTCTCTGTTTTATATTCTATTTTTTTGGAGATTACTGTGCGCAGCCACGTGGAACGTTTGAGGTAGTTGAATGTAGTCGATAAATATTGATCGGCTCAGACATGTCTACGGCGTTTATGAAAAACTGAAAATGTTCGAAACTCTTTGAGTAAAAATCGCAATTGGTATAAAAGTCAACGTGTCGGTGCTTGGTCGGTATGTCGGTAATTCGCAATTGCGTAAATATGATACCTTTTTGGCTATCATGTTTTTACGCAAGTTGGCGAACAGATACATGCGTATATACAGAAGACCAACAAAAGGAAATAACAGTTCTGGTTGGGACGAATTCGCCAGAAGAAACCGCTACAACGAAAATTCGAATCGATAAAACCGCTCGATTCGCCTCGCCCTTTGCAACCAGCCACAAAGTGGACCCAGCTCGCCAGCTCGTTTCGGTTTTACGACGAAACACGCTTTTCACTATATTACACTTTCCTCCCTTTTCTTTTACTTCCCCTCCTCGTTTTTTAATATTGCAGCGGCACAGAGAAGCACTTGAAAAAACGTGGTTTCACGAATATACGCAGTGGTCGGTTGCAATACGAATCGGTCGCGATCGTTCTCTACAACGATCGATATGAAAGAATTTCGATAGTTCGTTGACGGAAAAATATCAGGCAGAAACTCAACGAATCGTTCGACAAATTGTAGAAATCGAATGAAAATGCCAAAGATGGATGGGAAATATTTAAACGCGATATTTTTCGATCCCCGAATACAACGATCGTTCGCACTGTGAATCCGCCGAAATTTCGCAACTGCGAAACTAATGACACCGGAAGTCGACCGCGGAACAAAGAGCGACCTCCGCGCGGGAAAATTGCAGAGAAAAGTTATCGTCGACATTTTCGCCCTTCGTGCCTGATATTCCCGGTGAACTTTCAATTTATTCCGTGTTCCTGTCTTCCCCTCCCCCCAGACCACCCCTCCGGACCTAGCCAGCCGAATCTCTGGCAAATGTCACGACTTCCAAGCGACCGGTTACCGGCATTCGCTCGTCATTCGTTAACT
This sequence comes from Bombus terrestris, assembly GCF_910591885.1. Taxonomy (NCBI): domain Eukaryota; kingdom Metazoa; phylum Arthropoda; class Insecta; order Hymenoptera; family Apidae; genus Bombus; species Bombus terrestris. The sequence continues at coordinate 14,999,488 of NC_063270.1, read as the reverse complement.
CTCTCTTTTTCTCTTCTGCATGGCCAACTTTTTTTCTTTGTGGATAAATAAACAGAATTTTTTTTGGTTGTAATGATAAATGACGTGAATGTTAGAAAAAACCATAAGAAGACAAGGAAGAAGATAAAAATGTATTGGAAGAAATATTCAGCAAGATCGTTGATAAAAATTATCACAATAACATGGTGACAACTACTTCGTCCAAGTACGTTCGCGCGGCTTCCGTTGGACCGCGTTTAAACGATTTACAGTTAGCAGAAGAAACCAGGGAGACACATTTTGTCACAGGTTGACGCGAATCGCCGCAAATGTTTTTCTCCATGAGATGCAAGACGAGTTTTTATTATAGCGAACAATTCATCGTATGCGTGCACAAACGTCCAGTATTTCTACCTAGGATTCCAGCTAAGAAGCTTTTAACTCCGTACATCTTCCAAGCATAAATTCTGGTAATGTAAAAATAATGTTCCCGAACGAAACGTTCTTATTCGCGGAACAACGATACATTAAGAAGAGTGAGCGAGTCGTGAAAAAACCGAACGCGGACTCGTTTATTCGGTTATGCACCGATATCGTGCTATCTCTGACTCGACAACCGACGACGGCGAGATAAATATCTTATTTAATATGTCGTGAAAAATTAACGTTCCATTAGAGCTGTCATTGCTCAGCTCGAAAAAAAAGTTCGCATAGATGATCAGTGGCAGAGAATTAAGTTGAACGTTTATGCTATGGTATCTGTAGCGAGTGAAGAGCAATTTGAAAAATGCATGTCGTAGATGTGAAGTCTTCAAGCGACTGAGAATCTTGAGTGAAATGTTAGAGAATTGAGAGTCAAGAATCGTGTTTAGCGAGATTCGTGTTAGAGTTAAATTCTTTTGACAATGAGCGTAATAATATAATGGTATAGGTTATAGAAGTCAAATTTAGAAATAATCAGCTCAACTATCATTTTTTCGATGGGATATATAATTTCATTTATAATGAAACGTTACATTTCAGTAGGTTTCAGTTGCGTCAGAAAAATTATAACGATCTAATAAAAAATTATAATCTTTTTAAAAGTTATCGTGTTCCGTTAGTTTTGAAGGAATTAAATACAGGATGTTTCCAATTTTCCTCGACAAGTTGGCACGAGAAAAATTTACAAGTAAAAGGAACAAAAGATTTTATACGAAGTTTTTGCTGCAAATGCTTTGCTACAAAACTACAAGCAAATATTGTAGGAAGCGTGAAATATCTACGTAGCAATGAATTCGGCGTTATAAAATGTAAAAGATCAATCGTAATACACGTAGAAAGAGGTAATTAATAATAAAATATGTAGAATTAATTTATACTTGAGCTTATGTTAGTCATTGATATTCAACAGAAATTTCAAGAAGTTACTTCGATGTCAAAATTGTGCGTAATTTTCTAAAAACTTATGAATTAATTGTAAATAGAAATGTTGCAGATAATTCAGTTTTTTCGTATAATAATGAAATGTATAAAAATATGTACATATAAGATAATAATATTAGATACATAAATTGTTATAGAATTAAACCTTTAGTTATACTCGTGGTGACAATCAGAAGTGATTATTTAAGCATTCCAAGCAATTGCAACTATTAACAGCACAACTAAAGTACATATGACGCGCCTTTCATACTCTGTAATGTAAATACAATAGAATCCATAGCTACGTACATATTTCACACTGCATTCGTATTTGATTTTCACTTTGTAATAAAACGTTTACAGTGAAACTTCATATAACTTTCCATATAATGTTTTTCTTGTTTCCACTTGTAGATCATACTACTATAATTTGTCTGAGCAAATCGGACACCCGTTACAATATCCATCACGTTCATTAACAAAAAATCTGCCTGCAATCCAGCGTTCTTATAGCAAAAGATCGTTCTCCGAACTAAGACCCGGAAAATTCCCTATAGAGTAGCGAAATATCCGTTTCAACGACTAAAATATTTTTAATCGGCGATCTTACACGGTCCGCTGCGGTCGCGTCGAAATACCAGAGGCGTTATCTTGATGCGACGCCAAGAGAATTCGAATGTGAATTTGCTCCGGGGACTATTTGTTTAGGTCGCTCCGAAATCTAGGCCGAGGGAAAAAACTTTGGAAAAATACGGTCCGCTGGCATACAGAGAGCCCGTTCCCTCGAACGTTTGCCTGGAAAAATTATATTTTTGATTAAATTTCATACGCGCTCCCTGTTCAAGTTTCTGTTTTTACAACGATTCTGAAATCAGACGAGAAACACAAGGCTGTACGAGACCGTCGTTGGAAAACCGCGAATTTTTTCCCCCCGACTCATTTCCCAAAGCGAAATTCCTAACCTCGTTAACGATGACCTGGATGTGTTATTCCTCTTTAATGGCAACGAATGTATTAAGCATTTTCCCCGCTTTCCCTTTTGCTTTTCAACCGAACATCGTATTTCTCGTTATCACGACGTCAGTGGCTTTGAGCGCTGGGAAAAGCCGGTGTCCGATTGCTTCGTGGCAGCTTGATTTCCCATTATCGTGATTTCAACGAATTCCTCTTTTGCTGGCTGATAAACGAGAATAACACAGGGATATTGGAACGATAGATAGATAGCGAGCAATGCACAATCGTGTTCACGTGCAAGCCAGGGATCAAGAAATAGAAGCATCGAAGAAGATTTATTCCTATGGATGTTGAATGATTTCTCCCTTTCTTTTATTCCATCGTGGAATATACGTATCACCTTGCCTGGTTTGTGTAATATCTCGATGGATTGCAACCTATCCAATAAGAAATTCCTAGCTATACTGCTACTTGTTTCATATTTGGCTCGACGTAGTAGATTTTTCTCTGTGCTACGAACCGCGAGTTCTTTTATTCATTCGTATTCGCCACCCCTAAAAGCGCTTGAGAAACCGTTGCATGGCTACCAGAGTGGATTTATAGGCTCGACTTAACGGTGTATCGGCTACAGTAAATATCCACGCGGAAGCCTCGTGGCGAGTTAGCCCAACATGAATTAGAGACGGCGAGTTTAATTGAATTATGTCGAGGAAGATTCCAGGATCCGGCTCGTATTTCGCTGTTACGTGTGCCAAACGTATTTCCCTTTGCTATAACTTTGTTTACATACTTCAGGTAATACAATCGTACCGTAACGTCTTGATTTTCCTTTCAATCGTTGCGTAAGAAATTACATAATGAATTTCAAACGCAAACTGAACAACGACCGGAGAAGAGAATTTATTACGCGTTTATCGTTCGCCAACTACGGAAGAAAATATCTGTAGGTGGACACGTGAAATTTTGAAGATACATATCAGTAACGAAACAATAGCCGGACTTTTTTTTCATGGAGCACGATAGTTTTTGTTCCAGCGTACTGTAACGAATGAAAAAATAAACTGCTGAACGTTTCGCGCGAAACAGATCATAAAATTTATACGAGTATCAAATATGTATTAAACGAGAGGAAATTCTTGGTTCGACGAGTCGTGTAATTTGAAGCTCGGAAAATGCGTTGATTTGCGGGAAGAAAATGTGTAGCGTTTTTCAAAAGTCTCATTATTTTTCATCTTCAGGATTTTTTTATAAAAGTTTTTTCATCCCATTGCAGTATCCCTTTCTTTTTTATTTCTACAAACAGTAATATTTCGTTACATTTAGTTTTACTTTTGAATTATAGAATTTTCCAATTCGAGATTATTTAATGTGTCACGAAATCTCTTTTCTCCTTACATAATTAAAGTGTCTGTTTTATTCAAAATATACTATATCGTAGAAATATATTTGGATATTGAATTTTTCAAAATATTTAAAATAATAATAAAATAACAAATTTACTGTCTGCTGTAATTTTACGTTCTAATTTAAAATGTACGAAAGCTCAGACATCATAATTAAACATACATATCTTTCCCGTTAAAAAAATCCAAGTTCTCGTCTGTTGAAATACGTGACCCGAAACCTTTTGAACCATAGTATGAATTTGAAGATTGTTTCTCCCATACTGCAACATCAAAGAAATATTTCTAAACCCCAGGAGTTTCAAATTTCCACCGAAAATTCATAAATGCGATCGAAGTGTATCGGGAAGATTTGATTTGCTAAAATCTCTCTTCGTTTAATCATTTCTCTCGATTTGCACGTTTCCCTTGCAATCAAGGAGTTTCGACGGATCTAGGCGGAAATTGCGAAAGTGCAAACCGACTGTAACGTGCTTCTCGATTCACTTTGGAGCATTTCAAGGACGAACTTCGTCGCGTTAATTATGTACTTGGAGTCGAATGTTCTCGCCCAACGTCTGAGGCGTAACGAAAACCCAGGCGCGATGTTTATGTGGTGACAACGTGTAATAAAACACACGGTGTATTTCTCGGTCGTTTATACGTTCAAGGATGCTTTGTTCGCGTTTCCTCGTCGTGAATCTCACCGAGCGGAAAAACACTGTGTTACACGGCTCGCCAACTTTACACGCGTTGCGTAACGATAAAACGATCGAATGGTTGGTCGATCAAGCGATTGATATAAAAGTACGCGTGATGTAAGTAGGTGCATATTTAAGACGCGTTCACTGATCAGTTAATTAATACAGTGGAACTTTGATCGCGTCAATTAATTATAACAGACGCTATTGAGTTTTGAGTAAATGAATAAATTTATTTTCATATGAAAGGCGATCTTTTATTTCTAAAACTACTTTATAAATATGAAGATAAATATTCAAATAAAATAAAAACGTAATAACTTCTATCAGTTCTTATTCTCGTTTCTCAATGTTTTCTTACAAGGAACTTGTAAGAATTAATTGATGTTCCGATAATTAAGATTTTATTATTATGTAATTCGAATCGTTGTCTTAATTAACTCACTCGATATCTGTCACTATCCAACTGATAACGAACGTGCTGAAGAAAGTACACCGATTTTCAATTTTATACAACCCGAGATATAAACAGAGCAGCGCATCCGTAATACTTAATCTTCAGAAAAAGTGCGATATTTCAACAGAGGCAGGCTCGTTTATCGAATTGACTTCGTCAATTTCGAGCGCTTTTAACTCGCTCCGTCGAGGCGCCATACGGAGGAAAGAACGTAAACGCGTTACTCGGTCAATTTATATTAGAGTGGAATCGGTACTTGGATGCTCGAGGATGCTGGCTGTGAAGCAAATAAGAACACATAAGAGAAAAAGGGGTGAAGCCAACAAATTACCGTTAGAGTTCGGCCAAACTCTGGCCATCGTCTACTACCCTTCCTCTACCTTTACTTCCATTGAATCCTGCCTCGTTTCCGGTTCGGAGAATGGTAAGTCTTTCAGTGATATAACATTAACCTCCATCGACGTTCCGTGACCCGAATCGTCTGGACTGCTTCGAAATCGTCTCGTTTCCAATAAGCGGTCCTTTCCAACGAAACTTTCCTTTAACGAATATGTTTTAAAGTATATCCTTCCTATACCCTTCGATCTATCGAAATCATTGGATCCAATTCTACTCTGATTGGAAAATTTTCTCTTTCTAAATTTCCCTCTCTGTCTGCACACAAAAACACACACACACATACACACACAGGAGCACGTGCGCGCGTGAAATGAACGAAACAATGAGAAAGGTTTTTTAATTCTAGTAGATGAAAAAGAAACGAGTGTTTCGCGCAACCGAGACCAGGGATCAATATCAAAATAACAACATTCTGTGGAACGTTGAATGAAAAGGTTTCGATCTGTTTTTTTTCTTGCTCATCGGATCGGATCGCGTCTATTCGCTTCGATTTACAACGGTCGCGGTACCTGTAACGACATTCGAGTCGTGTTATCCACGTTCTAGTTACGCGTTTCTGCTTTAATTGGACACACCTGTACATACTTAATCGCGTTGAAATACAGGATTGATTCGACGTCTCCTTTTTGCATCTCGTTCACGCGATCCTATTCCGTACTAGACTCGTACCTCCATTCCTCTCGTCGAAACTTCGAATAACCGGACGTGATCGATCGAGTAACGAGCGACATCCAAGCGAAACTTTTTGCCTTCGAACCAGCGCAACCGCGAATCTTGTATAATTATGCATAACGCGAGCATGCTACTGATTTAACTAATCACAGCTTTGGAAACGATCGACCATCGCTGTTAATATTGTCAGGATACAGGCAAAAAATATCCTAACACTGTATAACGTCGATGTCCGCGCGATTTCTTGTCTCCCCATAGACAGCTTTCCCTACTGAATCTTGTAAATCCAACAGATTCACCGAAAAACGCAAAAATCTGTGTCGTAGTCGTTACTGAATGCCTACCGATACACTTTTTACTTCTACCGCCTTGTAACGTCAATAATTTCGTTCGAAGTATCGTGGAACAGCGGAATTATTTACTAGGTGCGATATCGTCTCGTATAGAATTGAAGCTGCGGGCCAATAGCAGTTCGCCTATAATTTCATTAAATCGAACGGAGGCGCTAATCCCGGTAATCCTGGCGGTGCGACGTGGCGCGGACGGAAGATTTTTACCTCTGGTTGAATCGTGCCGAGTAACTATTAATTATTCGCGAGACCAATCCAGCCAGGTTCATTAATGCCTATGAAATCGTAAAACAAAGCGACGCGACGGTGGATCGGCCGCGATTTTTCTAAGCCGGGACTTTGAGAGCGATCTGTCGTACGTGTAGCGTCTCGTCGAGAGGCCGAAGCTGGTTTTACGAGCTCGTTCCGCGACGACGGTATCGTTCCCAGGGATTTCGAGGGGTAGTCAGAAAAAAACTTTTTCATCCACTTCGTGCCGAGGTGATGGCGAAAGGGAGTGGCGTCGGCCAGTTGGAAAAGAGGATAAACGGTCAACCAGAGATGAGAGTCGGTCGATGCGGGATGCGTGGATCGTCGACGACGGATTACGTACAATGCAGAAGCCTCGACAGAAGAACCCGGCCTCGTTGCATTAAACGTCGGCTACAGGGACGTCGCCCGTTGGTTGACGTTGAACGACCGGGCGAACGAAGGACGGGGAAAACGTCGAGGTGAAAGATCGAGCTTGAGATCTCTCCTCTGGCAAAATGGGACGGCGAGGTTGACACTGGCGCGCGTGTCTCGTCTGAATCGATTTAATGAGAAGAATGTTAGCGAACCGCGTGGAAATCCAAACGACCGGAAACCTCCAGGATTCTTTGTCGTTTTGCTTCTTGTCGACCTTGTCGATTTGTCCTTGCGCCATTTGACGACGGGGCTCGAGGTTCTCTATCGCTAGTATCTGTACGAGTTCGCTGCGGGACGCGATATCGTGCGATACTCGAAACCTTTTCCGACTCACGGGATCCATTAAAACTCCGCGCAGAGTGGACGACAGAGCATTCAATATTTTCCCGATGCCTTGTCGGGAACTCGATTTAACAGGAACGAGGTAAGAACTAACCGCGTCTCCTTTCACCCTCTATCTCTCTCGCCGTTCACCGGAGTTCCGCATTATTTCGGGCAAGCCAGCTGCCTTTCTTGTCGTTAACGAGCTGTTTTTAGTTCGAATTATCTGTTAGACAGAGTCCTTTCCCCCTCCCGCATCGAATTTAATTTCCTCTTCGTTCGATTCTCGCCGCGTTCTTCGATGGACCCTTCTATCCGACGCGAAGTATCGCGCTCGATTTGTTCCATCGATCTCCGATCTTTCGCTAATTTTCACCGTTCTATTACATCTAGGGCCTTTGCAATGCTTGTAGAACGTAGTTCTTATAAAGAGAAAGAAACGCGAGTTTACGTGTCCCTCGTTCTAACCATTCGTCGGGGTAAATAAAGAGCGAGAAAAAGAAGAAGAATGAAAAGAACGTAAATCAAGTGCCAACACGGAAGAACGTCTCACTCGGGCCTCGGTATTCACGATACATGCCAATAACGCGAATTCCCTTCCGAAGTTATCAAAGTAGCACATAGCGCGGTGGAACTGTGTTGGGAAAAATAATAGAAGGTCACGCGAGTAAATAGACGTGGCCTGTAAAACGCGTGTTCACTGATAAGCCGAACGGTGGGTCGATGGTCGATCCGAGGCTGATATGCATTTTTAATTTAGCCCGTAGCCAGGAGGAGAACGAGCCTGGTTAAACCGTAAACGAGCCATTGAAAAACATCACCTCGGGAAGCGTTTCGCTCTGTGCTAGAGGGGATAGTCTCTAGCAGGTCGTTCGTTTCCCGTTATCCGGCTTCTTTCGCGTAATTGTTTCGAAAACTCGCGTGTTAATTGTTCACCTTGTTTTAGCTCGAAGCTAGTATCGGCATACATAAGATTCCGCGTAATTCTTCGTAGTACACGGCGTATCCGCCTGGTAGGCTCTCACGGTGGATTTGCATGCTCGTAACTCGGGCCGCGAACCAGCGATAACGTGCTCGGACTTGATGTCGAGAACACGCGTACTGTGCGACGATAATAGGTAGCAATGCTGCGTGGGCACAGGTAAACGAATTACGATCGAATCGTTCGCATTAACAACTGCTCTAGTTTCTAGCGATCAAATTGTGATTACGTATAATTTTCAACGTTTTTCATTTCTGTTTAGTAAGATTGAAAGTCAGGAGTGAACTTCATATACGCTGTGGTTCTAAGTTCCTTGCAAGTGAATTTACGAAGATTCTATATCTCGAAATAAGACTAAAATGAAGAGTGACAGGATTTGAAAGAATCTGAATATTTTGTAATATTATCCGAGCATTCGATTTGCAGCTTCTGACTGCTCGAAGGTCTTAACTTTGAGTCACGAATATTTGAATAATTTCTGAATGGCAGCAGTGGACGAAACTGGCGGATTATTTTATATGCGAGAATCACTCGAGATTATGGAATATTCTTTGATAAAAGGAACTTTATAACAAAGCTTCTATATGACGTTGCAATAAAATATTTCCACACGCACACGATTGTTCGCGTATTTAATAATTTCAACAGCCTTGGGCAATTTATCATTTATAATATAGCGTTATAATTAGAAAAGTAAAATGTTTATGCACGATCTTAATTTGATAGCCGGAGGCTGTAGACCATATAATCGAATAACATCGAAAAATATTCAGAACGTTTTTATCGTTCGCGAGATACAATGGGTACGGCGAAGTATAAAATTATCGTTCTATAATTTACATTTTCAATTGATAGTACAGATGCTTGGCATCGTCGATATCGCAAAGCGGAAAAAATCAGCAAAGCGTCAAATTGAAAAGATCATCGGGATTTCGCGACAGAATATAACGGTATGCTTACGACGAACCGTAATTGACACAGTCCAGGTAGTCAGAGTCAATTTCATGCTCAAACGCACATACCGATTTCATCGAGTTATTCACCGCGTAAATCACACAGATAATTCCGGATAGTTTCGCCTTCGTAATTCCTCGCTTTCCCTACGCGATTCCCTAGACGTCCGTATGAAGATCAATTCGTTCTCCTTGACATACAGTTGGTTAAATAATATGAAATTAGAAGGACACAGCGCGCACACCTCGAACACCGCACAACGTCGTCCTTCGAAAAAATATATTTGCTTATTCGCGTTTAATAGGATTTCGCGACGATGGCAATTATTTATATCGTGGATTTCTTGCGTAAATGTTTCGGAGTGAGACGTGAAATATGAAAGACGCGCCCTTCTTTCATGGAAAATACGAATTTTCCTTGCCATCTCACGAGATTACTTCGGAATTATTTAAAAATCACATTACTCGAGAAATCCGAGCGATTCAAGGAAGCGTAATTTATTCATGCGAACACGGTCGCTGACGCGTAAAGATGTACATTCATAGACGGCCTTCCAAATTTGCTTTACCATGCTCCGCTTCTTTCATCCTACTTTCCTTTCTTTTTTCCCCTTTATCACCGTCTTCCTCTGTTCCTCGCTATTTTTCATCCCGCGACCGCTTTCTTCAGGCCGAATTCTCATCGGCTTCCTTCTACCCCGCCAGTTCCTCTTTTATACGATCTCGCGAAAACTTCTGTACTATCGCGTCTTGTATCTTGTCTTCTCTCCAGAGAGCTTTCCTTCGTCATCTGTCTTCTAGTAGTCGTGTCTAACGGTGTCGCGCGTTTGCGGCTCGAACGAGCCCGTGTGTGCGCAACTTCAATACTCTCGGCGACAACAAAACGAGCTACAACGATATCCAGAGTGGTTTGAACTTTCCGAAGAGATACATCGAGGTCAATTATCGGCCGTTTAATTTTTCGTATTTTTGCCGGTTCGCTGCTTTCCTGTTTCTTCTTCTTCTTACGCGATCACGATTCGTTGCGAGTTTGTTCTCAAGTGTCGAGCAACGAGAAGAAAAACCCCGTTTTCCTGTGAAAAATTGCAGAGAGGACACACACGCGCGCACACACACATACACATATACACAGGCACGGGCAAAAAGGCAACGATATCGGAGGAGAAAGAGAACGATTTCGTTGACCGTGCCAGCCGGACCAAGTTTTCGCTCCGTTCGATTTTACCCCGGGATTGCTTGGCAATTTCTTGGCAAGCTTGTCATCCTCTCGTTACCCATCCACATCGTGTTATCAATAGCTGCGAGCGTTCTTGGCTTTCGTTAGCCCACTCTTTTCCCACCCTTTTGTTATTTCTTTCGTCGACGTCACGCGCCGTTGCCTGACTAAACATTGCGAACGACATCAGTAACGATGTAACGAGCCGCTGGACGGGAAATCGTTACCGCTCGGATGCCTTCACTTCCGACAGTATAGAAGACAAGGGGAAAGTAGCTAGAAAGCTGAACGTGCAAGGTCGCACAGACTGTTGTATATCGAAAATCAATTTCCTCGGAACGTTTGCTAATTGCATTGAATTCTGCGATTGCGTTTTACGCTCGAATCAACAAATCCTTGTGACAAGAACAAACTGTTGGAACACCTGAACGACGTTACAGCTAACCTAAATCAATCCTTGAGGCTATACATGTCGGAAAAGATCGAACGCGTTTCACTCTTCGTAAAGAGAGCAATCCGCTCGAATGATTTAAGAGGAGAGACAGAGCACGAGAACAAAAGACACGTATGACGAGACCAAGAGATACGCGGATCCACCATTGAAGCCAACGTACCAGTCGGGACGAGGTCGTGTCGAGCGAATTTCCGGAAATTTAATTGATTGTTATTCCGCGGGCTGCGTCGTGGAAACTTGCCAAGTAAGTTTCGTTTGAACCATCCGAGGAAACTCAACCAGTGGTCGTCCCCGAAGTACACTTCTCCTTTCTCTCTCCTCCTTCACGAACGAATCCGTGTTCCCATGTTCCCCTTTCAGTCCTCCCACTTCACCACCCTCGTCTCTTTCGTCTTTCTTCCCTCTCGAATCGTAGAACTTCAGATGCAATCCTCGCCGCACGAGCCAACTTCATCGAGATGCAGAATCAGTCGCGATTGTTCGCCGAGTTATTGGCCGGCGCCTACTGAGGTAACTTCCACCAACCTAGATTAACAATTTGCGATTTTGGGTCAGATCACGCTTCACCCATTTCCCATCCCATAACGCCGGAAAATCCTGTTTACGTATACCGAAGAGTAGATTAGGTCGCGTATGGGTTGCTCTTTAAACCGCAACCATGTTTACTTCATGAAGAAAACTATTCCTCTTTTGCCTTCAACTTACTTATGTTACTTTTGTCTGGTTGTGAGTGATTAATTCTAGAAAATGCGAGCAGACCAGTATCATCGACTTTGCTCGTTAGAATGAAAGCTTTTAAAGATCGGATCACCGAAGATCTTCAATATCGTCTGATTTTAGATTATTCCCTGGTAAAGTAAGATCGCGCAATATCGACTACTTTAATCTGCTTTACTTTAATTTGGTTTAGAGTTGATAAAATTCAAAGTTCGAAGAAGTAATTTTTAATATAAATGGAACTTAAGAGACGGAGATTATTTTTCTGAAACTTAATAACAGAGATTATAATTCTAACGAACGAAAAATTTTCATCCCCATCATGATAGTTGCAGATTTTTAAGCATAATCACTTTTAAATGTTATTAATTTATAATATTGGTAAAAGAAAAAGACATTAGAGCAGAACACTCATTCGAAATTTATTATACGAAATTAACGATAGGGTATATAATAAAATCAACTTATTTAATAATTTTTCACGCAGTGAGTCTGAACCGAGTATACGTTTGGAAACGTAGGAAAAAATACGGAGCTGTATTATTTGTTTATTTATGCGAGTGCAATGTTAATATTTATCGGTCGAAGCGAGAACTGGCTTTGCTCGCCACCGCATAACTTTCCCTCGAATATTAATCCTTCCTTTTGGAAATTATGTAGTTTGCTAAAGTTTGTGTCTTAAATAGTTAAGAATGCGGAGGTTAACGATACGGTTAGCATCCAATCTAAGCGAGGTATTAACGCGGCAATTTCTTAAAGCTACATAATCGTACGTTTTTAAGACTTACGCATCGCCGAACGCCAGCCAGGAAATTGAATCATCGTCTTAAGGTGAGTCTCGTTTACGGGGCACTTACCTGCAACAAAAACATAGTACATTCTTTACGACGCTTCTTTACGATACATAAAACGAGGGGCATACGGTGTAGCGAGTATTTAAAAGGCTTCTAAGTAATCCTAGATAACTATAAACCATCGTTACAGGTTACGCCATAGCGTTTAACGTTTATCAGCATTCTCCTCCTAAATTAATAATGGACCGTACGAATGAATAGCTGTCATAAAAACAGCAGAAAACTTTAAAGTAATTTAAAGCTTGTTATTAAACCTGTCTTATTCTCAAATTATTTCAAGTGTTTAAGATTTAATATTCATTTAAACGAGCGCCAGGAACTTATTCGGTATCGTGTTTGACCATTGCTCGATCTATTCCACTGAATGCAATATCTCGACAGACAAGTCGAGATTATTCTGGATTCTAAGAATTTAGTATAATATTTTCATTATTAGCTTCGTGCGCTGTGTACAGAATAGCTTACCAAAGTATCCAAACACTTGTAAGAATCTTTTACGAATATATATGTTATGTGTTTTATACGAAACATTTTGAAATACCAGAACACTGAAATGAGATCAAACTATCATGATTATATTGGTAAAGTTTGTAGAGAGATCAATTTTTTAACTAAATATGTTTTAAAGTAAATATCTTGCGACTTTCAGATACATTTAAATTTTGGTTTTGAATTTTATCGCGTTTCATTACAATGCTAATAAGATTTAAAAATATTTTATATAATATATACAGTATATACATAAAATTATTCTATGGTTAGCGTTCATATGCTTTCGCGAGTTACTGTATAAACTAGAACACTTGAAAGTCTTATACTCTATAAAAAATGAAGATCATTGTTTGCAAACTTCGCACACGAAGCTTTTACTCGGCGAACTATTTACTTGGAAACCTTTACACAAACCACCTTCGATACTTATATTTCTTTGAAAATGTTCAATCTATGTTTCACTAGTTTTCCAAGAGTCTATAAAGCCAAATCCCAATTTCAGTAGTGGTTACGCCATTGTATAGTCTCCGAATCGCAATACTTTTACAATATATTTCATATCCAATTCTTGAAATACTCGTACTTTAAAAAAATTAACATCATTATATGCACGCTCTATAAACCGCATGAAACTTTTACGCGGAAATCCTTTTTACTTAAAAGACATTTATGCAAATTATATTACGTTATCTTTGCTTCTCCGAAAATGTTCAATCCCTGGTTCTGTGGCTTTCCAAGATCCTATAAAGCCAAATCTCAATTTCGGTAGTAGCTACGAAATCGAGTAGCCTCCGAATCGATGCAGTTTGTCTTCAGTTTGCATTACAGGGAATAGGCGTGTTGTCTGTGTTGCTTTAGCGGCGGCCGTATAAACGACTCTGGGGCCATTAAAGTTGCATGCCGGTGTACAGGCGAACTTGCCACTTTTCAGAGTCGAGGCGCCCTCACAGTCGATACATCGATTCCAGGAAATGCCGCTGTACTGCGCGAGAAACGACACGAAAGAATTATCAAGTCTCGCCAGGATTATCGACTGTTCCTCGACGACATGTGGAACGCGGCTTGGTTTCGATACGAAGAAATTATTCTCAGAAACGATGGCCACGCGATCACTCGTTTTTCGGGGAACGCCGTGCCCGATTTCCATCGGGGTTTCGATTGTCACGAACGATCCTTACTTCTTATCGTCCCTGGTCACCATCCATGGGACGGTAAATTGAAGAGGAGACGAGGGAGAGATGAAGAAAATTTCGGGACGATGGGAGCAAAAGGAATACGATTCTCTTTTCATTTGCGAAGGTTTTGGGGAAGCACTGTTTGACCGAGCAGAGGTGAAGCCTTTAGGAGAAGTTAGGATCAGAACGTAGGGGATGAAGATACATTTGTAAGATATTGTAAGAATACGTGAAGCTTCAAGCATCCGAAAAGTTCATTTGGTTTTCTTTATTTTAGGGAGACACAGCGACACATATTTCGGAATATGATATTTAATCCTTTCGTTACAACTCTATTAGAAACGAAAGCTTTTCTTATACATAGGACGAAAATGCTTTTTTACAAATTCGGACAAAATTCGCACATGAACATTTATTTAATTGTGGCACAACATGTAAACGTAATTAAGAATAAAAATGATTCTAGACGATAGAGTACGCTTTTAGAGCACGATTACTCGATGTTTTAGGGAGTATACGTATGGATGCTTCTCGTTACAAGAGAGTTCAAGGTATAAATTAGATATTAACATCGACTGTTTTGCCATACGTTGCAGTTATCAACGAGAACAAGGATACAGAGGTTATACACTGTAATTTTTCTCTATTAAATTTTACTAAACTCTGGTTTAAAATATCTGCAATTGTCGATACACTAATTATAATATGGGATTTATAATCACGATCAATTAAATCAAAGAAAGGTAATAAAGAAGGCATTCGATAATTAACTGATGATACGGTGCGATCCTATATAATTCTCTCCACTGCCAATTTACGTAAATAATCATGTGCATTACAGACTTTATCTTTGTTCAGTCAAATAGTACGTTATTCAAGCATAGAAGTGAAAGGATCAGTGAATGATGAGCTATTGATACATGAACGAATGTATATATACGCGAGAACGTCGATAACAAATGAAGAAAGATTCGCAGAATGCATATAGAAATTCGACTGCATACGTTAATCACAAATGAGAAGTAATTTTGAGAATGCACAGGTGGATTTGGATTCGTGGTAAATTTTCTCGATAACCATCGTTCCCTGCTTAATCCATTGTAAATAGATCCGTCTATGAATAAATTTATCATATAGGATGAAAATCGTTGCAAATTTTAATTTCTGATATTTCTGAATAAATAATCCTATAATTCTAAAAATTTGTACCATGTTTATAGAATCTATATTGTAGTATATGATTAAGAGCTAGGAGATATTTCCGTTCAGAGAATAAACGTACACAAGATAAGACTGATATTTCAAAGAGAATCTAATAAGAATCATATTTTTAAATAAAGTTTCGAAAAGACACGAGATTTGAGCAGATTTGAGAACAAGGCAGATGGATTCTAAATGCAAAATTTTAGCTTCAGCTGTTTATTAGTTTCCAAGGTATTAATAAAAGACATTCACAACTGTACACTGTCTATACATACGTTACTAATATAACCATCGTCGCTATAATAATCGTCGTCAACATTGAATATCGAATAGCCGACGATATAAGAGCGATAACATCCTTCGTATTTATAACCGAAGTTAAATTTGATATTTGGAATTCACCCTCTTCCCTGTCCATCGTCTTTCTGAAATTTCATCTCGATGGTCACCTCTCGCATCCACAGCCATATTTTTATCTTATTATCGAATCTGGTCTTAGTATTTTTATGTAACAATATACCTATCACTCAACGTTTCTACACACGAGAAGTTGCAGCTTTTGTCATCGGAGCGACGAATAATTCTGAACAGAGCACATCACGCAGTCATGCAGAATTGAACACCTGCGAGTATGAACACGGCAGGGAACTCGTTAATCACTGTGTCGTCATTGAACGTTGCACCGGTCGAAACAACTGCTTAGGTGAAAGGTTGAAATCGCACGGGCCGTCCATAACGCGCGTCCGTCCATTTGTTTATTTATTCAATATCTGAAGCGTTCGTGTCTCTCAATTACGGGCGGCGCGGTTAAACGTGTAATCAAAAGCACGCGACCAACCGCCATTAGCCAGAGCCCTCGAATAAATCGCTCGGTCGTCGGTTCACGATACCCGCCTTATGCTCTATGCGAGAATACAACTGCAAACCATCCCCCGTTCTCGCACGACGCATGCATTTCAATAAATAACGAGACTGTGCCGGCCTGTCCGCTTCGTTATCAGACCAAGTAGCTTAACTGTCGGCAGACGACTGCTGCTTGTTGTCAACTTGAGCAAACGTGTGAGTGTCGCGACCGCAAACGCCCAGCTCCGCCCGGGACGTGGATAAAACCGCCTCGCTGACAGGGACCACAGCATACCGGGTGATTTAAGTTAAATGACAACTCGCGAGCCTGTAGAATAATTATTTCGGAAGTGGTACATCGTTTCGGAGAATATTACGTAGAGGACTGGAGGTGATTTTTGTATCATTTACAGGGTAAATGATGTTTTCAAGTGGAGTTAGCTGGATAATAACGACGTCACTTAATTAAATTCTTCGAAAGAAAGGCTGTTGCGAATATCTGCTGCGCTTTATCTCAATCTTGATACGATTGAGCCTCTATCTATTGTAGTATAAGTAGAGCAGATCGACGGTGATGACATCATTGAATTAAGTTTCTCGAAATAAAAATTATTCGTATTTTCTATTTTAGTTTTAATGCATAGTTGAAGATAAAGTTACTAACATAAAGGAAGACTTTTCAACGCGAGCATCTAGTGGCGATACACGAAATAGTTTGGAATTTTTGCTAAAATTAACAAATAATTCGATGAAGGGAACATAATTCAATTACAAGAGAACAACCTTAATCGCGTTAGTTTATCAACAAGAATCTATTTAGTACTAGAACTATTAAGCCAGTCAAAGTGACTGCTATCAGATTTTTTGTTTTTGTAATTACTAAAAAAGTACAATATTTACTTTTATTGAGAGAAAAACATAATCACGTATAGTTCTTTACTTTCGTTAAGGGATTTAATCGATCATTTCTCGTCCATCCTTAGTAAAATCCAGTATTCTCCAATGAGAAACTGAAACACATGCTTCAAGCTTTACATTATATAAAAATCTCAACAATCTAAGGAAAAAAAAATCTAAAATAACCCCCGTGTATCTCCAACAAAATGGCAACCGACAGATGAAATTTTCATGCGATTTCTATTCATATCGCCATTATCGATTATGAATAAACATACACGGCTCTGCTTTTAATTTACTTATCAAGTGATATAACCAATCATTTCTCATCCATCTGATTAAAATCCAATATTGTCCGATAGAATATCTGAAAGACACTTTACTGAAGATCTATTTTCGGCGCCGTTATATGAAAATTCCCACAATTCTGAGAAAAAAAGCTAGCCAAATTAACCTCCGTATGTTTCCAGCGGAGTCGCTTCCGGCGGACGAAATTTTCATGCAAACGAAACACGGCGCTCTCTAGAATTTCAAGGATATTCGTGTCGGTCGGTTTACGAGAATCACATTGTATGCACGGCGCTAGGCCGAAAAGTGGAGACAACGGTAGTAAAGCGATGGTGGAGACGGAGAAGGGAAACGACAGTAGAATTTGCGTCAGAAACTTTGCCGGCGTACCGGACTCGTCGCTATTTCGTTCTATAACCGGATACGAGAGCATGCCTTTATCCAGCCGTTGCATAATTGTCGCAGCGATGTTAGCCATCCATGCGCCACCGAAACTGGAAAGTGTGGCGAGCTAAGTTGTCGAAATGGCCGACCGTTGCGTGGATCGTCGTCGAGTCGCGTAACAAGCCAGCTCGAACGGCCGATCTTTATCCCTTATTAAACGGAATTTATATCGTCTACGTGAGACCACTTGGAAATCTAAAATTACGGAGTAGCTTAACAAACTGATGAGAATCTTTGGTTCGTCCGGAATTACTTGGCGGCAGTGTTGTGCACGCACCGAGGCTATGATTTACGGATGCAACGATAAAGTTTGGACGCGTGGGGGCTGCATAATCTCTGTTAATCCTCCGCGAACGATGTATCGCGTTCTAGTATACGATCGTCTGGGGAATTCTCCAGACGATGGACGGAGATCGGAGCAGCAAAATTAAAGAGAAATTACACCGTTCGTTTGGGCCAGATAATGGAGTTTGCGGTTTGCGATGGAGATTTTAGTGCGCTGAGAAACAAATGTGATTCGAGTGGTGCGTTAGGTGCATTTCAGATAGCTTCCAGATGATCTTCGACTGCCCTACGATTCTTCAATTTTTCTATCTCAATCCTGTTCTTACTTACGGAAACAATAAGATTGTTAATACGTTTCCACTCTGAGATGCAATAGGTATTCGTGTCTTGTCAATGAAGACACGATTCACAATATGACGTGTACAATATTTTATTCTAATATTTATATACCTATATATTTGAAGCTTATCAACAAAAAAAGGTGTATGACTCGTGATTTTAGAGGTGGACTTTAGAAGTGCAAGAATATTTTTCACGTAGAATTCCATATAAAACCATTGTTTCATATTTTCGTCAAAAAAGTCCTTAATTGGGTTGAAAATGACACAAAGGACACAGTAAACTTAATTATCGCAAAACACTCGCGTAACTTTCTATAAATTTCCGCCGAAATGTTTTATACGAAAATTAATTAGATCCCTGACACATTATCCAAATTCCGAGATAAACTCTACTTTCTCTCAGTACCCCCTTTTTTGGAGCGTATTGTCAGAAATATTGCTGAGAGTTCCACGTTTATTATTCATCGAAGAAGTTTTTCGCCTACTATTTCTGATTTACGGTGTTGCATGAGTACTTTTCGGAACTCATTAGAAGCGCGCCACGAATGGAAAGTTATCGATCCGAACAACAACGCCGGCATTTTACATCTATCGAAACATCAAAATTCATACAGTCGCGACTCGCTGGCAAATCGGCAGGTATGAATACAAATTTCGAATCAGACGTTATTATGCATATTAGGTGCGCTCATAATTCTCCTCTCATAAGTTCTTTGGCTACCCCTTGGCCCGCCGCCGCAACCGACCGTATCCCGCCTCATCCTCACGATCGAACTCCCGAGCCCCTTCTCCTTCTTCTTCTTCTTCTTCTTGCCCGTAAAGCAGCCCTCTTAAGGGAGGAAACGACACCGCGGAAAACTTCGCCTCGTTCCGAATTTGTAATCCGACTTTCAGTTTGATAAGGAATTTACATTCGTAAAAAGTCATTTGGAATCGGATCTCCCATCTTGGCTATGCAACTTTTAAGAATGGAAAGAAATTCGAGCGACGTATCCCAACCCTCTCGCGAGGGGAGATCTAACTCATCCGGCCTTTTGCCAATCAAGCCGCGAATCCGCGAAAGTACCGACTCTCCAGAGATATTCTCTCCGCCTGATCAATAATTTATAACCGAGCCGACCTCGGAAATCCGAGTTCGATATTGAAATTTAATGGTGACCGCGTTCTCCCTGTCGCACAGCTCACAGATCTTACGTATTATGAATAATAATCGCGTCTGTTTCAACATTAACACTATACTGCGTTCTACGTCTTCGTACCACGTTGAAATAAATATGTAGGCTGTTCGATCCGTTGGAATCGCGCCGCGAAGATTAATACCGACTGAAGAGCAAGAATTAATCACGGTGCAATACTTGTCACGGTAAATGCATTGGTGGCCGTCATTCATTGCGTGTAAATCAATCCACGCGGCGCGACCCCTTGTTTCTCGCGGTTGCTTTATTTATCGAATTTTCTACCTCGATCGAACCTTGGCTACGGTCCAAGTGCGATACTTGTTGAGAACATCCGGAGACCTGAATAATCATCCGCATTAATCCCATTCTCATTTCGGTGCTCTTTTATTTCTTCCACGCGTCTAACCTGCACAGACCATTATTCACTCTTAATTGATTTTTCCGGGTGTATTTATTAGATGTGCTTTCAAGGAACGTTGAAAGTAATTAGCCTGGCTTTGAGACAATCTATGGCAAGTATTCTACTTAGACTACGTGAGTAACGAAAGCGCGAATAAAGATGATCGGATGTCCAGTGATTTAGTTGTTTAAAATAAGAAAGTTAGGCACGACAAGGAACTCACAGTAGCGTTGCTCGAGTCACTCGACGCGCAAAGTTTTCTTAATTTGTTAATGGAAGTGATTAAATTTCTTGTAATAAGACGCGACTCGATTTCCAAGTGGGTATAGATTACATTTTCTAGAAGATATAATATATAAATATGTTGGTATATCGGATACCATAACTTTTGAATTTATAAAGATCAGTAACCTTTGCCTGTATGTGCCACGGTATATGAAGCGTTTAAGAAAGAGAAACGTCGTTTCCAGAAGAATTGGTCACAGAGTGTGAAAAGCAAGGATGCCTTTTGGGAAGAGAACTGTGAAAACCAGCACTTACCCCAGAACTTCTAAATTCTATAGTCGTTCGAACGATTCGTTCAAATAATATTATCAAAAAACACGTATTAAAAATATCTGACATCTTCTTTTGATCAATAATTATTTGAAATATACACATATCAGCTTGTCCCAGAGGTTTTATTCTCTTTATCAATACACAGCGAATGCACCATATTTTATATTTTACGTCATATTATTGAGTTAACTACGACTCACTCTGATTTATTACCTTCTTCTATCTCTCTGGAAACCGCATAATGCTATTTTTCCAAAACCTCCGAGGTTTGCCAGCAAAATATTGTTCTACGTGCACTCTCATGACATTTATCGAACTGAATCTTTTATCACGAAGAGAATGTTTTCAACGAAGAGGATAAATAATAATCACACGGGGCAGTATCCGGACAGTATGGAGAATGAGATAGAACATCTCAATTAAGTGTTAACAATTTGTTTCCATCGGGTACGTGCACATGTGGCCTGGCGATATCGCGATAAAAAACGACGCCTCGTCTGTTCGTTAATTCCGATCGTTAGAAACAAATTGTTAACGTTTGATTGGCATGTTCTACGTCATTCTCCATACTCTTCGAACGTTGCTCCGTCTGATCATTATTTAATATAATATATAGACACGTCGCGTCATAAACCAACGTAAAAGTTGGAGAAGACAAAGAATCATATATCAAGAAGCTGGTCGAATGTCGATCGTGATTCGAAAAAGGTACACGTATAACTCGTCACGTCGTCGTCTGGAACGAAAGACAGCGCTGGAAGAAATCGTCAGAGCCTATTTCCAGCTGGCGTTCGTGCGAAAATCGTGAGGCCAGCCGAGTATACACCGAGAGATTCGGTCAGTTCCGCAAGAACCCGTAGCGCGGGCCGATTCGGATCGACAGAACGGTTACCTGCGAAAACGTATGCTGCATTTCAATCAGCACGAAGAAAAACGCCAGTCTACGTCGAGGAAGAAAACGGCTCGTTCATGCTCCGTTCGTATTGACGTGCAGTCGAAACAAGGTGAACAAAGAATTCTCTCTCTCTTTTTCTTACGATAGAGGTACTGTACTACGAACTGGTCGAACCTTGAGAGATCTCCGAGTAAACGAGAGTAAGGGAATCGAGGCGGAAAAGGGGAGGAAAAGAGGCAGAAAGAGGGCAGAGAACGGGCGGTGATTTACTCAATCAAGCGAGCTTACTCGCCACCAAAAGCTTCCTAAGAGGAGCTCTGACAAATGACCGACTTATTCCGCGAGAATGCTTCGCGAAGCAGTGAGCAATGACTGTTTAGCACCTCTTGCTGCAGACCTGAAAGTGCACACTAATAAGTGTCGATAACTCCATTATTGAATACGTAGCTCCCTTTTGATAGATTCTTTCATTTTCGATTTCGTTTCGAGGACTGATAAATTATAGTACTGTTCGCCTAACTTTCTATAAATCGAGGGTGCACGTTATAATTCTTGTGAACCAGCAGTGATTGTGTTTTGAGAATACTCCGAGGCCCCTCGACGAGGAAAAAGAATAGATCTAGGAGAGAACAACAACTATACTTGTTCTTTGTCAACGGATTTAGATTATACGAGCTTGGAACATTTAGTTGAAAGAAGCGGTGGAGTTGGGTTATTGGAATTTAATCGAACTTCTATGGGAGTTTCAGCGGGCGTTGCTGCGCTGATGAATCGAGATCCATTTCGGATGACAATGTATTCTGTGTAGTCAAAAGCGAGACTCGCGATATGGCGGAATCAATATTATAAAAAAAATGATTTATAGCCTGGTTTATAAGGATGCAAATCAAACGGTTCTATGAAAAATCTTCATCGGGGTTCCACAGATTTATGATTTAATTAAATATATAAATCCTTTCATAAGTTAATTAAAGATACACCTCCAGCAGCTGCGTAATATAATAAAATATTTGTTACCAGAAACACAACTGTACTGAACAGAAATTAACTTTGTGATTTAATTAAACAGATGCTAGATTGTAGATACATTTACAGGAAATATGTAATATAGAACGTACCAAAGTACGTGAAATACTAGGAAGTAGCGAACAGAAACGGAAGATGCTGTATAGAATATTCTTTCGTTTTCATAGAAAAACACAAACACGAACAAAAATCATTTTTATTATGGTGCCTGAATTTACAGAGCTGATACGAGGAACGCCTACTAATGCGATTCATCTGCAGGAAATGAAGCAATTGCGAGTAGGAGGCGGGTCGAGGGAAACTGATCGAATTGGTGATTGCTGTGCCTCCTTTTTGGTGGAGGCCATTAAGAGCTACAGGTGTGAGCGCGCGTCCAACGGAAAGTTCCGACTTGTTCAGGTTCCTGAGGCCCAATTACATCGATTCGATCCTCGTTCGAAATTTCAAGTGCGCCAGACGATCACACGCTCGACGACGCATCGTATAATAGGGACTTATTGCGTCTATCGGCTTTGTATTTACGCTTCGTGACGAATTAACGAACCTTTTAAAGAGGTTCCGAAAATGGACGATTCAAGCCAATTGCCACTGAAACGTTTGAACTCTATCGCATATCCGGCAAGCTTTACGTCATCTCTCGTTAGAAAATGGGAAACGGCATGTCACGTCGAGCGAATCGTTGGGTTAATACGTATAACTTCAAAAGATACTTTGATCATTCGGCTTAAAATAACCGCGTGATAGCGCAAAGCAATAGTAGATTAAATAAGAACCTTTTGAATGTGCCGAGAGCCTTTGAATAAATTAATATTCGAAATGGAGACGATTATTATGATTGATTGATTGTGAATGCACGACTATGATACATTCATTCTACCGAGTCTGCTTTCTGTCATTTTCGAATCAATTATATTCTTCTTAAAAGAAAATCTCAAGTTTGAACAATGCATGGAGCAACTCTTATCGGTAAGCATAATTTCCTGCTACAATTTTTTATCAAACATCTCAACTTCTCGAAACACTGCGAATCCTTTTCGTATATTAAAATAAGAGCAATATTAAAATATAACTATTCGTAGATCGCAGCTCAGTTAAAATATATTTTTACAATATAACAAGCGCACGAGGATCTATAGTCTAACGATAACTAATGGGATTCTAAATTGATGTTTATTTGAACTTTATCTGTTTCTTGATGTACTGTGTATTTTACCAATGATGTTATATTTCGTAGGATGGACGTATTTCTTGGAACTATGTTGTCTCGTGGGATTCTAACCTTTTGCCATCCAAATCCCATTCGACACTTTATTTAGACTCGTTCATATTTGATAAACCAATTTCACAACTTATTTATATGGCTGCAATATCTGTATCGATATGGCTTTATTGAAATAGATCGTGACGGAGAAGGGTCCCTACTGCATATTAAAATTGAAAATAACGAAATAGAATGTCGAGAATAGAACGCCAAAGAGTAATTATGATAATGATATTCTAACATTGAGGTTGTAATAATTAATCGCGTGCATCTCTTCTATGCTCCTAATTAACTCGAAATACTCAAGAAACGATATATAAGACTATTAACATCAAAAAGATTAGAAGATTCTAATACGTCTAAAAAAACAGAGGAATCGTGAAAATTGCCATAAGCTCCGATTTTCCTTCGTTCCTGATATCGTTTACAATTAAATAGGAATTCGTGCTTCGCATGCAAATCGCCCTTCCGAATTAAATTCCCTGCTGCTTCGTGAAGACTTCGCAAGAAAAAGAAAAGAGTAACGCAACGACTTGATCAGTTGATCCTTCGCGATACCACTGCCAGCTTTCCGTTTTCAATTTGCTGGAAGGGCCCGTAAGATATGAGTAACAGCTAACTCGATTAGTTTTTATCACTGTCGAGATCCCTCGGCTGTATGTAGCGAATCAGCCGTACGGTACGTTTACCGATTACGTCGACGAAGATGCATTGATCATGACCCGGCTTTCTCATTACTTTTTCCTCAACGTCAATCTCACCGCGCAGCCCGGAAGCACGTCAGAGCCGAACGGAAGGGAACGAACGTCACAGAAGATTAAAAGGATACAGGAGAGAAGGAAGGAGTATCGCACGTGCGAACAACTAGGCTTTTCGTTCGTCCTGCTGTTCTCCGCACTCACCGATATCCTGTCTAGCTTTATCCTCCTTCGAGTGTCCACTCGTCGGACTGGATGGTCTATTTGAACCTAACTGTTTCGCAAGTCCTACTTACGGCCACACTCGCGCGCCAGAATACTCTTATTTCCTCGGTCGTCGTTCCGCGCCATCGGACGACCACGGTCATGGTAACGACCATAGGAAACGAGCACGAAAGGAACCGAATCAGTCTAGCCTGTTCTTTATGGTGGCCGACGTTTTGTGAGACGGTAATTCATCCGATGGCTTTTACGTTAGTTGAATAAACGCGCGGAATTTTATCGTAAAAATGACGAGAGGCTATACGATGGTTTCCGGGGTCATTTCCAACCGACACCTCGAGGAACCGATAGAGAAAGTGGAGAGTGGCTTGTGACGTCAGCTTGGAGCATGTAAAATTCGAAAGTACGTGTTTGGTTTGGAGATATTAGTCTGTTCCATGATGCTGCAACGCAGTATCATACCGTTGCTGCGAATTTGTCGCGGACGTTCGCAGAATAACTCGTCGTTTGCATAAAGCGATTCGTTCCGCGATGGCGCGTTATCGAGACGGCTAATCTCCGGTTCTTCCTTCGACAGATACCGAACTCAACTTTCAAAGGACCTGCCGATCTGATTGGCACATGCTCCAAACAGTTTCCCTAGACTATCTTGATCGTGCAGCGTACGCCGTAACAACGTAACCGTGAAAATAAGAAAACGGCTGCAAGAATTGTGGAGCTGTAATTACTTCCGTTTTGGGGCGGCTTCAACGGATAGCGCAGTGATCCTTCCGTTTGACTACAAAGAATCGATGATGAATCGTCTGGTTGACACGTGCGCGTCAATGCGTTGCTCGTAAAGAGCAACTTTGTTAGAGATACCGAAGTTTTGATGATCATGGAAATAGGCCGTAACTACCTCTGGGTTTCGAGGACAGGGGAACAGTCAGAAAGCCAATTAATAGACCGCTGCGATCCCCTTGTCGACCTCCGCGTGACTCTGAACGACAAGAAGCTTTTCTTTGAACTTCTGGAAGTTGCTTACTACGTAACACCTATTATATATATGAAGGCGCCATATGTATGTTTGCGTAGGTGTGTGTATGTCGACTATTTCTTGGTAGTTCACGATAGTCACTGAACGATGGAGGCATTGAAACAATCGAGGGAAAACTTAAGGCCCTGTCGCCAACTTAGATCAACCTAGAAACTATTAAGTCGAGATCATCGTCAACCTAAAACTAGTTTTTATCAAGCACCACGTATCGTCACAAGTAGTCAATCCACGCTGTCGGAACTTTACAAGTGGATATATTTTATTGATAAAAATATATCATTCGCCCTATTTACGAAAATATCTCGTCACATAAGTAGAATTTCTTGCGCAATCGAACTAATCATGTTAGTCGTGTTAACAACGAATTCTATACGATAAAGCGAAAACTTTGAAACGTCGTCTGCCTGAAAAGATAGCCAACGCGATTTAATTCACTTTTTAGGTCGGACCAAGCGAACGCGTCAACTGAAATAAGCATACGTTGAAGCAGAAATCCTCGAAAAACTCTCTTAAGAGAACAAAAACCGCATGAACGCCGTCGAGTACCATCAACGCGAAGCATTCGCCATTTCTGGTCTTCAATTTTCCACGCAACGTATACTCGGGACGTTCGTCTGGCAAATAACCGGAACGAAGTCGGTGGCGACAGTTGTGCTTTTTCGCGGGAACAATTCGAGGAGAAGAGCTTGCGCGGAAATCACTTCGACGTTGCCCAGAACCCTTACTACAGAGATAACCCAACGCCGGACGAAAAAGCAGACAGAGCTTGAGCTAGCTCGAAATACGCTATTCGGCGACCAGTTAACACGGCTAAATTCTTTTTAACGCCGATTACGCCCAGCCTTTGTGTGCGTTTACGAAAGAGAATTCGTTCCATTTTTCCATGCCACTCGCATGTCCATTTTTGATACTCCTTTTGCTAGTTTTTCAGCGAGACCAGCGTGACAAAGGTCGAAGCCAGTAATAACAGATGATAAGGAAATAAGTGGATATCTTTATCAAGGGGATATTCTAGATATTCTAGTATAGTTTGGAATTATTGTGTTATTTCTACACAACGTTGCTTGATAATAGTAAACTAAGGCGAATCGAACCCTTAATGACTATCATAGGTTGAGTTTCATTTTATCCATGCATTTTATTTATGAATTTTATTTTACTATCCTCGTCCTGCGATCATACGATACTGTTATTTATAATCACCGTGAACAATGGCTTCTTTAGTCTTCATCCAGTGTATTGGGTAGTAGTGTAACATTTGATAAAAAGGATGTGCTACGACGAATTTTCATTTACTTTCTTGTGGCTACTGTCTGACACGTTTCAGGAAAGAAATCGACGAAGATGCTGTTATCGCGTAATTGTTAGATAGCGAAATTTGGTGTTATCCAGCCTGATCTTTCTTTTCACAATTATTAGATAATTACCTCGGGGTAACGGTTAACAAAGTTGTTCGGAAATCGAGGCAGTGGAGAGGAAATGACGAAGTAGTAGACGCACCGCGACATACGTGTGCAACTACTTAAAGCGGCTAATGCTCCGGTGGCTGCTAAAGTTGATAAGTTTCAACTCTGTATGAAAATCAATTATCGCGCGGAGGTCCCGAAGCTCCGGTATCGTCGACAATTACCAACTTGCTGCGGGAATAACTTGAATAACTCCAAGGGTTTGTGAAAGCATAACATATTAATGTACATACGTAACGAGAGTTAGATGTATTCAAACGAGTCAGTGTCGTATCCAGTTTGCTCATGAAACGAGATCGCATTTACCGCCACGATTCGACAACGCGCTGAGCCCCATGTTTTGTCCCTATCGGAAAAAGGGCGATATGCATTTCGAAACTACAAAGTACAAGCAGCGAGAGAAAAGTGATCTCGAGTCGAGTGAAAGGAATAATTTAATTTCTTTCGGCCGAGGAAACGGCTTTCAAATCAACTAGAAACACGATTATCGTTGGTTGTGGGTGGAGTTATTTCATCGATCAACTCCAAAGATCTTCACGATGGCGAATCAAAGAGACCACTTCTTGCGGCGCGAAAGGAGCAAGAGGCGTTTGAACATTAGTCGATGGGGCTACTTAGCAATTACAATGCGACTCGTTTATTCGTGGATACGATAAGAAGAGGAAGACAAAAGAAAAGAGAATGATAGGAAAAAAGAGGGACGAAAATGGGACAAGATCTCGGCGAGATGAACGGTAAGAGGTTGGGTCAAAAAATATGAAAGAGACGCTCGACGCAAGGAGACGACTTAGCGAGTTTGAAAAAGAAAACTACGACCGAGCTTGCTAACTAAACTGCTTTTCCCTGCCGAATTAATTAAAATCGTTGCATGGTCCGAGGGGGGCATAGCTAGAGATACTTTCGTCGTGAACAGAGAAAAAGAACGAAAGATGAAAAAGAGGCATTCGAAAGAGTAAGGAAATAAGAACGTCCTTTGAAAGGCAGCGTTCCTGCACGCAAGAAGCCACACGGAGGATAGCAGGGAAAAACGAAGAGGAAATCGGTGTCACACAGATGTAGCTTACCGTGACGAGCCAGCTTAAGATCCTGCTCAGTGCATCCGGTTGAGTAATTTGCTTGTACGTTCTTTTTTACGGAAATTCTTCTGACATAGACATCCTTTTCCACCTTTGAGTTGGAGAATATGCCCTCTCTTGTCACCTACCCCGCAGTTCCTTCCCGTTTCCTTTTCTGCGATGACCTCTTGCTCCTTTTAATTGAAATCATCCCCCGTTTCGCGCAAGAACGACTGTCTTTTTCTCTACTTTGACGATGAAATAATTGTTTGAGCGGAAAGTGTGAACTTCAAGGATTTCCTTTTCCTCCTTAAACTCTTGAGTATTTTTGGTGTATATTTATATTTTTATTTGGTATATATTAAGTACGGGAAGCTACGAAAATAATCTTCGGTATAAATAAGTAAAAGAAAGAAGGAAGAGATATACTTCTGCTCAACAATAAAAGGACATTCCCTGTTGTTAATAAGACTTTAGTTTTATTTTTTATTTGCTGCAGATTCTGGATTTTATATTGCACGCGTGTTTTAATATTCAATCGTTGATATCATTCCGCAAGAATCGACAAAGAACTTTAACGTTCAATAATCAATGTTCCGTTCGTTTGGTTGTCGGATTAAAAATATCTTCGCCCATTTTGTTGAAAATTCCGATGTTATATCGGAAATAATATTAAATACATATCTTCGATTGTTTGTAAAATTTCACGGATTTCTCACCTATTTACGATGGTTGCAAGAAGTATCGGCGCGCTATTGTATTTATTATAGTATTTATTTAGTATAATATTTACATACCAATTAACAAAATCCAAGTAATTTTATATCATTAAATAAATCCATTAAATTTTATATCATTTAGTAGTATTTGCATATGGTTGCAAAAATTTGATGTTATGAGAATGAAATATAGAATTTAATAAGGGACCGGTTCATTGGAAAATAAAAGTCACTGCATTTTCTCATACAAAATTCCCCGTCTCCTCGTCCAGTACAATATCGCCAATACTTTTATCCAATAACCATAGTTCGATTAGTTCGCAGTTAACGTACTATATTCATCAAATCCAAATCGATCCACGGAACATAATGAAAAACTTTTTCTTTTTACTTGCCGAGCTCGCAGGAAACGAAGCGAATACGTTTGAAAGCATGCCAGCCACGAACCACGGCAGCTTTATCCCTTTCGATCGACAAGTCAAACGCGTCATAAGCACGCGCCACGTTCTTTTCCCTATTCCTTCGTTCGTTACATTCGTGGAAGCCAGTTGTCTCCATTGTGCTCTATCTTCGACGTCGATACACGATTCGAATGCCAGACTCTACGCGCTCACCTCGTGTATCGTATAAAATTCTTAAGCGAAGAAGCACCGCTTCGTACCGAGTGGAAACATGCAGACGCATAAATCCATTTCGCGTGCCTTCGAATTCCTTCGGCCCGTTCAAAGCAAAGAAAAACGTCAGGCCGGGACGGCCGCCGCTCCATCGCGTCTTCCTCTTGAAATATCGATCGAAAAAGCGTTGCACACCGCGTGGAACGGAAACTGAAAACGGCGCGAGCGTAATTCCTGAAAGGCAAGCTCGTCACTCGCGTCCCAATGCGGAAAAGATTCTTACGAGAGGTAAATAAGCAAGCGGATTGCTTCTCGAGACACACAGTTTTCGCTTTTCTTTTTCCGGTTTTTCCCTTGGTTCTCTCGACCGCAGCGTCTTGCCGAGCGTAAAATTAGCCGAGAAAACAAAACCACCTCCGGGTACCCGCGACGGAAATCGATTTTCATTAAATCGTCGGCTCGTTAAGTAGGTAATCGCGAGCGTGAGGTTTGGACTAAAAGGTCCGTTTAATTCTTGCGAGGAACGAGCTGGTACAGCAGTATCGATCGATTCCTCGAGATACCTAGCGAAACTACGTAGAATTGAAGATTTCATTTGTAGTATGCGCAAGTACGTTTGCACGAGTGGATAATATGATTTCCGCGGAAATATTTTTCTTCTACGTACTTCGTATGTAATTTCAGTTTCGACAGATTAATTAATCCCGATTGAATGTTTCCCCTTCGCGATCAGAAAAATACAGGAGAAGGTACATCGAGTCTTGAATAAACATTCTCGATGAGATAAACCAGAAATCTCTTCCGGTGGGATAAGCAACATGATTTTAGAATCGTCGGAGATCGAGAAACGCAACGGAGCGCTGATCGAATCCGTTTTGTCCAGCCGGTGACGTTGATTGTTCGAGTCTTCCGCAGCTTCCTCTCACGAGTGGCTCGTGGTTGATCACGAATTCGCGTCACGAGCTGGATGTTGAAGGAATCAGTGCGCCGGAGAATAAAAGGCAAGCCCGGATACGATACAGACAAAGCCCGGGACACGCTGCCCGGCGTTCTTTTTACAGGTCAACTCTCCAATTTCAACTCTATCCAACCTTTATCTTTTTCCTCTTTCTCTGCCGTGTCCCTTCTACTTTTTCCTATCTTCTTCATCGTTGTGCTCGTCCCCTTGCGCCGTTCGTTCTATGCTTCCGTCCAACCGTGAGGAGACAAGAATTCGATGTGGTTTCGCGTACGGTCGTCGTCCCTCCGGCAAGACTAATTCCTGCTTGCTTAATATTAAATTAACATCCAGCCACGAATAGAGGGTCCGTGGTCGAAATTCTCCTTTTGCCACGGGCTTAAAGTTGCCTCAACGAGCAGAATTTTCACGGGCCAGCCGACACAAAGTATTTTATGGACGTCGTTATTTAAAGTAATAGACGTGCGTATATATAACGGAAAATTGTACGCCCCGTGCCGCTGGACGTTTTTCAATGAGATACCTTGCGCCCTCCATTGTTCCCCGACCCTTCCGCGACCCACTCGCTTCAGAGAATGACACTTCTTCGAGGATACCGTGTACCCACTTTTATACAGGATAGCTTTTCATAATGTAAGGTATTTATAATATATTATAACGGTGTTTTAATAAGAGTTGTTTCTCGTTAAACTCGGCAACAGCTGACGTCAGCCCTATTTCGCGAGAAATATACTTAGTGGAAACGATATAGTGAGTCGTAAAGTAAAACATTAGGTAAGATCTTCAATTGATTTAATCGAAACTATGCATTCCACGTCCGTGTAGATACTTGTGTCAGTGTTTTTTAAATCAGTTTTTATTATTGCTTCTAATAGCGGTGATGTTATTCAAAAAGTTTATATATATATTGTTACTTGTAAAGAGGTTGTCTAAGATTTTATGAAAGATCCCAAGGAAAATGGATAGAATACATTAAACGAGTATGCAAAAATATACAAAATGTTCAAAAAAGAATACTCGTTAGAGTATCTACGATACGAAACGTAAAAAATGTGACTACTACTGTACACTTGTCTCGTAATCTTCATTTGTTAATTAGATTCATTTAAATTTGCATAAAATAGAAACGTTCAGACTATACATCAGAAATGAATCATAATCCCTTTTTTTTTCATAAAGAGACAAATTTTTGTAGATATACCGCAAAAAAAGAACTACTTGTGAATTGAAATTCTACGATCCTAAACGACGTTCCATATCCATTTAACCAAATATATTTCCAATTACTCGTACGATCATCTAAAAGTGTATTTTATCATTGAGCCTCTGATCCATTTCATAACATCGTTATACCGCTATCATCTACTGTATGTACATGTTTGTCATGGAAAATAATAAAAGGTGAAGTCGCGCGTAGTTGGAACATTAGGAGCGGCATTCTTAAGCCGCAAGGGAATCGATGTCCTACGAGGAGGATTCTTCTTGTTGCCAGTGACTTCCACGGAGTTCATACATTTTCATCGGAAAACACAGACAAGCGATACATTACGAGTTCACAGAGGTGGCGTCTCGCCAACGGTGTTTCGATGTCACAGTAGAGAAACTTTAACGTCAATGGATACTGATAAGAGCGGCGAGTTTTGCCCGGAAGTTGGAGGGACAAGGATTTAGATCGGAGACGAGCTTTACCTGTGCTTTGGAAACTGAATATTCGTGCGTGACAGTTTAAGTAGTTTCCAGGCTGAAATCGCTAACGATAAACAGGATTTAGTTTTAGAAGTTTCGTTTAATCGAATAGTTTGGACCATGCGAAAAGAATGCGAAATATTTTGGTTTAACCGTATAATTAATGAATGCGATTCGTTAATATTGTTCCAAATAACGATTCTATTATTTGTAATTTTATTGTAAATGTTTATACATGTATGGGAAGTAAAATGGTGCGAAAATATACAGATTGTACATAACAAAGTGTATAAAATATTCGCACGGGTATATTGTTGGTGAAAAAAGGAATAAAATATCCAGAGTAAAATATCGTTAGGTAACAATATTGAGTAGGTAATCGTTAAGTTTCATTCTGGCAATCATGCTCATAAAAATATGAATTTGCATAAATATCTAGTCTAGCCATGCATTTCTATTAACTCGTAATAAACAATATTGCCACAATAATGAAACTACGACATCACCGGCGAACAAAGTAAAAATAAAGTTTGAAAACGAGCGACCAAAAGAGTTGACTTCGATGCCATCATCAATGGAATATTAAAGAAAAATATTCAGCGTGATAATAAAAGTCGGCACTGTACTCATTTCGTTCCACACAGTTTTGTCTCGTATTTTATTGGATCATTGAACGCTTTTCGCGTCGCATAACGCCAGTACATTCCACGGTGGCGGCAGATTTCCGTGTCGCTCGTAAACTTCCGTTATAACCTTTTGTTCTCTCGTTATCCCTCCAGAAAAATCAGCGACTCGATCTCATTACAACTTTTATCCCCGTGTTTAGCAGCCAGATTACTTCCAAGACGTTATTTCCACCGGAATTCTTGCTCGCCCAATGGATATATTTTCCATAATACAGTGTACTATTTCTGTCATTTATAGCGACCGCAACGTTAAAGCGAAACTTCCCCTAGCCGTCACTATAACAACGCCGCTTGACGACGTCGAAAACGTGAACGAAACGTTTCAATCGACGAGTCGTTTTTCACTGAAATCTGCGTGAACGGCTAACACGTATCTAGTATTCATTATCGGCGTGGCTAAGGAACGTTATTGCTCGGTAATGCCATTTTCGAGACGCGATTGCGTCATTTCCTTATCAATTGCGGCCGCTCCAATAGAATAAACGATTCGTAACGTTCCAACGATTGAAAATTCCAGCTCGAAGATAGTTTGTCTCTCTTAAAGGATATGAAACGAACCGTATCTTTGCCAACGTCTTCAGAAATCTCTTACGTCGTCGTTCTTTTTTTTCTTTTTCCTGAAGCATCATCAATCGTGGAGAATTTATCAATCGTGGGGAGTTCGTTCGACGCGTACGATCAAATCCACGAGATACGCGAAAGCCACAAAAAATGAAACTGGATTTGAAAGCCGCGAGGGATTTCCGTAACATCGGCAGGAACAAAGGATCTAACCACGGCCTAAATAGACGTTGTAAATTCGTTTGTTCGTTCCTGGCCATCTTTTCGACTGTGGCCCATTCGAACCACCCCTTCTAGCTGCTTCGATCCTCTACCCCATATACCGACGTAAACGGTCGTGCTTGCTTCGTTGCACGCCATTACGGTATCCCGAGGGCCAAAACTTCGCGAAAAATGCTTGAATTTATGTCTGTACCCCACCCAACTCACCAGCCACCCTCCGACCCCCTTCCTTTTTCAACCCTCACTGTTCATCCCTCTATTTCCTCTCGCCTCTTCCCTTTCATTCGACGCACGACAACGAGAGAACTTAACCGAACCTGCCGGCCGCTCTTCTCAAGTTTGGAAATTATTTGCGGCCGCCCATTGTCCTCGTTCGTTCGCCAGCCTGTGCGCGCGAGCTCGCAAACCCCCTTCTAGGGGTATTTATTATTATCCGCTATCGAGCTCCTCGTCCGGAAACTATTAAACGAGCCAAAACTTTGTGTTCTTTTGATTCGGCCCTGGCCAAGTTGCTCGGCACTTTTTCCCTACTGTTCGGTGTTTGTGGACTATGGACGCTTATCGAACACCTTGTTCCCACAGCTTCTGCGCTCTGGGACCGTTCTTCGTTCGAAGCGGAGTTCGATCCACTAGCAGGCATTAAATGGAATTGGGATTTCAATAGAACAGAAAGAATATTTCGATGAGATGCTTCTGCTTCGAAGAATTTCTTCCTACAATTGCAAGGGGGATAAGAGAAAATTATCAACTGAAGCATCATCTTGAATGCTACCAATGACGTATTATATTTCCAGTTGATTTATGGCAAATTGGCTGTTAGACAACGAGTGCTCAAATATATTGCCAGTGATTCAAAACAATTATCGGATATCGAAGATTTCATTTCAGATGTTAGAGACTGTTTCCTAATAATGGAATTATTTATCTTCGAAGAGTTCGTTTGATCGCAGGTTAGAGAAGGCGAATGCGTTTCCTCGCAAGACACAAAGGCGGCACAACGTTTATTTTAGGATTAAGCGATTCGTCCACACTGTGTAAACTGTCTGCTCTGTAAAAATTTCACACACGTATCTATATACACGCGTGGCTGAAAATTTACAGCCGCGTATCTGATAAGAAACGGACTATGATATTCTTAATAAAAAAAAATACGAGTTGTCGAGCTTTTAATATATTTCTAGTCGGTGTACACAGCCGCGGAAAAATTCAGATTCAGTTGTATCTTTCTGTACCGAGGTACCGTGAGATAGAGCGAACATGCAAATTCCGCGTACCGTTGCTAGAGTCCGGCTCTCGCCATTAATCTCCTGGCTGGCCAGCCGATCCCCGCAGATATTCCAGATTTTATAAACAGTTCGTTCGCGGGCTTACATTGCGCGTATTAACGACTGAGTACGCGGCCCCGTGTAACGGCCGTAAACTCTGCCCGTAAATTCTGGCGGGCATGGAAATTTCGAGCTTAAACAAAATCCGTGCCGCTCCGCGATGTAACACCTGTGCGCGTTCTGGAAACGGAAACCAACCAACCTCTACCCCTCGCACCAAGATCCAGTGGAAGAGGATCGTTCGCCAGACAGACCGGCCAGATAGGAGAACTGGTCGCTCCATCCAGCTCCCGGCGTGGAGAGACTGCACGAACGAACCGCGATAGATCAGAGGTTGCCCGTTTACGTGCAAGTCCGCGCAGGCCCGTTTAAAGGATACCTCATAATCCGCATATTAATTGCCAGAACATGGCGCCAAAGGTTTCTGCAACGACGATATCTGCGCAGCCGGAGTTGGTAGTAAAGTTTCCACCGGTGGTCTACTGGTCCTCTTCATCCTTTCTCTCTCTCTCTCTCTCTCTCTCTCTCGTCCCTTCTCCGTGTGCTTTAACCACTCTACGTCCTTTCCCTTACCGGTACAGGCGAATACCAACGGGGCAAGCATTCCAGTTATTACTCATTCGTTAATCCAGGCACGTCCCAAACGATATACTCGCCTAGCCGAGACTCTAGTAGCCTTCCACCTTTCTCTATCGTTAACTCCGTCGTGCTGTCTTCCTTATATGTAGAGAGAACGTTGCATAGGTACACAACCGGCCCCGATCGACCTCGACAACGTCACACACGCTCGCAAGAGTATTTCCGAGTACCAACGAGTGTGTACGAACTCTGCATATCTACGTTACCCTACGTACACGTGCGCCAACGTCATACCGTGTCATCGATGCACTCCACCCCGTGCATCTCAATGAGATATCCGAACTCATTGGCTCCGGTTGAAAAGCTTCGATGACGCTTTCAGTCATCTACTTCTATCCCCTTTCATTTCACCCTCGTCTATCTTCGTATTATTCTTCTTTCCTCTTCAACTTTGTAACATTTAGGTGAAAAGAATTTTACCAATTTTACAACTTATTCGATGCTATTACGAAATTAATTTTCTACGTTTTAGTGCTTGTCATCGGACATTCGCAGAATTTCATCTTACGTTTCTAAATAGTGGAAGAGTTTTGAGCGTAGGATGGCGTGTACGATGTTAAATAAGTCTGGTTGAGTTCTAAAGGATTGGTTATGTTATACCAGAGATGATTGTTTAGTTTTCCTATTAGCTATGTTTTTGACTGATGGATGGTTTGCCTCCACCTGGTTATCGGTGGTGTTATAAAAAGTCTGGTTGTCAGACTCGGTGACTAGAGTTTGAGTTGGGTTTATTGCTGCGTGATTTATAGCTCTGGACAAGGATCCTTGAACGTTCTGTCACGTTCTCACGCAAAATTTCAAACACACAGATACGTGCAGTGATCATTTTCAAATTATAATGGGATTTTCAAATTTGAAGGTTGAATTCTCAACGATCAACGGGAAGACATCGAAGAGCGTATCAGCCTAGAAAATGTTGGCATCCGGCGGAGGATTGTTTCAGAGCAACGTCCTTTATCCAGATTCTTTGCGCCGTCCTCCTTTGCATTCGATTATCTCAGCGACGTCAGTCTCGGTGTTCACTGAACTGGGTAATCAGTCGTATTGGATATCGATACACTTATTATCGAATTCTGTCGCGAACCAGCGCCGGTTTCCACCGAACTGCGCCCGTGAGTTCCTTACCGAAAAATTACATTTTCCGAGTTATTACGTTGCCGATACAACCCTCCGCCACTTGCTTGGAATATCGATAAACTGGGACGGTCGGTCGAGTGCGCTTAAGCAGGTGAAATTTAACGAATGGCTTCACTTCGGTTTAGGTATAATGTATATCAAATTCTAGCAACAAATAACTCTCGTCCGATATGGGTCAGGTCTCTGTTAAACAAATAACAAGTAAGGAGTTAACCCATATCGACTAACAACTAACTTATGACTAACTTTCCATTATAAGGTATATGGAAGGCAGCTAGTAAGAAGCGTAAAATTTGTGGAAGAAACGAAATACGTATACAAGAAAATATACAATGAAATTCCGATTATTAATATATCTCTTAACCTGTTAACCGGGGTTAACCATTACTCCAATTCCCAATATTTTTGACATAATATCTTTACTTGGAAATCCTCTATCCTTTTTACATATCATTCTATTTCTGTCGAAAGTAAATTATGTCGCATTTACACGCGCAAGAATTAAATCCGATTCCACTGAAATCGATTTATCTTCGCTAATGTTATTAATTTCTTTTGCTACTTGCCATTTTTAGTTCATTTCCATTAGGAGGTCATGTTCCGCTAAGTCGATTCAATTGATAGGAGCAAAATAAATCAAGCGCCAGCTAAAATTTCGTAGAAATAAATGCAGTCCCATAGAAATGAAGTTCTGTCATATTTTCACGTTAGGAACAACACGTCTGTTTTGAATTGTACAATAAATATTAATATCAAGGAGGAACAAACTTTTGAAAAAAAATGTAACTGTTTCTTTCAATTTCTATTCCTGTACAACTACGCAAAAGTTCGATCATCCACGTATCATGATCACCGCAAGATAATCAAGGTTCTACTGTATTACGTTTATCAGTGATTTTACTCGCATCGTACCAGCTAAAGGGTAAATTAACAATTTTCAGTTCGCCCCAAATAACGCCGATGGTGAAAGAAGAGTCGAAACCGGAACGCGTTTCGCCGGGAATCCGAGTTTTCAATCGCGATAGCTGTAGCAGGTTTACGGCTGCAGGTTGTTGCGTGTCAGTCGTGAAATCACCGTAAAACAGTTATAGGGTACGCTTCCTTTGATTTGCGCAGGTCCGCGGGGCATTGTAAAATTAACCCTTAAAGGCTGACGCGGCCAGTAAATTCCCCCGATATAATTTTTATCGTGAAAGTTGCCGGTGGAGCTCGTCGTTCGTTTCCCTTTCGATGGTGCGCGTGATGAAACCGAGGGCTCGATTGGATCGCTCTGCAAATTCACGCTACGTCGACCCCAACAAGAAATTAGAAAACCTGCGTGTTTTGTGTTTGAAAAATTTTAGTAGATAATATTCGCTGTATTTTATTATAAAAAAACGGACCGATAAATAGTTTAGGAGATACAATTTCGATCATTTAGGACCCTTTTGTTACTATAAATATGTATGCAACCGAATGACGGGATATCATTTTCCAGGATATCCATAAAACGTAAACGTTCAACTGTATTTTTAACGGGACAGAAAGCCGATGACGTTCGAAATCCATAACCGAAATTGCAACGCATACATAAATTATTAAGGTGGTCGGTATCGATCTGTGAGATAGCCATATCCATCGATTGGACCTCTCGTTTAAGGCTAAATAAAGGGTTATACGATACACGCATTGTTGACGAAAGCAACATTGTTTAACGTTATCGTTAATTCTGCATTCGATTAATTAAGCTATAGTTCGAACAAGATGAATTTAATTACCCGCCGAATGAAATATGCAACCGTAATAACAGTCACCGGAAGGAAAGGATTCCGTAGTCTCTTGAGTGCTCTAGAAGAAGGGCACCACCGCACCATGGTCCTTCACCGACCCTCTTTTTTTCCCCTTTAATCTCTCTTTCCCCCGCCATATTCTTCCCCTTTCGCGTTAATAAGGGTAAAAAGTCTGGAGGCCGCATTGTTCGCGGCATTTGGAGCGTATTCGACGCTGAAAGAGCACGATTGGCCACCGAGAAGGGACATTCCAGTGCGGCGGGAGAAACCGCGAAAAGAAGCTGAAACATTCGGAAGAAAAATAAGAAAAAGCCGGAGAGCGATTCCCCGGCGCAGAGGGAAATCTCGTTTTCATTCTTCCACGAGACCCATATCTCGTATGCCTGCGGCTTGTGTGTATTTTGTCTCCTTCTATATCCGGATACCCAAGAGACCTCGATTCTATATGTCTTCTTTTAGCCCTCCGGTCCGACAATCCTCCGCAGCCTCTCTCCAGCTCTTTCCACGAGGTTCGTCACATTTTTAGTATACCAGCCGATTGTTAAGCTTCGCCCGATTTCATTTTTCGTCCTTCCGCTCGCACGACTCTTTTGGGCGTTCGCATCTTCCTTAATCGGATGGTCCGCATCTTAGTATCGTATCGGACGATGGAAAATTTAAAACGCGCGGCATAGTTTCATACCACGTGCGTATGTACATGTTCACGGGGCTAAATATAAAGATACATGAAACAGAAGAACAGAATACACACGGCTCGTATACTTTTCTTCGACTCGGTCGAGTATTTTGATACATTTCTTTCCCATCTTTGTGCCCAAGCTTTTCCTCGAAATTGAAGCGCGTCCTTGCGAAAACTTCTTCTGTACAAACGTGTTCATTCGTTACTCCTTCGCCTGTATTCTGCCACGTCTAAGCAACAAGGCTAAAAGAGCCAGAGATAAGTTCAGCGAACTGCGAGGAAAATCCCTGGGGAAAGAACAATCCTTGCTTCATGGTGTATCTTTTGCACAAGCATCGACAAAATTGCGGAAACGTCGGACGTTGATTAGTTGGAAGCGCCGATGGGTGGTGTCTCGATCATAGTACGCGTGTACGAACACGAGACACAGTGCCTTCCAGTCGATTCCAAGATATCCATTCCCTTCTTCCTCGTGTTTGCCTGAAAGCTTTTCAAAGTAACAGCTTCTTTCCATCCTTTCAGAGAATCCCTGAACTCCCGATTTCACCGATCCG
The DNA here is from genome assembly GCF_910591885.1 of Bombus terrestris. Lineage (NCBI taxonomy): Eukaryota > Metazoa > Arthropoda > Insecta > Hymenoptera > Apidae > Bombus > Bombus terrestris. The sequence goes on along the minus strand of NC_063270.1, from coordinate 14,959,715 downwards.
ATGAAGCAAGGGATCCGCGCGAGTACACCGGCTGTTTTCGCGCATAAAAGGAACACACGACGACGACGCTGGCGAAGAGGTTGACGAAAATGGGCGAGCCAGGCTACGGGAGAACCCAAGGAGAAACGGCTAGAGATGGGAACGACGAGTAGAGAGAAGAGGAACGAGAAGTGTGGCTGGAAGTAAACGTAGAGAGCAGAGGGTGCATCGCGCGCGCTTGGAGCCGACTTTCCCCGCAATATCCTCTATAGGAAGGACCTCAGGTACCCTATACAGACGTGAGAGCGCGTCACACTTCGCGCAGGAGGGTCCCTTCTCAGTTTAAAGCGATCAGTCCCACCCACTTTGCGACACGTACAAAGCGTCGAAAGTATACAAAGCTGGAAGGCTCGAGGTAAAGCCGAGCTAACCATTCGGGCTCTTTCTTCCGCCCTCTCCATAGCCCTCCTCTCTTTTCATCTCTCTGCATTCTTCCCTTTTCTGTAGGCACCTTTCGCCCGGGGAACCCTCTCCCAACGACGAGACGCTGCCGCTGCGTCGCGCCGCTCCGTTCCGGCATTGTAATCCAACAAATTCAGCTTATTTATATTCAATGTGGCGGTGCTCCCACTGCTCCCACGTGCAATGCACGTACGTATTCCACTAACGCGTAAGACACCTCCACCTCTGCCTCCGCCTCCGCCACCTTTCTTGACTACCCTCCAGTGCAACCCCCGCCAACTCTCCTCTTTTCTCTTGCATCGCTTCCAATGGCTCTTCTCCTCTCGTTTCTCTACCGTATCCCCGAGACTCCTTTTACCGGTGCGTATATGTTTTGCACGAGTTTATTGGTCGCGTGCTCGTTGTACAGGTATGTGACCCTGTTCGTGTTGGGAATGGCGAGCGAAATAGAGGGCCAAAGGGGAACGGTAAGGATATTGTTGCAAGCCGGTCTCCCACGGGTTCAGTGAATACATTGAAATGCAACGGTGTCGCGGAAGAACCTGATCCCGAAAGGGACGAACTCGATGCTCTCTAACGAGGTGAATGTCGCGCGATTGGATATCGTGAGGCTAAATTTCGACTCGACTACACGTCGCTCTGTTTCCTCCTTGCACAATGTTTCCTATGATATTTCCCTTTCGAGAAAAATTCAATCTATTCGTACGACTAAATCCATGTTTCGTTCCTTTTCTTCTTTTCTTCTTTCTTTCTCTGCCTTTTCGTCTGTTCGTTTTTCTTTTTTACGATGAGTGTAATTCATCGAAGCCCGGAGAATCTCCGACAAAGAAGAGTCGAGGACCGTCGCAAACATCGCGATGTCTTTTTCTCGTTGGGTTCGAGCGTAAGCAAAACGCGCAAAGGAAAGTCTTATAATAGGGCATGCGACTCTATTCGGGTTAAGAACACTGAAGGATGCGGTGGAACGGAGACAGATAGATGAAAGACGAGGACCTGGTGGAAACCACTTCGCTTTACCGACGCGCATACGTTCAACGTGAGAAGCAAAGGGATGCCGCGGATCTCAGACGGCAAGAACCGCTCCTTTAATACAGCAAATGTCATGAAATTCTCGAGCAGTGGTATTCAAGCGTGGAACACAGCGACATTGACGCGGAAATCCGCGTCACGAATATCGCGTTTCTAATGTTTTTCTAATCATTTTTTGCCATAGATTAGACGAGGATCCTAACGAGGAGTTATAAGTCTTGGATTCTCATATAATTCGACAATTTGGTTACAACTTGGGCGAATAGAAAGAAAAGAAATATAGGCCATCAGGGCATTTACTTGTTCCATTTATTAGAAAATTTAACAGATTTAAATATTTTATTTGATATTTTAAGTACGCCATAAATGACAGATTTATAGTAGTATAACCAGAAAATGAAATCGGTGGAAAACATTCAGTTTGTACTGAATATCAGTTGGTAATAAGTACTTATGCCTTAATAAATACTTACGACCGATAGTGTACTTCGTAACATGTAATTGGAAGGATGAGAATCTGACGTGATACAAAGCGATATATATATTGCCTCGAAATATGTCGGTGGTTCGATTCAATTACTCTTCATCTCATGAATCGAAATATTATGAAAAAGTGATAACTGAATTTGACATTTGTCAACAATTTTTTGTGTCACACGACAAATATACTCGTTATTCATTATTGAATTTGTCTTAAAATATGTAATAAAAGAGTATCAATAATAATTAATATTAATATTGAAATTATTCTCAATGAAAATTGCAAAAAGTATGCAAATATTCCATTAAGAATATTCCTGTATGAAATCAACCAATTTTCATATAAAATATTTCTTCGTGTCTTCAATAAGAGTAATAACAACGTGTACGCTTAAACTGAACATAGTATCTGCACGATGTATATAATTTAATCCTAATAATATAAAGTTCGTTCAAGTATTCGCTTAATTACAACATCTATTCTTTAGTATGAACAGGATTCTCTCAAACTTATAAACCATTCGAGACAAAGTAGCTTCTGAAAGGAGACATTCTATTTGTCCCATTTTCGTTCAGGTGTGGGAAAGCAGGCGAGAAACGACTGTTTCTGAAAATCGGTAAATTTTCGTGGGTGGCAAGCGGAAAGCAGCGCGAAGATAAGTTCAAGGTGGTGTGTACGTGTTTGAAGTCGGTTCGTTGGTCGCCGTATGAGCACGTGAACTTCTTCTGTTAAACCCATGTCCAGAATACCGTAACGGATTACGAGCGTAACGATGAGGGTAGCTACGTTTCGACGATCGAGCATCGGCTAGAATGCGCTATTAATCGTGTTTATTCGCATCTGCAGTTTACAGTTAATTCCCGTCGGTTCGTGCAAACAGCGCATCCAGATCGGAAACGTTCTAATTCGTAATCGTTCAAATAATATCATTTACCCTGTCCGATTGGTTTACCCTGTTTGACTACGGATGCCTGACCAAGTCACTGACCCGTCGCTATCGCTTTTTAACCGTCGATCCCAAGCGTTTCCGAGCTCGCAAGCTGCTTTGTGAAACATGCACCGTACCCCGTATATATTATTAATTACCTGTCCGATGATATTAATGAGTGTTTGTGCGCGGAATTCGAGACACGTTTCGCACGCTCTGCTCATGGAAAATTCATTTGCCAGAGTGACATCTGCGCCTCGTCTTTGGGATGCCACGGAAACAAAATTTTCGTCTGTACATCGCTTTCGCTTTGGCTTATGTTCCACTTGCAAGTTCTGCCATTTTACCACGAATACTTCGTTAACGTGGGTCTGTTGCCAGTTCCTCGCCAGATATCGCACACCTACTACACCACGGTAATTTTCTCGGTGATCCGATTAATTTTTACATGCCGAACGTTCAACGACAATATGGCGAAATCTTCTTCCCCGGTCTCACGTAAGCAAGTCGGTTGAGCACAGTGAACGTTAATTACGCGCTCTTGATAAACTCCTCGAGATACGGGACCGACTCGTTCCGTCCTCCTGACATACGATAGAAACGGAAAAGTGGGAGAACTTGAAATATCGATCGGCGCGGGAACACGCGCGTGTACCGAGCATCGTTTCAAATTGTAATTACTTCACAGCGACGTCGATGTCTCTTCGTGCTTGTTTCTTTTTCCAGCTCCCCCCTCCCCACCCCCCCCTTTCCAACCTGTCCAAGTGTCATCCGCGTCATCGAAACTCGAGCCCGGTCGAGAGGCAGTAATTTACCTACTAAATTAAGACGAGCCTCGTAAACACGTCTGTTACCAGTGAAATCTCGTTAAACACGCGTAACTAATACGATCATGCGCTCGCGACCAATGGCACCGGCACGCCGTGCCACGATCCGCGATTTATCGCCGCGCGTTCTGCATTACGTTTAATCACGGATACTTACCCGTTACGTGGGTTGTTTCGTTCAAAACGCCGTATCTGACGGAATAAATTGCTGCGACAAAATACACGCTGGGAAATCGTGCTCTGCGTTTGTCGCTACTGGAATTTAACGTTTAACGCGATCCAACGATTTTAATTGAACGTACGAATAAATAATAAACCAATTATCATTGGAAAATGAAACTGCACAGGAACGCGTAACATGGAGAGATTTCTTCGATCAACTGTATCATGAAAATTCCGTTTCTTATTAGCCCCGAACTTTCTCCAAGTACACAATCGCGCAGCCGGAAACTTGCAAACCTAATCAATATCTCGTAAGCGTTTAATTTCTGTGAACTCGCCTGCTGAAAATTTCGCGTCAAATAAAGCAAAGTCATGGCTCGCGTTCCACGGCCAATCGAGCGTGTCACCATTTTCAAGCGTTGAAACTCGGAATGGGAAACGCGAACCCGAATGCGCCGCATGTACTAAACGAACTATCAGCGGTGAAAGGGTTCCGACTGGCTCTGCGGATGCGCGCGTGTGTGCAGACAGCGGGTGCAATTTAAATTAGACAGACTCTCCGCTATTTAACCTGGCGTACCAGTCGTATGTCTTAACCAAATGTCAGCGGCAGAGAGAATCCCTCTTCTTCTTTGCCACGTACAGGGACAGAGAGACAGGGACCAGCCTCGTTCCCCGTAGAAACCGCTCAAAAATCACTACGAATTACCAACGTGAGACCCGTTGAATCGCGTCGCCGCGCATTGTTTTCGACGATGTCGTTCCAACGAAGAGCCACGTCTGTTCTTTTGTTCGAGTCCACCGCGGGGTCCCTTTGTCCGCCGCGAGAATGGCATTCCAGTTTGACCATATGCAATTGCGGTATACTCGCGGAAAAGTTATTAGCTGGCCACTGCGACACGCGGACAGATGAACTCGCGATGCGGTAGGGGAACGTTATCGCGGAATTCTCTGTTATTCAACCTCTATCCAGCCTGTTCGAAGCGGCTAGTTAATACAAGGCTGTGACGTAACTTGGAAAATGAATAGTTGGTCATATTCTGCGTGGGTTAACTGTGGCTCGAGGACTACGCAGATTGCGCATCTGGATTATAGTCGGCGGTGTTATTATCCACAATTGGATTGGCTAGTTTGTTGATGAAAGATTTGATAACTTTAGATAATAGATTGTTCTAGTTTTGCTCAATGTACCCTGAATTCCATTATATAGACACAGCAAGATTTATGATGTATCTCTGGACACTTCTTTGAGACAGTTATTGTATATATTTGATAGAAGATATATATATATATATATATATCGGCAGGTCGTAATTGGAAACACCGATCGATAATTGATATAGCTGCAGTATAGAGTTATTTTGAATTTCACGTAGTAAAAGTTATTTGTGAATCGATGCGTGAAATTTCTTTAGAATCTGCGTGTATTGTGTGATAAATGTCAAATTGTATTTCCAATATTCACCGTGCACGTTCTAACGTTTTACACAATGTATAAATGTATGTATTTATAATACACTGTATGTATATACTGTAAGAAAACAGCGATTCCAATCCACCCGTATCTATTTTTTAAATCGTAACATTGTACGTTACGTTGTTTTAAAATACACCATCAGAAAAGAAACAATTTTATATTAGCATTGTACGGTCTTGATGTACGACATATTTCCACGAATTTATTTATTACAAAGAAGTAGTAAAAGCACTTGGGAGTTTCAAAGGAAATTGTTACACTTTGTCTCAACTTACTGAATGGACCAGTATTATAAAGCGTCATAAAATTTTGTTCTATTTACTCGCTTGACTAGTGCAACTTTCGAGCAACTCATACCTGAAATTACCGTTCCGTCTTTAAAAACATGCAGCCTTTACTGGCGCACTTATTTTATAACTTAATTTACAACCCCTCTTGCAACGGCTGTAACCACGTTTAAACGCGCCTGCTGCATGATACATCAAAGCATTGTCTGACCAATAACGGATGGATTCTACTTGGTCGACGTCCTATTATTGACACAACGCCACGCGACACTGACCTCCAGCTCCGGTCGTTTTATTCGTATAACGTATCGATCAAAAGGCCGGAAGAGGCAGCTTTAAAAAAAGCTGCCCAGTCATCGATGACTGGCTATGGCCGGTTTACATATACTCTAGCATCGTTGAAATATTCACGATGGCCGGATTAAATGTTTCGTTCGTTCATCGAAATCGTGTTTGTAAACGCGTGCAGAGACCGCGGACGCGTGGAAATTCGTTGAATACGGAAGTTCGCCGACGAGACGATTCCCTATTTTAATCAAAGGGTGACGTTAACGCGTCGGAGCCGCGTTTCCCGTCGCGTTATAGCGCTCGGCCATACCGACGAGTCTGCTCGAATAATTTGAGAAAGTCGAGAGACAGAGAGTAGTGGAGTATGGAGTGAGAAATAGAGAATGGCAGAAAGAGAAGGAGATACAATGGCGGTTGCGCTTACCGCCAACGGTATGCCCATCGTTGCACACGTAAACACGTTCGAAATGCGCATTACTGCACACGGAGTGCACAAAAGTCGGTAAATTTGCGGTCGCGTGTACTTGCCCTGTTAATATTTCAATCAAACGTACGGTTTTGTTCCGACGAAATTACCGTCGCGGCAGGATAAGCAGAAATTACCATGATTTCTCCGTACTTTAATGGTCTTTGTTCGCAGTTGCTGTAGTTGGGCAACTGTGAAAGCGGCATACGATCACCCATGCCCCAGCTGGAACGAATCTCTCGCTGATTGTAAACCTCGTTTCGCCTTGATACGTTCATTCTCTTTGCACGAGTTCCTTCAGGACCAGTCTATTCCCATTCTTGACGAATTATCAGAAAACAAAGCGCGTCTTGGCAAGCTATTGAATTATTCGCTGTACCACTCGATTATTACGTAAATTTCGAATATTTTTCATGATAAAAATAGATAAAAAATCTCTGACATTCGTTAGGAATTTATCTCGTCTCGTTGAGATACATTTATTTGTAGAAAATATTTTGTACTCTGTTTTGGAAACACAGCTTACGGAAAAACTATGAATATATAATTTTACGATAATAATAACAATTTTCTAGAGATATAGAACAGCAACAAATATTTTCTTCTCGCTATGAACTTTTCGAAACTTTTTAATTTATTCGCCGATTGATGGATCGGCTCGCAACGGTTCGCGATTACTTTCCGCGAGTTGCTAGGAATCAAGAGGCGCGCGATCGAAGCGTTTTAGCGCAGCCTTCCGGATAAACGAGCACAGAAATCGGCTCCTTTCGACTATAGCGTTATTGGATTTCTCGATAGTCCGTCTCCAACGGAAATGTATTTGTGCAGTTAGGATACGATTTTAAAGGACACGATCTACGTCGAACCAAATGAGAAAACTTAATAACCCGCACTACCAACTGTTTCGTACCTTTGTGTGTTCCACTGGAAACGATTTTCCTTTTCGTCTGAAACAAGTGACATATTGGTAATGATTCAATCCTAACATTGTCTGTAGCTTCTTTCGTTTATCTGATACCTAGTGTCGTCCTTTAAGCTTGTTTTATCCTTCGTTTTTATTTTTTATTTTTGCTTCCAAAAAGTTTCGTTTCACAGCCCATCGAAGCGTGAAGATGAGACTCATCAAGTACTTTACTACAGATATTTTATCCATTTTTGTATATACAAAACTAATATCGTTATACGTGTATTTTCTGCATCTCTGCACGCTTGTTTCCTATAAACGCATAAAAATCTACGGCTTATAAATCATATCCGCGTATGTAGATATTAAAACCGATCTACTTCAAAGCGATATGTCCCTATCAACTTTTAATTTCGTGATTATACAAGTTTATGAATAAGGTACGGTCCCGGTTAACAGGGTTAATCGAACGAGAGTAGATATTACAGCGATCGGCGATAAAGCCTCGTTGAACGAAGCGAGCCCGAGGATCGTTGAATCGAAAAAGATCGACTTTGCATTTTGCCCCGTGTCTAACCGGCGACCAATAGATTTAGCGAGAGGCTTTTGCGCGCGTTACTCCTCCACTAGAAACGATATGCAAGTATGCTTGCCGATATTAAAGTGGTTCTGATGCGACCGATCCGCGTCCGCTTGATCTATTGAATAATGCACACCTAGAAGTAATAAGTTTCGGCGAAGCAACGTTTCTCCGTAAGCGGACATGCACCGAAGAAAAGAATCGACCACGTGATTTGCCGAACCGAATATGGAACTGGGTTGCCTCGGTTGACCGAGCCATTCAGATTCACGATAGCTCTATTCCTTGAAGAAGTCTAATATTCAACAAGTAACAAACAAAGTTACGAACTACGAAAGAACGTATGAATCACAGAACGCGAGATACCCCTAACTATCTAATTACAGCCATCCAAACTCTGTTTTTCTATTATACATATCATAGGAAAATTTTGAGTTTGAGCGATCGAACATGTGACTCGATTGTTTCGACTGATCGAGCCATCCAGATTGACGATGGTTCTGTTCGTTCTATAAAGACGTCTAATATTCAACAAGCAACAAAGAAAGCTGTAGATTGCGAAAAAATGTATCATGTCAAATGAATTATGAAAGATATTGCTTATGTGTCTATCATGTGAATTATTATAATCATTATATTGAAAGATATTGCTACGAGTATGGAATTTCCGTTTCATCATCATACGCATAAATATGAAGTTTCAGACTTGAGACGCTGAAAATTGTGGTTCCATACGAATAATTAAAGAGGATATCCTATTATAGCGAATATACTGTTACGCGACTATCTTATTATCGACTTATCGGACCAAGTTCCTCCATTTATCTGAATAATCAGTGTTCTATCATACAAAGGCTGCGTTACTGACTGACTTCTCTATTTATGCACTCCCACGAGTACGTCCTAAATGCGGGAAAGTGGTCCCACGGGTATGCGTCTTCGCTAGAATAACTTGCATCAGAAACGAAGTATAGTGTAACATCAAACTTCTTAAGAAACTTCGCTTCCTACCAATTGAAATGCTGACTATTGAAAAATGCAGATGATACAACGTACTCTTTACAATTGAGATTATAAATTCTACTTTGATCAGTGTGTTAATAATAATTGTATGTTTAAACACGTTCGTGTCGTGTATCGCATGCTTAAAAATTAATGCAGATATCGGTATGAAAACTTTAGCAGGTCTTCGGTTTTTATTTATGTATTATGTGTTTAACATTTTTCATATTATGATTACACGTCGTAATGCGATTATTTCACATAAGGCTATGATTGTTTAATCATAGTGTTAATCATACGAGTTTATCGATGCGTAAATTTTATATAAGATTAAGAGAATATATAGGTTGTCCGAAAAGTTTCTTTTGTTTTATGAGGAAATAATAGACACACAACGTTCGTTGTTTTATATTATTTTGTCGAATTACGTACGATCCATTTTATTCTGTTGAGATGAACATTTCACAGACTTGGTTTCGCGTTTGTATGAAGGTGCATTGTTGTAAAAAACACGTTTGCGAAAGAAAGACAAGACAAAGACTTCCCGGACAACCAATAGTACATTATCTTAAAACATAAGAAATCATGAATGTAAATGAACTCCTACTATAATAATATTACAAATAACAGATTTTTAAAGAACATTTGCATCAATCACCTTTGAGTGTAATTCTGTTCTACAATTTTTAATCTCCCAGAAAACAGTCGAATATTTATATTTTGAAACATTCTTTTATACCACACTACGTTAAATTTTACTTTCACTAATTCTTAGTATTATTACGATCGCAATCATTAATTAGTATCTTAATCTCACCTTACACGGGACTAATTACCATGTATACGACATGCCAATGACACGAGGGGTTGTAATATCAGTAGATCATGCAACACAGAGTATTTATTGAGTATTAAAATCTGATCTATCATGCAGCTTGTCTGCTAATCTTACTCGTATCAACATAGTTATCATTAATTTCATTTCTATCGGAGAAAGTAAAACTTTACATGGCTGGAATTTAACAACTCTTGCGCAACGTATCGAAACTAGTAGTAAAGTAAGAATGAAGTACTGTCGGGACTACTACGAGAGAAAATCGTGTTCCTTTCGTATCAGCAGACGCTTCGCGGTAGAATAAGGTCACGGTACATGTACACGTGTAATCGGGTTATTCAAATATCCGTCAGAATTTTTCTGCTTCGGATGCCAATACGTTTATGCGTGTTCTCAAAGAGAATTTACTCGTCGCGAGTTAAACTCGACGTGCCGTGTAACATCTTGAACACACTAATCGATATTTTGTAGAGCGCGGTCGCTGGCTTTTCCTCGTTCAACCATATTCCTGTTTACTCCTTCTTTTTCCTTTTACGTTCTTCTCTTTCTTTGTCTACTTCCTCGTTCTATACTTGGATAATCAAAGACGAGTACTAAGATAAGTAAAGACTAGTGCACTCCTGACTGCTGTTACCTTACGATTAGACCGATACTCTATTCGATTAGGTGGTCAGAAATGCGCCAACTTTTCGAAAAATATATCATTCAGTTAAGGTCCTCGTCTTTCGAATATTTTATTTGATTTTGACAAATTTATTTATTTTACTTGACAAGCCTATTTGAAGATTTAAATCGATGCAACTCGAAATTTCCAATTGTAAATAGCGAGGAATGTCGAATCGATGTCGAAATATTTTTTTTCGACATTTTTGTACAGAAATTCATTATTATTATTCGTTTCATAGATATAGGGAAAAAGCGACAGCCGCCGAAAACCGTGTAACATAGGTTTTTGACATGAAAAAGCTTCTAAATGAAAATTCTGAATATATTGGTGAAACTAAATGAACAATCTGTTGCCGCGCTCAACGTATTCACTGAACAAAAGCAATGAAATTGATCTAATTCTGAATTATGACCAAGCGAATTTTTAATTATGACAGACGTGAGATCTTATTTATCACGCGTGAAAGGAACTGAAGAAGAATTTCCGCTTGGTAAGTTTTGCGTCCTTAACGCGATAATCTCCGGAGGAGAAGGGACGAGCGTGTATACGCGCAAACGCGCGCTTCTTGATGAATTGTACGGGTGATTCGTAATCGATCAGTCGACGGCAATATCCTGTAGCCAATATGTGTACACGCTGCGCGATCGAGCGTCGACTATTTGCTGTAGAACAATCTCCATCGACAGAGATATACTCTCAGACGAATTCTAAATCGAAGATCGAAAATCGATCGTCGGCCGGAAATACCGACGCTATTTGCTCGTAATTGTATTCCAAGCGTACGCGTCCCACGTATGCATACGTAACGCACGTGCCAGGTTACGCGTTTCACCGTGCGTGGAAGCTGTATGTTTGTAAATTTCCAAGCGACGTGTTTCCCGCGACCGACGACACTTTTTCGTGCACCGTCCGGCGAGTGATTTAATTAAAAATCACAGTTACGACGTCCAACCTGGTAGGGATACAGCGGTTGTCTCGTTATCGCCGTTAAACGCCGCGGTAACGAGGTTTGCGCGCCACGGGAAAGTAATGTTTGACTGACGAGAGGGACGTTTTTAATTTCACATTAAACAGCGGTTCGTTATCGGACCTGACTGTGACATGTTCGCTCGAAATGCCAGCAATGCCATGACAATATTTATTCCTTGCATTTTTTGCATTTTTTAATATATTTTTTTATTCATTCCTCTTTTTTATTTGCATCTCTTTTTGGGGAGGAGGTTTTATAATGTTTAAAAATGGACAGATAATTCAATTCCAGGCGCGCGTTAAAACGTCGCTTTTTCAAACAATAAACCTGCGGAAGGTAGCGGAGAAATTCGTTGGAATTCCAACGTTTTTCCATAAACCTGGCCCCAACCGTTTCGTTCTAACGAAACAGAGTTCTATCGGCGCGAAAGGGTTATTTAATTTTCAAATTACACGTCGCGGAACGTAAACGACCCCCATTCGAGAAGTTGGCAAAAGTTGGACAGCCCCGGAGCTAGCGGAAACTTTCGGGGAAGCCATTATTACGCGACTCTACGTTTGCCTGGGATTTCATTAGCCAAGATAATGAACAATTTTATAAATACACGGGACCATTCGACCGGGACACGGTGTAGCTTCAAAACAAAAACGAACGGTCACAATGTTCGTTGAAAATAACAACCGTTCATACACGTATGCATACAGGCAGATACATTGGTAAAACGAGTGATAATATAGAAACAAATGTAGACAGTATTTTCATTCGGATAATATACCTTGAAACACCATGACGCTTTTAGTTATCGTTTATCTATATCACCGAATTTCACGAACGAAACTTTTCGCGCGGACTTACATTTATCAGCTGCTCGACAATTTATGCGATCGATTTGCTATCGCGCTGTTTGAATACCGATGGCCCGGCCAAAACGCGTTTACCATAAGGTCGATTTCCATTACTCGTCCATCGAAATGAACGAACGTATTCGTCGACAGGAAAAAGCGTCGATCTCGATGGTCCAACATCGGTGTCGCGTGCCGTTCTCGAAAACGAGCGAGGAAACCGAGGTAACGGAAACGCACCTACGATATATCTTAATCGATCCAACTATGTAGGTTCGCAGGGGATCGTCGCAAATTCGAGGAGATTCGAGCGCGAATGTTGTGTTTTAGCGTAAAATCACTGCGGCGGTTCCACTTATCTTTCGTTTTATTATACGTTCGATCGTAAAAAAGGATCGAAGGTGTGTGTCGAGCAAACTCGCGGTATATTTCTTGCTATATTTTCTCGTGATCGGCTGTTCTACGAGAAGCAAGCGGGCAAACCGCTTGTTAGTCGCAAATTCGCCCGGTGCAAATACCGACTCAACGTATACCTGTGACAACAACGGTATTTGTTCACAGTTGTAGAAACTCGTGTACGCGAAAACGCGCGAAACAGTGAAAAGGGTAGCCATGTGTGCGGTTTTCTAAAAGCGAGAAAATCTGGACGAACAATTTCTGGCGTGGAGAATCATACACGGAGCTGTAAGCGGAACGAAACGTGCCAAGGAAAAGAAGGAAACCTTGTATTTTCCTTGTATTAATTCATACATACCTTGGAAAATAAAAGCGAGACTTATAATTGGGCTCGTTAGAATTCAACGTGTATCGCCAGCCGGTATTTTTAAAAGGTGCACGGTCGAACTTTCTGACGTACTTTTTCTCATGTAGAGCGTCGTACGTTATGGCTTGATGGTTCGTTTATGGCTCCTCAATCGGGTGTTCGATCGACTCGACGATTTGAAACCTAGCACTGCCTTAATTGCTCTTTTAGACTCCCTTTGACATATAATTTATATACGAGCGAAACTAAAAAATTTTTAATTAAAAGACTTCAATGTTCCTGCCTTTAAACTTTGTCGCGTTTCAAATGAAAGATTCGATATTATCACCCTGGAAAATTGTTCTTTGAACATACGCGCGAAATAAATAAAACAACAGAAACTCTGCCTTGCGTGGAACATACATATCAAAGAGCGTGTACCTTTCTAGCAAACATCAAGCAACCTGACATTTTAATTCATCGGGCAAACAAGCGTTCGAACGCGCTATTACGTTGACGCGAAAACTATTAGTGGGTAATTTTCATGCGTCTCTGCTGCGTTTCTCGTTTAAGCTGGATCGTTGACGAAACCCGACGTGGATCGGCTCGAAGGATGAAAAAGTCGTTTCAGTAAGCAACGTTCTCGTCGTTGCGTTGGTTGGCGCAACAGTTACGGTATTACACTTGCGGTTTCGCGACATAATTACCCCCCGTAGCGAACAGAAATGCGAAATTATCGCGAACACGGACTCTCTCGAGTATTTTACGTGCGTTGGATGCGTAACTTTACTCTCGGCTAACGTATGCAAGTCTGTATACGGGACACACGAATGAGTTTCTGTGAAAGCAGCATGGCCGCATTTCCACGACACGGCAAGGGCGAGGCACTCGACGATATACCGATACATATTTTTTCCAAATCAGCCCCGGGGAACGTTCTCTTTCTGTTGCGATCTTGCCGCTGAACTTATTAGACTCCTCCTTTCCACGATCCTTTCGTCCTGCCTGCGAGCATTCTTTCCTACCGTCTACTACATTCTCTTTCGATATCTGAGTCCCCTCCTTCGTTCGTATTTTGTTACCCCTTCTCGATTCACCCGATACTTTCGTTTCAAGGAAACGTCCGCTTCGAGCGTTTCGCTTTCTCTTCCGGTTTAAGTGCTTCCTTCCTTCGGTGATTTGGGAAAAGGGTAATGTAGACCCGAAGTTTCGACGAAATCAGAGTTCGGAAGTTTAAGATAATTTCGTTGGATCGCGTAGAATTTCGTTTAGTCGAATACCGAAGAATTATTAGGTACAATTAAGAAGAGAAATGACGGTGAAAAGAAGGCTGTGAAATTGTTTCGATAAGGTGATTCGTTAAATTGTTTCGGTCGTATCCGGTGTTATCGTTGGGCCGAGGAGAAGTAATCCTGGCCGACTGTGTTTGCGTGGAACGGACGAGTTCAGGGAATGCTAGCCGAGTCTTCGCACGACCTATGACCTATTGCGTGCACGCTGGGAAAAGCGGGCAGACGTGTAAGTGTTTCATGGGATCGAGGGAGCCGTCGAGACTGAATTTATTACACCGTTAAAAGCGGAAAGAACGGTTGAAAGATAGAGAATATGCAAATTGCGTGGTTCTGATGCGAGAAGCATGAAAATAAAATCAAGAGGTTATCTCAAACCGAAGGAGGCTAATTCCGAAAACGTTTGTTTTACCAAACGTTGACCCACTGTTTCCAAGATCCTCATATCCGAATATTCATATCCGTACAATCCTCGAAACTGTATAAACCAAATAGAATTCACGTTTGCGTCCTACTACCGCTTTGGGATCTATCTATTTGATTGACAATAGATTAGAATTCCAACGAAAGCTTGCTGACCTACATCGGCCATGTAGCTTACATTTTCCATCTTTAAATAATAAAGGTTTAGCAAACGGTTGAGCCGGTCAATCGAACGACGAAAGAAATTTCGTGCACGATAAACGAAAGTAATGGCCTCGAAATCCGATCGCAGCGAAACCATGGGGCTGCGATTCTTTCTCTCCCCTGTATTGCGATATATATCAATAGACGGGTTCTGTGTCAAAATACGATTAAACTGTATGTAACGTTAATCCTCGTGTCGCATCCATTAGCGTCCAGTGCAGTCGCGAATTTGTTCATTCCCGATCGTCGAGGAACCGATAAAGCAAAATTTACTCGCAGGCAGGATGGAGCGGTGCAGATTAGCGAGTCCGGTGTTTACACGTAGACTCGAACGTGAAATATAATTCACAACATTTACGTAGGCAGCTGGCGAAGAATACGCAAACACGCGATACGCGCGTGAAACATAACGTATTGCATAAAGCAACAACGCCAAACAGCGGCGGAGATAATGAAACGTAATGTATAGCTGTGTGTACCTGTCTGTGTGCCTATCCATCTATGTATAGACGCGGCATCCATCCCTCTGCGTAAGGTACACACATATATCCAACGTGTCTGTGCATCAATTTACCAAGAGAGACATTGAACCTTCCATGGAGAGCGTGGCTTTTTTTCCAGCCGGAACTCGCGACTCTAGTACCGCGATCCAACTATCGATTCTTTGCAATACAGCTTGTCTCTGGGGCGAATGTAAATCGGCGTTATCGTGGCTCTAGCCACTTTTTCGATCGACCACTTACCACCAAGCAATCCGACTGTGCCCAGCTTAATAACCATAAAGGATGAATGATTTCGTTCGTGATAAACGAAATAACCATTACGGCAAATTACATTTAATTGAAATAGATCGCAATGGGGGATTTTAAATCGTCTGATCGCGATAAAAAGAAATCCTACTTTTTCCTAGACGCTAAGGGTGAGCGCGTTTTCTCATCGATTCGTAAACGCCGCCGTCCATGTGGGTTCGCAGCGAAATGCAAATCCGCATTATCATTACTCAAAGTTATTTCGTAAAAACTTAATCACGGAGCTGTCGCGAATTTTCGAACAAAGCTCGGGGGCATTATTCATGCAGCGAGCAGCCTAAGCTCGAATTATTCTTGCGATTTTTATTATCCTTCGCGGAATGCATGTTACCTATCGCGAGAGACTGGCGTAATTAAGGTGTGCAAGCACGCTCCGTGCCAGTGAAATGTCAGTACTTCTGGTCAGACGTAGGAAGGGACGAGCAGACGCTGCCTCAAGTGCTGACCCCGTATGTAAATAGAAACGAGACGTTTATACATAGCCGCGTAATCTTGTCACCGGCTAATTGGCTAACTTATGACGCGAACAACTACGAAACAGTACGGCGGTTCGTTAACGCGGCTTATGAGTTCAGTCCACAATAACTACAAAGTTCGTTCGTGCAGGTGTCTCCAGCACGATAAGATCGATTAGGTGCTAAAGTAACTGAAGAAGGATCGTCCATCCCGTGTTCTACTCGACCGGATTAAATTAGACGCGCTGTCTACCTCTACTTGTTCGGCCTCAACTTTGTCGCGTCGCCAGAGATGAAAAAATATCTCGTTTCCCTGGTGCTTTGCTCTAAATATCAGATTGTTCGCAACATTTGTAACGAAAGTTAAGATAGATTTAAATGTACCTTTATAGAACTAACATTTTATTGGATGGATATATGCATCGTTTTCTCGAATAAATTTTTACCATTTGTAACTCGACCAGTCTTTTCTCGAACAAATTTCCATTGTGCTCGGTAATGAATTCCTTGAAACAGCTTTTACAGGCTTGCCGAGTACTTAGTGCCTTTTGAATAAGTTTTATAAAGACTGCATAGTATAATAACAAGGCTATATTAAAAATTCAGAATTTCAAACTTCTTGTTTGCTCTTCGTATAAGGTTCAACGTTATCTATTAAAAAATAAAACAAAACAAAAAACAAAAAGAAATCCCTTTTATTAACGCACTTCGAATGTTTCTCCTTAATGCTTTTTAATATTCAACTAGAAACGGTATCTGCTCCTTTATTTGATAGAAATTCGTGTACATTCTTTCGGAAAATATTTTACAAACGAAAATGAAGAATGAAAGTGGAATGGGAAGTCTGCGAATTGGATGGTCTGCGATACGACGACTGTGCACGGTGAGCTCGATAAAGGGGATCGAAATGGTATCACGGTCAAAGATAACCGCGGCCTTAGCGCAGTGTAAGGGTATCAATTGGTGCGGAAGGTGGAAATTTCAGTGCACGGTTCGAGGTAGATAATTCGCCCATGCGTCCCGAGGGTTACAACTTTGACGGAAATATCCCAGCCCGTTATACAACACGCAGTGCGTGTATCAGCTCGATTAATGCGCACGCCCATTTGATGCGTTTGCGGTATCTGCGGTTCCCGCGGTTATCCGTCCATCTAGAAAATTGTTTGCCGATCGATCCTGTTAATTCTATTAGTTAAGGAATTATTATTCGTCGGTACGTCATGATTTTTTCCTTTTTCCATAGCCGTGTTTCGAAAACACCGGAACGCGATTTATTGTAGATTTTTCCCGCTGACGTAAGTAAGATAGGTTATCGATGATAAATGTTTGCGGGGAAATGAACGATGCAAAACAGCGATACCGCCGATACACAATTCGTCGTTATGTTTGATCGTGCGACAAATCGTGCTTAAGTACTTCGTGCAGGGAGGGTAAACGCGACACGAGCATGCAAGTAAGTTATTTTCTCGGTAAGCAACGAGATTCCAGGTTAGCCTAGGCTATCCGATCTATCATTTAAAGATCGTTCAACGGGGACACCGGAGAACTCCGTATCGAACTGTAATTTCTTCCGGTAATTCCACGTTCGCTGGAATCTGCAGTCTTTAGCTATCTACATCTGCGGAATCAAATATGCATTGTTCGCCAATTACTCTAGCGGCTTCCAATAATGAATCATCACAGCGAATAGTATTATAGTATGAATAGACTATTCTCTTTCAAAATTCATAAGATAGCTCCCCAAGTCAATTAATTCGAAACAGATTAAAGCGTATAAATTTCCACGTGGCTTGCGTTTATTATTCACTTGGCTGAACGGCTCGATCGGAAGATTATTAAACCTTCACAACCGCCGATAGCTGGAATTTGGTAACGCGAGAGAGTGTACTATGAGGTCGGAAACAACGTGGTGTTTGTTTTAAGAATTTTGGTAGTACGAAATTTACACGAGTCACTGAACACTATCGGCTAAATGTCCAAGAGTCAACGCAACGATTCGATCGCCTGGTTATCGTTAATGACGCGCCATACGGTTGATAGGAGTCGGCACCACGAACTACAATTCATTTCGAAGGTAACACACCACTGACAAACCTTTGACGTACCGTGTTTGTCTCCGGCACACAATCGAAACGTAACTTTATGCGGAGAAAGGTTCGTCATTATTCGCAGAATCAGGCTGGAATGAAACGAACCAGAACAATGCTGGCCTCCGTGTTGTCGTTAAGTGTTTATGTAAATAATCGCAAAATTGGCCATTCTCGACATGCGCTTTTGGAAACGTCACGTTTAATTAAACTTCCCTTTTGTCGGAATTAGCAGCTTAACGAGGAGTACCTTGTCGATGGGAACAAAAATTCTTTACGCTCTAAAATTCTATACCGCAATTTCTCTCGCTGTGAATTGTGGGAAAAAAGAAGGCAACGAAATGCTAACGAAATCAGAGAGTTCGTTGTAAAATGACAAAATCAGAAAGATCAAATCTATTGATAATTGCGCTCGTTAGGATGTTAGTTACTCAAACGGAGAACTATCTCGCGATACGTTATTAGCAGGATTTATCAAGAGACACGAACAATAATAGCAAGAGCAAGAATTGCTCGCTTCGTGGATGAGAATACTGTGAATATGGGTCACCGTACAATTCCGTTTCTGAATGAACCAGATAAGATTCTATCTGAATATTTTTGCGCAACGACGAGTCACGTCACATCTAGATTACCGTGTGATCGTTAGGAACTACTCTGGCCGGTATCTAAAACGATTCTTTCAACTGAGACGGCGAAAATTTTCTTAATAAAGAAATCCCATAAAAATGTTCTCTCGAGAAGATATTCCCTCTCGTTTCGGGCAACGACAAATACGACTAAATCGTCCGTGCTAAATTCACCAGCATTTGCGATTCGATCCAATTCAAATTTCCAGTAAATCGCGCGTTAAATCGGAAACCCGGGCTGCTCTATTAATAATCCACGATCTAAGGAGATAAACGGGGCGTTTTGGGGAAAGATCGCCAAGTCAACGGCATCGACGCTATCAACCGGTTGTTCCGGTTCAAGCGTAAGAAAATAATTACGCCGTTTGAACAATAAGGACACAGACGAATGCACAGAATGTCGATTCCTGGGAAACTTTTCACCTTACCCGGCGGCGAAACGCAAAACCGACGTTCCATTCGGGATTCCTTATGCATGAACCATTTATACAGATATTACGTTTAGCTTCAGTTTCCTCTGTCGGATAGCTAAGCCGGCAAATTCTTAGTTCCGCATAGCTGAGCCAGCTCGTAGATTACCTTCTCCAACCCGGCGCGTTTCGACTACGGAGAACGTCGTTGCTCGAATCCACCGGCACGTTAAACGATCGCTTGACAACAAATAATTAAATCGCATCATCTCGTTTCTCATATTTTTGTATGTCATATTTTTCGTCGTAACGTTTTGCTTTTCAATTTGACTTCTGACAAACTTCGTCGAGTGGAAAAAATAATTGATCAAAAGAAAGCAGCAAATATAATAATGATATTTAATATGATAATAATATTTATTTAACGTAAACGCGTCAACACACTTTGCTACAAACAGCATGGCAGACAGAACGCTTAAAAGAAAAGATAAACGTAGAAAAGAAATCGAGCGTGCTACAACAGAGGCGATTAAAACGGTTATTATAACGATAAAGTGTGCGATGCCGATCAGTTGTGAAAAGCTTGTAGTTTCTAATTCGACGCGATGGAGCGTGAAAGCTAAACATATGGAGGACATCAGGAGAGGTAATTATTTGATTTATAATCTTATACGTAAATATGAGACCATCAGAGTTGTATAATAAACAGAAGAGAAGTTTAAGTCTCGAACTATTAAAGTGGATAGCAACATCAGTTCGTAACTTTTTATATCGTCGAGAATGTACGTGGAAAAGCTAAAAGCCAAACTACCAGTTTAGAAGATTCCTCCTAATTTGACTTATAACAATAAGACCTAATTTGACTAAAGGTAAGGGATTTGTCAGGTAGCAAAGTATATAATGCTACAAGGTTTGACAATTACAAACACAAGTTCTACGCATACTGCATATCTACATATTACACATTGGCTTTAAAAAAGCAATTTAATGCGTGTCATGATATTATATTACATTCTTAAACGGCAAGCTTGACATTTCTATTTCTTTGGTACAAGTTTTATGCTTGCATGTTGATCAATTTTTCACCAGGCTCCATGGAACGCGAATATTTCATGCGATTGATGCGCGAATATTACACGAACCTAATCTCGATTTTTCATTCGGGAACCTACTGACATCTCGAGCATCTTATTTGCAACGTCTGCAGTCGTTGCGGTTAAATATCCTCGCGCCTGCTATGCACCAGGGTTATTAATCTTCCTCGGACGGTGGAACTTTCGATATCAACTTGTCCATTTGTTTTCGTTTCACCGGCACGAATACGATTTTCCTGCAAGATTCCTCTCAGCAGGTTCGGCTTCGACGTGAACTTGAGAAACGCTCGTCTGACGAAGCCACTGCGTGGAAATTATACGTCCGAAATAACGGAGCGACGTCATTTTTCTCGGTTGTTTATGGCGGGAAACGTTTACAGAGAGAAAAGCTCCCCGTCGAATGTTTATTCGACGCCTGGAGAGCCGTAGACGAGGGTGCAGCTACTTCGAGTGGAAATTTTCAATGAACTTCTATAACGCGAAACCGGATAATCGCCGGCGAAACGATAGTCGCTTGAAGATCCATTTACTGTAAAATCATTTTCGATGCAACCGTGGCAAAGTGTGAGCGTGGAGTAAGAAAAGATTTTCCACCCATCGATACTTTGATCGTCTGGATCACGCACTACCACGTCTCGTTCCCTCATTTTAATCAACCATCAATTTTTCCTCGACACGCGTACAAGCCCTTGAATATTCTTACGCGTCGTTTAAGCATATTTTTGTTTGCTTATCATCCAACTTGCTTTATTCGACGGCCTTGTTTAATGATCAGCTATATACATACAAATACAACAGTTTACAATTGCACTATAGCGTTGCTTCTCCCTAGAACTGAATACACCCGTTGTAAAACTCTTCGAGTATTCTCTGTATTCTGCACTCCGAAACTCCGGCGTATTCTCGACGCTACACTCTACAAAACTTTGGCCCAGCGACACGCTGACCGCATTTAAGAACGTTCAATGCGACTGCACGAATTCGAGGAACGGGCGGTTCCAATCTACTCGTACATTCTCGAAATTCAAATCTTCTAGTGGAACAATCGTGATATTTTACGTTGGGAAATCTCTTTCGTCGGTGGTCGTGATAAAAATGCTCCGGACGCGCGATGATTGAAATGGTTCACGGTGGAAATCGATTATCCAGGAAACTTTGAATCGTATGCGAGAGGAAAAAGCACGTTCATAAAGTTTCAAGAAAATAATGAGCAAAGTGCTCCTCTTTGCATTTGAAATTTATTACGCGCGGCATCGCAAGCTCCATTCGAACATAGCAAAGCTATAAACCATTTGGAAAATAACGGGTGGGAACTTTGTTCGCGTTTTATCGACTGCTATTCCTCTTTCTTCAAAGGTATCGGTCGACAGATCTGTGATTCTTCCTCCCCTGGCGAACGTCGCGAGACTCGCTTAATTACCGACCGACAATTATCGAATTATCACGATCAATATTGCTTCAAGGGATCGTTAAGTCGATTAGAATGATGTCTTCCCTGTGGCTTGTTTTAAACGGTTGTAACTTTAATTATAACAGTTTGGAAAGTGGAACGTACTGCGAATAAATCAATGTAACACACACTTTAGTTCACCGAACAACTAAACACGTTAAACAATTTTTCAATATTCTAGTTAGAAAAGCAAATACTTTTTTATCTTAAAATACTCTGCATATATATTTTCAATCGTTCCATTTTCAGAAGCTATGCTAAACTTTAATTATAGTAGTTAGGGAACAGATTCGATTAGAATACATTCTGTTTACCAACTGTCAGAAAATACTTGACGACATATATTTTTCCAATATTTCTTACCGATCCATTACGACTCTTTGAAGCGACACTACCTCCGATAAGAACAATGAAGTTTCGTATGGTTTTCGAGAAGACAACTGGTGGTATGCGAAGCTCAAAGGAACAAGAACTGAAGAACAAGTGAGCCGTATTGATTGCACCGCATATTTCTTTCCGTTTGAGAGAACGGACACCAACTCGGTCGAAGTGCAAAGACGAGGTTGGATAAAACTGCGAAAGTGACCGTGAAGAGGAAGTTCCGAGCGGAGAAGGGTCGGTAGTGACACTCGCGCGAAACGTTGCTAGATTCCTCGTTTTTTCTTTTAAAACGCACCATCCATTGATAAAGAAGCGTAGATCAGAGATGGGAAAAACTGAAGAAATAAGAAAACACGTGCGTTCTCCGCGCGCTCGATCCTATACAAAGATCATTGCGGAACAGCGTAATAAGTAGGTAGATTCTTCTCGATTGACTTTGAAATAAGAAAATTTTATGATCATTGAACGCTCATGCGATAATTGAAAATTTTATGATCAGACCGGAGAATTTTGATACGACATGGCTGTTAGTTTGAAAGATGTAAGTTTTTTAAAAATAGCTGATAAGTTAACAAAGTTTTATGGAAACAAAGGGTACGATTATTAAAGCAAACGATGTTTCCGATATTTCAATATTATTACGAACGATATTTCCAAAGTTTTGAACGAGACTGCAACGTTCATAATATACCGGGTTTCATAGTGAAAGAAAATACTCGTATATCGAGAGTTCGAACGCGGCTTGACGAAATGCGATGAATATTCTGGGATAATTCGAAATTGGAATTTCGCGAACAACGTGCTTCACGATATTTGCTCTCATGTGCACTAGACGCCCCTTTCAAGCGTGCAATGTCGCGTCGTGTTACGGGCGCTATACGCTCGTAAATCAGCGAATCATACGAGAACTGAACTACTCTGCTTGTAGAAACAAGCAAATGTCCCTCTCTAATTCAAATTCGTCTATCAAATTCAATGATGGCGTCAGCCGTCGTTTAGGTCGAGATTGATCAAAGTTTAAAGGTGTTTAATGCGTTTCACTAATTACGAACCGCTCGAAATGCTCGTTAAATCTCGTTCGGCGCAAACACGCCGGATAAATAAACATCGACCGAGTTCGAGCGAATTGTTGCGACTTAAGACGACAAACAAGAACAAAGTTGCTTCGTGTGTACGCAATTAAATTGCAAAACGATGAAGTTGAGCATACTCCGCCGGCTTCTCTAATTACTCCCTGCTCGTTTCACAATAATACCCCTACTATTATTAGACCACTAATTCTCTTCAAGTTTTCATAGAGACATTGCGAAAGTACGGTTGAAAACTGGTAAAGTTAGGAAACACTTGTTCCGCTACAATCTGACGATAGACAAAACCTTTTGAAAGCATCGCACGAGACCCTTAAAACAAACTAACTGATTGATTGATTGCGAATACTTGATGCACTATGTACACTTTGATTCAATTCCAGTTTGATTGGTGTGTACGTATATTAAATAACTTCTAAACTGTTCTGCCCGACGTCTGTTTCAATCCTGTGTGTTCCTTGCTTTACTGTGTCTGTATAACGCGTTGTTATTGATGAATTTGCGCTTTCTGGCGCAAATGGCAATTCTTTGATGAATGTGTTTCGTAAAGGAGCGTTCATACGATCGATATTATTATCGATATTTAAGGCTCTCAACATTGTATTGTCTCTAACGTACGATAACGTTGAGAACCTTAAGTACTGACAATAATATTGATCGTCTGAACGCTCCTTAAAACGTCATTTTAGTCGTTCCGCGGAAGATGTAGCGTTTTCTAGTATCTTGCTACGGTATTCTGTTACTTGTGGCTAAGTGTAAGCTACTTATAAGTATCTAATACACTTATAGACATCCTATTTACAAGTATATTATGCGACGAAGTGCTCGGCACCTGTAAAATCCAATAAGTATAGAACACGACCCTGCAATAAAAAGTCGAATTTAGTACCTGTCCCAGAACGACAGGGCAGAAAATAACAAATGTTGCAAATTTTCACAACCTTTCGGTACCTAATGGAGTCGTATAATCAGGTAAAAAGAAAGACAAGAAGAACTTCCGACGCTGGCTCGTTCCAGCCAGGAACTCGGTATTCTAACTTGATTCGTCTAATTCGACTCGCAGCTCCTAGTCTATTCCCCCCAAAGAATGGCGCAAGCGTTCCAGCCGGCGCGCGGTCCAATTTAAGGCAATTATCTAGGGGACGACAACTGGACTTTGCCAATCAGGAATTTGTATTTCCTCTGGGACTTGGCGACGCGGGCCGTAATCTTAGAAGGAAGAAATTTCGACGTTCGCGCGGAATCAGGCGAACAAACGACGCGGGAAAACTTACTTAGCTTGCAGATCTTCCATTCCGATAGCTGGCGATCGAGATCCTCGAGATCTCGCCGAATATAAATGAGAATAACGTGCAATCTGACTCGTTAACTATTAATGAACGAATCACGAATTTATG
Organism: Bombus terrestris; assembly: GCF_910591885.1. Classification (NCBI taxonomy): domain Eukaryota; kingdom Metazoa; phylum Arthropoda; class Insecta; order Hymenoptera; family Apidae; genus Bombus; species Bombus terrestris. The sequence goes on along the minus strand of NC_063270.1, from coordinate 14,935,071 downwards.
AATTAACCCGGAACGTGTAATACATATTTATGTGTACATATCCTCGTTCATAAGTATTAGAGCACTTCTAGTGAAAGTGAGATTAATCTCAGAAATAATTACAAACCCATTAAAGAATTATCATCTGGCTTCAAACTTGAGATAGGTCTAGACTATAGAATTTTAAAGTACACGAAGAATTACACTTAATGTCATAGTAAAAATCTCATCTTTATACATGTACATATGTATAATAACGTTCTTATGCGTGTACTGGTACATATCAATTTCTTCTCGTTTATGTGAACTACGTCTTTCGACCGTCGTTTTAATCGATTCTGACTATCACTGCCAATCGTGTCGTTAATGTCTCGATTGTATGCATTCGTTCTGAATTAATTTGAAATCGGGATTCAGATTTTTCAGGCAAATTTCTCCGAGTTTTGCACCTACGTATGGTACAATATTTCATAGAAAAATTTTTCAATAAGATTCAGATTACGGGGATCAACACGAACGATTCCATTATGTGTATGATGTAATTTACAGAAATAGTTCTTATAAACTCTCGTATCGTTATCTTGCATGGATGAAAAATCACGGTCGATTAATCGGCTTCTGGATAATTTAAAATTTTGTCGAGCGGAAATAAGAGTATGTATTAGTACGTAACTGACTTTCACTTTCGTTCGGAGAACGAGTGACTCACGCGCGATCCTGGCGCACTCGTTGCATGATTCTTGCGAGACTTCGATCCAAGGGAAAAGTTAGTTTCGCATGGTTAAACTTACGCTTCTCTTTTTAGCGGGGCGTTGGCACCGCGGTTTGATTGATGTAGAATTAACTGCTGCTGCGAAGTAACCGCATACGATACCACGGGACGAGCCGCACAACTTTGCAACCTGCTTTATTTCTCTGCCGTTATCCCGTTGATAACAAAGCAACCCTCTATCTATCCTATATTTTAGATGCCATGAAACGATCGTTTCGCCGTTGAGATCTAATTCGGCCATATTCCTCGATACGTATCCGAAAATCACGAGGCTCAGTCCTCCGATCCCATCGCGTTACATACAACGACTGGTAGTTATCGCTCGCAGTCACGTCGCTCGATGATCGATAACTTCGTCACTTATCGCATCGTACAGCGGAGCTTGTTTCTATCTCCCTCTGGCTGAAACCTAACCACGCCAAGTTCCTTTTACTCCCGCCAACGATTACACTCTCTCGTGGCTGATCGATCGATCACGCAATACGGTAATTACGTATCGCTTCGCTAATGGTGGAAAAGAAAGTTTGGCTGGGAAAGAGAATTAGCCGCGTGTCTCTTCGTCGTACGCCGATCTCTTTCTTCTGAAACGCGCACGCTGCGTCGTTTCGAGGGAAAGACAACAGGCGTGCACGGTGATTTTTTGCGCTCAACACGCAACAGAGTCATTTACGAAACCGTAGATCGTTTGGTTAGCGAAAGACGATTTGCGTATTTGCATCGCGGGCGAAACCTCCACGCGAATTCCGATTTTTCCCCGGCAACAATGAGAATATCAATCTTCGCGATGAAGCACGAGCTTCTAGCGACAAGAAAGAGAAGAAAAAATAGAGTGGAGAGGAGAACTTCACGGAAGTGGTGTGTGTTCCTGGTCGATTATCGAAGAGGTATCATCAAGGCAAGGAATAATTAACGCCTCGACGTAGAAAAAAGAAAGAAACCACTGAAACGTTTAAAAGAAAATACAGCGTCACCGCACGACGACGCAACCCTCACGAAATAGGTATACAAGTCTTTCTGCTCTGTCCGATAAAATTTATGCGCATAAAATCTCCATTCGTAAACGCCTGCTTCTCCTGTAAAAAAACTACCCCGGTTATAAACAAAACGTCGTCGGGAAATGGAAACCCGACAGAAAAAAAAAACGAGTAAAACGGGAAGCCGAAAAAATTACGCGATTTATCCGGACTGTACGATCCAGAGGTACGCGACGATTCCTGGTCAAACAGGAAGCTTCCCAGCGCATTAAGTAGCGATAACGACAAACCAGAGTTTACGAACTTGGCGCGGGAATATTTTTATCGCATCGACAAATACCACGTTACCAGGGAAGCGGACCAGCCCCAACGTCGAAACGCGAATCGTTGCAAAATTGAAACGGATAGAAATGCAACACCATTTTTTTCAACTATTTATTACCGATTTTCAGGGGAACCTGTGCTTTGAAATTTTTATTTGGTATTTCAGTTAAATTCTTGAAAGATCGACGTTAAAGGCTCAATTTTGTGATGTGATATAACGGGGTCCGTCGAATTGTTCGGAGGCCATACTGGCGAATTTCACAAATTGAAAAAGTAGAGAAAAGTGACAAAGTGACAAATATCATTTTTTATAATCTACCTTGGAATTTTCCGAATTTTCCGTATAGCGATTTTTTTGTGATAAATGAACTTACGGAAATAAATCATATGTTTCTTGACGATTGAATAATAACTGTATAATGTACAGGTATATAATTAATACAATTAAGATATTTGCATTACAGTTTAGTTCTTGAGGTATTCAACTTTATTATATTTGTATCTGAATTGTTTCTCATGCAAAATCTAAAGAAACTTTTCTGATATGCGAAGCTGGAGAACAAAATATCGAACACTGAAAAGGAAGTATTTGAATATTAAAGGAAGTATTAGTATTTGGACGTGCACGATGAATCTTCGATATACATAAATAACGTTCGTTGTACAATAGAGGAATCGGAGTTATATATGCAGGTCCATTGAGATGATTGGCTGCATGTTGCGTCATCTGTTCATGATACATCAATCTGCATCGAGGCTCAAGGAACAGAATATCCAAGGTTAATGGCATTTAATCCTATTTCTTCAAAACCTGAACTCATCTGCAACATTATTTTCTCTTATTGCAATATGCCAATACATAGTTGAAGATGAGCGTTTGAATGTAACCCGTGAACATTTGATTGACACTTTTTGGCCTATGGATCCACTGGAAGAGGGATAGTCGCAATTACAATGTATCAATCGATGTCAGGAAATTTCAATTATTCCTTACGTTATATTAACTACTGAGTAATATTATTATAACATTTTATATTTCATTATACGTATTTTAATATTTCGCTTTACGTATCATTATCCTTATTGGTTCGCATTTACAATTGCGGAACAGCATTACTTGCTACTGAAGGATTAAATTCAACATCTTTCATACCAAAAATCCAACGATTACAAACTATACGATCGATAGCTTTCACGAAATTATTTTTTTCCCGTATAAAAAATCCAACGTTTAAAAAAATATCATTGGCAAACGGAAAATCCTATTTCATCATCTGTGCATGTATATCTACCAAATCTTGTAAAACGAATAACAGCAGAATTTGAACGATTTTCGGGCCACGGGGAAAAACAACGATCAACCATCCTCGATTAAACAATTAAATCTAACTAATGCCACTAATACTAACAATTCAATGATATAACAGCCTGTTATATGCCTATTTGTTTTTGTATGAAAAAGCCACTAGATATGAAAATACTATCAATATTTTTTTTGTTTAATTCCATCCTCGATATCTCTCAAATCTTTTAAAACGAACAATGCCAGAATTCGCACGTATTTCATTCCACGTAGGAAAGTACGATGAGAGCGTCTCGTATTCCGGCGGAACAGTGACAAAAATCCACGAGACGAATCGGTTCCAGGAGGTGAAACGGAACGTTCGACCGTGACAAATCTCCGTGACGATGTCGCGTGGCAGCGGAAGCGATCGACGAGAGTCAAGGCCAGGAATCTCGAGGGGTCGTCGTAACGTGGTCGCACACGCGTGTTGAAATCGCGGCGAAACGGGGGCGTCACCATGGGACATCACCCTTGCACGATGAACGCACTAGGTGAGCGTTTCGGTTATGGAACTGGTGACGAATCGAGGGAACAAGCGGAACCGGATCCGGAGAACGTCGAGGACACGGGATGGAAAAACGAGCATGTAGAAAATACAGGGTCGCGCTACGGGTGTAATTAAACGGGACCGTGTGCCGTTGATCATTAATATTGCACTGAATTAATCGGGCACCGCGGCAGCGTCACGTTAATGCGTATCAATTGTGGATTGATGGGATGCGGTGCGAGACGCGCGATGCATTTAACCGGCTGCGATTTTGTCCTGGCGAAACAAATTGCAGCGTTAATAACATTCGTTGCCGCCTGGTGTCTTTATTCCACGCGAATAAAAAACTCGTAACGGTTGACCTGAAGTTTGTGAAATTTGATTGCGAAACAGCGAGTGAAGTGTGCATCTAACTTCGTAGACAGAGAATGATGGCGCGGCTAATGGATGAATGTAATCTTTGGAAAATTGGAGGAAAACAACGGGAAAAGTGGTATGGAAAATGGTGCCTGTCGAAGGAACGAATGGAATCGCGCGGGCAAACGTTTTTACGCGCGCTACATTTAATAGATTCTGTTTTTGTAACTTAAGCTAATATGAAATTCGTACAGAATTGTCCCAGTGCGCCGTTATTAATTCTGTATTTTTTTAATAAATGAACGATCGTAGGGGTGCAGCTAAAATAATCTCCAGGGACGATGTTAAATTTGAAACAAAAATTCGTTGTACAAACGTTCATAAAATCGATTCATATAATTCATCGAACAAACCGTTTCCCGAGCTAGTCGTATCCCCCGAAGGAATAGAGGACTGCTGAACGGAGTTCGTGACACGAGGTATCGCGGGTATTGTGGGCAGAACGGTACGCAGCCGATAATCGGAGGAGAAAAAAGTGCTGACTTCACCTTGTGCCGAGCGTGCCAGACCTTGGACAAGGAATGACAGAGTTGGCCACACTTTATTTCGCCATTGAGATACGTTTTACCCCAATAAAACGATCCAAAAGTGACCAACGAACCAACTAGGATTGAGATAAACGCTTACAATGGCTCACGAAAGTATTCCAACACCTGTACACACCTGTTATGAATATTTCATTAGCGCTGTGACAAGATCCGACTGCCACGATTACGTTGCTCATATTTGAAAAGTTTTCTACGCTGGCCGTATTTTCCATGGTATTTCGTGAGCCACTGTATATAAAGAACGAAACGAGCGGATAGAGCCGATATAAAAGATTCTAATCGATTCGAAGAAACGAGAAGAGAGGGAAAAACGATGAAAACAACGGTTCGCGACAAGCCAACAACGGCCAGTCTGCCGAAAGTAAATAAGCTTCGTCAGCGTGGTGTTTCGCGCGAACTCCGCAACGCACCCGGTGCTGCATATTTGACACGTCATATTCCGCTTGCGTCGAGGACAAAGCGTATGTACGCTAATGCGAGGCGAAAAGGAGTCGCGTAGAGAACGTCGCGCAGTGACGAGAAAGGAACGCGGGGACAAAAGAGCGGCGAGCAGCCGGCTTGGCGGGAGGATGGAGAAGTGTTGCTTTTATCTCGCGTTTGATTGAAATCGCATCGAACGACGTGGAGATAGCGAGAACCCACGTCAAAAGGATTTCGCTTTGGCCGCGATAAAATTGAAAAACGCGACAGTTATCCAATTAAGGGAACTCCGAACCCATCGGCGTCGAGATTGATGTAGATTGCGGTTTCTGATACGAGAACAAAACGGCGGCCTGACGACCGCGAACGATTGCGGTCCGGAACAGAGGAAAACCAGGAACTATCCGGAGAGACGGAGAGAGGGAGAGAGAGAGAGAGGTAGGGGCGTCGTGGACGAGAATCCACGACGAACATAGGACGAAAGGAGAGGGTGCAGTACACACGCGTGAACGAGGCGGACCGCGTGGATACGCGTCGATATGGGGACGCCGCACGAGCACGTCGTCGTGACCTCCGAATTTCCGCTCGTTCCTATAACGTTGAATTATTGTAGACATAATAGGGCTGACACCGCATCGGCATCCCTCTACGGGTATCGCCGCAGCCTGTCCTGTGCATTTACGGCCGCGGTTATTGACACTGTATTTCGACCCTGTCGTACGCTCGCGCACGCTGCAAACACCATAGAGCTTCCCCTCTGTCATTGTATACGAACGATGTTACACGCGGCCCACTGTGCTGGTAAACTTGCTCCCGCTGAATCGACGACGGGGGCAAACAAATCCATCAGTCAAAAACGAGAACCACATGAGCGCTAAGCCTACCCTGTCCCTCCGGCCAACTCTCTCTCGTCTTTTATTTGGCTAAAAGCCAGCCCGGTTATTATTTCTGTCGTATTCGGAGATGTTCGTTCGTTCGTTCCACTTGAATTCGCCTTGCTGTCGTCCAGTCAAGGGGAATCCTCTACAACTATCGTACATGGTATGGTAGAGATAGTTCTCGAGAAGAGAAGATGGGAAATGGCAAGAAATGAAAAGATTAGAAAGATGCAACGGTGAATTTGCAAACAGCAGTCGTAGAACAGGAAACGATCGTTTCACGATGCAACGCGTTCTGTAAAATTAATTCATAAGGACGTCTCGCATTTTCGCGGATCTTCGCATTTACCGCGCGCCGTTCTCTCTACCATGCAAATGATATTTTCCAAGCGTGCTCGATAGCCAGGTAATTTATCAGGCTATCGACGCCTAATTCAATCGATGACTCTTTTCAATCGGCACATCGCCGGGAAACGATCGGGAATCGATTTCATTATGGAAACAACCGCTGCGCTGGTAAAAGCGAGTCGATTCGCGAATATCGAGTCGCCAGTTAGGAACGTTCCCGTTCACAGCACAAGGGTTGATCGACTAATTGCAAAATTAAGCGACACGTATCTCGCGCGTTGCTTTGAAATTTTCCCGCTTCGAAAAGGAAGATCATAGAGGAACGTGTTATACACGAGTATAGTACATGCACATGTACACCACGCTACGTGTATACCGCTGTACAACGCGATTAAAATATTACTACCGAATATGACTTTTAAGGAAATAATACCAAAAGAAACGTTTGTAAATAGAGTATATAAATGAAAATTCTAAAGAAAAGATTTACTTTATCGTTAATTTCAGTACTATGTTTTAACCTTTTAATCCTATTTTTGTTATTTTATTGCGAAGATGTTTAATAATACCAATTTTATTTACACAATTAGTTTTATAAATTAAACAATTGTAGATCCAGAATCTTAAGTATAACAGCAACGTATTTACCGCGTGGAGGTCCTACCGCATTTGTGGTTTGTGTTTGATCGCACGCGATGACACGCATTTATAGGCGTGAAAACTCTTTACGTTTCGTGCGGGTCGCGTGTCGTCCAGGATTTAGAGAAAACCAAAAATATCTGTCGGCGCTCCGGCAGCCGCTTCATCGTCCGTCACTTTCTGTCCCCTTTCGCGTCGCTGCATGAGTCGCACAATTTCACTTAACTCGATTAAACCGCGAGGCAAGCGGTTTTTCCCCTCTTTTTCTCGCCACCCGGAATCTCTGCGGTCTTTGTGATTTACTTCCGATATTGCCGCGGGACGATATTTTATCCGGGATTGAAAAACCCGCGATAGTGTGATCACGACGTACGGAGAAACGCATACGTAGGGGAAGAGAAACAGGGAGAGGGAAAGAAAGAAGAATAGAGTAGATAACTCTCGCCACGAGATTGATCTTCATGACTTACGACGCGCATGACTCATCGAGCACAAGCTTCCGCGAAACGTTGTGTCCATTTGTCAGGGACGCAACTCGCGTAATTATGCCTTATGACTTTGCGTCATGTTTGAGGGAACGCTGATGCTATTGGATGATATATGTATAATACTGTCCTCTCGTGGCTTGATAAATAGGCAGGATTCGTTCGATATTACAAATTAGGAAATTATAGTCGAAAGGTTTGAATACGTGCGGAAAAGTGTCTTGCGTAATTTATATTCTACGTTCCTGCGTCGTACTTGAAAGAACACTGATGATACTGCGTGATATACGTATACATATACAATCTTGGTTTCTCACGTACGAATAAACAAGAAAAGTTCATTCGTGATATCGAGTGAATTTGAAAATTGTTGACAATTTTCGGTATATAGCGCAAGGATCATGCAGGAGTCACATTAATTAACTCCATAAATAAGAATATAGAAGAATGCGATGATATAATAAACACTACTTTGTTTAATGTATCTTGTAATTCACTATCTATGATATCGTCCTGTGATAAACAAGCTTATGAAAATAAGTCATTTGTTTTCTTAAGAAATGAATATTAATCGTGCTTATAACGAAATTTATAAAAAGTAGAGTCAGAGATAATATCGAAAAAGCTTTATACGACGCCTGATGGAACACTGGCGATACCGAAAGCTACCTAGTTTTTGTTCTTTCGCGCATTGATGGACAAATATGGAAAATTCATTTGGATGAGCTCGAAACTCGTTGGAATTTTAGATCATATACTTATATATACGTGCATCGAATATGCAACAAAAACGATATATCCTGCCGAATATTTGACAAATAGTTGAGAATGTTTCACCGCAACGTTCATTGACCACGAACTTTCAACATCAAAGTATTTTAACCACGAATCCGTTGGGCCAGTCAAAGCCCCATTCGACCCTCGAAAAATTACACGGGGCTTGTGCACGCGGAAGAGGAGGTTTACATGTGCACAAACAAGCCGCGAAACCCTGCTCGCTCTCTAACCCGCGTCTCGACCACAGCCACTTGCATCATTTATGAATCGAAAGAGCACTTTAAATTTCGCCCCACGTATTTCTATGGTGTTGTTGTAACTTTCGATTAATTATGCACAAAAGAAGAATGCCGGAGGATACACGCGGTTCAGCCTTGGTCGGGGCTTCGATAAATAAATAAAGGGACACGCTCCCCGATACGATTAAAGGTCTACGATGATGTTTTATCCGATGCGACATGTACATTCGACCGTAATTTTATCCTCCCCATTGGCTCCTGTAGCCTTAGGACCCTCTTTCCCACCAACGACTTTTCATATCAAACTCCGTGTACATTACACAATGGATGTTACTTCATCCTGATAATTTTTATTACGAGCTACGTTGGGAAATTTTCGTTAAGAGACGATAAGACTCTCAAAGTGTCCCAGTGGGGTAATTATCGCATTAACCCTTCATGCCCCGGTTGTGCTTCTTTTTCTTTATAGTATAATAGAGTAACGAAGAGTTACGATAGAGTTACGAAGAGAGAACGATTTAGAGAATAATCTTTTGTCAACGTTTTTTTTACATTTTTGGTGTCTGGCGAACACGAATTACGTAATTTCAACTTTTTGTGGTAGATAGATATTAATAGTTGCGTTACCTACGATGATACTTGAGGTAAAATTTGTAGTAGATTGGGGGATATTTGATGGTTCGATTGTGAAAGGGTAAAATTGGTTTTTTATCGTCGTTCTTAGATTTTCACAACTGTTTGCATTTCATCGTGTTCGTTGGTTTCGTAACGGATTCTAAGACTCTTATTCCCATCGGTATCGTTCCATATTTGCTGCTGCGTATGTAGCTCAATGAATATTACTCAACATCGTCACCCGGGTAACTTTTATTTCCATTCGCATCGAAAATTTTTCAATAAAAAACAACAAGACCTCTCAGCACGGTCCAATTACATAATTCGTATTAACCGATCGTGTTTCAGTTACTGCTAAGTACATTAACCAATCAATTCATTTCAGTCGTTCTTATATTTTCACAGTTGCTGCATTCAAGAGACATACGCTACAATTTGCATTTATTTTGTACGGCTGTATAAATCATCGCTAAATACAGCACGAGAAATCAGGGTAACAATTGCGACAACGCTCATTACATCAAGTAGAACGGATATCCAGTTCAATGGGTAAATATGGATACGGGGAGCAACGTAGGCAATTAATACCGTTATTTGCATCGATTTCTGAAAAATTCTTCCATTCCACGATTTCCATTGGTACATGCAGCGGCCTACGGACTTGAAACAACCGCGCGACTTCATTTCACAACACACACATATATACATACTGTATATGGAGTCGTTCAACGGCGCGTGCTTAATTGCAACATGTTCAGACCGCGAAGGTGACTGTTCGAAGAAAGTGCACTCTTCGAGCAGTCACTTGTACGAACTGGTGGCAGCGTGTGCAATCGTTCGTGTCATTCGATTTAACTGGAGGCGATCGACGAAGGAACGCTTGTAAATTACATTAAATCTCGAGTTCCGTAGCCGAGCGTTTGCTTTCGTTGCAAAAACCGTGGCGCTGTCTTGCGGAGTAATTAACGCAGAATCGAGGATGTTTCGTACTTTGACATTAACCGAGACACGGAATTTAGGTTAACCTTTAAAACCGAGCGAAAATTTCGAAAGCATCAGGGGATCGTTGGGCAACTTGGTTACACCTGGTTGACTGGACTTGTTTCCATTTGTAACGCGTTTAATCGAGTTTGTCATTAGCCGCCGCGTTGACTTTCCACGCGCGACAATTAATGCAGCAGCGTGCGCCGCTTCGATTACAAAAATCGCTGGGCAATAGGCCGTTCGCGAAACGAGAACCGACGACCGAATCTCGTGGCTTCGTCGATGTTGACGCAATGAAGCCAACACGAATTTCGTAGAGCTTCTCCATGGCGTTCCACGAGCGCGGATGCTGACAATGTGCCATGACAAAAGCATCGAAGACCGTGAATCCATTTCCCTATTATCGTAATTAAGCTGCGCGATCTAGCCGATGATAAACGTATCACAAACAGAGATAATTTTTCGACTATTTAATTGTGCTTAATCGAACATCGGAAAACAATCGTAAGGAGGAAATACATCGATTATTAATTGGCTGGCTCCATTAATCGGAAAATCCATTGTAAAAACGGTTGCTGTACGATGTATTCGATCGAAAAGATTAATCTACCCGAAATTATTCAGAGGCAGCTCGACTTTACCTAGTAAATTAGTTTCGTTCGAACAATTCGGAGGCGTGGTAATATATCCGCGTGTTATTTTGCAAAATTACATTCTACGTAAAGTCTTATAAGAGCAGTTTATTTTTTTCGTGGCTCTATGTCGTGGAAAATTGAGCCGCGACCATGATCGCTCCCGCCCGAAACCGAATGCACGTGCGTCGTCGCGAACGATATAGACGACGTTAATGTCGTTTTAACGCGTCGACGAGAAGTTATTGTCAGGATGCATCCGCGAGCAAATCTGTTTCCAGCAACTTGGGCAGCGGCGGCGCGGCATCGGCTTTGCGCGCGTGTCAGACGCGAGAGTTTTCGCGTAAATTTCTCGGTTACTGCGTTTACTGGAAGATGGATGGTCCGCGACTACGACGATGAACGGGAAAAAAGTGTTGCGTTTCCCGCGAATGAATTTACAAGGTTACTCCACGTCATCGAGGCAATTGTACACGTCATTATCCTTTTTACGTAATATTTTACAATCTAGATGATCGCGTTAAGCCCCGATTCGTGCGACGACAGGCATAATTATTTGAGCAAAAGCAAATAATTTGCCTCGTAACTCGCCAAATTCTGTTATGGACGATGTTTAAGCGATCCAGCTACATTCGAAAACAGATTACTTGTATATTATTATTGCTGATAAATAGTTAAATATATCCTGTATTTAACTAACGAGGATGTAACTATCACTCGTCAAAAAGAAAGAAGCTTTTGCAATATTAATATTCTCAATCATTAATTATCATAATTATCATAATTTAATAGTATATGCATATTATTTTGTTGTTTATGTTTATTAGTTCTTATACAATGCTAATCGAATCATTTCCTCGTTTTTCGATATTTTCCCTTCCTGGTCTTACAGACATTTTCTCACTTTTTGTACGACTTTTTGTCTTAAATATGCTTATACAGTATAAGCATTTATCATATTTGCGTTTTACGATAACGATTATATAACGTTACCGATCGTTCGTGTCTAACAAGAAGAATTCAACGGCGATCTGTTAACTAGAGAAACGAACGCGTTTACCCTCCGACAGAGACCACGAGAACCTGCTCCGTTTCTCTAGCCACCTTTAACTCGTTTCTTCACGCTCCGTGTCTCCTTCTTCCCGGTCGTTTACTCCTTTCCATCTCCTCTGGTGCTCTCCATTTTCATTCCCTCCATCTCCGTTCCAAGAGCCCTCTCTTTTATAATTTTCTTCCCGGCTCGAGCCAAGCGAGATCCTATAAGTCGCAATAGGGGAGTCTATTACGAGGAGGATCACTTCTGTAATTTGAAAACCCGTTTGATAAGCTTCCCGGGCTTCTTCCTTCTCCAGTCTCCTTCTTTTTTTCCTCCGACATCCATTCGACCACCTACGCCTCGTTCGCCGTTCGCTTGCAATTCCGCGCCAATCTATTGTTTTGATGCTTCGCTGGTCATTCCTTTCAATGAAAGACTAGTTGTTACTTCAGCGTCTTCCTCTACTTCCGTTCGCTTCAACATTGCGCCTTAAACAGCGTTAAATATACCTCGAACGAAGCGAGAATACAGATCGGATGGACCGTTAACCTTCTCTGTTCCTCAAAAATTTATATTCTCTACTTTTGACGTTATATATATGTGTGTGTGTGTGTGTGTGTGTGTGTTTATGTTTGTGTGTATAGAACGTAATGTATTTTAATGCAAATGCCTCGTAACAATTTAATCGCATCAGACATGAGAACTACCCGAGTAAATAATTTCGAAACGCCTTGGAATATTTAAAAGACAGCTGACACAAAACTGTCTGCTCATCGAAATTTGTCAGATCATGGACCGTCCGTCTGATTGGATGTTCCTAGAAATCACTATGAAAACTCCGTGTGGAAGTTGCGGCTTGATGAAAAGAGCGAAACTCTCAAGATCGCTGTGTTCTTGGGAATCAATTATTTAAATTAGTCTCGAGGCGAAGGGCATCTCGGAATGAGCGTAATAAATTAAACGTCGCCACACCCCCGTGGGGACGGCAGCGTCGTTCTCCAGCATCCGATCCTCTAACATCGATCCCGAAGATTCGTCCGAGTTATCGAGCTTCTCGCGCAGGCAATCCACGCTGCTTTCCAATGTCTAATCTCGGCTAGTGGCGGCTAGCTGTTCATTTCCTTGCAATTTCGATTTCACGACCGAGTCAATTTTGTCCTCCGTTCGTCTCCCGCTTCTAAACCTTCGAAATACATCCCTGTCCTTGTCTACCCACCTACGCGACAACATTGCGACTCTCGTTTCTCGTTTTGTTTCGTACAAAACGAAGACACAGAACGATACGTTTACGACGCCTACGTGTGTTCGTGTGGCTGCCCATTCACGTGTCCCCCGCTTTTGTGTTTGTTTTGTCTCTGTGTACAAATGTAGAGAGGACGAAGTGAACTCGTTTCACGCTCGCGCGAACATTATTGAGAGAGTGGTTAAACCAGCTTCCTGATCTTTCTCCTTTTTTTCTCCACGTTACTCCTCACCCTTCAAACGTGAGCGGAACGTTCGATTTTTCACTTCACGAACGAATTAATTTGCCCGACATTCAAGCGGCTATCCTGCAGAAACGTCGTGCCGCATTTTTCAACTGTGTGACGCTTTTTAGCACCGGCCGAGAATTCTCTGTCCTTTACCGGCCCTTCCCAACACATTCGTTCTATCGCGTGATGTTTGTTACCCTGTAATCCCTGATTCAGATAGAGAAATTGCGACGAAAACAGCAACAAACGCAATTCACGACACGAACAGAGAGATAATCTGTTCCTTCCATCGTTGGGTATTATTATAAAGATAAACGTATTTCGGCTTGGCAAGAGAAATAATCCTTTCGTTCCATTCGTTAAACGACATCTATTTATCAGTCGTTGTAAATTCGCCTCGTGAATCACTCTAATTAACGTGTTCGACGGACACGATTCGAGAGCCAAAGCTTACGTACCGTAACTAACGCGCGGCAGTCCCCTTCGTCAATTATTCAGGACTTAATTCGAGGCGTGACTACGCTACAACGTGACCAACGCACACTGATCAGAAATAAAAATTACCGATCGGTCTGTCTCTTTCTCTCGTTTCACGACTACTTTGTCACCCTTTGTTTCTGTTCGCCTGCGGTTGATACACCGGTAACGAATAAGTTCGCCACCGAGATGGAACAGCTACCTCCACGGACGTAGCAGCACCGGCGCCATTTTCGGAATGCCGCTCGTCTCCGGAAGCTGTCGCGCCAATAAATCAAGAGACATCTGCAACTTCTGAAACACCTTACTGCGAGCGCCGTCGTCACGTACGGAACCTCCTCTTTTGCTTCGTTCTACTCTCTTCGTTCTGCTCTCTCTTCGTTCAGTCAGCTTCTTTCTTTTCACCCTTTTCAACCCCCTTACGCTCTCTACCTTCTCCAACCGTCCTCCTCCAGCCTTCCTCTTCTACTTCCTCACGTATCTCGTTCTCGTCGGCCTCGACGAGTCTTCCTCTCGTTCCACCCTACGTCTTATCCTTTCTCGCTTTCGCTCTACTCGTCTGTCGAAAGTAATATTATAGCTGGCCAGAGGGCCAGCGTGCTTTCACGAGAGGTAAACCATCGAATACCAGAGCAACTGGGACCCAAGCGAGATAGCGAAAAGAAGTTTCAAGAGGGTAGCTTCAGATACACTTCGGTTATGTGATCTGTGCAGTGGATACTGACCTGAAGATACTTGATGTAATTTCTTTATATTTCTTCTACTCTTCTCGTACCTGCCACCTCCTTCTCCATTTTCCTGGTTCAAAAATCGAAGTTGTTGATAATGTAAACGTTGTTGAAGTTAGTTTCCCCAAGCTATCAAATCTATTATAATTTAACTTCGTAACGATCGATATCTTCTTCCCCTCGAGAATCCTTTTCGATGCCGATTGCTTTTTCGCGATACCAATCCGGGTAAGTTCGTGGGTAATATCCGCGATTCGAAAGTCACGATTTATTGACTTTTCGTACGTTCCTGCGAATAGTAAACAGGACGCAACAATCAGCCCAGACGCAGATTTGTTGACTCTCATTGGGAAACTACAACAGGTTACATTGTTGAGTGATTATGAATATTCCAAGAAGGTTTACGTGACTTTACTACCGGAAGAT
The DNA here is from genome assembly GCF_910591885.1 of Bombus terrestris. Taxonomy (NCBI): domain Eukaryota; kingdom Metazoa; phylum Arthropoda; class Insecta; order Hymenoptera; family Apidae; genus Bombus; species Bombus terrestris. Next base: position 14,920,069 of record NC_063270.1, on the reverse strand, counting down.
TGGCCTCGATGACTTTCCTTTTCTAGCTCGTGCTATCCAGGCAAGCTAGTCGTTCAATCTACCACGCGACTCTTCAACGACTTTAGATTGAAACTGCCTCCCTCGATCTTCGCCGTTTATACATCGATAAAACGTACAGGTGCACGGCAATCTCGCCTTTGCCATACCTTCGTTGCTAATGATCAATTTACCTTGACTAGGGAGTGTCAGAGATAGACGCATAAATTTGACTGCGCAACCCTCCTTCTCCTTCTCTCTCTCTCTCTTTCTCTCAGCGAGCGGGGGAAATTGAAATCGTTTAATCCGAAGTATATTCTCAACCGGCCTCTGCCACCGTCTTGTAACTATCTCCGTCTTCAACTTTCGACGGTCGAACTTCGTTGCCAGCTCTCTGTTCCACGACACGGATATTTCGCCACTCCTCAAGAAATTTCGCATTACGATCCATCCCGGACGAAACTTCCCCAACACTTTTATTAGTGGGTCGACGGACGCTGGACTGGTAACTAATTAAGAATCAGCCAGATCGCTCTGATTAAAGGAACCACGCCTCGTCCGTGCTCGTCTTCTTGTTTCCATCCGAAGAAAGAAGACGGTCGTGGTGATGCAATTAAATCTTTCGTCGAATACAGAAGGATCGCTGTTCGACTGTACGATGCATCGATCGTCCAATTCAGGGGACGAAAGGAACGAGAACAGGGTAATACGGTTCGGTTAACGGTTACTTAACGTAAAATAAGATGTTACGACCTCGAACTCTCTGACGAGATGTTGCGATCTAATACGAGAGATATGGAGGTTCTGATAATTAAAGATAGATAAAGCGGGGTGAAAATGAGAATCGTGATAAAAAGATGAGACATGGTTGGTCTTGAAATCGTATTTCCTATCGCGTCGGTATGAAGATTACAAGAGAAAATTATGGATATTTTGTGACAGTTATACGTATAGTAAAAACGAAAACTATACTAGAAACAAGGAATGATTAATCCGCTAGTTTTTATTTCTATCGTATTCATACGTGAGTACGTTTTCCAAAAATTAGAGATAAAATACAAACGAGAATTGTGCTAAGATCTAGGTGTAATTAATCTTCAAATTATACTCACGTTACATCCGTATATGTATTTCTGTCGACGAGAATACGTCCATGAAACGAGATAACGACTCTTAAACATTCCACCACAGTTTCTTCATCGACCCATTTCCACCACGCGCGAGAAAGAAAAGTATCTAAAGAGAGCGTAAAGACGACAGGGATAGTCTCCGATACCAAAAATTCAAACAACGGAGGATAGCAGGGAATCGTCGATCGTCGGAAAGCCGCAGCTTTCGATTTAAAGGGGCTTTAAGCTAGCTTGGGATGGTTGTTCATTTCGAGAATCCTGGTTACGAGCGGCAATTAACAGAACGTTCTGTAATACGAATGTAAACAGTGCGGCATTTGGTTGGAACGCCGCTGGAAATATACATCGCGGCTCGCCCTTCAATTTTGCATTGGTCTACGAACGGTCGTTCTATTTCTCGCCTAGAAATTAGCACGCATGTAGCTACATGGGCCATTCTCACGGATTTTACGAGACAGCGAAACTTTCGTGGGCGAAAAACCATTTGACGAAACTCGGCCGTAAATCCACGTCGATATTCGAACCGACTCGATGAAATCCTGTGAAATAACTGTGACACCGTGTGCGCGTCGAAAGGAGTTAGTTTATATGGTGGCACGTTGATTCGTTGGTTTCGATGCACAAGGGAAAACGGATTGTTACGATGAGACATCACGAGACGCGTTATAACTTCTTCGTCGAACGCGGAATTGAATCGTGACGGGGAATTCGGCTGGTAACGATACAGGCGCCTGGCTATCGGAAATACGATATCGATTAGCGTCGCGAGATTGTATACACTGGCGTGGAAACGAAGCTCGATCGATATTCAATAGCTCCGCTCTGTCCTATGTGACGCGACGTGCAAGCTATCGCGTTCAAACAAGGAATGCATAATGTTGGAAATTAACCGTTTGCGGACGTCGAGGATATCCTCCTGCGTTTTGCCTAAAATAACTGTAGAGGTGTCAGGAACGTGCCGCGATTATAATACTTTCACGCTAGTAGCCCTGAAAGGGAATCATTTGTACGCGAACCAGAAAATCTGAAGAACAGCAAAAGACAAAATTACGCACGGTTACGATCGCATAGTAAATGAATCATTCTAAGGTGTAATAACTCAATTTCTCGAACGTTGGCCGGAAGTAGAAACAAATCGCTTATATCGACAGAACCAACGGTTCCGGAAATACCATGGTAGATCGCCAACAGCGTACATGGCATGGAAAATCAATTGCCGACTTGCCAAGCGTTTCGGCTGTCTTCCCAAGCATCGGTCGTTCTCTTGAAATACCTTCGAATCGTCTGAATGTACATACAACCGTGTCACTTTTCGTGGCCGTGTAAACGATATAAATTACACAGGCCGATGTTTCGCGATTCGACGCGTCTCTTAACTCGGACGTTTCTACGGTCATTTTTACCGACATTTCCACGGTCATTTCTACGGCCATGTACCACCAACGAGCAATGTCTCTTCCCTTTTGTATTTTTATTAGCGCATCGTCGATTTTATTGGCATCTATGTGATTTGTTGCTCCGCCGTTTCGTTGCTTTGTTACAACGCGTCTTCCGCCTTTGAGCCTCGTATCGCGTGAATAAGAATAAAAGTCGGATTGCACGAACGTGGTTACGGAATGGAAAAATTTCTGGGAGAATTTATATCGCGAGCGTAACTCGCAGGAAAAAGCAATATAAGAATATAAGATTGAAGGTGAACAGGATAATTTAGGTTGGAACGGTTATGGGATTTGCTCTTTTTTATTCGCGTTCCGTCGATACTTCGCCTTGGAAAATCCTGCCCGGACGAAATCTCGTTAATTCCAACGCTGCGTGAAATCTAATCTCGACACTCGTTAAAAATCGGTCAACAAACCTAACTGATGAAAGACAAATCCGCAAATGCAAATACTTGTGGCCGTGGGAGCGGTAGCCGCAAGGACCAAAGGGACTGTGTATGCAAACACGGTCATAAATGTAGTCGTGTAGCGTATACAGACACATACAAGTCCCTAAGAAGCGTTTGCTCGGTGCAAGTGGACATAAGTAATCTCTTAATGCCAGTGGATCCATCCACGCGTCCCATTACGTTCCCCTTTACTCTCACAGGCTTCTTCGATGACTCCGTGACCAAAGCGTTGTCGCGTTATTGCGCCGATGATATTAAATTATTGACCGCGCGGTTGCTCGATAATATCGAATGCTCCTCGATTCGTATGAATATTAATGGCCTGTGTTAAGCGACGTCAATAGGGGAGCTCGGTGATCCGCAGGATTACGCGATATATCGGCATACGCTCTAGAGAAAAGGAGATGTGTGTGCGCACGATTTTTCCGCCTGTCTGCCTCCTAGCTTCCGATTACATTTCATTTCAGTCTTCTCGCTGACGACTTATATGTGCAACGACTCGCGAAAGTATTCCAACGCTATTTTTTACGAATATGTTACGAGCGTTGTACGAAACTTTAGATGTGACACGTTCATCGCGATGATATCAGTAAGATTTGCAACTAATCCGGAAATATATACCGCAGTCATTTATCGAAAATATACGATTATCGTTGGCGTAGAAAAATAAATATATTCCGATTTGCTAATATAGGAAATAATAAACCGTTCCGATACTTTGGCGATATTTGCAGTGTATGATTGCAATAGATACTTTGCAAATTTGATCAATATACTCGTTACGATGTCGTGTCTCGTTACGATGCCAATGAAATTTCACACGTTTCGTATAATATTATAGATTCAGAAAAAAGTTTCCGTAATTGTTTCAATACTTCTACTGTGCACTTTCTGTGCTATTAAAATATTTGACGATTCACCACGCGGAAAAGAAAGGATAACACGGAAGAGAGAAACGGGTGAAAAATAAAACGCATTGTTTCAATCCGCTTAATGGACATGGGAAAACTGATTCGCGTAGGTAATAAGATATTCGAGGGGAAATTTTTGTTGACCTTCCCTGCCGAATATCTACCCGGAGCGCATTATACGTTCTCCACCGAATTTATAGAGCCCTCCTCTCCCCCTACATTCGTCGATTCCTTTTTATTCTTGTAGCTGCGCGTAATTTTCGACGAGAGAATGGTCCGCAGAGTGCCTTATTCCAGTCTGATCGTCGTGACCAGAATCGCGTAGTTGAAGCCCGTGGACCAGAGAGGGATCACGAGCTAGAGATCGATCATCGTTGACATCTCTCTTGTCCGTTGTCGAACTCTATTCTCGAAGGATCGTCAGGTGCAAGCGTGACTAATGGACGTTCACCGAACGAAACGATCATGTATACGAGGCGATTAAAAGCGATCGCCGGAGGACAACGCGCGCGCGTTTCGTTGGGAATTAGATCGCTAATTGCCGCGGGGAGAAGGGAGGGCGACGATTATCGAGTTTATTACGTGCTGGAATTCTTCATACCAGCGTCCGGGAATCGCTGATCGAAATCGCGAATTCCGTACTTTCGATGACTGGGAAGCGTTAATTGTCTCTTCGATTCTCGCGCGATGACCAAAGGGCGCGCGATCGATCGTTCTATCGAAACGTCCCCGATTTTCTGCACGCGTAAAGTTCTTTCGCCGGCACTGGCAAAATATTTTCTACCCTTGCACCCACGAATAAATGTGTAATTTTCAATTCTATCTAACGTCAGAAGCTTTCTGTAAACGTTGCTGCGCACGTTTTCCTTTTAAACGTAATTCTTATTTCTCGTACTAAACTCTCGCACGCGATTCTCTACCTCCGTTCTCTCTCTCTCTCTCTCTCTCTTTCTTTCTTTCGTGTTGGCATTCTTGCATGGCACGAGCCATTCAACTTTAAGAAAGCTCACCCTATAAACGTAGGTATACACGTATTCGTAGGAATGCCACTTAGTTTCTCTGATATACACATCCATTCCTGGAATCCTTATTTTCTAAACATCGCTCTTAAATTTCGCCTTAAAAGCTCGCGCAGCTTCCACGCTAGCTTCTATTAGTTCGTATCATGCGCATCCACCGATGCGACGGAAATTGCTTATTTTTATTATTACCCATCGCTGCGGCGCTATTGCGTTTTCTCGTTTACCGAAACGGGTGAAGTATCCGTTGGCGGAGAGACGGATCGTGGTAACGCTCGTATTCAGGAATTCCTCTGAATTTCGACTTTATTCAGAGACGCTCGGAGTTGTCTCTCGAAAAGTTTCGCCGGTAATTTGCCGCGTCGCGAATTTCGCGATGTTCAAACACCGCGTTTTGATTGCCCATAAAGTTGCTTCGCGTTCTTGGTAATGGTTTATTTCGCCTCGTAAAAAATCTATCGCGACGGAGAAAGATGATAAGCGAAACGTCGATCGTTTCACCGAAAACCTGTTCCGACATTTTTCGCCGATCGCGCCGTTGTCCGTTTGACAAACAAAAATGGGAACGTCAAGTAATTTTTTTCGAACAATACGTTCCAACGTGGTCCTAACGGACGTCCGTTCCTTCTCCCTTTTTTTTTTTTCGGTCTTTTCAATTTTTGCATCGCGCAGCATTGGAAGTAGGAAGTCGTGCGTCAGCTGAATGAATAACACAAGTTAATAGCCCTAGGTACTCTCGGTATTTCGTATCCACATAAATTAACTATTCCATCGGGATGAGATGTGTTTTTTTTTTTATTTGGTCGAATTCATGTAGCGAAACAAATCACTCGTATAATCGAATTATCGAGAAATCAATGGCTATGATAAACACGTATGCATTTATGTATGCGTTTAATCATTTGCATCGACCGTGCCAAGAATCTTGCGTTGTAAACGATATTACACGTCGTTGATTCAGTTACGAAATTCCAAAGGGAAAATACTAACGAAATAGTTGTTAGAATCGAAATACGGTAGAAGCGTGATTATCATCGATCAACATCGATCACCGAGACGATCGATTATCGGACTATGGATTAACGGAAAATGTAATCGCTGATGAGAATTATTTAAAGGTACGATAGATATATTGCTAATCATAAGATTTTGTATCTTTTTATAAATACCTTAATATAAATAAATGTTTGCAAATATTATGCAATTACCTTGTGTATGTATAATGATTAGTTAGGAAAAATAGTAGGTCTCTAAATTTCAAAAAATGACGGAGCTGTAATAAATACCCAAGGCCATCGAAGAGGGAAGAAACGCTCATTCCATAGATATATTGAACGATCTCGGTGGCTGTTGACTCGTGGCGAGATTCGTCAATGAGAGACGATTTCGCCATCGGTCGCTTTGTGGATCATTAAATAGCACTCGTCTCGTCAGAAATTCCCAGCGTTTCGATCGCGAATACCTGCGGTCTTGAGATGCAATTTAGGCACGAGATTTCTTTTTCTCGCTTGCGCCCGTTTCCCAGTTGGAAAGCCGCTTCCGCTCCGTCTTCTCCACATGAAATATTTCCTTCGTCGTCCATGCAAATTACCGCGGAGAACGGCCAACGGTGAGATATGAATCGTTATTAAAGTAGGAAAAACACGAGGGCGAAACAGATGCAGCGTACGAGAGAGTGAGAAAGGGATGGCAGTCCGGTGAAAGGGAGGGGAAAAAGTGGGGCGAAGAGGGGAAAAAAGCTGAGAGAGAAGCTCGGTGTTATCGGCTGTTTCGTGACTCGCGAAACATCCCCGTCGACCGATATACGCGGTTTTTTTCTTAAGCGACGCAAAAATCGCACGAACGCGCGATGTCTGCGCGAGAGGGCTTTGTTGCGATTGTCCGGGGTACAACGACCGTTTGATTAAAAAGAGATTCGTCGTGGTGAATCGTCGAACGGTGAACACGCGGCTTTGTGCACCTCGTATTCGTCAGGATTACAGTCATATGCGGCGCGAGAACTTGGCAAACACGTCTGTCAAAACGCTTTTTTTTTGCCACTTTTTATTGAACCACCAGAGCAGGGGCAGCAGCAGAAATGTGGTGGCGATGGTAGCGTTGCAATTGGCGAGCACGACGATGCACCTCCAGCCATAACCTTCCACAACCCACCCACCACAGCGATCCTTCGCCCATCGCCAGCCACCCCTTGCTATCAGCTAGCCTCAATCTCGACTCGTTCCCGCTACCGATCCGACCGAAACATTTCGATTCCGCTGAGAGTTGGGAAATCGCCGCACTCGGAAATTTAACAGTCTCGTAAAACTTCCGACCATCGTGCACCACGAGATTCTCGAGCCACGGCGGAACGAGTTGCGTTCGAACATTATGTTATACTCGTGTTTAAGTACATTTTATAGCGTCGGATGCGGCTATAGCGATCGAGGTGGCTTTACGATTGACGCGCGGAAGTTCGTAAACCACGCCGGTCTGCCATCTATTTACGGTAGATTCACCTTGCAAAAGTAGATTCGCGACTTTCGCCAACCTTCCTCGTAACAGTCACGCTCTTTAAACCGTGAGAGAAGAGTTGAAAAGTTTCGAGAAATTCCCCTCGACTCTCCTTCCGCCTCGTGTCCGACAAACGAAGAGAAGACCGTAATTAATTATCGAAGTCGATGTCTCTGGAATTTCAATGAAACGCGAGGATAGCCAACTGCTCCGTGTAATTAATGAGCACGGCCTGTTGACACTAAGAGCCGGTTGCCGCTCCTCGCGATCGCATCGACGCGAAAGAAACAAGGCGGATATTTACGTTGGTTAGCTCGTCCGTATGCGTCGCGACGCGCTACCTATCAATGTAGAGAGACACGATAGGTGTAAAAGATAAGCCGTGCTAGCCAACTGCGAAGCAAGAAAATTCTTGTCCAGCTGAGTAGTCACGTTACATCGCGTGTCTCTCCCGTCTAATAGATCCATCGCGCGGCTTTCTACGAGGCTACGTGTGTATGTCGGGAAATTTTATTATACGTCCAAGTGGGTTACGCGACGTCTTTTGGTACTGTCGCGATATCACGCGAGTGGCGTAAACAAACGGGTGCGAAACTGACTTTACGTCGTAATAGAGAATAAGATGGAGCCAGAGTAAATTGCGAGAACAACTTGAACGAGATCTCGGGCCGACACGAGGTACAATGCGCTTCGCCTTTTCCCACGCGAACGGAAAGTGGTTTCGAGCGCAGCGGAATGCGGATCACGCGAGTTACGGACTTGAAACCAATTAGCGCATACGTTTTTTCTTCCTGTCTCGAACGTTTTCCCTATCTGGTTCGTTCCGTGTCTTTTTTCTTTCCGTTTCTTTTCCACCCTTTTCTTTCCTACCATTCACTCGTTTGAACGTTTCGATAACGAGAGTTCTAGTCGAGTATCGTTCTAAACGCGTTCTAAACGAGCGAAACGGCAAGGGAAAAGAGAACGCGACTCGACCACGTGTGACATCGAATCGTTGTATCTCTCGCTGTGATATTTTAATTGCTAAAATTGTTAGTCTAATGGTAGGAAAAAGAGGGAAAAGACGAGAGTTCGTCTCGAACGTGTACCTGCGAGCGTCGCGTCGTGTACGTGAAAATTCAAACTCGGGAATTGGAAAAGGTCGCGGGGAAAACGATGTGCGAACGATTCATTATCGAACACGACTCGCCTTTAGTAATTAGCATGGGCGGGTTTGATTACGAATCCTTGCGCGCTGGAAATTGGGTAAATATTTTCGATGGCGCAGCATGAAATAACAATTCAATAAACTGTAACGCGCGTGTATCGTATTGAAAAATATTGAATCGTACGGCTCCGGGTAAATACACTGCAAGGTAGCGTGCAATAAAAAATTATATGTAGTCAGAAGTCACGAGAGGATGGCGCATTTGTAATTTAAATAACTGCAACAATTACAATACCAGTGCGCTCGAATATTCCATGAAACTCGAGACGCATTCGGCTCGCGGCTGGCAACGAAGTACATCGCGCAACTAAATGAATCGTTACCTATCGCGATTAATTGCGATCCTTCAAATTTTTAGGCCGATATAAAAATTGGCCGGCGCTGATTAAAATCTTTCGCACCAGCAGATGTAATCAAATCAATTTAGAACGCTTCGTTAGTGTTTAAGCCCGTTCTTTGTTTTTCCAGCCGTATAAATCATAATGTCGATCAACATGTTTCTCCGTTCTGTTGTTTCTCTTCTTCCGATCTAATTGAACCTAGCGAATCAACTTTTCCAGCGTATTACTCTATACTCTGGAGTGGATGGAAAATTAAACGAGAGAGAAAGGTACAGCTTTGTTTCGTTCGATGAAAACACGGTAATTAAGTTCGGTTCTCGGTCGAAGTATTTGGTCATCTTTTTTAGATTCACCTGGGAGTGGCTGACTGATTAAAAAAATTTGGCTCGCATGAATGTTACTTGATGGGACCTAACTAATAACAGCTTTGAAACGGAGGTTCGATAATGATGGCCGAGCACAAACGCGTAGGAAGCTTATTGTTCGTTAGAGGGAAAATTTTCCTTTGATCATTTTTTTAAGAGTAAAACGTCGAACGAGAGACAACCTGAACACGAGCTCTCTGACAAAAATATTAATTAGAACGAAGTACACACAAGACAAACCGAAATACACCTATACCAACACGTATTACTTCGTAACGACTGGAGCACGTTGAGTATTTTATGAAAAGCGTCGAAGAGAAAGGCAATGAAGTAATCGATAATCAATGGACTCGGTCTGGACCGTATGACGGACAACGAAAATAATAAAATAAAAAAGAAGAAGAAGAAAAAGAAGAAGAAACGAAGAGATATTAAAAATAACGAAGCACCAAGTTTGAGGTTGCCAGATCACCCTTCTACTGGTTCTTCTTTTTACCCAAGGATTTGGATTTGAACTCTCGTTCCAGCAAGTTTCGCTTGACTTTCCTGAATCAACGAAGACAAGATGATCTATAAACTCGCCTCGAAACGAACTTCCCTAACACAGACTGCGATTATCGATCTCGAGACGAATCAAAGTTCGACTTTCCGGAGAAGTGGTTGAAAACAAAAGAATCAACGCGATTTTTTCAATCGTTTAATCGCTTCGAAAATTCGAAACTCATAAAAATGTGTGTGAAAGCAGCGTTACCGATCGTTATCGGTCGGAAGCATTCTCGTTCGTGTTCCAAATAGGAAAGCTTCCCCAGGGTATCTTTTAAACCCGCTGGCGGTCTGCGATTTTCTAGAGAGACTCGTACTTTCGGCTTTTTCAGGTCCGACTTTCGATGACTTGTCTACGATAGGCAAAGTTTCCATTGTGGTTGCTCGTGGCCACAGTTCCCCTTCCTCTTCGCCCTTCCTTTGCTCTCACAGCATGCGTTGCAAGACCATTTCAGGGCATTATGATCGCCGAAAGCTTGCATACTAGTGTTCTGGTACAGCCATTGCTCTTCGGATGAAATATTAGGCATCGTGAGAGAGGAAGTGAAAACGCTCCATCACGACATTGTTGTTCAACGATCTGCTATATCCTACATAATAAGGCTTTATACCTTTTGATTCGTGTTAACGACTGATTTTAATCTTCTCGTTACATAGAGTTGGTTAACGTGTCTCTTAGAAGAGATCACGTACATACGTAGAATGATTTTTCTGATTTTTTCTTAAGTAATTGATTCAAATGGTAGAGTACGTAAATCTTGTACTTGGCTTAATTTCTGGTTCTAGTTTTCTTTCTTTTTTGTTCGATCCATTTCTTCGTTAGGAATAGGCGATTATAGAGATGCTAAAATATCGTTATGTATATAAAAGATATTACTACATTTATCTTTGTATTATTATTCTATTATTATTACATTACACAGGTCGCATAAATAAGAGAAAAGAGCGTCAAGGGATGGAAAACAAAAGCTGTGTAACCCATTAGAGAATCCATCAAGAACTGACATATCTCTGACGAATCGATATAAAATTGAAATATCGATATACTTCAGATATTACTTCAGTTAAATTGAGAGGAACAGAGTTTGTCACCCGGTATCGGTATACTTACCGGTATACTGACCGGTATCCAGGGACTAAACGTAGGATAAATCCACTATATAATATCGTACTTTTTGTCCTACATATTTTCAAAACGCGCTTCACGAATGAACATTAGCAACTGACGAAATTCGCGAAATTCGAATCTATCGACCATGTAACTGGACGCGTGGTCTAAGCCAACTTTTCTGGTCGAGCTACTCGAACCCGGATATGCTATTAAGAAAATGTATTTCGCTTCGCCACCAATCTCTAATGGCGCCATTCACTCTATCCGCTTATCCAACCCCAAAGTCAGCGGAAATGTTTTTATTCCATGGCATGCGCCACTGGAATAATCAGCCAAACTTCGAATACGTGATTTTACGCGGTGAATGAATCGCGTCAAAACACACGTGGTAGCACTGGCTGAGAAGCAAATTGACGATGTTTATACTACTTATACTGGGAGCAGAAACCGCGAATCCATGGCTGGTTCAATTACAGTAGCTAGAGGGAAACGGGATGAAATACGGGTTGTCACGCTGTAAATAACACGGACGTTATCATTGTTCCTCATCGAAGGTGTTCCCGTGTTATGGCGTGAGCTATGATGGTCTTCGTGATAATTGTAGAGTTACAAGTAGCCGTATCTAGTGAACGAGGTAAAACAGATGACGCCGTGCCGCTGTAAAATTGTTCCGCGTCTGGTTTCCACGGTAGAAGCAACGAATAGCCCGGATCCAACGAAAAGAGGAAAAGAAAGGGGGGTGGAAACGTGCTACGTGTAATTAGAACGACGTTTCAATAAACTTCGATAATCAATGATCATTCCACGATGAACGGAATAAAGAAAGAAAGAAAGAGGAGAGGAGGGAAAAAGAGGGAAAACAACGTGCGTGTAAATCAGAAAGGACGAGGTCCGATTTCGAGCTGCAGAAATGATTTGTACGTTACGTGTTCGCTGTTCCGAATAAAATGTTACAGAAACCACTGTCAGCAACGGAATGTACATCAATTTCGCTTCCCGTCCCCGCGTTCTTCCTTTTCGTCCTCCCTCCTCTTTTCCCGAATGGAAATTTCCCCGCGTAAATCGTCGACGAAAACTTCTAAACGAATAACGAGCAGAACTAACGAAGAGTGGACTTCCGTGGAACCGCAAAAAGTCAAAGAAGAACCGGCAGCACCATTTCGTCGGTCCTTAACGAGAGAAAATTGCGACGTTCGCCCCAGATCCTTACTTCTGCGCGTCTATTTGAAATTTTAGTGGGACAGAAAATAGAAAGAAATTGAAGCTATTTGTTTCGTATTGTTAATCTAACTTTTTGGCTACGAGAAACGATGGTCGGTATTAAGTGACGTTTTTCGTCACCACGAGCGCAACTTACAGATGGAAGAAGCTCGTTCTGGTGCGCCCATGTTTTGTCGCGTAACCACGGGTTCGTCTGTGTTAATGGGAATTCCACCGAATGTCGAATTCTGAATGTAAATTAGTCTGCGTCGCGTTGTCCGTGGACGTTTGTAAAGTGTGCAAATCAATGGCAGGGAAGTTGGCCAAGAAAGTTCTTGCCAAACACACCGATAAAGGCAACACGAACGGCGCGAAATGATATTAGGACGAGTACGAATATGATAAATTCACGGCCAGGCCGCGATTGATTGGGCCAATCGAGCGTAGTGGTTACGCGGCAGAGGAACTTTCATTCGGCGCTTCAAAATTCGCGAGGACGATCGAACACGAAGGAGAATCGTCCCAAAGCGAAGTCGAACAAACGTTTCTCTAAAACTCTACCATCCAGCCTTCAACCGATTCTCCGTGTAAAAACAATCGTTATCAAACGATCTCCATTGAAAGCTATTTATAATCCAAACGATCTGCCGCAGTAGGCAAAATTCCATCTACCCGTGGTAAAAAAAAAAGAAGAAAAAATAAAGACAAAAAATGGATGGATCGAATGGAAGATCGGGAACGATATCGCGTTCTGTCGATACCAGTGACGCCTTGTAAAACGATGCAGCGGAGTTGGCGTCTATTGATCAAATGATCACAATGGGATCACAATAGGAATATGGCGGCCGATGCCGATACTACGCGTTGCACCGATTCGATTTCTCCATGTGTAAATGGGACCGTGCAGCAGTCTCCTCTCAAAAGATGAGCCAGCGGCCCGTACACGCGTCCATGTAAACGCGGGTATATTCGCGAGCACGTGAAACCAAGCCTGGTCCGTGCATATCAGTCTGAGCAAAAAGCCAAGCTTACCGGTACGCGCCGCGATCCGTCTGCAGATCAATATACGCACGTCGATACGGTAACCACAAATCGATACTTCACTGTCACAAGCCACGACATACATATTTCGCCCATTACCAACTCATTTCCATCCTGTTCTCTCCACGGCCTGGCCATCTGGTGTTTCTCTATTTTTCCCGGTGTGCGGACATTTTCGCTTTCCAACTTTTACCGTCTCGCACCCCTCTGCAGTTACGTTACCCGGTCGACGCTCGGAACTTCCTCCATCTTGCTTCGACGAGTTTTCCACTACCGTTGCCAACCCGTCGTCAGTCGGCCTCTGCTTTCCTTCGCCGAGTTTCACCCCTCCTCTCGTATTTTACCCTACCATACGCGGCCGCATCTAATCGCCCTCGAGAAATTCAATTTCGGCGATACTGATGACTAGCCTAACTCTCTCGCCCTTCTATCTACTTGTGCAGACGCACCGGCAACCGGCGCTGAGTCGTAGCCTCTTCTCCTTCTCCTTCTCCTTCTTCTCCTCATCCTCCTCCTCCTCCTTCTCTCAGCCTTTCCTCAGGTTTCCTCTCTGCTTTCGATTCCAAGACGTGGGATCGATGTATCCACGTTCCGGGATACCTTCCTCTTCACGGAAACGCGATGAGCTTCCGAGCAACTTTGATCTGGATTCTTTCCTCATGATCGAACGTGAGTTATGATCCTACGATACATTTTTGGTGGAAGCTGGCTGGCACCTTTGCCGTCGCGTTTCCTCGTGATACGCCATTACGTTGGACAAATGTTTGACGAGCGACGTTTCGAATAATCGTCCCGATTCTACAGTGCCGAAACTTTTAGGACGGACGGAATAGATTGTCTTCGGTTACGCTGACAGCTCCGGTACGTATCAATGGTGTCAAATTGATTTATCATTTTCTCATCTTGTTAGTCGTTTTTGGCTTCACTTTGATCATTCGATCTCTTTGCTCGAGTGTCTTCGAATAGAAACTGATTGGTGTTTCTTAACGAAAGGTATGCTCGCAGTCTACGAACTGCGTGAATCAACCAATCGTTTTTGGAATATTTTGCACCTTGGATATTGTTTCCGAGTTTTAGGTCAGCACGTAGGAATTCTTGAACTTTAATGTTTACGTTTTATGAAACAATTGCTCTCCTTTTTCCCATATACGTATAAACTGATTGACGTTCCCTAGCAAGAGGCGTGCTCGTGAGCCATCAGTTGCGCGTTACTGTAACAACCCACTCTGCTATCGTTCTCCATCAGTTGGGAAAGTCTCGGTAACTGTGCAAAGTATGCTGCGCCAGGATCCATAATTTGTCTTTCGCGACAGTGAGCTTGTTAAATGTGAACGAATGTCACAAAATCTCACTCGACAATTTTCACCGTTTCGAGTTTATTTTCGCGACTGTCCAACTTCAGCCAGTGAAGACTAGTTTTCAGACCGACCTCCGCTGAGGTTTTAATTAGAATAATAATAATAATCAGTTTTTAGTCGTATTTGGCCACTAAATTCAAAGTGACAACTCAACAATCGATTCTGCTAGACAAAAGCGAGCCTACTGCATAAAAGTATAGTTTCGCGACAAAGTTGACGTTGATTATGTATAATTATTAAAATTATTACTCGCGCGAAAAGCGATTGCTTTTGTTCGCTTTGAATACGCTTCTACGTAACGCTTGAATACACCTTGTGGCATGGAACGTTTCATGAATCTCAGGCTCCTTACGGTTCTACTTGCTTCGTACTAAGTACTTACTAGTGTTAGGCCGAAATCTAATGATTCCTGTTAACCATGTGTGCGTACGCGTGCGAGGAAAGGGTATTAACGCGAGTATCGAGATTAGACACGTACGTAATTACACGTGCGTTGCTCATTTTGGCAGTTGGCGTCGTTTACGAACGAGCCTGCTTATCTGCCGGGTGATTCGCGCCACCTTCGCACGAGGCGTCTGAACGTTAATTCAATAGTACGCGATCGATTCCGTTGAGCGCATAGATACTTGACGATCTTGATGATGTACTCTTCGTTATTATTGAAACGAAGTCGATAAGCCAAAAATAGCAAAGATACGTTTTCCGAAGAATTCGGAGATGACAAACCCCACATTCTGTTAATAATAAGATCACGGTACGCCCTCCCTAAATCCGACCATCCCGGTTTTTCCTAGTCGAATTCTTGCGGTATACATATATATACATATATATACACATATATGTACCCACACACGTAATCCCATGCATTAACTCGGCATCATTAAGTGCACGAACGAACACATCTAACTGTGAACCCCAGTCAGTTGTACACGAGCACATAGAGAGTCAGGTGTGCGCATTCTTCGTATGCACAGCCGTTTTACGAACACGAACGCGTGCACACAAACAGGAACACGTTCGCACACGTTTGCACGCGCATACCTTAGGTCTAATTCAGAGGGCGCGTACCGCTATCTCCGGAATGCGACCTTTCTTCCTGTACGGTTCATTTACCCCATTCGTACGTACCGAATCGCGAGGACGTTACATTCAGCGGGATATTCACTGGTAAGTGTTCATTAAACCGTCCGTTCTGTCGGGTGTTAATAATAGCGGCAGATATATCTACACGAAATATATATATATAGATATATATATATCGCATGGCACCTGAAGAAGGTGAGAAACATTAGATCGGCAAGGGGGGTTGCAAGTAGGTCAGAGGGTCCACTCGTAACATGGCGTGCCATTTTTCAGGGAACACGTACGTATTTTCACGACGTATATGCGACTCGGGGCCGAGGATAAAGTACTTTTCATGGTTCTCCAGAGATTCACAATTGATCGGTAACCGGTATGTCATTAAAGTCAAACCACTTGAACCAGATTTGTTACACAAAAGTTCTCGGTGTATGTGTGCAATGTATATACCTCTGCGCAAGCTTTTCATCCCTCATCTCTTTACGAATTACGTACATACCAACACTTGCGCCCACTGTCCATGTACTTATTCGTATTGCATGTATTCTCCGGCGAAATATCTACAGACGCGTGCTTTAAATTTAGCACCCTATGCGAACGTGTTAAAGATGGTGACGAGATCAGAGACCAAGGAAATATTGGCAGAAAAGAAGTAGGTAACGGATAACGGTGACGACTTTAGAAACGCGTTAACGAGACGTATTTCGACCAAGGTGTATCTCCAGCATAAGTAGGACCTTCGCGATAATTAACACGCGAACGTTCCACCAGCCACTTCCGTTATTTGACGTATATGCACACGTGTATTCTGTACCAGGTTCGTGTCGCTAAATGCATACCTGGCGCCTCGATGATTTCCAGGATAAAGACGTATCGCCATATTAACGTCACGCTGCATGACACCGTTTACCTTTGGACCTTTTCTCAGTGCCGCGAAACACGAATCGGAGTTACACGTCGAGACCAGTTAAGAAAGACACGAGAATTAGCACGTACAAATTAGATTGTCAAATCTACGCGATACCAGCTATTTTATTAACGAGATAATCTGTTGGCGGTATTTGCGGTGGAAAGATAAAAAGGAGGGCGCTAATGCGTTGAAAACGAGTTAGACTATACATATGTATAAGATCGTGTTCCCGTTGGGGAAAGAAAAAGTCGAATAACTTTTCTCCTTCGCGCCATAAGTGCACCAAGGATAAAGAGGAAGTTGATGTTTTCAGTGTCCATTATACGAAATATCAAAAGCACGATCTTTATCTTCGAACAGGGATACGATCCTCAATGGAAGTTCCTGTTTCTCCAGAATTGCTCATACTTGTAATAACAGCGATAAACAAGCATTTTATATTCAACTACGGTTCGCTTGTTTAAAACACTTTGCACGGAGAAGTGGAATAAAACGTGTTGCCAATAAGAGTTAATGTCCCTCCGATCTCTTGCCAAGTCGTTCTCAAAGCCGCGATAAAGTTTCCCTGACGGTTCTTACGGTACTCTAGCAAACGTTTACCCGAATGTTCCCTCGAAAAGATGGGTAATTTATTTATTAGGATTTTATATCCCGTGCTCGTACATCCACATGGAGATGGGACTAAAATTTTCAGAAACGATTTTCATTCCCCTCGTTGAAGAAAGTTGCGATCAACTTCCGCGAACTGAGCACAATAGTTCCGCAGGTATTGATTCATAGTGCGTCACACGTAAGACACGACTGCACCCTCTCATGACTGTGTCCTCCTATATCCGGCTCGATGACATAGTCGATAACGCTTAGTGTCTTGTCCGATGGAGCAGGCTAATGTGACCCGAGCATTACGAGCGATATCAAGATCTATGAATTACTCGTTAATCTACGATAAATCATCGGCTGCTTCGATATTCGTGTTTCGAGATTCTTAGGGAACCTTAACTTTCGCGCGACCAATAGCTCGACTGCCACTACAAATTGAAAAATGTGCGCCTTATGTCTTACATCTTAGTACGATGGCTGTTGGAAAACGAACTGGATATATATACGCGTATCCCTTTCGAAGCTCTCGTTCCGAAAGTAACGTGTCTACAGATAGTCGAAGCCAGCCAGTTTCCTTTTCCACGTCCGTGTGTAAGCCGGGAGAACAAAACGGTACGACGCGACGCGCGTCTCCTCGAATGACGCCCGAATCGATTGCCGGATTTAAGTCTGTAGAATATAGTCCGTTCGTTCTCCCTCGAGTACGTTTACCATTCCGGCCTACTGCGATTCCCTCCGGCGACGGAGACGTATTTACAACTCGTTGTAGTATCTCGTCCTCTTTCTGTTACAGATGAAAACAGTGTCTCGAGTACGTCGATGAGATATCGAAAATATTTTATCCGGTATCGATGATCGATGGCGACGTAGTATTTGCATAAAGCTCGATATACGAGACAGCATAGATACAATCCTTTTCTGTTAGAATCGCGAGAGTATAGATAAAACTATAGTTCGATTAAAAAGATAACAAATTGGAAGGCAGGAAGCATCGACATTTTTTCTTTTTTTTTTTTTTGTCGTTTTTTTAAAACTGTTCATGCGTTTTCATGTACTGTTCTATACTTGGAAATTCACGGATGAACGGATGACACGCGACACGAACGAATCGAATATGATCGGAGAACTGTTCCATGACGTTCGTCCACCATCGATTCGTAGCCGATGCACGATGTCGCACCGTAATACAATAATGATTTTCGTGGATTTGTGAATATTACAGCATCGATCGATTCGATAGTCGAATGGCCACGGAGTTTATCCGCGCGAGCGATCGAGCACGGCAAAAAGTTACTGTATTTTAATAACCCGGTTTATCTGACCGAATCGAGTGCGTTCCCAGAAGATTAATGCGTCAGGGGAAGAACGCAACGATTATCGATTCGACCTGGTTTGCTCTCGAGCCGAGACTTCTTCGTCGAACTTTACTTTCCCGCTTTACTATTCATACATTGATTATCGTGTAAAAATACGGCTATCTTTCAGAACTTCAGCGGGCGCACACCTTCGCACATAGAGCCCTTCAGGTCGTGCAAATTGAAAATTCTTTATTCATGAAAATACGAGAGAAATCGCGACGAAGGAAGAAGAAGGAAAAGATACGGGAAAAAGTTACTATTCTTTCAAATTACAACCTTTGAAGTCGATACTAGAAACGTGTAATAAAGAAGTTAGACGTTTCGTCTCGAATTAGCATCTACTTCGTCCTACGTTTGGCAACGTTCGAACAAAGTCGAATGTGTGAAATCGGTCATGACAAGTGAAATTCGCGAAACGTTGGAACGTAGATGCGGTGGCAGGAATGCACTTGATCGTAAAAAGACAAAGAACGAACGTGTGAATGCATCGGATATCACGTTCATTAATAATTGCACATTCTATATACATTAGTTCCGCGTCCCTTGCTTAAATAAAATTTAATACCTACGAACGGCTCTCGTACGCCGTTCATGCTAATTTATGTAAATTTCATTTCCCAGACTATGAATCCAGGCTAAATTGTATTTTAATCGAAACATACTTTCAATTCTTCTGCTCGTAGACTTCAGAACTGGAGTCAAGTTGGCGGCGTTTATGCCGTCACCTCGATGGAAATTGTTTCAACTTGAGCGACAGATATGTCGCCGTTTCGGTAAATCTATCGCTCGTTCTATTGCATAATACAAGAGTTGGTTTGCATAAAATTAACCGACAGACTTGCTACTATTATATTTATCGCTAAACTTGCCTCTATATTTGAGTAAATAATTCTATCGACCTTTTTCATCGTAACTTTCTCTGTTTGTCTGCTCTTTCAATTTGATAATAATAAAACTTTAAGTGACTTAGGCAACTATAAACAAGCTAAGTTTTATTTCGTAAGATAGGTTAAAATGAAGAATAATGTTTTCAGAACTGCTCTAAAAGAGAAGAAAGGATAAAGCTATTGTCTTATAATATGAGAATTTTTCTTAACACGCGCACGATGTGGTAAACGATTGGCGGAGATATGGTCGGTGTTGCGGTATATCGTCCCACGGAACGGGCAACAGGCATTTAGAAGCATACGAAACGCGGTTCACCGCGGTTACTAATTAATTTCGAGCGGTAAGCTGGCGATTAACTCGGCGGTAATATGATCTCGTACCCACGCAACCAACGCCTACGGATTGACAAATATGCTCGATCAGGTGAACGCAATGCTGTCGCGAAAAGTTAAGCGGTAGTTAGTGACTCTAAAGGCTGTGATATGGGAGCAAGCTCGTGCAATAGGGCCAGAAATAATAATAGATTATCACGGCCCTAGATTCAATGAGAGCAGCTTCGATAGCAATTTCGATAGTTTCTCCGCGGACAAGCCACGTGAAATTTAATTATCGTTTATTAATTTCGCCTTCGAAGAGGAATGTCCTTTGCCCGAAAATTCGAATATTCTGTTACGAAATTGTTTTATGCAAACGTAGTACGATCCACGTGTATCAAACAAAAATTTGTTCAGACTTCCGTTCGGAACTTCTCGCGCTTAGGAGGATTCAAACGTGTTACGTACATTACGGTTAGCTTTATCAGATGCGAGACGAGGCATTACCGCTGATGAGGTTACGGTTACCCTTTGTTCGAGCTTCCTATATTCGCATAGCGGATCGTTCATCATAAGCGCAGTTAGAACCAAAGATATAGTTATACTAAGAATCGAAAGTTATGATAAATGATTGATCATTCGTAGCCGTAGTCGAAGATAAAACGATCTAGAGGATCAAAGAGAATCTTCCGTTGAATTTTATCACGCGTTCCTTCGCCAGTCGAACGTCGTCTTTGGAAAACTACAGCGAAAGAAAAAATCCGTACGACGAAAATAAAGCGTGAATACGAACGCGAACGACTGGCGTTTCTCGAGCACGTTTTCACGTTTGGACAAAAGGTAGCTTTTTATTTACGTTCAACGTTCGCTCTCTTATTTCGCAGGCGGCGCCACCGCTAACAGTGAATTACACGCGCAATACGATGCCACTCTTTTGTGGCGCGAAGAATGTGCCGGAAGTAATCCATAAAAAATGCTACGTGTTCAATTTAACCATGGCCGTGTACACGTTGCCGAAGTCATTGACTAGCGGGCGCCGGCTTTTGTGCCCTGTACACGGCAATGAAAAGGTTAAAGTAATTTCGAGTCGCGTTTCATGCAACAACGTCGTCCCTGCTCTCTGATGCGTTTATACCATGTGTGCGCCACCGCCGCATTTTCTCGTCCGTCTTTTCGAACAGGGCCTTGCGTGAGTCACCGTGAAAAAATCCCTGTGGAACGCGCGACGTTGCGGACTTCAGTTTTGGACGCGTCTCCAATTATCGGAAAAACTTCGTGACAAGCCAGCTCAAGTTTACGATCGAACGTAACAATATAGCCAAGCCGTTATTGTTGTTGTAATACAACAATATCAGTTTCTAGGATAGCTGGTCGATAAAGCGGTTTTATACTCGATCAATGTTGTACTTGGCTTCGTGTAGTCGTGAGAAAAATCCACAGAAGAGAAACGGTTTAAAACAAAACGGTTAATTATCCATAAAAACGCGGGTCATTCGTCGCACGGAATTTTTCAGGAACGTTGAAACCCAAAGCTCGTGAGAGCTCGGGTTCGTTCGGGGATTGAAATTAGTTTCTCGCTTGCATAAAGGGAAAGTGTAATTTGCAAAAAGTAATTAAAAAGCTTGGCGCGAGCGAACGATTTCGCGGATAACTGTGTCACAAAGGCGTCTCTCGTTTCTTTGTAACGCGAACACCGCAATCCTTTCACGGAAACGGGATAGAAAAGGACGACCGCGCTGGACGACACGTATACTCGACAACAAGGACGACTCGAAGAAGGACAAGGTATTTCAAACATAATGTAATCGCATGTCAGAGATCTGTGCCTTAAGCCATCGGATTAGCATACGGCGAATCCTTCTGGCGTACCGCGAACGGTAGAGGTGTCAGAGGCACAGAGAAATAAAAAGTAATATATAGAACGAACGTGAGAGTACTCACCGAAAATACCGCCAACAGCCGCTGCCTTGAAGACGACCCATAACGAGTAGGTGTAGATAATCCGTCCTCGCAGCCACCAATCCATGGTGTTCGCGACCTTCGTCTGGCCTGTTGTACGCGGCCCGTCGTTGACCTTAATCTAATTCGATCAATGTTGATACCGGATACAAGATTTCGATGTATTCTCGAGTCCGTCCGTTTTCCCTCGAACCGCACAGAACTCGATTCAGAACAGTCTCTATTCCCTTCTTCTCGTGAAGAACGAACGGAACAATCGGGGGAATCATCGAGGAAACCGCGTTGTTTGTTCACGATCGTGGCCGTACCTATTATACACTCGCGAGCTCGCGATCTCGAGACGGATCATCACGCGCGAACGAAGCGAGCCGCTAAAGCTCGCATAAAGTAATCGGCAACGGTTTAACGTGACACGATGTCAACCCGATACGCTGCTATACAGGAAGTTTCTTTATACTTCTGGTTAAACGTGTAACGACAACGACGACTATCGAACACGAAACAGCAGGAGCACGCAATCCCCGGCGGAATGCGTGTTTCCGGGGCCCGAGTCAGCGGAGCGCCGGCTATCCAGAAAAGATCGAGTTTAACCCTCTCCAACGACACGCACCGAACAATACACACTCTGTTTATATCGGATATTGTTGCATAGGAGAACGCGCGCGCACACACACCACCGCCGTTGTATATGTTGTCCGAATCGCGATCGGTCAAATACTAACGGTGAACACTCCGTGTTGACTCGACTTCTCCCACCCACCCTCCCGCCCTCCCATCCCCGGGCACACTATCCTGAGTTTTTCTCTCTGTCAACGTTTGTCGTGGCCACTGTTCGGCCACTACTCGTTCGCGTTTTCGTTTCTCTGGATAATCGTTTTCCTCTGACTCCGGCTCTTCTTCCTCCTCCTGCTCCTCTGCCTCCTCCACCTCCGACTTTCAGTGCCGCTCCTCCTGCTTCTTCCTCTTTTTCTCTAATAGTGCCAACGTCCTCGATATCTTATCGGTAGGGCAGGGTGGCGTGGCACAGGACCGGACCTTTTACAGGAAACGACGTTCGCTCCGCTATTTCTAGAGCGAGCGGCACAACCCGACCGATGCATGGTTGGCGTGCACCGGTCACCGAGCTGCCTCCGAGCGCAATTAATCAAGCTTTTAAGCGCTTTCTTGCGACGGCCTGGCAGCACCGATCCACAGAAACGAACCTCTTCGCAGGGAGCTTCTTCTTCTCTGCTGCCAGTCGAAATCCTGTGGCGCTTGTACGAAAAACACACGAAGAAGGTAACGGCAGAAGCAGCCAGAGACTCTGAGATTGCCGGATGATTCTTTCGAGTCGACGATGAACGAATGGAATCGCGATCGTTCGCGAAAATCCACTAAATCGCGCACATTTATCTTCCTATTATTAATCAAATACACTGAGATACAAATAATCGCCAAATCACACGTATCCTATACACATCTAAGTTAAAAGGGTCAATGGTAGGTTCGATATTCGAAGAATGGTATTAAAAGACGAAAGAGTCGTCTCTAGTCGCGAGAGGTCTTTAAATCTCGGATTTCTTGGCACGCGCGGTCCTCGGCAAAGTACCTTCGCTCCGAACGTCGAACAGAACATCCATCGTGGTTGCCTGTATTCTTTGTTCCGAGAAGGAATCGAAGCAGGGTCCGAACGAATCTCGCAGATGCTCTAAGAAAACGAAAGGAACAAAGCGTGGTCGATCGTTGGCCGAGGTTTCATGCCATCCCTCTTTCAAACGCAGAAAAAAGATCTCCTTTAGTTGGTACACGTTACGTCTATTCACGCTCCGGGGAAAAGTTTGTACATTGACCGGAGGCGAGAAGTTTCACGAGTAAATGCTTCTTCGTGACTCGATTTTTCGTTCCGCCTCAAAGGTGGAACATAATCAAAATTTTTATGCCTCGAGAAATCCCGTATACCTCTGCTCAATCCCTCCTTTTCGCTGGCTCACCGCGAAGATATTTCTTTGATTGTCTTCCAACAGCTTGCAAGTAGAAGAATCCCTTTCAACTTTTCGCCTCTCGAAGGTTCGACGATAAGTACACGTTCGTTACAGGCTGTCCAAGCGCTTCGTCCTCGGTAAGCACCAGCAGACCCGTGGCAGAATATTGTGCGTACTCGTCCTTCGATCGCAGTCACGGTACGTCCGCCGCGTAAACACTGAAATGCAACGTAGAAGCTAGTAGCCGGCGCGAAGAAGGTGGAACGCGAACGTTCGCCGTGTAGGTAGGACGAGGAGAGGAGATAGAAAGGATCGAGAGCCGCGATGCAGACGAGGAAGGGACAACAGGTAACTCGCGGCTGAAATCGGGAGGCGAACAAGCAGCAACGAAAGAGAGAGAAAGAGAGAAAAAAGAGAGAGGATCGAAGTCAGAGAGCCGGTCGTCGAACCGGTTTCCTCGCAAGAGATCGCAACGGGCCAATTGGAAATACCACTGACAATGAGTCCACTGGTCGGCCCCTTTACGATCTCTCAGCGCTCACCTGACGATCGAAAGAGTATGTTCGACGAGAGTCTAGATCCGGATAAAACGATGGCCCCATCGAGCGTCGATCCAGTTCTACCACTGGTTAACCGACCGATCGGGAATTTTATCGGTCCCATCGAGCAAACCACGATATCTAGACTCGCGATCGTGCCTCGTGAGTAGCCAAGGTCACGAACCAACGAGACGCATCGCACGGACGACCATCAGCGATTCGATCCTCCTTTTCCTCGATATCGAGCTGTGTCACGGAAACGTCATTGCCCTCGCGGCTCGTAGGAAACGCGCAACGATGAAGATAACGTTCGAGCCGAGTCACGATGAAAATTGATAAAGAGACAAGGGAGACCAGCAAGACGGAACGATAGATAGAAACCGATACTATCCGGACAAGAATCGTACGACGCGCGGTTTAACAACTTCTTTTTCGATCGGCGACTGCTTTAAAATCTTTACGAGCACGAAGAAATTGCATTTTAATCGGAAACGTTCGTTTATCGCGGTGCAGCGTTAGGAAAGGGAATCGTCCAACGAACCGTTATTTCATTTCTGCATTTCGTTCTCCGTTTCGATTGTCCTCCAGTGGCTGTTCGATTCGTCGAACGAAGATACATTTTTTACAAGGTCCGTGAGGTTGGAATACGCGTGCCGTTTACATTTTTCCCAAGAGAACAAACAATCGAATCTACCAACATAGCTCACGCTGTCCAATTTTCGATTCCAAATAACACAGGCAACGTATAAATTTCCTCTCGCCTTTTTTCCCGAATCATCTCTCTCGCGAAATAAGTCTTGACACGAAATATCGCGAATTGTTTCTGTGAAACGTATTGCCATTTGATTAATAAACATGATTGGTAACGCGATTGATATTCTATTGTCTTTCCGGAAAAATGAAAAAGAATGAAATAGGAACTCGCGGCACACGTACACGTTTTGTCCTTGATATTCCATTCGCGGGATCCAGATCTAGATCGCGCGAATTGATCGATCGACTGGATCGCTGCGAATCCGAGTTAAGTGGCGCGATTCAATCTATCGTAGTGTTACGGGGCAAACGTTTGTCGCGACGTTAAGTGAAAATCACCGAATCCGATTGATGTCCGCCGATCGAGAATCGCACAGACTGTGAATGTTCGCCGCCTGCGTTCTGCCACGCAACAGTTTCGAGCGATTAAGCCCGGACGAGTCGCGCAGGGAAACGAATTCGAATCATTAATTTAACGGTTGAAAGGCCGAACAATGCGAAGCTCGGCGTTCACACTTTTAGCAGGCAGAAAATTACGCCGGAGAAAATGAACGGTACTTCCCAATGGGACGTATCAAAAAACGGAGAAGGGGGAACTTAAAAAAGAAAAAAAAATGTAAAAAATAGAGAGAAATGGAAAAAGGTTCGCTCAGGTTGTCATCGTGCAATTTTCTTCCAGCTCGTCCTCCTCTCTGCCCTTTTTCTCACGCTCTCTTTCCCTCTCTTACAGACATAGAAAACATATTCAAAGGGGAAGCAGAATTTTCCATCGGATCGCGCGAACAATTTCGTCACGGAACGAAACGCAAACGCGTCTTCCGTCCGGCGTCTCCCCTGGAAAAATTCTTTCCCGCTGTATCTGCCTGGCTCTCGTACCTTCCAGTCCCCGTCCAGTTTCAGGCGCGAACACGCCGTGGTACGGAGGAATGGAACGGGATAGACGTTGAAGATTGTGAAACACACGCGGCCAACGAGACTGTCAGGCGCGGGAGATCCTCTGCCCGTATCTTATTCCGCCTCTTCCTTCGTCTGACGCTACGTGGAGTAGCACGACATTAATTTCACGCGACACGCCAACGTCGTCCGACGACGATCACGCGTCGTCACGATCGCTACGATCACCGGTTGCGATTTCGAACCAACACGATGACATCGTGTGCCTCGAACCGACTGTGAACCGAGCAGACGCGCACGACGTTCCGTCAAGCACTCGCCGTCGCGTCGTGCGTGTGTCCGTCGATCGGTCGTCGGACGAACGACAGAGAGGCTAAGACAGCTGAGCGCCGCGACGCTGCACGTCCCACAGAATCACGATCCGCACTGGTACGCCATCGAGCGTTAGGGAAACTTCAGCAACCCTCCAACATCCTTCCCCCACTATTTCGACCCACCACCACAACCACCACCACCACTACCGGCTTCCACTACCACCATCGACAGCACCACCACCACCACCACCACCAGGCACCAGCAGCTCGGTGTCGTTGCTACCAGCACCAGGCTAGGGCACCGACTATGAACGCAAGAACGTATACGAGACACAATACTCGTACCAGTAGCACCCGTTCGGTTCTCCAGCGACGGACTTTGCGCGCACGCTGCTATCAGAGCCTCTACGTCGTCGGTGTGCGCGAGCGCACCAGGTACCACTCACCCCTCACTGGCTTTCTCGATTTTATCCCCCTTCCCTGCTTTTTCTTCGCCCTCTTCCTTCTACCCTTTCATGTCTTTTTTTCAACTCTCTACCTTCCTACTTCCGTTCCCTCTTTCTTTCTTTCATTCTTTCTTTCCGTCTTTCTTCCTTCCTTTCCATTTCTTCTCTTTTTTCTCTCGTTTCCCATTTCGACCACCCACTCTTTCGGATTACAGCACGGTGCATGACGATTTCGCACGAAAACATTGTCGAGTGGTTGTTCAAGAGTCTCGAAAATCCTAAAAGTGTTTCGACGAAGCCCGCCGCGCCGCCGCTGCTCAGCTCGTAAATCCGAGCGATCGTCGCCTGCGAAAACGGCCAGGAGAAAAGAAACGACGTATGGATCAACGCGAGAAGAGACATAGTTCGCGTATCTATCCGTCGTTCGGATGGATTTGTTTGCAAATATCGATGTGCCGCGAAACTGATTCGTTCTTTTAATGTCGCTTCCTTTTGATTCTTCGTATCGAGACCCGAAAGTTGAGCGCCGGTCTATCCTTCAAAAGCGGCCGCGCCGGTGCACGCTTCGCGTCATGGAGTCAGATTCTTTTGTGCATTATTTTCTCCTATTTCAATGAGAAAAAGATCGGAGTCCTTGAATTATTAAGTCGAATCTATTATAGCTTTATCGCGCAAGATTTTCCTCCGCGTCCTAGGGTTTTTGCACGAGTCGCGCGATACGGATTTCTCCGAGCTCCCGAATGAAAACGTTGTCGCCCAGGCTCCAAATAATTTCACTCGACAAAATTGAACGTGAATCCCTGATCCTGGATAAATTGTCGAAAAAGATTCGCGACTCGGTTACGCGATAAAATATGATTGAAATGCGTCGTTCTCGGTAAACGACATTATTATCCTTCTCCTTCAATTTTTCCTTCTCGTGTTTCGCTCTATTTTCTCGCTCCATTATCGCATTACGATTAAACGTTTCTTTTATAATTTAAACAGATTCGAACGAAGGTGAGATACCCGATTCGATTAAACGCGGAACGTCCGTTTTGTTTTCTCGCTAATCTGCCGCCAACTCACTTCGAATTTATATTCTCCGGACTAATCTCGTGAAAAACTTTCTTCGCGGAACGATCCGTATTATTTAAACGTCTGATTTACTTCTTTCTTTCGCCAGTTTATCAACGGATCACTTCTTAATTTGTCTTTTCTTTCTTCTTAATTTAATAAGAAAATCGTTTCCCAGAGATAACACGGTGTTTTGTAATTAATGACCGTCGATCGTTTAAATGATCGAGGAAGCGTGTACGTTCGACGGAAGAGGGCGGAAGAATTTCGCGCGTATTTCCACGAAAATCGATGTCGCGCTAGAATCGCAAAATCGATTCGAAAAGAATGGCCATCGTTCGCACGCTGTTTGTAGATCGAAATTGGAATCGGAAGTTTCCAAATACGCGCTACGATTTCGATTTATATGGAGGGATTGCGAATCGTTCAGTGCGCGCCAAACACGCTAGACAGGATGCTCGCGACGGGTTATCTTCGCGGACGAAGTATTTCGTCGCTTGTGCACGTACCGAAAACGTACTTTCGCATCTTCTCATCGCCCATCGCCTAATCGCAATCTCTACTACGTCCAATGGTAATCATTCATCGATGACACGTCAAATCGATCCAGCGACGAGGAAACGTGTCAAATAATTCGCCCAAGAAATCCATGCCATCAAGTTAGGACCATACGATGTTTTCAATATTTTCCATTTCTTTGGAATATCGAGAGGCGCGAGTGTAGTGTATGCATAATAGCAAAGGTTTGTCGACTAAGTTTATCGTCCGATCTTATACATTTGCTATTCTATTAAGTAAATATTTACAAAAAGGCAGTCACCTCCGATTTCGATAATTTTTTCATACGTTGTCAATTGTCGAATTTTTGTTCCCAAGGTTTTAGTTGGCAGTCGTCGTTTATTACAAAGTTATTATCGAAAAATCTGAAATCTTTGTTTCCGATATTTCTTACGATTTCGACGAGATTCGCCACGCGCGATTCATCAACGATTCACGATCAGTTCAAATTCCTACGTCCTAACGTTATATATTGGTAATATATATATATATTGCCACAGAATGAAAATTTTCGAATTTCCACCATTAACAACGCAACATGACGAGCTGTTAATTGATACGTTCGTACGAACGAAAAATGTTTTTCGTAAAACGACGAAATGTTCTCGACGTGGGAATATTTCAGAATCGAGCAATTTGATACTATTAATTTCTCGTTGCTTAAATCGTTACTACAGGCGGACGGATACGGATAAGGTGTAATTTTAAGATCAATACACTCCACGGCACTTAGCTTTCAAACGGTTATTCAAGTATTAACGTAGCTTGCCGAATAATTTCTTACGTGTTGATGCTGATTACTCCTCGTCAGAGCTTTCTAGAAAAAGAACTAACCCTTTTCTCATGAGCAGCAGTTGGTTGGATCGATCTTTATGGGGAGGCAATTAATTTGGATAATTTTAGCAATTGTGATTTAAAGACTTATTCTATCAATTATTGTTTAGCCATGTATTAGCGATGATCGATGAACAACGAAATTCAATTTGAAGGAAATGGAGTTATTATGGAAATAGAAGAGGCTAAATTTCAACATCGAAATTCTAATATTCGACGAACAATAGACTTCCGGTGGTATAGGCCGTGCTGTGCAAAAGATATTTCTAGTGGCAATTCTATTTCGCAGACTAATGTAATTTCCTCTTACTTAAAAGAAGATTACTTCTTAATCTATAGTGATTGCTGGAATGCATATGTAAAAATTCATGCAAAAATATATCAACGTTGCATAGTTAAACATTCGCTGATCACAATTTCGTTGATCCAGATATAGGTGTCCATACTCAGAACATAGATACAATAGATTATGGAGAGATATTCGTACAAATATTCCTACGTACGATCAGAGAGAATATCGTTCCAACCATTATCTAGCAGAATTTATGTTTAAAAAAGTATTTGATTTCGATAAACGATTAGATGCTTTCTTGCAAATAATAACAGATACATATCGTATAAATGTAAATGTAAACGAATGAAGAAAATAAAAGAGAAATACTAACTGTGCAACGTTTCGTGAAATTGTTTTGTGTATTGATACTGTAATACAATAAACGAAAACGTAGGCGAGGGATGTGCTCCGCCCCTCATCCTCCACCCCTGCCCTGGAAATAATCTAGCCTGACCTAACCCAAGTCCAATTTTGGTCTGAATTAGGTGTGGGTTAGGTTTGATATAGCTAAGGAAGAGGTCCTGGTTATTTACACTCTATTAAATGCAAATAGTATACGAAAAATTATGTACATTTTTGTAAACTTTTTTTTGGCAATAGCTTTTTATAAACGACGACCCTCAAAACTAATCAGGGTGGGATGACATTGACGACATGTTGAAAAATTATCGAAATCAAAGGTGGCTCCGTTTTTGTAAATATTTACCTCGTATCTGATAAAGTTTAACGAGTGTTATTTACCACGTACTTTTGAAAAATACTATTTAACAAATATTTTCTCTGATTGAACATGAAATACACCAAGACAGAAAGAATGTTGTTTTGCTACAAGAAAGGGAGATCTTGTATTTTAATGAAGAATAGTTGAGTTATTAAATGTCCAAGAATTTACCGAATTTTAATTTCAGTAATTTTAATTATTTTTCATGCTCTCTATCGTCTATACAAAATTTTTATTTTATGCCAAGATACTAGATAGTTCAAAATCCTATGAAAAGAAGGAACTCGTGAAAGAAGCAAATTCTTACCCAATAAATAACAAGATGATCTACGAATTCTATAAAGATATAATAACTACGAGTTTCTTCCAAATCTCATTATGAACTTCCCGAATAATCCAATACGTATTAATAATTTATGTATCACACCATTGCTCGATTACCCCTTGAGACATGATTCGTAAGTGATAGATACCATGCGATAATTCTTCGTACCTTCGTTATACAGAAGTCGGAAATGAGCGCACAAATAATCTGAACAAGCTTTAAACATTTTCAATAGCGTTGAAGTCGGGTGTATCGTCGAGTCAAGCCACAGAGTAATAATTTAGTCATTCGAAAATAATTTATCATTTATAATACAACGACGTAGTTACCAAAGCGAGTTTTTTTTATGGTCCTAAACCAATCAAATCTGTAAAAGATCAATATTTGAAGTTAAAAAATCAACTACCTAGGCGAAATACACGGACAGCATGCACCGATGAAAATACCAGCATCGAATAACAAAGAACGCTTACATGGGAAAATTTTTCCACCGACAAGAAAAAACATGTCGGTGTAAAAGTAGCTTTTTCATTTTTACAGGTTGCTAAATTTTCATGGACTTGGACTAAAAGTGGTTCGATCGAATTTTTAAGTGGATTAGTCGGAACATGGTTGTGCATCGTTTCCTCCGACCAAGGAGGAAAAGAGAGCTAGCTAACTTGACCTATAAATCCTGTTCGAATAGAAAAGAAAATCCTCTGTCTCGTATTTGGCCATTATTCGTTCTAGCATTATTCGTTTTCGCAATAAAGCATTATTTTCTCCGGAAATATACTTCATTCGGAAATATTAAACGCAAACAACATGTATGCGCGAGTGTTTGAAACATCAGCAACGAATATCGGGGTCGGACTTTCGGAGTGAATTCCGTAATAAAATGGAATAATAACGGTAATTGATAGCCAGTAAAACCTGGTTAACAATTATTGACAACCCGGTCGATAGCTATACTTATATACAGCACGCTCGTATTCTAATTTCGATAGTGGGTGACGAACTAATTTTTTCAAAGGTAAACGTTTCGTTAATTAAACTCGTTCCTCTTTTATTTCAAATTCCTGCTGTACACAAATAGTTTATACACACGACGGTGTCGCATTTCCAATAACGTTTTTATTCCATCTATTACCTTCGTTGAACGAGTAAACCAATAATAGAACTACCTCAAACACAAAAAGAACGAAATATACGTAGCAAAGAAGTAACATCGCGTGGCATCGTAATCGCGGTAGTGACGACTAACCAGAACCATACGGCGCGGATCGACGAAGTAAAACGTGAATATGTAGGAACGCGATTGAATAAGATAACACGAGACAGAAACAAAAGGGTGTATAGGCAAGCCATGGAAATTGGAAGTACGTTCAAGCCACCGAAGCCAGAGTAAGGTCTGGGTTAGGCCACCTAATCCAATGTTTTACAGGTTTACTGATTGCGGTAGAGTACACCGTCCCTCCATAGAGGGGTGAACTTACCCTCCCGTGTGTCGTCCCTCTCTGGAGGCCGGTCTCTTCCGTTTCCTAGCTCCCATTCCCTTCCTCCATCCCCTTTCCACAAGTCGTTACCTCTAGTCTTCGTCGTTCTGTCTCGCTTCCTGCCCTAATTCTCTGGCAAATAAACGCATCATTGAGCAGCCGTAGATTTACCAATCAGGCCGATGTCCTCGTACAGGACGATAGAAGCCGTGCGGAAGCCCGCACGATTCGGAATAGCAATGAAAACAGACCTTTAAATCTACCCCTATCTCTCTTTTCAACGGTATCTGGCCGAGCGCGTTCATCTTCCGCATATCCGCGTTTTCCACGTTTCTCGTTCGAACATCACATTAACACACCCTGTTGACACTTCGAGCTCTCTTCCCTTGGTCGTTTTCATTTCGTTCGGACCTTGCCAGCTTTGACGAGGTCCTTTGCGTCGATCGTCCTTGAACAAATTTTCTAGACTTCTAGGACGGTTTAGATAGCCAGAGCTGTGGATCGCATTAAGCCACGTTTGGGATGGTCAGTAATTTTTACCAGCAATCGGAATCTCGTTTGGCATTCCTTTAACCGGACGTCTCGAATAATTCGTCGTTGAACGATTTTTAAAGCATCGAGGAATTCCAGATGGGTGGCATTTTATTTGGACCGAATTAAAGGTACCGGGAAAAAGTTCACTAGCATAAGCAGCAAAAACCTGTTCAGTGATAATGGACGCTTCTTGCATCCACGTTGCACGCCGCGTTAGTTTCATGACTGAACGGATAGATGGATAGATGAAAGACTGTGATGTCTCGGGTATCGATTAAGGTGATAGAACCCCTGCGTCGGACAAGGAGAAAGTTGTAAGTTGATGAAGACAAATGATAATCCCCTTATTTTTAACCCCAGCCTCTCGGAAGTTATCGCGACTAATGAAAAGCGAGTTCGATCGCCAAGGGCGAGAACCACGAGTCTTTCTCTTTCAACATGGATTATCTTACTTACGATTCACGTTCTTATCCGTCGTGTCTCATGCATGTCTTATGAAGGTTTTGTTTAGTTCAAAGCAAATTCCGATACTTTTACGAACACGGAAAAATGATAAATTCCAACGTGGTAGTTACCCGTGGGGGCAGAATCCGTAGGGTAATATACGAGGTGAATGCGTTATGACACACCACCAGCGACGTGTAAAGAAACACGCGAAGACGAGAACACTCGTCGATCGTCAGTTCTGCCTCGTTAATTATTCACGCCTCGGTCGCTGAACCGATTGGATCTCCCTCTCTCTCTCTCTCTCTGTCTTTTTCTCTTACCCTCTCTCCTGGCTTTCGTTGAAACACCAACATTCCGAATTCAGAGACTGATTTTATTCTAAAAACGACTCTAAATAGGCTCTAATTTTCTAATCGATTTACAGTCGCGCGGTTGCCGTTGGAAATTTCAACGCGGTTGAAATCGACGTTGGTTCTGATTATTGCACATACATACGATCACGCGTTAAAATATTCCCGAGCCGGTACGAGCATTTCACGTTCCGCGGAACGAACACATCAAGACATACGTTGCCAGGCTGTACAAATTAAATCATGATGCAGCTTTCGTCCACGGTACATCGCGTTAAATGCCGTAATAGTAGTTTAACAGGTCGTAATGTCGCCGCTATTGCGCGTGTTAAAGTAAAGTAACGTATTTGGCGAAGGAGTATCAGGTTTTCCGTGAAAAACATCGTAGAACTATATGTGTAAGCTCTGTGGGTAATTCGCGAGGGCTCTTCGAAACCGTGGCAGAGGCCAGGAAATTTTTTACGACCGGTCCAACAGCTCGCGAGAACGTTGTAATTTCTCGGACAAGACGTAAGCTTGCCATCCTTGTCTGTATGCTAAGTAATGGTGAGCTAAACTCGCGATGTTTACACAAGTTTACTTCTGATTTATTCGCGTTCCGCACGATGCCTTTCTCCCATCGCTCTCCCACCCCCCGTCGAGTTATACGACGCCATCTTTCCGGGATATTCCTTTTTCTTCTCGTGCTCACCATGGATCCGTACTTTCCCGCTACAAACTGTAATACCCCGAGGTATTTTGCGAGTGAATAAAATATTTGAACAACCAAACGTCGTTTCTAGTCCCCGATCTTTATCCAGTTAAATCCGTACGACGTAGACCCCGCGTTGGTCGGTTATCGTGGCCCTTTGTTCGTCGGCGGAAGGAATCGTCGCGCGATCGAGCTGACCATAACCGAAATTAAATGAATTCCAGCGTATAATATATGTATGGGAAGTGGATCTAAAAGTAAAAGTAACGCGATAATATTTTTAAAGTTACGTTTGATAAACACGGCAAACTGAGTGATACTTTGCATAAATACAACGTGGCTAGCGCAGTTGCTCCGGATGTAGTCTTTTTATAGAAAATGTCGACCCAGTTTCTATAGCTCGATGGTTAATCACGATCCGAGCGCAGAATATTCTAGGAACGTCTCCACTTAACGCGAATAATACGTATCTATATTGCAACGAATCCTTAATTCGCCTATATCGATCAATTTATATTCGAAATGACTTTTTCAATGTAATTCGCGATTGAACATTTGGTAATGTATTTATGATACATTAATGCAATCCATTAGTCTTGAAATTCTTTAGAGCCTGAGAACAGAATACATGTACATACTGAGACGATCAACACCTATGCTCCAGCACTAGCTTACGTTCCAGTGAATGTGAAATGAAGTTAAATCCTACCAGCGAACCCTGTTAGGCTGTACAGAATATATACATTTAGTGTCTCGTGAGCCTTATTCGCTACAAAGGATACCTTGCAAGTGCGCAGACAATAAGTCGACTGAAAGGGGAATAAGTCGAATAAGTCCTATCAGTCGAAGATCAAATACAACGTGGACAGATAATACGTTTCAGAATGTTCTATAAGAAAATTCCTTTCAATTGCTTCCCTGTATTAAAATATCATTTCTCGTACAAATATTACACCTCTTACATTGCATTTCGAAAATATTACAAACCAAACTAATCCAATCGTGTGTAAACATATCAAATCCGTAAAAAGCGGATCACAAGGGCTAAAAATGGATAGTTACGAAGATAATATTCAACCACTGCTTTCTAAAGACTGTTCTTCTTCGCCAACACTGTGCGTTTATCTCGTTGTAGACTTTCAAATAATTTCTCGTTTTTCCCGAAAAACTTGTTCCAGACGCGTCATTTTTATTAAAATACATGCGCGATACGACATATGGAGCGTTAACGTTTGCTCGTCGGTTCTACAGGTCGATAATTAGATCGGTTAATTAGGTAAAACATTGTCTGTACCTTGCCATCCGACGACGATATAAATTAGCCAGCACGCGAGTTATTACCCCCATTTTCAATTAATTAGAACGTCGACAGACGCTATCTCGTTACCACAGAAGCGCGCAACATTCGCGATTTTCCGATTACGGGCGTCGAAGAAAGATGAAGGTTAAAAGGGAAGACATTCGCGAGAACCAAGCATAAATATTCTCCCCTATTTCTTTATTATTCCTTATACCGACACCGTTCCGCTAATGCTTACTAGCTTCCAGGGCAACGGACGCGACGTAAAAAGTCTTTCTCTTTCTGTGTAATCCGCTCTTCGCGCTCCCACTCGTAGAATCACTCTGCTGCGTTTTAATCACGCACAAGAGCTCCATTGTGACTATGTCGGCTGACTAACGCGGCTGCGTTTGTCCCGCCATAAAAGCAGCCGGATAATGCTGTGCTCGGTTTCTTTTCAATATCCCCGCTTACGCGAGGGGATCGTAAATGAATTTAAGATTCGACGTGGTACAATCCGCGAGTTTACACCGCCATTAACAAGTCGAGTATCTGAACGGAGAAAGGTTAGTTTTTAATCTATAAAGTAGCTTCGAAAATTGTCGGCTGCCTAAGAATTTCGTAGTAAGTGAGAGGCGACGGAATGATTAAACCGTAGACGAACGCGTACGAAAAGAATCAGAGGCGAGAATAAATGAAATGTTGCTGAACAGACTCATTAACATTATCGTTCGTTTTATTAATTCCCCGGACCATTCCGCTGCCAAGGAGACTTAACCCATCGATACCGGTCGATCGATAACCAATTTTGCCTGCTGCCACAGACTGAGACCACAGTTTCCGAAATGGATTGTCGTATTTTTCGTGGCGTACCTTGTTACACAACCGATATCGATCGGCTGTAACGCAATAAACATTCGTTCTGACCTGCGCGTCATATTGCCCTGGATCGAGAAAAATTTGTTTAAGGGGCACAACAGGTAAATTTATCCAAAAATTGAATCGTGTAAGAAGTGCTCCGATAAAAGAATAACATTTGGCTCGGGCAACGATTTATAACTTCGAACAAACACTGTGTTTCGGAACAACGCGGCCTGGAATGTATATACATATATTCAGCGGTCGGCGATTCAAACCTGGTACTTTCGAAAACTTTGTCAGCGCCCAAAAGCGTACACCCACTTCCCTTGCGTCGTTGTTTCTGAAATCGAATCGTCGAACAGATCGGAAAAATTTCGCCCCTGCAAACCGTGGATGTCTCGTCGAAATTCCGCAATGACGACGAATCGTGGATTATTCCTATCGTCTTTGCGAAGACGGCTGAGCGGTATCATCTCAAAATAAGAGAAAAATTTTCGTGGTTCCTCGGGGATATTACGAAAACACTGAATCAATAACGCGCGAAACGAGCGAACTTCGTGTAAAACTGTTATCTCATTAACCCACTTTTCCTGTATTTCTACTTCCATGCATCATCGGGTTCGGCTTTTCGTGTTTTCCATCGTATTTAAATCAACGTGAAGTTCTCAAAAAACATACGAAATTGCAAACTCATAATTGACGATCTTGTCGTTACGTTTTAAGCTATAGAAAATCAGAAGAATTAAAGGTAGCGTCGATTACTTTTCCACTAGCTTCAACTATTATTTACTAAATCGTAACTATAGTCTGATTCGTGTCAGTCAATTAATTGCAATTGTTAAGCTCACGATAGAAACAATTCTTGTCCATGTTTGTCGTTTTCTCGGAAAACAAAAAAGATACATTTCGATTTTTCACTTACCGATTAAATCATGAAGTTGTGAAACCATGACAAGGACTATGTTTCTAGAACCGCTTATGTTTCGTTCGACGATAGATCAGAACGTAAATTGTCTTTTCACAAGAGTACGTTACTATCTGCGAAATCAAACAATTTGACATTTGTAATAAAATTTCCAACATCAGAAACGCGATACAGACCGTTTACAGTAAAAAGTCTTGATTGAATAACGAAAACATAATCGTATCTCTTCACATTTTTTTCTCCCACTACTTTTCGTTTCTTCGCTCTACAGCCCTTCCTCCTCTTTGTCCCCTTTCTTGTCATTCTCCCTTTCCTCTCCTTTTTTGCCTCTTCCCGGTCTTCAGTTATTCTTTTCCTCATTTTTCCTCTTCTTTCCGGGATAAAAAAAGGCTTTCGTTACATTAAGAGACGATCATCACTCTTTACATCTTCAGTCGTATGGAAAAAATTGTAATCGCGCCACAACGATCATCGATCATAACCGCGGACCAGAAAAAATTACGTCAGCTTAGCCCGGGCAATGCTATTCGTCAAAAACTCCTTTTCCGGATATCGTGAACCATTGGAAATGGAGTCTCATTGAATTCCACGGCATCAGCCTTGGCACGCTAGAAGCGGAGAAACTAGTGTCTGCACGAAATTCCGCTTTGACTACAATGCCCCAAGGGTTAAGTACCGCGGGCACAACGGACATCGTCGTTCCAGAACTCGGCCAGTTAACCCGGCGTTCAAAGCTTCGCTTTGCAAACGGCGAAAGCAGAAAATCTACTTCCCCCAACTTTTCCATCTCTTTACTGTCCACCCTCATTCTCCCTCCCACCCACACTCCTTTCCCCTCTTGTTCTTAAGCAAACCGAACGATTTCATTTTTGAGACAACATCGTGAAATCCCACGACCCAGCATCCCCTACTCACGCTCTACTTTTTCCTCTTTTCGATATACTTTTCTTTTCTCACAGAGTATAATCTAGGTCGAAAGCTTTCCTGACTGACGCGAATTGATTAAGAATATTGAAAAACATGAAGCGCTGTTGGAGTTGCGGCTGTATTCTTGCTGGGCGTGTTGTTACAAGATAACAGAGGAGAAATTAGTGTCGACATAAAGTTCCGTTCAGCGTAGGATACCCCAGTGGATTAAGTACCCCTCACATATATCGCACAAAAGCTGTTAACTCGGGACTCAAAACTATAGATTGCAAACTGCTAAAGCGGAAAAACTACTTGTTCCAACTTTCCGATCCTCTTTGTTCTTGCTTATTTCTTCTTGCCTTGGAATCACGCGAATGAACGCTTAACGGGAATTGAACTAAAGAATTTCCTTCCCTATGAAAGAAGAAAATTTCAAAACTCGAACGTCCGTGAACAGGTAACGAGCCGCTTTGTTCAATTCCAATGAAGAATAGGTAAAAAGAACAGGAAAAAAAAACGAGAACGACGAGAGGAACGTGAAATATCATCGAGGTAAATTATCCGCACGAAAAGCTCAACCCATAAATGGAGAGTTTGATGGACACAATACCGATTTCGACTCATTTAGCGACAAAGTACGTTTAAATTCGCGCATATCCGAGTGGAATATTGCTCACTTGTTTGATCTTTAACGAGACGGCTGAAATAGTTCGAGTTGTAATTTCGAAAATAACGTTACATTAACGTGTCGGAGATAAATGGGACTGTTGAACATTAAATACATATCATTTGAGAAGTTATTTATACGAGAATTAGACAGAGAAACGTTCTCGGTTTGTAATATTTAATTAATGATTCGATTTCTTATGTTAGTTTCAACTGGATTGTTCACCTTATTGATGAATGGTCGCGTTTACACGATTCTATAACAATCAGGAAATTATTAGCTGTTTAAACGTCATTGTTTACTAACTGTGTATACAAGTTATACATTCATTGGTAACGTACAACCATTCATTGAACAGAATACCCTCTGTGAATTGAGTTATGTTTCGCCTACATACGTTAACATTAACCATTAATCTATGATAATAATTAGTCACCATTGTTGAAATAGAACAGTAATACGAAGGTTTGAACGAAAACCGTACAACAAAAGATGAGAGAAAGAAAAATGTCGAAACTCTATTTTAAAAGAAATCAATAATTAACCGAGAAATTAGATATAGCATCTGTTTGATTCGATTAACCTTTCAAAAGAGTAATAAAATGATAAAGAATCCAGAATAAACAACTCGTCAAATTATTATTTGATTTTGTTTTCTTTCAAATAATTATCTCTTTATCCGCTGATACAAGACTATGTATATATATATAACAAAATTAATAATTGACTTACGATAATATTTTACATATGAAATTTACGGTATTATATCGATTACACGTAACAGAGAATATTATACATATATAGTCGAACAGTTCGACGCAAACACGCGAGTTATTGAAAAATGTTTTACATAGTTTGTAACATCACGCTGTAAGCTCGCGTTACCGAAACAAGAACCGCCGTTGATCTTCGAATAACTTGAAGCAATTTACGATACATTAGAAAAACATGCGTGAAACATACCATGAAAAAAATGCTGATCTATCCGTGTTGATATATTTGAAAGAGTTTCGCGATATCCGACAGTTAATATCCTCCATAGAAACTTGAGAAAGATAACAACAGAGATCGCGATATATTTTTTTCTCTCTGTTTTCATCCACTCTCTTGTAGCATCCCCTTTGGATTTACGGTTAATACGAGACGTTATTGCTGAACCTCGAAGCAGAGTAAAAGCGTTCCGACCGTCAATTCATTCCTTCAGATCATGGAGAGAACAAACTGACCAGGTAAAGGCAGAATATTCCAAGGCTAGAAACCTATAAAACGTCCTAAACTGCGGAAACGTGCAAATAAGCAAACAGTGGAAATATAGTTTGGCTCGGATAAATTGTTTTCGGGCTTAAAGACTAGCACCGTGAGAATTCCTGTTCGAATATTTCTTCACGTTAAATATCAACTGTTTGCACTCTGGCGTCAGCCATTAATTAACTTTTAGTTACGTTTGTATAGTATGTATTTATATGTTTCATATAAATGTGGTATCTTGAATGGGGTTTTAGAGGAAGGACAAGTAACGATGTTTTGGTTTAACAAGTAATATTCAATACAACGAACTGATTACAATATCGTCGTACGTCTTATTATCATACTCGGCTCTCAACTTCCCGATTCATACTCTCCGGCTCCTCCTCCGCTCACACTCTCCGGCTTCTGCACTTACTCTCTCTGACTTCTCAACTTACACTGTACGATTTCCCAACTAACTAATACCCCCTGGGCTAGCAACCCTTTGTTTTTCCTTAGCCCCACCACGCATGTGTTCCGCGAAGGCCCGTGGCCAGGGTCACGTAGGCCTTTTCTACGAAACTATTCACTCGAAGGACCGACGACACATTGATGGACTCGACGGCGTCTCGGCTCTCGCGGCATTGTTTATGGTTAACAAGACATTTTTCTTAGGCTCTTTTCCACGATACTACATAGATTTGCACAGTATATTTGATTCTTGGAAAGAACTACTGAATTTTTCGCAATTTAACTCTAATTCATAAACCTGATATTCTAGGACATATATTCTCGGATTGGAAGAATCAAAGTTCTTAAATATGTGATGTTACTTTCAGTAATTCGTAAATTATAAATTTAACTGGCGCGAATTATTTAATGTTTCGAGTCTGACGCCAGTCATTAACTTGCTAGTGAGAAACTTCTTCAATCGCGGAACTAAAGATAACAAAGTACGTCAATCTCAGTCAAGTTGATTTTAATCTTTGCCAATATAGCATAACTTATTTCTAACAGAACGTGATATATTTGAAGATATAATTGATATATTTGAAGCAAGATATTTTCTAGTATCGATTGGCATCGGCTATTTAGTTCCTAATATTAACTAACTATTTTTAACCACATCGTCTTAACAAATTTATTCCCATACTGAAAGCAATCAGCTATATTGCTGGATATGCATATATGCTAATACCCGGAAGTGCGTGTGCAAATAACTGTAGAGTTTACCACACTGAGAAAAATATTTGCATAACACTGGTAGCGGAATAGATCGAGTCAGAAACGAGTATGAGTGACAATGATGTATCGCAAATCTTATTTTCTATTCCTCCAATTTTAACTTTCTGTATAAAACGTGACTGAATGATACGCGTAAACTTCTGACGTTTGCTATTCACATCTTGCGAAATTTAATTTCTTGTTACGATATTATCTTGCTACGCTACATAACAAAAATTATCTACTTTTGGATAATTGTTAGATACTTATTTAGACTCGTACAGTTCTCGTCAATATTTCTATTCGTGATATCTCGGACGAGGACGTATGCTTCTATGGTGAAAATTCAAAAAAAGTATAAAACGATACTGCTAGGAGAAAAATTTTATAGAAGATCGTTTCAATTTCCAAAAATTCATCGTTTAAATTTCTATGTTATAATATTTCTAAATTACGAACGTTTCGTTTTGACCAGCCTGGTAGTTGTAATGTTAACATATTAATATACCGTAGGATATAATCATATTCGCGTTAACTGCAGTATAATAAATTGTTCTTGGTTGTTTTACTTCGACTTAAGATAAAATAAGAAGTTAAGAGCAAGCTTCGCCTGATTTAAACGTAAGAAAGATTCAAGGATAATTCCTGAAGCTGGCGAGAATTTAGAAGCCGCTGTTACACGTTCCGTACAATGGCGATGCAAAATACCGCCATTATACGATCGAACGAGCAAGTTGATGCCAAGGTCTGGCAAAGTCTGCTCCACGAAATCTTTCCATCGGTACTCTTTATTTCTTGCTCGTCGGTGATATAAATTTCTACGGTTACTTTGAAAATGCCCGCCAGCATACCAATGACTCCTCTTTTTTTCTGGATTATGAGCACAATTATTTCGCACGATATCACGGCCAAGGGAGAAAAGTTCGGTTATGTCAATTGTTTGGTAGGAAGTTTTGAAAACGAGCGATCTAATTTAAACGGTGAGAGGGTAGATAACTTTTGTTTCGAGTATTTATACGTACAATAAGCTTTAATCTCTTCCCGTTTAAATCGAGCCGAAGGAAAAACGAGCATTTTGCTTTTAAATGGTTAACGATGCCCGACACGGGAACGAAATGGCACAATAGAATCGGACGAAATTTAATTTCATAGCAGGATCGCGACTGATGGTTGGAAAAGGATGGGCGCACAGGTCTAAGAAGATAAAGGGCGTTTCGAGGGAAAGCGATGTTTGAATCGTGCTTAATAAAATCGCATGAATATTCAGTGATGGGAGAATTGAAGTTCCCCGCGGAATCGAAACAAAAAGGTCATACGGATTTGCCGTTACAGGTGGCGTTCCCTCTGGAAAATTGAACTTTCGAAATCCCGCGTGGATTATTCCCCTTTCCTGTTCATTTTTGTCCCCGACGTCGATTTCGAAATGGAAGTTGGTCGATTAAAACACCATAGAGCGCGAAAATCCCCTCGACGCCGTTTCTTTTTTCTCTTTGCTTTCTCTTACGCGTGCTTTCCCCATAAATACTTGAATAAAACAATACAAGGGGACCTCCGTGTATCAAAGATAGGACGATTACCAGGACAATAGTAGAAAGAGATTGTCGGTAATTTCCGTGTAATTATTTACGAGATCGTTTATCATGAAATTTTAAAAGCGCTTGGAAAGCATTTTCCATTTACCATGGCGTCTTGTGGTTCGCAGAGAATTTACCGCGGATCCAGGGCAAACAATTTTCACGATTCCGCCGCGTTTCAACGTCGTCTACCGGGGACTGCTTACCGTTTCTACTCGGCCAACGATTGACCAAGAAGCTTTTAACTTGAAACGCAATGGATCAACATCGACTCGGCGGGCCACGAACTGGCTCGAAAAAACGATTCCAAATGCTCTCTGTGTGTTAGAGTTGGTCCATGAAGGATTTCGATGCGCGGCAACGTTTCTTTGCTTGCGAAACAAACACCGGCGATTTAGAGATCCTACGCGAGACTAAACAGACGCCAGCGAGGAAACTGATTCCATCTACTCCTCTCGCCTCTTGGCTCCGTGCCCCAAATCCCCTGTTTTTCTTTATGTCACAGATCCCAAATTTTTTCCATTAATTTCTATCTTCCATCCCCGACTGCTACTACTTTAAGCTTAACGAGGCAATTTTTCATCCGATAACACGCGGATAATTCCTCTTCGAGAGTAGCCGTATTCGTCGATTAATTTAATCAAAACGTTCGGCAAGAATTCAAATACGCCTCTATTTTCTATTCATTGTGAGTTGATGGTTCGTGGAATTGGTACGTTCCGTATCGACGCGTCGCGTCGGTCGGATTCGATGGATCTTGGGCCGCTAGCCGCGGAAGTAATGGAAGCGAAGAGAGACGAATAACAATTTAATTGAACTTCCAGCCGTCTGCCAGTTTCTAAACTCACCTCTATTCGTAATTAGGCTTGCGGCCGGTTGTGGGAATCGTGGTGAAATAATTCAATCCTCCGTGTCTGCGTGTGGCCTAAGGGTTTCAGTATACCTGCCACCTGCTGTAACGAAATTCCCAACGTATTGGTAACTGCGTATTAAGTAGCTGACTACGATGCAACGATAGCCTGGCTAGTCCGTGATAAGATCATGAATTATCCTAACCAAGATCGAACGTATCCTATTCCTAATTGAATCACCTTGACGCGTTCTTCGATAGTTACCATCGAACCGGTTACATATTCGACGTTTCTGTTTTAACGTAATAACGTGATTAGCATTTCGCGAAGGATGACGTACGAAGTTCGGTACCGAGGAGGATTCGCGCAATGTATTCGAGAATGTACAAGTTCCGGTCATTACGAAACAACGTGAAAAGCTATTATTTTCGAAGCACTTCGTCCAGAGGCTCGCTAGATTAGTTATTGTTATGCTTGTTTCTATTCATAGGCGAACTTTCGAATACGAGCGAGTGTAACCGAAGGGACGAACAATCTACGGGAAATATCGCGTTCAACGCGAACGAATGTAACGAATCAACAAAGGGAAAATAATCAAGAAGTACGGTCGACGTTATAAAACGGTTGTACCAACACGTAAGCTCGGCGTGGCCGCGTAGACAAAGCATTTTGACAAATTTATATGCTAATCTCGTGCGGTTGACGAGTCCGAGATTAACTTCGTACCCCAGTTAGCAGTTGCCCACCACCAGGAGCACTCTATTTTCTCCAGTTGCGCAACAAAGTCCAGTTGTCACTTCATTTACGCTGTCCAAAATTCACGTCAACATTATATTCCACGAGGTCAAAAGTTCCATTGCGTATTGAACAAATTAGATTCGAAGTCCATATCCCGAGCAGGCTGCACGTGTCGAACTGCGTGTCAAAGAAATTTTTTCACCAAAAGTTTCGCAACGTTTCTCTTACTCGACCGATTCGGTGCATACGACAGCTCTACGAAATCTCTTCAAATAAACTCTGTCGCGCGTCACAGCGTTCTAGTTGCTCGATCACGATAACTTGAAATTAATCAACTATATATACGTCGTCGAATTATAGGAATATGAAAAACGATACTAATCGATATTAAAAACAAAATATCGAGGGGAAAAGTTATTGGCGTATAGACAGAATCGCGTAACAGAATCTAGTTTCGTTTATTTTCGAATGGAACGGAAGTAAACAGGGAAAAAATTTTTCGATCACTCTCGGTGTCGGAGCTGAAACCGCGATTGCGGATTCGGTGGTCGTCTAGTCTCTGCCAACTCGCAACAGTTCCTGGGTGTCGAAAATTAAGGT
The DNA here is from genome assembly GCF_910591885.1 of Bombus terrestris. NCBI lineage: Eukaryota > Metazoa > Arthropoda > Insecta > Hymenoptera > Apidae > Bombus > Bombus terrestris. Next base: position 14,875,272 of record NC_063270.1, on the reverse strand, counting down.
CGACGAGGACGATGTCGTGGCCTGGCTTGGTAAACCATCGATGCGCTAGTGGAAACGGGCGTGTCGGAACTTTTATTGTTATCCGAAAATACCTTGGTTCGCCCACCAATGAAATAGATTCGAAACGGTGCGGATCTCCGTAGAATGATATTCTTGTTGAAACAGTAAATCACTTTTACTTGTCTCAATTCGCCATCCCTTTATCTCCGTGCTTCGTTTGTTTTCCTAGGGAAACGAAAATTACCTCTTCTTTTTTTTTTTTTTTTTAGTATTCGCCACTTTTATTCGAAACATCTACGATTCTGCATCGTTACCGTCGATAAGCGTTACTTTATTCAATCGAGCGATATTTTATTTGAAAGCCTAAACCGCAAATACGACGACACCGTATCTCCATATCGAATTACGTTTTAACTCGTTCGAAAATAATAACGGTTTGCTAGTAAATAAAATATTGACTGAGTATACAGACATTGCGATATTTTCAAATTTCATTCTTTTTTTTTTTGCCTTTCCTGTTTCCCTTTTTTTTTTTTTTTGGTTGGTATATTCGACACTGGACCGTTAACAATTCACAAACAAACGCACTAAAATATTAACTTTCACAGCTAAATACTTGACGCTTTGCTTGTAGAATGCTAATTTCGAAAAAGCTCGGGGGGGGGGAGGGGACGAAACACGAATTTCCGTCCGCAAAGTGCTGCGCATCCAATTTATGCTTCGCATTCTCTCGTTTATTCGTTTCCATTTTATTCAATCGAATATTCCATCCATTGCACGGAGTATAATTAATAAATGCAATGGAACGAACAAGGTTTCTCGCGACACCGAGAAATACTTATTCATAAGGGAAAGTTTGAACGGGGCTTAAGCCGTGTCCGATATAACAGCGTTTGTACAAGTTCAAGCTGGTATTAAGAGCTTTAATACATCGATAAAGAGAAGTCCTCGATGTAGCCAAGCTCGTTCCCTCGATTGTCGGCTAACAATTGAGAGGTTTAGTGGAAAAAGGGAACGTGTCACATCTGTATCAATGTTTTTTATCCTTTTTATCATCAATTAGTTTCTGTTAGCTTCCATTTAACCATTTTTCATGTATCGATATAACATCTCATGTACGTTTTTATATTACCATGATTTATACAGGATCGTATGAAAATTTCACGCCAAAGAAAGCAAACAAATAGAATATAGATAGAAGGCCAATATACTTGGTCTTCTCGAAAGCTCCTAAGAAGATACTTATTATTTTAAAGATGGGAATAATACCACTCGCTTATTCCACTCGAATGCAGTAAGAAAAAGAAGAAAACGTTTTTCTAACGAGGACAAATGAAACGGGAAGAGAAGAAAATATTTATAGTAAAATAATACAAATACGCAAGAGTAACTAAAAATTTGTTGTACTTCGACTGTCTTTCCACATATTACCAAACTTTTGGTAATAACCAATTATATGAGAATAGTTGGCATTTATTTAACGTTTAAAGCGATTCCAATGCGATACATTTTCTGGAAAAGCTTTCACGTAAGAATTGTTCTCCCTTCTAAATTTATGGCATTTGTGGCATGTGACTCTTTCCTATCGACCCGCTCAATTTCTTATACACTTTCAATTTGAAATCGCGAAAAATGTCGAACATCTCGTAACAAAAGTTTCCATCGTTGCTGCGGCGCGGCAGGGTTTTAATTTCAAATTTCCACCCTTAGCGGTCCGGCGTCCGTATATAAATGATGCAATTGCCTTCGGTGCAGACGGGTGAAAATAAATTACGCTCCCCCGGCAGATTCCAACGCGTACAGGTCGGCCGGTGCAAATTTATTTGCGCGAAGAAGCACGAAAGAGTGAGCGGGCCAAACCTTCCCTCGTTTCGAAGGGCCCGGCAATAAAGGGATCACTCGGGTCAGGTTAAGGCGATTTATTGTCTAGGTAAGTTTGCCATATTCGATAAAAAGCCACCGCGTATTTGCCGCGCTACACGATATAAAGAGGGGGCGGTAGGATAGGGACAGATAAAGTCAATAATTCCTCGCGTTTGACGCGCGGCTTATTGCTCTTCGCTCGGAGAAGAATCGCGAGAAGGCCAAGAACCGACCATTTGTCAACGATATTTTACGGTTGGATACTGGCATTTTGAGTCTTCGTGGTTCGTGCTTTCTTCGAGCGGATACCATTTTGGTTGAGGTTTGTTTAATTTGAGTCCTAAGGGAGATTTCTCTGTGATTTATAGAGACACCATTCCGTGAAACTCCAAATATAGAAATAAAGTTACATCGTCGTTCGATTACTTCGATGTTTCTCTACAGTTCTATTTTAAGGTACACGCAAAGAGAACGAATTGCAGTGTAAGAAATGACACATGCTTTCCTGCGTAACACCATAGAGCCGTGAATCGTGTCGCGTGACACTTCGGCGAATTCTATTTTGTACGAAATTTCTATAGTCAACATCGATACACGCTGTTACCTTTCGTTACACTCTCCTTTCTTTCCTTTTTTTTTTCTTTTTTCTTTCTACCGAATTCACATCGTGCAGGAAGAATTTATCGCACGGTGAGAATTTTAACAAGTTCTCTTCTATCGAGCAATAAATCTGCGATAACCATCGATCAAAGCAAGTCAATCAACCAGTAGCTCAGCACCGAGGTCGTATAAAAACAAACAGAGGTAGAAGATTTATCGTGGATCTATCTGGATCGCGTAGATCGTAGTCAACATAAGTTAAGATATATCGTTGTATCGCACTGAATTTCTATCTATAACTTGTTAACGTTGGTCGCACGTTAATTTTTATCGACATGAAGTAGGTAATAACAATGGCCGAAAAAATAGTATCGTAAGAAATAAATTTCTGAAAAATCTTTTTACATCCTTTCTAAACAATAGTCACTCACAAAAAAAAAGGGAAAAAGATACAACGTTAAATAATCTCGCCATCTAACGTCACGCAATCGTTAAAAAATATATCCTGCTAAAAAAATCATATTCTACTTTATTCACTGCAGACCCGCTGACGAGACACGTGAACGAATACCAACAGCCGGGAACAACCAAGTCCGATCAATACGCCAGAATTTACTCTCTGTCGGTGGTGCGTTATAAGGGTAATTTCATGGAAAACGCTTCGTCTGACCACTGTCGGAATTCTCTGTACGTTTGAATCAAATCTATTTCTCGATACAGGAGAATTTGGCAAACATTGCCAACAGCGACGAGGCAATTGCAAAATTGTAACATCAACTCAATGAAACTTGTAATTACATATGTTGCAATAATAAATAACAGCCGTTCCTTGTACCGACGTTAGTCATACGTTTCTCTGACACGCACATAAAATATACTCCGAGGACACGAAACGAGACATCTAAAAGTATAGAAACGAGTCATACCCGAAATAATATCTACTAGTTTAAATATCTGTTTAGGGTGGTTTCGTTATCTTTTTAAAATCGTTTGACGAATCTCTCTATTATTGAACTTGCTCGTAATTCGTTCAAACGACGTGCAAGACACCGTCGTTGCGAGAAGCGACAGCAACACGGTGTGTTTTGCGTGCAACGCGGAGGAACGGCGACGCGTAGCGTGAGGAGAGGCAACGCGGGCTCGGCTCGAGGCTGAAAATAGCCGGAGAGCGCCGCTAGCTCGTTCGCTCGCTTCACTCCGCTCGGCATCGTGCTCCGGCAGAATCGCTCGAGCCTCGATACGAATTTCGTCGGTGGGGCCCGACCAAAAAAACGAACGATCCAGCCATCCTGAATCGTTCGACCGAATTAACCCCTGGTTCGATCCAGGTCGATCCGCAAATCGATTTCAGACAATAGTGAGTGTTACCGTTTTTTTGGTGTATAGTGTAAAAGGAAGTTTCTTTACGGTTTTTCCTTTCGTTTCTCGAGGTGAAACTTCGAGGGCAGTTTTGGTTTCTGATCGATTCGTCTGTTTCGCTATACTGTGAAGTGGCTGAAAAAAAGGCGTGCAGTTTGAAAGTAATGCGGCGTGAATTACCGGTTGCATTGCGGATACTCGACAGACCGATCGACCTCGATGCATTTGCATTTTACTGTACGCATCGAGAAGCGTATGCGTGGCTGCGTACGAGTGGGCGCGATACGCGCCACAGGCAGCTTTCTCGAAAGTTTCTGCCTGTTTTAATTACAGATACGTAGAGGCAGCTTTTCTCTTACCTTTTTCTTTCGCGACGATGTTTCCTACAACGGTGGATGAAACGCTCGATTCTTCGATCGAAGAGATCGATCGCGCACAGAGATAGGTATATTCCTTTTAGATGCACGCGACGATGCTGATCTTCCACGTAGTTCGTGTATATTCTGGCAGCGAATTTCCAAAATTGCGAAACACTCGCACGAATTCGTTCACACGGTCCCATCTCGGTAACAAGGTATATTTTCTCACTGCTGCTCCGTAAGAATTGTTCAAAGAAATATTTAGCACTAGGACAATATTAATTTCTGCTGATTCGTTGCCAATTCGTGGCAACGCGTCGCTGATTTATCGGCGGTCGTTCGTACGCACTCTCGGCGATTCCTCTCGGGATCGCGTCTCGCGACTCGCTCATACATCGTCGCGATATCCTTAACCTTCGATTAACATGTTGCCATTTCTAATTCGAGTAGAGGCACGGCCAAGCTCACACGGATCCCTCGCTCGTTTCACCGTGTGGTAAATGCATCTATTTCTGCCGGTTGCTGGAAATAGACGCGAGAATGAAACAGGTCCGAATCGTAGCGTGTGTCTGTTCGCGTCAACGTCGTCTACCATCGCGTTTGTTATCGTCGATGATATCGTTTAATTAACTGAGTAATTAAATTCGATTTGTTCGATTGATATTCGGGAACGAATATCGGTCGAGGATGAAGAACTGCTTCAAACTTGATCGAAGAGTTCGCACGAAATTGGATTTATTCCGATTCGTGAGCAAATTGGATTTCCACGGATTATTCGTAACCATTTTATGTTTGGTCTTACGTGTCGCGTGTATATATTGGTTTATAAATTCGACGCGGTTATTAGAATGAAAGAGTGCAATGGCAAAGGAATTTGTTCCAAGTGAGACGTCAGATCGTTATACCTTAAATTGTACCGGAAGTAATACGGTGAGAAGGGAGGGGGTGGAGCAGTTGCTCTAAACTATTTTTACTTAAATCCGTCACCCGTTGGATTTATATCTAAATATACGGACTTTGTTGCTGGAAGCTTTCTCCGTTTAATTGACGCACGTTTACGCATCGCCACTATAATTACGTAAATAGTAAAACCGATAATACCGTTAACAACAATGATAGCAACGCTACCGTAATTAACGCCGCAATTAGCAGTGATCGTGTATAGAAATGATACGCGGCGATTAATAACGCGTGAATGATTCATTGGAAAAATAATAGACCAAGCGATCTGCAATGCATTACGATATTTGCTAAATAATAATAATAAATAATAATGTGTGTTACGCCACGAGGCTTACCACAGGCTGTATTTTCTAACCGTCGCTCGCGGCCCTACAATGTCGCAGTCAGATCGTCTTATCTGACCGCCGAATCATATACAATGTATCGACGAGCGCATAGTTGTCGCCAAGCAGCGAGCTCTCGAAACGTCGAATTTTGTCCGTTACGTTTTCCACGCAAAAACAAACATACGTGATCATAGGCGCGAACGGTGGCGTGACCTAAGTACAGTGGGGGTCGTCTCAAAGATGAGACAAAGAAATCATCTAAAGTCGAACAGTTCCTTGTGACGCGTCGAACGTTACACATTGAATCGAATCTAACGCATGACGTCTATCTCAAGCTGCGAAGTGCGACAGGTCTCGTTATAAGCAAACCTTGACTGTTATAATTTTCGTTTTTAATTGTTGATCGTTGACTGAACTTGTTGTTTCGTTATTTTTATTAAACTTTTATCAACCAATCCAGTGTAGTTGTTCGTATGCACTCAAACCTAACCACCTCTATTCTCGTAATGGAAATAGGGGATCAATCAGTTCGTGGCGTCGGTTGTTTAATCGTAACGAGAATTTACGACTCTCGTTGACGCGTTATCTCGCGATCGCGTCTCTCCGCGAACGGTTGAAACAATGTGTGTATCTAATCTCAAAATGCACCAGGCAGAAATACTCTAGGGCACGACGATTACTCGTCTACTTTCCCAATTCAATTAAACGCGGTAAGATCCAGGCAGCCTCCCACTCTTGTTCAGCCAACTTCTACCTTCTGCGCTTTCTTTTCGACTTGGATCGTTTAAATTGGTGCGTAAGACGCAATGCAATTTCCCCTGTTTCTGGCTTCTTTTCGAGTAATAGGGTAACTTAATTAATATTTCCGATGAAATACGAAGGATCCTACAGCTTAAACACGATTCGTGCATTCGCTGTATAAATTATAAACCCAGTCAAATCTTCCGATAAATTGCTAATGAATTTCAAAAATATTTCGCGATCTTTCCCATCCCAAGGGCGTCTGAAACATTCCATGTCTCTAAACTTCTAAGATTCCGGAGCTCGATAAATTCGTGAAATATATCGAGTCGATCAAGATTGCCGGAGATACAGGGAATTCCCAAACTACTAGCCCATTTTAACCCACTTAAATCACCGAAATGAGCAGACCGTCCTGACATAAAGAAAAACAGCAACAAGGGATGGTGTATACGGGGTATCATTTTCATTACGACGGAATTTCGAGCATGCGGAATTTGATTGAAGGAAACGGGCGCTTGCGCAGGGGTTGCTGAGGTTCACGCGAGCCACTCTCCGGCCAGTAGTGGCTGATCATTGGTACGCTATCGGAGGTTAGGACGTCGTCGACACCGTGCTGGTGGTGTTGGTGTTCATCGTCGGCCAGCGCGTAAACGTTCCGCACCGGCAGCCGTGTGTGTGCCACCGGAAAGGCGAACCATGTCGAATTGTGATCGCGTGTGACCGTTCATCCGCAACCTATTGACTACGAGGCTGGAGACGGTGGACGTGCGTCGCGGAGAACCAGGCCAGACCACGACCGAGAAAAATAACGCGAGGGAGAGGTGAACTGAGCTCGGCGTCAGGCTACGTGAAAACGTACCGACGGGATGGCTGACAGCGAGGGTGGCTCCGAGCAGGATGACGTATCCTTCCTCCGTACGGTGAGTCAAATGTTTATCCGTTACTACATTAAAAATTGATAACGCAATAGGAAAATTTTTCTAGCGATTTATCTTACGATTCCAAAAAGGAATTTAACAGTTGAGCGTGACATGGACCTTTATTATCGAATGAACGTTTTTTTTTCTTTTTTTTTTCTTTTTTGTTATATTATAGTTTGATACCATGCAAACGCTGATCCAACGAGAGAAACGTTCGATGGACATTAAACGAATTACGCGATATTTTCACGTAAAAGTCGCGCGCAGAAAAGTCTTCGACTAGCTCGGATCATCACGTGGGAGCGGTCGAAAAGCGCGCGATGTTATTGAAGGATTGGACTCGGCGAAGAAAGAACGCGACATCGTAGAAGGTCGGATATGGTTCAGGCTCGAACGCAATTAGATGGCAAGCGAGTAGGTGACGTCGGGTAAATCCGCTTAAAAGGCGTTTAAAGTTAGCATTCGCGGTGTGAGCGGTGTTTACGGTGCTGTTGTCTTGCATAAAATCGCGATTTTCCGTCGCAAAGGACGAGCACGGGGGAGGGGGAGGAATTCAATGAATCGTGGAAGCACTTAAAGTTCTCATGTCAAACGACCTTGACCTCGTTCAACCCGCAAGGATCAGGCAGTAACATAGTGACCGAGAGGGTAGCTACAGCCTTGAGCTTCCGTAAGCTGCACGCGCTCGATGCTCGACTCTTTAATACCCGCCTTTAGTAAAAATATATCTCTCTGATGCACGCGGTCCTCTTATCGGGGAATATCGCCAACCAACAACACCGACACGCGTGTCCATCGATTTTTTTTTCTTCCTCCGTGTTTCTCCCTTCCTCTGTTATTTGCCTTTTCCATTTTCTGCAACATGCTGTCGTTGCGCAACGTTCTGGCCTTTTCTACGTATAAAAAAGCTTGTAAATTCGTTCCATAAAGTACAAAGTATGTTTCAGTGCGAATCTATATACGCTGAATCTCGTTTTTCGAACGCGAATTCCATGATTCGAATTTCGATACGATTCCTCGATTTTACGATAATACGACTTCTACAGGTTGCACGCGTTTCGCGTTTCAAACGGCCGATTCTTGCTTTGGAATACGCGTTACTTTGTTACGTGAGAGCATTCAAGTTTTCTTCCGGATATTCTCTTATCCTATCATCAGAATGGTATCACGGATACGATGTAAACCAGACACTTCGTGCATCGTATCGCAAGCTATCTCCTCCGCCTCGAGGAGCATCGTCGCCTCACCCTTTCTGCGAGCTTGTAGTACTTTCGCTTTGAACTTTCCGACATGGAACACCACTTTTTACCAGCCTCGCGAGCCACTGTCGTCACGCGTTTCCCAGGCGTTTTGAAGTACATTTCCAAATAGAAAATGATGAAAGGATTAGACGATAGAATCAGCTTTCTACGAGGCTTGCAGACGCATTTGGACTTCCTCCTTCTTCTTCGGGAACGCCTGTGACATCCTCTTCTACTTCCCCTTTCGACGACTGGCTTATCCACGGCTGGATTCGGTTCTTGATGAACAGTCTGTTGCGTTACATTTCTATCAAGAGAACGAACAACGTTGAAATTGCTGCCTTTAAACCTTTAGGAATTCAAGTATCAGCGGTTTTCGATCAGTGATATATACCATGAAGCCTTTATTATCCAAAGATAGTTCTACATGCAAGATATATCGATCTTATTGCTACTGAGTTGTGGTGAACTGAGATATATTTATTTATGAAAAGCATGAAAATCCTCGGTCTACGTCGAAGCTCCTATCGATCACCATTGGTACATGACACATTTTTGTAGCTTTAAAGAACTATTCGTGAGTTTGTTACAAGTAATATTCGCACGAAAATCATAAAGTGATCATAAAGCGATCGTGAAATGTTTGCGAATATCTTGCAGGCATTGTTCGCGAACTATCTTCCATGTCGCGAATACCGTTTACCAGTGAGAACGCCTACCCCGTTGCGAACCTAAAATGTTTTTCCTCAAAAACAAGACCAAATAACATCTAATTCGTAAAATAGCGTTGAGAATTGCTTTTAATTCGAAATATCGTTAGGAGGATCGTTCACGGAAACTACTCGTGACCCAGAAGTTGCACGGGGGAATCTTTGAAGAATCGCGCATCCGTAAAAGTGGTCGTCCAAGTTCCAAGGTCTCCAAGGAAATTACTATGCCACGAAGAAATATCTTAAACCAGAGGTCTTTTGAAACATGGTCCGCTATAACCGACGCTAATTACTTTTCTTTGTCGTATTTCCTTCGATATTTCCAAGGTACGAGATGCGTTTGATTAAACGAATCGAAGGAAATTACGTGCTAATGAAATTACACGATATCGCATATCCCCATCCAAAGTGTTAAGCGACTGTAAGTGGCGTTCGTGACTGGGAAGCATAACCGAATATATTTGTTCGAAGAGAAACAATGTTATCGATCGCCACCGAATTTCACGTTTTTCGCCGATAAAATATACTGCATTTTAGTAAATATGTATCGGCTGAATAAAAAAAAAAAAAAAAAAAAAAAAAAGAAGAAAGAAAGAAAATGTTTAGGGGCATGCAACGTTATATGGTTGTCATATGTTTTTGGCTGGTGTGCGACGTATCACAAATCGATTATCTCAACCGAGAAAATACATTTTTAATATTTCTTTGATCCTTTGAAGTTGAGTTCAACTATATGGGATTGCCGATTCGTTGATTAGGAAATCGTGCGAGAAACAAGTTTATCGTTGGATTCACGACGAAATTTAATCGAGACCGATCTAGTTATAGGAAAGCCAACCTCGTTTTAGAGGAACGATCGTGTCGATTCACAGATAAATGATTTTAAACACGATTCTAGCCTAGTTTATAGGATCGAACGTGTCTCACCTGTCGTCATTAGGATTTTCATAATCGAATGGTCGATCCATGTTCTATTGATGTGCCGTTATTATTAAGCTTTACTTGAAAATTTGATTATGTGTGGCCGAAATCTGAAATGTCCAAACGGTTGAAAACATTTGAAGCTTTCATCGGCTAGATTCGCTTATGTAGGAACAGAAGAATCGATAGTGTTATACGTGAATCGAGCATTAATACGATGGAGCTGATTATAGCCGAACGTTTCGTTTATCATCGACACGCAAATCAATAATTTCTATCTTTGTTATTAATCCCAGTAAAACCATCGTCTCGTCGTTTCACGTCCCCTTTACTTTATCGAGCGCCGATTAATGCGATTAAACGAAATTTATAACGACGCATTCGTTCATCCTGTTTAACGAAGACAAATATACATAATCTTTTCGAAATTATCGCTAGCCTTGCTTGGCACGAGAACGAGTCCGACGTAAATCAATTTTACCCCGCTTCGAGAAAGGACGGAAATAGGAGCGTAATTTCATTCTCCAGTGTTTTCTCTCTTTTCTTTCTCTTCCTTGCACCGTTTTCAATTTCAAAAACTCGTATAAATCGTTTAACGTAATTTCGCGAAAATATATCGGACGTACATAGAACCGCATGGATGTTATCTTTGACGGTATCCGTCCAATGAAAACGTTCGAGAACGTTGAGATGTCTCGAGAAATATAAAGATGGCTAAAAAAAAAAGTCGTGACATCGCTCACGATCCGCTGGTTCGTATGTAATGATCATTAATTAAGCTAATGGCATCGTAGAGCGCCCCTCAAAATTATCGTGCACACTTTTACGATTCGCTTACATTCACTCGTCGCTAGCGGCACGAGTGGCAACAAATAGACGATGCTGGCTAATTAAAATTAATACTAAATTGGACCGTTTAAATATGCCGTGCGTCTAGCGGACGAGCTACTTCTAGACTGTCAACTCTCTTCTTTAAGAGCGTCGTGACAGTTAATTTTAGCAATCGACGTTGCATTGTTCCGTATGATCAATACAGCTTGTGTAGGTATCTCTTCATTAAAGATTCCACGTCGAAAAGCGACCGTCCGAGTTAATAACGTGCTTCGTTTCAACGAGTACTTGCGTACGAGAACGCAAAGAACGTATCATTAACGATTCGTAACAATTGCTCGTCGATTTCGTACACAACCACGGGCCAAGTAGCCGATACGAGTGGTTTGGAAAGTGCTGAAAGCACCTCGCTGTACAATGAAGATATCGATCGGCAATTAACGACGTAATCGTTCCAATCGAAACGTTTATTCCTTTTAAACTGTGAAATTATACCTATACGATTGAAGAATGATTCTTAGTACGATGTCATGAATGGATTTGACGTATAAAGATAAATTAGTAACCTTAAACTTCACCACATCAATTTCGATGAAGGTTGCTAGATGCAAAGTGAATTTGTCGATTCATAACCGAAAGTCGAGTGATTTACATCTATTAGACGTTAGAATAAAATCGCGCCGAATTGTTGAACACTAAAATATAAACCTACCCTTGACCCGTGCTTGCAACACGTTGCAGGTTCGATCGCGGTTGCTGTCGCGGGCAGCGGAAATAATTGGTTTATTTGATTCATTATCCGTGTTCGATTGCTTCATTCTCCATAATTGAATGGAACACCGAGAAAAGTCGTGATTATACATAGATCGTAAGCGACCAAAATTCCTATATTGTTGTCCCCGTAATTTATTGATTCTACCGGAAATTATTCAACGAACAATTGAAATAGAAATTTAGGTAGAGAACATCGTCGATATTCTCGTGAAATAAATTTGCAAACATATATTTGTCTGTGAATTATTCGTGCAGCAATATTCCGCGCTCGAATGAAATACCACGAGAAATTACGATTGCAACTTGTAATCAGCCATCGATGATCCTTAGATTTTATCAGAAATTGCTCGACTGTTCTAACGAACAGCTAAAATAATTAAAATGGGATACGCCATCAACGTTGTCGTTGGACAAATTTGCAAAGGTGTTGGCAGGCCTGAATAGCAAATATACTGGACGGCCAGATGAGACTTGCGTGCCTTTCCGTATAACCCGGTAACACGTTATGTTAATTCACCCTCGAACACGTTTTTCTCATAATACGCCATGACGGCGTTCGTGTTGTACGCGTTGCGTTTGGATATGCGTGCTCTTTTTATCTGCGTGAAAAATATGTAAAGTAACGAAGCGGAACTGTCGTTACTCTTGACGTCGCGCGTACGAATTCTATATTGAGGAACAACACGGAATTTTTGCGAGCGATACGACGAGGCATGACGGGTCGTTGTTGACGATAGAAATAATTGTGTTACCATATTGCACCATTGGTCGTCGATCGCAGTGATAAAGAGCGATTGTTTAATTGCATTATCGAGCGTAAAAATTGTTTAATTGCATTATCGAGCATATTCCACGGGCCGTCGAATATGCTCCAAGACGCTAATTTGAAACGCACGGGCGAATTAGAATCGATCATTCACATCCGTTCGAAACTCTAAATCCGTCCGCGGTCATAATCTGCCGCTTTAAAAATACTTTCGCTATATTTACTTCAAAATTATCAAAGCATTCGATATGACCAGTTCGTGTACCTTTCGGTAGAAATTTTCCACATTTGCAACGATAAATTTTGAATATTTGAATGATTTGTCGTAAAATATATGGATAAAAGTTTGCATTATATTTTTTCATATATTTCTGTTTTCAAGTTCCTTAGTAGAAATTTTATATTTTAATCGTCGATAATTTCAATACTGTTGTTAAAGAATGCAATTCTAAGCGCACCGCCGTGTCGCGTCACTGTTTTATTTCAAATATATAGTACATATTGTTTAGTTAAGTTCGAACTACTTCGAAAATTCTTGTCTGCATATTTTCGCCGAATTGCGTTGTACATTGGCGGAATTGCATGATAAAACTCATTCGCGTGAGATATGACTCAGTCGAAGCCACTGTCTTATACCGAAGAATACTACCACTCCTGACTCTTAAGTAACGCTTAAGCAAAGCTTGCGTAGTAAAAACAGTGAAATCGTTTCCCTGACAATCCGCTTTGAAAGTCTTGAGAAGCGTTTCCCAGTATGCTTGTATAAAACCAGCGTCGAGCATTCCTGAGACGGTCCAAATTGGTTCTGGCACTGTGCGTAACATCTGCCGTTTGGCTCACATCATATTTTAGCGTTTCGCAAAGGTCGTCGTTGGTTCTCGTATTTCTAATGCATCAATGAATCATTTTTTAAACACAACACCTCTTCCTCTCACTACGTTGCCATTTTTTATATGTTTATTAAATAAATAAACATTTCGAAGACTGCGTTATTTCAAAAGAATTACCAAAGTTTCTATTATATAACGGTTATGCAATGCTACGAGAATTAAAGACAGATCGGCGTTTGTTAGTACTATATATTAGTTATTTCGAAAACCGAGAATTTCGAAAATTACATTATTGCAACGAAATACCATCGAAATGTATATAACATCGTTGTATATAGTATGTACACGATGCTATGGAAATCAAAAACAGATCAGCGTTTGCTAGTATTGTTTCGCGTCTCGGATAATTATATGAAAAATGATGAAAGAAAAATTGAATTCAACGATGAATCGAAATTGTAGGAGGACATGGTATGTCTGTCCTGTACCGCAACTGGTGAAAGGGTTTGCCTCGCAGCTGAGGGATTTGGTAATCGACACTGTTTCCTCGAGAATATCGCAGACAAGGTAGAATTTTTAATTAATTCGATTGTTGTATTTCGTTACGAATGTTGACAAAGTTGAGCCAAATAAACGTAGAAATTTAATACTGACCATTTTATTTACAATTGCAGAACATACCACCTGACCTGTCGCAATGCGTATTCGTAATAGAACAAGCTCTGTCGGTGAGAGCTCTGCAGGAATTGGTAACCGCCGCCGGTTCCGAGACGGTAACGTACCACTTCTTTATCACCTTTCATCGTACGATGATCCTCGTGTGTCACTGACACGATCATTCGAACGTTACGTTGTCGAAGCAACTGTTTCTTTTCTAATTTTCGTACAATCCTCCACACCGTGATATTTTTTCGTTTTCCTGTGCAGGCGTTCTTGTCATATATTTTGTTCGATAACTGTGACAACAAATAGTTGCACTATGTTTAATCCGTACGATAAACAGGACTCTCCTCTGCATCGTGCGTAAATCGATTGGTCGACGTGAATGACCTCTGTACTTAAATCACCTGCATAGGAGTGGGCCATAAAATCCATTTGATCTCATGTATCGTATACAGAAGAGATTAATCAATATCATTTATCCATATTTTTGTAAAATTGTACCAACTAAACTGAACGATGCACTTAGAAAGTAGATACCTGCGATTTTGCGAACCTATCCACCTTGTTTTTGATATACTGCGAATTGAATTGCGTTTGAATCGCTGTTATTTCCGTACCATTTTTATTCCTCGATAAGACACAACGAAATAAATTTCTGAATGCATCCGCACGTTTCCTTATCCAATAAGTGTGGCATGCGTCCATGTAGCCGTGTAACACGTCTCAAATTGTCTTTCATTTGTCCGTATTTGTTTTTATGTCCCATGTTTATGTCCAATTTTTGTTACGTCGATGCGTTGCACCTCACCGCAAAACGAGAATTTCATGCAAAACATTTTTACCTATCGACCGACATTGTAAGCGTGTTGACCGAATTTTTCTTTCTACTATTCTTTCTCTATCTATTCACGATTGACAAAGCGAAAGGATGAGATTTACAACATCTGTGTTTCTGTTTGCAGCAGCAAGAAAATTTAGTAAGTATACCTTCCGTATCGCTCTAAGACACCGTTTACGTTTACGTTTACGTTTACGTTCATGCTTGTGAGTAACGTCGTTTGCCTGCACCGATCTTTTCATTCTTTCTCTTTTCTCTTCCATTTTGGTTATTCTTTTCTTTCCTCCTCGTTGAAATTTCTTTCTTCAATTATGCATCTTTCTATCTTATGTTTAAATACTGACACAGTTACGTTGTATGCTGATCGCGCGAATTTCTATGACTGCGTATTTTTCTCTTTTACGTTCAATTAACATACAATCAATTTACGCATTTATTTTTTCGATCGTACGAGCATGAATACATGCCTGCCATTGACATTCATTCGTTAACAATCATTATTTATGGCCTTCTCTTATCGGTATGCTTGTGTACTTATTTTATGTTTCTTTTTTTTCTCTCTCTCTCTCTCTCTCTCTTTAATCCGTTTTCGATCTACGTGTATCTCAGGCCTCCTATATGTTTCATCTAATTGCTAGAACATCGTTCCGTAATTTTAGGGAAAGGGCACTGGATCTGGACACAGAACGTTATTGTATGGCAACGCTATTTTACTGAGGCATCAAAACAGCGACATGGTAAACAATTGCATCTTTTTTCGCACGTAATTGATAAACGCATCATCGTTTGATCGTCATTTTCACAAGAACTGACTGTTTCGTTTACAGTATTTGGCGTGTTTATCGACCAGCTCGTCCAACGACAAGTTGGCTTTCGACGTAGGTCTGCAACAGCATTCTCAAGGTTAGCCGAAGGAACGCGATCGAATTAATATCAACTAATATCAATTCCTGTCGTGTTTACGTGTACGTAATACGATTGATGATTTAGGTGAGGCGTGTTGGTGGACTGTGCATCCAGCATCGAAGCAGAGGTCAGAGGGTGAGAAGGTTCGAGTCGGTGATGACCTTATTCTGGTATCTGTGGCCACCGAGAGATACTTGGTAAGCAACACAAACAGAAAACAATAATATTTTCCAGTAATATTCCCAATAGCTCCATTCACAATGATATTTATTAAGCATCGCATTGAAATAAACAAATATTTTGTTGTCTCATCGTCAGTTCATTAAAATACGCACTACCTTGAAAATTAATCTCGTCCACATTTATCTAGCACACAACAAAAGAAAACGACTTATCAGTGGTTAACGCCTCGTTCCACGTAACTCACTGGTCGGTACAACCTTACGGCACTGGAATCAGCCGGATGAAATACGTTGGTTACGTATTTGGCGGCGACGTTCTACGATTTTTTCACGGTGGCGACGAATGCCTCACTATACCGTCAACATGGGGCACAACACCGAGTCAAAAGTAAGTGTTAAAAATTCAACCCCTTCCTCTATCCCTTTAGACTAAAAAAACCGTATGCACCAAAATAACTATTTTTATGCAAGTTCATATTTTTGTAAACAGAACTAAACAAAAGATGTAGCTTGAACGGAAATTTGTTTCATCCACTGAGCATCATAACGAATACTATATTTCGAACGTTTTATATATTTTTGCATATAGTATGCATTCTAATTTGCATCTTTAAATATCTCACAATGTACAATCCGATTGCGCTTCACACTATCATATTGTCGCATTCATTGTTGGAAGGAAAATTCTTCTCGAGAAAATTAATTACAACTTGTTATTTATTTATTTTCGAAATCGTCGCGTTGATTCCACTAGAGATAATCGTTTCTATGGATAATTCGATTAGCGCAGCTAAAGCTACATATGGCTTCTAGTAGTTAATATATTGCTTACAGTATAGTGGTCTACGAGGGAGGCAGCGTAATGAGTCAAGCTCGATCTCTATGGAGACTGGAGCTGGCAAGAACTAAATGGGCCGGTGGTTTTATCAACTGGCTGCATCCGATGAGGATCAGACACTTGACAACTGGACGTTACCTTGGTGTTAAAGAAAACAACGAACTGTACCTGGTCGATAGGTAGATATCTATTAATAGGTATTAATAGGAAAGTTCAAAGGTCAAGTCGAACGTCGTGCCAATAATCGTAAGTTACATAATTATGTTCTGTGTTTGAAGAAACGAGGCAACGACCGAGACTTCAACGTTTTGGTTACGTCAAGAGAAGGATGATCAGAAGATCATTCTCGAGGATAAGGACCTCGAAGTTATCGGTACACCGATCATCAAGTATGGTGACTCGACTGTTATCATGCAGCACGCTACTACTTGCCTCTGGGTCTCGTACAAGGTATACATTAATAATAATTTCTTTCTTCTTCTATTTTCTTATATTTCTTATATTTCTTTGATTCTTATATTCAAGCAAGTGAATTATTTAAACGAAAAAGTAAAGATACACTCCTGCACAAAACTTTTAGGACAGTTTAATAATTCATAAAAGCTGATCTTTACTTCAGAACTGGAAAAATTAAGTATCTAAACGAAATGAACTTGCGAAAATATATAAAATGTCCAAACTAAAACGTTTATTACTATATTTACTAAACGTAAGAAGTCTATCCATACGTAAATTCCAAATTCATATGCATTCTCTTTTTTATTTTTTACACTCATAACTCCTAACTATTGAGATAACTCATCTTGATGTACGTACACGCATCTACAGTCAAAACACATATATATTATTCGTTGGGGTGGATTAAACTTGACTTTGATTGATTTTGATCTATATCATAGTCGTACGAGACGAAGAAAAAGGGTGTGGGCAAAGTGGAGGAGAAGCAAGCCGTCCTTCACGAAGAAGGAAAGATGGACGATGGTTTGGACTTCTCTCGGTCTCAAGAAGAAGAGTCCCGGACAGCTCGTGTGATACGAAAGTGCAGCAGTCTGTTCACACAGTTCATCACGTGAGTGTCTATCGTTCGATCGATACTGTAATTTCTCCACATTAAAGTATGCAATTAAAAATGGTAGAGGCTTGGATGGAAGCGTACAGAGCCGTTACAAACCGAATGATAAATTAACGTGGACAGGCAGATCGCTAAAAGGACCGAATATGTTTTAGAGGCCTAGAGACGCTGCAAGTAGATAGAAGAGCGTCTATGTTCTTCCAAAATGTGAATCTGAACGAAATGGTGATGTGTCTGGAAGACTTGATTAATTATTTTGCTCAACCCGAAGACGACATGGGTAAGCAAACTATTATGATCGCAGAAACGCTATTATTACAGTAGATTGACGTACTCTAACGATTTATGTAGAGCACGAAGAGAAACAAAACAGATTCCGCGCTCTGAGAAATCGTCAAGACCTGTTTCAAGAGGAAGGTATATTGAACTTGATACTCGAAGCCATCGACAAGATCAACGTGATTACGTCGCAAGGTTTCCTCGTGGCACTTTCGGGAGACGAGAGTGGTCAAGCTTGGGATCAAATATCAGGATACCTGTATCAACTATTGGCAGCTATTATCAAAGGAAATCACACAAACTGCGCGCAATTTGCTAACAGCAACCGTTTGAACTGGTTGTTCAGTCGACTCGGATCGCAGGCTTCCAGCGAAGGCACTGGAATGTTGGACGTGCTTCATTGCGTTCTTATCGACTCGCCCGAAGCTTTAAACATGATGAGGGTAAGCGTTATAACGAGTTAAACGTACGATAAAATATTTGAAATCCTACAATCTCGATGAACTTCTATATCTTCACAGGACGAGCACATTAAAGTCATCATTTCCTTGTTGGAGAAGCACGGAAGAGATCCAAAAGTCTTGGACGTACTTTGCTCGCTGTGCGTGGGTAACGGTGTGGCTGTTCGATCTTCGCAGAACAACATCTGTGACTTCTTGCTGCCAGGAAAAAATCTCCTTCTTCAAACGCAACTGGTCGATCACGTGGCTAGCGTTAGACCGAACATATTCGTCGGTAGAGTCGAGAACTCGGCGCTTTATCAGAAGTGGTACTTCGAAGTCACCGTTGACCACATCGAGCAGACCACGCACATGATGCCGCATTTGAGAATAGGATGGGCGAACACTGCTGGGTAAGTCAATAAATGACAGGCCATTGAGTAGTGTTATTGGCATTCACTGATAGTGAAAATCATTTCAAATCGTCTCATTGATACTCGTGGTCCTTTTAAGGCTGTGTAGGTTTTATCAAATATCAACTCGAGGTCATTTCAGGGAATTCGCTTCTTTGATACCAACTAAATGTATCAAAGTTACACAAAATATCATTACGTCATTGATACTTAAGATAATCTTAAGCTTGTTTTATAGCTGCCGAACTTATGAATGAATCGCTCAACGTCGCTAAGAAAATAGTCCAACCAATAAAATTACCCATAAATATAACTGTGCTTATTTTACGGGAAAAGAAATATACATAGAGTCGCAATGGAGAATTCTTCAATCTGATTTAACACTTATTTATCTGTTCCTGCGAAGGTACATGCCATACCCCGGTGGTGGCGAGAAATGGGGTGGAAACGGCGTTGGCGACGACCTCTATTCATTCGGTTTCGACGGTGCACATCTATGGACCGGTGGTAGAAAAACTCAAGTTGTTCAGAATGTCACAGAACCTTACATCAGAAAGAGCGACGTGATCGGATGTGCATTGGATCTTACAGTGCCCATAATCACTTTCACCTTCAACGGAGCACCTATCATGGGATCCTTCCGAAATTTCAACCTCGATGGCATGTTCTTCCCCGCAATCAGCTGCTCGTCCAAACTATCCTGTAGATTCCTGTTAGGTGGTGACCACGGCCGACTCAAGTTTCAACCGCCAGAAGAATTCTCACCTTTGGTGGAAAGCTTACTACCGCAGCAAATTCTATCTTTGGATCCCTGTTTCTACTTTGGAAACATGAACAAGGTGGTCCTAGCTGGTCCATGGCTGGTCGAGGACGACACAGCTTTCGTCCCAGCTCCAGTCGACACATCTATGATCAATTTACCATCTTATGTCGAGCAAATCAGAGATAAACTAGCTGAGAATATCCACGAGATGTGGGCAATGAATAAAATCGAAGCTGGTTGGATATATGGAGAACATAGAGACGATATGAGAAAGATTCATCCATGTATCGTTCAGTTTGAACGATTACCAGCTGCAGAAAAACGTTACGACACACAGTTGGCGGTGCAAACACTGAAGACTGTTCTAGCCTTGGGATATTATATCACGATGGATAAACCACCCTCTAGAATAAAGACTCTGAGGCTTCCGAATGAACCCTTCCTACAAAGCAGCGGATATAAACCAGCACCACTCGATCTTAGCGCCATTACACTCACGCCAAAGATGGAAGAACTGGTAGACCAGCTTGCAGAGAATACTCATAATTTGTGGGCAAAGGAAAGGATTAGTCAGGGATGGACTTATGGTCTGAACGAGGATTCTGAGATGAGAAGGAGCCCCCATTTGGTACCCTACCCGAAGGTGGACGAAGCGATCAAGAAAGCTAATCGTGACACCGCCAGTGAAACTGTGAGGACACTTTTGGTTTATGGATACATGTTGGAACCACCTACTGGAGAACAACACGAAGGTGAAAGATATTAAAATATTGGCAAATCCTGTTTTATTCTAGAGTAGTCTAATAATAGAATTTTCATAATCGAGATTTCCGAGCGTGGGTCGTGTTCTTGAGAAAAAGATATGTTCCGATGTTTTGCCAGGATTTTAACTAGCTCCGTTAGCAACGTCAGTCTTTATTTTGGAAATTTTGCAATACCAAGTCGTGAAGATCTCAAATCTTCGATCGACCTAATAGTAAAATAAAATCTTATTAAATTATTTACCTCCATACGTTTGTTCTTACAGCGCTGCTGTTGGAAGCCAACAGGTTACGACAACTATACTTCAGAACATATCGCGTTGAGAAACACTACGCAGTCAGTAGCGGAAAGTGGTACTTCGAGTTCGAGGTGCTGACAGCTGGCCCTATGCGAGTCGGTTGGGCAAAGGCTGACTGCTCTCCCGGCAATATGCTGGGAAGCGACGAATCTACTTGGGCTTTTGACGGCTATAACGTAAGTGTTGCTTGATTCAATCCAATAGATTTTCAAGCTCGAGCAGTTTATTATTAAAGACACTGAACTCGCGTAAACGAAAAAATAAAAGAATAAAATTCACGTACGTCGAATTATGCATCGCAGATAAATTTGTTCGAATGGTTTCGACAATGTTCACGGTAAGGATAGATGTTTGTCCATGAAATAGATTCTAAATGCATCATAAGCTGACAGGCCATAAATAATTGATACCAATCGTAAATATCAGGTAACTAAAGTACACGCCGGTATCCACGAGTCATTTGGTCACAGATATCAAGTGGGCGACGTAGTTGGATGTTTCATTGACGTCGCAGACCGAACGATCAGTAAGACTCCAATTTTTCCAATAATTCGATCTGCAGGCCCACCATTTTTTGAGTTTTCTCGTCACTACTGTTGTCTTTGTCTCTATATGTTCTTTTTCATGTTGACTTGGTTGTTTTTTCTGCGTTTCCTTGTCCGAAGATCGAACGAAATTGATTTGGGGATTTCGTTCGAGAAGTGTGGCTTGACGTTCATTAGCGAACGCGAAGGAATCCGCGAACAACATTATATCTCTATAATATTATCTATCAAGTGTACATCATTTGCTGTGTCTCCTACGTATTGCCTTTGTTCGAATCTCAGTCTCGCGCAGACATACAAATATACATATATAAATAGATACGTAATATACGACGAAACGTACATGCAAATTATATCGATATTAAGCGTGTTTAATCGTAAGGTAGATGTGTCATGGATCGCGTACAAATCACCAATGGAGATTTTGAATTGGTGAAATTTTATTTTAAAGGAGGAAAAAGTATACTCGGGCACAGCCGAGACATTTGGCAAACAATGGCAGGTTGGAGACGTTGTCGGGGTTTTCCTGGATCTAATTGACCGAACAATTAGTAAGACGGAATCTTTCAAGCGAACGCTTCAGCTGCCATTTCAAGCTATACATACATATAATTTGATTCAAGAGATAGATTACTGGATACAGAAAAACGTGTCTTTAAATACAAAAGTTTAAAGTCGAACAAATAATCTACGTTCGTTCGTTTGTTTCTTTTCTTATCGTACATCTTTCGCTTATTTTCCGCATTATTGTATACACGGTATTTCGTACAGTTTGGATGAGTGCCATTTGCTTAATCAATCAAACTTTGCAACATCATACGGCAAAGAAAGCATATGTATTCTACAAAGTCATTAATGCGGATTATTGCCTCACCTTGTCACATCATCACGACAACGTATTCGTATATATCAAATTTTCATCCATTTACAACCGAAGCTATACATTCTAATCATACACAATCGATTAGCATCATGTGTGTCCTTGTATTCTTTCCGTATCCAGTACTCTACTCAATTAATATTGTAAATAACAGCAACAAAGCTTTCATATTCCATACGATTCATATTTATTAACTACTAAAACAAAGGGTGGTCCTAAATTTTGGTATCGCAAAATAATTTTGAATAGGCTTTGAAAAGAAGACCGTGGCGGTTCATCAACGATAGAAAATATTGTTTGAACTAGACCAATATGGAGTGCCCTTCTATCTCTTCATTACAACATTTCTGCAAAATTTATTTATTCATTATCCAAAGCTAATTTTCTTTGTGATAACGTCACACTATTTTCATGTCTTAATATTTGATATATGCTATGATATTATCAGCCCTATATGCATGTGTAACGCTTATGTCGATTTTCACATTTGCTTCGCATAGTTGTATATAGTCGCATTTTATCCGCGTGTTTTATCTTTATAGCCGCTGCTAGTTGATTACGTAAAGCTTCGTTAACTTTCAACTTGCTAGTCGCACTAATGGATTACTCCTTTTACTTGACCCCTTTTCTTAAAATTAATCCCTGCCGTGCTGGTAGTAATCCAATATAAATTTATACATTTAACCATTACCGCAAACAATCTTTATACAAATATCGAAATATTTAGGCTTTTCTCTAAACGGAGAACTGTTGATGGATGCGCTCGGTGGTGAAACGTCTTTCGCTGACGTACAGGGTGACTGTTTCGTACCAGCTTTCACGCTTGGTGTTGGACAAAAAGCAAAATTAACTTTCGGACAGGATGTAAATACCTTAAAGTTCTTTACGACCTGCGGTTTGCAAGAGGGATACGAACCGTTCTGTGTGTAAGTAGTACATGTGAATCATAAATCCGTCTTACACGTGGTTGGGAAGATGGCTGGAAGAAACGTGTTTTGGTTGCTTGTCTTTGTATCTCGATCAATAAACAATACTTGTTTCTTTTTTTTTTAATGTCCAAACACGTGTACTATTTATCATGGGTGCATTTGGAATTACAGTTTTGTTTTTAGATAGTTGATTTATATAACTATCTGAGTAATCGATACGAGTAATTCTCTAGCGATTATCGTATATGAAAATACGTGTGTCCTACTTTTTAGGCACCCTATCTTATCTTCTAAAAAGGGAAGATGATTCTATTTTATTATATGCCAATTAGATATGCGTTTCCTTCGTTCCTTTCCAATTACGAATTTTATCGAGTTAAGTAAAATGTCTAGAATCGTCTTCAATATACCAGGAACATGAATCGTCCAGTTACGTATTGGTACACCAAGGATCAACCAATTTTCGAGAACACAGACGATATGGCTGACACGAGGATAGATGTAGCCAGGATTCCAGCCGGTTCCGATACTCCACCATGTTTAAAGATCTCTCATAACACGTTCGAAACTATGGAAAAGGCGAACTGGGAGTTCCTGCGATTATCTTTACCGGTTATTTGCCAATCGACGTTTATTTCGGAAAGTGAGAAACTAAGGAGATGGCAGGAAATCAAAATGCGACAGAATAGACTATTGTCTGAACAAGTGGAGCAGGCTCAACAAGCAGCGCCTTCTGCTCAAATAGAGCAGATCATGAGGTCTGGATTCAGTATGAGCGACATTAAAGGTAAGATTTTCTACGATTAATAATTCATTATATTTTTTATAGATACACGAATAATTTGTCCAATTCAAACTTCTGAGCGTTTTTAACGAAAACCTTGTTTGTACCAGGATTACAAAGGAACTATTCGGAGGATGCAGTGGAAGCCGATGAAATGATGAAGGAGTCACCGCTTCCCATGCAAAGAAACAAGCCGTTGAGACCTCCAAGGAAGGGTTCCCTCTATGGGTCACGGGTCGGAAACATGGATAACGCAATTAGCGAGGTTGACATGAATGGATACGGCGATATGAACGGCGACATCAAGGACGATAAGAAGAAACGTGGGCGTTCTCCGTTCCGGTTAGTATAAACACATATTTTAAATCAGTTCTTCCCGGGGAAATAGATTTTGATATTCTAATTTTCCTAGCAAACTTAGCAAAGAAATGGAGGATGCCCCGTAAGTTGAATTGATAAATCTTCCATATTTAAATATTTGCATATGTGAAATTCCTTTTGCGTCTTTGTCATGTGAAGAACACGAATGAACACATAAAGAAGAAACAATAAATTTCCAATGTGTTTCGCAGATTCTTCTCTCGCAAAGCGAAGTCTCCGGACGCGAAATCGAAAACGCCCGAGCCACCAGTACGTTCAGACATTTCTGATAAGAGCACCAAGACCCAGTCGATGAACAAAGCAAGTAACCGGCCTCCCCAAATTCGCATATCAAACGTAAAACCATTTATTTATTTATTTGTTTGTTTGTCCATTCGTCCAACTACCTGCTGCTATAATTTTATTGCCATCTTCGTTCAAGCGCCACGAAATAAGTGACAAATTCTTTCCATAGACGGACTTGAAAGTAGTGCCACCTCAGATCCCAGAACGCAACGCACCAAAAGCAATGTCTATGTCTGCTCTGAGTGGAAGCGGCGTCGAGGCGATTGGAAATGAGATATTCGATGCAGAATGCTTGAAATTGATGAACGAATACTTCTACGGAGTGAGAATCTTTCCTGGACAGGATCCAACGCACGTTTATGTTGGCTGGGTCACTTCCCAGTATCATTTGCATACTAAAGACTTTAATCTGTCTCGCGTGAGAAAGGGCTCTGTAGTTATTACCGATGACTATGATCGTCCTATAGAACAGTAAGTTCAATTTCTCTTCTATTATATATATATAAATGTAATATCAAAAAAAGAGGGGGGTATACGCTTGGTCTATTATATATTTAAGTTCGGGTTTCTCAGGATAGTATAAGTTGTAAATTTAAAGTATAAACTAAGAATCGTAATAGGGCTACTGAAGAGAGAAAGAGAGAGAGTGTGTGTGTAAGCAAGGGTGTATACCTAGGTGACGTCAAAGCTAAATGAGTAAAGGAGAGAAGAATGCGAGGGTTGATAGTCGGCATTTTTTGACCTGACAAGACAGAAGTTGGGAGCCGAGTGTTGGAATAAGACGTACGAAGATATTGTAATCAGTTTTTGTATTGGGTATTGCTTGTTAAACTAAAACTAAACTTAACTTCAAATAAGACATCTTTTCCTGTCTTTGCTCTAGACAATTTAAGATACTACATATATATTCAAACAAGACTCATCAAATTAGCACTATGACAGTGTAATGAAATGATGAAAAATTGAAAATCAGCAATGTAAAAGATAAATTTATCTTTAAGATTTCCTATCAGACACGAAAAATGCGTATTTTCAACTTTCTATCAATTTTATCGATTCTATTAAAATTTTATTAATTTCATGGCGTACTAGCAAAATTCTAAGCGTAACTCTATGCATGTATGTCAACGAATGAATCGACTTACTTTACAAGATAACTTATTTTAAATTATTCTGTTAAATGGAGCAATTTATTGCAGGGTTGATAGACAGAGCTGCTATATGGTAAGGGCGGATGAGCTTTACAACGAAGTAACGCAAGATGCATCTGGCAAGGGAGCTTCTCAAGGAATGTTCGTTGGATGTTTCGTGGATACCGCAACCGGTTGGGTGTCCTTCACTTGCGAGGGAAAGGAAACTAGCCACAAATTCAAGATGGAACCCGATACGAAATTATTCCCTGCCATCTTCGTAGAAGCTACCAGCAAGGAAATCCTTCAGATTGAACTTGGAAGAACCTCCACAACGTTACCATTATCCGCTGCTGTGTTACAAAACTCAGAACGTCATGTGATACCACAGTTCCCACCTAGATTGAAGGTTCAATGTCTGAAACCTCACCAATGGGCAAGAGTTCCAAATCAATCGCTTCAGGTTCATGCCTTGAAACTGTCTGATATCAGAGGTTGGTCTATGCTGTGCGAGGATGCCATATCAATGTTGGCTTTGCATATCCCTGAAGAGGATAGATGTATCGATATCTTGGAGCTTATTGAGATGGATAAGTTACTTAGGTAAATTTTGGAAGTGAGATGTTAATTCTCAAAAGGCAGAGGCTGGGTCAATTTTGATTTATACAGATATCAATTGCATCCTGTATGCTGTCATTTGGAATTCAGTCACTTACTTTTTGGTTAGATATATTTCAATTACAAAATTACAGATAAATCAAACTGCAATGATTGCATGAAAGAATTCGATTTCATAAAATGATTCTATAGAAAGCAAGCGAATGCTGCTTCTAGCTATACTTTGGTTTATTTTAAATATTATTACTATAAATCGATCAAAGTATCAAGATATATATGGACAGTATTGCATATGCGTTGTTATTTTATCAAATTACGTACAATTTTATTTTTTAAAGGAATTTTATTAACATATAAGGGTAAACAATTTTTTTGTCTGGACCTTCAAGTTATTGTCATGAAATAAATATTCCATGACAAATATGAGCCTCCGCCAAATGAGAATTAAACTTTCTTCTATTTATTTGAAGAATTAACATTTATCTATATAATTGTTACAGCTTCCATGCACACACTCTGACACTGTACGCAGCTCTATGTTATCAGTCGAATTACAGAGCAGCACACGCTCTATGCCAGCACGTCGATCAAAAACAATTATTGTACGCAATTCGAGCGGAATACATGTCCGGGCCCCTACGACAAGGATTCTACGACTTGCTGATCGCCTTGCATCTCGAGTCACACGCGACTACGATGGAAGTGTGTAAAAATGAATACATAATTCCTTTAGGTAAAGAAACTTTTTCAAAGTAATATCCCTTGAAACAAGAGATCTATTCATAGATACAGTGGTTACAAAAAATTACACATCCCTATATTCCATGTCTCTTATTGTATATTTTCCAATGAACTTATTTCTTTTGTCACGTCCTATATTCCATTTTGTTAGTGATGTAAAAATGCTACTAAATGACACGACATTCGATAAACTTGTACTTTAATATATTTACTTGTAATATACTTGCAATTAATTAGTTTGTGAATGCTATAATAAATACAATCATGTGGAAATATTTTCTGTAACCAATATAGATAACTTTATAGATATCTAACAATAAGTTTATACGTTTCATAGGCCAAGAACTGAAGGATTTATACGAAAACGAAGAAATGAAGCACAGCCTCAGGTATCTAGAAACCGAGTCGGTTCGTCCTCAGATGAAAATGACAGACATCAGGTAGGTACATTCAATTCAAAATTAGATGTGAACCCCATGACTAATAGGCGACATCAAGGGATATTCCTTCCAGTGATCAAACGATCGAGAACATAAGGAGCCTCTACAGTCCGTACTTCCCTCTGGATGTAGTGCGGGACTACGTGATGACTGCACTGAACGAGGCCGTTGAGGTCAATCAAGTTCACAATCGGGACCCCATTGGTGGCAGCAATGAGAATCTTTTCCTGTATGTAGCCAAATGAATACGTGCACGCCTGGGCTATTCTGCATATTTAATATCTACGTCGACGATACGAAGAAAGAAAATGCTTTCAGGATAACTTGCTTGCTGCCGCAGATTCAGATCCATTCTTGTGCCTCTTATTTACGTGATTTTTGTTTATTACAGGCCACTTTTGAAACTAGTAGACAGGTTGCTCTTGGTTGGAATGCTTAGGAACGAAGATGTTATGAAGCTTCTGATTATGATTCATCCTGAGACTTGGGATCCGACGTTTGACAAAGGTAAAATATATTTCAGACTTACGCAAATTTTATTTGGAACGAAGACAAAAGCAAAGATTGACATAACAGATCATTTCGAGTATTTGATGGCTGAATAAAATATTTCGAAGAAAGATCATTTGAAAGATCAAATAAACTAATACCGTAATTACTTCAAGATAATATCCAGGCAAATAAGATGATACAGCATCCAAATAATAATTTTTTAAATATTTTATCATATTTCAATAATTCCCTAGCCTACTATATTTTTAATAGAAGTAAAATTTTATCTTCTAAATATGAAATGTAATGTAAAAATCAATTTACAGAAGGAAAAGACGAGCACAAGAAGGGTCTGCTGCACATGAAAATGGCCGAAGGTGCGAAACTACAGATGTGCTATCTTCTTCATCATCTAAACGACATCCAGCTTCGACATCGCGTCGAGTCCATTATCGCATTTAGCCACGACTTCGTCGGTGATCTTCAGTCCGATCAACTTCGGCGTTACATCGAAATCAAACAATCTGACTTACCATCGGCAGTAGCAGCGAAGAAGACAAGAGAATTTCGATGTCCACCTCGTGAACAGATGAATGCGATCTTAAGTTTCAAGAATATGGAATTCGTGGATGATCCCGAGAATAGTCCTTGCGGAGAAGATCTGATAAATCGGATGAATGAATTCCACAACAGTCTCATGTCCTACGTGTCCTTGCACGCCCTGCAGGAAGCAGCGGACGCCGTGGAGGAGGCAGAAGACGCAGTTCAGAAACCTGGCGCCATTAAGAAGCTATTCAACTTTATCAACGCAGTGAAAGAACTCGAAGAGGAACCTAAACCCGAACCTGAACCCGAGAGAAAGACTCCAGAAGGTTGGAATTGTATCACAGTATCGATCACAGTATTCAGCTTCTCGATTCTTTTTGCTCCTGTCTTTTGCTATTACATTTTTTAAAACATATTTAAATATTAAATGGTGACACTTCTTTTGATATTTGTTACAGAGGTGTTCCGTAAAGTTCTGATAAAAACCATCGTCAGCTGGGCCGAGGAATCCCAAATCGAGACTCCGAAGTTAGTTCGAGAAATGTTCAGTTTATTGGTTCGCCAGTATGACACGGTGGGCGAGTTAATTCGAGCTCTAGAAAAGACTTACGTGACCAACAGCAAGACAAAGGACGACGTTGCTTTGATGTGGGTCGGTTTGAGCCAAATTCGCGCCTTACTGCCTGTACAAATGTCTCAAGAGGAAGAAGAGCTCGTTCGGGAACGACTCTGGAAATTAGTCAACAATCATACGTTCTTCCAGCATCCAGATTTAATCAGAGTGCTTAGAATTCACGAGAACGTTATGGCCATCATGATGAACACACTAGGCAGACGTGCACAGGCGCAATCGGACGCTCAAACTCAGCCCCAAACTACCGAAGGAGAACCAGTTTCCAAAGAAAAAGATACTTCTCACGAAATGGTGGTAGCATGCTGTAGATTCCTGTGCTACTTTTGTCGAACTTCCAGACAGAATCAGAAGGCTATGTTCGATCACTTTGACTTTTTACTGGAGAATAGCAATATCTTGTTATCGAGACCATCTTTAAGAGGTTCCACGCCATTGGACGTAGCTTATTCTTCCCTCATGGAAAACACGGAGCTGGCTCTGGCTCTCAGAGAACATTATCTTGAAAAGATTGCCATATATCTATCCCGTTGTGGTTTGCAATCGAATTCAGAATTGGTTGAAAAAGGTTATCCCGATCTGGGATGGGATCCGGTGGAAGGCGAAAGATATTTGGACTTTTTGAGGTTCTGCGTTTGGGTTAATGGTTAGTCCAAAGTTCATCTTGGGATACTTATTTTATATCAAAGAAGTCGTGTTATGTCGCATTGAGAAAATAATTCGAAATAATTCCTTCTAGGTGAAAGCGTAGAGGAAAATGCAAACTTGGTGATCCGTTTGCTGATCAGAAGACCGGAATGTCTGGGACCAGCGCTTCGTGGTGAGGGTGAGGGTCTATTAAGAGCTATCATAGACGCCAACAAGATGTCAGAACGAATCGCTGATCGAAGGAAAGTGCACGACGAAGCAGAAGGTACAACGGCGCTCATGCAATTCGAACATCCGCTTCCGGAATCAGACGACGACGAAGATTATATCGATACAGGAGCTGCGATCTTGAACTTCTACTGTACCTTGGTGGACCTATTAGGCCGCTGCGCTCCAGATTCTTCTGTTATCGAACAAGGTAAGTAAAAGTTGAATTCTCCTTTCCCTGGGTTACGCAATACGCAGAACCTTCGTAAGTATCATTAGTTGATGACCACTTCATTATTTATTTCGATAGAATGTTCGCGATTTTACTTTCATTTCCAAGCTTATAGTCGGTCCAACGGTTCTCAACCAGTACCACAATAATAATGTATGCATTTCTACAATATACAATAGAAAAATGATACCATTCAGAAGTTCAGTTTCAATCTTAATCTGTCGCCTCGTATTTAAATAATTAGAGGCTAGCCAAATATGTAGAACAGCTTCCTACCAACATCAAAAATTAACTGAACGCGAGGGTCAAGCCTTAAATTCCTACATACATTTCTTTTTTTTTTTTCTTTTAGAGGTACAGAAATTTTATAAGTTTGCTTTGGATAATACGTATTTATGAAATGGTTAAGAACCTGCGGCCTAATTTATGCACGAGCTCCTCCATTCCTCGCAACTTTCAAAATTATTTATCTAATAACAGTGTTTATTTTTTGACGAGCAACAGAGGCTTCTACAGAATCTGTCGGTAATATATACGAAATCAAAGCTTTCTTTTCTTTGCTAATAGCTAATTTGTGAAGGAGGTTACATCGGAGCATGTTTTCCAGGGAAGAACGAGTCTCTTCGAGCGAGGGCTATTCTTCGATCTCTGGTGCCACTCGATGATCTACAAGGTGTCCTGTCTTTGAGGTTCACGTTATTGAATCCCGCGGCAGGCGAAGAAAAACCAAAAAGCGATATGCCGTCTGGTTTGATTCCTGGACATAAACAGAGCATCGTTCTGTTTTTGGAGCGCGTTTACGGAATCGAAACCAGAGAATTGTTCTTTAAGATACTCGAGGAAGCGTTTCTGCCCGATCTCAGAGCCGCCACTATGTTGGATAGGGTAAATATAATACAGATTAGATGTTAATCCATTCGTGACCAATTACTCGGACGTCGAATGGTTTTGTTTCCTCTTTTAATTTCAATTATCATTTTAGAACGATGGATACGAATCAGACATGGCGTTAGCGATGAACCGTTACATTGGAAACAGTATTCTACCTCTGTTGATCAAGCATTCGAAATTCTACAACGAGGCGGATAACTACGCCAGCTTACTGGATGCTACGTTGCACACTGTATATCGATTGAGCAAGAACAGAATGCTCACTAAGGGTCAACGTGAAGCAGTGTCGGATTTCCTCGTGGCATTGACCAGGTAAGCGCGACCTTTTTCCAAAATACAATTGAAATGATTAACGGAATCGTTTTGTTGCTTAACAAGAGACGTCCACGAGTTAAATGTCTCGTAAGTTTCAACAATATTATTCTAAATTGCTAATTCTCGCCTACGATTGTAGTCACAATAATTACACTATAAGGGTAAAGGCGCTTATAGTATTCAGTGCCCTCACGTTTTTACTCCTTTATGATATGTGTTCAATGTATTTCTCTTTTTAGCCAAATGCAACCCAGCATGTTGCTGAAGCTGCTTCGAAAGCTCACCGTAGACGTGTCCAAGCTATCAGAATATACGACAGTCGCTTTAAGGGTAAAGTAAATTCTATAAAATATTGAAAAATATCGTAGGGTATAAAATATGACAAATATAAATGAAATGTTACGCCACGAGGCTTACCACAGGCTGTATTTTCTAACCGTCGCTCGCGGCCCAACAATGTCGCAGTCAGATCGTCTTATCTGACCGCCGAATCATATACAATGTATGGACGAGCGCATAGTTGTCGCCAAGCAGCGAGCTCTCGAAACGTCGAATTTTGTCCGTTACGTTTTCCACGCAAGAACAGACATACGTGATCATAGGCGCGAACGGTGGCGTAACCTAAGTATAGTGGGGGTCGTCTTAAAGATGAGACAAAGAAATCATTTAAAGTCGAACAGTTCCTTGTGACGTGTCGAACGTTACACATTGAATCGAATCTAACGCATAACGTCTATCTCAAGCTGCGAAGTGCGACAGGTCTCGTTATAAGCAAACCTTGACTGTTATAATTTTCGTTTTTAATTGTTGATCGTTGACTGAACTTGTTGTTTCGTTATTTTTATTAAACTTTTATCAACCAATCCAGTATAGTTCGTATGCACTCAAACCTAACCACCTCTATTCTCGTAATAGAAATAGGGGATCAATCAGTACGTGGCGTCGGTTGTTTAATCGTAACGAGAATTTACGACTCTCGTTGACGCGTTATCTCGCGATCGCGTCTCTCCGCGAACGGTTGAAACATGAAATATACCTAAATTTCATTTATCTGAACTCCATTTATTGAAACGAAATTTTAGTTAGCGCCTGATTGCTCGAACTCTTGTCAATTAAATCCCCCAATTTGAATGTGAACTATTATTATGTAAATAAAAAATAATTGGTAGCTAAGAGAATTGGCGAACAACCGTTACATAAATTGTTTGTTTCTCGACGTATTCGCGATAAATGGAGTTTTATTGTACTTTGAATTATTTGAAGGTATTTATAATTTTATAATA
Organism: Bombus terrestris; assembly: GCF_910591885.1. Lineage (NCBI taxonomy): Eukaryota > Metazoa > Arthropoda > Insecta > Hymenoptera > Apidae > Bombus > Bombus terrestris. Next base: position 14,842,633 of record NC_063270.1, on the reverse strand, counting down.
GTTGCTGACCCTTCACTACGATCGTTGCGCGAAATATTACGGATCGACCGGTGGACAAGGCGCATACGGTGCATCGAGCGATGAAGAAAAACGCCTGACTATGGTTCTCTTCAGCAACATTTTCGATTCGTTATCCAAGATGGACTATGATCCAGAATTGTTTGGAAAAGCTCTACCTTGTCTCACAGCTATTGGTTGCGCGTTACCGCCTGACTATTCATTGTCCAAAAATTACGATGACGAGTGGTACGGAAGCAAATCAGCATCTGCACAGTCGCCTGATGGACCTTATAATCCTCAGCCAATCAATACCTCTAGGTATTATATTTTTCTTTATAAAAATGTGAATGAATAATTAGCGTACTCATTTAAGAAAACCTTATTTCATTATCTTCTCACGAAAGTTCTACGAGGTTTATGACAATGTAATTTGTTACTGAAACGTGTAAAAGTGAAAATACGAAAATTTCAATATAAACTGTCCAACAAATCTCCTGAATATAGTTCGTAGTTTCTAAATCATGCACCAACTGAATGTTTGCGTTCAATACTATACAATAAAAATCGAAACTTTCAAATTAAATAGCTATCGCTCGTAACAACGTCATAAATCTTGTCTAACACCTCTAGAAAGAATGTAGTTCTTGTACAATTACAAAATTTCTTCGAAATGTGCTTTACGATTCGACAAAACCGGCGAATGAAAATTCTAAATTATGTAATACTGAAATTGTTTTAACATTCGACAGTGTGGTCCTCAATAACGATCTCAATCAGATAGTCCAAAAGTTCTCCGAGCATTACCACGACGCTTGGGCCAGTCGAAAGTTAGAAAACGGTTGGACCTACGGCGAACAGTGGTCTGAAGTGAACAAGACTCATCCCAGGCTGAAGCCATACAACATGTTAAACGATTACGAGAGAGAACGATACAAAGAGCCAGTCAGGGAGAGCTTAAAAGCTTTATTGGCCATAGGATGGAGCGTTGAACATGCAGAGGTGGATGTACCATCTACCAATCGTAGTTCCATGAGAAGATCATCGAAAAGTCAAGTGAGTAAAAATTCTATTTATATAGATCTTTGTCGATACACCAACTGAATTATATATTACGGATAGAAAATAATATTTCAGGCTGATTCAGCGAGTCCATTTAATTATAATCCTCATCCAGTTGACATGACTAATTTGACTCTGAGCAGAGAAATGCAAAACATGGCAGAGCGTCTCGCGGATAATGCGCACGATATTTGGGCGAAGAAGAAGAAGGAAGAACTCATCACTTGTGGTTCGTGTCAAGGAAGAATCGAAATAAATTATTAAATAATTTATTAATAAAACACAAATATTTTCTCAAGATATTGCTATTAATAACTCATTTATTTAACATCAATGTATAAATATTAATTTATGTCCTTCATAGGAGGTGGTATTCATCCTCAACTAGTTCCGTATGATCTTTTGACCGACAAGGAGAAACGAAAGGATCGCGAACGTTCCCAAGAATTCCTCAAGTACCTGCAATATCAGGGTTACAAGCTTCATAAACCAAATAGAGGTGGAGAATCAGAAGTTGCAACGGCTGGAGCCTCGGTGGAATTACGATTCGCCTACTCGTTACTTGAAAAGTTGATAGCCTACTTGGATAAGGCCACTATCAACATGAAATTGCTAAAACCGTCTGACACGTTCAGTCGTAGAAATAGCTTTAAAACGTCTACAAGAGACATCAAATTCTTCAGCAAAGTTGTCCTGCCACTGATGGAAAAATATTTTAGCACACATAAAAACTATTTCATCGCTGTGGCAACGGCTACCAACAATGTCGGAGCTGCGTCCTTGAAAGAGAAGGAGATGGTAGCAGCTCTATTTTGCAAGTTGGCCAGTTTATTGAGATCTAGATTGGCTGCTTTCGGGCCGGATGTTAGGATCACCGTCCGCTGTCTTCAAGTACTAGTCAAAGGCATAGACGCGAAGAGTTTAGTGAAAAATTGTCCTGAGTTTATCAGAACGTCTATGTTAACGTTCTTCAACAACACTGCAGATGATTTAGGACACACGATTCTTAATCTTCAAGAGGGAAAATACAGTCATCTGAGAGGAACACATTTGAAAACTTCTACATCATTGTCGTATATCAATAGCGTGGTTTTGCCAGTGCTCACGGCCATGTTCGATCATTTGGCTGCCTGCGAGTATGGTAGTGATTTGCTATGTAAGTAGAATTGAAATAAAATTCTTCTAAGCCTTTTAATATATGTATAAATGTTTATGATACCTAGACTGCGGATGTTTGTACATTTATGGGAAATTTGAAAGTCCAGTCATGCACAGAATGCATATAATATGCAAAAATATTCAAAATATAATATTTGTAATGTAATATTTGTAATTGTTGTAACGTTTAGCGGTTAAAATAATTTTCTATCTGACTGTCGTTTTTTAAATCACATTTATAAAGATATAATTTTGCACAAACATCCATAGTCTAGTGATATCGATAGAACATAGCGAGATATATTATTAACTATTTAACGAATATTATTATGTTCACTAATCGAACACGATACCTACACATGCACAAAAAATTGATCTGTTTGTATTTTTGAACAGTGGACGAAATTCAGGTGGCATCCTACAAAATGCTGGCATCTTTATACACTCTCGGTGTAGATGCCTCTCTAACACACGACAGAAAATATTTGAAGACAGAAATCGAGCGTCACAAGCCCAGCTTAGGTTCCTGTCTAGGTGCCTTTTCTAGTTGTTTCCCTGTGGCCTTCCTGGAGCCACATTTAAACAAGCACAATCAGTATTCCCTTTTGAATCGTATAGCCGACCATTCCTTGGAAGCACAAGATATCATGATGAAGATGGAATCGAGTATGCCTACCCTAGAGACGATCTTGACGGAAGTCGATCAATTCGTCGAGTCTGAGAAAACCTACAATGATCTTCCCCACGTAGTTGACATTATTCTTCCTCTACTTTGCTCCTATCTGCCTTTCTGGTGGTCTCAAGGCCCAGACAATGTAAACCCGACAGAAGGAACGTACGTCAGCATGGTTACCAGCGATCACATGAATCAACTGCTGAAGAACGTATTAAAGTTGATTAAAAAGAACATCGGTAACGAAAATGCTCCTTGGATGACTCGTATTGCTGCTTACACTCAGCAGATCATTATAAATTCATCAGAAGAGTTGCTGAAGGATCCATTCTTACCACTTGCTGAACGTGTCAGAAAACGTACGGACACTATGTTCCATAAAGAAGAATCTCTTCGTGGTTTTATTAAATCATCCACGGATGACACGTCACAAATCGAAGCACAGATTCAGGAAGACTGGCAACTTCTGGTTCGCGATATTTACTCGTTCTATCCTCTTTTGATTAAGTACGTTGATTTGCAAAGGAATCATTGGTTGAGGAATAACATTCCAGAAGCAGAAGATCTTTATAATCACGTAGCAGCGATATTTAATATTTGGTCCAAGTCCCAGTATTTCTTGAGAGAAGAACAAAACTTCATATCAGCTAATGAGATCGACAATATGGTGCTCATTATGCCGACAGCGACCAGAAGACCTACTGCTATTTCGGATGGAACAGCACCTTCCGGAGGAGGCAAGGTTAGTATTTTGATATGAAAGAATCAATAGTGGCTTTCAACGATCATAAATCGCTATTATAGCGATATAGTAAATGGTAATTATAATTAATAAAAACTATGGTCCATGGAAATTATAACTAATTCTTTATGGGTAAGCATATTTTGCCATGCTTACTCTTTATACTGTTCTAGCCAAACAAGTCAAATTTTTCAGAAAAAATAAAAATTAGCTTTAAACTCGTGGTGTGAACGATTGCCTACAGAGGATTAATAATGCACATAACTGACAATAATCGTAGTTAATATGACATAAAAATTGCATAAAAAATAACAAAATTAATAAAAAAGGTTAACTCTATAATCCATTACTCAACAGAAAAAGAAGAAGCACCGTGACAAGAAAAGAGATAAAGACAAAGAAGTGCAGGCTTCCCTAATGGTAGCCTGTTTGAAGAGGTTGCTTCCAGTTGGTCTGAATTTATTTGCTGGTCGCGAACAAGAATTAGTGCAACACTGCAAGGACAGATTCCTAAAGAAGATGCCGGAATACGAGATCTCGGAATTCGCGAAGACGCAACTCACTTTGCCAGACAAAATCGACCCAGCTGACGAAATGTCCTGGCAACATTATCTGTACTCCAAACTAGGTCAGAAGAAGGATTCCATGGAACCAGTGAAAGCACAACAGCTAGAGGATGTGGTTGCAAGGATTACAGACATGGCCAAAGTTCTTTACGGTTTACATATGGTTAGTGAAGAATCATTTTCAAGTATTACGTAACCATTGTCTGCTGGAATATTCTACGATAGTTGTTTCTCAGATACGCGAAGCTTCTTCGTTCAAAAGATGTGTTCGATTTATTTAGTAATTTTGTGTTCTTGAGTAGATAGATCATCCGCAACAGCAGAGCAAGGGTCAATATCGATCCGTGGTGTCGATACAACGTAAACGAGCAGTGATCGCTTGTTTCCGTCAAACTTCCCTACATTCCCTGCCCAGGTATCCTCTTTTAGTTTGATTCGCGTTACCGGTGTACCGTGACACTTGTGTTTATTTCACTGTCAATAATGAAAAGCAATCAAGTTCAATAAAATTAGGATAATCAATATATTATTTAATCCCTATACTTTTGTTGTGTGACGTTTGTTTCGATTTGAGTTTCAAATATTATACCTTTAGTGCGCTATCATCAAGTAAACCAGTAACCAAAATTTCAGTTATTTTTTGTTGTTTTCCACGAAAGCTTGTCTAATCGTAAGAGTAGCAAAAAATAATATTAACCACCGACAATGACCCCTGTAATTGTTTGTTAGTGATCTAACAACTGTAGTTGTGTGTGCATGCTGCTAAAAGGCAACGAAACCTCCACCATCTCGGGATGGATGGAAGCGCGTGCTGTGCGCAGCAAGAAAAAGGGCAGCGATTGCATGTCTGCGTAGTGAGCCACTTTACAAATTACGAAGGTAAAATGAACGTTTAATGGCTCTTCGAGTTTTGATAAATGATAATTATTTCACATATTATTTCAGGCATCGGGCTATAAATATCTTCGCGCGAACATACTACGAGCTCTGGTTGCAGGATGAGAATGTTGGCCAAGAAGTGATGATTGAAGACCTTACGGTAAGAATATGTTTCGTAAGGAAATATTTTCTTCCATAATTATCGTTTTATTCACTGTGAAAATGAGAATTCGCGTGAATGAAGAATAATAACGAACTGAGGAGTGAACATCTTGTGAATGAATCTGTCTAAAGTATCGGCAGCTAATCACATGTAATTCAAATTAAAAAATATATGCAATTCATATGTAATGTCAAATCTTCAAGAATATGATACGATTGAGGAGTGAGACAGTTCTATGTGCATTGGCAAAAGTTTGAAAGTTACCTCGTTTAACAGTTATCGTTATTACTCATATTTTATTTTTATCTGTTTTCTTGAAAGCAATCTTTCGAGGACGCGGAACTGAAGAAAATGGACAAAGACGAGGACGAAGGAAAACCAGATCCGCTTACGCAATTGGTAACAACATTCTGTCGTGGCGCTATGACCGAGCGATCCGGCGCGCTTCAAGAAGATCCCTTATACATGAGTTACGCGCAAATTATATCAAAATCTTGTGGCGAAGAGGAAGAAGAAGGCGAAGACGAGGGTGGAGGAGGAGGTGAAGAAGAAGGTGGCGCCTCGATCCATGTAAGTACTTTCTCTAATATTCGTTGAAGCATTAAAAAAACAAAAATTTCTACTAACGAAACTCTTTGAACTACTGAACATTCTTTTATGAAAAATACAAACATGGGAGATTGTCCAATGTGTTTGAAAATTATTAACAATTTCGTATCTTTTTCTCGCGTACTGACCTTGTAGAAGCGGGGCTATAAGCCACTTATGGTAAGGACAAGTAATCGTTTGCGGAAATTCAATTGCTTCTATACGTACGCTCGTTCGTTAAAAATCCGATATTACCATTGCTAAATGTAATGTCAATCAATTACTCAAAATTTCATCGTAGGATCTAGCTAACCTAATTTAAAAAATTATTCCTATTGAGACATATACATACACAAGTTTGTAAATACGCTTGCATCAACAGTAGACTATTCCCTGATCATTCTGTACAAAATCAATTTTGTTTCCACATGTGTCTATTATGTTCCTTTTCGACAATGGTTCTCCTGTCATCCAATATCATAAGCATTGTCACTTCATTAACGAATTCTATGATGCTTTCTTTAATGCTCTCCCTAAAGCGACCGATGCACAAACTTATGGTAAGAACAAAGAAAATACAAACAGCTAAATAAAGTAACAAACCATCAAAAACTTCAAAACAGTTTTAACTCTAAAATTCATTCTTGATTCAATCTCGATCATTATCTAGGAACAAGAAATGGAGAAGCAGAAACTTCTTTTCCACCAAACGCGTCTTGCCAATCGTGGCGTAGCAGAGATGGTTCTGCTTCATATCTCTGCGTGCAAAGGTGTCCCTAGTGAAATGGTAATGAAGACTTTGGAATTGGGAATCTCTATCCTGCGAGGCGGTAACATAGAAATTCAACGAGGAATGCTGAACCACCTGAAGGAAAAGAAGGATGTAGGCTTCTTCACTTCGATTGCTGGTCTGATGAATTCCTGTAGCGTATTGGATTTGGATGCGTTCGAGAGGAATACGAAAGCAGAAGGTCTTGGAGTCGGCTCTGAAGGAGCTGCTGGAGAGAAAAATATGCACGATGCTGAATTTACGTGCGCTCTATTTCGATTCATTCAATTGACTTGCGAAGGCCACAATCTTGGTAAGTGTTCGACTGTGTTCGCGGAAGAGTCGTAAATTCCCGTCTCGATTAATATCGATGCCACGAATCACCCGAATTCCCCATCTCGATTAAAATGATAAAGATAGTTAAATAGAATTTGACGCAGGTCTTTAACGTTTAAATATAGCTATAAATTTCAAAAAGAACGCCTTAGTAGACTAAATGAATTAACGCTCAAGATGGAGGAGAGGTTTAATATGTTAGGGTGAAAGTGCCCACAAGAAATACTCTTGATGTTTAACAAAAAAGGTTTATTAAACTACTAACTTGATCGATTAACAATCAATAATTAACAATCATGTACCTCGAATATCGATGGCTTATGGTGATATCTTAGGAATGGTGATTCTTAGGAAAAAGATTATGAGGAACATTTTTGTACATAATTTTATGATCTACAATTTTTTTCCCAAAATTTAGCTCCTTGGAATTTTTGTTCTTTGATCACTATTTTTATGTTTATTTTGACCGGACTAGTTGGGATATTAATGGCTCATTAGACACTTCGCTTTGATATACATTGTTGCCGAGTGCCGCCACACGTGTGACGAATTAATTCATTTTCCTCAGTGATTAGCTTAACGATATAATAAAATTATGCTTCGGCCAAAAGATGTTTACATCCACTGCGTGTATAGATATACAATGACGAGACTAAAGAAATATAATCGATATAATCTTCGATATCAATAGATTGGCAGAATTATCTGAGGACGCAAGCTGGCAACACGACGACGGTGAACGTGGTCATCTGCACCGTCGATTATCTACTACGCCTCCAGGAATCCATCATGGACTTTTACTGGCATTATTCCAGCAAGGAACTCATCGATCCTGCTGGCAAGGCTAATTTCTTTAAAGCTATCGGCGTTGCCAGTCAAGTATTCAATACCCTTACTGAAGTGATTCAAGGACCTTGCGCTCAGAATCAACAGGCACTTGCCCACTCTCGATTGTGGGACGCTGTTGGTGGATTCCTTTTCCTCTTTTCTCATATGCAGGACAAGTTATCCAAACACTCGAGTCAAGTGGACCTTCTGAAGGAATTGCTGAACTTACAAAAGGATATGATCACTATGATGCTCTCTATGCTGGAAGGTATTTCTTTCGGATCGATAAAGAACTCTGTACTAAACTAAGCTATTTACTAATATAACTATTTACTATATATAAAGTTAGATTAATAACTACTATAGATATCATTAACGATGATCTATATTTCTATGTAATCTATTTCAATGGATGTTTCACGAGTTTTGGTATCGTAGGGAACGTTGTAAATGGAACTATTGGAAAACAGATGGTGGACACGCTGGTAGAATCCGCAAGCAACGTCGAGTTGATTCTGAAATACTTCGACATGTTCTTGAAGCTGAAAGACCTCGTGTCGTCGCCAAGCTTCTTGGAAGTGGATCTCAACAGCGATGGCTGGGTATATCCGAAAGATTTTAAAGAGAAAATGGAACAACAGAAGAGTTACACCGAGTATGTATTATTCTTTATATTTATCTCTATATATCGAAGTTAATGACAAAAAATATCATAGAGAAATTTCTATAGCGAGGAGATCGAATTTTTGTTGGCCTGTTGCGAGACGAACCACGACGGTAAAATCGATTACGTGGCTTTCATGGATCGTTTCCACGAACCGGCTAAAGAAATCGGTTTCAATCTTGCTGTTCTGTTAACAAATTTATCAGAACATATGCCAAATGAACCGAGACTGGCAAGATTTCTGGAAACGGCAGGCTCCGTGTTGAACTACTTCGAACCGTATCTTGGAAGAATCGAAATTCTCGGTGGAAATAAGAAGATCGAGCGTGTATACTTCGAGATTAAGGAGTCGAACATCGAGCAATGGGAGAAACCACAAATTAAAGAGTCAAAGAGAACATACTTCTATAATACCGTAGTTGAAGCTGGAGAAAAGGAAAAATTGGAGACCTTCATCAACTTCTGCGAGGATGCTATCTTTGAAATGCAACACGCGAGTGCGCTGATGGCGGTAGAAGAAAGTGGAGGAATCGGAAAGGCAAGAGAATCATCGTACACCTATATGACAGAGGATGACGAAGAAAGAAACAAAGATCCCATCAGAAGAGGCATTCAAACATTCAAGGACAGCATTTACTTCTTTTTCTCCATATTCTCTCCTAGTAACATCAAGAACAAGATCGCAGAAATGCAACAGATGACGTTCCTGGAACTCTTCATTGGTTTCTTCAAGATGATATTCTATGCGTTCTATTATTCTGGTTTTGGCGTTGGCTGTATAATTGGGTACTTTATGAAGCTATTGTTGGCGTTAATGAAAGGACCACATGTGGAAGAACCTGTAGTTGAGGTGAAGGAAGAGGAAGAAAAGCCGATAAGACATTTGCCTGCTTTACCGCCAACACCGGATGAATCTAATCTACAGGTTCGAAAAAATATACAAAAATTATGCATAATAGCTATAAAAGGAAGTTTTCACAGACTGATTAAATTCTCTTGATTTTGTATACAGGTACAAGCGTTCGGAATGGATATAACGAAAGAAGAAGGCGGCCAGATAAAGATCGCGCCCCACGAATCGGCAACATCGACTCCTCAATCGAGCATCGAAGAAACGGGCGAAAGCACACCAGAAGAAGCTCCTGGCGAAGAAGGTGCAAGAGCTGAAGGTGGTGGAGACATGGAGTCGCCTGTTTCATTGGCTGATTTATTAGGGTATAATTAAGTTTTCTATTTGTATACTGCTGTTAAAAAATTTGGAATCACTATTTGTTTCATAGAACGCAAACGTTAAAAAAAGTCAGTGTATAATCTTAGTAGTTTAACAAACTGTATTGGTGAACAATTATATCGAAGTAAAGATAGATGAATTAATAATAAAATTAGCAGGTGATTCGATATAAGTACAATTCGAAAAGCAATTCAATATTTTTATTAGCGTATACATGATACGAAATATATTTAAATATTTCTGAACAGAGGTGAACAAGCTAGAGCCCAAGCAGCAGCCGCAGCAGAAGCAGCGGCCGCTCAACAAGCAGCCATGGCTGCTGTTGAAGCGGAAGCGAAACAAGAAACGATAGCAGAGCCTTCAACATCTACTATCGACTTTTCCGAATACACCCATCGTATCGTCTCCTTCTTGGCTAGAAACTTCTACAATTTAAAATACGTGGCTCTAGTTCTTGCTTTCTGTATCAATTTCATGTTGCTGTTCTACAAGGTAAGCGTAAACTTCAAAACTTCGCTAGATAACGCTTCAAAACTTTACTAGATAAGCAAAGTTGTCTCTTTGTTTAAAATTGTCATGAAATAAATAATGTTTTATTTTACATTATTGCGTCGTGAATCATCGACCTATAGGTTACATCATTGGCCGGCGAAGGGGATGAGGAAGGAAGCGGACAAATGGTTAGTGACATATTGGCAGAGATGTCTGGCGAGGGTGTATCTGGTTCTGGAAGTGGCAGTGGCATAGAAATAGGCAGCGGGAGCGGGGAGGACGAGTCGGAAGAAGAGGAGGATGCGTACGCGTTAGAATACGTGGAGGTGTCAGAAGATTTCTATTACATGGCACACGTTATAAGACTCATGGCTATTCTTCATGCCATCGTCTCTCTCGCTATGCTGGTTGCCTACTATCACTTGAAAGTACGGGCATTAATTATTATTGCGTATTATTCAACGATTATATGAATACGTTTGTGTTAATATGTAAATGTATGTTGTAGGTACCGCTGGCTATCTTCAAACGGGAAAAGGAAATTGCGCGACGCGTAGAGTTCGATGGTCTGTACATTGCCGAGACGCCGGAAGAAGATGACATCAAGGCGCATTGGGACAAGATGGTGATATCGGCGAAAACGTTTCCCGTGAATTATTGGGACAAGTTCGTGAAGAAAAAAGTTCGACAGAAATACAGCGAGACTTACGACTTCGATTACATAAGCAACTTGCTTGGCATGGAAAAGACTTCGTTCAGCCAACAAGAGGAAGAGGGTTCTGGTTTGATACACTTGTGAGTAAAATCACACAGCTTTTATAGCTTTTATACGAGTTTCTATTTACTTACGATCTTTGGTTCTTCAGTATCGTAAATATCGATTGGAGATATCAAGTATGGAAAGCTGGAGTCACCATCACGGATAACGTAAGTAAATAATTAATATTAATAAAATTCAGTTCGTTCAGATATTTTAAATTATTATATTCGTTTGTAGGCATTTTTGTATAGTTTATGGTATTTCACATTTTCGATCCTTGGCAATTATAACAACTTCTTCTTCGCTGCGCATTTGCTGGATGTCGCGGTTGGTTTCAAAACTCTGAGAACGATCTTGCAGTCCGTCACGCACAATGGCAAACAACTTGTGTTAACAGTGATGTTATTAACTATCGTCGTCTATATATACACTGTCATAGCCTTCAACTTCTTCAGAAAATTCTATATTCAAGAAGAGGACGACGAAGTCGACAAGAAATGTCATGATATGTTAACGGTATAACAGAAAATGTTCTCTCGCTGCTTATGCAACTTGTTGGAACAAATTGTTCAACCATCTATATTTATATTTACGTTTCAGTGCTTCGTATTTCATCTGTACAAAGGTGTCAGGGCTGGTGGTGGTATCGGTGATGAAATTGGCGAACCTGATGGCGATGACTATGAAGTCTACCGTATCATGTTTGATATCACTTTCTTCTTCTTCGTCATTGTCATTCTATTGGCTATTATTCAAGGTAAATCGAAGAAAATTTTAATGTCTTTAATAGTATGCTCCTTCTTGGCACTAGGACGTTAACTGCTGTTTTTTGGCACGATAGGTTTGATCATCGATGCATTCGGTGAGCTTCGAGACCAGCTCGAAAACGTAAAAACGAACATGGAGAGCAACTGTTTCATTTGTGGCTTAGGGAAAGAATATTTCGATACAGTACCGCATGGTTTCGATACACATGTTCAACAGGAGCATAATCTTGCTAATTATATGTACGTCACGTTGACATACGTTCGTATGTTTTAAGCAATCAATTATCAAGCAATTAACCATCGTGGTTTAAAATTTTCTAGGTTCTTCCTTATGCACTTAATCAACAAACCAGACACGGAATACACCGGTCAAGAAACGTACGTGTGGAACATGTATCAGCAAAGGTGTTGGGACTTTTTCCCGGTCGGTGATTGCTTCCGCAAACAGAACGAGGCAGTGGAAGAAGAGGCAAAGAAGAAATAAACAAATTTTTCAAATTTATGTCGTTTTACATATAGCTGAATGACCAATCGATCGATCGATTTACCAAGGAAGATCTCCCTTCCTGAAACGTCTTCGATAATCTTAGTCTGTAATTTCTACACGCAAAGAAAAGATGTCGCGTTAAGATATCGCAAACAACATTCGATAACGTACGATTTCAATTCTTCAAACACTATACTCTCGCTAGTTTGTCGATAGATAAACTACATTGAACGCGTGTGTATCTTCTACATTCGACATCTATCGTTATTCCAAGTTTTAAGCGAATTCTTCGACGCGCGGATTAGAGCACATTAATTAAGAATTGCGCGAGTTGCACGCGTACGAGATCGAAAAATTCGCATTTCCAGTAGCGCGTGCAAGCGAGCGAAACAAGCTGGGAGACTGGTGAAATATTTTTCCAACTTATTTTTCCAACTTTGTAAGGATGGCTGGACACACCGTATAATCAACAGTTTCCTCTCCTTAGATAGATAATTTACAAAGTTGTTGATCATCGACAAAAGAACCGACTGCACAAATCTACATTATCATAAACGTTAAGATTGCCTTCTTTTCATACGTCGAGTGACCACATCTTGTGCATGATGATTTAATTCATTACCGTAATGTTTGAGATATTACAAGAATATTACGTAAGTTGAAGATGTTTCAAAGTTTATATCAAATTATAAAGGTTTCTACGACCACGTGGTAGCTCTTTAAAGATTATTGACGACTGAAATCGCGATATAATCAAACATGTCAATATGTTGTAAATAACGATCTACGACAAGATTACCTGAGAATAAAGAAAGACATACTTCTTTATTTCGATGTTCTTTGCTCCTTTCCCAATCCCTCGCAACTAATATTCCATGATTTTCTGAATAGTATACTGCCATAAGTAACCGTCGATTAATATTTTACAAGTTTATCGTTATCATTCAATGGTATCATATGAGTTTCCCAGGAAAACTTCATCAATTACTTTTTAAGTACAATAAAATACACTTGAAATAGATCGTATGATTGGCCTTCCAATCCTACTTTTCAAAACTTTTCATCGGAAGCTGGCAACACTCGGAACTTCAAACCATAACTTTCTAACAACGCATGATAAAGAAGTATCAAACAACTATTCATCTTTATCGATCGGTCGATCTTTCAAAATTTCTCGTCAGAAATACGTCACAACTCAAAAAACTTTAGATACTAACTTCTTAATACTATTTAGTTTAAAAATTTACCGAAGCTATTCATCCTTAACGATCGATTTATTAAACCTCATCAAAAACTTACAAACATCGGAGCTTAAAATCGGAACTTTCTAACGTTACCTGATGAGAAAATTCAACGAAGCTATTTATTTTTAACGATCGATCTTTCAAACCTTCTCATCGAAATTCTCAAACCAAAGAATTTCCGACCGTGACTTTCTAACATTATCTGATAAAGAAGTCCCAAGGAGCTATTCATCATTACTTTCTAACGCTATTTAATAAAAAAGTTTCAAGGAGCTATTCAGCCTTAGTGATCGATCTTTTAAAACTTCTTCTTAAAAACTCACAATCCAAGAAATTTCGAACCATAACTTTCTAACGCTATCTGATTTAAAAAAAAAAAAGAGGGAAGCTATTTTTAATAAAAATGATCGACGGATCCAGGTAAATCTCGTTTCCCGATAGAACGCAAACTGGACTGTACTCTCATCGATCGATGCAGCGTAGTAGGATAACTAACGGGAAGGACATCCATGGAACAGCGTGTTTCTCGGTTTTGCACACTGTTCCTCATCGCACTCGCAAAACGAAAAATACCGGTCCCTGCTTGTGCAGAGCCGATGGAGGGAAAGAGGTCGCGCAAGCGCCTCTCTTCTAGCGCCTGTGGCTAAAAGCCTCGGGGCGAATATGCATGCGAATATCCCTGGCATGGGAGTGTCGGCGGGTGATCGTCGCTACGGCGAAAATACGGTGATGCAGTCCAGGAACGGGGTCTGCGACAAGATCGAAAATTACATATCGGACCTGGGACAATGGTACGTAAGCAAAAGCTGATTAGTCGGCAAGGGAACCTCCGATTGGAAGTCGAACGTCGAACCACCCTTGAACCGGCTTCTCGCCTCCTTTAAACCGGAGAGAGAAAGGGGAACACCAGAAATAAAAGTGGCGGGTGTTTAGGAGCAATTTTCTTGCGTACGATTCGTGGGCGGAAAAACAACGTTCTCAGTTCATTGATCTCGTGTTGTCTCGCGTCGAGGACCTGTTACTTTCATGGAATATAATTTTCATATTTACTTCAATCACAGATAGTTTTTGATATGATCTTTTTATCGTTAAAAAGATACCGTTCAAATCTCAATCGATGATTTATCATTTAATTAACCTTGCGTTTATTTTAGAAATTTCCTTGCCGCTAATTTTTTGCAATTTTACGGCTACATCATTTCAGGCTTATCATGTATGAAATGCTTGATGCCTTTAATTGCGTTTTTCATTGTTAACAGGTCAGTGTGGAGAGCGATAATACTGGGACAATTTCTATCTCTCGTGTTATGCTTCATGACATTGGCAAATCATCACATCAACACTGCGTATCAACTCGCGCTTCCGACCGGTATATCATTAATGATTAATCGCATGCATAAATAATCGGTGTATGAAAATTGCGATAGAATTACATTTAAAATCGTACGTAGATGTATATATATTTGATATAACGAGCCAGCAAATATTCTCCGCGGAACAGGACAAAACCTCCCTCATTACGTTATGATGTGCCTTGTGTACACAACCTGGATGTCCTGCAGAGGTGTAGGGAACGGCCTAATTTCTGTCATACAAGCCCGTGGATGGAGGTACTTGTTACTGGCTCTCATTGACGTCGAAGCGTGCACACTTGTAACATCCTCGCATCAATTCACTAGCTTAGTCGGAATACAGGTACGTGCTAATGATGTCACGTGGGATTTCAACGTTGTACTTTGCCAAACAACAATGACGAAGTTTAGCTTTCGTACGTCAGAGATTACACGATACATTAATTATCGTATTTTCCTTCTTGCGTACTCGAGATAAAAAGACAATTCATAAAAAATGTCATTAAAAGCAAAAGAGTTTGCTATACAGACGTGGAAATTCATTTATACGATGAAAACCTTTTGTTCAAATTTCTTCGTTCTTTTGAACGAATGTGAAATATTTCTTTTGTAACTTGCTCCTTTTATTCGATATTTCTCCCTTTTTAAATATAAATTCTACGAAGCTCGTATTTATCCAGAACTTAGAAAAGGCGGAACGACATCATTGAATGTAAAAATGACTTATTCTTCATCGTTGGTATAGAGCTCCCTTTCGATAAAATAAGATGTAAACGCTGCATCGCACAATTTATATGCGGTTGAGAATGCAACTTTCGTCACTTAGCCATCAATTAAACGGCGTACGTAGTATTTGTGGCTGAGATGAATGGCATGGAACTCAACTATTGTATCGGATATATACTACCACCAACGGAGGGAGGATATCAGGTCTTCGACCCGGCATGCTTACGAACGAATCGAACGTCACGCGAATATCACGAACTTCGTTATCGTCACCCATTCCGGATTAAAATTTGAACGACTTAAAGAATCGACAATGTTTAATTTAATCATGAAATAATTTTGTTTCAGCTGCTCGATTGTGTGGCCATACCAGTTGCATTGGCGCTATCGTGTTTAGTTCTAGGAGTGAGATATCGAATGGTACACATAGTCGGCGTTTCTGTTTCTTTGATGGGTGTAGGGTGCTTGGTTTGGGCAGGGATTGACGACAATAAAGATCCTGCGACTACAGGTGATTGTTCTACAAATTCATCTATATCCATAACATTCGTCCACGGCCGAATATTATAAATTTCAAATTAGAGAAAAGAACCATTAAAGTTTCTCATTGAATTTTTCAATTTAAATTTTCTTCCGCAAAGGAAAGAATCACCTTGTTGGTGATATGCTGTGCCTTGGAGGCGCGGTATTGTTTTCTATAACAACCATACTGCAAGAATTAACGGTTAAGACAGTCGATATTATCGAATATCTCGGCATGATCGGTTTCTTCGGTACTATATTATGCTGTATGCAAACGTAAGTACTGTTCACCAGAAGAAAAGATTATTTTCGATCCAATATAATTGATTATCATGATTTATATCGTTATTATTCCAGGGCCATACTAGAGGGCATGAAGTTAGAATCATTTCAGTGGAACAATGTACCAGTAATAACGTTCTTGATAGTTTACTGCATCACGCAATTCGTGTTTTTCTCGTTGGTACCTGTTATATTGTTCGAGTCCGGTGCAACTGCGTTGCAACTGGCATTACTGACCGCAGATTCTTTCAACGTTTTATCTGGCATGCTGGTTCATCAATACAAGGTATATCTTCGTCCGATACGATCCTTTCAGATTAGGATGTAATCGGAATATAACGTCATTGTTCTGGTTTGTCGTATGTGTTCGAAGCTATGTGTTCCAAGCTATGTGTTACGCGAATAGAATCATCTATTGCGACAACCTATATAACAAACAATACATGGCTACATATGCTAATAAGGCTCGTTCCACCTGTTCCAGTTTCACGCATTGTACTTCGTCTCGTACATGCTCACAATGATGGGCATATATATCTATGCGATAAAGAGAACGCCAATGTCGTCGAACTCGCGAAGACAACACACTGAACCCACTGCTCCAGATTACAGGTAATGTTAACAAAACGTTTTAAAAAGTAACCCTTTTTAATTAGCGAGCAGTTCTGCCTTGGAAGGTACGTACGATCGAAAAACTTGTATATTAAGAAAAACGTCAAGCAAGATGCCAAGGAAACGTTACTCGTGATTTCTTAAAAGAAACGAAATATAAACGACACTGGAAAGTCTTAAAGATTTCAAGTGCCAATCGATTCGAGCTTTTTTCTTAAATGCTCAATTTCATTAATGTTCTATTCATTCACCCTTTCATTGAATATGTCTTCCTTTTTTATTTTTCTTTTCAAAAAATGATTTCCGCGAGAAACTCAGTTACGATTCTCTCTTACAATAAGAACAACTCCTCCATTCCCGTTATATTTTTTTATTTTCATCATCGGCCCTGACAAGAAATTAATAAACGATTGACTGTGGATTAAAGAGACGTCATTTTAAGACATATGTCTCATCCTGACGTCGGAGAAGTGGAAATGGCAACAAGTTCAGGGATGTCCGGCGTGAGTGGTACCCTCGACGTTAGAACGTCGACCCTCGGCAGCGAAAAAGAAACTATGGACGCGACAAGTATACCGCCAAGCGTTAGTTCTGATACAGCCTTCACCTCCTTTTACGGAAGTTATTACGATTAAGGGAATGTGCAAGAAGACGCACAGAAAACGTAGAGACAAACCGAAGAACATGCGTAGATTCGCCGTGTGTGCGCTCTTGTTAAAGTTTTACACCAAGTTCGAAATTGATGATCACGGAAGTACATTCTTTCGTTTCCTATGACGTTATACAATATAAGAGTAAATAGATCTCGATAAATAAGTTAAATAAGTTAAATATACGCGTTACACAGTGTTCTAATTAACGTCGTGATTTTTTAAAGAACTTAACCAACATAAATATCGATTAGCCGCGTATAAAGACGATCTTCATTGTTGATTTGACTGTTTATCGAAATGTAAGAATAAAAGTACATTACTGTTGCTCAACATACTTTGTAAATGATAATTGTTACTAGGTCTAAATACCGAACGACGTTAACTAATTTCCTGTTGTACAATAATAAGTGAAAATTAATGAGAATTATTTTTAACGATTCTTATTACAATCTTTGTTCGTAAATGCACTAAATGTATTTATATATTCTATAGTCCATCCATGTGTTAGAACGTTATTTCGCGTGTTATGTATATTTTTTTGAAATAAATTAATAAATAAATTAAACAATAAATTAATAAATAATAAATAAACAAAAAATTCAAATTAAAAAATTCTTTTTTTCTCTTTCCCCCCCCCCCTCTAGATTATTCATACTTATTGTCTAATATTAATGTTCTATTTCAAAATGGCGACGAATCCGGTTCGGCACGACATCTGTCGACTATACTCCATTGCAGTTAGTGGCTAGACATCGAACGTAATGGCAGGTTCCATAGAGATTCCACTTCGTGATACGGATGAAGTGAGTATTTTTGTTTTTAACATTGAATTTTATCATTTGCGAAGTATTAAAAGTAAGCTAAACCATTCAATCATTAACATGTAATTTAAAATTCTTTAAAGACTCGTGATACGAAGACACGTTTGTGTAGTTAATCCCTGCAAGCGTTGTTTGCGGAATATATACATCGTACAAACAATGGCTTTTAAATATCTTGAAATTTGTCCTCGATATGAAATATAAATTACTATTGTTTCATATTTGTTTTGATCGCATAATTTTAGACCTATTTTTTGATCTTATTTTGTTCATATTGTTTCCAATATGTTTCCCATTTATATCATGTACAGTAAAATATTAAACATTAGACATTTGTTAATTGAAATTGAATCTTTTATCCACTTTTTGTCTACTTAAATCTCTCACCATATCTCGCTGGTTAATTTTTTTAATATATTAAATTACATTCCATTAGGTAATTGAGCTATACTTGGATCAATTACCAGAAGGAGATGAGGTTCTTGGTATTTTACGTCAAGAACATGCACAACTTAATATTTGGGTCAATTTGGCTGTAAGTACCTTGAATTATAATAGATATAATAGAAAAGCTACAAGACATTAAACATATTGTATTTTGTTGTAGCTTGAATATTACAAACAACATAAAATCGAAGATTTCATTAAAATACTTGAGTCTTCTCGGACTGATGCTAATATTGATTACCGTGACTATGAAAAAGATCAAATGCGTGGGTTGGATATGTTGGCTGCATATTATGTGCAAGAAGCCAATAGAGAAAAAAATAAGGACAAGAAGAGAGATCTATTTACAAAAGCTACCCTATTATATACAACTGCAGATAAGATTATTATGTATGACCAGGTATATATCGTTTCTAGTATTTCATTTGGTGCTTGGAAATATTTATGTATTATTTATATAATACTTCTTTGTCCTACAGAATCATTTACTTGGCAGAGCTTATTTCTGCCTCCTGGAGGGAGATAAAATGGATCAGGCTGATGCCCAATTTAATTTTGTACTAAATCAATCTCCAAATAATATTCCTTCCCTACTGGGAAAAGCATGCATAGCGTTTAACAAAAAAGATTATAGAGGTGCACTTGCCTTTTATAAGAAGGCATTGAGAACAAATCCAAATTGTCCAGCTGCTGTAAGGTTGGGAATGGGGCATTGTTTTATGAAATTAAATAACCAGGAAAAAGCACGTTTAGCGTTTGAAAGAGCTTTACAGTTAGATGGCCAATGTGTTGGAGCATTAGTTGGACTTTCAGTACTGAAATTAAATCAACAACAGCCTGATAGTATTAGAACTGGTGTTCAAATGTTATCTAAAGCTTATACCATTGATTCGACTAATCCCATGGTGTTGAATCATTTGGCAAATCATTTTTTCTTTAAAAAGGATTATAACAAAGTACAGCACTTAGCCCTCCATGCATTTCATAATACAGAGAACGAGGCTATGCGTGCAGAGAGTTGCTATCAATTAGCCAGAGCATTTCATGTTCAGGTAAGTGTACAACATAAGTAAGTTTACGTATATACATACTCAAAATCTTGAAAAATAATTTAACTATTTTAGGGTGACTATGACCAAGCGTTTCAATATTACTATCAGGCAACACAATTTGCACCTCCAGTTTTTGTATTACCACACTTTGGCTTAGGTCAAATGTATGTTTATCGTGGTGATGCAGAAAATGTAAGCATAACGTGTTATATATATTAGGTTATCCCATAAGTTCGTTCCGTTTTTCGAGCGGTTATATATGTTAAGATTGTTTACATACCTTTCAGTTTCATGAAAAAATGTAATCCCCCTTGTTGTACAACTTCTTCCCATTTTTCAAGTGCATTAGTCCCTTATCGCCGTATGTTTATAAATCGACAAATGAAATGTATACACAAAAGTTGGCATGAACTTATGGGATGACCTAATATTATATACTATATATGATAGGGTAAAATTAATAAATTTTTACATACACTGTTTTTAAATCACAGGCAGCACAATGTTTTGAAAAAGTGTTGAAAGCTCAGCCAGGTAATTATGAAACAATGAAAATTCTTGGATCTCTGTACGCAAATTCAAGTTCTCAATCGAAACGCGATATTGCAAAAAACCATCTTCGTAAAGTAACTGAACAATTTCCGGATGATGTTGAAGCATGGATTGAATTGGCTCAAATATTGGAGCAAAGTGACCTTAATGCAGCCTTAAATGCATATGGTACAGCAACTAGAATTTTAAAAGAAAAAGTCCAGGCAGATATACCACCAGAAATTCTAAATAATGTTGGTGCTCTACATTATAGGTATGTTTCATATTTCCTTATTTTAATTTATTTTATCTGCTATTAAGGCTAAAACTTATTACTTTATCGTAGACTTGGAAACTTAGAAGAAGCTAGGAAAAATTTGGAGGAATCTTTAGCGCGTTCTAAAGCTGATGCCTTACACGATTCTGTATACTATAACTCAATTGCAGTTACAACAACATATAATTTAGCTCGTTTGAACGAAGCTTTATGTATATTTGATAAAGCAGAAAAATTATACAAAGCCATTTTAAAGAAACATCCAAACTATGTAGATTGTTATTTACGACTTGGCTGTATGGCTCGAGATAAAGGACAAATTTATGAAGCGTCTGATTGGTTTAAGGATGCTTTAAGCATAAATAACGAGCACCCAGATGCATGGTCTCTTTTGGGTAACTTACATTTGGTTAAAATGCAATGGGGTCCTGGCCAGAAGAAATTCGAAAGAATTTTAAAAAATCCAGCAACAAGTACCGATGCCTATTCTTTGATTGCTTTGGGTAACATTTGGTTGCAAACATTGCATCAAAGTGGAAAAGATAAAGATCGAGAGAAGCGACATCAAGACAGAGCATTGGCTATGTACAAACAGGTATGATACTAAAAAATAATAAATCTTCTTATTCGTATATACATATATAAATATTGAAATTCATAGGTTTTGCGAAACGATCCTAAAAATATTTGGGCTGCAAATGGAATAGGAGCTGTACTAGCGCATAAAGGTTGTGTAAATGAAGCTAGAGATATTTTTGCTCAAGTTCGAGAAGCAACAGCAGAATTTTGCGATGTATGGTTAAATATTGCGCACATTTATGTAGAGCAAAAACAATTCGTTAGCGCTATTCAAATGGTAACTTTCCGTTTTGTATGTAATACGATATGATAATGTTTCGGCAACTATTTTATAAAATATATCTTTTTACAGTATGAAAACTGCCTTCGGAAGTTCTATAAATATCATCATGTCGAAGTTTTGCAATATCTTGGAAGAGCTTACTTTAAAGCTGGTAAATTGAAAGAAGCAAAATTGACATTATTAAAGGTGAGGTAGAAACATTGTGTCATGCTCTGATATCGTTAACAATTGATTAAAGAAGAATAACTAATCAATTTCATTATATCAATTTAGGCAAGAAGAGTAGCTCCACAGGACACCGTTTTGTTATACAATATTGCACTTGTGCTTCAACGTCTAGCGACACAAATTTTGAAGGATGAGAAATCCACCTTAACAACAGTACTCCAGGCAGTTCATGAATTGGGACTCTCACATAAATATTTCCAATATCTATCAACGCATGGAGATAAAATGGGGCAACTTGCAGAGGCAGAAACAAGAAGGTGTCAAGATCTTTTATCGCAAGCCCAATATCATGTTGCCAGAGCTAGACGATTGGACGAGGAAGAAAAAATGCTTAGGAGAAAACAAGAAGAAGAAAGGTAATTATATGAACATAATTAGCATATGGAATACATCAAACACCATAATAATGATCTTGTATTAATGTATAGACAAGCATTTAAAATGCGACAAACAGAAGAACAACGGAAACTTGAAGAGATGCGACGACAAAAAGAAGAAGAAATGTTACAGAAACGTCAAGAGTACGTTGAAAAGACAAAGAACGCTTTAGTATTCGGCGAAATGCCTTCAGAAAAACCTGGAAGGAAAGGAAGAAAAGCACGCACTGATCAATACGTTAGTGACAGCGGTGGTTCTGGGAGAGAGGAAGGTCGGGAGGAAGCTCCTAGAGAAAGGAAACGCAAAAGAAAAGCAAGTGGTGAACGTAAAGAAAAAAGGGCTAAGGGTAGAGCAAAGCGCAAGAAAGAAATGGGAAGTGGAGAAAGTGGTAAGATAGTATTTCATGATCTTCGATTATACACGTTATTAATCTGCGTTTTTCAAAAAATATATATTTTATTTCGCAATATTCAGGTTCAGAAAGTGATCGACTCAAGCCGAAACGTGGAAGAAAAGGGATTATTAAGAAAGACAGAGCATTTCGGAAAAGTACAGCTGAGACTGCAAAAGGAAAGATGCCTTTATCGAAAGAAACTATATCGACTAGCGAATCTGATAGCGATTCAGGAGGTCTTAAAATCGCCAGCGGGTAAGCATCATTCATTTTATGAGAATGAGGTGGTTTATTATACGTGTTGGTTAGTTTGTTAAAGAGACGAGTGATAAAATTGTAATAGTTAGTGTATATTAAAATCACCTTAAATACAGAGATAGTGCATGCCGGTCGTTATCGTCGCTCGCTCAATGCTACTGTTCAACTCTACGCTCGTTATTCGACTGCATAACTCGCTATAATGATTCGTCATACTGATTTGCTATACTGGTTCGTTATACTAATCGTCCTAGAGAGCATGTTCGTCTATTTGTATCGACCGGTAATAATTATAAAAAGTTTAATTGTAACTTCGGTTGACTATTACAAATAACGGCGATAATATTTTGTCCGGAGTTCGTTTACCTTTGAATCTAGCTATGAATCTATCTCATGTGCCGCTACAAGAATATAATATACTGAGGTGTGTAATAAATTAATTAATGGCGTCATTAATTTGTTTTTCAGAGGTGAAAGCGGTAATGAAGGTCGCGGACGCGGAAATAGACGAATTATGTCTGACTCAGAAGGATCCCGTGCATCGAGATCTAGGTCTCGTTCCAGATCGAAACTTAGAAGCCGTTCTAGAAGTAGTTCACGATCGCGATCACGATCGCGATCACGATTGCGATTGCGATCACGATCACGATCACAATTGCGATCACGATCACGATCAAGATTTCAATCTCGATCCGTATCTCGTTCACGGTCTAGATCTCGTTCAGGTTCTAAGTCGAGAAGTCAATCGCGGTCGAAAAGTCCGTCGAGATCAAGATCCGTTTCAGCGAAAAGTGGTTCACGCTCGAGATCAAGATCAGGGTCGCGGAAGAGTCAGTCGCGATCAAGATCGCGTAGTGGTTCGAGGAAAAGTGGATCGCAGCCAAGATCAAGGTCGGGTTCTGCAGTTAGTGCACGATCAAGATCGGGTTCTGCAGCTAGCGCACGATCGAGATCAGGCTCTGCACGTTCGAGATCGGGATCTGCAGCTAGTGCACGATCGAGATCAAGGTCTCCTAGTGGTTCCAGAAAAGCAGCTTCGCGATCAAGGTCAAGATCAGGATCAAGGAGTGGATCACAGTCGGAGGGACGTATATCAAGAAGCAGAAGCCGATCAAAATCTAAATCTGTGTCAAGATCTAGATCACGTTCCGGCTCACGGTCAAAGAGTGGCTCTCGAAGTCGCAGCCCTAGTGGATCGGCAAGGTAAATAAAAAGAATATTACAATGCACTCACCGAAACGAAATACAGCTCCAGGGATACCGCGATGATCACATAATGCGATTATTTTATTCCAGATCTGCTACTCCAGAGTCGAGAAAATCAGTTTCGGGCAGTGATGTTGGTTCCCGCCATTCGAGTACAGATCGAGGAGGTGGCAGCGAAAGCGAATAAACTCGATACGCATATAATAACATCACTAGCGCGCAGAAAATCCAATCTTGGATTGTATACTTTTTCTAAGAGCCAAATTTATATAAATGAAATATATATTACTTTCGCGATATATTTCTTAACACACGTTTGAAAGAACCGTTCGAATCGAAACAGCATTGTTACGCTAAGATGGAGCGCGGCAACTGGCAATCGTTCGAGCTTACGAGTAACTTCGATTTATCGTTTATCGAAGCAGTTTGAAGATAACTAAACGATCTCTAGATGGAGCGACTTCAGTGTTTCGGACGTAATACTTCGGACAATTGAATATTTGTTTTATGTTTGCGGGTTATTAAAACAGCCCATAGTTTGAATCGAAACCGTGTATTTATGTTCTTCACATTGTATTTAAAACGAAGTATTACTTTACGATGCAAGGTAATTTTATGTAAAATTATTACGATTTCGTATTTCATCTAGTTCAATGTATAAACCGTTTTGCTTTCTGATTAGTTATCTGTCGATACTTTTTATGATAAACAATTAGATTTAATTGTTATTGTACACACATTGTTTAACATACAAGAAGATATGTTAAGATTGTATTAATAACCAATGTATTGTTTTATATTAAAAATTACAAAAAAAAGATTATAACTGACGTTTTCATTATGTCTCCCTGAAATGTATTACACAATTAAAATATTTTATATATGAACGATTAAAGTTTTTTCATGTATCAATAAAAACAGTTACATGAAACAAATGATTAAAGTTTTGTAGAGGTTAAAGACATTGGTGCCATTTCATATGTTATTACGTTGTCATTACATAATGTTATGTCAATAATGTTCAACAGTTAATCAACTTAACAACGTATTTATAATGCTTTTTAATTCAATTTTTTCTACTAGACGTTCATCTAGATCGTCTGATAGAGCATTATATGTAATATTTTTTATTCTTAAATGTTTTAGAAAAGAATTTTCTTTGTCTATGAAGTCGCACTTTTTTTACTCTTTTACACTCTTGGCGCCCTTTTCGCGAAGGTCAATTTTTTTCCACTGTAATACAATTTTTCCATCGATTCTTTTCAACTATTTTCATCAAGTATGTATATTGCAACGTTATTGTTTTTTTTTCAAACTATATTAAGAGTATGTCATTACATGAGGATGCACACAAATGTTTATCACTCCCACACGAGCGTTATCGATTTGTAATCTATAGCTACGGAACAAGCAAAAAATTACAAGGTATAAGTAAACCTTTGGGTGAGAGGATAAGAATAACGTTCAACTATAGATATTACCGCAGTGGTTTAAAATTGTTTAGGATTAATACCATTCGCATTCAACAGTGAGATCAAGAAATAAACAAACACCGACCGAATCAATCATTGCAGGTTTGATGCGAATATCCGTACGATTAGTCATCGATCGATTCGTATCACTTTAATGATGAAGTACCATTGAATCGCTGTATTACCGTTTAATTCTTCAAACACTGCCGTGCAAGAAACGTTCCGGAAAAACTATCATACTTGAAAAATTGGTACGTTATGAAATACCACCTTCGCTAGAGCTTATCGTCCTAGTATATTTAGTATATGCTACTACTATATTTAAACCTTTAAGTATACATAAATCATAAAATATACGTTGTACACAAATATTATATGAATAAGAAAAATCCTGAGCCAGTTTGCGTAAAAAGCAAAAGAGTAAATAGCGAAGGAAACTACGCTGATAGAAGGATAGAGATATCGGTTTTATCCGAGTTACGAAGATTCTGAGTGCTGGAAGCGTTTACTTTTTCGATTCAACTCCTTAGAGTGTGCATATATCTTACTGCTCTTCCTGTTTGATTATCAAATCCTTTCCTATCGTCGCATTTCTCGATCCACATTTTCATATAAAAGCATAGAAAAGAAGTCCACGTGTAATTTTTATTCCTCGTGAATTTGTTTCTAATACATTGCAATAAACGCAAGTTTTAATTAGCCTTCGTGAATTTTCACACAGCTACTTAGAAGGTATAGCGGATATTCGAGAATTACTTGCCTCCTTGGCGAGTTGCGAACTTCCGAAATTATTTACAATCTCCCGAGTTCCTCGAAGCTGGTTTAATAGAATAGTTTCGCGACTGAGTTTTGATTAACCTCCTATTTGCATATTCGTCATTCTACTTGTTAATAGCGTTTTTATGTAAAACTCCTACAAACGCAATATGTTCTCTGACCGACTATTTTCGGCTTAAAATAAATTCAGTTTCTCGAGTTATAAATTGAGCGATCTTTCTAATTTTTATTTATTCGAAATAGGAGCAAACAATAAAGATAACTATTTTCTGCAACGGGTATATGGTTTACATATATAACAACAAATTAACCTGACTCTACATCATCAAATGTTTTCTTCCTCCTTGGCGTTTCGAAAGTATACTACCAATTGAACAACAAACGTAAAAAGATAGGGGTTCGTCATCCACCAATAAATAGTATAATATTGTCTGGAAATCAACGTCAACAACTAGGTATAATTTTAAAGTTAACGATACTAGTTTCTTTTATCCATCAGATACACATGTTGGCATCAATACAAATTTTTCATCGATGGCTAGGTTTGGTCTCGCAACAAATTACCTCCAATCTGGACTGCATAAATCTTTTCCATCAATCACATCCCGACAATTTATCAAATACTTGAGCAGAGATTATCGATAATTCTTGCCACGCTGTCGCTGCATCCTTTTAATCCTTTTTTCCCCTTCCGAAAATGTAATTAAATTTTTTTTTATTTTAAATTTTTTCAAAGGGTAGGAAAAATGACTGAAGCATTTTTGTCGGTGCAGCTAGTTTCGTCCATTATTCACGAATCATCTCGTTATATATCTATCCATATGATAACAATGAATTCACAAAATCTAAGGAACCTTCCGCATGTTTCAAGTTGGCTTTCTTGCCTTAAAAAGATGCAGAGTGCAATATTTCTTCAGCCCGAGAAAAATTGAGTGCTATGGCGGTACCAGTGACCCACTTATAAATCAAAAAATCTTGAAATATGTGCATCTTCCTCGATGATCGGTATTACTTCTCATGTCAGAATAAATCAACATGCACTTTATAACCTTCCCATTCTTTTTTCTTTTTCGCGATAAAATACCTGCAAAAAGATTTGTGCACTAAAGATGAACATTCTTGAAAATTGTATGGTACCGTTTATAAGAGCCAAACGTAGAGGTTTCCAATGCCGTGAGTTTAATTAGTTCCATAAACGAAATCCGCGAGACTAAACACATGCACAGGCGAGTTAAAAGCCTCGTTTGTGTGTCATTGTCTCGAAAGTTGAATAGCCATTTTTTATATTTGTATCTTGTATTAGCGGTTTCTGGCCTTGAGACAGGAATTAATACGCACAGCCATTATTAAATCGTTCTTTGCTATGAATCACAAAGGTTCCAAGAACGCGATTGATGTTCCACGTTACGTACGAATAGAATATGAAAACCCCACTGTGGCAAAGTGTATATAATTCTTAAATCGAATTGTGGTAACGTGTAGAGGAAACATACGAAGGTCATGGAGCAAACTGATATTCAGCATGTTTCTGTTGAAAAGGAAGATTTCGAAGACTGAGAAGAATTTCCTTCCAGAAGAGGCTGTAGAAAAGTTTGAGATCAAAAGCGGTCGGTGATTTCCTTTCCGTTTGAGAGCCAGGTCGAAGTTGCGCGCAATATGATTTTAATTCAACAAGAATCAAACGTACGTAGAATTGAAAATGAAATCGTGAAAATAATAAGACTTAAATTGGAGCTTCGAGTACACGAACAATCGAGATTCTGTTTATCCGGAAGGCCATAGAATACGTTTTATTGCGACGTTCTCCAACTTTCAGAGACGAACCGAGACACAAGATTCTTTCCTCGCTTCCGACTGTGACAATTCGAAATTAATTATAACGTTATTCTCTCATCGTATTAACTTTGCTAGCTTCTATGCTAACCTTGAATTCATTTTTCGACGTTGTTCCTCGGTAAACGTCTAATTACTGATATCTACTTATTCCATAACTTTGCTCACTTCGAACCTTGAACTACCGCTCGCCTGATGTTACTCAACGAACTGCGATAAGCGAAACATTTAATTGCCATCTAAGCGAACATCTTATTTGCCATCCTCCACCTCAATTTGCCAAATGAATCCCACTGTTCAGTTTATATCGCTGAAATGTTTCCTAGAAATTTACACGACTTAAAGCTCACTCTCGTAATCTGTCTCTAATAATGTCGAGCTAATTTCCAACTTTTTAAAAACGATCAAATTAACCTGATGAGAGGTATTAACGAGTTTCATCCGCTTAAAGCGATATAAAAATAATTTTCCCAAATCAAAGGACTGGATTTATTTCGTAGACGTGTATCCTTGCACTATGTAACGATCACATATTTCGTTCATAAAAGATATAATATTATCCATAGGAGGAATGGATGAAGTTGCCAGCTATGTGTCAACCACAAGAACGCTGCTATACTCATCGCATCGTACAAGGCTGCAATTACAAGTTCGTATACAAACCAGTTGGCTGCCTTGTTCGCATAATCTATGCTGTCGAGCGTGTATTCAATGGAGACATATACAGAAATCCCGATGGCGAAACAGTAAGCTTTACGTAATTGGTGCCATTTACTTGAAAGTGATTCCGATTATAATACATAGCTGTTCATTTACTGGAAATTTATGTGCTTCTTCCACGAATAAGATTCCGCTTGGAAAGGACAAAATATTTTGAAGTATTTGGAAAATAAAGATTTCCATTAAAAGATTATAGTTTCCGAAGATATGAAATAAAAATCATTATAAGCAGCGAACATATGGTTCTAGGCGTCGCTCACAGTAGCACAGCCCATTATTGATCAGACGGCGTCGAAGAGAAGCTGTAGGACCGCTTAATTCAATTTTAATATTTTACACGAATTGTTTTTCAGCCAACTCGAACCGAGCTAATAACAAACTTAATTTAAGTTATTCTGTAGAATAACTGACATAACATAACATTTTTTAGAATAACTGAAACACAGCGGTTTTTTGACATTACATGCCCAACATTCTTCTTTTATTATTTCATTCCTGAACATCGGTGTAAGGTTCCTGGAAAGATTTTCATTGCATTAGTGGAATTCACATTACTTCCAAGAATATTCTCTTAGAATCCTCGTAATATCAAATACTATTGTAGAGCAGCAGTAGCTGCCACGTTATGTCAAACACGATGCATTTGGCTCTGGATAAAAGTTGCAATAAAATGACGTACGAACGGCTATTTTCATTCGTTGATGGCGACATAGGTGTTCACATTGCCACCAAGCTGGTATCAGAGCAAGTGTATTAGAACATAGAATAGCGTTATCGTTCGTAATGATAAAGGCCATTATTCGTCGGACAAAGTGAAACGTTCTATTACATGTCCTACATGGGATACTCGATTGTCGGTGAAATATTATTGGGTCGCTAGATCAATCGTAAGCTATTGACGTTTCTGTATTAATACACGCAAAATACCTTACAGTTCCAGTTGAATACAGGGCAACGTGCAACTATGAATACTAATCTTAATTACTGTTGAATTGTGTCTGGGATCAAACATTGACACGTGTCGTTATTTCAATAGACGGAATTTGGCATTCGACCAATTCTCTTAACTGTTAAGTACGTACTGTTTTACGTTCTCGTGCATGCAATGCAATTGACAGGTTTCGATTATTTCCAATGTTAAAAAATATAACTGTTTCATGTTCGGAAAATTTTTATTTTACATTGCATACAATTTTCAACTTCCTTCGAATTCCGCCAAATTCTAATTTTAGGTCGTTTAAAATTAATTGCCGCTCCAAATGCAGTGATCCATAAAATACAAGAATCGTCGACAGAGATTCACCCGTAGAAACAAGAAAGGTCATAGACCGGAAGTTCTAACCTAATGATCGGTAGAGTCGGAGCTTCATCTGAAGCTCTTAAGAGTCAGTGAACCTTGTATGTACTCATCGAAAGGTTTAAGGTTACCGCAAATATTCGTTCGATTTAGAAACGAGCGAGAGAAGGAACTGTCTAAATTTCTTCTTTTGCCTCACAACCGCGAACGTATCTGACTATCATTCTGACTCAATTTGATCTTACCATTTTACTGGCATACAGGTAAAAAAGTCATTACTCCAGTTACAATATCGTTGTTAGGTGGATCGAGAAAATAACTGCAGGCATAAGACTTGATGAAAGGACTCAACGGGAATCGCGTTCACCCTTCGATGAATCGATGTTTTCTCATAAAATACTTCGGTAAAGGCCATACCAGATAATGAAGAAATTTTCCTGAATTCTTTCTTCCAACCATTTCAACGCTCGTGGTGGTTATTTTAACGAAAGGGAAAGAATATCGACGGTTAAACGGGCTTGATTAAAATTTCGAGTAATATGGTGCCTTCAAGCGTGGAAGGAAGGATTATCCTATCCGGCGCCTAAGTTGCTTTATGAAAGTTTTTCCTTCGGTTAACTAAATTTGTGAAGCTGAAAGACGTATCCAAACTTTCCCTGAAAAAATTGCCGCGTAGTACATTTTCGTAAATCATCTGATATTTACGTACTTTAAGTATAGTAAAGTTAACGTATGAAAAATTAGTATGTATACCTGCTAGAGTCGATGGAATTTCATCGAATAGAAAATCGATGTTGGTCGAGCTGTTCCCTCCGGGTAGTAATTGTTCAATTTGAAACAAACCGATTTTGAATTTATATGGCGTTAGTCGTTGAATATTTTGCTTTATAGCGAAGGTGAAAAATTATCATTAAGCCGTTTTTTATTTAAAAAAACAATGTATTTTGGAGAGTTAAATTTGAGGCAGAAAGTTTAACATCTCGCGGCCCTATTACGAATAAAATCCTTTCAGGTGGAAAACGTTATCAAGGAATTAACGTTATTCGATCGATGTTTGCAGTTGCCAGTACGTGCGTTTCCAACGCGACGCGCGACGTTTCGAAAGAAATGTTCATTCGCGTTGCAAACAAATAGAACTCGTCGATTTTTATATTTTCGTTTACGGCTAACTGCTGTTACGGATGAACAACGATTAAACGAAAAAGAGAGAGAGAGAGAGAGAGAGAAATCAACAAGGGAATTGCACATTAATTAACAACCAATACATATCCAGGAAATTGGTATTGCACA
The DNA here is from genome assembly GCF_910591885.1 of Bombus terrestris. Taxonomy (NCBI): domain Eukaryota; kingdom Metazoa; phylum Arthropoda; class Insecta; order Hymenoptera; family Apidae; genus Bombus; species Bombus terrestris. The sequence continues at coordinate 14,811,237 of NC_063270.1, read as the reverse complement.
GCTTTAAATTAAGCAAGACTATTTAATTTTTTAACTATTTTGGAACGTCTCTTCGTCATTAAACTAAATTCGAGAGTGTACGCTGCACTTTTTCCATCCGATTTGGAACTTAATTCATCCTAAAGTAATACGTTTTTAGGAATAAGATAGATAAAATGCTTCTACAGATTCGAAGTGGCGGCTAATCTCTTCTTGGAGCAGTAGAGCGAGGAATAAAGAAACGAATTAAAAGATAGTGCCTACGTCGTCGACCCTGTACGATCGATCAGAATTCTGTCCTTTCGCTTTGAACTGAGAACGGAAGCTGACCGCAGACAGATTGCTAGCTGTACCAAAAGAATAAAAGAAAAAAAATCTGGCTGTCAGTACAGGGGAATTCCATTTTCCACTTTATTCTTTTCACTGTTCCTGGTATTAATGAATAATTTAAACACTGCGGCAACACGGATTTTTACGTCCCAATCTTACGACTATCCGGAATCTTGTAACTTTATTTCCGCAGTCGCCCAGCGATTTCATATCACTGCTAAAAATGAAAAATCTTCTCCCTCGCCTTATCTCCGTGTTCTACAGGATACATATGTATTTATCAGAGCGACGTCGAGGAAACGCGAGCGATATTATGGAAATATTACTTTATACGCTTTGTGCGTTTCTGTACCCATCTACAAAGTAAGTATATTCATAAGGTATGCACGTGCGGAGCCAAGGTAGTCATCAAGTTTGAAAACAATTGAAGGGGCAAATTCATTCTGGCTGAAACTATGCTCTCCCCTTTAAATCCAATACACTCGCGTTCCCGTTCTTATTTTCTACACACTATACCATGGTATATGTAAGAATGGGGCGTCCCGAAGGTGAGAGCGCTCCTCTACCTCGAAACAGATATTTCTACAATTTTCGTAGCATACATTCCCTACGTGCGAGAGTAATTCGAGCGTATAACGTCGCCTGAATTTCCTGCTCCGACAAACAGCTTAAATGGGATCATGTCCGACATATCCGTCGGAGAACGATCATGTACCGGAAGACAGAAAGAAACTGCATATTTCACATTTCGATTAAATTAATTCGTGAATCCAAGAACGTGCAGGTAAAAGGTTCTTCTTGGAAAACAAAATAACGGCGGAAAATTATTCATGTAATCGTCGTTAGCATTTCTTCGATCAAAATATTCGAAATAAAAGCACGACAGGTCTGCATAGAATTTTCCATCGACTCCCAGGGGATCACAGCTTGGAATTTTTGAATAAACTTTCCAAATAACATTTGCATCGAAAAGCGAAGTGGAAGCGATCTGCGCGATGTCAGCAGAATCGGTTTCACGACCGACCGAAAGAATGCGTGGAAAATAGGTCGGAGGAATATCTTTTATTCTCTAAGGAGCGTCAAGTGTGTTGGCCCCATGATAAGATGGTCGTCACAGTAGTTCGCGAGTCACCTGCTTTCAAATATTCACGACATTTCGAGATCGGTCCGCTCGTTCTTGACATCTCGTTTCTTAGAAACAATCGTGTTTCCTTGTTGGTTACTCGTGAGAGGGTAACGGTCGAAATTTATCAGGTGAATAATTTCGAATCCTTTGTATATTTTGTCGATAACTGCTCAGTTATTATATCTATCAGTCAGCAAAAATAAATTGAAAAATTATCACGCGACGTATTCGCGCGCGATATTATTCATTTACACGGAATTAGGTTGCTATTGTACGCATTTGCAAGGCAAACAACCGGAACAAATATGTTCATCTCTTCATTTTCATATGTGCTTTTTCAAAAACGTCATCCTTTAATCCTATTGCGGTGTACCGAGATGTTAATCAAAGTGAAACAGAAAAGAGTAGATTCGAAGATGTTGACAGACGAATGGACAGCTTTTGCATCAAGGTTGAATGGAAGGTATAACAAAGTGACCGCTAATGGAAGAAGCATTTTAAGAGAATGGAAAAAAACGATACTAATAGTATCCTTGATTCGATATCTACGGAGAAGCGTATACCTTTCAAGAGGTAATAATACAAAGAATGTAGTGTACTGTCGAGCAGGTGACTTTTTTTATAAAGATAAGCACGGAGCTGTTAAAAGGGTTAATGAAGGGCGCAGGAAATTTGATTTATCTGCCGTTAATAGGCTAGATGATATTTATTCTTTAAAAAGGGGAACGATTGACGATAAAAATAACGACAACGACAACTTGTCGAACAGGATCGAATCGATTCTTCTAAGAAGTTCATTAATACAGTTTGTAAGTTGATTGTCTGTCCGTGTTGGGTGGAATTTAATTCCAAAGCTCATTTTCATGGCAAATATCTTGCCGGCAGGCAGTACTGTTTTGATTGAAATCGAAATTCGATTCCGAAGAGAATGAAACTTGTTTAGTGGCGTAACAAACGATTCATTCTTTTACGTCATCCTTCGCACATCCCATTCCATTAACTGCAATATAGTAATTTAAATCTAAAGAGACTTTGACAAACGTGATTGTCAGTTGATCCAAGGGAATATATTTGCAATCTTCGGTAACGGGAAATATTTACAAGAAGGATTCCGATCAGACTTCGTTCGACGTGGTAAATCGTTCAATCACTGATTCCAACTTTCTTGCCTTCGTTTTACGAGTTCCGGAGCGATGATGATAACCTTGAAACAATCTGAATTTCGTTCCATACATAAAAGAATCATGCGCTATTTACCTAACAATAAGATTATACTTATACGTGTGTTCAAGTATCTTGGGACAGTCTCAAGGTGTTTTGAGATTTACACGACAAAGAAAGTGTACGCTACTAACGTCTTAATGATTTCGTTGAAAAATGAATGTATTAGGTTTCCGAAAAGTGTCTTTCTTTCGCAGACGTGTTTTTTACAACTGTGCACCTTCATACGAACGTGGAACCAAGTCTGTGAAATGTCGCGATGTTTATCTCAACAGAACAAAATGGATCGTACGTAATTCGATAAAATAATATAAAACAGAAAACGTTGTGCGTCTATTATTTCCTCATAAAACGAAAGAAACCTTTCGGACAACCTAATAATTTAAAATCCACAATCTACGACAAATACCAAAGTATTTATTTAAAAAAAAACAGCAAATATTCTAAGACTTTCTAGCATAAGTAGATAATCAAAGCAAACTTCCTGCTAATTCGAAATTCTCCCAATATGTGCTAGTAAAAGTTTCCTTTAATTCTATAGACACTTGACGACAGAATTTCTTAAGATAATAAAATTTTAAGTAGACTTCCTTATAAATTCTCGAATTTTATGCGGCAAGTATTATACCTAGTGGGCCAATAACAGTGCAGCCATTGTTACTTTCTCGTTGAATCCTTAGGAAGTGTTTACAATTATCTCGAACCTAATCTCTATCTCAAACAACGATCGTGTGTTTACAAACGAAGTGGATGGCGTGCCAAAAGCTAACTGGTAATCCCGCAAACAGCATTATGATACTACAAACAATGTTTCAACCTGCTGGATTATTTATGATAGTTCGGTCAGCTAGCTTTGTTTCAAAGCCAAACTTCAAAGCTTACATGGCAAAGAGAAGAATTAAATTATCAACAAAACGGATATCAGCTCTTACACTTGCAATCCTAAGCCGTAAGTTTCAGCTGACAACGGTACGCGTAGTTTAATTAATTTTACTGTGACGAATTGCACGGCCGTGCTCACTGCGGAAGAGTTTCATCGCGTTCCACGTATTCGGTGCTCGGAAGACGTTCCAAGAATGTACAATAACAATCTCGAGAAAATTACTCCTTGTTTCAACTTTAGGTACATACTCATAGCTATTGGATACGATCCTTGGCGATCGAGAAATTGCTTCGTGCAATTGTGATAGAACTATACATAAGCAGCGTAGTTGAGAAATAAAATCGTCTGCTAGCTGTTCCAATATGATTTCCAACGAGTTCATAAATTGGAAAACATACATACGATTCGGTATTATCGTCCAGTTTCCTTTTCTTCGGTGAACAATTTCAGTTCTTGTCTATCATTTATTTGCGGGACAGATTTTAACTCAAAGACCAATGCAAAATAATGGAATGGAAAGGGAAGACGATAAATTTATGAAATTGGACTATTGAGTTAGCTGCATGATCTTCAAGGCAGGAGCAAGCTTTAAACGATATTATATGGTCTTAGGGATATCTTAAAATGATCTTGGAATGATTTTGCATTTCTTTTAAATGGCCTTATATGATCTTGACTGAAACATTCTAATGATATCGAATAATTTTCGAATAATATTTGGAAGCGCAATAACTGTCAGTGGGACGTACTTTTGCTACGGGATTTGCAAAGAGAAATTTAGTTTCTCGTTAGCTGGTTATAACAGGATTAACTCATCGCTTTTCAACTCTTCCAGCGCATCTTAACGCTGCTTTTAATTAGCGTAGAGCGAAGCAATCGTTAAATTCTCTACGAAAATAATAAAGGTCGACAAGGTTTTGATTATTTGGACGAGCCGTATAATAAAGTTAAAGTTAGCCGTATGGTCGAATTAGAATGACGTGTAACATGCTCCAGGTATCTACGAAGAGGAATATTCAACGAGTCGTGTTGTGACGCCCCAGTAAAATGTCGTGGATAAGTAAAAAATGTTGCACGAAACACGGTGTGTGTACCGCTATCTTGAAATAAATTACTTAATTTAAACATCGCGTTAAGGTGGAATTAAATATTTCAAAAGGGAAATTGATCTAATCTCTAAGCAATTAGACGCACTACTAGATATCTCTATCTGTGCGACTGTACGTTGCATTAAACTTGGCACTTTGAACACGGGCGCCATCGACCTTTTTAACAGCATCAAATTACAACTGTCAGGGACAGAATTGATCTAGCTAAAAGCGCGCTTTATTAAGCTGTTCATTATCGGAAATTGTCGAGTCACGCTTGCAAAATTATAGAAGCACGCTCTTTTCTCTGGTTCGTTAATCTTTTGGTCGAAGTTATTGGTGTCAAAAGTTACACATAGCCAGCCGCGTTTTATTTCATTTAACGTATCGCTGAAAATCGTTATTTTTATTTCAATCTCAACCCGATGCACCTCGCTGGAAACACTACAAACGCTGTAAACGATTCCAACTATTTCGCTCCATTTCGATTAACAAATCGAAAAATCATTAAGATTACCGTCGAAACGCGCTAATCGCGTTCGACGATGTGAATTACGAATTATTCGAGCAGGAATTGCAACGTCTTTCCTACAAGTGGAATTGGTTTCGTGAAATCCAATGCCGACGATAGAGAGTTGACAACGAACCTTTGCAAACGACAAGTCTAACTTCAAATTAACTTCATGTTTGGAATTGTGCAGGTGCCCTTGTTCGAAATTCGAATAAGGTCAGATAATTTCCACCTTCTATAGCGTGAACAACGATTTAATTGGACAACGTCGATACTAGACAGATTTTAAAAATAGGCGACCGTCGTATGAGATTGCAGGTGTTCCTCGTATTTTAAATCAGTTGGTATTCGCGATGAAATCTACTTTCTTGTCGACAAGGTCCTTGCTTGCATATCGCAAAAGGAAATAATTGAGGATGCAATACAGGTTACAGGAGATTGACTAGCATCGAAGGAAATAGTGCTGAAAGAAATTTGATACGAAACTTTTTTTATCCTATTACCGTCCTATCGCTCCTTCGTTTAAGGTTGAAGTTCATATTACGCGGCTGAAAAATGCTTTCGCAGCACGTAACCGATGATAAACCAAAACATCAGTTTCGAGATGAATTCCTCTGTCAAAAAGTTTGACATTTAGCGGTATTCTTCCTTTTTCCTTTTTTTCCTTTTTCTCGAGAATTCTGTGCAGACCAGTTGTAAAGGTTCACGTTTGTAATGAAAACTGATGGGAAACTGATGGTGAGGAAGAGTCAGAAACCAACAACGACGGCATGACGATGAAAAACCTGAAAAATAGCTACGTGTAAATTATAAAATTTCCTCAAGACCGTCGCCTATGAACGATTGCAACAGGAACGATTGCATATTTAATCAATTCAATGAAAATGAATTGTAAACAACGTACAGTGAATATTTATGTACGTTTCGCGATACGAAAGAAAGAATTTAAATTTCCAATGTCTGCGAAGTTCCGAGTAACCACGTGTATCCGATTGTTGCCTCCGGGCGGTAAAAATACCGATAGAAATATCTCAGTAAATAAACTCTGTTTATGCTGCATCAACGAAATAAACATTTCTTCTTCGTCTTTGGTATTAAATGAGCCACGCGTGTGTTACGCGTACTTTTTACGATGGCAGAGGATTCGAATGTCACACGAGTATCCGTGTTAAAGGTATCGCGAAAAATTCGTCGCATTTTAATATTAAACGCTGTGGTACACGGAATTTTCTTCTTTCTTTTTATTCTCTTTGTCGCAGAATAAACTAAACGTTTCATCTAATTATACCCAATTACACGTAATTATAAGAAAGAAATAAGTACACGAAACAGAAATGTGACAATAATAACCAACGGCATATACACAAAGTGTACACGGTCGACAACACGTAGAAAGACAAAAAGGAACGCGTTTTTTGTTCGAACCGTTTGATCAGGCTGTAGTCGCGACGTACAAAGAACGTCTGTTCAACTATTTAGTCGTTAAAAGTCCCGCGGGCATCGAGGATTTTCCACCGATAAAATCACGAAACGTGAGAATAATTATATGAAAAATGTACAGCAAAAAGACGATTTGATCGCATTATCGAGAAAAAATAGACGATTAACCCTTGCTCCTACGGGATTTCCTGTTTGTCGTGTCGTGTTTTCGTAACATAACGGTATAGCCAGGGTAAAAAAATAACCACGCGTCTAATTTTATCGAAGCATGAAGCGTTCGCCAATAAAAATGCAGCGGGTGTACATACGTTAAAATTTCAACGAGAATTTAAATCCTACTTATTAAGATCGTAACGATCGCTCGATTTCGTTGCTTCCGTTTTTCATGCATAACCGATGCCACGGTAATTTTCTTTGATATATTACAAAAGTCCATCGATCATGCTGGTCAAACTGTATTCCTTTCGAAGCAACGGGATCGACCTTTGGGTCGCATAAAAATAATCCCTTTATTGCAATACCTACTTTGAAATGCTACTTCCCTTCCTGGTTTCCGTTTCTTTGTAACATGCTGCGATATATTTTTAACGAAAGATTCGATTCTCACATAGGTCCATGCAGACTGAAAATCAATTAGCTAGGGAAAAGATGAGATAAACAAACAACGATCGCGTATTTATTTTCGTACGCAATCATTTCGTAAGAATTCAGAGTGCTTACCAGAGAAATTCAAAACTGTGCCAAGTTACGGTATGGAAGATTCATAATAGATGAAAAATTCATGCAGTGCGAAAAAATCTGCTCCCGTAAAAACAAAAGAGCTATTAAACATTCCAAAACTCTTTAGGACAGGCGAAGTTTCATTCTGCTGGTGCCTAGAAACTCTAGCACGGATAAAGCGATTGTCAACCGAGAAGATGCAAAATGAGGATAAATCAATTAACCTACCATCAACTTTGTTTAAGATGTGAGTCGTGCTGCTGTAACGCTATCGCATTGCTTAAACAAAACGGAAGGAAATTCGCCGCTAGATAACATAATTTTTCAAGACAAATAATTCATCTGGTATGTTTATAATGTACATCTGATTAATATCAATATTGCGGTAATATCGTGAATGTTTTATGATTTTTCAAGATTTTCGTACAACGTTGTTTCGGGAATGCAAAACTCAAAAAAAAAAAAAATAAATTATGCACATGGAATGTTCTTCAACGTCTCCCGGATATTCCACTCGATACAAATAATACCAATTATATTCCTTTCCTTCGGTAAGTTAGTTCCTTCCACAAATTTAAATAAAACTCACAAGTTCTCATCTTATGGTATAATCAATAGCCACTTCATCCACGATTTTTCCGAAAGTTCTAGCATACTTCCAAACGATTTTAATAAATTAAGATCAATCACGAAAAGATCGATGAGACGTACAATCGTCGTAGAATTGCGTCTAAGGTTGAGCCCACAATCACGGGGCGTATCAGTGAGAGCGTCTCCGTTCTGCGCGTCATGCTATTCGCTGGCCTGAGCTGCGGGGCGCGTTCAGTCTGCTCCAAGCCGCGACTGCGATAACCTGCGCTGCGACCGGCTGCCGCGACGAAAACAAACCAACCCCCGGGATACCTTGTCGTCAGAATCGAATAGAAAGTCAAAATTGTATCTTCTATCAACATCGAGTAACTAGATTTGTTTGTCGGACAACCTTCCGAGAAGAAGCGAGTACGCCACCGTTTGCAATCTTTTGCCAATCCGCGAGCTATAACAATTTTAACATATGATACCAACGGGAGAACGTGATACCTCGCGATCGTACTCCTTGGTGGACATGAACACGTTACCACCGTTTTCGTACACGGAGGTAAGTCGACTTGGAAAGTTTCGTCTTCGAGCTGCTTGTCATAGAGTGCATGCCTCTCGGTGTAATTGATTTTGCAACAGAAGAGTCGTTCAAGTAATAATCGCCTCGAACTCTTTTCGTGCTCATTATTTTTTAATTTTTCCGGAATTTTAGTCCCTCGGTGTTCTCTAAAGGAAACTACGTTTCATTCTTTCAATTACGTTTAACTGTTGTATTGCTACGAACATCAGCTGACCCTATAGAACGTTATTCCGTTTCGCAAGGGCAAAACACAGAATTTGGTTCGAGGTGAAACAGCTTTTCAAATGGCCTAACTACGTTTCACGTCGAATGGATGGCTTAGTGACATAGAACGGAAGATCGATTGTGACAATAGCGACACTTAGTGTTGACTTTTCGCGGGGATGTTATTGACACGAGAACGGAAACGGAAAGGAGTAAATAACTCAAACGAGCTGGTTGAGCAACCTCTAAAGCACCGACGTGATTAAACCGCTCTTTTTTTCATGGTCCATGAAAGAATTCGGGGACGAGCCGTGCGCTATAGTTGTTCAATGGAAAAAGCCAAATGCCTGACATATAATTATGCCTCGTGCAGCAGGCCTCTCTTTTAAAGGCGTTTGTAAACAGAGGGAATATGTTTGGGCGTTGACCCTGTTCTTGATGCGCTTAAAGTCTTGTCCTAATTATGTTAATTTTTATTCATCGCGAATTTTCGCTGCTTAAGTTTCGCTGGTAAAACGGAAAATTTTTTGCAATAAAAGATTCAACGTACAAGTGGGTCAAGAACGTAGATATCTCGTGGCTTTAGGGTGGTCAGAGTGTAGAGCGAGTAAGGACACAGAAGCCAGGCGAGGATTTCATCGCAATGTAAAGGGAGAAATAGCAGAGAAGAATGTTTGAAGAAATTAGTACAGACTAATTCGAGTTTAATTCATCGAACTGCAGCATTGATTCTGCGAAATTCTTCGTTCGCGATAGTGAATTGAAATTACAGGGACATTCGCATTCCTTCTAATTTTACCGCTACAACGATTGATTGGATTTAATTGCTAAGCGTGCGCGGGGAATGGAACGGCCAAATAAAATTGTGTTTCTAGAACGTATCCCTCATGGAGTAACAATATCCTCATGGGAGAAATTTCAATGGATTTTCAAGAGTAATCATGCCATATTCATAACTAACATTTATCTGTATACTTACATCTTTTTGACATTGAAACACGGTACTTACAAAATTCCTATATGCAAAATACATTGCATGCTTCTATTGAGAGAGAATCGCTATATCGTATTAATTTTCCTCTTCTTTTTCACGAAAATTTTTCTCTCACATCGCAATCCTTTGATCGAGCTCTACGCAGATGGTTCAACATGAATTCGTTTTGGAAAGATAACAGAATATTTTTTTCTGCTCGTGGCCTTTATAATATTATGCGTTTCTCGTTCAAAATCCGATCAAGATTCTCTTAATGAATTGCGTCACAAAAATTTCTTCTCTGATTAAATTTTCCAGATAAAATTAAACGTCTGGCCTCGTTCGTTATTTCAAGCGACATCGTTAATAGTGATATAAAGTTATTTTCATCAATGGTATGAACAAATATTCCTTTACAAAAATATGAACAATATATAGCGCGTACATCGTGAATATAGTTTAGCTCAAGAAAGCAAATTAATTGACCTCTCGAAAAGATTTAATATTTTCATGGATATATCAAGGGAATCAAATTTTTAATCCTATCTCTTCAATTTCAACATTTTTTACGCTACTTAATAAAAATTCATTAAAATAAATCACGACGAAGAAGACACGGTCAAAGGGATCCAGTCCTTTTCTTCGTTTAATCACAAGCTTTTTAGAGAAAGCCTATTAATATCATTTTTTGTTTTTCATCTCGTTTTGAGAACGAAACGCGAAGCAGAAGACCTTCGCTATTAATATTCTACATCCGTGAATACGTAATACCGTGAAATGTGTGCCCATGCTCCGGCAACAAATTACACTAAAAGATTCTCGCGATTTCCTAAGATTTTCCATAGCAAGCTTTGCAACGTTGCACCGTCTCTTGCTTTCTGAACCGTATTACGAAATCAACCTCTCTGTATGCAATCGTTTCTTCAAAGTATTCATCCTTGATTCTTCGGTTCCTGGAATCGTAAACGCGGATCGTGAAACTAATCGACTAATTTCAGAAATACACGGTGTACTTAACTCTCAAAGTTCTAGTTCCGCGTATGTTCTATTAATATCGAAACTTACGATCCCTTTATTACTAGAATCGTATTTTTTACTATTTAGCTTCTCTGCAAACGTGCTCTAACTTCGATGTTATCTCGTCCAATCGCATAGATTCTCGACACGTTACAAAAAAAAAAAAAAAGTGAGAAAATAGCAATACGAGTTCAGTACGAAAAATATACCTCATATGCGAACACGCTTGACTATTCATTAAGATTCTCGTATAATAAACGTTAATTATCCATTCCACGATCTCGGCATACGATCTGCTGTTTTATGGATGAGCGGTCGTGATGCGGGACACCCGCGTTGTGACGCGAAATTTTTCATTTATATACCGAGAACTTTTCACTCGGTCGTCCGTTTAAAGAAAGCATATGTTCTTATAGCAAGTGGCAAGTGCGTGTATATCTGTGACTAAAACGGCCGTAAGGTAGACAGCAGGTCTATTCACACGAGCTCATCTGAATCTTAAATGTTAGTCACCAACTCCTTGGTTCGCGTTGGATACGCCTTCCACGGTACGCCGGCTGACGCGTGAAAGACTGATACTACTATACCGGCAACACGATTTTTCGGGACGCTCTATCGCGTCTGACCACGACCAATCGGCTTGATAGAAAATAAGTGCATTACGTTCTATTTTTGTTTGCACAATATCGATCGCGAATCGTCAGTACGCCAAGTCGTATAGAGTCAGTTACGTGTTACATTTACAGGGAGGAAACGTAAACGCGCAATCAGTTCATCAATGCTTTACAAATCTACTCGTTTTCCAGTTAAATAGCTTAAAATTTAATCCGCGCGTAACATTGTACAATGTTTTGTATCACTAATGGGATTAAAACGTTTAATGCTCTCGATTGACAATTTTCCAATTCACATACCACGAACAAGTACGACGTTCCGTATTTTTCCTTTCTTGTGAAATGATAGCGTTTGCAAGTAATAGAGAGACTAAATTAGGTAAAGTATTGCGTCAATATAATCGTGTTCGTGAATTTGAATAATTTGAGTAACCGAATTAATTACCATCGTTAACAGGTATTGGAATATTCCACGTCAAAGAGGAAATGTGCCCCTGAGCGATGTAATCTTGCGTATAAGAGCAAACTTGACTCGCATTCTCCGCGCAATTAGAGGCAGACAAATGATTGTTGCAGACGCATCAGCTTTTATTCAGCATCTCAGAAACTTTGACACACGAGCAAGCAATACAACCTTCAAAAGTACTCGTGTTCTTACACGTCTTATCGTTCTTATACGATAAGATGAAATAGTAGGCGAAATATTTTCGCTTTGTTCTTAATCCTGACTCCAGTTCCACCTGGCTCAGGTTCCTTTCTTTGACTGCAAACAAATTCAGGAATGCTGCTCATACATAAAAACAGAGCTAATTGAAGGCGTAGGTAGCAAGAGCTTCTTGCTCGACAAACCCGACGAATCCGATTCAGGCCGCGAGAGCTCTTCAGTATTCACGGTAATCATGCGACCGATTATACACTTTGGTGCAGCATTGCATGATTCTAAATATACTCGGTTTATCGTTCCTTGGTGAAAAGTGAGTCATACATGAAAGCACGATGTATTATACTTCTCTCTAAATATAAATATTGCCTCTAATATATTCAGTGTCACATCGTGATCGCCATACGTTGAACGCGTTGATATTTTACATGTCATTTTGAGTAACCCAGAAGCGAAGATTTCCAATAGGAATAAACTACACATTTCGATTCATTTTGACGTTTACGTTCTTTTTCACTGGGACGGTATCAAATATCAGGACAGTATCAGTACAATAGAAAATTTATTTTCCATCACGATATAGGTTCCATTTTAATTACTCCAGCCCTTATAATCTCTTCGTCCTATCCAATGCACAACTTATATTATCATAAACAAATCGATTTCTGTTTTTCTTTTTTTCTTCTTTGACACTTACGACTTTTAACATTTTAATGCTTTACTTATATTTACAGAAAATGGGATATAACAAAGCGTGGCATACGTTATCTATCGTATTTTACGAAATTCAATGCTGTATTGTTAATGCGAACAAAGAATCAGCGAATTAACGGTAATGAATTCATTAAATTCCATTGCAATTTTAATACAGTTTACTTTCCGGTAGATTGAACGTTGTTTATCGGTGACTCGCTGGAATCCCGGTTCATCTAGCGGCCGTCGCGAAACCGTATTCCGGTGTGCATCTTCGGATTACTCAAACGCCGAGGAACTCACGGTCCTATGTACACCATGTTTGTATTATGCAAACTTCGTGGAGTATGGTCGAATTTCAGCTCATATAATTACGTTATCGATTCAATTCCGTTCAGATATTATTAAAATAGTTGCGTGTCGATGTATTATCGGAATCCTTATCTGTTGTTATTCAGCACGTTCTCTCTACGAAATACTTTAAATAATCCGTTTAAATCACAATTTTTAACGGAAGATTACATCCTCAACGGCACATTGTTTCCCGTTGTTTCACAAACGACGACCATTTTCGTACGAACGTAACGTTTAGAATGTCCGCGCCATACAACGCATTAGATTAAACAGCCATCGTTAGAATTATTTGTAAACCTACGTTAAAAGCGGAAAGTACGCCGCGTGGATTAACGCAACTCAGCTCAGCTCATTCGTATAAATTCGCAGCGCTACTCGAGGTTGAATGGCTAATGGCCCGAGTTACATTTGTTGTAGTACTTGACTTCCGACTCGACGAGACTAATGCGATTCGAACGCAGTTCCTACGCTGTTCCGCCAACTTTTCATTCCAACGGGAACGTCAAAGAACGCGAAATAAAAGAGAGGCTAAAGGGAACGGGGATTAAGATTCTCGTTTCGGAAACGGAGATTCCGTCTCGCTCCATTTACTGATTACGTGCAGGAAGATCCGATCCATTCAAATCCTTCGTCTATCATACGACAATGTTCGATTTACAGAGATTAAAATCTTAAATAGATAAAGACGTGAATTTCCTTAACGCGTTCACCTGCGAAACGATTCGAATCGGCGTCCAATAATTTTTCAAGTGCTGGCTAGTACTCTAGCTATCCAGCGATACTCAGCTTCCTAGAACGGATAAGAAGAAATAAATGGAGCTTACGTCATGATAAGCATCTTTCATCTTTTCGACCGGATTAAAATTGCTGGCGTAAAACTAAATGAATGCGTTCCGGTGACTTTTTCTAAATGAAAACCTCCGTCAGCCGGCCAACCGTTTAAAGAGAGAGAGTGGCATTTAGACATTTAACAGATGAAGCGCTCGAAGTTTCGGTCGATTGCCTGTGGCCTTCGCTCGCGCGTGCAACTTTACCCGATTGTCACTATTCCCCCTTTCCCAGATAAATATCCGACAACACGGATATGCCAGAACGTTATTCTACTCTTTTTCATCCCCTTTTTTCTGCCTTTAACAATGCTGTTCTTCCCTTATCTTCGAAATGCATGAAGTTCGGAAACGATGCTCTGTATGAAAAATACGCTGGTAGGATAAACATTAGACAATGACAGTCTATCTTTATGGTATTCCTTTTATTCTTCTATTCTATACAAGTTTATTGAAAGCAGCTTATTTTTAGGAAAAAGGTCTGTATTAAAATGTTATCGATCCCGATTGTTTATTTCATTATTTCACGTCTGAAATCTCGTTTTTGCTATACCGAGAACATAACATCTAGCCGATCGATCGTTACATCGCTCGTTAAGGCAATTAGAGTTAAAATATCGCTCGATATCATTGGTACTTCTTTTTCTTTTTGTCTGGCCGTTGGAAATTTCTCTGCAAAGAATAGACGTCGATAATTTCAATTACCTCCCATTCTTCGAAAAGAAAATAGTTTCCAAACTCCGCACGAGGACCTCGTTACCATTAATAACATCGTACCAGTGGGAAACGCGACTGATTTCAATATAAATTTTTAATCGTTGCACCAGAACGAGTATTCGATTGAACCTATCTCGCCGAGAATTTAAAATCTCCGCCAGGTCGAAGACGTTCATTTCCACCATGCCATTGAAATAAATTTCCTACTAGATAGAAGTAGTCAGCCTTCACACATCCACCTTGTTCGACTTCCATTTCTCAAGCAATTTCCTCATAGCGGATGACCAGACCGTCCTCAACAGCCGCCAAAGTCCCTAACAGTGTTCTAATATTCCGCCAAGCAACATTTCTGAAATTACGAAGAATATGAAGAGTAAAAGGGTATGTTTGCCTTCAAAACCAAATAGGAGGAATTTTAGAACTGGATTTTAAATCCTCGTCCCTGCGAAGAGTGGAAAATATGGTTCATAATGCTCTCTCCTCGCATTTTTCATTTTCTCAAACTCGAGCGTATTGTAGTTTGTATTATTACGTTATCGTATTCGTTGCTCGGGAAAAATCCTCATCCGAAAGGATTAGATTACCAACTTTTGTGATAATGGAACGCATCGATCTTCCCGCAAATTCGTCGTCTTCTCCAGCTTTGCCTCTAACGGAGATCGAACGATCGTTTCACGCGTTCGTTACGCTGAATTTTTCATTTCCGTTCGTCTGAAACGCACTTATCTTCGCCTTCGTGACGGTCGAAACCGGTTGGAAAAATCCGTCTTCAGAGTAATCCAGTCGCAATAGAAATTGAGCCGAACCGTGGCACCATGCACGCGCTGCCAGAGCTCGCTGAAATTGGCCCCGATTCCGTGCCGTTAAACTCATCGGCCCGTTTCCCTCGTCAGCCCTCCACCACCGGTGGAGACAAATGGATTTCGGGGAAACGATGGAAGAAATTCCGTGGGATGAGCATAGGATAGACGAGAAGATGAAGGATGATTGTGCTTCCTCTCGTCGAGTAATTGTAATGGGCATTTCTGGAAAAATTCAAAATATTTTTTTGTACAATGAAATGTGAAGATTGCAGGAGGAAAAGCCGATAAGTAGAGTCCTGTTAATATATTTTCATCTTAATATCGCTTCGAGAGTAAAAAGGGGTGTTCTGATACGACGTAATTAAACTATAAATTCTTCTAAAGAAATCCAGCGAATTCTCGGTCTGCCGATTTCAACGTAATAAAAAGGCAAAGTAATCAATCGGCGGATTACATATCATCTTCTAATCCCAAATCACTGCCGAGATATGAGATGTTTTTCAAGATATCGTATTACTTTCAATCCGTTAAAGGGAACTATCGCTAATTAAATCGAAATGGAACAAAAAGTCACTGAAATTTTAAGATTTCCACAGACTAAGACAGGATCGTGCGATGCGATTATCATTGAGCGTGGGACGCGTTGGAAAACGCATTATGATGATATATCGGGATAATCGATGTGGTTCGGTATAATAACGAGTTATCGGAACAATTAACAATTGGAATACACTGGTGGCGTTTGGTTAATTCATTTCCGACTAGGGAACGGCTTGCACAAAAATGTAATTGTATCGACCACGAGCGGCATGAATTTCATTCCTGTCCCGGCTGCAATTAACAGGTAACAGTTCACGTCATTCAACCGTAATACTTTCTGTGTGCAATATTCCTACATTGTTTCATTTAGTAGTTGAATTATTATTGCCGGCAATATTTCATTCTTTGTATACTTTATTCCTCGGTAGTACTTCAAGCGTCCATTTTACGATTAATATCGCTGAATATTCTTAATAATCTCAACGTTGAACACGAAAAGCAGCAAAAGTGCATTATTTCCTCTTATCGTGATCATCGTTACCTTTGTAAAACTATTACCCGCGGACACAGTATTTCGTTAACGAAGTAGGACGGTAAAGTGAACGAATGTAAGAATATGGAAAACGTACACGTGTGTATATAGTGATAAAGTAATCGATCGTGTTTAATCGATTAATATATTTCCAAGTCTGGCGTATATCATTTGTAGCGTAACGAAACGACGTTGCCGACGTGATTTCGTATTAACCTCGGCCACTTATTTTCAATCCAAGCTTATTAATTTTACATGGAAAAGTTTGATCAAAATTTAATAGAACTCAAAGTTTCGTGTTTTCGTAGAAACATTTCAAGGTACCGAGTTTAGCAGCGGACACAGACGCGTTCAGTAGAGTTTTTCTTTCTATTTACCCCAGCTGAACAGTTTCACCATCGCAAAATGCTAATTAATTGAAGAAGTCGCTTAATTCTATACCTCAATCATAGTTAACAGACTCAAAAAAATTGCTCGAGAACTTGTTCCGCTTGCAGCAGCCAATAAAACGAACGGTGTTCTAACGATTCGTCGAATCGAGTCACGTTCGTGCGCTAACGACGATGGTCAGTATGAAACGAAGTGAAAAACACGTTGCTTTAATCCATACAGAAACGTACTATTTTTCTCCCTTGTTTGTCGCTCCTTGCGAAATTATTGATCAACTCGTAATATTACAGAGTTTGTAAGTTACGAATCGTAGCTTATAGACTTCCTTTGTACAACTTTACAGTTTTATAATTTTACGTCAAATTAGATGATCAAATAGCTTGTAATTTGCAAAATCTCGATACTCTTGAAATATTTTGTCAGGGTCACCATTCCGAACAATTTTTTCCAATACGAAAAATAAGAAAAAGTTAATCAGAATGGTGATCTTGACAACGTATTTCAAGGCTATCGAAATCAGGCAAGAGATAATTATTCGACACCTGGACCCGAAACAATTATAATATTTTATGTGTAGATACTGTACTTTAATTAAGTTTCACAGTCTGAAAGATTACTTCAGATTTTATTTGAAAGTATTTCAAATCACTTAAAAGTAAGCTCGATCGTTCCACTTAAAAATCAGAAAATATGGTAATAACATTTAGGTCTTTTAATTTTCTTCAATCCACAAGCTTTCTATGTACTTAGATTCGCGTTCAAGCAGTTCTGCGTTAAGTCACGTGCTGTTGGATGGATTGCTGTTCCACATTTCTTTTCTTATATTCGCGATACGATGCCATTTCGATTATATTTAAGAGAAGTTGGACGATTACGCAATGGACGCACGCAATATTTATTCGATTTACATAAATTATTGCCGTTTCCCCTTCGAAAAAAAGCGTCGAGAACATTAATTACCAATGACCACGTATCCTCTGTCGAGCTTAATGCTGGTAGCAGCGGATTATTAAATATCCGATGACTGGCACGGAATGCAATTTTCTCGGATAAAAAGCTTCGCTCTCGGGTGTATCGCTTTATTACGACTTCGTGAGATCTGTCGAAGTGAAAAAGTATACCAATCTGAAGAAGCAAAACGAATAAAAAGCGCTTTATGTTTACATCTTTTTAACTTTGAGTAGATTTAGTCTCAAGAAATACTTTCA
Organism: Bombus terrestris; assembly: GCF_910591885.1. NCBI lineage: Eukaryota > Metazoa > Arthropoda > Insecta > Hymenoptera > Apidae > Bombus > Bombus terrestris. The sequence goes on along the minus strand of NC_063270.1, from coordinate 14,793,247 downwards.
TGAGATTCGACGTGTTTATGAGTCCACGAAGAACTTTTAAAATATATTATTTTCGATAGTTAGAATACGTAATTACGATTCACATAATATCATAGGGACCAGAGATTTATTAATTAAGGGGTTGGAAAGATAAACAAGGGAAGATGTTCAATAGAAACGAGAATCGTGTTTTTATTAATTTTTGATATTTATCAGTTGAAAGAGCTTTTAGCGTTTGCCACCTTTAAAAAATATATCGAAATAGTTCAATTTATCTAATCTTTTATGGAAATTTTATGGATTTGCAATGATACACTTTGTGTAGAGCGGACGCTGTTCTATCGTTTCATCGTATACATCAAATTTACATACTTTTCTATAGGAAGATTATTTTTTTATTTTCCCACCATTTGTTTTATTTATCGTTTCAATATCTAGATTCTCGATTGTATTAAATTTCCAATTACAAACCGAACATTATCGTATCATTGATTACGTTTGGTAAAACGGAAGTGATTCAACGAACTTAATAACGTGAAAATTCAATTACAGTTCGTTTGATGGTTGAAGGATAGCTTTTATTAGATAAAGGACCTATTTCCTGCTGTTGATCGGTCACGTTTATGATTAATCGTTCGAATGGATCACCGCTCGCTTACCTATTCCTCGCGCTATTTCATGCAAATATTCGTCGCGATCACGAGCCAGTGAATCGAAACTGATGAGCGATGCAACGCGACGCGTACGTATCTGGGTCATCTTTATAAAAGCCGGTTTATTACGTACCTGGCGTGTTCTGTAGCTTGCGGGAAATTGATTCCATACTGTTGATTATCTTTTCCAGGCTAAGCGTATACCGAGGATCGTACGTTTCGTGTTCGCGGACACTTCGCATGCTGACCGGGTAAAAATATTCGATAAAAGAAGTAAAGTACGTTGATTAGCTTTCCGTTTCTCGACATTTCGTCAAATGGTCTCGTTTACCAGTACTTTATGGGTCTTTACTATGCCTATCAGTCGAAAAAGACACGAAGTTCTCTGTTTACATGAAACTTCTTCGTAAAGTTTAATCGAAAAATTTAATAAAGCGAACGTGACTTGGCGAATAAGCAATACAGAAAATATTTGTTAAGATCGATGTGAAGAAGTAAAAGAAATATATTTGATTCGATATGTGTTACAGCGTGTTATATAAACTGTCGTTTCTCCCAAGTTTAAATTTCGCACGTCAATATCATCTATTAAATTTTGTTATATCGTCAATTATCGATCACGTTAAAGTTGGAAAAGTTTGTTGAAATACATTCAGAGAAATCGTAAACGAAGAAATTATAACGACTCCGTTCTGCGAACTTTTCAATTCCAACACAGATAATTCTTGCAAATCTGGAATAATGAAATTCTAATCAGTCGCTGGAAAAACAATCAGTAAAAATTGAATCAGTAGAAATTACATTAATTAAATGTCATCTAACTAAAAGGATTTTTTACGTTCGTTTTTCAGGGATGAGAAAATGCCTCTGTGATGTTGCATCGAAGCACATCATCGCGACGCTCTAGAGCATCGCGCAATATGACGAATTTTGGACATACGTCGCCGATCGCCGGACCAAGAGGACGACGCGCCAGCGTGGCAACCGATAAACCTGTCGATTTGCCACCGACGAGTCTTCGAGGAACTATGGAACGTCAACGGTCTCCACGGGGCAGTGTCGTGCCCGATATTGCTCTATCAATGGGAAACGACATCGAGGTTGTTCATAATTGACAATTCTATCTATTCAGATTTATCCCCTCGCATCCTGTGAATTTGCATGAACAACGAGACTCGTTGTCTAATGATAAGACAAGCTAATGTATCGCACAATACGGAAGCTTCAAACACGAAATGATCTGTAAATATTTCACGTACCTCGCATAGGTGAATTGCAGACGAGAAAGCACAAAATCTAAATCGCTACTGGCACACGACGAGTAACGCGTATCGACACTTAAATGTGACGGAGCATGGCTTCGAAACTTTCTAGAAATCCGCAGAACTTGTGGAAAAAATCTATTCTTAGCGAGCTCGACGTGTGCCAATACTCGAACCATCTTTGGAAATAATTGTCGAACGACGTACCTTGTTCTATGTCATACTTGTCTCCCGCCTCGCAATGATTAGAAATTGGTTAGAAACGTGGTTGCAAAATTGAGGTGAAAAATATCGTAGTCCGTGTTCCACCCGAATCTCCTAGAACTTCTTGGCATCAGCGAAATTCCCCCATAGAGATTCACCACGCTGATTATATTCTTACGATTTCCTTTTGCTTTCGTCAATTTCGAGGATATACCCTTGACCTTTCAGCCCATCCACCACAAGCCTCTGCTGGAGCGAGATCAATATGGCGACACGCGGAACATGTTCACTCAGAAGATCAGTCGCAGCCCGCGAAATTCCCTGGTTCCGGACGATTATTACAGAAGTTCCCGTAACGGAGTTCGAAGTCCTCGGAACAGTTTGGTTCCAGATACCAGCTTGGCACCTGACATGTTATACAGTTCGCGACATTCTTTGGTTCCGGAAGCTCCTTTGAGTCCCAGAAATTCCTTGGTACCGGACGTTACTCACAATAGAAGCCCGAGGAACAGTCTTATTCCTCTGAACGCTTCAAGGACGTCCCTGATGTCTGAAAATGGAAATCCTCCTTCTCGCAGTCCTCGACATTCTTTGATACCCAATTCTTCGAGAAGCCCCCGTGGAAGCATGACCAACATGGAACTGGTGGATCGTAGCCCGCAGAGAAGCCCGCGAGGTTCTATAGCCTCGGAGTGTTTGAATCAGAGTCCAAGAAACTCGATCATTCCATATGAGGTGAACAGATCCTCGCGAGGGAGCATTGGCATGAACGACGCGCCCAGAGGATCGATCGGTGCTAATGAGGAAGAGACGAGAAGCACACGGCGAGGTATCGATTCTGACACGATCGACAGAACTCCGAGGGGCAGCCTCAGTGGTTTGCAAGACAGAAGAACCGCAAAGGCGACCATGGTGGCGCACGATCCGAGAAGGGCCTCCGCCGATCAAGGTAAGAGTTTGTTTGCTCTAAGAGAATGCTAGAATGCTAATGCCAAAAGAGAATGCTGATCCGATTGGCAATGGGATACCGAAAATCGAACACGAAATTTTCTCTGTCCCTCTTAAAATAGTTAGAAAGTGAAAACTAATTATTTATAACTAGGTTTCTCTATCCAATGATAATTTCTACGTAATTTTGAAGTTGATAGTATTAGATCAGTGACGGAAGTCTTCGTATAACTTATAGTAAAACTATTTTTATTGAAATAAAATTCCATCACGAAGTTAGTATATTTTGTGTCAAGGCTAATTGAGAGCTACTTTAAGGGTACAGTAAAACAAGCTTCTCACGAAATAACGATATATACGGTTTGAAATAATAAACCTACACAAATTGTATTTTCTCTCTTCTCTGTTTGAATATGTTTGCGAAGCAACACAGTTTCCTACAAAACGGCTATTGTCGCGTATGTTGATAAAGATATAATTTATTTCAACAGATATAGCGCTTCTGTAAGATGTACAAAAACTTCCGCGAATAACTGTGAACAAACGAAGTCTAATAAAATTTAATAGCATATAAAAGCGACGAGATTTTGTAATCTTCTAAATGCTCAACCATAATATCGTTAGCATCGCAGCTGCGTTTTTAATGTACGCGAATACAGGCATACTAAAGCTATGCGGAATGTGCCTTGTTTGTATTTACGAACAAGAACAAGTATTATAGGATTCAGTTTCATCCACGATATTCACCACTCCATGGAAACGAAAACCGTTATAACGCTTCAACGGCGTCATCGATATGGCGTTACATTCGATGAAATAATTAATCACGTTAATCCTCTCGATACCGAGTTCTCTCGCTGTAGATCGACGTATGACGCTTTCCAGCAAACGTGATTGAATTACGTTCTCGCCGTATCCGGAGTCTTATGGCAATTCGATGCTCGTTACCCACTAATTTGACGCGACATCTCAAGAGAGCCGTAAATTTTATTCGTTTTGCCGAGCAGTTTCATAGATCGTTGATTCCGCCGCGTCGTAATCGAAGTACAGACAAGCGAATCTGATCGCACGTTGATTAACAGGGATTGATATCAAATTTTCAAGTATAAACTGATGCAAGTGACATTACAAATTTAACATCGAGGATCAAGACGAGGATGAGCGACACTCGGGACGATCGTTCCTCTAAAAATAGCATCTCTTGATAAGCTAATAATCCTATCTGATCGCCGGAGATATTATAGCCGAGTGTAGTATGGATAATGATAGGAGCGAGCTAGCATCGTGACACTTCGTCGCTTTTCACGCAACCGCATTAATCTAGCCGAGCAAATCTTGTAAATGTGTACGTAACACACCAAGACAAGGGAACACGGTTTAGAACCGAATAGGCATCGTGTGAAATTGAAGACAAAGTCATCGTTGAGATTGTTGGTCTATGAATACTCCGATACGATTTGTGTAGTTTGATATGAGCATTGAAAATAGTTACACGGAATAATAATACGAAATAACGGAGTGAACTAATTTTTGTTGACCATGTGGCATTGTGAATCGGTGCTGTTAAAAAGCTTACGATCATGTATTATTTTCGCTAAACATACGTATATTGTCGGTTTGCTAAAAGAACAAACTAATTAAGAAAAATACATTTTTCCATTATTTAGCAACGAAACATTTCTTTCTTTTATAGTCTTGGTTTTTAGGTTCCTTGGCAAAATATGTATCGTTCATGCGTGTTGCTCGTTATTAAAAAAGAAATGGAACTCTTACGTTGAATCGTGCTATCGTCCTTGTTTAAGAGAAAAACTTTATAACAAAAAGCTATGGGACTTGCCAACGACGCAATAAATGTATCGAACAAAAGTAATTTGCTTTGAAATATCCTTAGGAAACAGCGAATTATCGATGCGTTAAAGATTACGCGCTATTATTGATTATCTCTGAGACACTACGTACAACTCTACTTCCATAAATTCCGGCCAATTGTAAAATAAAAACGTGTACGATTTATTGGCACGGAAAGAACAAGCTCACAAAGAAAATTAATAACTGGATTCTGTCGTGCGACCAATGCCGAGGATAAAAGGAGTCGAACCGTTTAAAACGAAATTGTTCGTGTTTTTTAAACTGTTATGTCTGAACCCGATTTATACCGATTATACTCCGTATTTTCTGTAAATAAACTGTTTATAATAAGAAACATAAGATTGATCATTAGTTTGTTTAGCTAAGGAATAACTATTCATTGGTTTTAAAAATGCAATGATCTTTGAGTTTAAGTTTAACTGACAATTGCCAAAATTGATAGCAAGTTCTAATTATTTCTGTTTTAACTTTCAAGTTTAACTGTCAAGTGTCAAGACTGTACAAATTACTATTGATATAAAATGTAGTGTGTTCAAAATTCGTAAATAATCCTTGCGAAAACTAATTATCTTTTCACTAATTCTTTGCGGTAAAAAGCGTGAAAAAACATTGGTTTTTTTCAAGTAAAAAGTTTTAAACACAGTTAATTATATGAGACTTTTATTGAAATCTCAATTCCCTGCGGATAATTATTTTAAAAATGCCGGTAAAATCTCATACATGTTTTATTTGTTATTTATTTGTCTGGCAACTTTTGTAGCAACACCAGTACGTTCTCTGCCCTACCCGAAACTTGTTACAATTTGCAGAGGAAATGAAAAAGTATGTGAACGAAATTATTACCAAATAATTCCCGCTTCTGTAGAATCAACCATATCATTCTATGGTCCATAAATTCATTCGTGTTTCTCTTCGTACTGAACGTAAATTATAATATTTGCCTATCTCCTATGTATTATGGATCGTACAACAGCTCTCGACTTTCTGGTTGCATATAAAAATGTTCTTGTTGTTAATATAAAATATAAAGATTTATTGGACAACAGACATTATTTCATGGCAATAACGCCAAAGGTCACGCCATAAATTTAACAAAAATGGCTCTCCCAGATCCTGGATGGGAAGCTCTGTTGTACTATCCGCCTTACTCATCGGACTTTACTTCGATGAATTACCATCTTCGCCGTTCTCCTCGAAATGCTTTAGCTGGAGTTTCCTCCCACAACATTGTAAAATTGCGAAATCCACTCAAAAATTCATTTGCGTTAAAACCAACGGAATCGTTGAAGCAAAGAATACAGAAATTTTCACAATGTTAGGGGAAAAGGTTGCAGATGATGATAGAAAATACATGGTTCGTTGAATCGTATCAGACGATTGTGGAAAAACTGAAAATCTTGCATTCGTAAATACCATAAATTTATGGACTAGCCTAATATTAATACGCTAGATATTAAGACAATATTTTGAAAGTATATATATGTATCAATGACGCTTCTTTAACCGTTATTTAATTCTTATCTAAAAGAAACTTGTGGTATCAGTGACAAAAATTTTGTTTTTTATGTTTCCGCAGGTATATACGAGAATCGAAATTCATCCCCATCTCGGCAAAAGGAGGTAAACTCGGGCAGCGCCAAATCTCGCGGAAGTACGGTTCAGATCTCTCTAGGATATGGCCCGAATACCTTCGAGGACTCTAGACGAGCCAGCAGCTCGGTATCGCAGGTACGATATTTTTCATTCACCTTTGACAGAGAGGCGAAATCCAACATTTATTATCCGGGATATTCGATAACAAAAACAAAAGGGGACGCCACCAGAATGGGTAAAGCGTTTCCCCCTTGTACGCTATAAGCCAGTACCCCAGTTCTTGAAAGCCTTAAAACCTCTCGTATCCTCTTAGGAAAATTTCGTTAGGCAAAGTACAAGCCAACACTACAATTCCTTGAAAGCATCCTACGGATTCATTTCCGAAGGGTATTTTTATTCGTATCTCATATCCCAACAAAACAAACTTTTTCAGTGAAATTTTACATTTTTTTTTTCATCCAGTTTTTACCATGGAGAAACATCGTTACGCGAACGCAGAATTTTTCACACGCTCTAGGATTATTTCCCTCTATTTTTTCGAGGTGTATTCGTCGAACAAAGTATCGACCGAGCCTGTATACTCGAATAAAATACTCCACGTGATGATTAGTTGACAATTGTCTAAAACTTTTTTTTTCGACTCGTCGTCAACGCTGTTATCGAATTTTGTTAGCGAGGACGATGTATATGGTCAGAGTTTGACGCCCAGCGATGACACGTTTGATACGTTTGACAATTTCATCATGAAATACGGTCGCGTGTTTTTCATCTTGTCGCGTAGTCTGCGACCTTGCATCCACCATCGTGTCGGCTTAAAATCTTTATGATATAACGAACTGCCCTGTGGTCATGTGTAGAAACAACCTCCCTCCCGGGAGGATCAAAGAAATGGCTGGATCGTAAAAAGCAGCCGAGCTCCAGACGATCCATCCGGTTGGATCGAAACGACCGCTTTACAGTCACGAATTCGCGCGATCATCCTAAGATTCGGACTCATTCGAGTAAACTGAAACGAGAAGGTGACCCTACAGATATTTTCTGACCTCTGGATATTTGAAACGAGCCTTACCTCGGAGTCTCTGTTTAATTTTCAAAGTATACGAGGACGACATACTAAAGTTAAAATGATTAGTGTTCATATTTTAAAATCACCTTCCTACTTGGTCTTTTCGACGACTAATAGCGATTATCATTTATACCTTCTTTCTAAACAAAAATGCATCGATAGTCTCAGTTCAGCTCGTATAATCGCGAAGACGAGGCACATGAATCTTCATTATTGGTCAGAAGAGTCACATTAACAAATTGTATCATTTACAATTGTCAATGTGTAACTGTTTAACCGAGAAGAAAGGCGACAGGATATATATGGAATAATTATGTATCGAACAGGATATATATAGTGGTCGATATTTACCATTCACACGCAGTTACTACTACACACAGCTGTCGAACGTAGACCGTGTCCAATAGGAACATTACCTCAATGTTTCGCCAGCATTGTAGCTATATTTTTCACAGATTAATTATTCAAACGACACGCCGAAACTGCCGTATATAAAATATTCTATACATGTATATCATTCATCATGAAACAATGACTATTAATTAAAATTAGTCTAATAACTGCGTAAACTAGAGAGCCTCTAGATATTCGCTACATATACATATGTGTATCGATTCTACTATAATTCGGCGATCACGGACATTAACTTCCTCCAGCCTCAAGTTAGAAGCTTGTAACTTATCTATGGTCTTACGCTCGAGTTTGTGTTTTGCGACCTGAGATCATCGCAAATCATTTCGATTCTTTTCCCTTTGACGAGCTTCAAAACTTAATAAACAAACCTTCAATATTCATGTTAAATAGCTTCTTGCAGAGTAGCTCTTAATATAATTAGTTAACGACGTATACGATAACTAGTACGGTAATTAGAAGGCAATTAACGTGAATGTTTCCGTTGATGTTCAGTTTTCAGGCGACGAGTCGCGACGGCTTTTCACCAGCAGCGCCAAAGTACCGGAGAATACAATGGAGAACAGAAACCTCACCTACGGTTCCGTGGTGTTTCAATTGAAGGACGCGAATCTCGAAGCGAACAACATCTGCGACTTTGTGTTTCGAGGGCTGAAGGTTGTCTGCAGAACCAGGGTGGTTACTGTTTGCCTGATGTGCTTGTCCCCTGTCCCGGTTCTTATGTTTATTTACGGTAAGTGGAGGGAATTGAATGGTCGCTTTTACCGCATTCGCAATCGGACTTCTACTTCGTATGTATGTTTTTGCAAGTAAAGATCACAGGGGAAAATATAATAAAATTTTTGTTGATTTTTTGACTTATATGTCGCTTGGAATATTTCAATGTGAAATGGTTGAAAAAGCAATTAGCTTGAGAGATTCGAAAATTTTCACCTTTTAAGAACCATTGTGTTTTGTAAGAAACAAATTACATTAGTTCAGTTATTAGGTTAGTGTAAGTTTATTAATATTAATTTTCTAATGTTGATAATTATTTACGACGCGGGCGATGTCACCAATTTTAATGATCCTAAATATATTCAGAAAGCTTCAGTTCGATTTATGTTACGATTAGCCCTCGTTCTGGCTACACCTCACGGCACCCGTACTTTTATATAATCCAATCTAATCCATTTACGATAATCATTTTCAACTCATACAGGAAAGAAAAATCAATTTGTTAGGTTTGCTATAGATAATTATTTGCTGCTGTGAAATAAGCTAAGGAATTAAATAATAAGACAGATTCAATTTGTATTAAGCTTTATATTATATCGTTGTTATTCGAAATTGAAAGCACTTCAGCCTTCACTTCCACGATATTAAAAAAAGCGATTATTCGATCATCAAAATCATGCTATCGTCGAAATGGAAACTTTTACAAATATCACGGAAACTAATGCCAGGACGGCGGAAATCGATGATGTCGTCCGCTTTGTAAATAATTGCCGTAATGTTATTAATATTCTGTCAGAAATACATATTTAGTCTCAAACGCAAAGTTAATTTTAACGTACAATTGGCTGACAACCTATCGAATTAAAAAATTCTGTTTTGTAAAATACAGGAAATCTGATTTGTCAGGTTTTTCATCCGTGATCTGTAATTGCAATATACTTTTAACCGAAGGAAACTTTAATTCGATTTCCAGATATTAGAGTGCTTCAAATATTTTAAAACGTCATCGTTCATTTAATTTCTGAATGACATTAATTTCTCGTCGAAATATTCACATGATTAGATGTGTTTTAATAGAAGTAAATCCACTTGACGGTAATAGCATAGCATGGATACTCTTCTGTACCGTGTCAATAACAGCGTGAACGTTTTACTAATCAGATGACGATCGAATAGCGTTTGTATGTGCCTCGTATATTGATAACGAGGTATTTATCACTGGTAACGCGTCGATAACGATATAACGTACACGATGGACAACTGGTTGATAAAGTTACTTTGGAAATATTGATTTTTGTTCAGCGTTACTGTCACCATAATGCTCATCATATTATATGAACTTTACATTCGTGTTTTCTTAACGTATTCGTTGCATAGTTAGGAATACCGGTATTGTCACGCTCACGCTTAAAACAGAATAGTCTTTTTAAAGTTGGCCCAAACGACTTAATTTACTAGATGACGTGCAATAAAAAATGTTGGAAAAATAGCAATTAGTCGGAATCGCGAAGAAAGTAGCAAAGGTCACTTTCAACTTTTTTATCTGAACCTATAATGAAAATTTAAATAGTACGCTTTGTTGACGTTAATTCTATGTTGGTATTAATTATATACGTGAAAATTTTCATCGAAATCGGTTGATAAAAAAACAAGCTACAGGTATCGAAGAACGAGTTATAGGTCGAAAGTCATAGAAAATTGAGATTTTCATCAGTGTTAACTGTTTGCAGCTCATAACAAGGTTAATCGTTTTCGATGAAATTTTCAGCATGCTTATAATTGACATATCCAGGAAACGTGTTGTTTATAAATTTTCATTAAAGGATCAGATGAAAAGGTTGTAAAAAGTGACCTTTACTATCTTTTTCGCGATACCGGTCAACTGCAATTTTCTCAAAATTTTTTTTACGCGTTATTTAATAAATTGAATCCTTCTAACTTCTCAAAAATATTCAACTCGTTTGATCCAATTTTGAAAAAGTTATTCTGTTTTAAAAAGTGTGCCAATACTTATATTTCTAATGTGTATTCTAAACAATGAATGTTCGAGAATTATGTTTTTCCTCCTCTTTAATTCCCTCTTTAATTCCTCTTTAATTTTCCCCCGTTCAAAATTATATCTGAATTAATTCTGAAACATCGTGTACATGTATGATGCTGGTAGCGAACGTGTTAATTATTAAGTACACAATAAATAACATCGATGCGTGGACAACTGAACGAACGTTATTGTTTTGGTGTCGCGTTATTGAATGAATCGGTAGTTATGAATATGTCAATGTTGGTCTAGTACTATTCATATATTTATACTGTTAGTTGGATGATAAAATAATATTTCGAAGCGTATAATATTTGCATTACTTTTGTTATGAATTTTCAACAAATAGTTCGCTACGAAGTTATAAGAAATAGCACGAGATAGTAGTACCATGTACAAAGCATCAATCTACAAACACCTAACAGACCGCTTCGTGTTCACGTCGAATCAATACTCGGCTTATCAATAAATTAGTTGCGAAACTCGGAGAGCTGTCGTTACTCGTAACGTTATCACCAATCCTGGTTTCCACATCCATTAGTTTGAAAAGAGTTAACTTGACAACTAACTTGTCCATAGTACGGTAAAAATCCCACGAGATTATCTTTGTTGTTCGTATCGAGGTGAAGCTTCGTAATTAACAAATAGTAGCAACTTCATTTTACGACAGCCGCAATATAAATTAAGAAAAACGATTTAGTCTGCCAGTAATATCCCTGCCAAGTTTTATTTAAACTTTCAGTTTTCGTATCGAAAGTATATCTCACGTTACGATCCGTTGACACGCACGAAGGGTTTTCCTCTTTTCTAAAAGCCTCTCGATTCCTAAGCCGATCGTATCAAAATATATACAACAATGCGTAAAACACACGTTTCAATTTGCATACGATTGGACGTTAATACGATGGAGGAAATGTACCGGTGATGTCGAAGCAGCTCGTTAATCTTATTTCTCTGATAGGTCGCGATTATCGTATTAACGCGATTCCGTATAATTTACCGGTATAGCACGACTCAATCTACCCCAAACGATACGACGCGATAAAGAACGAGACTCGACAAATCTTAGAAAACATCGAAACATTCCAGTTCTTCGATCGTTAATTATCTCGTTAAACTATCTTCTAACGTTTACATTTACCTACCTACAAGTCTTACAACTTACTACTATATCCACAGTTCAGATATTAAAATTAATTAACAGACCGTTGAAAAAGTCCTGGTTTCTTAAGCAAGAGAAACGCGAATATCAGATATACCAGTCTCGAAGGTGAATAATAGAAACTCGGCCGGCTAGATTCAAATCTGCAGCGAAACGTGGGTAAAGATGTAGATACTGGCGGCTCTTGCCGCGCCGCCGCGCCGCACCGTCGCGAAACAGCATTTTACGGATCGAAGCATATTCTCGAGGTCCTGAGCCGAGACTCGGTGAAACGCGGGCATCGGTTCCAAGCTAATTGACCCTGCTTGGTTTACGACACGCAAGCTCGCGCGCTACTTATGACATGCGAAACAACACCGCCAGCGAGTTTCCCTCGCGGACTATGAATTCGCGCGAGTCGCCCAGGACAGCGCGTTCACCTCTTCTTCGAGTTACAGAACGTTCTTCGAATCGATAAAGAGTACGCGGTCGGAGAAACGGGAATTAGCAACACCGATGAACCTTCCAACCGCGTGAATTCCAGATAATTTAACAGCGCAGCAGCATAAATGAAATCTACGGTGTTTACTTATTTCACGTATATCTATGAATAACACTCGTCGCTAATCAGTTAGTATTAGACTATACGGTAGTATAATTGTTACTGAATGACTAAGGAAATTTTACTGTGGGGATACTGCACAAAGTTAAGAAAAGAAAAAATTTGAATTTTTGAATTTTTGAAAATTTTCAAACTTTCAAAAATTCAAACTTTTAAAAATTCAAATTTTCAAATTTTCAAAAATTCAAATTTTTAAAAATTCAAATTTCCAAATTTTCAAAAATTCAAATTTTTAAAAATTCAAATTTTCAAAAATTCAAAAATTCAAATTTTTAAAAATTCAAATTTTCAAATTTTCAAATTTTCAAAAGTTCAAATTTTCAAATTTTCAAAAATTCAAATTTTCAAATTTTCAAAAATTCAAATTTTCAAATTTTCAAAAATTCAAATTTTCAAATTTTCAAAAATTCAAAAATTCAAATTTTCAAATTTTCAAAAATTCAAATTTTCAAATTTTCAAAAATTCAAAAATTCAAATTTTCAAATTTTCAAAAATTCAAATTTTCAAATTTTCAAAAATTCAAATTTTCAAATTTTCAAAAATTCAAAAATTCAAATTTTTAAAAATGCAAAAATTCAAATTTTCAAAAATTCAAATTTTTAAAAATTCAAAAATTTAAAAATTCAAATTTTCAAATTTTCAAATTTTCAAAAATTAAAATTTTTAAAAATTCAAAAATTCAAATTTTTAAAAATTCAAATTTTCAAATTTTCAAAAATTCAAATTTTCAAATTTTCAAAAATTCAAATTTTCAAATTTTCAAAAATTCAAATTTTCAAATTTTCAAAAATTCAAATTTTCGAATTTTCAAAATGTATTTTAGAGCTATCGCGGGGAGACGCGGTCGTTAGAATACGCGCCAACGGGAGTCGTAAATTCCCGTTACGATTAGAATGATCGACACCACGAATAGTTCGATCCCCGTATTTCGATTAAGATAATAGGGGTGATTCAGGTATGATAACACTGTGGCTCACAGAGTTAAAATATATATTTCCAACACTTAGTATACACGATTGAATAGATATAAACACTTAATAACTTATCACGCTGTAATAATATGGATATGAAAGTAGCACGGTATGAGACTTAATGTTAGAAGTTAGGCGCTAGATCTTTGACTATGGTAGGAAGATTTGAGAGATATAGGAACGGTGAGAGTTATAGGGAATGCAGGAACTCTAGTCACCGTGAGAGACGATGGAAAACTCTGAAGCTTATTCTAATGTGAATAAGGAGGAAAGCTTGGTATGGGTGTGCCCTTTGAACGAAGAACGCGGATTCGTTGCTTACATTTTTAGTTAGTAAAGTGAGGGCAATAATCCGCGATGTCGATTGGTTGGGACCAATGTTAGGAAGGAAGAGAGGAGGAAGAAACCTCCTACCAACTTGGGTCCTAGGCGACATTGTTTACAGGGAAACTCAGATCTTTCGTTAGGTATATCTCCGCTTTCTTCGTAATTCTTAAGAGCACATAATAAACCCAAGGACCTTTCTAAAAAACGGCCGAAAATACTTCTGGAATTAGGAAGTCTCTTCTGGCAAACAGATGTGCTTAGACCATGTGTGCGAACAATGCAGCTAGAATTGCAACTTTATAGTGGGTCCTTGGGCCTATGGAGTGTTAGAAGGACGGCAGGTAGACCAGTGGTTGGCAAGCCGCGCGGGATGGCGTGCAGATGTGTTGCGCGACAGAACACAAAAATTCAAAAATTCCAATTTTAAAATTTTCAAAAATTCAAAAATTCAAATTTTTAAAAATTCACATTTTCAAATTTTCAAAAATTCAAATTTTCAAATTTTCAAAAATTCAAAAATTCAAATTTTTAAAAATTCAAATTTTCAAATTTTCAAAAATTCAAAAATTCAAATTTTTAAAAATTCAAATTTTCAAATTTTCAAAAATTCAAAAATTCAAATTTTTAAAAATTCAAATTTTCAAATTTTCAAAAATTCAAATTTTCAAATTTTCAAAAATTCAAAAATTCAAATTTTTAAATTTTCAAAAATTCAAAAATTCAAATTTTTAAAAATTCAAATTTTCAAATTTTCAAAAATTCAAATTTTCAAAAATTCAAAAATTCAAATTTTTAAAAATTCAAAAATTCAAATTTTCAAATTTTCAAAAATTCAAATTTTCAAAAATTCAAATTTTCAAAAATTCAAATTTTCAAATTTTCAAAAATTCAAATTTTCAAATTTTCAAAAATTCAAATTTTTAAAAATTCAAATTTTCAAATTTTCAAAAATTCAAAAATTCAAATTTTTAAAAATTCAAATTTTCAAATTTTCAAAAATTCAAAAATTCAAATTTTTAAAAATTCAAATGTTCAAATTTTCAAAAATTCAAATTTTTAAAAATTCAAAAATTTAAAAATTCAAATTTTCAAAAATCCAAATTTTCAAATTTTCAAAAATTCAAATTTTTAAAAATTCAAATTTTTAAAAATTCAAAAATTTAAAAATCCAAATTTTCAAATTTTCAAAAATTCAAATTTTTAAAAATTCAAATTTTTAAAAATTCAAACTTCAAAAATTCAAATTTTCAAATTTTCAAAAATTCAAATTTTCAAATTTTCAAAAATTCAAATTTTCAAATTTTCAAATTTTCAAAAATTCAAATTTTCAAATTTTTAAAAACTCAAATTTTCAAATTTTCAAAAATTCAAAAATTCAAATTTTAAAATTTTCAAATTTTCAGATTTTCAAACATTCAAGTTTTCAAATTTTCAAAAATTCAAATTTTCAAATTTTCAAAAATTCAATTTTTCAAATTTTCAAAAATTCAAATTTTCAAATTTTCAACTTTTCAAAAATTCAAATTTTTAAAAATTCAAATTTTCAAATTTTCAAAAATTCAAATTTTCAAAAATTCAAATTTTCAAATTTTACTCGGTGAAACGCGGGCATCGGTTCCAAGCTAATTGACTCTGCCTGGTTTACGACACGCAAGCTCGCGCGCTACTTATGACATGCGAAACAACACCGCCAGCGAGTTTCCCTCGCGGACTATGAATTCGCGCGAGTCGCCCAGGACAGCGCGTTCACCTCTTCTTCGAGTTACAGAACGTTCTTCGAATCGATAAAGAGTACGCGGTCGGAGAAACGGGAATTAGCAACACCGATGAACCTTCCAACCGCGTGAATTCCAGATAATTTAACAGCGCAGCAGCATAAATGAAATCTACGGTGTTTACTTATTTCACGTATATCTATGAATAACACTCGTCGCTAATCAGTTAGTATTAGACTATACGGTAGTATAATTGTTACTGAATGACTAAGGAAATTTTACTGTGGGGATATTGCACAAAGTTAAGAAAAGAGCTGTTTCTTCGTCGAGTTGACGCGTCGAATACAAGGCAATTTTACGTATTTTGCCCGCTGCATCAATGTACTTATCTCGGCATGACGTATTGTTAAATGCAGTTACAATGGAGGAACAATATTGTTCAATACCAGAGCTACCAAACCAAAATAAACAGTTTCAGAGTGTTTGTTTTTGTAATTACTAAAAACATGCATGTGCTTCGGGAAAAACTAATGACTCTTATCGTGAACTTAATTATGACTTAAAATATGATTATATGATACTTTGTTTGTTTTTATCATACAACTTTGATTCCAATCATTTATGCGTGGTATAGCGAAGTATATTTTTTGTAGTTCTAAAATTAACCTCATGATGCGTGTAATATTTTATTGTAATATTCAGAACATTAGAAATTTTACGAATACGATCGTTTCTTTAATTTCTATATTTTTTTACTATTATATTATTTACTATTTATATTACTATTGATCATCAACGAAGTCATTGTCCGATCTAGCGTCAGTCGCCGAGAATCCTCGCAATATTCAACATTAACGTGTTAATAATGTCAAATGATCGATTTGTCTGACTCGATGCAAAGAATCCAAACACAGGCAAGAATGCGAGAAAAAGTTAATCGGTTCTATCAGGTTTAATCGCATGATTTCCAAAAAAATTCCAGAAAATTCGATACCTCGATCTTCTCTGATGTATCCTGATATTAAAATTGCGAGGCTTTCAGGAAAAGTAGAATTTGTCTCGTAAATGGTTGACACATCGTTCGGAGGTTCTTTGAAGATTAGCGATAAATAATCCTAGGTGGCAAGGGGCAAGGGACTAAGAATCAGGCGTGTAAGAGTCGCATGCCAAGTTATCCTTAGTTAAGTATCGAAATAGGACGTGACACAGTGAGCAGAAGTCAGGCAACGTCATTACCATTACATTATTCAACGCAGTCAGCGCGAAAACTTTTTGATATCGATCCAAGCGATATATTTGCTCGTTCGACTGTAAATGAACACGAAAACAAAAACGATTATACCGAAGCGTGCGTGCCGCTAGAAAGGAAACGTCGGAAATTCGTTCCTCTTTCATACAACTCGTCCTGATTTTGTTTCAGGTTTGAGTTTCTCGAAAGAATGTCCCAGAGAGCGAAGGATACCCATATACATGTTGATTGGTGGAACATTCGGAAGCATGCTTATGCCGTTGCTTATCTACTCGCAGATACGTTCAAGGAGACCAGAAATGCTGTCAGTTCCGTCGACCAGATCGCAAATTTCTTTCAGGAAATTGATCATCATCGTCTTATCGTGCTTCTTACTGGGGTGGTTCGTGATGGGTAAGTCGAAGGAAAACTCGAGATTCTATAATGCAAAAGCGAGAAATACGAAAGTTCTTTATTACTGCCATCCAGATAACATTTATCCCGTGAGAGTTTGTTTCTTGCGAGAAATACATCGTTCACGTGACTCGGTTTAATTGTTCTCGTATGTTAATGCTTTTGTCACGAGCGTCGAGTCGCGCGCTTTAATCCTCCAAATGCCACAGCTCTGGTTACGATACAATATGAGCATAATCTCTGTCTTTCTGGATACACAACAACAGGTTTCAAGAGTTCTTGTTACAATACATGTAAAATATTTGTTTTATTATTATCCTTGAGGATTACAGGATTTTTATTATATCCCGTTATTTTAGTCGGTAACGGAAAAATGTAACGTTACAATGAGAAAATGGACGAGATAATACGAATAATGGTATGGCAGTACAAATAACATTCAAATATTACTACTGTATCAGTGCTCACGTAATATTCAAAGGGAGACGATGCTATTAGGTTTCGAATGCATATGAAGCCTTGAATGGACGAAAATGCAGGAATATGTTACGTTTAATTACGTTTAATTACGAATTAACGTATTGAAATAGATATTTTAGTAAATTACGCGTTCGAAACCTATGATTCGTGATCGAAATAAAACTTCCATCGTTCGAGGGCGACTTATTTTTGAATGACGAAAAAGAACGCTGTAAATTATAAAGGATTTAGGTGTCGAAGTACTCGATCTCCGAATACTCGTATCGCACCGAACGTGTTTTTGAACGGCTCGAAACAATGCGAACAAAAGCGATCGATTGCGTTCTGCCGCCGGGTAATTGCTAGACGTCGGTGGTAAACTGCACCGATGCAACCTAATTTTCGTTTCGTGATCGCGTTATAAAACATGCCGTACGTTTACAGACGCAATTGCGTCCGTTTAAAAACAGTAACGAGCTCAAAGTTTTACACCCCTTCTGTTCTCTCGTGTTCGCGACCAGGTCGTTGCTGTTGCTTCAAGTGTAACACGAGCTCGCTCGTTACCGCTTGCACGAAACTTTTTACCGTTGTGAAAGTTTTCGCAAATCGTAGTTCGAACCTTACTTCCACGAACAAACTTGCAGTTTAATTTTGTAAAAACCTGCTCGCCATGAAGCAGATTTTTAAATTCTATTTACGATCCACTTAGACATTTTCTAAGATGCATTTTCAAACGACTCTTCCTCCTACGAGCTACTTGATCTTCTTTGTGTTACAGGAAATTACTGGATACTTCACATCATGTGGCCACCGTACACGTACATTATACACACTCCGAATGATCACTGTCACAGAACTCTTTATCTGTTTTCCTTGGCACATCTGGGCGTGATATATATCACTTTCGGAATCATACTGCTCGTGATAACCGTACTGGCGTCTTTCAGAATCCTAGCGTGTCCGTTGCTAGAAAGGTAAGCCTTGGTCAATCGTAAATCGCCAATTCGATCGAATCGAAGCGTTCGATACACCACCCGCTGATTCGTCCTCAATCGCGACCCGATCTACCGTACACGCTGCTCTGAACATGGAATTACCACACTGTAGAATTCGGTCGATGAGACTGCTATTTGATCATGCGATAAATCACCATGTTGTACATTCCTTACTGCGAATTTGCGTATACGAAACGAAAAAAAAAAAAAAGAAAAGGAAATCTATTCGAAGGTAGCGAGATAGATAGTAATACCGGTTCCTCCCTCTGTTTTCCTTATGGTTCGTTTGCTTCCAACTATTCCCTCGAACGAAAGTTCAAGGGTTATGAAGTAGTATCGCTTCACCGATATCGATACTCCACCACGCTCTTTGTCATAGAAAGTGATCGTTTCTTACAAGCACGGCCCATTGAAATGTATAATCGAATTAAGCTTAAACAGAGACCGATACCACAGTCCCTATCGATTTACCTTCTGGTTAACCGAAAGTTTTATTCAAATTAGACAGAACCAGAACGTATCTACATCCACGCGATTCTCCTATCCCTTCTCCATTATCCCAGAGCACGGAGCTCTTGAGCCAAACTTTAGACAGCACCGTTCGAATAATCTGGATCGTTGCAGACAGCCTGGCAAGACGTCGACGAACTTCTTGCCCCTCATGTAGCGCAAGGTATTCTAGGGTATCGGGTCAGCGTGAGTCGAGCGCGGGTGTTCCGCATGCGACGCGAAAGTCAAATATTCTATACCCGGAAAGCAATCAGCCTCTGTACGTATACGTACACTTACACGCTAACTAGATGTACGTGCAAAATAGTAGGTCAACGAATTTGGTCGCGTGTCAGCGCGGCAGCCTCATAAATACCCGAGGAGGCCGCGAAACCAGAAACGAACGGTGTCGTTGCAACGCGACGATGAACCAACCATTTCCCGTTTTGCGTGCAGCGGAAAACTGCCGGTTTTTTGCTCTTCTTGTTTCCTCCTGTCTTAGTGTTAAACGGGGGTTCGCGTGACCACAGACATCGACAGAGAAAGAATTGCACGACACGCATACCGAGCATTGTGCGCCAGTTGACCGGGTCGCCGCGTTTCCTCTCGGATCGATCTCGACGCGCGGCGATATATTCAGATTGTTCAGGCAGTGTTATGCTTCAGTTTTCCAGCCTGAGCACCAGGAAAACTCGCTGGTGATTCAAGGTTACAGTAGAACTCCATCTATTCGAATCCGTCGGCAGACAGATATCCAGTTCCATGAAAAGTTAGTATTTTTGACAGTAGATTTATTTTATTCGATTATAATCGTGAAATAACCCGTTTTTTTCTCTTTTTTGGTTAATACATATTTTAGAGGCTGGTAATTTTATTGGATTTTCGAAGTACGAAACTAGAAATTTCTGAAATTGTGGAAGATGCAAGAGAAGCGTAGTTTCATATATGATGCGTTGTACTACTTATTATTATTAAGTGGGATAAATACAAGAAATTCTATCTTCAGATTTTTCTCAAATTTCACTACAAACTAATCAGTGATTTACATTATATACGACTCCAGTGGAGTTCATACGTATAACAGAATTATGATTTCTTTCATATAATAGAAATTCATAATCACATAGATTCACATTCGCGTGGATAAACAAATTCAATCAACAGAAGGTCGATTTAATTTGATATTAATTAAAATTTCGTTGCAATAAATGGAATTTCTCGCAGACGTAACGAATCTTAACACTTCGGTAGATGGAGAAATATTTATGTAGAAATTTTCTAGAATATAAGCAGAAGTGGGAACAATGGAACATTTGTGACAATAGTAGACGATAGTAGGATCGTTCGATCGAGACTGCTTGAAGTAATCCGTCTTATAGATGCCGGATAGTGTTCTAAAAGGTCGACGTCGCGTGATATACAGCATGGATACTTACGACACTAACCTACTGTAACAAGACCATCCATCGAGAAATAAATCTTGGAAATTGTACGAAATATTACACATCGACTTTGACGAAACATCGTTCTTTATGCTATGAAACGCCACTTCTAAACAAATGGCAATAAAATAGTATATTGGTAATATTTGACTAATATTATATAATTTTACTACTTTTATTTTATTTTAGTAATATTTCATCAGAACAAAATTCAAATATTCTCCATTTCTCTAAACGTTCGCAATATTTCGCGAATATAAACTGCAGAGTTAACACTATGACAGACGATATTATATTAAACACATGGTGCGAACATTTCGACTGTGCATTTCGTACCTACGAGAAAGAATTTTTCATTGAAATCGATGCGTAACATTTTCTACAAAATTTCAAGTTGCAAAAGCTATCCGTCATTCATCGAGATATTTCGAATAACTTTTTACTCGTGTTTTCATGGTTTCGCGTTCATTACTAAGCTAAACTAAATGCTTCGCGATTTACATCGATTCGTATTGACTTCTTTCTTCCAGATACAGATAACAACAACGATTTAATTACGTAAATGAAGTGGTATCACAGAAACGACGCGTGCAAGTAGAATATGGCCAGAACATCGTCCAAGGGCACATTTTGAAATCTGTCGTAAAGCGGAATGACGATTGCGTCAAGCATGACAGCGTTTCCAATGATCAAACCTACAACCGAACCTACAACCATTATCACTATTACAAGCTATTACCAACTGCTCAGAATCTTGGACCCTCGAGTTGCGACGGAAAGAAGAAATTGCATTTACAGTTTAACATCGGCTGCGACGTAGAATCGAAAGTAAATTATGGAAATCGACAATTCGTAACTTAAGAAACTCCAGGAGAATTGGAATTATGCGAAGATAGCTGAAAGCATGATCGTGTCGATCGAACACCGTAGAATCTGGCAAATTACCATCAAACCCCAAGGAAACAAACGACTTTCAAAGAAGATTCTTATCTACCGACTATATTCACGCACTAAGCAGTAACTTCGACGAGGAAGAATCGATTTCGCGAAGATTAAACTTCCTTTGCCAAAACGAAAACATCTCTTCCAAGAAAGAAGGAAAATAATCAGAATACACGCGCAGCTACGGAAATTGCATGTAGGTGGTAAACTTACGTTACTGGAATCTATTCAAGAGAAGTTTATCGCTTGGGATTTTGTGAGAAACCCTGCCTGCATCGTAAAATTCGAATAATCTGGATGAGAAGAGGCGAAGAGGAAAATACCAGAAGATTCTTTTGAAGTAAAAAATCGTGGAAGATAAAGGAACCGTTGGAACAATTCACGAGAAGGAACAGACGATAAAGAATACTGGATGTTTACTGTCACGAGACACGCGTAGGCGTATATACGTAATAAGCTGTTATTCAATTTAAAGCTGGGATCTAATCAGCAAATCAAATTTAACGACGCAGCTCTCTCCGACGAGCAGCGTTTCCGGAACGTAAAGAAAAGGAGGGCCACAAACCGTATACGAAGCGAACAACAAAGAAAGATACATCAGAAAATTCCCGACAATTTCTGCCTATATTTTAAGAATTATGAAAAATATCCGGCTCATCGAAGAAGATCTTAGATCTTTCACGAGGATTTCACCAAAATCAGAAAAACACCGACGAAGAAAAAAAGCTGTAGTCGTTTGTAATTGTTCATCGATTCTTGACGGTAATGTTTATTAAGAAAACCGAAGGTAAGCGACGCTTTTATTGTTCCTTTTCTTTGGATACTTTCGACGATCTCGAAAGTTCGCGCTTGATGGAGCTTGTATCAAATAGGTGTAAATCTTGTCAATCAATAACAGTTACGTCATGACGTGTAATATTTACGAAGGTGGATGTACTTTTTGTCGATACTTTTATCCAGGTCCATTTGAAGAGCTTTCCGCATATATATCGACTGGCTAACACGTTTTATTGTCACGTGAAAATCCGTACAAAGGAGTTTTGTTGTACATAATACTTTTTATAAGTGTTTTTATCGGCGGTTATGGGGTTCCATTCATGTTGCATGTTATTCGAACTACGAGGTCGGTACAAACGTATCTGTGTAGCTAACACTGAAATCCATTTAACTGTTAACTGGTCTGTCACACTAACCAATGTTTCTCTTTACCTTCATTCGTTTCTCATTTTTTCTTATTTGATCGTAATCGTTTATTCTAACCACTATGTTCTTTCGTTTATACACCGCGTTCAATGTTATAACAAAACGTACGCATTCTGTTGAAACAAACCCTCGTACATCTTCTTTCTCGCGAACAACGTGGGTCTGCGGTTAACAGTTAAACTCCAATTAATACGATGTCACAAGGTTACCAGAATACAACAGAAAATCGCGATGTTTAATGTTTCGATTTATGTCCATCATCTTCGACTCGAGGTGACGTAAATCATCGTCACGATGTTGAACAGTGTCAAGAAAAAAAAAAAAAAAAAAATTATGTGTATTTCGTTCGTGTCTGTTACTAACCACGAAGGCTCGAATATATCACTAACCTGATACAATGATAAAGCCTAACAAAGGATATGTTGTCTGTAAACTATTTTAAGGATGATGTATCGTTCGATGTATTTTCGTTCCTTTTCACGAGGTAACGCGATCAGGACGATCCGCGTGACTTCCGCTGAAAATTCTCTTAGCTCGGTGTGTGGCAAGTACATATACCAATGACTGTCGACTATGGAAATAAAAAAGAAGCAAAATCTGATTGGAAAGAAGACAAAATGAATAAGTGTCAATTAAATCAACGCATCGGAAATTTCATTCCATCGCCGTGGAACACTAACGGTCGATGACACTTTGATGTATACATACACGTATATATATATATATATTCTGTCTATATATCTACATATATACAATAAATACCTATACACGTACGCTCTTACGCTATTAAATAGTCGTTATTAAAGAATCGACCAAAACAAGACGAAGAAGAGCTCTATAGTTATTTTTAGAGACACGACACGAACGAGACACGTTCATTGAAAGCGTGTGTTTCTCGTTCGGCACGCGTGTCATCTAAATGAGGGTATAAACGTATAGAGAAAGGCTCATCTTCAGTTCTACGTACGACGTCCATGATTGCGTGGCGATTCAAAAACGGGTCCATACTTATAGTCGTCCGTACGAGTAAATGTTACTAATCTGTAATCGTGTACACCTTGTCGATGTAAAAAAAAAAAAAAAAAAATGTATGTGAACCATCTTAGTTAAACAACTGTATTCGTTAATCGCGTTTGCGATCGTTCTTCTGAGTTTCGGTCAAGATGGCGAATGAATCGTTTCAAAATCAACGTACAATTTTCAGTCGAACAAGGAACAAAAGAAAACAGTAGACGAATAATGCGAAGATGTTTACTTGCTCTATTAAATTGATATATGTTTGCCAGTGACTGTGTCGACGAGTTTATGACACTTCGTTGAGAACGCAGATCGTCTATTAAATTGCCGACGGGAAAATCAGCGGAATCGTTGCCCGATTTTCGCGAAAACCGTGCCTGGCGAACTCAAATCAACTGAAAATTTCATTTCCGAGCTGTCAAACGTGTACGTGTACCGTGTTGTGATTTATGAGATGCAAAATTCTTTACCATCGTCTACTGACAATTTGGCTCGACAGGAAAACGCACTGCGACTGAATCAGACGAAAAAAAGATATTATTTGGAGAATCTAATATCATTAACAAAATCAACAGATCATCCTATATGCTCGCATAACAATAAGATCGAAACGGGTAAGCACATACAGGCTGCAGGCGCCAGGCACGAGCCTCGTCCATGTGCACAACCAAGTACCAAAGAAAAAGAAGGAATCAGCCAGAAAATTTAGCAGAAGTTCACACACATCGCGTACATGATAGAATTCAACTCGGAGGCGTATAAAATTAGAGGTACATGAAGTGAGAAAAAGGACTTGAATATGTAGTTACGTGTGAAATTTAACGCGTAACACGCGCCAACGTTTCGAGGGATTTTCTAACGAGTTTCGTTGAATCTACTCGAAACGATGTTTTACAGGAGTCACGTAAGATCTACGACACTACGAACGAATAGGATTACCGAGAAACGAGAACGCTCAACTTCCATCTGCACTGCTTGCCGGAAACAAATATGTACTTATCTTCGATCATTCTGTTCGCTTAAAACATTGACCGTCGCGTCATGGCAAAAATCACAGACGTAAGTGCGTTCACCATCGAATCTTTCAGAGTCACTATTTACGCGGCAGCTCGTATCGATAAAACTTGGTTCACAATCGTATTAAGGAATCAACGAAACGAAGTATTCCCATGACGTGGTTACATTGATTATCTGAATAGCAGCGAAACAGTTTGCTCATTAGTTGTTTCACGACAATTTATCGCATACTATTAATCATTGCAGATTTTCGTTACCGCCGTTCACGGCCGTACGAGTAAGTGTGAACGAGTGAATGAGACGAGCGAATGCGTTGTAACGCTTGCTAAAATTTTACAATGAAGATTATCGGGAAATCGTGAAAACGTAAATCTGTATTTGCCTCGCCTCCCTCTTTCCGTAGAAAAAGTTACATAGTTTGATTTTCGAATTCGCGAAATAAAAGCGGAGTGGAACAAACGGTTCGACCGAATGCGACGACGATTTTAATCGGGGCCGGTAACTCGCCATTTCGATAGTCAGCTGAAATCGACAGGCGCAAATAAACCCACCGTTTCGATATTCTTTCGAGGGTGACAATATTCGCGGAAATATTTTTCGCAGACGCGAAACCAGTGATACCGGCCTAAGGTACTCTGAAATTTCAATTAAAACGCTGCGCCACGACAAATATGAAATTAATCAACAAAATGATTTCGCGATTTGATTTAACATTTCCACGAATCCCGATACCCTGTAAAGTGGATGTAATATAGATCTATACATATATAGTATATAAATGTATATCTGTCTCTGTACGTGAGTCGTGAAAGAGAAATCCTGTCACTCTGTACGGAACCGAGCTACAATAGGACACAAGGTTCCTCTTTGGCGATCTCCTCTGATCCGTAGCACGTAAGAATTAACAATTGTGTTGATATATTTAATATAAACGTGTCGTTGGATTTATATAGAATAGAGAGCTTATTTATTTTTATACTGGATGGTTTGATAGCGTCCTATATATTTAATTAAACAACGCGCAAGCGGCGAAGAGATGCTATTTATTATTATCGCGAGATTTCTTCGTTTATTCAGATTTCGCTATACGCGTGACTCGCGTCGGTTGATTTTATCGTTGATTAACAGATCGTCGTATTAATTAAAGTAAATATCATACGTGTACGTAATAATACATAAACGTAATACATATCTTGTAATTATGTGACAAATATAACGTTTTTCAGTGAGAACATTTTAGAAATGCGTGAGGTGCGTTTAGTCGTGTCGTAAACTATTTAAGTAGTGGTTAGAATTATTTGCACGCACTAACATCGCGAATGTGGTCCAGGCTTTAACGTAGAATTCACGTCGTTAACACGTTCCAGTGTTTCCTTCCTTGGTACCCGAAAATAGCGATGGAAACCATCCAAATGTTACCAGATCAATCGAACTTTCATTTTACGACCTTGAACAACACCCCAGTACCATTGTAACTTCTATATCTATATCCGTATCGCGCAGTCACCCTTTCCAGCGATACTACAAACTAATTTCCTGTCCCGTGCTTCATCATCGATATTATTACGCCTTCGTTCAAGAAACAGAAAAGTTGCCAGCGTTATTTACGGGGCCGAACCAACTATGTATTGCATATACATCGATTACATTTTTCTACACCATTTGCACTATACCAACGAGCATGCTACGACTCGTGTTCTTTCGATATAAATATACCTCATTAATCGTCCGTGCGTAGAGAATACGAGTTGGGAGATCGCATCGTGCGCGAAATTAACATCGAAAGCAGTACCTCTGAGGGCGAGGCGCCATAACTGGGCGCCAGCTCGTACACGCGTATTCTTGTTCGACCATTAGTTTCGACGCGGCCGTTAATTAAGCCGACCGATTAATACAAGCGTGAAATAGCGTTAAAAAAAAAAAAAAAAAAAAAACGAACAAAGGCAGAAATGAAACGATATAGATGCTAATAAACAGTGCACGTTGCAACATGTCCACCAAAGTACTCTGCGATTACTAGATAGCGCCGTGCTGCTATTGATTTTCCACGGTTTATAGAGGATGGCAAGAAGAACGCTACGTCCTTTTCCTTTTTTGTTATCGGTACGATCGCGATTAAAATATGAACTGCTACGTGTAACGAATGGCTTCTTTCAGAATCGAATATCAAGCATACGGACAGCAAAGTGAGGAGTGAATAAAAATGGGATTCGTATTGAATAAATAAAACGTCCCTATTTTGTCGCCAGAGTCGGCAACCCCTTGTACTCGCGTCGGGGCCGAAGTAGTTTCGTCTTGATATTCTTTCGCGAAGCCATTCGAACGAGTACGGCGCGAACGTTTGTTTGTCTAGTCTCTCTCGTTAATATGGCCATTTAACGTGTTCTCATTTGCCCGAGAAATTAACGCCTCAGCTCGATTCATAAAAGTAACATCTACACACCTCCGCGTCTACCGAAGGCAGCTCGTTTCGTCGAACAGCCACACGAAGCGGAATTGCACGTCAAGCAGTCATCGCTGTCGAATTACCATCGATCGCGTCACTGGTGACATTTTTCCCTACCTGGCGCGAACACACCGTTTCCCAAGGCCCACGCTCAAGCCAACAAGCAAGAGATCGTATTCACGCGAACCTGGCATCGAAATATCGGCCAATCATCGGGTATCGTCGATTCGAATACGAAATAGACCTTGTCGTAGGACTGGCAGAACGTCCAAAAGGGAGCACATCGAAAATTATTTTTTTAGAAGCGCCATGTTTCGAGTGACTTTACACCGCGACCAATCGTGAACTTGTACCCTATTGTTAGAGCAATGTCTTCGAAACGACGATACGTAGCCGTACTTTCGGTCGACAGAGAATGTCTGTACTGGTAATTATTCGTTGTTTTATCAATTCCGCTGATTTATCACGTTGCCAGGTGAACAATAGCTCGTATAACGTTTACACCTCGTTTCGACGATAGACACACGTCGATTACACTTCCGTGCGTATTATACTTAATCGTTGTAACGTCCTTACACGAAGCAGTAGCGTGACGATATGACACGATTCGAGCGTGTATAACGATCTCTTGAAACGTGTCCCAGGAAGTTGTACATCTTTTGTGAACGCACGATTGCACGGCTCATATATGGGATGCGCGTCGCTTTTTGTTCTTATATCCCTGTCAATCTGTTTATGACTACTTCGTGTTATAACTATAAGTTACGAGGCTATATTCCATTGCCGCGACCAAGGAACAGCGAATAAATTCACAGAGAATACTTAATAACGACATGACCGGCAGTAAATGTAACTTTCAGAGGAGGCGTTCCGTCAATAAACGTTGCGGCTATTTAAAGTAAATTGAACCTCGAATTGCGACGTATTATCTGCATGTAGCAGGCGACGAGACTTGGCTCGACACCATACAGTGCCGGAGCTTATCGCCTCGACATGTTTCGTTAAATTAAATTACCCTCGAAACCGGCGAATTTGCCTCTTCCTCTTCATAGCTTACAACGCCAACACCCGCGCAGCTGTTGCTAATCAAGCACGCCTATGATACAATCTATCGCGCGTATCCCAATTACGTGATACGAGCAATATTTCCGTGCTGGCGATAATAAAATTCAAATAAGGAAGGGTCAAAGGGGAAAGAAAAAAGGAAATGAAAAAGGCGAGAAGAGGGAAAGAGATCGAGAAAAATGTCGCAACGCGCTCCCTCTACTATCGAGGGAAAAACGTGCACTCAAACGACGGAGCAGTGCCAGTGCACGCATATCCTTGGATCCGCGAGCAAACATACGCGTGCACGTTATCTATCTATCGTATCTATCGCTGTAGAATCAAGAATGAATCGAGTATGTAAGAAGAAATTCGTTTAATTCTGTACGTGTACACTTGCGATATTAACATTCAATTTGCGAGTAAAACAATTGTAAACGATGTGGTGGACTCATATTGTGACCCATTTGTAACGTAACCGCCGAGTACTGTGAATAAAAAGTGTCTACGTGGTACGCATGATGTCTACATTGAACGTGAAACGACCTGTTTGACCTAAATCATTGTCCATCTTCGGGCTTCACGTTCCCTTTTCTTGTCACATCGTATACTCTGACCGTTTCGCTATTACCATCAGACACCGCGATATGAAACGCAACGAAGACGAAGGGCGGAGCCAGTGGAAAATCTTCAAAGGTATACGCGTTGGCCTCTTTCGGTCAGAAAATATTTTTCTTTGATGCTTCTCGTGAAAGTACAAAATTGAATTAAAAAGAAGATAAAACGATACCGCTGGAATGTTTTAGAGTAAGTGCTTTTTGATAGCGTGGGAGAAAGAGTAACGAAGGGGAACGTTCGCGTAGATTCGTAGACACGTAGCTGATAAAATTCGAAGTTTCCAACGTCGTCATAAATATAAAGATCATTGATTTAACAAAGAGGCGACGGGAATAATCGTGATTGTTCGACTAACAGAAAAAATGATCTAATAAATATGACGTATTAATGCAAAGGAACATTAGAGCACACGATTCAAGGCAGTGGTGAAGTTAGAATTAGCATAATCACGCTGTTCTTTAATCTCGATGCGCTACCATCGATCCACGTACTCGAATAATTTTTCGAACAATTTTTCTATTCGTTCGCTTCTTTTTCTGTTTCATGCTTGTTGTAGTTTAGTAAATTTGTGCCTGGAAAATTTAAAAAATTGCTATAATCACGGTACACCCTTTTAAATTCGCTCACGTAGATATAAGCAAGATAAAAAAGGATAATAGGATAAAAGTAAGTAGCAGCGCCTTTATCGTTGAGCTGCAAATCAGCGTAGTCCAGCGCTGCGTAGTTGCTCCAGGCAAATACGGAATTCAATCTAAATGTAAATATAGGTCGAGCCGTATTCCGGAAGGACGAGTTCGGCCGCGAAAAGGAGGATACGGAAACAACGGAGGATGAACTCCGTCGAGTGTACCGTTTCCGAAAGTTGCCGTAAACTTTTATTCCAACAGCCCTTCCAGCTGCTATTCCTGCTAACCTTCAACGAAGGAACCATACAAGCATTATTACATCTCTAGAAAAACATAAACGGCGAAATCACGTCGAAGAGTTGTGAAAGAAAATATTAGATTGTTTTACGAGTTTTGTCAATTTTTATCATAAAATTCCGAAAAAACATTTTCTACAATCTCTCCTGAATTCCAAACTAGATTTTCTATCCCGAACTTTTTCATTGATTTGGGATTTGGTTAAAATTTCTTGACGAAACTCTCTTTATTTCTCTCTCTCCTGGATTCTCGAAAAATTATTGCTACGTCTTTACGTTTAAAGACATTCAGATTTCAGATTCCTGTGTCGTCATTCTTTTATCATTCTGCCGAAAGATCAAATACCAATTAACGGAGTAAACGATGAAAAAGTAATGTGATTTTTACATTGTTAAGAAACAATCGAATCGACGATAAGAGAAAGACGTAATTATTTATCGCGACTACTGGTTTTCGCTTTCCTGATGTATCATCAGAAATTGGAAAACAGAGTTGATAGTCACAAATTCGCTAATAGATCTCACATAAGGCGCTTAAATTCCATTGGCGAAGGATCGTCGCAGCGTTTTACCGAGAAAATGTAAGAGGATTACCGATGTGGATGCCGATAGTTTGCAGAAAATAGCGCTAGAAACCTGCTCTCTGTGACATCGACGCTTCCTTATCACGAATAAAATGACTTGACGGCGAATGAATGAATGCGTCGAGTACAAGCAAAAATCATTTTATTTCTTCCCAGAACTTTGACGATCAGCCATCAAAGTTATCGTATTTTTGCGTAATTTTTACGTGACGAGCTGTCGATTTGCTCGTCGATTTTCGGCCATATTCTCGTCGCCCAATTTTGCCGTATAATTTGAATTTTTATTCGTTCGGATTGTGGCAAAAATCACTGAATTTCCCCGTGTTCCCTGGGGACTGTGCAAACTGCTGTGAAAATCGAAACTGCATAGTGAAATATACACACACATACACCAGGCAACTTCTAAAAATTCTGACGAATTAATCACGCATTTGTCGCGTGAAATCTTTGTCGGCCAGAACAGTATTAGATTAGAGTATTTGAATATCCAGTTAAATCAGAAAGAGTCGTACGAATTTCCCTCCGTCGGAGAAACCAATGTTAACTGTGTAACCGACAGAAATCCCAGAGTCGGGCTTAGAGTTGGAGACTAAAAGTCTGGACTCGTGTTTCCCTTCCGAGTAACTCGAGTGGCTGCTTTTGGGGTTGACATTTGACGACGCGACGATTTTATTCGAACCATACGCACGTACACGCGGCAATTCTACTCGTGTCACGTAACACATGACCTACGAAAAAAGGATCGCACAAAGGAAACCGCTAGGAGAATGCCTGAAAGAGGTGACATTAATTCTATGTAGACGTATGTATACGTGTACGTGTAAATGGTCGCGTTCGTCCTGACAACCATTTAATCGTCGTGCATAAAGCTGCCGCGGTCAACCAATTAAAATTGTGGGAACCTCTCGGATCGAATAATTTTACTACGCAGTTGTTTATCATGTGATGTCATTATGTCGTGGAAATCGTGCAACGGACCACGGGTTTATCGATTATTATAACGATTTATTATCGCAAGGGCTTCCCCTCTCTGCAACGTAGTTCATGGTTTTCTAATAACGATAAAGTGGTCTTTGTAATTCCTGTTGCTATGAATCTCGATCGATAGTATATATAATCGATAGTAGACGTACAATTGTCTGCTCGATGTAGAGCAGAGCGAGTTTTGACGCGCCAGCGTTTTACACATATTTTAGCAGTACGTTGCATTATATGGAAAAATACAGACAAGTGGGTGCTGTGCTCGTGACGAATAGAAATTGCGAGCGTATATTTACATACACGTACATGTATGTACACAATTGACGCTCTTTTATTTCTATGTACCGTTGCAACGCGCGATGGAAGAACACACATCTGCATCGACCATTAAAACTTGAATATTCATCGAAAATAGGGTGCCATAGCAGTTTCAAGTTCTAAAGTAGTTCGTTTACTTTG
Organism: Bombus terrestris; assembly: GCF_910591885.1. Classification (NCBI taxonomy): domain Eukaryota; kingdom Metazoa; phylum Arthropoda; class Insecta; order Hymenoptera; family Apidae; genus Bombus; species Bombus terrestris. The sequence goes on along the minus strand of NC_063270.1, from coordinate 14,761,470 downwards.
TGTTCGTTTGGTCGTTTATTTTCACAACGACGACGCGTTGGTGGCGCCAGGAGGGCGAAACGATGCCACCTTAATGTTCTTTGGAAGGGGCGAATCAACTCGATAGAACAGATTATGGAAATTTATTGCGCAGTGTTTCGAATAGGGTCAAGGTCGGTCAAAGTCGAACACTGTTTTAAATAATTCGAGCGTAAGGCCGCTTGGACAGCCAGTCGCCCCGATTCCTTGTTTCCCGATGTTCGACTTCCGCAAGTAATGTCGCTGTATCGCAAGATCGATTCATTATGATTCGAAACTTTTCGTTTAGTTGATAAAAGTTCGCCAAACTTCGAGGCACCTAATCAGGAAGGTTTTCAAGCGCAGCAGGAATTCATGAAATTTGTAGTCGTTGTAGACCTATTTAGGTCGAAACGGAACATTGATAGTCAGAAAGCTAAAAGCGAAGCAAGTTTCATCATATCGTATATGTACCTACAGAGTGAGCAGTTCATCGGAAATTACAACTTCGAATAACTTTTGCTACTCGGATAACCTCTGGCAATATGATAACGACTTCCATGCCTCTGGATGCGTTCAGTGACCGCCGCATCCGCCACAAATAATCTCGCGAAGATATCACGATAAATCGTGAAACGGGACTGTTCCGAGTTTTATGAGTGCCTCTTACGACGTTTCGAGAGAAACAGTCACGAGCAAACGCGACACAAGAGTCAAAGTACGCGCCATTCAGGGTGGATACGAGAAATGTGTGGAGGCTTATAGAGGATGGTTGATCGTGAGATTTATAAAACGAGATTGCTCGTTCTTGAAATCGTCAAGTATATTTAAAATGAGAAATAAATCAATACAGACAATAATCGTTCGTACTAACAAATTCGCTAAGACAGTGTACAATCGCTAAAATATTCGCTGATAACTCGTTGGTAACTGGTAGATACTTCTTCGCGCGACTAACTGATAACTGATTGATAACTGAATTCCTTACGATCGCGTCCGTTTATTTATACCGATGCATACTGATTTATACTGTTGCACGTAGCGGCGACATTGTTTTACCCGGAGTTTATTTATTAATAAGTAAACTCCGAGGTAAAACAACAACATGATTCGAATTGTGCATTAGTTCGTATGACGCTACAAATGTAATCAAAATCAAATGATTACCCATATCTCCCAATCCAATAATGGGCAGAACTTATGGCTGGCAGCCGGTTGGATCTTATCGCGAAAAGTTAATATCCTGTTGAGCACGTCGAATACGTATGTTCGAGCTTATGATTAAAGAGGTAATGCAATCCGGTGTCGCGTTACCAGCCATACTGACTTGGACGCAACAATCGTGGTGCTAAACTCTACATGAAGCGGCATTGTACAGAAAGTTTTTCTATTACAGGTCACTTAGTGGACCATTAACTGGCTGTAATGGATGCTTTATACCAGGTAGAAACTCCTGCACCGTACTTTCTACCGAGTGAAACTGCTTCCTCTCGTTTAATGTATTATACTTGTTCTGCGAGATCGATACCCTCGACAATGAATGTCGTCATGAGTCGATTTACGCGAGATAAAGTTAACCGTTTAGTAACTTAGCATGATCTGCATATTATTAACGGGTCGTTCGAACAATCTGTCGTTGAGGCGAAATTGTATAAAAGAAATCGCGTTGGATATTTGATTCTTCGTTAATTTCGCCGGCGATCGTTTCGAATCTCTTATCGTTTAACCGCAAAGCTGTGCAAATTGGAAACGCAAACTCACCGTCGGCAAATTGAAATTTTTCGCGATTCTTTCTCTCTCATGAGTCACGTACAGGCCGTCGCTCGCGCTCGCGGGTGTTATACCCAGAAACAAAGGAAAAAGAAAGAAAAAAAAAAGGAACGGCGACAGTGAGCTTCGAACACCGACTCTCTGAGAATCGTAAACTAAATAAAGTCGAGTTATCGTTGCAAATTGTTTCATCGGTTCTCTGTAGAACAGAACGAGAACCGGTCCGCGTTGCTTCGGGTTTATCGCGAAATCTGACATCTGCCGAAATGCACAACGATCAGCTCGGATCTAATTCAGTTACGAAATAACAGAGACGCGGAACAGATCGGCGCAATAGGGAGGGTTAAACGGCGTTGTCAAAACGAATTAAGCCTCTCAGATGAATCTTAGACGTGAATGTTGGACAACGACGCTTTCATCCGAAACCTCGAACCGGAGCTTTCCGCAGATGGGGCGGCGCGATTGCATTCCCCGATCCCGTCGTTTAACCTCTTCGATACATCGATAAAGGAAGGGTGGCATCTATGCTGTTTCAAAGAAACCTTCGATCGATCCTATATGAAAGGACACATTGTAAGGAACAGGTAAATGCCCCGCAGACATCGACGATGTGTACAACGTTTGGATATTGCGGCCGATGATGGTTGTTCCTGCCTGAATTTCTCATTGTCCCCATTGATGAGACTTACTCGTTGATAAATCGACTCATCCTCAACAACGACGACCTCGAATCGAGATCAATTGGCCTCCATAGTTTATCCGACAGATAGTTTGCCTAAATCTCGCTCGAAAATTCCATTAGTTGACCGTTAGCTAACAGGCGTATTCACGCTTGTTAGCGAATAATTTGATCGAAACGTATCCTTCTTTTTTTCTATTTTTGTCCAGTAGATAGTAAACGCACACGTTGAAACGTACGTGCAGAATCAAACGTATCGATCGAGCGAAATTCGTTAAAAATTCGTTTCATTCGTAACTGGCTCGGCTGGAAATGGATCGTTTACGAAAAGGGAGAAAGAGATTAACAGGGATTTCTGGCGGAGCAGAAGTTAGCTTAACTTTTCGAGGTGTTCCTTAGGATGATCACGGTCGCGTAATTAAGAAGTTTAAAGTTCAAGGGAAAAGTACGTTCAAGGTACGAGAGGAGACTGGTTGCGAGTGACACTCGTGTAAACACGTGGCTGATGGCTATGTCGCGTCGCCTCTCGCCTCGAATATTTGCTGCTACAAGTTTTTCGCTCGACTGAATATCGCACTTCTCTCTGTACACAGTTGTCAAAGGCGCGAGCAGGAACACCAACAAACTCGGTAATTAATCTCAGCATCAAGGTTTCACGTTTCCAACTTTCCAGCACTTCGATGTCGGATCACTGCGCGATTCGAAAAAAGACAGTGGATTCCTAAAGGCTTACAGGGATTATCGCTTTAACGAACAGATTTACGTTCGGCGACCAGTTATGTCACCCCGAGCCCAAGTATTGAGAAATCTTCCAAAAGAAAGGCTCGATGTCTCTGCATCTCCGACACGGCCATCCTGACAATCACCCGTCCTCGGGTGCATCTAAAATATTCGGTTTTCTTAACATTAGACTCAATTTAACATCTTTTACAATTTAACAAAACATTCTAATAAGCCAAGGGTCCACCACAACAACAAAGATTCTTACTAAATATTTGTTAACAAACATAAACAACAATCTGTCATATTACAATGTCTTTCTCCAAAACTGTTATTTAGTTGCATCCTCTGATCCTCCAGTCATTAGACTTCTGAACCTCTCACCAGAACACATCACAGTACTACTCTTATACATGAATATACCAAATTATATCACAACACCACACTGGGCGTGTGTGAAACACCAAATTACTTCACAACACCACATTGGGCGTGTGTGAAACATCAAATTACTTCACAACACCACATTGGGCGTGTGTGAAACACCAAATTACTTCACAACACCACACTGGGCGTGTGTGAAACACCAAATTACTTCACAACACCACATTGGGCGTGTGTGAAACACCAAATTACTTCACAACACCACATTGGGCGTGTGTGAAACACCAAATTACTTCACAACACCACATTGGGCGTGTGTGAAACACCAAATTACTTCACAACACCACATTGGGCGTGTGTGAAATGTTATGATCAAAACATTCCTTCTCAATCACTGTACCTCAATCGTCACTGTCGTTGCCAATATCATCATTACACACATCCAATTCAGCAGGAATACAACCATCTGGCATTTTCCTTAACTTATCATGACTGTACTTATACGACCGTTTGCCATCCATCGTTTTTAAAATATATCTATCTCCTTCCAAAATCTCTGCTATTATAAATGGACCCCTGTACTTAGGATCTAATTTTGTTTGATTTCTCTCTTCATTTTTACGTAATACAAAGTCTCCAAGATTAAATTTAACTATTTTAGCCTTAGTTCTATCAAATCTTTCCTTATCATATTTAGCGTTTGACTCTATGTTTTGTATAGCCTGCTGTCTTACATTGGAGATATCTACTTCCTTTTCAAATAAATAAATTTAAATCGACTAAGATGTAAAAGAATTATCTAAATCCAACGCGATATTAGGAGAAGTACAATAGCCAAAATGAGTTGTACGTTTCTTTACACTCACGACTAAATTATCACATTTCCAGCCCACATTTTAACACGAACCGGGTCCATCTTTCCACACCAACCCCTCTCTTTCGACGAAACCTGTCGCAAAGGCGAGGCAACTGCCAACAGGGTGGCGCGATACCCAACGTACAGTCGTTCAAGAAAAAACTATATTTATGGTTACAACCCCTTGTTTCCTAGGCGCTCTCTTGCCCCAGCTTTATTTCTCCTATTCGAAATCGCTCAAGCATACATCGAAAGACGATTTGTCGGGCGCGGCACGCCCACCGTGAACAACATACGCATTCGTATGATTCGCGATGCAACCGGAAAACCGGATCCCCAGTCAACCGGAACTTTTCACGCGGCCTTTGCCTTCAGACCGCAACAATCCCTTCGCTATCGTTACATCTCGTACGATATATACAATAGCGACGATATCTAGGATTATATTATTCGCTTACAAAGAGGTTAGTAGGAAGTTAATTCCGATACGAATATCTTTGCAGATAATTTTCGAAACAATGTAGCTTTCTCTGGATTCATATGTTCGTTAAACCTTTGTATTAGTAGATTTGTGTTAGTAGTTTGAAAACCGGTTTTCAAACAATAGGCATCTATCTAGGGTAAAATATAGTATCAAAAAATATAATAAAATTATCTATCCAAATTATCATTGAAGAAAGATAATATATATTACAAGTCTGAGTTGAATAATGTATGGACCATGTTATAGTGTTGGACGCTCCGTTTCTACGAGAAAGTAACGTAATAAATTAAAAAAATATGAAACTTTTGGATATTCATAGCATCGTAGGATAGCAACTGTGTGATGTACTTTTCATATGCTTCCCCGCATTACGAACGAGGCGTTAGATTTAATCTATCAATTCCACTGCAACGCCAGTCACTGCAGTTTCAAATAGCATTGGATAGCATGTGTGACTACATGCACATAGCGCACCGTTTCCGATGCAATTTTGTTGTCTATCACGCTCAACGAGCGTGCATGCTCGCGGGAAACGCGATTCACATTCGCGTAAACCATTTTGCGTGGATTTATGGTCGCACGAGCAAAGATTCACTTTAACGTTTCATTTAATACGATGCACGTTGCGATCGCAAACGTTGTTCTCATTTCCTCACCTTTTTCTACTGCTTCTTGCCATAGATTGTGAAATGCACAATTTAATTCCTAAATTGTAACATTATTTCCTATAATCTTAATAGGTGTAGTTATGACTCTATCATCCTTGATGATCTTTTACACCTATATCACTCTTCCAGAAAATTGACCATATTATTCGCACTAAAAATACCACGGTGATCAAAGTATACAATTTATAGTTTCTTCTTTCTTTCTGTTATTCTTTAACCGTCGGTAGTTCTGATAGTAGGCAAAATATAAGCATCGCGTTACAGTATATAACTGCTGTTTTCTCGTATACATACTTGGAAAGCACGTACGCTTGGAAAACGCACGCTCCGTCGGCCATGGAAAAACAGCCGCCTTACCCGAGAATAATTCAATCTATGCTTGATATTTCGTGATGCCTTATGATGTCGAATGGCTCCGTAACATGCATGCGATCGCGTTCTAGCCATCGCTGCGATAGCAACATTTTCACACGGCTCTTATCCTTTTATTTATCAAATTCACATGTCCGATTCAGGAACGACGGTGAAAAAATTCACTTCCAACTAAAGGTCACTTTTGTATGAACAGTCCGTTTATATGTTAAATAACGCAGTTTCTAGATCAACACACAAAGGCCGCGATAAAATCAATTTTTACCCTAAAAGCCTGTGTTTTTTTTTTCTCCTCATAAACACGCAAGAATTCTACGGCTAGAAGGTACAAGTATAAGAGAGACTGGAGAAAAAAATTTAATATACCATGCATGAAGGAAGCGAGCGAACGCAGCGAGGCAAGTAGAAGATATGAGAAACTAGAGGAAGATACGACGAGGATAATGCAAAGACACGCAAAAGAGCGAGAGGCGAACTAGTAAACAAAAGGAAGAAGCGAGAGAAGGAGAGCTGGTAAAACTTGCCCTGGCTTTATTGATTTCGTTCTCTCGCAGTCGGAGGGTGGCTATCATTGAGCATTTGCTCTCTTGCTTCTTCGCTGGTAGCTCGTATCGGCGAGAATCACCGGACAACGAGCTGAAACGAAACGAAGTGACTGAGGATGATCGTTAAGAGAACAAGGAGACTTTTGATATTTCAGCTTCGATAGCCGAACTATGATTTCTTACGCGTAAAAGCCATTCGAAACTCGTCCCACTTCCAAGAGAGAATCATCATTCCCTTTCCTGAACTCGCACGATTATTTGCGTGCTCATTTCCTACCAACAGTCACGCAGAGTCTTTGAAGACAGGACCAATGTAAACCGTATACAGAGTTCACAGGAAATTACCGCTTTCCACGGGGAAAATTATAAAATACGGTCCTTCCTGGAAATCGTTATTCGTGGGAGTTTCATGGAAGCGGGAGCTTTTTGTACTCTCTAAGCGTAAACTTTTCAAAGAACACCCCTTATTACTATATATATAATAAGTGACCGAATATGAGATATTTATACTCTGATGCATTAAAGGTAGAATCGCTGCAGAGAACATGGCGCTTTCGCTGGAAAATATAATAAAATCTAATAAAGGGAAGATGAGCAGGTGAATTTACTTTTACCGCGTATCGTCGCACAGACGATAGAGAAGACGCCGCAAGACCCTTTCTCTCTCCTTCGTGGCACCTAATATTTGCATATTTTTCACCTTCCTCGTTGGAAAATGGCACGTTTTATTTCTGCGATATTCGCTGCTTTTCTCCCGCGGTAAAAGAGCTTTTGAACTCGTTCATGCCGTGACAGAGAAATAAATTTTCTATCGGTTGTTTGGCCGTCGAAGCCGCAAAAGGTTCTTTCCATCGATTCCCACTGTCGGAAGTGTTCTTCAACGGAATAAGATTTTCAATTTTTAATTTGCATAACCCGGCACAAAGTTCCAACTTCTTTCGCTCGCAAATAGAATATTCGTTTATCCGTGTAATTCCATCGTTTGTGCGTTCCTACTATCGGTTTTTAAGACAAGATGCAACTATTTCAACGTCGAGGATCATTGTCTGTTTCGCTGGATGGAATAAAGCCGATTCACAGCGAGAACTGTCGAGAATACGGTGCGATGTACCTAATCGAATTCGTGCGCCAACCTCAACTCCCTGACAACAAGCTATTTCGCACGCGTTACTCTTGCTTCTACGAACAGAATATACAAATTCAACGCGATACAAGAATTTTACAAATCCTCCATATTCTCTTCGACTATTTTCCATTCCGGGTTAGAAATCTCGTTTCTACCAATAAAGATAGAACGTTTTGATGAATGTTATTGTTAAATGCATATGTATAATTCGTACGCGAATCTCGAATAAGCGATGCATGTAGCAGCCAAATTAGCATACAGACTATCGCGTATCTTTGCATAAAATTAAACGTTGCGTCCTTCCGTTAAGACTCTGTCACCGTTGTAGGGATATTGGATGTCATGCAGCGTTTTGTTCATTAAACGTAATATCGCGCAAATGAAAATGCATTAACGGTAATATAGAAATCAAACACGATCCAATTCTACGAATTCTAAAATTATCGTCTTTCGACTCCTTAACGATTCACGTGCAAGCAAATCTCTGTATGGTGTTACGCATAGCGATCCTTACGTGCATTTCAAATATTCCGATACTGTTTACTCGCAAACAGTATGTTGAACTAAACATTGAATCAGTTCTCTATATCACTCGTCACCCACTCGAACTTACTCGTATATATTATTCGTCGAAACACAAAGTCTATCATTTTGTCCTTGTTCACAAACGTGGAACAAGAGCGATGACGCACATGTCGTCAAGAACGCAATTTTACCTGAAACAAAGTAGATTAGCCGCATGAGCAAACTGCGACAAGCAAAGCATATCTACCCCAGAGAATGCACAGGTCTCTAATCCTTTGGGAAGAAACGTACGGTCCGTCTAATACGAGCCGAGGTTATTTGTCCAATTAACGTTGCTCGTCGCGCAGGAAGCCCCGGTCACACGTGGCTGCAGAATTTCCTAGTGTCCTGCATTTGTCGGTCTTCCGTCATTTGCCAGCACAATCATGGAAACCGTATCTGGACAGAGAATTTACTGCGTAGGCTTACGCGAGATCATGGTTTTTGCCCCTATGTGAAAAACTGATTGCTTTAATTGCGATTACTTACGTATCAAAGCAAACTTTCAAGCGGCCGACGAATTAACTTCGGCCAACGCAACAGCCGGCGAAATCCAAGGGTATACTGTTTAATCAAAAGTTAATTAGTTTTTATAGCGAATACACGTTCCAGACATAGTGCGTTACAGTCGGTAAATGAAACAGAACTGAGATAGCGTGGGGTTCGATTGGTTGAAACTTTTGAATGAAAAAGAACGAAGCGATGCCGGGTAATTTGCGATCTCATCCACCCGATTATTCGCCGTCCTTATCATCGTAAATATTAATTTCGTCGCTTTCTGGAATACGGTAAATTAAATTGGTGAATTAAATCGGCGAATTAAGCAATCTGTGGGTTCGCGTATGTTCGATATTAATGCAATCCAAACTATGTCGTCACTCTTTCTACTCGCGAAAGTTTTTCTAACTTTAATAGAAAGCGAGAATTAATTTAATTTACAGTTACGAACTGGTAAGATTACATTTCCCAATGTTATCCGATTACAGAGGCACCAAACGAATCTTTAAGAACGAAAGAACACTCCAGTCCTACCGCCATCTTAAAAACGTCGTTTTCAAGAATGGCTCGTAGGAAAATTCATGTCACGAAGTGCTCAAAGGAGGACACGAACAAATGTTCAACCGTGTAACGTGGCACTTTTAGAGGAAAAGAGAAAATTGCAAACAATTGGCTCCTCGTCGGATATTATTTCAATGACACTGAAGCGTTGGGCCCGAGTCAAATAAAGGAAACAGGAAACCAGAAGCGAACAGACATCTATAAGAGAACTAACATAGAACAACGTGCCTTAGAGATAATTTTTGCTTTGAATTCACGCGATTCATACGAACGTGTATTGGAAAAGGCAGACGGGTAAAAATTCAAAGTAAAGTATCAAGAAAAATGATACGTCTTCTTTCGCATTCGTTAACATTCCCTTTATCGAAAGACTGTGTTTCTCTCTGACAATTATAATAAATTGCCGACTGTGTAAGGTGTCTGCCGTCTCTTCTATTCCATCGATAGATTTTTAAACTCCGAAGAATCGTTACAACAGCGTAATTCGATCTTATCGTAATTCCGCAGGGACTCGTAATTTCGGTAAGGCAATAATTGAAAGAATCGATGAAACCGCAAACGTCACACAGACACAACCTTACCACTGTCTTACCTTTCACAGACGTTTAACGAAGATATATGGACACGAAAGGTTTCCATCCTCCTGTGCACGTACCTTTGCGCAACAGAGCAGAAAACGTTAAACTACCATCTTTCCACGAGAAAAGGAGGGAAAAAAAGAAGTTTGGCACGGGCGTGGGTCATTAACGAGATCGACCACGCGCCAATGGCTCCGGTCGAATGGCGCGTAGAGGGTGTCCCGGGTATTGACACGAAAAAACTCGGGGCCGCAACGAAAGGAAAAATCTTCGGGATCTCGCACAAAAGATCGACATATGTTCTTGGAGCGTGCTGACGGCAAAGGGTCGTGACCGCTCCAAGGCTTCACGAAAAATTTTCGGTGTCAGTGAAAGATGGACCGGTCGTCCGAATGTTCTCGGGCCGTTCTCGCAAATAGGTGTTAAACTAACCCAACTTCCTGCGACTTCTGCAAAGTTAGCGTTGTAGAGAACCAATGTCCCAGAAAATTGCCAGATTACTTATATTACCAAGCAAGCTCGCTCCGGATGTGCATTTCGCTTGGCTTTCCTCCTCTAAATTCTCGTCTCGCTTTGAACTTCTTAAAGTGTTCTGTTCTCCACCCGTCGTTAAACTCTTGGCTATACGTCGGACCATTTAGTCGCCAGACACGCGATCTTCAGCTTTTTGTAATGCCCATACGTACACACTTGTATGCGGTCTGCAGTTCGTGGTTGCTTTACGATCATAGTTACACAGGGTGAAACTGTTACGTTTGTTCGCGGCAATAGCGAAGTCTGTTCACAATGGCGCATTCGTTGCTGGAAAACGTTGAAAGGCAACGAAACGTTCCAAACGTTCCTTTGATCCGCGTTTGATAAATTAAATTAACCATAATGAATCACACAGGGGATGTTAAACAGTACGCGAGCACTGCTTACGTTTCATCGATGCGGAGCTTTTATCGCGAACGATGATTTTGTTGTAGTTATATCTTTTAAATTAATGGCAACGTAATGATATATCAGAGAAACTTTAATTATTATTCCCGCGTTATTCGTTTATTATTCAAATTACATATTATTCGAAATATTTATATTTCGTATTTACATATTACAATGCAATTATGTTACACAGGATAGCAAATCATGTGACCTATCGTGCCATTAATGAGACCAATACCCATCAATGAATATTTAAAATAAACCATAGAAACAGGAATGCCGTTATCAAACGTAGACTAGTCAAACAGCTGGTTAATTATACCTGTCCCGAATTAACCAGTTCCACTGACATAATCACCGTTACATACATGTCCTGAAATTATGCAACTTGCTACCATGTATACGTATACGTACATGCGTTCGTTCACCATCGAGGAGTTTAATGAATCGCGGTCGATTCACGCGCTCACTTAAATCAGAAAGTACAAATACATATGAACACGGGCTTCGCTGTTTCCCACCGATAAGCAGATATAATGGGGCAACGGTGTCGAGCGAATCGATTCCCCGGTTGCTTGTATCCCGACGAAACATTAAATCATACAGCTGAGCGAACGGCCATCGGCAATATGCTACTTGTTTACTAAATCACTTCTCATTGACTACTTCGCCAGGCAAATAACCGCGGACAATGACGAGGGACACTTGATTGTGCAGCAAAGCCGAAGACGCGTGCACCGACTGTATGTTCTTCCATTCCTGCTTTCGATTGTACGCGTGTACATGTGCCGAACCGAGAGCGTGTTTAATGCGTGTGTAAGCGTACATGTACGTGTTTGGATATCATCCCACGGGAAGCAAACACGATGAGCAAAAATCGTGCGTATTTGACGAGGCCCGCGATCACAGGCCTGTGTCGTTGAATATTATAAACTCGCGAGATAACGAGTAGCAAACAGAAGTGGAAGTTAGGGCAGTTCCAAGGGGATAATGGATCGAGGGAATATTGGGTCTAGTTAGCGGATGAGTATACCGCTTCGTCGCTCTTCGTATTTCATTTCTGTAGGTTATCTTCTAGCAGAAAGCGACCAAAAATATTAAAAGTATTAAAAAAATATTAAAAGAAAACAGTTACCTTTTGTATCATCCGCATTCGATGTTTGTTTAACGAAGCTGCGATGCACCTAAATCCATAATGTTCTCAAATACGACATTTGACTCTATCTATACCGGATTTCAATGACGCTCAACGATTCCCTATATATGATTAGTACTCTTGGTTGTAGATAAAAGTAATTATTTGAGGGTAAATACCATTTACCGACGTTATTTATTTTATCAACACGAGAGAAGAATGTAAATTTGCAGTCCCTTCTCATCCCGATGACGCTACAATCAATAATCCCACTGGTAAATTAATTATACCGAGTCGGACTCTCGCGTAGAATCAACCGTCACCACTGGCTATAATCGAGATCTGCATGACAGAATGTCGAACAACGCCTTCTCCCGTCGGTTTTCTTCTTTCGACATATGATCGCGGAGCAATTCGAAATCGACAATAGAAGAAACTCACGATCGAATCTATCCGCTACCAACTGTTACGTCGCATATTGCGTCAGCGATGAGTATGCAAAAACCGATGGAAAGGAAAGTTGCTGGTCATTAATACGAATTTGTCGTAACATCGGCCACTGTGAATCGATGACGATTCCATTTCCATCACGACTTTTCGACCAATTTAGCCAGTCGGTTATCGACGAACGACTACGAGGATCATTAATTTTTTTTTTTTTTTGTATCCTATACTTTGTATACTCGCTTTCGTTGTATACCAGCCTACGTAAACACAATTTTTTGAGAACGTTTTTTGGATCTGCAAATGATCTGCAATCTTTCGAATATCGTAGCGCTATAGTACACCACTATCCTATTTCTTTTTTTCTTTGGCTTTTGCTGCATTCGCTGACCCATTTCCATTTGCTCTCGAGCGCAATATTCGCGCAATATACGCAACAAAAATTAAGCAACGACCAGACGATCCTGCTCGTAATACCTTCTAAGCGGTGTGCAATATAAACACTGGATGGATATATAACGCGTATTAACGTGTATTAACACGCGTGATCATAGGTTGCATTGGAAACCAGAAGCATGACGAATTGTCGGATCGTACACGTGCAACGTACACCGAGCAGAGAGGGTGTCGAAACTACCCCGCATTTCAGTGTGCCGCCTCCAATGGCGCCGCTATAGACAAATGCCGCGAAACTATCGGTTAAAACTTCTATTATACCGTGCAGTTATTTGCCTCTGCTCCTGCTCGAAACGATTGAGCAAGTTTTGTTTCTGTGCGAATACAATTTACATTGGATCGGGCGAAACTTACAAACACGGAATACCACCGGGCGTCTAGGAAAATTTCATACAGGTTGAATCAACATTTGCAGTTAACCGTGCTTTCAGACGAAATTTCAAACAACGCTCTATGAATCGTAAATTTTAGCTACAACGTTTCCTCTTCATTTGTTGTCTGTTTTCTAAGAAAAGACTCTTAACGAAGTAATTTATTTTCCGTCAAATAAATTACTTATCCCGCAAACGGAGGGCAGGGGACTTCCAAAAAGATAATTTCGAAATTTTTAACGAAAGGTCCATTCGATCGCTGCGCCACTGCATCATTGAAGAGATCTATGTGGACTGAACACGTTGCCTCATCTTTTTCAACTCGACAGTTTAGGGTCGAGGACACATATTATTGCCTACGCTTCGAGGACTCGTCCAGGGTGACGCGTATTTGTTTTCGCTCGCTATGCGCTTAATGTTCTACGGATTCCACGTGGCGTGTCGAAGAATGGCGCAGGCGTGCAGGTGCGTTTGGACAGAGGGTAGCTCGATGGCGCGTAGCAAATCGTCTTCGTGCTTTAATTAAGAATTAAATTTCGTCACCGTGAGAAAGGAAGAAAGAGAAGCCCAATTGCTTTCGCGCTACTGTTTCTCTCGTTGAAACATGGCCGTTGTCGCCGTTTAGTTTGTCGTATGTCCGGCAAATGGCGGAACCAATTCGATCGATCCGCCCTTTGCGTTGAATCTTCCGAGGATTCACGAGCGATTACACCGACAAATAATTGCATTCTTCGCGTTCCACGAGCGTAAGAAGGAATTACGCCGAGCCAAACGGAAAGAGGACATCGTCGACGATAATAAATATCATACTCCGATCGACGACGATGTTTTGGTATTATTTATGTCACTATATCTTGTTTCTATCTCGATGGATATTTATCAATCGTGATACACGTTCGATCATATTTATCGTAGTTTCAATTATTATTCCATGCAATTATAGCGGCAGTTAGATTGATCTCGTTCCAATCAATCGGAATTTATTAAATTATTGATTGCATCAAGTAGGGTATAGTGGATTACGTGTAACGGAAATGAATGTATTCAGCACAATATCATACGAACCGTCCTTTACAGTGTACAACTACTGTAGTTTATGCACGTTTCGGATGCTCTTTATGCAGAATCAATGATTGATATAACATACTAGATCGATTTCGTTATACGGAATTATACATTCATTTGAAATTAAATCGTAAATAGTTTATCGTCTACGCTCGATCATTGAAAATTCCTACAATTCGCGGAACACGTCCTAAACGTTATCGATATATACCGAAACGTCAAACGATTTGATCGTAGATCGAGAAACCGTATTACCCTCGTACGTAGAACCATCATCAATAACGTTCAACGGGTCCTGAAACGACCTATAGCGACCTATAGACTCCACCCAGTTTCTCGCTTCACTGCTCCCATCTAACAAGGCAGGTTCAAGTGTCCATTGTCGAGTTATGAATACACGAAACATATTCAATCTTGACCCCCTTCCCCTGAACAGGCTCTCCCTTCGCTGGTTTTTTTTCAGACCAGTTACAAAATTATGATATATCGCGCGTCACCCGGACAGGCCACAGCGATATATGCACTGGTAGCTAAACACGCGCGATTTCGCGGACGATCGCCTTCAGCTGCATGCAACTGCAACGAAATTACATGTTTTTTCGTCTTCTGTTTACCTAAGAAATAGTGAGCATGCAAGATCGGTGACAGTGAAGAATGATGGAACTTGGAGAGAAGCGACCGCCAGCCACTATTTTTATGAAAATTTTTATGGAAATTCTAGAGTTAGTGTCGCGAGTGCGGCACGGTCGTTACACCAACCGAGAAGCGAAGTAACCGTGTTCCGGGAACAAAAACATGTACCTAATTTAAGAAATTTTTGGAAGATTTTAGAGAGTTTCGTTTCCTTTCTGAACATTGCGATGGCAATTAGAAACCGTTTTTCTCTACATTTTTCAAATGTACATATTTTATCACAGCTATGCTCGAACGCTCGCCTGCGGTGATTTACAAAACAAGTAATTTTCTCTCTATTTGAAGTATCAATTAAATGTATTCTGTAGTCATCATTCCAGAAAAATATTAAATATTTTTGTTTAGAAATAGTACATAAAATAAAATACGTAAAATGAAAGCAACACTTTTGAGTTAGTCTTTGAATGTTAATTCTTACTAGCGTGACAATTGTCAATGAGCAAGAAGTGAGAAATAGTTATATCGTATAATGGAAGATCATAAGCAAAATATTAATTTGCAGGTAACTCTCGCAATACAAGATTAAATCGAATCAAATTTTGAATCATTTCCACGATACGCCTGTTCTAAGTGCAACTACATCGATGCCCGTCTCTGCTTGAAACCTTAATTTCCTCTTTAACCTCGAATACCCGCCTTTTAGGCCTCCTTATTGAATTATCCACGATGTTTATTATTATTATTATCTCTATTACTAGAATAAATGAAAGCTTATTGTCATTCGAATAATTCCGACGAGACCTCGACCGATCCACCGCGAAAATTAAGCGCGAACAATTAAACGATCGTTCGAAATGTCTGGTATCGAGGCGTTTCACTTTGGAGTGTACCGCGTTCAGTCAGCAACGGCGTCCTATCACGTTGTGTCGACGAAATACGCTGCACACAACGTGCTCGATATAACGAGGTACTCCACCGACCAAGTTTCACAATGGATCTGCATCACGGCGTCGAAACTGTTATATCACGCGTTTATTAAGACTGCAAAGTTCTACCGAAAGATTAATGCGATGGCAAACCGGGCCTCCCATGGCTACCTGGTCGTATAACGATCGTGGAATTATTGGTTTTCGAGGCACGATGAATATGCAGTGAACCGGTGCGCCATCCAATGAATCTGCAAGTTCTTAACGTAATGAATCTAGGATGATGCGATATTAATGCCTCGAATCGGAGAGCAACACGACTGATTACACTCGAAATCCGTCAATATCTGGTGTAAATGGCATTTAAACGATTCATTCGCGAAAACGTTGAGTGGATATCTATATATCTTCCAGGAGTATGAATATTCGTATTTATTTTTGAAGGCATTTCCTTTTATCCTTTATCATTCTTGTTCCTTTATACGCTGATAGTACGAATATTGGGTTGTACTTCTGTTAAACGATAAAATGCTAAATACGAGTAAAAAATTTCTACCGTTGGTCCAAAATTAAATGCGACAAGTACAGAGGAAACTCTGATGATTTATTAACAGGAAACATGTCATTTTTCAAAGAAACAACGTTAGGTTTTATACCGATGATATGCATATACCGGAAAATGTTGGATTTTACAATTGGTTGAAGTATTTAACGATCATCTCTATTATCACTTACTGTCTCTACGAAAGTCTCTCTTTCCACAGCAACAGACTAAATATTTTACGCGTTTACATAAATCTTCCTAATGAAATCGTTGCTATCTTCCAAAAGAATTATCATAAAACGATGGAATAAAAAAAAGTTCCCAAAAAGAACTACATAGATACTATTTAATAAAATGAGAAATTTTTATAAAAATACATTACGCAAATTTTTCATTCAACTTCGATACGAACTTTTCGAACAATCTATATGTTCAGCGTCCGCAAAGCGTTAGTCTGGCTCGATTTCCAGGTTCGATCAATATGATGGTAGCTGGCTGCGACACGTTGAATTCCAAACGTACTCGCGGAGGCTCTGCTTGATGAAAACGCCGAGCAAAGATTCCTCACCACGTATTCCACATGCTTCTGGCTCCAGTTGTATCCGCTAGTTGCATCTACCATACTGCTCCCTTCATTTCTAATTTAATAAATGTCATCTCTTGAGAGGAAGCTAGGGTTGCGGTTCATCCCTTAAAGGGACGGCGACATCGGCAGGGAGATTATTTTACTACTTACACGTATGTCAGAGTGAATCAATTCCACAGATTCGACGAGCCCCGCTGAATTTTATTGTTTGATAATTTAACTCGAACGCCACGGTAACGAAATTTTGACGGTGATAAAATTTCTAAATAAATTATAACTAGAATATATACTGTTATCGCTCTTGAGAGAATTAATTCTAGAAAAGGAAAGTTTCTTTTTCTCGAAGCAAATTGAACAGTATATAAGAAGCTTTCCCGACAACTTCGACACGAATCTCTGTCATCCACCGCCAAGTTTCATCGTCGCGACGTAAGAACATTCGACAGTCTCGTGAAACTTTGACAAATAAAGATTTATAACAGAACTAGGGAACCGTCTAAATTGTTTCGAATTGGCCCGAAAAGATTTCTCCTGCGATTTCTCGTGGCGAGAGGGTGGATAAGTTGAAAAATAGAAGGGATAACGTTAATGCGATAAAACGGCATTCACACGGTCATAAGTGGTAGGTTTTCAGAGCTCTAAAATAATCCATGGTGATTTTCGACGCTTCACATTTCTTTGGAATCTTCCCCCATTTTTTTTTTTTTTTTTTTCTGAAGCCATAATATTATTAATAATTTAAGAACAAATGCGTTAAAGAATGTGATGTTCCAAATTAAATAACGATTTCTTTCTAAGTCTCGATAAATCTCCGAGAAGTCGCATTATTACAATTTCCCTCGAATATAAACATAAATGATCGTGTTTCAATAGAAAACGACCATTCACAAATAAGGAGCAGTTTCTAAGAAAAGAGCAACTCCTGGTAGGGATATTCGGAGTTCGTTGGAAAATTACGAGCAACCAGCAAAGTCCTTTCGCTTCGAGAATACGAAGGGGCAAGCAAGCTGCCTACTGGGCTTAAGAAACTCTGACAAATAAAAATTTACGACTAAGAGAGCGTGCCGGCACTCCGACGAGAATCCCTCGAGTTATATTGCTTATAAAATTAGAATCTCGTAAACTGTTTGCTTCAAACGTGTATTTAATGGCTAATTATTACGGCCACTTCCTATGATTTCTTTCTTCCAACATTTTTGCCCCTTTAAATGGCAAAAGTACATCGGCAACGAAATTTTGCAAATTCACTTCGGTTACACCTTTCTCGATAAAACGGTCGTCAGAATGGGATAGTCGAAACGAAATTATCGCGAACTATGCAGTCTGTATTACCACGAACCAGGTCAGACTACATTCACCGCTGTTCGGACATCTCAATTACGACCCATTGACCTATAAAGTGCTAAAGTAAACTTAACGCTCGTCGACCGCCACTTGCGGATTCGACGACTCGATTTGCGCTTAATTCGCTTAAAGTAGCGACATATACGGCCGGTGGAAACGGTCAACAAGTGACTGATTACAATAGGTGATGTTGTGAACGACCCCGAAGTCGTGTTCGCGTGGTGATAGTTTGACGCCACTTTGATCAAAATCTGCACGCATTGGCCCAGATAAACTTTAAACGCTATGCGGGTTCTCGTTGAACTCGAGTTCATTACACAGACAATAAACACTATCGTTCGTATTATTAACGGTTTAACGAAATAAATCGACATCGTATTTTTCATTACGTTCCACTTTCTAAACGACGCCCATCCCCATTAACCTTTCAGCGTATTCTCAATGAATACAGAAATTACAATATTATTCCAACAGCGAATAACATTACCGTTACCACCGGCAATTTTACGAAATATATTTATCTTTTTTCCGAAATAAGAGGAAAGAAAGACGCATTTATTTTGATTGTGTATCATTTATTCTCCGTAACGAAAATAAATCTCACCTCTTCCTCGGCGCGAAGTGAGAAGATGAGAAGATGAGAAAGTATTATCGCTTGCCTTTCAGCGGCTCCAGCACAGGAACGCGCGCGTGCAATGTCACGGATGCAAAATAATGATGTACCCACGCATGCATACGTCGTTTGCTAGTAGGATAAGTAATCATGCGTCGTTATCGTCGCGTACATCTTTTCCGCGCGTGTCGTCGAAAATTCTCGGGGGAAAAACGGAGGAAGGACGAAAGGAGGCCGTGGCGACGCAGTCAAACGACATAAAAGGAAGCCGGTTTTGAAAAGAAGTAAATGATTCTTGACGCAAAAGCGACGACCTGCGGTTTCACGTACTATGTACGTTATAGCTTGAACTTGACGTCGTCCTTCGTTTCCCAATGTGACGTCCGCGATACGGTTTTCTCGAAATGGTCGAAGGTGAACAGACTTCCTAAGGAATTGGACTACCGGTATGCGAAGAACGTGTTCCTCAATCGATTTCCTCGGCTCATTTCCTCTCTCGTCTTGGGTTTTTCCGATCGAAAAATCGACCTTTCGTCGACGAAGCGCTAACTTATTAATTACTTTAAAATCTATTTTCCCTTTTTATTTCCGTTGCTCCCTGACTTCCTACCGACGTAACTCTCCTCACTTAGAAAATATTAATTTACCTCTAGACTAAGTAGTACGTTGGCCATAATTTTCTTTCAAACACTCCCACATTTACTTTCAATAATACGAGGGAAAGAAGAAGATTGCCTCTTGTACGACAATAAGATTCGCGCAATTAATATGAACGGAAATTCACCGAGAATGAATGGTATAGTCGTTTCTAGAGGCCTTAAACCGTCATTGACTCCTTTAGCCAGCCTCTTGGTTGCACCTCTTTGTCAGAGGATCGCGTTTTTCGACTGCGACTGAAACTCCCCGTCGACCCTGGCACTTCAGCAATAGCATCATTCTCATTCACCGCCTACTAGCGAACTGTTCGGTTTCCATTCATCATCACGACGTTGAATGAAGTTAAAGGAGGCAGTGGCTTTAGCTCGAGGATTGCCGAGAAGAAAACACCCTCTCGACAGAGGCAACTATCGTGTTTTTAGCAAGAGAACGACGTAAGGTTATCCCTTCCTTCGTCTTTGCTTTTTCGTATTCGTTCCTTCCACTATTTTTGCTCTCTCTCTCTCTCTCTCTCTCTCTCTCTCTCTCTCTCTCCTTCTCTTATTCTGCATTTCTCAATGAGTGTCTCGGCTTTCAAGTCGTCTCCTCCCGTGCGAGAAATTTGGATTTTACGTTTCTCCACCGCACACGAACGTCGTCCGGGTCTTCTAAGTTACAGGTACTCAAAGTCACAATGGATCGATCGACTCAAGAAGCTAACCGAAGATCTAGTGAATGAAATCTATACTAGCGGTGCTGAAATCGAGGAGGTCAGTCTTAACATCTGGTCAGCTCGACTTACTACGAGGATAATAATAGCCTCTCCGGGATCATTGAGCGTCCGAAAGACCTCGGCCAAGCATCGCTCTCTTTTTCTTTATGGTGGTTTATGACACTTTGCGAAAGATACCCGTATCGTTTGACCTGGAGTCTGGCGAAGGACACGTGTTCCTCGGATTCAATGGAAAGTAGCGTTTATTAAAGAGTGCCAAGGAATCTATGACGGTCTTTTCTCCTCTTTCTTCCTTTACTTCGAGTGTCGTTCTCTGGCTCTAGACTCTCCAAGTTGATCACGCTATCGATTTCGTATTAACGGCAGCACAGGTGAGAAATTCTGAGAAAATGCACTTGCGTCATTCGACTAACGGATGTCTCTCGCTTACGTTTTGATGCCTAGCCATTGTCGTACGCCCGTATCAATAGAGAACCTATCATTTTTTATCGCAGCTGAAGTAAAGCTTTATCTGGATCTACGACTCTTCAGCGACGCTTTCATCCCTTTCTGTGCGTGGCACATGGAGAAAGAAGAAGGGAAAGTTCAGCGGGTACGAAGCACCATCGACGGAATATTTTGATGCACACTGAAAACTCGTTCATCGTTCGCGAGCAGCTTTTGATCTCGGTTTGCCGCTGCTTTGCTTGAATTCCATTGCGTAGGTTTTCGTGCAATTCCAAGAGGATCGTCACATCGATAATACATCGTATTCGTTATATTTAGGTCCTTAAACTCAACGATTTGAGAGTTAATACATTGTCAGCGATACTGCTATCGATTTGTACGATCAATTATTAGGGTCGTGAAGCTAGAATCGATATCTGAATCGGAAATAAGTGGAATTTATCGTGTCTAAAATATCGGCTAACGCCCCGACCGGAAGAAAGCTGATTTACGAGTCGTTATTCCCTTGCTTGGCGATTTCAAATTGAAACGCACGAGTGTGCTGGCAAAATAATTTGGACTCGTATTTCAACGAGCACAATTAGGCAAACCTACTATCGAAAAGTCCATGGTCGAGTTTAAAACCCTTCAAGAAATTAAAATACTTTAAAAGAAATTAATGCTGACACTTTTGTCTATTATAATTACGTAACATAAATTTTGGTATAAATCACAAGTGAATACTTCTAGCGTCGATCGAACACTAATTATAATTCAAAATTAATTTCAAACATAGTTCTCTACTGTATATTTCGCTTTTAATTTTGCTTTAACGTTCTAAAAATGAACAATAACGAAAAGCTGTTTTAATTCGATAGTAGCTATCAATACAGAGAATTTCCAATAGGAAAGCCGAATTCTTGCCAGTTCTTTGTTCGACGGAAAGGTCTGAGGCAACTATTTCCCCGGAGGCTTCGTGAATTATCGCTGCTAGACGTCGCATCTTATAAAAGAGAAACAAATCCTTTTGTCAACGAGTTGTTTGCAAAAATATCGATGCTAAGAAGTTATCGGTGTTTTCGTGAGAGGCAGATTGTAGACAAATGTCGATGGAAACGTAGGCGACTCCAATCCTTTTGTGGTAAATTGATTCGTAGCGAAATCACGATTACTTCGCCGTTAATACTGACCTATCTTTATTCAGAATGCATTACACGGCACAGCGAGACAGTGATTGTCCGGGGATCGTCGAGTTTTACGACTTTCCAATAAGAATACTTCTCAGGAAAGAAACTTTTTCCTCTTGCCGACGTTCACGTTACCTTTAAGACTTTTGAAACGAGAAGTTTATTGCAATTAGCACGCAATCCTTTTTTTAAAAAGAAATGAAAGGTTAACCTAATTAGTGTAGAGCGCTTGAAGGTAGATGACAAATTTTGAAATTCAAGGAGGTTGAGTCGGTACAGTTGAGGTAGACGTAATATTATTTCTAACGTTGGTAAAAAGAAATAACGAATGTAAAATAAACGTGTAATTATTACAGTAAATAATAAATTCCGGAAACCTTTGAAAATAATTGCTAGACTACTGGGATAATCCAGAATGATCGTGATAACGGAATTTGATCGATTTATTAAAGACTCGAGAGCGCTTTGAATCTTGCGGCGCGTAGAGTTCGAGAACGGCAGTATTTTGATAAGAATTTTTCATTGCTGTCGCGATAAGGCAGAAATTACCAACATAGTTGAAAGGAAATGAAACGAGCGAGGACCCTGTACTGTCCGCTTTAACGTGCCTTTAACTCTCCACGCTTTGCTACTTCGGTTCACGTACCGGGACTACGTCGAGTTCGCTTCAAATTTCTCTATATTCATAATTCTGTAACGAAATATCTCGCAATTGTTGGTTCGCTAATTATTGCCTTTGAATACGTTAGAAGGTGATTCAGCGACGAATTACTATCTCGTATTAAAATCTGTTGCGAAAGTCGAGCAACGACTACAGTTAAACAAAGCAGACGTTATTGGAAATTCTATTTAAATTGTTCCGCGAATTTCCAACAAACCGTTATCTAACGATGAAAGACAGGATCTGAGTTGCACGCCAGAAAGAAAATGGAGACAGAGACAGAGAGAGAGAGAGAGAGAATTCAGATAGATTAACGAAATGGAACTACTGCGAACTGAGACAACATATTACTCATATCTTCGAGAAAAGTATTAGATGCAGCTGGACCAAAATCCCAGAAGAGAACCTCGATATCTTATAGTCCATATCATAGTGTCGAATTTCGCCGTGAAGAATCGTAAACGACGTCGATTTAAAGTGCATTGGGAATTGAAATCGAGGCACGGAAATCAATCTCTCAAAGTAAAACGAAAAGTCGAAGGGAAGAAAAGAATGAGTGCGTTACTTGCATCTGCGGTCTATCGTACATTTCGCTCGGTTTCACGCGTTCTCCACAAAATTGACGGAATGTCGCAAGACTCTTGAGTGCATTCACCGATTTCAACCCTCCGGTAGCGTGCCCTTTTCACACAGATAGACTGTCGCGTACGTGCGCACGTGTATTCTTCGTATCCCCTCGATTCCATTATGATCGAACGGAGAAGAGGCGAGCAACGGAGAGGCAGTGTATTCCTCGAGAGGCGTGAAATCCTTCGGTGCCTGCCGCAGAATCTTTCCAAGATCCGGCGTATCAAATCTAAATGGAGGCCCAGTGTACTTTCGACAAATCGTTTGGCTCTGATGTAGAAAATCGGCGTGCATCGAGTTTCGAGATCTCGCAGCTGCCGCGCCGCAAATCCTCTTGACCAGCAAAGATTCTTGAGAGTTTTCTTTCACGTTCGGGATACGGCACTATGTAAATAAGTGAATCTTTAGTTGACGAAATTCTCCTCGTCGTAGTTTGTTGGTAATCGATTTCCAGTTGACGTTGCTTTACAGGCAAGACTTGAAAGAAGTGAGCTTACATAGAATAACAAATGTTCGTTGTAAAACCAATCTAAATTCGAACGTGAATTTTTCCACTTGGATATGAAAATTGGTACGCTGGAATTTAAATATTTGAACGCGAATTAAAATATCTGAATTCGAGTACGGAGATTTGAATAATATAGATTCATATATGAACAAACTATGGTGGCTATTGTGTCGCGCAGCGCAGTCAGATATTAAAATATAGGTTTCGCAATTGCGTTAAAAGAGATCGGCACGATCGATCGCCGTATACGACATTTCTAGCGACAAATTGGAAAATTCGTATAAAACTCAATCTATCAATGATCCTGCGCAGACAAATTTGTTTCCGCTCTGTTACGGTACAGGCTTTGTAATTGCGTTAAAAAAGATCGGCACGACCGATCGCCGTATACGACATTTATAGCGACAAATTGGAAAATTCGTATAAAACTCGATCTATCAATGACCGTTCGCAGACAAATTTGTTTTCACTCTGTTACAAACTACCCTCTTCTCTTCAATTTGTCAGAAAACCAACGGGACATGATGCCACCGACAAAGCCGAATGCGTAGAAACGAGCGACTTGGCTCTTGTGGCAAAACATAGCCCCGAACTCCAACGCAAGATGTGTGGGGTGCTCGACGTTTTCAAGAGCCAAAAGAATTCTTACGGTTAAATGGTTCTGTTGGTTGTGTCTGGTGACACCTGGCGGATACCTGAATACCACGGGGTGTGACGTAATTTACCTGGTCGCCCCCGTTAAATGCATTCTAACCCTCTTCATTTTTACCTCCTCATCAGCGTGACTAATTATAAAACCTTTGAAAAGCTTCGAATGTAATACGAAGTGAAAAACTTGTCATTTCATCTAATACTGTATTAGATCGAAAGTTATTTGGTACGAATGGAAAATCAATTATTTACACTTCCAAATGTTCATAAATACCATAAGATAAAGCGAGACAAAAGTTCGTAATCTAAATAAATATCGCCGTAATGCAGGGGCATATTTGGGTTATTGCCCCATCATGAGCCGTAATAATTCATGATAAATATCGTTCGCAACTCGATAATTTCTACGCCAAACTAAAGATCCCTTTGTAAGACTCGTAAACCGAGAATTACGTTCGAGAAATTTCTTTGGTTTTACGACTTTCATCGCCTATGTGGCAGCCAACCTGACCTACTTAATTATTCGTACGCTTGTAAAATCGTGATCCTAAACATGATGCGGCAAATACCTAACGTGCCAGATTGTCGGTCACGAAACGGGTCTTCGAAACGTGATCTGGCCGAACATAAAACCGATAAGTTCCTATTTTCAAAACGTTCCGAGTGTAACGAGCACGAAAGTGAAAAAGAAGCGAGCAGAATGGAAGAAATGAAAAAATATGAGAAACTAATCTTTAATCGATTCCATCAACGTCGTTTATAATCTAACATTATGAAAGGTCGGAAATTGTCAATAAAACCGAGTGACGTATTAATCTAGGCAATTACGAGATCAAAAATCGAGAACGTGGGACAAGTCACAGAATGGTGTGTGGCTGACGCTTATTAGTTCATGTTCCCGTCGGAAGAAAATCTCGTTGGGACGGGTTCAGGCTGTGTGCCGAGCAAAGAACACGGGCCATCGAGCTCCCGATGGTATCTTTATAGTGTATTATTGCATTAAGCACTTCTGTACACAGCCAAGGGTAGCATCGTGGATGGTAACAATGGGAGCACCCACGGGCCCCATGGATTCGGCCCATCCAACCATTCTGCCGCGCTTTATCGACGCATAATAGGTCGTGTCTCGATCAAACGCGCGTCGAGAATTTTTGCCAACGATACAACACACGTAACCGTATCCACTCCGCTACTTTTCACCAGCTAGGTCTTCGCATTCAGTTTACTCGAGATCCTTTATGCCTATGGTCACGGATCATCCGCGTTATTTGTGTGCTTATCGGACAGCGAATTATTACGACCGTGGCCCTCCGGGGTTGCGATGAATATTAGATCGGACTGTAAAAGCCGTTAAACGATACTTGAAATATTGCCGTCGGAAGTATTGATTTTAATATTTCATTTGTTTTTATCTACAGTACATTTTTTGGCTATGAACGCATGCTATTTTTCTTCTCTCTTTTTTGAGGCTTCATACGTTCGATATGGAAAATTTTCGACGTCGATTTGTACAAATTTGTGTTCAAAATATTTACACCGTATGTTTGTATTTATACAAAACTTTTATGATATTCGTACGGCTATTTAAATGCCAAAGCGTGGAACGCGTGTCGCAATAAAAATTACGAAAACAATCGGTGTTTACTAATATTCAAGGTATTGATTAAATAAAGTAGGAAACTTGTTACTTCGGTCGAGATCAGATATATAATGAAACATTGTAAATAAAGAAAGGATATGAATAAGGATATGATAAAAGGCACAATCTGGCAACAATATAATGAAAGTATGATAAAAAATAGAATACAATCCGAATAGGTAGTTCAGTATAATAAAAAGCAACGGGCACACTAGCGTTGCAGGGCCGTTTCCATCGTTTACTTAGGCTGGTCCGGAGCACTTAGGATCATTTCACTCCTTATAGCCAAGGAAAAAATTATAACCAACGGCCTGGAATGATGCACGTCATAACTTCGATCTGTGTTTACCAGGCGAATGAGCCGTTCGCATAATACTCGCACGTTTAACGAGCCATTAAACGATCGTTCTTCGGCTTTTCAAAAGACGTGTAACGTCTCTAAACGACCTGTTTGCGCAGAACCATCATGATACGTCGAAATTACCAATATTTGCAGCGGCAACTTTCATATTTCAAAATGTCTGGTCGTTCAAACCCGGTCGAAATTAAAAACTCCGGTATTGTATTTTCGTTTCGTTCGTGAATTCTACTTTTGTAGGAGAACTTCTCTCGATTTATCATTTCCCCAGACGATTAAGAACAAGACCTCGTAAATGTTTCAGTTCGCTCCAATGTAGAACGATATTCGCGTGTTCCTCCGCGATTTTTCCTAGCTAATAGTTCCACTGCTTCTTAATAACGAATTTTTCAATTTGACGTCCGCTACGAAAATTGTACCCTGTACCGTAACGATCAAGATATAAAAAATTAATCAATGCAGTTCCCGCAGGCGTATCATTCTGAATTTTAAACGATACCAAGAGTTCATGCTACCGATGAGAAATAAATCTTTTCGAGATCTGACCATGAACGTGTAATTTTCCCGGCTGCCAATCCCACTGTCCCTTTCTTAAAAGAGGAAAGGTCTCTGTACTTGTGCTCTCGAAGTGACCAGTCGTTTCAATTCGCCGCAAAATCTGCGAAAATTGTATTATGCGGTCGATACCGAACAAATGTACATTTACAATTTTCCAATCTTTCCACGAAAGTAAGACATTAATACATTTTCAAGATTTAGATTCAATCTTCACAATCGAACGTTATATCTCATTCGTGTAACAACAACGTTTTCACCTTTTATAAGTCTAAATCTTCTTACAGACTGCTTCGATTCGATCCCTTTCCTTGGGAAGAAGAGACGTTCTTAATCTCGTATACACTCAGTATGTTTCATTACAGCCTGAGGAAACGTCGTTAAGCGCTGTGACACATAAAGCCCATGTACACACGTTGCTTGCACGCAGACCAGACACGCTTAAAGGATCGTAATGTGCGAGTCAAAATGCGAGATGGTTCGCCGTACACCCCCTTTTAATCCGTTTAACGTGGCCAGTCGGATAACCTTGTACACACCGCAGAAATGTAAATACGAGAAAGGATCTTTCGGGTCGACATCAAATATCTACAGGGCGTGAACTAGACGAGATCTCATGGTTGGTTTAGAGTTTAGGGGAATGGAAAAGTTGACCCTCGTCGCGAGGATTTTATTGGCTTAGGTCCACAACCTAAGGTCCTTCTATACTATATTTCGTCATTGACATAGCAATAATTTGCGAAGAAGAATCGTCATTTGGAAGACACGTGGTGGCGTCTAAGTGTGAACTTAATTTACTGAATGATGTTTCCCTTTGTACACAACACTTGGTAGCCTGTGTAGAATTATATGTACATCCCAACAAAAATCAATATTAATTTTTCCAAAAGCACTTGTATGTTTTTATGTTATTACGTTACGTTTGATTCTTGGATTTCTTACGTTACATGACATCATACGATGCGTTCATTTATCCATCTCATCAATTCACCAAGGAGTTTTTAAATGTTACCCAGCAATTTTCGCAATACTAAAGACTAAACCATCGAACGTATTGTCGACCGTTTCGATCGAAACGAATTACGAAATCGAACTGGCGAACCAGCACCAAGTGGGAGCAAACGACTAAAACGGCTCGAATAACTCAGTACGTTGTCGTCGACTGTACGAGCAATTCTTCGCTTCCTTGAAGAACGTCTCGACATCAAGTAGAATTAAGAATGCTCGTGTGCACCTCGCAGGAAGCTAAACTGCTCGATGTATATTCGCGTTTAATCTGCAGAGCGGACTGCGACGAACAATGAGAAGGAGAGAGGGAAAGAAACTAAAGCTACTTGATGTGGCTTTAACGGTTCACTTGCCAGGTCGAATCGTCGAATCGAACCTGGAACAAGCGGCGGTGTGCCCAATTCGTAAACATATGCCACGTAACAATGCTATTAAGCCTGAGGGAGGTTGGCGGAAGGGGCGACCATTAATTAAGTGCACTCCTTCGGTCGAGTACCACCGAGTGAAAAGAAAATCGGGCAATCAGTCTCTCCCCTTAGCCCGAAGGAGCCTTACTAGCGATAATTCGTACCGTCACGTCGGCATTTAGTATGATTTACGAGTGCCACTTTCACGCGATGCGAAAGAATCTCGCCGAATTTCAGTATCGATAGCGAATTCCGCTTGGTTTGCCGCAGACATTTCATGAACGGAACACCATACGACTGGTATCGATTCGTAACCGAGCACTTTTCAGATTACTTCAAACGGAAGAGCACATTATACAAACATGGTCTTTGTTATCGTAAATCAGTGACATAAATAAGAACGATTGAACGTGCCACGAGCAAATAACATTTCTTTCGTTGCTCGATTATATCCTTGCATTGAATAGTAAAAGAAGGCTTGGAAATACTGTATTGCTACTGGTATGCAAAGCTTTTCTGTTGCTTCAAAGTAATCTTGGAATTATCTTCGAGGTGAATTTCTTGCTCAAAGACGTCTCGAATGACACAAGCATAAGTATAGATAAGTTACGAAACAGTATTACATTCCAAAAATCGAGGTAGTTACTATCGAATGTTCTTGAAAGGTATATGGAGAAATATACCATGTCCCCTTCGATGTCTTTGAGACGAAGCCCAAGGCTAAATTTCGTGAACAAAGAGCGTCGGAACGTGCGCCCTTGCGAAACAACCTTCCAACCCTCGAACCAAGGAAAATAGGTCGATCGAGCGTCGCTTCGCCAGTAGACCCGGGTCCCGTCTCAGCCACGCGATAAGCTATCAGAGGCAAAGCAATCTACGATAAACAGTGGCGCTATGGAGAGGAAACATGTACATATACGCGACACCGCGCAAATATCCTCTTATCGACGATAAAAGAAGCGATTTCGAAGACGAGGGACAAGGGAATTGTTAAATCTTCGCGAGAGAGACGTCATAGTTCTTTGGAAATGAGATTATCGAAAGGTCAACTCGGGAACGAAATTAAAAGTTGATGGGAAATGAAGAATCTTGGGGCATCGACCGTACGAACAGCCGACATTAACCATAACGAGAAAGTATTCTCGTTTAAGAAACACCAGGACATTTAGAAGTTCCTGGAGAGGCGACAACTCTTGAGAACGCAAACTACTGCACGTAATTATGGGAGTCATTTTAATCGTTGAATCCTACGATTCCTGCATTTAGTTCATACGCGACATAGTTCTTTCGTCCTTATTCCACCTGTCTGTACCACTTCTTTAATATAAAAACTAAGCTGAAGCAAATTAAATTTTATGCTTTCCTAACGCTCCTCATATTATCACTGCACATAACAAGTACCATTCTGATCTAATTATATTATAGAAAATTTAATTTGCTCCAGCTTAGTTTTTATATTAAAGAAATGGTACAGGCAAGTAATTTCATGCTTTCCTGAAGTTTCTCATATTATCACTGCACATATTATAGAAGATTATGGTATATATATATAGAAGATTTAAAGTTCCTGAATTTTTCTGAATATGTTACACTCTTTAAAAGATTTTGATACACGATATGCCACCAAACTGTTTTTACAGCCATACCGTTTCACTTTTCTTTTTCCTTGCCTTGCAAACAGCGTATTTTCAGCACGATCTTCCTATAATTTTATGTTCTCAAAATTGTACTCCTGAGGCATAAGATTTTCCATTGAGCTTGAGAATTTTTTATCCATTGCATTCATCCTAAATTTTGAAAACAAGAAAGAAAGGACTCTATTTATCCCATTTGCTACTACGAAATTTTATTTAGTGCCCAATTAAAATGAACTTTTGTTGAACACGAATTATTAGGTATACAAACAAGAAATCATAGGTAATGAAGAGAATCAGTACATTCCTACAACATATATATATATATATATATATATATGAAACTTACTTATATAACATGTTTGTCACTTGATAAGTTTAAATATCAGTTATATATCAGTTATCTATACAGTATGTAAACGATAACCATTAACACAAAGCGTAACCTCTTACGAAAAGACATCGATTTCTCAGGCTATCTAATCGTTTGTTGTATTACATACTAATGGGCTCATTATCCCACCTCAATTACTATTGACCACTCAGCTATGAATACGAATGGGTTAACCTATCACACGAAATCATGAAGAATTTCTTGAACTTGTTTCTTCAAAATTGTCTACCGAGCTAAATCCAACTATATAACGAAAACACTTGCGATTCTATCTTCATCGTTCCACCAATGTCTCGCGAATTTTCTTCGATTTTTACCCGATCCAATGAGGAAGATCACAAGCATGGATCCCCCGGGAAATTATAAAGTTTAACGATATACGATTTGTGACGTATAAGTATCGACTACCAGGGTAGGCAGCGTCGATTGATCGCGGAACAATTAATCATCGTCACTGATTGGAACTTCTGCCAAAATAAGTGCACCAAACTTCCATACGGCTATAAATCATGCATGCTTGCAGCTTTGTCCCTCTAGACAACAAATAGCCGACAATATAATACTGTCTCTGATGCGATTAATAAACGTTCCCAGGTAACGTTTGCACTGCGGGTTAAAGCACACATAGTATCCATAAAAAATACGATGCCGCGGGAAAGCAAAGGTATTAAATGCAGGTTGGAACGCGACGATCATTGCTTCGCGACTCGCATTACAAGCTTAGCTTTTCTAATGAAAAAACCCCTTAATGAGAAAAGAGTAAATGAAACGTGGAAAAATCCGCAATCAAAAATTTCTCATATCTTTTAGATATTTTTTATCCTGTTCCTTTCTCTAAACTCGCTGTATTCCATATTGCGTCCCATATATCGCGGAATACACGTGTCGTTGATAAAACGAAACGTGGAACACGCGAACAGGATAAAGCATTTGGGAACTCGAATTTTCAATTTAAAGTTTAATTAAATTCGAAATCCGGGCATTCGTCATACGTTCAAGTTTCCTGTAAAACTGAATTCATGCTGTAATTTTATCTTGCGTCCCGCGAAAACTTGCTTTTCCCGAACCATTTGTGGATGGTATCGGGCGAAACTCGAAGAAGCGTCGGTATTTTCCAAGAAAGGCAGAGTCAACCGAAAGACTGTGAACTAAGAGAGACGTTGTTATCTAGAATTTATCAGTGGCAAGGGCGCGTCCGTATAGAAACTAGGAAGAGAATGACGAAGTCAAGAAGGACCGTAATTGTATGGCCCTCGTTACGTTGAAGCGGGCCGCCGTTTTATTTTCAAGAAGATGAATTCAATGGAAGGTCCTAAGCTAATTAAATGGCCCCTCTGGTTTCCGCCAAAGGGAGGAACAAAAGCGACCAAATAAACGACAAAAATTATGCCTTTGGCCGATACTTTCAGCCACTCCAGAGTAAAAGTTAACAGACAATGAGATCGAAAAAAGATCTTTTTCTACGCATATTGCATTAACGATGCTATTTTCAACCTTCGGTTAGTAATTTAGTGGAAGATAGGAATAGAACTACTTTCATGTGTAACAGTTAATTTCATTCATTGAACTTCCATTAAAGTTCGTTTATTTCGAGCTATTATTCGAACAGGCAAAAAATATGTACTTCTAATTACCAACATTTGTACGTTAAATTTTGACGCTGTCAATTAACTCTTGTTCGAAGGACAGCACATTTATTTGCGACCGGCTGATTTAATGGCATGATTGGTCTCGCTAGCAAATAAAATTAGCATAGATATAAGTGGGCACGATTTTTTATAACCGGTTAAAGCACAGTCCCCTGACCTGATGCTCATTGTCCCGCTATTATGTCACCGTCGAAGAGGGACATTAATTCGACGTCGAAGGGTGGCTAATATTATGCAGATTCCTCATTAACAGGCCAACACTTGAAACGCGATGATGTTCGTTGCGTGTAACGTGACCGTTCATTGATTTTAGAGGCACGGGCGGCTCGTTTAATTAAACTTGAAACGTTAACGATTTTCACCGCTGCGAATAATTATTACGACGCGCGTTCGCTCTAAGTCAACTGGAATCGTAAACTTATCTTAGTTCTAATAATCGGATATAGCGCTAATTGCGGCTATTCGTTATTTTCAAATTAAAAAGAAACGTAGAAACTAACGAAAAGAAGAAGTTCGCGTTCACAAGAGTTCCATTGATCGTTTCATCGCCAGTAAATCAAAGGACTGCAATTAACTAGCGCGTATCGGCATGCTCTAGATATCTTTGTTCCGATATTCCGTTGACAACGATCATTATTATCGCATTGTCTAAGTACCGGCGGCTTGTCAACCGTGTCACCACTAATTGTCGCTTTCGTAGGCCCAGTGTTCCCGCTAATTGCATTCCTTACTCAATTTCCATTACAGAATGGTCTACGCTGACACGTATCTCCACGAGGACTGACAATTTTACAGGTGATCCCCCAATCTCTTGTGTGTAGCTTCGATCAAGATACCGTCGGACGAAGGTGTAGCCCGCGCTAAGTGATGTCTTCTAGTGTGCCTCATTGTTGCCGAAACGGTTAAGTTAATCCCCATGTTCGATCTTGCCGATAGACTCCGGGGTTAAATAAGGATTAGCGCGATGACTCGACGAGATTTAAGGAACAGGCATGGTCGATCTTCGAGGACAGACACGATCAGCAAGCTGTCGCTTCGCTTCTTCGTCCAAGAGCCAACCAATCGTGGACTCGGATTTCCTCCGGAGCGATGTATCGCCGTGAAAAAATAGCTGCCCCCAGCCGAGGGAACATGGGTAGATCGGTATCGGGACCCGTTAAAGTGGCGTTAAAAGGCGCGTAGGAACGCGCATGGTCACTCGAGTGATCGTCGAGTCGAAACGTTTTCCTATCGTCTACGATTTGTACACTTTTTCAAGAATAAAGAAAGCGAGTTCCGAAAACATGGTGACCGATTTAACCTGAATCTCACGTCTGGCTCAGCGTGCTAGGTAAAATCAATACTCGCACGACAGCGAGGAAACAATCTTCAACCACAGAAATACTCTCCACTTCTGTTAACAAGAAGCATCGCGCAAAGTCGCTGGATCTGCGCTCACGTAACGTTACGAAAGACACTGAAGAAATCTATAGAACTTGGAACATTGGTAAAATTCGTCCGTTGGAAAGTTCGTCATCGATCGAATAGTTGCCGCGGTTATATCTCGGTTCGTCGATTGCCTCGAGTCCTACTGGAATCGAAACAACGGATTCAGTAAGCCGCTGCTAGATTAGGTTTTACCTCGCCCAGACTTGTGTGCAATCATGGAACGACTACAAATCTCCCGACCCTTCGTGACCAGCTGTAGTTGCACGTCGGGTTCGTAGCCTATTCGAAGGGTGTTCTCGCGTTGCTTGATCGAAGTGGCCGCACACAATACGCGCTTTTTTGCGACATCACCGCGAGTGATGCAAATAGAATGTCCTTTTACAAAAGGGGAGATGGAAATTAAGTAGCTATTTCATGGTGCTAATTATGACAAATAGGGCGAAGACTTTACGATCTGCTATCAATCTCGACGGGGTCTGTTCTTTGTTTTCTTTATACATCTTTCTGCGTAACTACATACCGATTCGTTTTTTGAACATGCTCCGGACGATTCGACCTAGTTTCTTAAAAAATTGATTCCCATCGGTATTTCACTTACTTGTCCAATCAACCGAATGGAACATAGTGATCGGTGTGATCGCGGTATAACTAAAGGTCAAAAATAGGCAGGTGTACCCTGTAATCAAGTTATTCGGTTGCACATGGCACGGACACACATTACATATCTCATTGTATGGTTCGCAATTTCGACCTGGCCGTCTGATGAATTTCAACCAATTTCAGCCAAGCAACCGACGTATGTCGTCTCCATTCGTAATTTAATCGCGTTGCTAAGTTTATCTGACACTCGGTTTCGATGTGCGCGATAAAAGACGTTATAAGCGAAGTACCTACTTTTACTTCCACTTTTACTTCCACATTTATTATCAACCGTTCCAGAATATCTTTCCAAACTTAAAATCTTCACTATACTATATGTCTAAGAAGACACAACATTACGCATTTATGGTTCTGTGAGTATACTTTCACTCGGATGACTCAGGCTACGTCTCGTGTGTGTGTAGCGTTTATATACGAAAGAGACGAATATTTGATGAAATACATAATTAAAAGCATGCAAGCAGATAATTAAACACGCGATGATTAGAAATATTAATTATTGTAACATCGATCAAATATTTAATTACTATAAAATTATTCACATTCGATATATATCGTAGAATATATTCAACTGAGAAGTTGAAATTACATATCAAACGTGGGATTTTAATTAAGATGATTGAGAGATCGATCGTTCAAACAGTTAGTTTCGTAATAGGCAACGTCATACCAAACGAACAAATTAATTCAATCTGTAATCGCGAAAGTATGTTACGCTGAACGCTCACGTATCGTAGTAAGTGAGTATCTTTCATAAGCGGCTCAGTGGTCTAGGGGTATGATTCTCGCTTTGGGTGCGAGAGGTCCCGGGTTCAAATCCCGGCTGAGCCCACTTTTTTTTTTCTCTTTTCG
This sequence comes from Bombus terrestris, assembly GCF_910591885.1. Classification (NCBI taxonomy): domain Eukaryota; kingdom Metazoa; phylum Arthropoda; class Insecta; order Hymenoptera; family Apidae; genus Bombus; species Bombus terrestris. The sequence goes on along the minus strand of NC_063270.1, from coordinate 14,726,614 downwards.
TCAATTGTTATATTTATATTGACGCTATTAAGTTCCCTTGTATCATACGTAACACGTTTATTTTTCACGAATTAAAACTGCAACATTTTACGATCGGGGAATGCATACAAACAACGTACATTCTATTTCCGTACAATTAGTTGGCGTTTACAATTTATTACAATTGATCTACCAGATGGAAATACATTGTTTGGGATTGAATTAAAAATGTTGTAAAAAAGAAGATATAAACTAATTTTGTGAACAATTAGTTATCACGATACAATTATTTCTTCGAATTGTTTTTTCCCCGCGTATGTGTATTCGAAAACTGAACTCATGTATAAAACAACACACCAGTGATTATTATCTCGTATGATGTATTTATTGTTTGCAAAATTTTCATTCGTCAACCATTCGAAATCCGCGTCGAGATTTTCGCATATCATCGCGTACCTATCGGGAGGAAGCTGAACAGTTACGAGCTGCACACTCGTAAATCAATCTCCGCCACAGCAGCAGATGCTCATTTGCATTTTAGCTTTTTGCTATTTTATTATCCCGGCGTTTCGAGATAATCATCTCAGACACGCAAATATTAGATTATACACACGCACGCGTACGAATGTCTTTAACGTACATATCCTATGATTAAAGTGAAAAAAGTGCATCTCTCATTTTCTATTCTAGACAATAAAATTATACGAGCTTCTCGAAGAACAAAGCGTATTGTAAGAAACGTAGATCGTGTAACGTGCATAATGAGGCGACGCTTGAATTTCATAGATGGAAAATCAGGCAAAATTATAAATGTAAAGTGGTATCTAACTTTACGTTATTAAAAATAAAAATTTTTAAATTAATAATAATTTTTAATATTATTAATTTAAAAATTATTAATAATAATATTAATAATTTTTAAATTAATAATATTAAAAATAATTTAAAATAATAATAATTAACTATTAAAATAAAATAATCACAAGAGAAGAACACGATAGGTATATTTTTGTTGATTCATACTTTTTACAGCTTATAAAATATATATAATATTATATGTACGTTTAGGATATACTCATATATGTATATATATGATTTTGTTACATTGTATGTGATATTTATGTATATGATGCCTGAAGCGTGAAGGAAACGGAACATTGTAATCCCGTAGGGAAATCAGTAGATATTATTACGTTGGTTCTCTGATTTTAATATCACTTTACGATTAAACAAGAGAATCTTGATATAAAGTTATTGAAAATAAAAACGATCTGTTAATCTTTTCAAAATAGGTAGAAGTTTTACACAGGTCAGAGATACAACTAAGGTAGACAATATTTTAATATTTTCCCTATTATAATATTACGACGAGGAATAGTTTGGAAATATTAAAGAGGATGAAAAGACATGTATTTAACTCCAAAATCGAATATACAGACAATTTTGGTAATATATAACATTTATTGACATTATATCGAAATTTCAAAGCTTTACTTGTTTGTAAGAAATATGACTTATCGGAAATATAACTTATTGTATGCTTTCCTTCTAGCCTTCAAATGGTTTTCTTTTTCGTTCTCGATTGTTAACTCTTCGATGCCAGGGTTACCAAAGTACTCGATCGTCACGCTCAGCTACATTTTTCGGTTAAACCGATTCGACGGAGCCTACAGTAATTTCCTGAAACTTGTGGGGCGAAATTAGACGAACGCAGATGCTTAAGACACGTGTAGTTCACGGTTTAATAAGAAAATCAAATGGTATAAAGGGAAAACGATAAAAGTAGGCACCTGCTATGTATAACGATCGCTTAATGACTCGTCGAAACTGTGTCTCTATTATATTCTTCGTAGAAACTCACAGAAAACCGGGTCACCTTGCGGAAGTCACTACTCCTATACCAGATATACCGAAACCCGTCTATCGAGTTTAAGAAATTCCCTCGTAGTTGGTATTTCTCCTGGATTCTTTTCTTTCGTTCGAGTCCAATAATATAATAGAAAAGCGCGATAACATTATATTTAGTAAGAACTAAATAAAAAGAAAGTACTTCCCATAGTCTGAAAGGATAAATTTTCACCTGTAAACAAGGAAGACAGGGTGATTTTTAACAATTGAGAAGTTAAAATGATAAACGATATACCTAAGTGTCGGGAATAAAGATTTCTATTAGAAACAAATATCTCATTTTTGTCAATTTCAGTATTTTGTATCATTTATCGCTTGAATATTATAAAGTTTGAGATTATACCACATTTGCAGATTTAGAGCGAGAATAAATCGTAAAAAATGTATCCGATTGATTAGATTGAATCTTTTCCAACTACAATTTAGTCAATATTATTCTGGCAGTTTTAACCGTTTTTCGTTATATTCCACATAGAATTTATATTCTCTTTCTCACTAAAAATATCGTTTTTTCATTTTTTTGACATTTGTATCGTTTTCCATTTCAACTCCTCAATTCGAAAGTCCCTTCCGATACGAGTATTGCTTTCTGGCGATGACAAGTTCCCGTGTTCGCAACTCGTCAATGACTCCCACATTGTGCTCGTGAATTTCATCGCAGCTCGTGTGTGCGTTCTAAATCGAATTCAGGTAAAAGATTCCCGTGTTTGTGGGCGGTGCAGCGAAATTATTCTCGCGTCATTGATCTAACATAGTGCGCGTAGCTGCGGTGGCTAAACGTCGCTGGAAATGCAGCCGATTTCACAATGCGGTCTGCTTCACAATGAGAAGGCTCCTCCGTCGTAGATCTTTGCGTTTCCCAAAACGTGCGGGTTTTTGTGCGACGTCGCTGAAAGACGACGAGCGTCAAAATGCCGAAGAGACGAACAAAATGAAACGCGCTTCGTTACACTAGAATTCTCCAGAAATAGTGATTGAATTCTAGAATAGAAGAATTTCAATCTGCATCGTCGGATACGGAAAACGGATCAAAATGAATGATACATTAATTAAACATTCTGTATTTTACACATATTATAATTTCCTTGATTATTCTGAAATTTTTCTGTTTTTCCAAGAAGCGTATAAATAAGCTTGAAATATTAATATTTAACCAGTTAACTGCGAAATTTAGTTTTAGAAATCTCTGATAGGGTTAGGTCATGGAGTGTGTAAATAAATACAAGCGACGACTAGTATACACGTCAAACGCATCGAAATAAAGTTTTTATTTGACTTGTGTACTCGTCAAACGCAGTTAACCGGTTAAACATGTTCGTATAAATTTTTAGTTTGGAAACGTATACCAGGAATGAGGATTCAAAAACTGTCTTGCGATATTTTTATGAAAATATAAAAAAATTGTTAACGAAAATATACGTATAGAGAATATACGTACAGAGAGGTAAACTAAACTAAATTTCACTCACTCACAGCAATGTCGTGAACAGATGTGTACGCCTGGTATATTCAAAAATGTATGCAAATTAACCGAGCTCATAAACGGGATAACAGTGTTGTACGCATCCATAATAAACATAAATTAATGATACGTCAAACCGAGTTTAACGTAGTTCGTGGACCGAATGTGTATTAAAGAGGTCAAAGGTGACACGAAAGTAAATGTTTTAATCCCGATACAGATTTGCTGGAAGTTGGAAGAGACACTTTCTCGTTCAACAACTATGACGTATAAATATACATCCATTTGGAAAATGATAAAGCACCTTGAAGCGGAACAGCAAACCGCGAGACAGACATTAATATATTAAGCCGTACATTAATTTTTTATTCGAATTTAAAATTCTATCCAGTCACGTTCTCGAGTCGAATAAATTCTACTTTAACATAACGTTAAACATCACACCTATCCGACGAATGGTGTTTCGATATTATGAAAGGAAGCAGGCCTTTGTAAAGAAGAAATTCGTTATGGTGCTTGTGCAGTGGTCGCGTTCCACGTTAAAAGAGATTCCCGGCGTTGACGTTGAAATCGCGCCTCGCCATTGTCCCTTTGCACGGCAAACACGAAAAAACGGTTTCAATTTTCGAGTGCCCGCACCGTCGCATCGTGTCGGTTCCCTGTTCGTCTTGTCACCAGAGTGCTTTCCCCTTCGACGAAACAACCCCCGCCATTCTGGTTGGATCTCGAGTGCTGTCGCGCTGACTCTTTTCAACTTTGATCGAGCGCCTCTTCAGTGCGCATAAGATGAAATGAATTAGCGCTCCGGAACCGGAAAGCCTTGGTGTTCACCCTCCCGCTTATTTCCCCTATACCGCGTTTCTCTCTCTCTCTCTCTCTCTCTCTCTCTTTTACTCGATCGTTTTAGCTCTCTTTCGTTCCCTTTCGTATCGTCGTTTGTTTCCAGACGCGAGAACCGTTGCGGTTTCCCTTCCCAAAAGGTTTTGCGACTACAATTTTTCTCTAGTGTCGCGAGCTGTTAGAACTCATTAATATCACTATCAGGGAACCCCGTTGCAATGCTACGATTAGTTTCAACGTTCTCTACCAGCGTAGAACTGGAGAGCGTTGTCGTCAAAGCGAATTTGTCAGACATTTTATTTCCTTTTCGGTAAGTTCGCCGTCGCTTTATCGAGTTTAAGCCCTGGCACCCGATCTTTTATCTCGGGGTTGATTTATTCAAGGTGGCGCAAAAACATCTCGTCAAATCGATTCCAATATCGTTCCTCCCCTCATCGACACAGCTAAAGCTAATGGCAATCACCGTATCATCACGTAATTACAATTCCAATAGCAATCAGGGCGACATAATCGGCAACGTGGTCACGTCACCGCTAATGAAATACCATAAACCGTTCTATCGCGTTTAAAACGATTAAACCAACGTTTCATAGATCTCACGAGATTTTCCACATACGTTTGTGTGGAAATCGTGTTTATTCAAACGTATTCACAGTGGTAGCCGCGTGCACACAGGAAATGGCACGAAGGAGAGATACGTATTTAATAACGTTAGAGCGTTGCGAGTGAGCTGGGTAGCCGGTTCCCAAGGTCAGTTTAATTCGCTAATTGGCTTCACCAAAAGTTTCCATGGTACAAAGTCGAAACCTGTCCAATAATCTGACTCTTCGTTAGCTAAAATCCCCCTATTTCCAGGTGTTCCTGGAAACTCATCTAACCATGCTTCGTTTCTCTCGCTAACTCTCTATCCATCTCGTTGACTTTAGAACGGCTCAAATATTAATAAATTTGTAAGAGAGCGCGCTTTCCTGTATCTGCATATCAGTTGCATCGCCCCGGGATCGGATTGAATTTGAGGCGTGAGGAGACTGTGCACCCGGGAGTCCGGAAAATTGAATTGCAGCTCGGCCGCCGGCATCACAGCATTGCAGCGATGCAGTCGCAGAATCATTTATGCCGATACAGAATTTAGCGGAGGCAATGGAGCAATTGAACCGCTCTGGAACGACCGACCTGGAAATCTATTGCTGTTCGACGATTAGAGGAGAGATCGAACGACGAGGTACTTCGACGATCAAAAGAAGCCTCTGTTTTTATCATTACACGATTGTCTATTTTCGTATTTATTTTAAAACGCAATAGAATTCCATGTAATACAATTTGATACAATGTCACATCTCGTGGTTGATTTTATCGATTCGAGCGATTCGCGGAACGTCGGAACTTGACGTGGAAGGTACGTTAAATAAGTTGATTACCCGGGTCTCGAGAAAACCGTACTTTGGAAGCGAGACAAATGGAAACCCAAGAATTCGCTGCACGCTAAAACGACAACGTGATTACGACAGGACTGCAACGTACTAGCGTTTCGTCGATTCGTTTCGGGCAAGGAAAGACAAGCTTCTTTTAGCCTGGAAAGTAAACGTAACTCGCGGGACAGAGTGCATCATTATATATCTTGTAAAATAGGAACGGTCGCTTCTGAATTCCAATGCTCGACGTTTCAGAACCTACCACAAAATCTTTCATGCATTGTGCCCGCGTTTCATGGGAACTGAAGGTTCGCAATTTTTCAACTGTTACGAACACTACTCCCGGTGAATAGCAACGATACCTTGAGACGTAATCGATTTGGTTCACTCGAGAAGATGCAAATTCCAGTTAAATTCAGGTTAAGGTGACGCGCGCGTTAAAAGAGCGCGAAATTCGCAGCGAATTAACGCCACAACCGCCACTAAACATTCAATAAACCAACGGGACAAGGTGTTCTTCAAAAGTACCGACCGCCCTTGCGCTTCACGCGAGACATTCCCTTCTCTCGACTAGAATGAAGGAAGCAAAGAAAGCAAAGAGTCGACGCGCGACGTTGACAATTTTTTGATTCGTAGACTTTTTCCCGTAGTCGGTCATTCATTCTCCTCGCGGATGAATGAATCTAGGCACAAACCGTGGAGTTCGGTGAAGATCCGTGAATGAGTGAATGGGCCCGAGAACGTCGAGGACCGAAAAAAAAGACAGCCGGTTTTCACGTTCGCTCGCCCGCTGCGAGCACGAAGGCGACACAAGTGTCCTATTGTAGATCGACGAGGATACGAGAGTGCCTCCGGCCATTGTCGTCTCGCTCCTTAACACCATTAACTACGTTTTACCTTAAATTTAACCCAAAGTGGGGGCCCTCTTGACAAATTTCTTGGATTTACAGCATCGCAGCCGATTTCACATCGACAATGACTACTATACTCCGGTCATCGCGACTTTTGATTTCCAAGATCTTCTGTCCTTCGCCTTCTCGCTTCTCCGTACTATATATTCGTACCATGCATGCTCCACGTCCGTCCTTAATCCGTTTCATTGCGGCTTCACAGTCGGAAAATCGTTTTACCGGAAGCTGGACACAGTACGATAACTCGCATGAGTTAAATGGCGCCTTTTACATTTGTAATGCCGCGCTGAGAGAAATTAATGGCTATCAACGTTGCTGGACGCTCGTATGCTGCCTATTTATGAGAATCCACCGGCGAAATTTCGTCAACGAATTTCCAGATTCTAATTCGGCGTGGAAACTTGGTAATTTGTTCCTGTTTATATGTCGATTATTCATATCGAACGAAGACCTTCCAAAGGAACGAAGACGTTGCAAAATAACGTAATATTTTATATTAAGAGAAATAAGAGGCGCTTTCTTCCACCAAGATTTGTACAAACAATAAATTTCTCGACCTCGATAGATAAAAAGAACGTTATTTCCAGCCAACTTTTCACGGATAAATAAACAGAACAACGCGACGTTATATTGCTTTTTTTTATCAGCTCCGACAATAACTTACACGACACACAAGGATCAATAGTCGTAGGTGTAACGATGATTCATTAGGTATATCAGTGAAACTGAATGTTAAATAGTATCGCGAAATTGACACGAAGTTATCGTGTTTTACGTTATGAAACATTTATCGATTGTCCAGTGTTTAACATATGATTTTTCATGGGCTTGTGGAATTAATTAAAACTCTGTACAAATACACCGACAAGATTATTATGTTAGTATTCTTAATTCATCGAGTTATTATAACGAAATGAATTTCAGTGGAACGTTATATCGTTCAAGAAACGAATAAACAAACGGGAACGATACGATATCGTCACGTGGTAGAATTTTTCGTCCTTAAAAAAGATAACAATACATTACGCAAAATATTCCGGGACAAAGGTAGTCATTGTAAAAACTTGGCGATAAGTTTTAATGATCTATTTTATTCTCTTTAAAAATTAGATTAAAAATATACAGCGTTCACACACATTCTCTCTCTCTCTCTCTCTCTCTTTCTCTCTCATTCTTTGTCTCTATCTTCCTATTATTCGTACAAAAATATATCTACAATATTTACAAGGCTCAGATAGAATTGTATTTACAACGACAGCGTAATGGAAAAACACGGAACGTGGTCGCGAAAAATCCTTTAGCACAGCGATCCTACCCCGTATTTTGTTCTTTACGAGTTGACGATTCTTTCTACGGTATGCTTGGTGCATCCTATGGTTCTAAACACAGGCCCGACGGCAGTATCCTGAATCGTATTCTGATAAAAGGTCGAGCCATCGATCCGTCGCTTTTTATCGTCCGCTTCCTCGGCCATATCGCCCATATTCCTCTTCAAACCTCTAGATAAATTGTGAACGTTCCTCTCGTAACAATCGGCCATCGCACTGGCCCTCGAAAGATTTAATTTCTCCTCCGTTTCCTGTAAGAACCGTTGCGCACTGTCTGTCACGGGTAACGTTGGAACCGACTGCTCGAAACGATCGGCTATGGAATTCGACGATTCCTCGTGGCTGATCGTATCAGCGGACTTGTCAGCCGCGTCCATTTTCTCGTTTTTCATCGATTTCTCATCTTCCTGCTCGCATTTCCGACTCGACGTATCGTCGCTGCAGCCCTCCTTCTTCTTCCCGCATGTTCTCAGACAACAACATTTCTGACTCTGACCGGAAGGTAGATCCTCTTTCTTGTATTTTACTCTGCGATTTTGAAACCAAATCTTCACTTGTTTCTCGGATAACCTTAGATTCGTCGCGATCTCGATTCGTCTGAGCCGCGATAGGTACATGTTTGAAGCAAACTCGCGTTCGAGTTCCAATAATTGGGTACTCGTGAAGGCTGTCCGAATCCTCTTGGAGCTGTTGTTGATGGAGTTCGGAGACTTTGGCGGAGGCGTCGGGGTGCTGTTACGCGAGGGTGATTCGCATGGTGCTGAAACATCTTAAAGAATACGATCGCATTAGCATGGAAACTTTCCTAGAACATTTACGATGGATTCCGCTTGCAAGAAGGAAATTCTACTTCGAAGAATTTTATATCAAAGAATATCAGGAGATATTTACCCGAAAGTTTGCTCGTAGAAGTATTTAAAGGCGATGGAGGACTCTGGCCAGGCACCGGTCGCAAGCTTCCCAAAGCGGGTGGACTAATTGGAACCGCAACGGGCATGGCCGGTGGTCTCGGTACAGGTCTTATCGGCTGATAACCCAGACCCAGGTTGAAGAAATTGAACATATAGCTCGGCAATTGATTACCGTAATACGGCAACGGGTACGCAGGTGGCGAATTATTTCCGATTAATGAGTCCACGAGGAAACTTCGCGACATGCTGCTAGTGTATCTTCTATAGGCGTTAAACCTAGTCTGTACTGTCCTCTTCAATCAGGATGAACAACACTCGACTCGAAGCACTAAATAATCATCCAGCCACTGAAGCGTTACTGTGCACAATCTCTCAATCGATTCGCTGGATTTCACCTGGTCGTTTGAACGATATCGTTGCATTCAATATCACCGAGGCCGTTGCTAACTTTAAGATATTCATTCGTGCGAACCTTTGAACGATTAGAGTGGGTGTTCCGGGATGGTAAAATGGCACGAAAAAAACTTTCAAGACGAGATCCTCACAGTTCGATAGTATAACGTGCTCTGCACCCAGAAGGACCACCGCTCAAGAATATATACGGGGTGTTAACTCCACCCAGGGGTTGGTTTCTTTCAGGGCCCCTTTTGTACGGGGCCCCGCCCTTTCTCGAGGGTGCCCCCTTTCGATTCACCCTAAACGCGCGCGGGGACCAAGCGGCTCGCTTCCCCTGGGATCGACACTGAGTAGGGCATTTTCTCGCAACGCTAATTCGACGGGTGGCTAATATATCCGGAAACTTTATACTACCTCCGTACCCATCTTTCCACTATTATTGGCCTACGCTAGGGCTCTAAACCCCTGCGACGTCTCCTTATTATTCTCGACCACATTCGTTCCTCGCTATGATTTTGAAGTATAATTTTAAATTGGCGGAAACGATCGTCGGATCCGGCGGATACGTATACCGTAGCATTTCATTGAAATATCGTGAGTATTCTGTTTATATGTTTGTACAACGTGCATTCAGTGTGACTGCTCGTGCTATTCTTCTTGTTAATGGTTTGAGCTTCTAAAATTGGAGTCTTAAATAAAGAGAGCGTAAAAACTTAAGAGGAAATGCATTTTAACGAGTTAAGAAACGTTGAAGCTTCACGCTCGCTTTTGCTGTCAGTTGTCACTTGGATTTTTACGGAACGGGCTAAAGAATCTTTGCAGGCAATCGAGATAAACTGATGGAAGGGGACGGCGTAGTTAACACAGGTATTCAGCTTGTTTAAAGAAAGCGTCATTAGTGGTCTTCGCGGAAAAAGAATTTGTGGGCGTTTTATGCCAATCAAAGGGAACAAGCTGGGAACTTCCAACGAGAGAATTTTCCAGGTAACGTTTTATTCTCTAGTAACTAGTTCGTCGAACGCAACTTACTCCAGTAAGATATTGAAAATATTTCTCATAAAATGTTAAAGCAGATGTCATCGATAAATAATAATTTATATGTTGGAAACGTCTTATCAAAATCCCTATCAATCGTTTGCAAAATATTTTTGCAATCGCCAATGATGGAGGATCCGCGTCGTTAAATTTTCCATATCGAGTACAATTTTCCGTACCGAAGTCTTTTGAACGGTAATTTCATTTCTGCAGCGACATTCAATAACTTGGAAGATCCAAATCAAATTTCAAATGTACCTGAGACGCTGCAGCTTCTTTCTCTCTTTCCAGTCATACGATTTGCATTCCAGGGAAATTCTCAATCGCTCAACGATCGTTTACGCTTCCAATAAAACGCATCCGTTGCCTTATCAGACAGAACGACCATCTTCATCATCCCATGTTGAACCAACTTCCAATGTTAACTTCGTAGATCGTTTGCAACATTTAACAAGCCACTTCTGCGATTTAATCCGGACGAGATTCAGTTCCGCTCCAAATTCTGTGCATCGTAAATTATTCCGATGCATAAATAACTTTGTTCACGTTGGGAATCAGGAACAGATAAATTTCATACAACGAAGCCTAGAGGATAGCGAAGTTTCGAATCTCTTTCGAGACAGAGTCGACAGATTGTCGTACGAACGTTCGCAGTTGCGCGTTTCGCTATTCTATGGCCGAGAATTTTAACGATCTCGGTTATGCAAACTCTTAAGCGTAGACGATCGATGAAAATGGGTGCCAGCTTTCAGTCGTCGTCCTCTAGATATGCGGCTCGCAAATAATTTCTCGATGAAATACTTTTACCAACTGAAGCGTATTAGATTTGTCTTTTTAACGACATAACTCGCGTACCTCTGCAAACTATAACAACGATTCGAAAATTGCCGATGAATTCGAGTTTTATTATCTCCCCTGGCAACTCCATACCTTTAATCGATCGTTTATTAATTTAGGAAACGAACAATGCTACCCGAAATAACCGAATAATAATAATATACTCGGAACAAAACGTGCCTAGGAGCAGATACTCATATTGCGAAGCCGCGAAGTTAATTTCTTGATTACTCCGTGAATGCTTTATCGACCGTATCGTACGTGGCACCCACTCGATGTTCAGAAACCGGAAAATTAATATTTAACGTCGAATACCTCGTATCGCTATCGTTCACTATTTCCACTTCGTCATTCGGGGCACATTTTCGTTGCGAGCATAGTCAGCCCTTGGCACCTGTTACCTGATACGTAGAAACCAGCTACGAGATCGTACGAATTGTCGCGTTCTGGTTCGTATCATCACGTGTATCTCATACACGATACGTGTGATACACGATAACGATGGCGTCGTTTACACGCGTTAGCCAGAAACCGATTTATATCTGTAACGATGTACACGTATCCTTTTCGAATCATCGCATCGTATCGGTTGTAACTCGTGATGCCGTCGCGAAGGGGTAACATATCGGAACATGGTGACAGAAATGTTACATATACGAGCAGGGCAACGACTTGTGAAAGTTATCGAAAATTCCAAGTGGCTGATCCTCGAACATTTAATTGTACTTCCTTCGTTAGCAAATTCACACTAAACCAAGCACTTATCGCGAGCATAAGCACCCGAGATCCTATGAAAAACGAATTAAACGCAATGCAATGCTACGGCGGGCACTCGAGGAAAGATCAGAGAAGACGTAGCCGTAATTTTAAACCCTTAATAACGCGACTAATCCTATTACGATGTTACCAAGGCAGCGCGAAGAGGAGCGTGCACCGAGCCCCGGAACTCCTATTAAAAATCGGGGTAATGCTATATCGCGACCGGCTTGTGAATAATACAATGCGTATCTCTCTCTCTTCCAGCATATGTCCGGCGCATCCGGCTGATTCGAAGGGTTGCCGCACCCTCCGCGAGGGGTTGGAATCGCGCCACCCTTCGTACGCGCACCGAATATCGCAAACAAAGTTAGACGGGCTTGTACATAGCGTTCACGTGCATCGTTACTCGCGTTCCCCGAATCATTACGACCGAAGGATATTTTAATTTCACATACGACCCCTCCTTTAACCACCCCATTGGCTGGCCTTTTTATTTGGGGCGTATCCCATCTCCAAGAAATTCGAGGGCAACCAGCTACGGCTTCGTATTCCATTGAAGACCGATGAAAGAGAAGAATAGCATATATTTTGACCAGATACTTCGATTCATTTTTGAAAAACCGATGTTAATAGTCTGCGAATTACAGAATGTACGTGATATGCAAAATACCTCTCGACAGTTTTAGAACACCTTTTATCCTCAATTTAAGAATTTCCAGTACTTGACTGTTCGCTGGTAAAACCATTTTTTAATAAAACTAATTATATATTTTTTAGTTGATACATTGGCAATATATTCTCTCTGCCGTATAAAATGTTAAGTTAAGTAATATTTTTGTATCTATTAATCATTACTTAACTATTCCAAGTTTTAAGGCAAATATAATATCTGCCTTAAAACTTTTGTGCGTGGGTATTCCTTATGGTCTACTCCATGTAGATTTCACTTCTTTTGTTATGTTCATAGAAATATAAAATTGTACAAAGATCCAATCTAGATATTAGTCTCGAGGCACATACATGGATACTTGAAAGTAATTAAAAAATGGATTTCAAACGTAGAAACAAATCCGTGGAATTGAATGAAATTCTAAAGCGAAATACCGATAGTCTATTGATATACCTTATATTGACTATTATTGGTTGAAAAAGTCACATCTAAATTTCTTTGTCCCTTAGGGCATCCCAGTATCAAAGTATCGAGAACGTTGTTCTCGAAGAAAATCCTATATAGGTGCGTCAAGATTTTCAATTTTCTTCACTTTGTCATCTGTTCTCCGCATATTTTGTGAAATATTGAAATTTCGTCGGTATTTTCGAGATACTACCATCAAACTTCCAACGTAATTTACCTGTCTCACGTTAATATCCTATTTATAGCCGTCAATATCGTCCTCTACACATATGTATACGTATATTCAAAACTTCTATTCCGATCCAAAGCTGCTTTTCATCGCGTTTTAAAATTGTTGAATTATCCTCAATCGATAACTAATTACCTAGTAATTAAACCGAGTTGCAAAATTCGACAAGCTATTTTGAACATACGTTTGTATCTCAGAGTGGCTTATGAAGGTAGCAGTCCTCTAATTGCAAGCTTACTCCCAATTTCGCCTCTCTGTTTCTCCCCCCCTCTCTCTCTCTCTCTCTTTCTCCCTCTCGTAATATAATTCCGAGATAAACTTGGATATTTGCCGAAAAATATCAAAGTCGGATGTTAATGAGTTCCTCTTCGGCGATATCAAGAGTTGCCAGATGTAAGTTTCTTGGCGCGTGAACAAGAACGCCTCGGGGTCAATGACGAGCCAAATATTTAACGATACGTGTTAACTCGTTCGCGCGGAAGAAAGTTGGAAATAAATTGTGAAATTCGTGCTATTATTCGTGACTACGCCGGAGGATCACCGAAAAAATATTTTAAGCGACGTTTGCGTTAAGCGAAGAGATATGAGTTGGAAGACAACTTTCCATCCGGGCGCAACAGAGGCTTCCATGGTGATCAAATCTGTTCCTTCGTTTTCGTTCTTTTCTTTTGAGGCTTCGATTTACATTAAACTCGTATAACTTGACAACTAACTTTCTTTCAGAACTGTCTAGGAAGTTGTTCATAAGGAAGGTAGGTAATTATAAAACAGGAAAGTAAAGTATTTGATCCATTTCCGCGTGTTTCTACAGACAGATAGCGGAAGACGAAGAGAGTAGTAATGTCTCGCGGAAGATGCTTGGAATAATGAAGATCTCGCTCGAGAAACTACCATCAATCAGCCTTTACTTCTCGTAAAATCTTGGTGTGCTAAAAAGTTTAAATACATTTGAAAAGAAATCTTATAAAACTCGAAAAACTCGAAACAAGTTTGAAACATGGTAACAAGCTATCACGAATGGAACGGCCTTGCAGCAACTTATATTTTAATATTCCGCTTTAATTATTTATCGTTAAATTACGTTTCTTCCATATCTACTAGCCAAGTAACATTTCTGCTTATCAAGAAACATAGTTTCGATAAAATGTCGACTTCTCCCCATCGGCCGTCAGTTACTAAATACAGCGCTAGCTGGAAGGATGCCAGGATTTTCCGCTAGCGATATTCGAGACAGATTTGATTTCAACTTCTTAAACTTGCCAGCCCAGCAATAAAACTCATGATCGATGCGATCTTTCTTGGTACCGCTTCGCGTTCACTCGGTTAATACGAACGCAAGATCGATCGAAACGGAAGAAAAAAACCAAATCCAAAAAGAAAAACGATGACACGCGCGTTATTGTGATTTGTCCACATTGGTCTGACAAACAAACGACAAGGATAATCACGGGGATCGATCGTAGATTGAACCAAGAAGTCCTTCGAGATGGACGCGATAAAGCGTGACATAATGACGACATGGATCAAGCTGAAGGATCTCGATCGTGCCCGACGAAGCTTCACCGGCTTCGTCCAAAGAGATACATGCACCAAAGAAGGTACGCGTTTCGATTGCAGTCGATTCGATGGAGCCCGTGAATCAATCGGGCTTCCCGATTGCAGCGCAGATGAAAGAGAATTGCTTGGACGATGTCGTCGTTCGGTAAACTTACTCCTTTTTTTCTAACCATTATTCTTCGGAGCTATTTTGTTCCACCGGTCTGCGTTCGATCTCGAGGCAAGGATCTGAAATTAGCTCGGCTCATTTCACCCAACAGAAAAGTGCATTCTTAAGGCAGAATGCACGATCCCAAAGGAGCATCCTATTCAACCTCGACTCAACCCACGCTATTGGTCATCTATAAAAGGGCCTGATGAAGAAAAAGAAAAGAAAGAAGAATGAAACGGTGGCGGGCACAACTAAGTAATCATGGGAATGGCAAATACGATTTCGGGTCTCTTCTTTTGCTGCCATCCAGACCAAATAATTCGACTATAGTCGGGAAAGCAAAGTTTTGGCGAAAATCCTTTTATTCGTCTGTTACCCCCTTCATTGTTGGCCACTGGTGGAATTATATCTCTATGAGACATCGCCCGCTACAATTTCTACTTCTCTTTCTTTTTATTAGCTCTGCAAACACTCGAAATCCTTCCGAGACGTGGCTACACGAGTTTAAGCAGAAATGATCGATCGTTTAAGATAATTCTAAATTTAAAGAATCCATTTTGCGCATTTCGTAGATATCAAATAAAATGTACATTTTATTTAATATTTATCGAAACGTCGCATTCTAAAACTGCGCGTAGGTGTTCCTCGTCAAGTCCATTGTTCTTAGAAGGAAAAGTTTATCTGGCGGACCGCGAATCCCTTTTGGCATCTGTCTGTTCAGGCGGCTATACACGAAGGACCTAAGCATGTAGTATGTGCTTAAATACATAGCGATCCAGAAACTTTCGTCGAACTCGACAGTCCGCAACTCGATAAGCCAGTTCATGGGCTACAACCGAGTAGCGGGCCAACTGGTACCAAAGAAAAGAAAGAAGAACTCGCTCGTGGACTCTCGGCCATCGATGTGGATCATTCTTTATAGCTTTTTACCGAGAAACTCTCTCTCTTCGAGCCAGCGAGCTTTTTCGCCAGAAAATCGAAGACATTTGTAACGCGAAATCATCGAGAGGATAGGGGTTAGAGGTCAAGTGACTCGATAAATCTAAATGGTCCCGATAAATCTCGTAGATTAGCGCAGGATGAAGCGCTATAACAGGAAAATTCATGGATTTAAGCCGAATTTACCATAACTGTGCATCGATGACCTTTTTGTTAGCAACGCTATTGTTTCGGTCGCTATTGTCGGTAGCAACTAGCATGCTAGAATCGAGATAATCATCCTAGCGTGGATTATTCGATAATTTCGCTAAGTTACGTCCCCTTCTTCTCTCCTTTTTCTTCTCCTCGTCGTTATTGCCTCTGCATCTCGGTATCTATCCTCCTTTTTCTCTACCATCAACGTTCTTACCGTTGTTTCCGCCTTGGTACTAGTGTTTTGACACGCGCCGAGGAGCTTTCACGAATAACACGGTCAGCTACGGATCTCGTTGAGCGGTACATAGATATCGCACGGTTTGTTGAACACCGTGAATCGGCCACGATCTTCTTGTTTGCTTCATCGTCTTTCAACGGACGTGAGAGTATCATAGAACGTAATGACCGAGCCTGCCGTCAAACGTTAAGAGACTGTACCTTTTTGGTTCTCGGATAAAGGTTGGCTAAGCGCATTTTCCTCCGTAAGCCATGGAAACGCGTATAACTGGTGGATGCAACAATTTATGAGAAAGATCTTTCCACCAGCGAGCCTGTACAGTCACGCGTCCGTATGAATTACGGCTATGTCCGAGTTGTTCGTGCCTTGCATTGTTATCTCCCCTTGAAGAATGTGCCTTCTTAAAGTGTAATCTTTTCCGTAAAACTTACGGTCCTGAACAGATCCGACGCGTTTTCGACATTTTACGACATTGCAGAATCCATGAAATTTACTTGGTATGGCACCGACGAAATATGGCCATGCTGGTATTAGTACAATCGGAAAAAGAAGAACGAATATCGGCTATTTGATTCTCGATGGTACTACGCGGCATAGAATAAAGCACGAATTTTGCCGACGCAACGCGACGTTTGGTCGCCAAGTTTTACGCGTAATCCGCGCGAAGCAACGGATTACAAAGGAAGAAAAAGATTTCGAGACTAAATACGACCACGTTAGCAGAAACTATAAACTCCAAATATCTTTCGGAGCTGGTTATTTCGCCGTGGAATTACGTTTTCGTGCTCCGATAAATTTCGGATTAGAACGTCGACGCTGTTTTCAGCGAAGGCAAACGTGTGCTCATTGGCGAACATCATCCACGGTGAATAGAATAAATTTTCTATATGAAAAGAATATAGAAATAAACATTTGCATGGATGCGTTCGTTCTTTGTCGGCAGCTTCTGTCAAGCTATTGAAATTTCGCGAAACAACCTTGTGCCGACCTGATATAGGATTAAAAAAATCCATTTCGATGAGCGACAATCGGATTGCGTCGATTCGGTGCAAAACCTTTGTCCAAGGTAATTCGTAAGCGAGTCAGATCAAAGCGAAACCTTGCCGGAGGTCGCAAAAGTTAGAGCAACGTTTCATTGTCAAAGGGAAATAGGGTTGTATTTTATTCGACGTATCGTACAGTCTTCCGTGAAGCTTCTTCGTATTCTTTCACCCTTAGCTAACAATCGCGAAAAATGAACTTTCGATGACAAGGCGATACGAGAGCTATTCTTCCTGCTCGAAATTTCCCTCCACACTTGGTCGGTCCTGAACCATTTTATAAATTCATCAGGGTGTCTGGGGAAAGGATGATCGAAAATCTACCCTCGTTATGCCTGCTCGTCACAAAGCGTACACCATATTATTATACAACCTTATTTATAAATATCTTATGTCACGACATAGAATCCTCAATTCTATTATAACATTCGTACGATACTTTGCAGAGATCTTGGGATATATATGATAGTGTTCTTATAATAGTGCTCCTATTTTTTTTTAGAAAGTATTTATACATGGTGTACCGGCAGAAAGTAATCAATATTGCTGTTTCTTTGCAGTTCTTCCCGGTTTATATATCTTTTGGAATTTTATAAATTAGAATCTAATGAATTAGAATCAAATATCACAAAACACGCATAGTATAATATAGAATGTGCATAGAAATATGAGAAGAAAGGAAATTAGAAACATAAATAAATTATTTAGAATATTACGAACAAAAAAGCAGATATTACGAAGTTACTAAAAAATTAGTCAGCGACAACATCCGCAAAATAATTCTTAACACGAGAGATCAGATTTATATCAAATTAATTTACCTTTTAGACAATTACGATAAATACCTTTTACATGTAAAAACAGAATTAAGCTAAGATTACAAGCATCTTTAAGTCCTCCCATACGAAATACAATTATATTATTTTATTAATACTTCCACGCGTTAAGAGGCCTAAACTTTTTATAGAGTACCGTAATTACCACTAATTTTTCGTACATTTCTGTTACAAAAAATGAAGCTCGTGAAGTGTCCCCAAGGGGATTGGTGGATGTGCAACAGCGACGAAAGCTCTCAGGGTTAAACCGTTTCCGAATGATCCAGGAAACTTTATTGGGTGGCTTTCTGCGGTACACAATAACGATAGATTGCGATGTAACTTCGTTTCGATGCGTGCCGCGGGAGCACGCTTCCGATCACGTGCCGCATAATAAACGCGTGCCAGGATAATAATTCCTGAAGACACCGGCTGATGAAAGCCACGTCGTCGCGCTAACTGGCGCATTGTCGGCCCGCGTCAATCCCGTGATTAATCCCATTATAGTGGCAAGCGTGAGGCTGGACGCTCGCACGAACGTAAACGTAACAAGGCAACAGGACCGGCATGCGTTTTTAGAATCGCGAACGTGCCTCGAAAACGCGAAATCACCGGTTGAACGATGCCAGCAATGGCCGTGCGAACCGGATTACGCGGCCAATGAATGGAATTGCTACCATTAAATTGAAACATTTAATCGAGCAGGACGTTCTATTCTTCGGTTCTTGTAATTGATTCGAACTTGAAGTATACTCGTCGATCGTACCGATAAAATGAAGTTTTACTAGCTGAAAGGTCGCAACTGCATCCTCCAAGTGCAATCGCTTGTTCAGGATCTGGAAAATTCGCTCATAATGTTCCTCAAGCTTTCGCTTCGTTATCTCGACGAGGTCAAGGGCAATGTCATAGACGCGCAGAAACAATGTTCCTTACTCTTCCTTTTTGCCGATCTCTGGATTTTCTACTAGCTCGTCGAAGAACGGTTTCTCACCAAGAGAAATATCGTTCGTCGATAGAATATCGATTCGTTGAATTCTTACTCATACTACTGTGTATACAGTCATGTCAGCATAATCTGTTCTTTTTGCTTCCTTTTTTCTTCTTTTTATAATAAATTCCATGCCAAACTATCTTCTTCGAAAGAATATTTGTCGTTGTATAGAAATAAAAAAGCACGCGTGGAATGAAGATTACGTCGAAACGGATCTGCTGGAATAAGAAGAAAAAATAATAAAAAATAAAAAATGTACGTATACAAATTATTTTTATCGTTCGTGATATCGTATCACCCTGGAGCTAACCAGGTGCACAAGGCACGTACGTTACGATATACAAACTTCTCTTATACGTACCTCCCCCTCGAAACAAGGGAGACACGAGTCCATAAAATCCCATAAATATCCCCAGGAACCTACCCAACGCGGTTAGTAAATCGTGCCTCTGAAAGGAATAAAATATCACTTTTTGTAGCAATTTTATGGCAATTTTCCGATCCGATGAAATCGCATCGCGTACGGGCCGATGTGCTGCCAGGTGTCGGAGAAATATCCGTCCTTTTCCTTCCATTTACCCCGCCCCCTCCTCGTCGCCCTTTTACGAGAGACAGCGATTTTTTCCCCGTTCGTGCTTGTTCGTCTTCCAACTAACAACTCTAACCACTCGATTAACAGTCGGCCAATGGAAATCTTCTATGGTTTTCGCAAATACAGGTACGACACGACTATGGCGTTTTCAATGGAAGAAACGTGCGTCCCATTGAACGACCAATGGTTCGTGATCAGATTGGACAGAAGGAGAGGACATTTCTAGCTTTATGCGAAGCGGTTAATCGCGCGATTCGTATGTTAAATAGTTGAGATTCATACTGGATTCGTAGTGTGCAATGCGCTCGAATGATCTCCGTTATTAGGATCATTGTATATAATTTACAAAACGATATTAATCAAGCCCGTCTACTGTAAACGGGTTTATGATGAACCGCGCGTGTATGCGCGATAATTACGTCGTTAATTTATAACGTCCATGGGATCTCGGACGCTTCGGAAAACAGTCTCGAGATTAACGTCACGTGTACTCTCGTTCATGGGTATTAGAACAGAAAATAAGGAAAATCTGGAAAATTACGAGGAAAATTATTAAAACGTTTAAGAATTAAAATAATTTAAATAATTCTGTCGTTCGTGTTATTAATTTTTCCATTATATTCGTTAGTTTATTTTAAATTTTCAGATTTTATATAAACTTTTCTATTACATCCGTGGCTCTGTACTCTTCCGAAATCTTCCGAAACTTAAAGAATCTTAAGGTGTCCGAGTCTTCTAAGTATACCTATAAATTTCTCTTATTTTCTGTCGTATCTGATTCAGTTAAAGTTTTTTCCACGAGACACAAACTAGAAGATCGCGCCGATAACTTTGATAACTAGCCTTTACAAAGTTTTCAAATTATTTCTACGTGAAAGCAAAATTCTGATTGACCAATCATTTCCTTGACAACTTGAATCATCGTGGCCCGATATCGTATCTCATGGAAAACCAGCATGTGTTCTAATATTTATAAACGAAAGGTACATTTACTACTCTGAACTTTATCTCTTTCGAAGAACGAAACCAACGAGCAACCAAACTCTAAACGTCTAATATTGCTTCACCGCTTTAACGTTGCGTTGGTGTACTTTTAGATGGCAAAGCATCGAGGATATCGCTAAACCGACGTACGATTTATCGTACCAATTTTCGGATGTTGGAATATCGCTGAGGGTCGAGAAAATCGATAACAAAAGCATCTCGCACGGTTTTCCGTTTCCCTGAAACACAGACGGAAATTTAATTTGCTCTGTTACCTTGCGAAAGTCTCGACACCAGAAAGTTTCCAACGGTTGGGGCTAATTTTCCTTTCGTTTCTCTTTCTCTATGTTCATCTCGTCGCGCGCACAGACTTTTTCACTTGCCGATAGAACAAAATTTGTCGGTTAGTAGAGAAAGGAACATCGTGAAACTTAAATGCCAAGCATCTAAAACGAAACTTATATCGGAGCGCGAGTTACGAACCTACGTGTCGCATTAAAATAAAACTTTTATAAAACAAGATGTCGAGCTACTCGTGAGAACGAAATAATGCCTGCTATATTTGCCTTTTCCAACGGATAAATATTCCATCCATCGTATAATAAAACCGTCGATATAGATTGAAACAACAAATTCGAAACGAAATATCGTCCCGTGTTTCATCCAAAAATACGAAATTTCGCGACTAACTCGCTGCCGGCGAACGCAATAAGCTGCAATTTTCCATTCATTCGACGGTTTCATGTCCGAAGCATCAGTTTACGTACCATTTAATTACTAGAAACAAATATATAAAACCGTATCATGAAGTTTCTTGATATTTTCTGTTCATTTGATATTTATTAAATATCCTGCATCGATGAAAACATACAATAGCTGCACAAGGCATTTAAACATACTCCTATCTAATAACGAAGCTTCCTTTTATCTGATTCCACGTTTAATTTTTATAATAACTGCAAATCTTTATAGTTACGTGAAGATACTATTAAATAATACGAAATTTCATATGCTTGAACCGAATCGATCGATATGTAAATGCTGTAATAAATGCAGTGGTATACAAATAATTTTCATAGCCACTGTATCTCGTTCGGTTAAAAACCATCGGAGAACTATTCATCGGGGAACGATCCATCGAGTAAGACTAATGGGGTAACTCGCGAAAAGTACATTTCTCAAAGGGAGGGAAAATTAAATGGCTTCTCGAGACGAAATACGTCAGAACGGAATATCGGTATTAAATAGCGGCCGTCGATGCAAAAACTTCTTGATTCGTTGAAAAAATAAAGATAAAACCATAGGTACTCCGACCGGAGATCGTTAATTTAGCTAGCTACTTCAAGTTAAATTAATTTAAATCGGAACATTCGCGAATAACGTTCGTTACTTTCGATGCTTTCAATTTTCTTCCTATTTGAATTTCGCTTCGTGGCGTTTTCTCGACGAAAACAGCAGATTGTACGAGCACAGGGAGAGAGAGAACTCGGCCATTTAACGTCTCTCCCCAGAGTCGTAAACGCGAATCGAATCGGTCGTATAACGTTGACAGTGTTTGAGCCCCCTTTTACCAACGTAAACTCGAACGACACGCCGAGAGACACCATTTCAGCAAAAGCATTTCGATATTGTGTTCGAGTGGCGTTGAGTGTCGTCGAGTGGCGGTAGGGCTTGTCTTTAGTTATGCCGTGTTAGTTACGCAATGCTTACTTCGCGATAAATTATATTCCGCTGAAGAGAACACAAACGATGGACAGTCAGCATTTGATAGGACGAATTCGTTCTCACGATTTTACTGATGATAAATACATTTTTGTATCTCGTGATAAAATTGTAGCATGCAACATTTCGTTAGAATATTGTAGCAAGAACTGCTTGGTCTAATTCGATGTAAAAACAGAATTCGAGTTTCTTCAAGTATCATCTTGATTTCAGATTATATTACGTTGCCTGTTGGCCAATTCGTTAGAACGACGATTCGTTTGTCGATACGTTCGAAGCGTTTTGAATATCCTTGCGAATAAAGTCAATAAATTCGTCAAAGCAAGCTTAAAATAACACCGTCCGTAGAAAAGTGAGGCGTAGTATTGGTCTTTTTTTTTTTTTTTTTTTGTTGAAACGTCCGTTTGGACGTACATTGTATCGAGCGCATTCTGCATCAAATGTTGACTCGTATCACGTGTGGTTAATTTAAACATTCTTTTGCAATTTCCAACGAGTAATATAATTCGATTATATTATACAGTCGATAATAAAATCCGATTAACCACGGTAACATCGTTCTATCGTAATTCAGTCGACAGAGATTTTCATTCTCCAATAAAACTCGGTACGTGGTTCTGATTATCTTAATATCTTAATATATTAATATAAGAAATTGTACAGTAAAAATCAAGTGTCTACTTTTATTGATCTAATAACGATGTTTCCTACTAATTAATTTCTTCTGGCTCCATTTATCAATCGTTCGTACCGCATACAACACAGTCTCTAGATGTATAATCAATATGTACGTATCCGATCGCGTTACTTCGTTCAAAGTCTTAATTACGATTTCTTAATTAAAAATCATTAGTCTCCAATTAATTACGGTGCATTAAATTATGTCATTATCCGTTTTCACCGAGTTGAATTTTTAACAACGGTTTCGCAACAACCTGCGCTGGAAATTTCTTAATTAATTTGTCAACAACTTCGACAGAACAGATTCGGATTATGAAAACAATATTTTTCCTTGCTTCTATAAACACAGAATAATTCCCCTTGTAAAACTGATCACCGACGTTCGTTCCTCTCGGTCGTTCTCGTTGTAAGTGACATTTCTGTGAATTATACGATTGCTTTCGCGAGCATATGCCAGCATTTCCACATATTCACACGTATAAACCACGAGAAAATGACAGGCGCTGAGGTTTTCTCTATTGGCAAGCTGCTCCTACCAGGACCTACTACCATCCGCCTTATTTACTCAGGCCTGCGGTTCTTCTTTCAATTCCGGCATCAAACGGGATATAATCCGGCGATATATGAGTCTCATTTGTAACTTGTAATCTCGTACGTATACCTCTATACGTTTATAGGCACATAATTTAGAATTAGGCCTGCTTCGTAGCTTGTAGAATTATGGATATAGAGATGTTAGAGAACGATTCTCCGTGACTATAATTTTCCTGTTTAAAAAT
The DNA here is from genome assembly GCF_910591885.1 of Bombus terrestris. Lineage (NCBI taxonomy): Eukaryota > Metazoa > Arthropoda > Insecta > Hymenoptera > Apidae > Bombus > Bombus terrestris. Next base: position 14,702,788 of record NC_063270.1, on the reverse strand, counting down.
CTGTAACATATCAGCAATTTCGGTTGCTCGTGGTTTTAGTAGTATTACGCGACAATCACGGGGAAAATATGCTACGTGCATTTTTGTTAGTTCTCTGACTTTTACGTTATTTAGTGATCGCACATATAAAAAGTACTTTAATATGAAATAATCGAAGACGGAAACAAACTGATAGATTGGAAGGTATAAGCTTTTTTGAAAATCCACGATGTTTTGTAAGAAACGAACAACATTAATAGTTTACTTGTTATGTTAATGTAACTTGATTAGTGTCAAATTGTATCACTAATGTTACTGGTATTTTTTAACTGTTCCAGACAAAAGTCCATATTTAATTACAAAATCAAATGAAAATATAGTCTTGATGTGAAATTGATTAACAGCATATTTAACGTTAAAATTATTCCTCTATAAAAGACAAGAAATATGATTTATCATGATTTTCATCTGCGGCCTTCGATTGTAAATGGATGTGAAATATATTTGGAAAATATTTCGTCCAATAGATGGATACATTTTTAATAAATCATGTCAGAAAATATTTGATTAGTCGTGATAGAAATCTTTGTTTCATTGAGGCTTTGATTCTATCAATAATAATATCATGCATAAAGATTCTTTTCACATGGAGCTACGCAATTTTCAAGTAGGTATAAATCTTAACACGTGACATACTGTGAAGGGTTGCACAATGTACCCCTCTAATCAATTATCATTTCATTGGGACGAAATTACCGATAATTCTAATGCCTAACGGATTAGAGATCGATTTTCCAAAAAAGCGCAAAAATTTTCGTGAATTGACGTAAGCGGCTTAACGGCGTGTGTCTACGACAGCTGTCCTGCCGATCTATCGAAAACCCATCACTCTATATGTATTGTTCATAGCATCAACATTAATCCCATAAATACCGAAATTATCCGCGAGGGGCCCTTTCAAAGGCAAAAAGGACAGCGACGTACAGTCATTTACCCAGGTAAGGATCTCTATGACTAGACTAAAGGGACATTTCGCGAACTCGCAAAATTTAACTATGAACAAGTTGGATTATACTCTATTTCAAACATAAATACATATTCTGCTCTATAGATCGCTTTGAAATTAGTCGCAAGAAATAAAATGTCATCGTTCGTTTTGGAAATATCAGCCTTTTTATAGATATAACAAGTGATATTAACATATGGTATTAACATATCGACAGAGTTGCAAGTGACTATTACCACAATTATGATATTTGCAATATCCGTTATCCGTTATCCGTTAGCCGTTTTAACAACAGTTGACTGTGCAATTTGACAATTGCAATTTGTGCAACATTTGACATGGTAACAAGAATTTATAGCGTAGCAACAGACAAGTACCTCGTCGGTAACAAGAAACATTGGTAATACCGTACTTTACCAATTGTCGAACGGGTTTCCCTACTATACCGACCACTGATTGAACTTATCATCACAGATTATCGTCATTGACTAAATATAGAATAGATCCGATCAACGACTCTGGATCTGTCATTACATGAGACCATGAGCAAGAGCATATATGCCATATAATGTCGGGTCTATCTTGTACTTAGTAAATGCTCTAGGTGATTCATCTTTTGTCTCTGTGGATTGCTTTTCTTTCTTTAATATTAATATTTATGCATTTAAGAAAATGTCTCAATTGTGTCTATTTAAATGCCAAAAAGACGTTAATATGTCTAAACGGTCCATTCTTTTGGACAACATATATATTTTCAATCGTTTATTATACGAAAAAGTTGACCAATGGGGTAACGATGACGTCAAGAATTGTAAATTGTATGAAAACGTCGATCCTATTTCGATTATTTGAAAATCAAATTTAAAATAAATTTATTAGTCAGAAGCAGCTTTAAAAGCTTGAGTCAGATTCTGACACAAGCGATATAAATTTTTCATGCGTGGGTCGATTGTTGAAAATGAGTTGGTGGGGATTTAAAGAAACTAACTAAATCGTGCGAGAAAAGCCGAACGTTGCCGATTCATTGCTCGAGCGAATTCGGCTTCTGACCCGAACCATTTTCGTTACTGTTCTTGGAAAGTGTAAACGCTTTATCCGTTTCCGTTAGTTTGTTTTATGTTTTCTTGTCTATCACGTGATTAACCACACATATCTAACAATAAGTGATATATAATAACGTGCTTTCATATCATTCGGTATAATATAGAAAATCGGTGCCTAAAGAAGAATAAGTATGGCTGTAACAAGCGATGCTATGTATAACACAAGAACCGTCGCTCCATCGTTCATGTCGTCAAACGTATATTACGGTTGCGTTCCGCATTGTAAAAAAGAAAATCAGCATAATGTTATGTCCGAGCATATCGGAATTACAAAACCATCGTCATTCCATTACTACTCCTATGATACGATTATGGAAACTGATGAGGACGGAAGTGATTATTCTATGGCATCAGGCTATTTGAATAACGATTCCGTAATTCTAGAAGCGACAGTACAGGATCGGTTAAGAACTAACGATGAACTACCACTTGAACAATGGGTAACTTACGATGCGGATGTTCTACAACGGAAGAATCGGAAACGACGCAACAGCGATCTCAGCCCTGCAAGTCAACTGAAAAAGTTTCGGAGAGGTAGGAATAGATTCATAATTTTATCTTTTTCCATTTCTCCTATGAAGAATAAATAAGAATATTTCAACGCTCTAATTGCTAGCACATTTTATAAGACCGCGATTTCGTCAATTTATATTTGTATATGCTTCAAATAGATCTTGTTAGAGGTCGTTGTTTGTTCCTTCTTTACTTTTAAGCGGGAGATCTTCCAGCGCGGGAAAATATTATGATTCATTCATTGTATTTACATTGACTAACAAGAAGTTTTAAAAAATTGTGAAATTTATTTAATGTCGCTATGATATACCCGCTAATAATAAATATTAAAATATATAAATATTCAGTTTTCCCTCCTGTGGGGTAAGGGTTGTATATTTACATGTGACCACAGAGATTTTCATCTGATGCTGGCATTAAATTTATTTTGAAGTTTAATGCATCCTGTCATCTTCTGTACCATGGATAATGGTATGCAATGGAAAGCATGGATGCTAATATTTTTTCATAAACTAATGACACTTAGTAAGTTTGGTCTTTTTTTGATGGTAAGGACACAATTTGCTAAGAAGATAAATGGCATAGGAGATACCCAGTTAAATTAAGGGTTAAGGCTATGGGTTTCCTTTCAGAGGCGGTGGTAAGGACAATGTAAACGGTGGTACAGGAAGTACAAAGGACTATGGATCAAGTACTGCATCTTACGAATCAGACGTATTACATGTAAATACTGTTGATAATAATATAGAAGAATCTATGATTACAAAAGAAAACTGCTGCTGGACAGCAGGTAATCGTGATATTTTAAATAATTCAAATTATATACAGTTATTCAATAGTGGGCATAAATTAATTGAAAACACTGTTGAATATGAAAAGATTTTATTTGAAACACATGGATGTTCTATATATCAGTTTCATCGATTGCAATTGGTTGATAACAATTGTATTGAAGCAGAATTTTAAATAGAGTAATTAAACAATAACATTTTTAATGTTTATATTTTTTGTATTTGTTCACAAAGCATACATTCGCTATGTTCTTATACATGCCACTACATTGTATCATATAATAAAAAATAAATACTTATTTTCCTAAATTACAACTTTTATTATAATCTACTTTTATTATAATCAATACACATTAAAGATAAAAAATTTGTATGTCACATTTTTCATACTTGTAGTCATGTTATTGACATTGAGAAGTACTTCAATTAATGTATAAATGAATAAATAGTACTTACAGAAAAATCAAAATTGCATCTAGGATTAAATGATATAATGATTTTGATTATATCACAATTCAGTTAAAAAAAACATATATTAAACTTAAAACATATGTTCAGTTATTGTGTATACAACTAAAAATACTTTTTAATGTAATTCAATATCAAAATATCATTGCATTGCCTTCATTCCATTCATCTTCAGCTTTAGCAGCTAAACTTTCCAAATCCCCTTCACCATCAAACCTCGCTTGCGCAGATTCAGTTTGTCCAGTTGCTTCAGCTTGGCCTTGTTCGTTCTCTTCTTCGTTTTCAGGAGGCTACAGGATTGTATTTCATTTAATTACGTCTCATTTTATTTTATTTAATTAAATAACCTTTATTAAATATGTGTTCAAAATACCTGTTGATTATCAGAAGATTCAGGTCTAGATTGATCTGCTTCTGCCAGATCTTCATTATAACCTGGTTTAATGGAAGGTGTTAAAGGCAAAGTACTTGTAGAATTACCTGAAGATGTCCCCTATAAAATATACAACAAATATAAAACATTTTTTTTAAATGCTTAAAAGTATACTATGCTTCATAATATTTACTGGCATGTCCAAATGATCTATTAAAGGTACATGTGCAGTAGGAGATGATGAAATTCCCGCTTGAGATGATGAAACTAACTCTGCTATAGAATGTTTTGCTGGTCTTAGACCTAATATTACATCTGCCTCAGAATCTTCATCGCTAGACTGACAACTTTCACTGGCAGTCTGATCAGTTGTTTCATTCTGTACAAAGTTAAACAGATACAGATATATTAAAAAATCATTATTTGATTACAGATACATTTTATAAATGCACAAACCAATGGATTGCTTAAAGATTGTGTATCTTGTAGAGCACGCAACGATCTCCATAAACGAGGCCGCAATCTGTGGTCTTCGCTTATTGCCTTAATTTCTCTTAATATAATAACCAGATAGTCTGGTCGTTTTTTATTCACGGAGATCAGTGAACTTAATACTTCTTTCATTTCAAAGCTATATAACCAAATTAACAAAAATGTTATTTCAGTATAATTTTTTCGTAAAGAAAATAATTGAAAAGTGGTTCGATAGGATAAATATACCTTAAGTTTTGAAACATGTTATCATCATTTATTACAGATGGTAATCGAAATGATGAATTTGTTTCTTCCCAAAGATTATCAACTTGTTGTTGAGACATTTCATTTGTTAAAATATTACTACGCATAACAGTATTCTCCCGTTCTTGTTGCTGTAAATTAGATTGTAATTGCAAATTTGAAGAATATTGTGTTTCTACTCCACTTAATGAAGGCAAAGGTATATTATCGGTTCCTTGATCTCGATTGCGTTTGTCTTTCCTTTGGTTAAAATGTATAATATGTTAAAATATATATTACATTTCCAAATATTATAAATGATTTATATGTTTACATACATAAGAGAAGTATTAACACTTGATATAGCATTTCCCGAAGTTGAATTTGCAATAGCTCCAGAGGTAGCATCAGTTACAGTTTTTACACTTCCTGAGAGTAAGTTTTGTCTGGAATAGCTGCAAATGTAGGAAAGAAACATATATTTATCAATTCACATATATAATCATATTCAAGCTATTCATACCATGCTTAAGGAAGCAGAATGCATGATGTAGTTAAGATGATAAAGAATGGTATGTTTTTAAGTATATTGTTTATAAAAATGGAGAAAAGACACAACAAAGATATCACAGAAAGAAAAAAGTTTTGGATATTATTGACTGAGTGTTTATTGTTAGTTAAGGTCAAAATATTTCAAAAATATATATATATATATATTTATATATATATTCTCAAACACATATTACATACCCATAATTTACGTACCAATATACTATCCTCATTTAGATTCTTATTTATTAAACGTTGGTCTATAAAATCAAATCTTTTCAGGTTTTATGTGTGATATGGCTTAAACGAGGGTAGTAATAAGTAAGAAGTACAAGACAAAAAAGTGCAGAGACAGATCGTGATGTTTATTACTTTATGTAATGATACATTAGGTTTACACAAAGATAGGAGATGGATGTGCACGATCTCTACTGAATATAAAACACCTAAATTCATTAAAAAAATATTTTCTTTTTTCAATGATATTCGATAGAAAAAGAAACATCAATTATTTCACGTTGAGAAAAGATCTGTAAAATTGAATTCCTTAAGTCATAAAACAAATTATATTTTCAAATTTTATCAAATACACTTTTCTATTATATGATTACATGATTGAAAATCTTGAATTGTGTATGATTCTGTTGTATCAATATAAATGATACTTCCACTACACGAGGACAAATGAGATTCGTATCAGTTGACATATGTATATATGTATATACTATTACCTTCTGAAATTGTCCCAGTAGTTGTTCGCTCTATTTCCAGGAGGAACTTGATTATTCAATTGTTGTTGATGTTGATGTTGAGAATTAACAGAAGATGTTGCAACGACGTGGGATAATGCAGGAGAAGAATTTGGTAATGACACCAGATTTGGTAAAGATGAACTTGGTGGTAATGCAGAATCTAATGTTTCACCAAGATGATGAATATTACGACTTAAATTAGAATATTCATCATTATTCTCGCTATTGTTTCGCTGTTGTAGCTGTGTTTGTCTCAAATGAACTTGTAATTGATTAATAGCTACACGCATAGCTTGTAATTCACGCTGCTGAGACCATAACAGTTGACAACATTGTTGTATCGTAGTACCCATCATTTGAAGTTGTTGAGCTTGAGAACCTAATAATAATTGTCGATAATACTCTGATGAACCTAAAAGATATATTTGAAAGTTACTATATTATATAAATATTGGATAAAAATTTTTTCTATTATACGTATGTTTTACCATGTTGTATTTGATTTAACGGAGGCGGTGGATAAGTCCACCAATTTCCACCAAATCCGTTTTCAATTGCCGCTGTTTGAGGCCCAATGTCCATTAAATTTTCAGAAGATACACCATCTACGCTTTGATCATTAGATCCACCTATATATCAAAATGTAATTTTAAAATTAATATAATGTAGATAATATATGTATATGATGATTACCTATCGTTGTTGGAGGAGGCCAAACATTAGCAGGAGTACCTGTATGACTAACATGTGAACTAGAACTTCTGTGACTATTTAAATCACTTGGTCCTCCCATATCGCGGTTAATGCTAGATGTTTGAGATGATTCCTATTGTTCAATAAAATGAAACAATAGAATAAATATCGAATGTTATTTTGTTATGTACAGGGAAATATAAAATAAATACCTTCCGCACAATATCATCAATTTGACGTCTCTTTTCTTGGGCCGATTGAACTTCGTAGTTACTGTTATTACTTTGCTTTTTTTCAGAACTGATTGATGTTGTAAGCGATGGAGGAGGAGTTGAAGTCGGGAACACAGATGTAGAATTAGAATGCATTGCTGATAATGGTTGCTTTATTCGTTGCAATTCTGCTCTAGTAGATTGCAACAAAGCTGATTGTTCTCGAAGTTCTCGCGTGACTGCCTGCAAATTAAGTTTCATAGAGACACAATATTACACATAGCTTCTAATCGCGTTTAAATTTATACTTGAATTTCTTCGAAAGTTGGCCTTTCTCCGGTGTTTCTTATTTTTTCGTGGCCTGCTTCATCCGTATCGCTTTGACGTTCAAATGAAGTATTCGTTTCATTTTCATCTTCGTTTTCATCCATATTAGCTATAGTTTCATTATTTACATCTACTTCAGGTTCAGGATCAGAGTTGGAATCGAGACATTCACGTACTTTTGTTGCTTCTTCCATTAATGACTTCAAGTGAGCAAGTTGTGCTTTCATAGCTTCTAATTCAACAACTTTGTCTCCTCCAAAATTCCTTGAAGAACTCCTTCTCGAACGTCTTCCTTGAGCTCCTTCAGAACTCTAAAATATTGAGGAGATAATTGCAACTCATTTCTAACTACATTAAATTAATATAAGAAACAATGTACTAACACAACTACCCCTATCAGATAGAGATTCTACAGCTTGTAATTCTGCCACAAGATGGTCCATATTTTTCTTCTTTGTTTGAAGTTGTGCCAGTTTTCCCCTTAATGCAGCTGTTTCATTTTCAAGTTGCTCGACATTCACAGGTAATGGTAATGCTAAGCCGATTGAATTTTGATTTTCTTGCTGTAAAAGAGCTTGTTGAGCTTGACGTGCTTCATTTAATCTTTCTCGAACGCGTAATTGCATTCCCACCAAACTAGCTTGATGTTCTTGTAGTTGTGCAAGTTTCCTTTGTGATTCTTCCATTTTTTTACGTAGTTGCATTTCTCTATTTATATCACCATTTTCTTCTCCATCCTCTCTACTATTTTCACCATTCTAGGAAAGAAATAGTTGAAAACTGTTATAATTCGTCTATTATAGACTAAAGCAAAAGCTAGCTATATATAAACCAACACATATGGAATATAATTTATAGATTTTAAATTAAAAAAGCATGCACAAAATGTTATGTACACCCTTTAATCAGTTAGTAAATAACAATTCTATAAGTTCAGTAACCTCACAAAATACCCCATGAGTTTGATATTGTTCCAAGAGTTTAGTTAGCTTTTTTTCACTGTCATGAAGATCTTCCACCATTCTACTTAACTTCTCATTTTGAGCTTGTGCACGCTATAGTATAATTATATATAGAGGAAAGTACTTAACAATGAAACAGATAAGGTAATGTCATATTATGACTAATATCTTATATATACTTACTGGATCACTGGACTGATTAAGCGAATCCATCAGAGTTGATGTAACTCTGATATAATCTCTAATTTGATTTAAACGTGATTCTACTTGGCTTCTATCAGGCTGCAACATATTAAATAGAAATTATCAGTAGAAGACAATTAGAAAATGAGTTGTACTTTAGGTGAAAGAAATATAGGAGACTCTAGTATTGTAAAAAGTGTATATTACCATTTTATCGACATTAGAAGGTTTTGTTCCTTGAAGCCTTGGAGGAGATTGAGTTTGAGAATCAGTTGGAGGAACCATCTTTTGCAAAGGCGAGAATTCTTCTGCACTGTAATTGTATGGTCGTCGACCACCAAATGATACTAAGATAATAACATTTTTGAATTATTAATAAATACACTAAAAAGATATAAAAACAAGACCTGTTAATATATACCAAATTCGGGTATGTCTTGATAGGATGTAGACTGTACTGAAGAAACTGATCTTGTGTTACTGTTCTTTGTTATTCTTGAATGCTCTTGTTCACTGACTGGTTTCCAATCCAGTTGATGCTATCACATATAATTTATAAAATAAAGAATCAATTAAATACACAAATAATTGTCTAAGTTTTCTAGAAATGATGACTGAAATACTGAAACTCTACTGCCTCAAAGTAGGATTGTATCTGGATATATATTCTTAGAGAGAACTTCCCCACTATTCAGCTATCTATTAATAGATTATCTTTTAAACTACTATATACAGAATGCTGTATAAAGTTTTCATTTGGAAAGTTCAAGTTACACAAAATTTAATACCTTATTTTTACCTATTTATAGTATTAGATATTATTTAACAATATGATATTCTCTGGAATTCTTTAAATGAAAATATGTAAATTAAATTACAGCAAAATTATTCATACTTATTCAAATTTATTAAAATTTATTAAAATTCAACTCCTCTATTTTCTAGAAAGTTTTTGGACAAAAAAAACATGTTATACAAAATAAAATATTAAAAATAAAAGGTATCATTCATATTTTTTTATTAGTTTACCAAATTGTTAGAGTGCTGTGTATGTCCATGATAAGCAGAACGGATTGCAAATTGATTAGCAGCTGACCGTTCTCTATTTCTATCATTTCTCCTATTGCTTTTCGGGAGTGTGCCTGTGTTGCGTGGACCATCGTTAACACCGGGCGACATGTTCTTTGCACAAAATATTCTTACAATCTTGAAAAAGTACCTTTCTGTTTGTTGTTTTCTCACAGTTAACCTCGTTGCACAACTTTTATCGTGATGCGATTTTAAAAGAACATGATTTTATGTGAATAGAAAGGTGTCATTTACCTGCAAATATTATAGAGCCGATTGTGCGAAAAGATGCATTTCAAATAAGTAATACACAACTAACTCAGAAATCGTCTTGATAAATTTCATGAGCAAGGCGGAAGTGTAAAAGTATGAATCGATATTCGCGAAGCTTTTGCGTCAAAATACTTGGCAGACTAATAAAAAGAATTAGGTACTATAAATAGGGTAGGCCATTGACGTATTTACTACGATGATTATAAGAATATATCGATTGCAATTTCAAAATCACTCTTGGTTAATACTTCGTGGCTGCGGCCATTTTTAAATACTTCTTTGACATGTTTGGTTAAACAAGAACTGCATTCACAAACTCGGGCTTTCAATCTTATTATTTTAAAAACTGTTTATTTAAAAATAATTGTTTATATTAGTCTGATTATAGTACGGTAAATATAAACTGTCTTAACAGTCTCTCTTAATTGTTATACTATATTTTAGAACGGGTACCAATACATACTTACAATTAATATGTAGTAAAAACAAAAAACAAATAGTTTCTTTTTCACATAAAACATTTATTAGTAATATTTGTTGTTACAGTAAAATTAAATTATATCATATTTTTCTTTCTTTAACAATTAAATTTATCAAATTACAGAGCATTAATATTTTATATTTTATACGTTGATACCATCTATTGTTCAAATTTAAAAAATATTTCCACCAAATTCTGCAATACCGATACGCAAATAAAGCGTGGTGCATATTAGTTACATGAGTCTCCATAGATAGCGCTCCCATTGACATATAGTGACATCTGGCGATAACAAGAGAATTACTCAGAGCGTTTGGCGCCATGACACTTACATAGGGACGCTGTTTCGCATGTATGGCCTGGGGGTTAATAATAAATAACCGATTCCGTCACATGTACGTTACTTCAACGTGTTTTACATCTAGTCTTTAGAATCTAGGTAGCGCCTATGACAGACGACGTAGATCTCGATAGTGTCGCTCCCGCGGCTTGCATTTCTTCGAAATATCGTGTGCGAGCTACTGATTCGTGCAGATCCTTGAAACGTTTCAAAAAGAAAGAGAAAGTCAAAGATTGAAAGTAACCAGAACACAGAATCCGTTATATCGGCGCTGACGATCGGTTGATTATTTTCAGATATCGTATGTTTTCGTTCAGGCTAAGTGCAGGACTCTACGTTTTCTTTTGTACCACCTTACCCGGGTGTGAAACGGGTGTGCATTAGTGGTTACTTTTCATGTGTTAGTGTATGCTGTGTAATTTTCTTGGAGTTTGCTTGGATTTATCTTTTAACGGTGTGAAATGCTGAGAAGCTGGCAACATGCGTACGGCACTATAGATACGGACACACGGCTTAGTACCTGTGAGTATTCACTTAGACATTTCATTCTCTTATTGACACAAATACGTTGTGTAAAGAATATTAGAGGTTATATTGTGTACGATCAACGCTTAACATTCATATAGAACATATCTACTAAGAGTACAATACAAACGTATAATACCCAATATTTATGTACAAATGTTGTGAGAATTATTGATACGTGTAATATTAGAATATAAATTATTAGCCTATTTTAGTTACATTGCATTTTAATGCACATTTTAATTCATGTTAAATGTCTCGTTTAAAATTTGATTTTTTCATTATTAAGTATTGACTAGGTAGAGCAAATATGTATTACAGAAAATGCTAATAAATTATTTGCCTCGTCCAATTAAGAATTTATTGGATTTCTTAAATACAATAACAATGTGATATTAGTCATATATAGTCAAATAAAGTTATACTTTTCATTGAATGATCTCATAGAAACATCCTTTCAAGCTATCAAGATTTCAAGCTATCACTCTCTTCATACAAACAATAGGCATACAACATTTAATATAATTATTAATACAACATGTAATATCAAATATTACATATCTATCGCATTACGGAATGAGCTGTGAATGAAACGCAACTCGAATGACTCAAGCTGGGGGCGTAATTGCATTTAATTCAAATTAAAATTTGTTCATGTCGCGTACACCCATCGTTTCTGATTAGATTCAACGATTACACAAGGACGAAACTGTTGTTCGCCCGAAAGAACAATAAGAACTATTTTATCGGTGCTTTATGCTTTTACATCATCGACGCGATCGACGATGTTAGATCTAGATTGTTATAGGTGTATGTAAACTACATTTATGGAATTTTCGCGCGAATAGGCTGAACGTTGCACTTCAGTTTGACTACTTGTTGCATAATGCATCGATCTGGGTGACCTAACCGAACTGTGCAACGTCTTTATGCATTCGCTGTTGTTTGCATTTCACACGTGTGCAGTAGTGTGCACTTGTGAGGCACTCGTCAAACAATGTACAACTATATGCGAATTGTCGCGCGATAGCCGGTACATATGTTCTAATGTATGAAAAGTCGATACGTTTCGTTTCTTTCATTCAACAATATCGACTGGTGGCCTTGTAATAATTTCACCCTGAATGATCGATAACACGGTTAGCGTGTTAATACTAAACGGAAGGCTCGATGATATCATTTGTTGATGGCCTAGCAGTAGCGCTTGCACTTTTGAGTCCCCAAAGAGACATTGATAGAGGATCCCTCTGAATCCGCGTGGGTGTATGTAAGATAAGTGATATAAGCGGTCAAATTACCAGTGATACGTAATACTGAAAGATTCCACAACATCAGTATTTGTCCTTGTTAGAGTATTAATAGCCAGTGCAGAGCGATTTTTAGAATTTTATATTAGCAATAAACCACGAAGGCAATTTGCTCCACGCTATTTTGCTTTTGACTGAGAAGGATGTTTTTGAGATGAAGTGACGGATGATGGCCGATGTTTGGAAATCATCCGGCTATCGAGTATCATTTATTTGAAATATATATTCGAAGACTAGCGCTATGATTCCTGAGGGTTATGATCATGAATTGGGAAATTCATTCCGCCTTCTGATAAGAGAACTGTGAAAGTCCTGAAAGACTGGAAGATATATAAAGGAACATAGTACAGGGAACAAAACAATATTTATTAATACTTCAAATTTGTATAAAAAGTTACAAATAAAAAGTTACATATTTTGACCATTTTAGTAATTTCATTGTTGAAGATGCGGCGTGATTGAGAAGAGAATTCTTGTAGCATGAGTAAGATTAGGGCAAAGCCTCGTAATTGTAAGAAATTGCGAAATGTATTTCACTTAAATCCTCTAATCCTACATTGATTTTTATATGGAACTCGAATTCATTTGATTATTAAAATACATTTCTAATTGATTTTCGTGGCTATTTTTAGGTGTTGAACCTCGTTTAAACAAATCAACTTTTGGTATTTAATAGTTAGTTTTATTTATTTCTACAGGTAAAATGTATTTTAAAATCGTTCGAGACCGATTATTGTTGCAACTGTTCGATTTTGACGATCGACCAACGAAACGCGTGCACTTTGTTTAACTGAGCTGAAAAACGCGGAACAAATCTCCTCTCACGTGAACCGCATATGTTGCTGAACGTCGGCCAGGTTTTCATTACGTTTTCGTCCCGATTTCACAAAGTTATTTCTGAGAAGAATAGCTTTTCACGAACACATGTCAGTCTGACAAAATTCCTCTTGGCTAAAAATCTCCACCCCCAATAGAGTAGTCATTTCCTGTTGGATGGTATTTAAATCTAGTCTAGCCAATTGATCGTATTATTTCAACTAGTTCGAAAAGAAGTCCACGACTTTCGAATTGCAATAATGAAGTTCTTGGCTATTATCGAATATTCGTTACAAATGTATCCACGAGAACGCAATCATTAACGAATATGAAATTAATCTTCACGGTCGATTCGGTAATATCGGTTTTATTTTCGACATCAAATTTAGAATTTATATTCATATCAACAGGTAGTTCGGTATTCGTAATGGAACAAGCGTCGTTTCTATCACGTGTGCGGAACAGATGTTTCCAAAGACAACCTGTTTCAAAGCAGTTTGTAGATACTTGATCACGCTGACAACTAGAAGGTTCAGTCAGTGCCAATTACAAACGTGATTTGGATAGTTGCCTACATGCGTGATTAAAATGCAGTTCACCAGCGTTGGAATGTTCCTAACATTATATTCGCTGGTCATAACGCTGGCAGTGAAAATGCTGCAATATCGTGTCTTGATAATCACATATATATATATACATACATATTTTTATATACATATCTTTGATGTTGCAATCAAGCTGTTAGTTTTCATATTTCTGTTATAAATATGGCATTGAGAAAATTTTCTCTAATACATCTTACACAGATATATGTATAATTTACGTAACGCGAAGACATAAACTTCCTGCTGATAATGATTTTTCATTAGACAACATCGGTGGAAACAACAGTCGAAGATATAAACGATAGATTTCTGACAAATGACTGACCGTGCTAGCATGATTATACTCTAGTTCTGTTATTTGTGATATCATTAGATCTTGCGTTGCACGATATCTGGTCGTGGCGCTCGATGAGATTCCTCCTTCGATTGCGGCGTAAAATATTAAAAACGAGTGGGGTTCCGCTTCCATTGTTCCATTTGCACGCGAAGTAAGTGACCTGTGCACGATCCTCTCATATAAATTCATCAGAAAAATCGTTCCTGTTGTCGGTTATGCTGTGTGCGGTTTGTCTGCTTTCTTTCTTAATTCATTTCCCAATTCCGTGCTAGGGGAAGGACATAGGAGCTCATTTTGAGGGTGTGGCGTCACGTGTGTCCTATCGACGGAATCAACGCCGTCAACGATCGCAAACATGAAAGTTGGCTTCGTAAATAGACGTGCCAATATATCTCTCGGTATACACATACAGTAGATGATCAGTGGGAGATGGGAAGGGCCGCTCCTCCTTGTTATGGCATTCCCCCGACTTATCCGCTTTTATTTCCGTCTCGAAAAACACGGTTGCACCCATAAGCCAATTACACGGATCATGCGATCTTTTTTATTATAACCCACCATCTTAGCATGTTTCAGCTACATCGTGTTTGTATCTGATTTCAAATAGATTTCATCGAATGGAAAAATTGTTTCGTCATTTGTCACGTTTTTTTTTTCCTCCTTTCATAACCATTCAGATCGATATGGGTTTCTTTGATGTATTTGTTCGATATACGAGAAGACAGAACGTTTACGATTATAAATGGAATTTCCCGCGAAATTCAATATGCCTGGCTGCATCATCATTGGCGTAGATAGAAAGCCAACGATAATACGGCAACACGCTGGACGAAAGATGAGAAACACTTATACGTGGAAAACGTGTACAGTCGAGTGAAAATCGATGCGTATAAAAGCTCTCTTGGGGATTAACATTTCGGTGAATAGTTCGAAAGTGTAACGTCCTTTGCAAATCCTGGCAACCCACTTCCGCTAAAGGGCGGTCCTTGGTAATAACGGGACTTAGATAAGAATTGACTATGTTTCTACGTCTCGTGACCCATGACTCGAGCCTGGTCACTAGTATATGCCTATGTAATTATGTGAAATCGATAAAATTCAATTATTCGCCGACTCTTCGATCAATTTATTTCAATCGAGATATCGATTTGTTCCTATTATAAATGCCATCGCATTCCTTATTAGTATATTCTTCCTCTCCTTTTTTAACATTGGTATCATACCGTTTATTATACAATTTATTCTACAATTTGTTATGCGAAAAGACCTTGGTTTTATTCGATGAAAATCTTCGTGGAACGTCGATGTATTTATCAAATATACGCGTGGATTTTGCATTTTATCAATAATAACGCGAACGCGCCACGATAAGTAGCGTATGGTAATAACGCAATAACAACGTGTATACGTATCTCATTACTTTTGATACATCTCGTTCCCTATTGCCTCTTATTTACCAACCTGTTTATTTCGGCATTGTGACTTAATTTTTTGTATTTGCTGTTTCCTATCATGTACAAAGGTATAGTATTCCCTTCGTATTTCAGCATTTCATAGAATGTAATTTCAGCAATCTGTAACGTATAAATTGATGGATAGTTTGTTGTAAGTGCCACTCAGTTTGATCGCCTTAAGTAGAATAAGCAACGGTAGTCAGACACGACAGTTAAGTCCTCTTCTTATAGAAATTCTAATACAAAAACTGCTTCTAACTTTCCTATACTACTAAACTCTATCTCTACGACATTATGAGATCAATTTCGCCCATTCTATCTAATTACTGGTAATGATCAACTTCTAGTAGTTCAAACACAAAGAGGCGTGCGAGGAATAGTAGTCTGACGTAGATCGCTTAATTCACTTCCGCACGATCCTCCACGTAATGGAAACCACTCCCTCAACCTGTTTGTACTATCAGGCTACTTTCTAACATCGCAATAATACAATATATTTCGTTGATTCTATCCATTCGATTTAATCGTTTGTTATTATTGATCAATTCGATGAAATTAATTAAGACGAGCAATTTCTTAAAAGTACGATAAAACTTTCTCAGAACAGGCAATGATTTTATGGAACGATTTTATGGCCTAATTCGTCGATCGAATGGTGACTAAGTCTAAGCGAGCAAGTGGCACGCGCAGAAGATCGTAGGCGGTTTATATCAGGGAGAGACGAGAGCCGACGCGTCTGTCAGGTAATAGTGTACGTCGTTCCGTCGACATGAAAACCCGCGTCCAAGAAGGGAGACGAAGAAGTAGTACACGTGTACGCGTGTTGTTTTTAGGGATAACGAGAGAGATGGAAGAGTTAATGAACGGATATCGTCTGGTGCACGTTACACCGTTCGACTGTTTCTTGCCATTGCCTGTCCAAAACATGCTTATTAAACTAATCACGAATTAATTACCGTTATCTGGCGCGCAGCGTTCACTGGTTAATCGCGTCGTGGAATTACACTTCAAAACGTAATTTTATCTTTTTCGAATACTGTAACACATCGGTGATAGTGCAGAATATTACATTCAGTGCTTTATCGTACGCAGAGAAAATTTCACAGATTTTAAACGTGATAGTGAGCAAGTTGTCAGAATGAGTTATCGGACTATATTCGTTTTCAAGAGCTCGTTATCAACTTGAGGAGATTTCAACCGTAAAAAATCACAAGATCGACGTGATAAAATATCGAACGATTTTTATATGTAAAATATTAGACCGCAGGCAGCAAAAGTGTACGAAGTCGACACATTGCGTGAAACTTATCAGCGTAAAATTTTCTAAATACCATGGTGCCTCTTGGCGGTGAGATTTCTATCTGAAACGAGAATTTTATGAGAACCGACCACGTCAAGAAAATATTTTCCACGAGTGTTTGGTCGTCCTTCGAAAATTTTCGATTTTCTTGCCTGGTTTCGCCATATCATCAGACCATATCTATCGATTGTTCGTGGATTTCATTTTACACCCGATATCACCAAATGATACGTTGCAGTATGATTGCGTTGATCTTGATTACATAGACCTCGTGAATTGCTCGAGTAGTTGCACATCTTGTGTTATTCTGTGTCATTATTAGACGTTGCCGATTTGTGTTTATAATAATACGAGCAACCTTGATTAAGTATTTTCCTGTAATATTCACGTTCGGTCGAAACTACGGTATTTCGCTTCATTGATTAGTCGCTATTTAACTTCAGTTTTTGACGTAAATGTTTGATATCAAAGATCATAGAGAACAATTCCGAAACATGGCTCCTGATAATCGGTAGTTTCGTGCTATGGTTGATCAACGCAGCCAAAAATTTTCACACGTCCTAATCCACTTGATGCCGGCGTTTGTACGTGGCTATGACTGATCGTCATTCAGGGAAGAATATCGAAACCTCGCGTGGCAGAGACTTTACGGAGTGCAAACGTATTTTTCACACAGTGCTCGTTACATCGCGTTATTGACAAGGTGTTCTTTTCGTCGACACGCAAAGAGACGCTTCAGTGTAGATCAATTGTTTCCTCGTTACAGAAAAAGAAAAAGAAGAAACAAAAAAAAAAAAGAAACGAAAGAACGAAAATATAAAGTGATCGTGTGTCGTTCGTCGCGTTGATTCCTTTTCCTGCGGTATGAGCACAAGCTGGATCTATTTCCGTCGTGAATTTGTTCTTAGAGCTGTTTCGAATATTCTACTCTGTCGCAGGAGAATTGCGATACCTGTTGTACAACTCGTCTGGCCAGAGAACCACGTTTACTACTGAATCTTGATTCTCGACGTTGAACAAGCAAGCGTGACGAAACTGAAACTCTGACATAGAGATTCGTTACACGGGCGACGAAGAGTCCCATGTTATATTTTTTCTTTGCTGTTAGAAGCGCATATCGCGTTAGTACGTTCGTAGTGTGGCATCGAAGTGCCTTGCTAAAGTAGATAAGAAACGAATAATACCGATAAGTTGTCAATACCATTTCTGGTCATATTCGTTCCAATGAAGATAAAGAAAAATAAATTATTTTTGTAAGCTTACGTCAGTAGGAGCCTGATAAAATATAATCAAAGTTTCGACGGCCGAAAACCATAAAACGGGTCGAAGGACGGCCGCCAGAAATCCGCCTTGGCCTACTCGATTGAAAATCGTGAGTACATAAGTGCACGCTAATATCTGGACCTTCTCCTAAAAAGCTCTTCATAAATAATACATCGGGTGTATGAATTAATTTAGAGAATAATCGTGTCATTGAAAAAAGTACGTGACCAACAATAAGGATTCGTGTAAGCACAAATTCAACGCAAACTTCTACGAACATTCCTCTTCGTGTTATCTGGTTTCATTGTATAAATAAGTAGAAGTATTCTTACAATATATCTACTGCCTGTCTGTCTTCGTCTGATATGATGTTCGTTTCTTCTAGCGAGTTTTTACATCGAGCTCTAATAGATTCACATTGTAACACTGTAACCACATATGTAACCCATACAAACGCGATGAATTATCATCGTATAACCGTAAATTGTCGCAAAGTGCTCGTGTCGTGAACTGTGTCTCGTGCACACCCAGAACATCAATATTTGCCTTTGTTTTTAATGGTATCGTTAAATCCACAGACTTACCATTTTTCAACATCCACAAAGTACTTTCAAACAGTGATCAAACTCATTTCGAATTCTTATTACGTCCTGAATTATTTTATGTTGTTCGTACGTGTATTCTTATTTAGACGAATTATTACAATATGTACCTCTACAATATGTATGTCTTTACATTGTATATTCTTAACATCATCGGCATTACATCATCGCAAATTATGTTCGTCGAAAGACGATCGTATTTTACCGCTTGATCGTAATCTTCACCTACGCCTCGTTTTATTTTCAAAATAGATATGTTTGCGTAGCTTTAAGTATCTGTCCGCCTTATTATTACATATCAAGGAGAAGAAAATGCATTATCGAATCGGGATACGAATCGTGATAATTTGATCTGGGATAATTTAATATATATACAGATAGTACTTATCATATTAAAAATATGGTTGGCGTTTGTTGATCCACAGATTCTACAATATACTCGGTTAGATAAAAATCAAAATTTAGATAAACCATAAAATCATACCATAAAAATTCGAATCCTGAGTTTTCTACTGACTTAATAACCGTTTCGATAAACGAGTCATCTAAATGTCTAACACACTTTTCTCCTTAAGCTAAATACTAAAGATAGCCAACATTAGCTACATTAATGAATTCGATCTGATTTAGGCCCCGCTGCGTTCAATGCAACCAACTGCCAGGGGGAGCCCCCAGGTTCCCAGTCCTGGCTTGTTACGTCCATTTACACCTCCGGATCTTTCTTCTATACCTCATATGGACGGTACACCCCCACAAAACAGCGGTGTTCGTAACAGTTCCTCATCCGTGAGCGGCCAAACCAACGATGGTGCCCAACAACAATCCGGTCCATATATCATCGGTAGTCCCATCGATCTCGGCAACATCGATAACGTCGACAATATTGGCCTACGTATAGATTCTCTGACGACTGGGATTGGGAGCCGAAGAACACGTGAACACATCGAACTGCGGGAAGCTGGAGCGCACGAAACAAGTTCCGAAGGTAAAACATGTCCACAGGCTGTTATTTCCTGCAATTGGCGACTGGAAAGATTTTCTGTTATTAATAGACTGCGGATACAGTTTATGCATTTATGGAAAATTTAAAAGTACAAACATCTGCAGAATATATGTAAGATGAAGAAATATACAGAATATCAAGAGTAGAGCAGACGTTATAGCATTTAATAGATGAAACACAGCTCTATTCAGATTCTATTCTTTTAATCGTGATAAAAAATGATTTGACAAAAAATATTCGGAGTCTAGTTATTCACAATACTATGAATATAAATACGCTATAAATAAGCTCGTAATATGATAGCTAGCCACAAAGTCGTATTGTTCTTTGTGGTCGTAAAGATACATGCCAAAAGGATATATGTTGATAGAATTTCTAGCCGCAAATTGAAATCTCTAATACTGAATGACAGTAAATATTCGGTAGCGAAATTAAATTTTAAGTTTTCGAAGTAGAATTTATTCGGTGTTTAGATCCTACATATTGTAGAATATTTACGCTGAATAATTCTTGTCGTTCCTATTGTTTAATTCGAGATACATTCTGAAATATTATAGAAAGTGAAAAATCTAATAAGAGCTCCCCGTTTTCTTTGTATTTTACATCGTAATATTGTTCCATTAAAATAGCGCGAACGGATTGTCCAATAAAGTATAACATCAGTAGCGCGGAGCTACCTCCAGTCCACCCCAGCGGAAATGTCCTTGGCCTATAGTCTCGGAGCATCGGCGTTGTATATTGACGCAACTTTACCGTACGTACATGTCTACGTATTCATGGAAAATACTGGTGGAGCGAAGCTCGGTGCTGATGCCAACTTGTTGCCGGTAGCAGGCGCATGCGTTTTCAGGGTAACACGTGTACAGGGCTGTCACATTTTGTGGACACCCCCTTGTCAGTAGTGTACTAAACCACTTGAGAGCCTGTGTCTCTAAGCGATCCAAATATCCAACGTTTTAAGCCAACGTTTTCGATCTTATACGTTCGAACATTTCACCAACGTATTTATCTATTATATTATTTTCATATTGAAAATCATCCTATTTGTTTCCTTTAGTTATAGTAGTATTTTTTATTCATCGTTATTTATTTTTTAATTTTAGTATGAATAAGAATACAATTAAATGTTGTTGATCGTAAACGAAGTCGTACTAGTAACATAAATTGCACGTATAAATTACCTAACTATTGGCAATCTAATGGGCCGGATATACATACCTCGGTAAAGAAGTCGCTGATGACCAGTGCCACCTACGAACTAGAATCAGTGTCTCCCGAGCAAATTTGCAGGCGTGACATGGTTACGCGAACTCGCGACTCGAGAATTTTTGCAAGAAGTACTGCGGGTTTTAGAGAACAGTTAGAGGTGGATTAGTTCGTAGGATCGCGTTGCACGTACATTCGTATTTCCGCTGTATCGGTAGGGGTGTGGCGACAGGCGTGAAGCTTCCGCCACGATGACGCAGATATGTAGTTTGTTTAACCGATCGTTATTTCGAGCAGAAAGGTGTTCGACAGGTGTACGTTAACTATCATTTCATAGGAAGTTTTATTATAGGAAGACGTGCGTAGATCTTCACAGAATGTTGGCTGTCTATATTGTTTTCTTTCATGGATTAAGCAAGTTCCAAGTCGGCTGAATAAAATGTCAAAATCGTATATCAATTTTGATCGTTATTTTCTAATCAGTAACGAATAATATAATCACAGAGGATACGTCTAATTTGTATTCTTTAAATTCAGTGCCTATTGATGTTTCTTATTCCTCCATTGTCATCGATTGTATTCAATTTAATAGTCTCGCAATAGGCTGTCTTTTTTCATTTGCAACTTTAATCACATTCAACTACTTGTTACACAACTGTTTTGGTAGTGGTGACGTACGAATGGATAATATATCGCCGGAAGTAATTATTACGTGATTGGTGTTGAGAAACTATGGGATATACGAGCTCAAATATTTTGCGTGCACGCGTGTCGTGGAATAATGTATGTACACTATCAAAGAATAATCATTTAACACCCACGTATCGAGTTTGATACTATGCAGTTTTTGTTTTGCGTAATACGATCTAGATGCAGCAGATACGACTAATATGTCTATATTCGGTATTCACAATGTATATACACAAGTGATAATACTCATATCAAGATGCTCACAGTATTGGTATAACCGGCTGTCCTTGAAATGAGATTTTGACAAATTTTATTTAAATTATAAAATAGATTCGAAAAATGTATACATTTTATATGCAAAGTCGTTTAAATTTCAGCTTTGCAATAATTATATAGTAAATATTTGTTAGTAATACGATGATTTTGTATTATTTTTTAACATTTTGTTTCACCATTTTATAGTATATATAAATAATACAAATACATATAGTTATGCGTATAGAATATTTTTAAAATTATCAACATACACGAGTTA
Source organism: Bombus terrestris (assembly GCF_910591885.1). NCBI lineage: Eukaryota > Metazoa > Arthropoda > Insecta > Hymenoptera > Apidae > Bombus > Bombus terrestris. The sequence continues at coordinate 14,680,355 of NC_063270.1, read as the reverse complement.
AGTTGGAGATTTAATGATCATTAAAATGTTAGTGACATTGAAATGAATTCTTCTTGGGCGATATTATTTTTTATTGACCGCGATAAAATAGTTTTTTACGGAAATACTTTTTAGATATGCAGCTATAACCTCCAAGATGATAATAGAGTCCCGAACTACGTCATTTTCTTCTTAAATAACATAGTGAAATCACTAAGTTCTCTCTCGTCTCTAGACACGTCTGAATTCGTGTATTATTATTTATTTTTCGATATAATTAAACGAAAAGAGATGTGAAGCGTTACTGATTTTAAATCGTTTGATATTATATCATTAACACAGCGTCAAAGACATTAGATTGTGTTTGTAATAGTGTTGTCTTGTCGCGCGATAAATATGGATCGGTGTGGCAAAGAGAAGTAATGTGAAAGACATTTCATTTAGCAACCAGTAACATGGAAATAGCTCGTACGAAAGTAATACAATGGTTCAACGAACTCAGATCCCGGTTTCATCTTTATTTGTATGCTCAAAATCGTAAGTCAACATATTCAGAAAAAATATAAGTGGTTGATTGCAATCAAACACGCGAACATTATAGTTAGATAAGAAATACCTTCAAAGTTATATTATAAAACGATAAAAACGAATTAATAAAATATTAATAAATAGCATAATATGTATTATTAAGTAATATCGTATTACTGATTAATTATTTCATATGTAACGATCGTAACTTATTTAGTTTATTATAGTTTTAAAGCAGATGTTTCGATGAGAGAAAACATAGTAATATAAAATGATATATATTTTATCGTAGTTGGTCCCATAAGGGCGGAAAATGGTGCATCCCAAGGTGACGATCAGCGGTCTGCGTATCAACATGATAGTAGTGAAGAAAGGGTAGTTTTCATAAATGCTCCCCAGCAGCCAGCAAAATACAACAACAATCGCATTAGTACCGCAAAGTACTCACTTCTTTCGTTTATACCTATGTTTCTTTTCGAACAATTTCGTCGATATAGTAATTGCTTCTTCCTATTCATCGCCCTCATGCAGGTAATCATTAAACAAATCTTACGTACTTAAACAAACGTTTATATGGTACTTTTTATTACACATTATCTTGTTTTTAATTTTAGCAAATACCGGATGTATCACCTACAGGTCGATACACAACTTTGGTTCCATTAATTTTTATTCTTAGTGTATCTGCATTAAAGGAGATAGTCGAAGATATTGTAAGTATCGCTAATCATAAATTAATTTTTATTATCCAATATAAAATATTATAATATCGTTACTTGCAGAAAAGGCATAGAGCAGATGATGAAATAAATATGCGTGAAGTGGAGGTTTTGAGGGATGGCCACTGGCAATGGATACAATGGAGAAATATTGCTGTTGGTGATGTGGTTAAGGTTGCATCCTATTTTTCCCAAGTTGGATGTGGTAATGATTTATAATTAACACATTCCTGCTAGAATCGCTTTCTTTAATATGCATAGGTTCACAACAACAAGTTCTTCCCTGCTGATTTGATTTTATTATCATCATCGGAGCCACAGGGTATGTCTTTCATAGAGACTGCCAATTTGGATGGAGAAACAAATTTGAAGATACGACAGGCCCATCCTGACACTGCCAGTCTCTTAGATACTGTTGAATTAATGAATTTTCGTGCAAATATTCAATGTGAACCACCAAACAGACAATTGTATGAGTTTAATGGAGTATTGCGAGAAACAAATAAACAGTACGGTTGTTTCTTACAAAAATTTGAGAGATGTTATGAAGTTGTATGTAAGAAATGTATATTTCACTTTTTAGACCTGTAGCTTTGGGACCTGATCAAGTATTGCCTCGTGGTGCAATGCTAAGAAACACACGGTGGGTGTTTGGTGTAGTAATTTACACAGGCCATGATACAAAACTTATGCAAAACAATACTACAACTGCACCCTTAAAAAGGTCTACCTTGGATCGACTGACCAATACACAAATACTCATGTTATTCTTTATACTTCTTTTGTTGTGTCTATTATCTGCAATATTTAATATTCTTTGGACCAAAGCTAATAGTGATGGATTGTGGTATTTAGGTTTACAAGGTAAGAAATTGGCTTATCTTTCCAACTTTCTCGGAGATGATCACAAAACTAAATAATTGTTTATTTATTTCAGAGAAAATGACTAAAAATTTTGCTTTTAATCTCTTAACATTTATGATTTTATTTAACAATTTAATACCCATTTCGTTGCAAGTCACATTGGAAGTAGTGAGATTTATTCAAGCCACATTCATTAATATGGATATCGAAATGTACCATGCAGAAACAGATACACCAGCAATGGCACGTACAAGCAATCTTAACGAAGAACTTGGTATAGTTAATTATGTCTTTACTGATAAAACCGGAACTCTTACGAAAAATGTAATGGAGTTTAAACGATGTTCAGTTGGTGGCAAGTTATATGAGTAAGCGTTTTAAGTAATTTCATTTATTACCTTTTATCTTACTTACTTGTTTTTAAGTAAAAAAATTTGTTTACAGTTTGCCAAATCCAAATATAAATGGCAATGAAGTCGCTACTAGTATTAATAGTGAGCTAATTAGAGATATTGTTGAAGGAAGATCAGTACAAGATTCTTCTCGTCCTGTTGATAAAAAGGCTGCAAACCATGAAAAAGTAGTACATGAATTTATGATTATGCTCTCAGTGTGTCATACTGTTATTCCTGAAAAAATTGATGAAACTGTAATTTATCATGCTGCATCTCCAGGTAATGTATTTATATTAATGTATTTATATCTTTAAGCACTATTCATAGTTTAATTTTATACACGATTATCTAAATAGATGAAAGGGCGTTAGTAGATGGAGCTCGTAAATTTAATTACGTATTCGATACTAGAACGCCCGCTTATGTGGAAATAATAGCTTTGGGTGAAAGACTTCGTTATGAAATATTAAATGTAATAGAATTTACTTCTGCTAGAAAAAGGATGTCCGTAATTGTCAAAACACCAGACGGAAAAATCAAACTTTTTTGTAAAGGAGCTGATTCCGTTATTTACGAAAGATTATGTCCAGCTCCCTTAGATAATAATGACCTTGAACAGAGTAGTTTGGACGATTTCCGAGACGTAACTTTGGAACATTTGGAGGCATTTGCGTCCGAAGGTTTAAGAACGCTTTGTTTTGCCGTTGCAGATATACCTGATAATTTCTATCAAGTGCGTACCCTTTATTGTTAATTCAATTACATTTTGCTCATCTTGAATAAAATTGTGACATCAACCGTTTTTTAATAGTGGTGGCGTGAAACTTATCACAATGCGACAATTAGTTTAGGAAATCGTGAAAGTATGATCGAAAATGCTGCGAACCTTATTGAAACAAAATTAAGATTATTAGGGGCAACTGCTATTGAAGATCAATTACAAGATCAGGTATGTGTGTAGTTTGTTTTCCGATATATGTTTTCAGAAATGAATGATGGGAATTCATAATGTCATAGGTACCAGAAACAATACAAGCTCTTTTACAAGCTGATATTAATGTATGGGTATTAACTGGAGATAAACAAGAAACTGCCATAAATATTGGCTATTCTTGTAAATTGATTACGCATGGGATGCCATTATATATAATTAATGAATCATCTTTAGATGTAAGAAAAGATTGAGAGCACTATATTTTCTAATCTTCTTAGAAAAGAGTTTTAAAATCAATATCTAATTACAGAAAACAAGGGAAGTTATAATACAGCGGTGTCTTGATTTTGGAATCGATCTAAAGTGTCAAAATGATGTAGCTCTTATTATAGATGGAAATACCTTAGATTTTGCATTATCCTGTGATATTAGAATGGATTTTCTAGATTTATGTTCATCTTGCAAAGTTGTTATTTGTTGCAGAGTTTCACCAATGCAGAAAGCCGAGGTGATCTTGTTATGAACTTATTTAATTTTTATTTGATGTTTCTTAACAAAAGCAATAACGTAATAAAGTTTTTCAGGTAGTTGATTTGATAACAAGTAACAAAAAGGTTGTAACGCTTGCTATTGGAGATGGCGCAAATGATGTAGCTATGATCCAGAAAGCACATATCGGCGTTGGTAAGTTACTTATTCGTTGACTTCATGACAAACAAGAAAGATGTATATTACTAATTTTTATTATTTCTAGGAATTTCCGGAGTTGAAGGTCTTCAGGCAGCTTGTGCTTCTGACTATTCTATTGCGCAATTTCGTTTTTTAAAACGTTTGTTATTTGTTCATGGTTCATGGAATTACAGTAGAATGTGTAAATTAATATTGTACTCATTCTACAAAAATATTTGTCTGTATGTTATCGAACTGTGGTTTGCTATTTACTCCGGCTGGTCCGGACAAATCCTTTTCGAGCGATGGTCAATTGGTCTTTACAATGTTGTAAGTTATAGGCTCATATTGTGCTATAATATAATTACTAGAATATATAGTTATTGTATACTACATGTTACAATATACACTATTTACATTAGGTATTTACAGCAGCTCCTCCACTAGCTATGGGTCTCTTTGATAAAGTATGTTCCGCGGAAACTCATTTATCTCATCCAGGATTATATGCTACAAAAAATACTGGGGAATCGTCGTTTAATTTTAAGGTATTGTATTCTTTGTAAAGTATTAGTCATATTTGACATTATGTTAACAATTTTGTACAATTTCGACATTGCTTACATAGGTATTTTGGATGTGGATTGCAAATGCTTTAATACATTCATCTCTTCTTTATTGGTTATCGCTGCTGGCTCTAAAAGAAGGCGTGATATGGGCAAACGGCCGAGATGGTGGATACATTGTTTTAGGGAATTTTGTATACACTGTATGTTTTAATTTAATAACTGTTTTATTGTGCTATCAAAATGAAATCAGTTCTTTATAAAAAGAATATATTTTATTTTTTTATAGTATGTAGTTGTAACAGTATGTGGAAAAGCAGGGTTAATAATAAATTCTTGGACGTGGGTCACTCATTTGGCAACATGGGGATCTATTATGCTTTGGTTTTTGTTTATTCTTATATATAGGTAAGTTACGCAATATATCTGTATTTTATTTACATGAAAAATTAGTGAAATCATTTATTAATTCAATTACAGTAATTTTTGGCCTGTTTTAAACGTGGGTGCAGTGATGTTGGGCAACGATAGAATGCTGTTTTCTTCACCTGTATTCTGGCTGGGTTTGGTACTTATACCAGCAGCAGTGCTACTTGTGGATGTAACAGTTAAGGCGTAAGTATATATCCAATAATTATCATAATATGTTAATTACGCGTATTTGAAGTATATCCTGTTACAGAGTAAAGAATACAATTTGGAAGTCCGTAACTGCGGCAGCTAGAGAAAATGAGATTCGAAAATCAGACCCCGGGGATATATTCAACAGTCATGACTACAGAAGCTCGTAAGTTTTTTTTTTATATCTTTTTAATATACATTATAGAAATTCAGAATTATTATAGCGACTCAGAATTGAAAAACCGTCACGAAACAAAGGCATATGCTTTTAGTAATTCATATTGGTAACTTATCAATAATATTTTTTCGTATGGGGTTAAAAATTCACATACATTTAGATACATAGCAGTATATGTACCTTGCATGAAAAATTGGTAGAGTAACAAAAACAAAATTACTTATTAATGTTCAATATGCATGGCTTATTGAATGTAACATTTTAACAAACCACATTCACACTAGAATAATATTCATTTTTATCGATGACAATTCCTATATAACTTTCAGAACTAATAAATCACTTAGAGATGCATGCATATAGCAGTATACAGTATCAATCTTGTTAAAAATGGTGTTTACAATTTGTTTTCATAATAGTATTTTTTTTCCAAAGGCCGAACAACTTTCCGATGTTTTACTATAGTAGGATTTCTTTATAACAATTATATTTTTAACATTTAATTGTCTCAATTGAGTAGAAAAATGAAAATTGCAACAGGAGATCGAAGTCGTATTCGAGGAGGCGATGGTTAATTCGATGTTGGACCTCGATTTGGTCGCCACGAAGGCGAAATAAGATCAAAATCTTCCCAATAGCGCGCGCAGCGCGTGATCTGTGGTTCACTCATCATACAGGGCATGTTTCAAGTGCACCATTCCGTATTCCATGTTCCTAAAGATTTTCTACAAATTCCCGTCCACTGTAAGATCAGTAAGCATCCTCATATTTTTTATATACCTTACCTATTCCTACCTAGTATCGTCTACCGTCTAATACTGTACGTGTTTACTTTTTTTTTTTATTGTATTAAACATTATACAGAGACTATTTACTATGAATTTGTATTGTTCTTTAATACAAATGTAGTATAAAGTCTATTACATATCTGCATATAAATAAGATTGATAATGTTTTCTTTACTTTCTACCTAGTAGAAATAGAATCATTATGTATACTTATGCAATATGGTATAGGAGCAAAAAGGAAGCTGAGGCATTTCATTAATTGTATCTCTGTTTGCTCGTATGGTTAATTGTCATCTTCATCTGTATTTAATTTCATACTTTATTCTGTTTTAATACTACAATTTTTCAAATTTATTTCGACCGATTTACAGTATAGATTGGTGATTATACTTCGTACGCGTAAATAGTAGCATCGAAGACCAAAGATTTTTCGAAGTATCGTAGCATACGAACGTAGAGAAATTTTAATTATTTATTTCTTTTTATTTTATTTTCAATCGTTTAGCACTTGGATACTAATTGGGTTCACAAGAATAAAGTTGCATTGAAATAATATGCAATAAAAGATATTGTAAGTAATACGGACAAGTGGTTGTTTCGAAAGTAAACTAATTCTTGTAGTAATCTAGTTTGGCAAATCACTTGAAAAAACCCATCGGTATGAAGCAAGTATTCTGTTTGTTAATGCGGTTTTCTGGTATGTTTTATTCGCGGTATCCCGTGAAGGCCTGTGCATGCCATCGCCGAGCTCGCGAGGTGTAAGTACCCCCAGTAGTATGTACGTAACTCCGTAGTGTTCCTGTAATTCTACACTTTCAGGCGAAAGCACTGCTGATTAACCAAACTGCATGATCGTTCAACGGTTCACTTGCAAGGGCACCGCGGTATGAATAATATTAGCACGTGTATCACAGTCACCATTTAATACAATTTTTACATTCTTTCTGTATCGAAACATGTAAGGATAGAAATTGAAATAGATCATATTGGAAATTAGTTGGATGGAAATTAGTAGAATATATAGATACAAATCACGATCTTAGTAAATATTTTTTTATTTTGTTACTATTTCAATTAGTTTCATTCACAGTGTTTATTCGAATTTTCAAATTCCTAAGGGCATATATGTGTATCAATTAATAGTATGAACATTCCCATTAATATATCAAAATTAAATTGTATTAATATAATATTAATTAACAAAGGACACGATTTGTATCCAAGTTGTAATAAAAAGCATCAAGGAATATTTAAATAGAACTCTTAAAGATAATAGAGCATCGATTAGAAGAATTATGAACAGAAAGATCTGTATCGTCAACTGATAGTATTTCTAGCACCGCATGAATCAATCTAGATAAGTGACTATTAGGTAGCCGGTGAAGAGAAGGCTACACGCGAGACATATCATTATTGCGGGAAAAGAATTTGAAATATAAGGATGAGGACGACCAATAGACAAACGAGTGTTTCTAAAACAATTTTGAATGCACGGCTTTCCAGATTGACGGAGACGGCACGGCTATTGAAAAACGTAAAAAGTGTTTTCACCAGGCGATCAAACGCCGCCTCCAGAGTTAATACCGATGTGGAACTATCACGTAAGTTGTTTTATCTAACGACGGCCTGCAATCAAGAAAAGCAGAAACAAAAGAAAAACAAGGGCAGTCAGAACGATGGTCCTTTTGTACAAATTCTTTGTCTTCTAAGCTCGCCGTTTGTAGTATTTTCTTTACTCGTTACTAACAAATATATTTACTTAAGTGCACACGCTTTGTTATTCACGACTTTTGCCTATTTAATATAAAAAAATTTTCTTCGAAATAAGCAATCTTCCACAATATTCGCACCTAGATACGTTTTAACAGTGTATATGCGCTGTATTATTATCAAGCTACAAGCTGCACTAACAACATTATTCTAACAAAACTTGTACTTTCACTAATCTTTAATTGTTAGAGTAACTGGTACTTGTCTCGAGTAACTCGTTGTCTTACGCAACGATGTCTTAACTTGTAGTTTAAGAATCTTTCTAAAATCGTAAAAGAGATAGAACTTATTCTGCAAGACTGTAAACCAACATCGATTATAAATAAGTCTAACATTTCCCTGTAGATAGTGCATGTATGTTAATTAATTTAATGTTGTAATAACAGAGATTAATAGGCTACGATCTTTGTTGTTGCACATGCTGCGCCATGCAGATGGATTTGCATTCTCTCAAGAGGAAGGAGGCTCGGTGACACAGACGGACGTAATCAGAGCTTACGATACAAATCTTCCGAAACCTGGCGGCATGTGATCTTAATTCTTCTAGCTAGAGAAACTACACAGATGTATATTCTATAGGTACTTTTTTCGATTAACGAAATCAAAAATAGAAAAAAAGAAAAAAAAACGAAAAGAAAAAAAGAAGAAAGGGAAGAAAAAGGAAGTTTTTCTGGGAATTTGGTACTCGCCAAGCCCTACGTAACGCCTGTCTATTGTGTTTCACAATTGATTCGATATTTCGCTTGTTCTTTCCTTGCAAAAGGGAGATGTTACGATTTTCGATGACGGGCCTTGTAACTAATAGTATTAGAAAGACTATCAAACGACAATTCTAAAAAGATGTATCCCCTGTTTTCTTAAATTATTAAGATCGTGTACGACTAAGAAAGGAAGACAAAGAGAAACCCTATAGGTGTCCTACGCCCTACATAATTGTTTTTGATACCCTCTGAGATTTACTATATCTATTATATACCTCAAATCTCGTCTTGTAAGATCTCGTACTTCTTATAATCATCGTTTTTGTCTTGTGCATTTAAATGCGGTGCATTTCTAAACTCATTTTACGCTAGATCTAAATCTTAAGAGAATCATTACGCACTCTGAATGTATATTCCGTTTTTGTAGTTCAACGGGAACGTAGTTTTTTTTTTTTTGTGGAATTCGATGAATTTAAGAAACGAATAATTATTGTAAACGGAAAGAAAGATTTGTTTGTGCGACTGGCGATACGTAAGGCGATACAGAGAGTTTGACTTTCGATTGCGAACATAAGTAAAACGTATATTCTAAATATGTACTGTCAAAACAAAAAGTATATGAATAAGAAAGTATTCGAAGAATTATCCTTTGAAATGTTTATCGTGTAAAAGGACTAACTAGCGTTCTGTCGATTGTCGTGATTTAGATGTTAAAAGAACATTGTTCCCACTGGATTCCACGTTATTCGTTCATTCGATTCGTTCCTTTTTTTTTTTTTTTGTTCATTGTTAAATCAACTTTAATATACATATTTTGCGATTATATATATGATAGTTGCGTTGTTATCTAGTCAAAAGAATTTGATGTAAGTGTGTTTCCATTCAGAGATTTACTCTTCCGGCCATTATAAATACTTTTTTTTATGTTTACGACTGATAAATTTATTATTAAACTTATTATTAAAGAAACGATATGTGCACATGTATAGCAACAATTTTGTGTACATTATATTCAGGATATAGTATACATATATGATTATATTCAGAATAAAAAGAACATAATTCAGAAATATTGTTTATATTGTTGCAATTGTTCAATTTTTCAAACTTATGACAATTGTTAGAGAAACATTTGAATAATTGGTTCGACTATATGTATGTATAAGTGGATTTGAAATTTTTATTAAAATGATAGTATAATATAAATATGTAAGTACAAAGCACATGTAGATATATTGTATCAGTAAGCTATGTATATAAAATGTATATATTTCTCTCTCTCTTTCTCTCTCTCTCTCTCTCTCTCTCTCTTTCTCTCTCTCTATATATATATCTATATATATAAATTTACTTAATTTCTACAATTCTTTTACATTTTACTTAATTTTCTCGTTCTTCTTCTTTCTCTTATTCTTTTTATTTAATCTATCTTTGTATTATAGCATACACCATACCCCTGATTGACGATGACGAGATTAATCATGCCGATGAATTGACCGAGGAGTACTTAAATTGCACTGAAAACTTCGACCACTCATATGGAAGACTTAACAATTACTACCGACTATAAAAATTTTATGTAACCTTTTTTTTTTTTAACGTATTTACAATTCTACCTCGACTCAGATTAAATAAGTACTCGAGTGATATTAATTCACTGAGAAACTCCTTTTCTTATTCGTCTTCCCTTTTTATTATTGACAATAAACTGCTAGACGTTTTAATCTTTTTTGTTCAAGTTATCATTGCCGGTTCCAATTTTAAACTAATAAAGAAGTTTTCCCGATCCTCCCTATATCGATTCTTCAATAAAAATTCCTTCGTGAACGAATGCACCGGATATTCGTATCCTTGAGCTCGTTTCTGACAATCCGACAACCAAGTCGCAACTTCGATCACGCGTTTCATCCTTGGATCCATATCCCTTAATCTTTTCTGCTCTTTGATACGAATTTTACTGTTTAAAACAGCGTTATGCCAACGATAGAAATATTTCCACGCTAAATCCTGTTGCCTCGTCGTCCACGTTAAATCTGTCTTTTCCTCGTAAATCGTATTTTGATCCCTTTTATATCTTATCCTGTTTAAAACGGAATTGAGGAAATTCTTGCTACAGCCTTGCTTCTGTTTCAGATCCGGATTACTTTCCAATGATACATCCTTATTTCTGTTAGACGTTGCAGCTAAATCCTTTGGAGGGTTTATTCTATCATTCGTATGGATAATACTATTGCCTTGTTGATGGCATTTCGCATTATTTAATTGCAGAAGTCTCAGCAAAAGGTCACCCACGTGCGGCATGCAAGGTCGATTCTTTTCAACTTTAGCCCAAGATCGTCGGTATGATAAAGCACACGGGTTCTTGTAAATCTTGCAAAGTCTTTCCATCACTTCGTATCTAAATCATCAAAACATTTAATTGAACAGACAGAAGTCTTTGTAACAAAGTAAGATAATTATTTAGGTACACGATGTTGGTGCGTATGTACCTATTCGCATGATGAATACGCAAGTAATCCCATGTAGTTCGCAATCTGAAAATCGGAGGCGACTGCAATCCCGCCAAAATCGATCTGCACGAGTGAAAATTCCCCATAGCGAGGCACTTTTTGGCGGCGTTCACGAGCCTCGCGACAATTCTACTTCTCATGGGTAATTTTCTCACGCCCAAAATTTCACTTCCAATTAGACAAGAAACACGATGACTGAATGCTATCCACGCTGCTAAATTAGGCGCGTTCCTGGAGCTCCTTTGAAAGACCAAGATCTCGATCTCCTCGGCGGGAATTCGGACGAAGAGGTCGCGATCTATGAGTGTTAGCTGCGTCGCCAAAATGTCGCTGTTTATATCCCAAATTGTTATTCTGAAGTCCATTCTCAATAATCTTCTTAATTGAACAGTAGTATTATTTTCCTTGTTTTCGAATTTCTTTCTTCTCTTGGATCCATTTCCAGAGAAGATTCGTTCTAGGAAACTGGGTTTTTCCTCAGGAGCAATGGTAGAATCATCTTCGCACTGACACTTTTTTCTTCTCCTAAACAGCTTCCTTCTGGTCGGTCGTTCCTTCTCCTGGCGAAAATTTCTCAGATGGTTCAAGTGCAGTCTCAGCTCCCTGTCGCAATACAATTAACACGTTCAACGCGATGACGATCACCGGTGACAGATAAAAGGCTTTTCGTCCCGTGACGTCTGTTGTCGCTAATTGTCGTATGATGAATAAAAATAAAATACACATGACTGTGGATACTTATGAAAATTTATATTTTTATAGATATGACCAAGGAAGTGGAACTTAAACACAAAATTTGTTTCACCTACCAAATGCCATAACGAGTACTCTACTTTGCATATTCTATGCATTTTTGCATAAATGCATAAAAATTCATGGTCTCTAATAATAGTACAAAATTCATTACGTATCTTATTATCCATTTTAATTTAAAATAATACGAGCCGCGTGAGCGAAAAGGCATCTGATATAGGCCTCGCGGTAAGCGTGTTGATAAGATGGATTTTCTAATTCAATATTTTTTTTAGTTACTACCTGTAAGCGGCGGAAGCAGGTCTGGGTCGGTACCAGTATTCTGGTGTCCAAAATAACACAACTCGTCCCTTCGCAGTAGTCCCGATCGACCCAAATCTACCAGACTGAAGTTCGGTATACGAAATACTAGCTGCCAATTGTCGACGAGATACAGGAAGTTTCAGTTCCGACTCGACGGGCTGTCGACAAATAGTGACCAGACTGAAAGATCGTCGACCTTGAAGAGTAGTTCGTTCTCCAGGTTGTACCGACCAGGGACCAAGGGCGTAAAGAAAATGGGGCGCAGTACAGAGACCGTATCTCCTAAAATGTTTGGAATGTTTCAAGGACTCGCCTCTTTCACCTCTTTCTTTGCCCTCCCACACCTTCACAGCATTCTCCATGAGGACGTAAATATTCTGCACGGTCAATTGCAAAGGGAAGCAATCGGGATCCGTTTGGATTGGACCAAGAACCAACCCTGAATGACACTTCTCTGGAACTCCAAAACCAAATCGAGATATTCTTCGCGCGAGACATTTCTTCGGACTCTTCGATTCTTCTTCTTTCGCGACAGCTTCGTTGTACCAAACGTTCCGTTTCTCCCTGACTTTGTCTTCGAAGATCTTGGCTTGCAAATTACGAGGACAAGTCTGACAGGTCGCGTAGAATTTGGTCTTATTGCAATATTTGCGATTGTGATCTCTGACAAAGAGTACGTCGCAAAGACCATCGTTCTTGCGTCTCTCCGCGAAGCAACGACAAGTAGGCCAGCTACGAGATCCTTTCTCGATTTTGCCTGGAGAAAAATCTTTTAATTCGGCCTTAATGTCTTCCAAACTGGCACCGGCGAATCTTATAGGAACAGGAGTGTATTGACCGTCTACCAGCTCGCTGTAGGATGGTCCGAGGTATAAGTCCTTGTGACGCCATGTTGGAGGTGTATAATCACCGGCGCCTCCATAGTGAGTCCATACTCTGTATCCAATTATAGAATGTATTACAACGAAGATTTCTTACAAATGCATAAATATCAAGTAACGAAAGGATCACCTGCACACCGCTCTTCTTCCATCTTTTCTGAAATCTTTCCGAAGCTCGATCTCCGAAGAAAGGATGTATAAAGTCGAGCTGCTCGCTGAACTTGCAGCGGTCGTTTCCGATAACGAGCTTCCGTTTGTCTTGTTCGCCAGCAAACTTTCGACTTGCTCGCACCATTTCTTCCAGAAAATGTTTCTTCCTTGTATACCGCCGAGTTCGTAATAGCTTACTCTTCCATCGATGAATCTAACGATATTAGTAGCGGTCAAAGCGCTATTTAATAAGTATCATCTCGTTAAGAAAAGTAGAGAAAGTTGTGAAAGCAGTTCATTTGTATCGAGCATCTCTATTTCATGACTTTTTATTTTTCAGCAAATTTCTACCTTGCCTTCAAGGTTTTGCGATGTCTCCTGTTGAACACGCTCAGACTAACGCATCGTAGAGGATATAGAGAAATCAGTTCGAAGCTCTCGATGGTAGGATCGAGGGTGCGCGGACAGAAAAACCGCGAGTTTCCTTTGAACACGTCAGCAGCTACGATTAACTTGGATGGCGTGAGACCAAGTGAAACTTGTCGAATTCCATGACCGTTTCTGGTGGTTTCAGCAAACGGAGATTCCACGAGGACGACGTCGGAGAAATCAGAGTACTCGGAAGCCAATAACTTTTGAATCCTGTTCTGTTCTTGCTCCAAGTTTCTCGTTCGATGACGAGATCTGATTTTACATGCTGGTTGCATAGAGCCGAATTTTTTTTTTTAAAGAACGCAGGAGGTAGAATCGTTTAAACGAGTCATCTACGAGATTCAGCACGGCCTTTACATTTTCTTGAAAGGATATCCGATTAATACGACTTCGTTCACAAGAGGTTAATCGCTTCTGAACGAATCTGTTATCACGACGTAATTTCTGTCAGGGGGAGTTTGTAATTGTGCCAAATTCCAATAGACCGATAGAATCGGAAGCTTGAAGTTGTATAAAAGTGAAGTAATCGGAAGATTATTAACGTTCAACTACAGTAAAACCTTGGTTATCTGAATTAATGAATATTTGAACCAATTACATCCTATTCGCACAATGAAACAGGCATGTTTTTGTATTCCTTTTTGCGAATAATCGTACCTTCCTCTGACCAATGTATGGACAATCGAGGTTTTACTGTTTTTATCATTTTTATATAGTAATAGGATTATTTTACTAGGGGAAAAAATATAGAAACGATCTGGTTCCATTAGGTATTATCGTCTTTATTTTTCAGTTCGACGGCTCCATCGAGTTTCACGACCTGTACATTAGTCGGCGACGGAGGGAACTCTGTTTAAAGACTCGGGCCTACGTGGTAAAAGGTGTCGCGGCGCCTGTCATTTCGGTTAATTAAGGGTACTTTAGCCGTTTCTTATTCCTTAGACGCTATAATACGATAATAAATAACATATAAAAAAAGACATACAGGTAAAAGACGTAAAAAAGAAGCTCACCAATAGGGGGAGCGCTCTTTCATCTAGAATAAAAAGTCGATGTAAGTTCAAAGAGCGTGCAAAAATGTACAAAGTGGCAGAGGTACATGGTGGACTCCTAAAACGGTTCGTTTCGACTTTTTTTTCTTTTTTTTTTCTTTTTGCTTTTTTTTCTTTTATGAACGGAAGCTAACTTTTTATCGATTATTATGTTCGGGGTTCACTTTGATGGTGACTTTGTTGTTGAGAGCGGACGCGAGCTTCTCGATGTTGCTTTGTGGCAATTTTCCCGGTTCCGAGTTCGTTGTCTCGTTGTTGGACACCACTGTGTTTTCGGGGATTGGCTTAATACTTGGCTGGGCCTCCTGAAACAAAACGAACAATTGTTTTTACGAAGTTTGCTCTACTTCACGTTTCTTTAACGTGTTCTTCGTCGCTTTGTAATCGCACCTGTTAACGTCAAACGTGTAATTAACGTAATTTATACTTTTATCGTCTGTTGTTTTGTGCCTGGCGACTTAATCGACTACTTATACTAAGCATCGCGCTTATCAGCCAAACGACATAATGACATTACACACGTTTCGATCTTCGTTTACCTTTCGAAATTCATGCAACAAAAATTCCACTCACCCCGTCAGTCTTTCTTCTTAAGTTCGATCTTTGTAACGTTGCAGCCAATTCGTTCTGCAATCTCGACACCACTGGCCCATTCGCCAATTCATCCGTGCCGTTTCTATCTGATCGAGACTGCTGCGACAGGAAGTCGAGCTTAGACGGTTGTTTAGCTTCCCCTTCGTAGGCGCCTATCCTAATGGCGACTTTTCCAGGGGCTGGCTTCAAGTTCGGTGCGTTCGCAGCTGCCGGAGACACGGCTGCTTTTGTCATTTCCGGCACGGGACTCGGCGACGTCTCCTTTCCATTCACTTGTGGCTTGTTTCCGGTACCGTGTCGAGGACTTCCGTTCGACGTGACCGTAGAATTATTTTGTATGGGGAAGTAAGTTGGTGGTGGCTTTGGAATCACTGGGTTTGGAGCCTCTTTCAATTTAAATGACTCTATGCTTTGCATCTCCACGGAATCCTCGGCGCTTTTGGTCTTCGAAAGAAGCGGAAGCGGGGGTGGAGCCGGTGGTGCTGGAGGCGCTACAGGCGCTACAGGCGCCGGAGGTGCTGGAGGTGCCGGAGGTGCTGGAGGTGCTGGGGGTGCCGGCGGTATATTGTTTGTCGGCACTGTCGACGTGTTCAATACCCTTTTTTCTTGTTCCTGGTGACAGTTTAATGAGATTAAGATAAGCAATGATAAATTTAGTAATTTATACAGCAGAAAAAGAAGTCGAACGATACATATTTAATTTTATAGATACTATGTTTTAATCTATTCAGTCTACCGAAGGTTGTTTCGAAATATAGTTAAGATTATGAACGTATATATTTCATTTTTTCCACTTTAGGTATTCTAGACTATTCTTCGTTCAAGAATGTAGATTTAATGCTAATCGGTCAGATAAACTTGATAACTAACATTGTAAGGCGTAATAGTAACCAACACGCGACTCCTCCGTTCACCGTTGCTCAGCAAACCGTTCATGTCTTCGGTTTCAAAAGCCTAGCATTTTTCCTTCGATTAACTTTCCTTCGCTAGTAGCAACAGCCGCGGCAGCGGCGCATAACGGTTCAATTTCAACCGTCTTTTTGTAAATCACTTCCGACTCGTTAACGAACAGCCTTTCGGAGAGCACTCGCACACGGTCGTGGAACTCGAGGTCGCGACGAGAACTAATCTTCGTTGTCGTCGTCGTCGTCGGTACTTTTCGCCAATTACGCGCGTCTACGCGAATTACCAACTGCGGCGAACGCCAAGTGCGGCACCGCTTTTTCGTTAATCACAAGCGAACCGCATTTCGCGGTGTTCCGCAGTGGCCACCTTGAAACCAATCGCACGCCACGATTCGAGTCGGTTGAAAACAGTCACGAGCGTAACTCGCGCTCTTATGTAAGCTCTATTATTTTACACGTTGCAATTCGAAGGAAATCAACGTGCAACGTCGACCAACATAAGGAAAAATCCTTGCGACAGACGATCGCGTCCACTTGTGTTCGAACGAGCCGGCCACCAACGATCGACTGTTCCGCTACCGTCGAACGTCCGTTTAACAGCACCGATTACCCGCCGATAAGTCGATTATGTAATGAGTCATCGATTCTACGATAATTTACGCGTTTCTAGGAAGCGCTGAACGTCGCGAGGTAGAAATAATTCACTCGAGTCTTTCTACGGCGAAATTGTTGTAGAGGACAATCGATGATCGGTCGATTAGTAGATGGTTAATTAGCGGAATCGTTACAGCGAACAGAGCCGATTTAGAAAGCACTAGCTGCTTCCCCCGCACGAACACCTCTATCGTATCGTAATCAGTTGTCAGGCTTAATTAGCTAACCGCGATTCAATTAAGGGCGTGATTTAGTATTGCCCGGCCGCGAAACGACTAGTACGGATCCAGTGTTCGTATCGCGCGGCAGATTCAGCCGGACTGAGAACAGAACGGTGAGACTTACGTGACTGTAAGAGAGGAAGATCGGTCTCTATATCGCCGCCGGTCGTCAGTTCGAACCATACGCGAGTGTATAACAGTTAATAAACGCAGCTTGTACATAAATTCAGGTGCAGCTGAGCGTATTGCGCTGCACACACGTTCGGTGTGTTTCGAGACTCGTGCAGACAATGACTGGCTGCGAAGTCTTCGTAATCTTGAGACTCGTTATCTATTTACTTTGGCAGATCTTCGGGAAGAAGGTTGTGTAATTAAAAACGACGCAAGAGAGCACGGTATAGCGTATCGCCTCGAGAACTGGAAGAATATGCCCCGAAACCACGTTATTTGCTTTGTTTCGCGTATTTTTCTCCAAACTTCCCCCTTTACCGCCTCCTTTTTGTATCAATATTTAATTTCCACGCTCGGTTGCCAAGCAGCGTATTATAAGTATATCGCCGAGATACATACGTTTCCATAGCGAATTCATTTCCAAGAGTGGCTAATAGGATTTTTAATTAACCGCATACGTGTATATCCTTAGTTCCGCTCTTTCCATCTTTCCGTGCGATACGTACGAGGAGTATCGTCCTCCCTGCTCCTCCTTCCTTTGATTAGTTCGCGATCGCAACCGAGAAATTTTATTCTAGACTCGAAGTCTTTTCGTGTAATCAGAAGCTGTAACGTCTTCCTCGTCGAAGAAAGGAAACGGTGAAAGTACTAAACGTTGTACTTGAACGGCGTGCATTACGCGTACGATTATAATAGAAACTTTAATAAAAAAGAAATTTCTCCATCTATACAATTTTTCTTCTACTTTTACTTCTTTTACACCGGTCACCTAATTATCTCAAATCTTCTTTTGCGATTCAATTGATAATATCAGAAACGAAATCGTTGGAAAAAGTATGTAACTAAGGTATAGTAGATGTTGCTATAAGATATATTCTAATTATCGCAATAAGAAAAACAAAACAGTCACGTTCACGCAAATATCACGAGGTTATTAGATAAATCAAGGAAAATCACGTATTCAAGTATATAAGTAGATCGTTCATGTACCGCAAAGATAAGCTTATCATTTTCTTACCTGCTCTGGCGCCTGATCGGAGAAATGAACTTTTTGCTGAGCGCTGTTGAACATCTTTCGATGGGCACGCTTGAACTCCTCCATTAGCTGTAAACAATTTAATACGTGTGTTATCGCGTCTTTACTGTTACTTTATTATTGATATTATTCCTCTGACCGAAGATTAAGCACCGAACTTAATCGATCGAGAACAAAGAGGTCACACGGTAAAATTTACGGCGCGCTCAATGCGCGTTCGGTCGCAAACTGAACTCGCGAAACGCGTACGAGCGAGCTGCGCGCCTGTGAATCGTCGTCGTTCGAACGCTCATCTACGAAAGTTCGATCGTTTGCAACATCGCGCGGTAATTTTTAATTAGGCTGGCTCTCTACTCGTTATCGACGTACAGACGCTTTTCAGTATCTGCGCGGCGTATTAATCGCCCCTTTTGTTTTTTCTGCATCTATTAACGAGCGTTTCTCCTTTATCCATCGAGAAAAACAATCCTCGGTGGAATCGTTTCGTTTTCATCGCCGATCTAACACCGATTAGATTTTTACGAGATTAGATCGTCCACCCATCGAACGAGAGATCAACCGGTCGTAATTTCAATTTCAACGTTTTACAACGTAGCGAGTGAATGAACTTTTCGCGTGTTAAGTTTAACTGACAAGCGTGTCGGATGTCACGGGAGGGATCGTGTGGGTGTTCGTGATACGAGAATCGGGCTCTCGTACGTGGCAAGTGAACGCGCGATACGAATGCTCAACTTACGAGTACAGGCGACGTTATGAATGCACTGGTATCCTGCAATTCGACGGAGTCTAGTTAAAGTTCAAAAGTCGCGCGGTAAAAGATCGTTGAATGCATCGGAATCCTATTGTCTTGGATCGTACACTTGAACCAATTTCGACGTTTACGTTATATTATGCTACGACATGTAGATTTAAGAAAAATCAAACAAAGATTAACAGAACATTGGTCTTATCGCAGTTTGTGTAAGATCACAAATATTGACTACCTTATCGTGCGTAACTTTCTGTTCTTGCGCCCTCAGAGCTTCCGGGTTTTGTGGCTTCCGCGGCTCCGCAGTTTTCTCCTTTCCTGCTTCCATTTTCGCGGCGTTGTTCATGTTCCTCTGAAAGAGACGATGCATTAAATACGCTTACGCATCACGATCGCGTATAAATATACCATCGGTAATCGATATTTTGTGACGCAATATTTGATCGATTCAGAATTAGTCATACTGTGAGAAAGTCTCGATCGAGTTAGACGGAATGAGCGATAAGAGATTTGTCGACGATAAGGAATCTACATGTGTTACTCGGTTGTCCAAGGAATAGAACGTCTCTTATGATGAATGAAACCTTACTAATGTTGCTATTATCGCCACCATGGAAACATGTTGAAAGAACCAAAATCTTATCTATTGGGAAGAAAGCAGTTATCTTTGCAGATGACGCATGATATATCGCAAAAGACAATTACCCATGCTAAAATAGAGACACAAATATAAATTTCCATATAATATAGCTTGTTGGTTATTAAAATTTTCGTTGCTACATGACAAAAGTAAATTATTTACTAAGCATGAATTATTTACTTACTTTATATCGAAATCTTTAATCGTGAAATAATCAGTCTTCTTTATTGTTTATTGTTACCTATTTGACATAATTATTTTAATCTTCGATCCGATAAGATCGTGTATGCAATATGAGTCATCGATTGCAAAAAAAATGTCATGTTTATAAAATAATACCAGCATTGAGCGGTGATCTAAATTCCAATTGAAAGGACAAAAATATTGCCGCGCCAGATAGGCGCCACTCTCGCCACAAAGACTCCGAAGACGAGAAAAATCCAAAGAATCTCCACGGAGAATCGGTCGATATAAAAATCCAAATTCCGGTAACACGGCCGGTAATGCGCATAAACAAGCAGGTAATGCGATCCAAGCGGTGTATAGGTTTCGCGAAGAGGAAAAGTCGCGGCTCTCCTACCTGCTGCGCCCGCCTCTGCAATTCCTGAGTGATGGCAGTGCTTAGATCGGTGCAGGCTATCGGCGATGTCCTTGTGGCGCAATTGCGGGGCGTTGCGGTGGCCGCGGTGGCCGCGGTGTCATTGGTTTTATTGGTCCCGGTCGAGGTGGCAGTGATCGAGCCGAACGAAACTGTCGACGGTGGCTCGCAGGAAGACGTCGATAAGGACGAAGAAGTCGAAGCGGAGTCCTTGCTGCAGGAAGACTCGAGGCTCGACTCTGTTTCCGTCGAGCCTGTACTGCCCATAGACATTGTGCTACCCATTTGCATACCCTTCGCGTTCATTGGCTTCGTGTCTGTAAGGATAGAAACGCATTTCACGTTACTTTATGATACGCGTTTTAGAAGTTGACTTTAACACGCGTTGTTAAAGTCCGAAGTATTGCGAGATATTACGAAAGGATCTTAATAATTTAGAATGTTGTTTCTTACTTAGAAAGTGTCAGCGTTTGACGCTACTGCGATTCTGGACTTTTTCATGTCATAATCTCGCCATTGTTTCAAGCAGGAAAAATACTTTTAACGTTTTAAGAGTACGTAACGTTTTCTAACGATAGAAAAATGACGATTTACCATACGTGCCGTATCGATAGATCTTACGTGTATTTTCTCGAATTATTTTAACGCACCTCCGGACCATTTATAAGGAAGAGGTGGCGGCGGCGCTGGTGGGCATACAGTTTGGTGGATCTCCACGGTCGTTATCGTTTTCCTATCTCCGTCCTGTGTGCCATTTTCCTGTGACAAAAGTTTAACAAGAGGCCTCTCAGTCCAACGTTCGAACGTACAATCACCGTACCTCCACGATCGTTTCTCTTTTTAATTAAGCCGCGTCGATGGCTCTAGGCTGCTGTACACTGATCATTACGTTAATTCGATCAAGATAATCGCGATGATTATGAGAAGACTCGGAGGTAGAAAGCGCTGATCGAATACTCGTTAATTATCAAACAGTGAGCGCTAGATATTAGAAGAACAATACCTATTAACACAAGAGTAACTCACTTTGGATCCATGATAGGGAGGCATATCATCGGCTGGACCATCGTAAATGACGTCCTGTTGCCGCATATTGTCCCTTCGATAAGCCAAACGACGATTCGCTTCGTCTCTCGGATTAGCGTCGAAATCGTGGACTTCGTAATCGATTCTTGGCGCCACAGGATCATACAGAGGCTCGTTATCGATATCATCTTCGTAATTACCACGCGAGTTCGGACGACCTGGTGCACCTACGAACCTGTGGTTTTGGTTCTGGCTCTGATTAATACGGATCACCGTGGTGTTATTTGGTCTTCGAGACCATTCCTGAGCCTGCGAATCGATCAATTATCATCGCTTAGCGTCTCTCTATTTTTCGATCGAACGACTATCACTCTTCAGCATTTTTCAATTTTTCATAAAAATCACCATCCATTTTTTGAATAAGAATTCGTACCTGATCCACGTGAGCCCATTCCGCGGAGCTGCAGCTGCTGGTGGACAGGGCAAGCGGGCAACAGATCCTGCAATATTCAGGGTCACGTGTTACCAATAATTTTTATATCAAACGGTACTACTTTCTAATTCCAATTATACAACATCGTGAGGAAGCAAGACGTAAAGGAACGAGGGTTAAGAACAGGATGAACGTTTATGAGGCGGTCAGGAATTCGTCCTGTTCCCCGGTGCTACGATCGTTATCACCGATTGTCCTATTAATAGACCGACTTTCTCCTTGGTGCAAATTCGTCGATGCCACATGATAACGGTCGGTAACGAGAGAGAGAGAGAGAGAGAGAAAGAGAGAAATACCTATCCAATGCCATAAACTGCGCGAGCTACTGCATCTAGCTCGATTCTATGGCAAAGAACAGTTTAACTGGTCCTTGTTAATTGTAATTACGTACAACGGTTCAGGCTATGGCATAATAATCGTGTTACAATATGGTCGTTTAAACGTTACATCAGAGTTATGCACGTAACTAATTACAGACACTTCTTTACCATTGCAAGGCATTTATCTTGATTAGACGGGAAAGTGAAACAAATTTCTGATTCTGTATATATTACTCTGCCTATTTGTTTTGGTTTTGTAATCTACGCAATCAATTACCTAACGTTAGAGAAATAAAATGACATAAGTAGACCATAGATGTTTGCATTGCAGGAACAAAATCTACATAGAGATTTCTTTCGCTTTCTAAATGTTAACGAGAGGATCGCTTTACTTTACATATTTCGTATATTTCGAGTGTTCGAGTTTTTCATAAGTACCATTTGCTCTTCGTCTTACTAACCTTCCATTTCGGTTGCAAACGTCATCGCGAGGGTATCGATGATGCATTCTAGGGTCGTGATGATGTTGCGGCGAGTAAGAAGGATTCTGCGGCTGTGGGCTGGCTGCAGCCATACTCGACGTTTCAGAATCGTAACCGCTCGAGCCACGGGTCCATAATGGTTCAGGGCAGTCGTAAAGGTGATTCGGCGTGGGTCGTTGCACTATGAGGTCGAGAACGGCGGAGCTTCTCATTACCTCGATGGCTCTTTCGAACGGAAGATCAGTGAGACGCTGGCCGTTGCACCAAATTATAATGTCGCCGGCTTTCAAGCCCGCTGCTCTAGCTGGTCCATCGTCTCTGGTGCCCTAAATGAATTTTATTTAATTAATTCTCGATTCTCCGTTATATCGTGCTATTCCGTATCCACGGTAATTTGACCGAACAAGATCAATTTTACTATCGCCGTTTAAGTCGAAATTGAAAGTAATTGAAATTAAACACTGGAGAGTTAGGAAATTACTATCAAATGTCAGCGAGAAACTATGTATAATTAACCTGAACTGTGAGGCCTGGCACGATGCCTCTGCAAACACCACACCCGAGGCGACCCTTCTCGCCGACGAGAATTCGAATCCTGACTTCGGTGCTCGGAACGGCACCCAAACCAGTTTCGTTGTACTGTAGCTGCTGCTGTTGCTGCTGCACCATGTGCCAGGTGACCGGATCGTTCGGGTTGCTTTGCGAATCATAAAGTACTTTTATAACGAGGAAACAGTCCGCGGACTAACGCGAGAGCCTTGCAGAATTTTTAATGAGCGATCGGTACTTACTCTTTCACAGGTATCATTCCCACGCCTGAAACAATAAAACACGAGCAATCAGTATAAGTTGTTCGCGTGTATTCTGGAGTTGAGAGAATTCAAAAAAAAAAGGAAAAAGGAGGAAAAGAATGCGAGTAATTACTTCGAATCTTGAGAACGAGCACTTGTTGGTTTTTTGCCAGAAGTGCCACTTCCTGATGGACTGCGTCCTCGACCGGATACCCGTTCACCCTTATGATCTGATCACCGACCTGAAAGTAAAAAAACAAAGTGAAACGAAAAGTAGAATACACGGTTAACGAAATAGAGCAGAAACCGTAGTTTCGTAATTACGGAATCGATTCGTATCTTTTGACCAATGTTATACGAATAGCTATACCACCAGGCAAAAGTTTGAAATCGCTACGTGATTCCCCCGGAGAATTAAAAAGAAAACAGAAAAGAGTTCGTCACGTCTAAGAACTTGAGCAAAAATCAGTTTCTTTCAGAACTAGTTTATCTCGGAGTAACCTTCGATAAAGAATTTGTCGTTGTAAAGGAAATTTACAACTATCGATATCGAATTAAACAGTTAAAAATTAATAAACTTAAACTTAAACTATTAATGAAATTAGCGAGGGACAAAATGTAAGTACAACCAGGAAACAGATCCCAAATTTTTGACCGATGCATGTGGATGTTTGTGCATTTGTGAAACACCGTAAATCGCAGCAATACACACAATATACAGAAATACGTAAAACATTCAAGATATAGTAATCATTGTAATATTTAATGGATGAAATAAATCTCCGCCTTGGTTCCGTTCTTTCAATTACGTGGATAAAAATTTGAATTTACACAAACATCTTCAGTGTACCGATAGCAATTACAGAAGTGTAACTACAATTTGTGACTTCATTACCCTTAATCCATTTCTGTGAGCTTCGCTGCCAGGTTGCACGTCGCTCACGTAAAATCCGGCTGCGTACTCTCTGCCACCACGGAGAGAGAAGCCAAATCCAGATGCTCCACGCCGTCTCAGCCTGACATTCCTAGTCACACCGATGACGGCCATCCTGCCGCCTCCTGTTGGATTTCCAGGACCTCCACCGGTCGATGGTACCATCCCAGCACTACCTGTGCCGGATGCACCACCCGACCTGCGAAAACCAATTAAAACTCAATCTCGTTTGATCGATGTTATTTGGCATTGGATTTAATTGCACGATAATTAACGAAGTACAAAATGCTGGAAAAAGAAAGTGGATTCGGTGGCACGAATCGAATTACGAGCCACCGTCATTACACGTATTGTTCGGTGAATCGTATCAGCGGCTCGGACGGAAAGTGGAGCGCGTTTCATTTAGCCGAATGAATTCACGAGTACGCTTTACCCGCGATATAATTTTATCCTGGATTTAACCGCGTTAACGAGTCTCGTCTTTTTCGTTACGTAAAGCGAGCAACATTACTTTCTCGGTATTATTCCTATGCGTTCCACGCTCGGCGAAATCACACGAGTCCCTCTCGCTAATAACCGGCGACTATTCGCAACTCACCAAAAAATCTTAGTCGTGTTTAGCGATGTTGAGATATGTCGATAAGTCACAAGTATAGCCCGGATGTAAAATTTAAAGATACAAAAACGTAATAGAGCGCGCACTAAAAATGGAAAAATATAGGTAGCGTGTATTTGGTATAATACTTGCTTTCAGATTCTTCCTTTTGTACCGATTCTTTGATTGTATTCGTAAAAATTTGCATATACGTTCGCAGTCACGAAACGCGACACATCACGGACAGAAACGTTTCTTGGCCCGAGGATACAATGGGAGTGGTGTGACAGAAGGAACAGTTAGTCATTGAGACTGAATAATATGTATAAAGGGCGTCGTTTTACTCTAGCCATCCGTTAAGGATATTTTCCTGTATTTATTTCACGAAGTAAAATAATTTATGCATTTCGTTATTGTCGATCTACTGGCGCACCTCTGTATACCGTAAAAAAATCCAAAAAGAAATCGTTGGATATGTTTGGTGTCCACGGAATAGACATGTACACCATCGAATATAATATACCGGGTATTGGTTGCATATCTGTGGTAGTCGCGTCGCGCGTCTGGGATAGCTTACGGGGATGGCGAGGATGGCAGTGGTTTAAACGCTTTCCATTGATTTCCGTCTCCTCTGGATTTTACTGCTACCCAGGTAATTACCACCGGTAATAGAATATCCTACGTGTTTGTACGTTCCTATATATCTCCGGGAAATTCGCGATTATTCAAGAAGAATCTTAGAATGTGACGGATAAGTTTGACTTTAAAATTTGAATATGAAACTAAGTCTTTGTTTAGTTTGTGCTTATCGCTCGAAATAAAAATTTGAAAACCGTTCTATATTCACAGCGGTTCGATATAGAGGAATTGTATTTTTCACAAATACGTGTAATTGTATAATATGCGGTTTTAGAAGCTGCATTTTGGTTACCATATGCGTTGCGAAAATATGAAATATTTCGTAACATTTAGCAAGATTCGCAAGAAGAAGAATTAAAATCACGGACGAACGTTTTCCTCCTTGGGGATGGACGGCAAAACGGCCGGAAAATTTGTGCACGGTCTGGAAAGAGGAATTACAGCAATTCTGTGTCAACGACGCGGCTCACCTTCGCGAATAATTGTCCTGCAAAAATGCTCGTTTCAGTCGGCGGTCGGAGAGCCGCGCAGTCCGACTCGAAACAATCTTTGTTCGGATCTCGCGGTCTTTTTCCACAGTCTCCTGTGAAATTAATGACCACACCTGGCGCACTATTGGCCTGCGCAATCGTCGAGGAAGGAACGACGAAGCGGAGGAGTCGAAGCAAATTCCACCGCAGACGACGAAAAAGACGAAAGATAGAAAGGAGACGCAGGGTGGGGCAGGCGGATGAAACAAGGAAAGAAAGACACTTTATGCTCCCTAATGACGCCGGGAATCCGTCTTGTCTCGGACATTGAAAAGATTACGTGCAGTATGAAGGGACGTCGTAGGTTGTCGGATGCAGCGGAACACGAGAATGACACCAGGTAAATGACAGTCATTAGAAAGAACGAGACACTAGTTTAAAACTACTCCGACTAGCTGGAGAGCTCGTCTTCTTTCTCTTCTATCTTTATTCCACCTTGTACTTGTTCTTGCTCCCTTTCTTTTTGCTCTTCCTGAACGTTACCGAAGGCGAAAGAGAATTCCATCGTCTGCACTTTCCTACGAACCTGCAGGGCTTTTGCCTTCCTCTTTTTAGAGGATATCATTTCGGGCAGACTACGCTCTACACAAAACGCAAACCGACGAAGGCTTTCTATCCGAGTCAATTTACATGCGACTATTTACGACGTGATTACCATTTTGCCTCGGCAATGGGTGCACCTTGCGTTCGCAATTATCGGAAAATTACAAATTTCCTTATTGGACGGTAATAAGGGACGTGCATATATATGCCGAGCAACGAGACGTTGGAGACTCGGCGTGATATCGTGTCGAGTTCGATCTTGAAAGACCAGTCTCCGATCTGATCGGCGATCCGCTAGATAAGGGAAAAGTACTACAAAGAAGAGGAGCTCTACCCCCTGGGGCGGCAAGGTGAAATACCTGTCGACGACACCTACTAAGATCCACGAGATTTCTCGACCGGTGGGATCACTGACACGAAAGGTAGGTACTCGTTACAAGCTGTTAACGCATTTTTAACGCGTTCCTCGCGACGTCCTTAAGGAAGTCGTAGCTGCTTTTATTAAACACCCGCTCTTTCAAACGCGTCGGAAAACAGTCACGCTGCCGTAGGTTTTCAACAACTCCCTCCGATGCTTGCCTCCACTTCTCGACAGCTCGGTAAACGCGCCTCTATGCCCTCGTTTCTGAGCATCTCTCCAAAATGCGTTCACCTGACGATCCCTTCAACCCTTGCTGCTTTTGTTCGACTGCTCCGTATTTCTATCGTCCGGCCAAGACGGCACAAATGTTAAGCCGACCTGAAAAGGATCGAGCGGACACAAAAAGTGCTGCTCCGATAACCGTAACCAGTGATTTATATTCATGGAAATGCAACGTGGAGTAGAGAAGGTGAGATGATGAGGGAAAAGAAAAGCTCAAAGCTGTCGAGATTCTATCTACGGAGTTAGTACATTGTTAACAATGGTTTCATTAATCCTTTCATGGACCGATATCGATAAGACGCGTCGATGACGCGATAACGAGCATCCCGCGAGCGATCTAGAAACCGAGTAGAGGTCGTTGAAAAGTTTCAAGACCGCGAGGAACGTAATCTCTTATGTAATCTCGAGGACAATGGACGCGCGTAGATTCTCAAGGAGGTTCCCGCGACAAGAGGCCAGGCCATCGATATACTCAGGCATACCGTTATTGTCGTCGATATCGCTACTTAACGATCCAGCCACGAAAGTGTTACGACTGTCACGAACTTTCCTCCACACCTTCCAACGCTAATACTGGTAGCTGCTACTGTCTGAGAGTAGCAGCTCGTCAAAGAGAGCTCTCGCGCATGGCCATTACCGCGCGTTTACTTCGCATCGAATCCCGCATTCGGTTCATATTTTATGCTAATCAGTTCCCTTCGCGACGAGGTAACGAGTAACGAAAGGACGAAAAACGAGGAAGAAGTTCCTCAGGTTGGTTAACGCGTTTGACTGTTTTTGGAGGGAAAGCAGAGAACGTTGTACAATAATAATTAACGTTACGCCTTTCCACGAAATTATTTCGTTTCTTAATAAGCCACGGTGTTACGCTAACAACCTCGTGTGGCAACTTCGTACGAAGTTTCGATATTCGAGAAATCTTCGCGATTCGCTTGACGTAAGTTATCGTTATAAGAAGTCCGATTTTCCGGATTATGATTCAACGAGTCACTCATATCGAGCAGCTGTATCATCGGTACCATTACAATGCTCGACAGACGCGCGCTTGAATACCGATCGTTCGTGCATGTGTGCACGTAGCGAGATAACAGGACCCTCGAATTATCGGCTCGGGATTCTATTCACGCTTTATGATAATTATGAAACGCGCGAAGGGTCCGTCGATTCTGGGTTAAGTTCATCGTTCGACGCGGAGAAAGCTACGGCGATATGCGCGCGAGGTTCGAAAGGAAAAAAGAAGAGAAGAAATGAAAAGAAGAGGAAAGGCACGAGTATGTTCGTGGTGCCCTTCCCAAGCCCGAGCCGACTTTATTGTTCTCTTTATTGTGTACCTCCGGTGAGAACGTGGCGCGCGCGATCGATCGGACGATGCGCGCAATTATTGACTCGCGTTCAGTACATTTTCACTCGTCTTTTTTCTTCCGATTCGTGACACGAGTTTCTCGCATAATTGCGCGAGCTCGTGCTTTCGTGTTGGTCTGTGCACGCGGTTCGAAGGGATGCCCGGAACGTCCAGCGCGCAAACAATGTAGAGAAAGTCGATGGAAGTTGCAGAGAACACGGAAAAGACACGCCCTGACGAGTATTCTTGTCCTCTCGTGTCTCGTTCCTCGCCTCCTGTTATATCGCTCGTAGAAGACGTTGGGTCACGACCGAGCGTCCACAGCCACACGATACTTTCCATTTTATCTGGGTTTCAAGGAGATCGTGAAAAACTGTGCCTCCGAGTCGCAGGTCGATCATAAACATCGAGCCGCAGAAACGTTCCGGTCAGGTTGAAATATTTATTTTAATCCGACCAAGCTACGAGGGTAATACGATTAATATTTACGACCCGGAGGGAACGGTAAATTCTTTCGATACTGCGAATTTTCCATTGCCAACGAAAAGAAACAGTTGTAACAGTTGCTTCTACGAAGCTGAATCGTAGCACGTCGAATCGATCGACGGAGTATTAAAGTATCGTAGAGTCGTCGTACAAAAGTTCTGTGCAACGTGGAATTGCTCGTAAACTGACAATGAAAGCCGATATCGGTGTTTTCAAACGAATCTTTCGTTGACTCGCGGAACGGTTTTGTGAATGAAGTGGCCTATTACGTAAAGAACGAGATAAACGTTGCTGGAGGGACGGAATAATAACGATTAACCGATTCCCGGTAATAACGAGGAAACCAACTGGTTTCCTAATTGACGTTTCGCGTAGCGCAATGGGCTACCTCGATTACGAGAATTTTCCTTCGAGCTCGCTCTTGGTGAATACGTTCGTAGCCCGTTCATGTAGGAATACACGCAGCCGTGTAATGAACGGCGTATACCGCGATTAATGGCAAGATCAGGCGAACTTGTATTTCAGAAAAGTCGCGATTACAGGTTTTTCTGGTTCCTGTTTCGTCACGGTGTGGAGCGCGTTCGAGAAACTTTGAAAAGAGTAGCAGACGAACATCATGTTAAAGCAAAATTAATCGAGGGAATAAATTATCCATCCTATTTTACCGTATTGCTACGCCTGATGTACGCGCTCGAGCAACAAGCTCCCTGTATGTATATTTAAAACGTATTTACCTTTTATCTTGGCCATAAAAAAGACGTTCGTTTCTTGCGATCTATAAAGATTCGCTTTACTAAGAAACCACGAGAATCGCCGTAATAAATCGCGAAGGAACTGTGAACAACAAATTTCAAAGTTATCGCATTGTATTCGTTGATCGCACGTCGTCGACATCCGTGCGTCGTCCAGGGAACAACGTAATTGATATCGTTAAGTGTACACGACGCGAAATTGCGCTCGTTTATGCTGTCTCAAGCACAACTGGCTCTGTTATCGTGGATCACGCGTCGCGTCACAATTTCGAGCAGAGTAAAATTCATTTTCGTTACGGCCGAATTGCCGCTTTAACTACGCTCGAGCCAGAGAGCCTCGAGGAACACGAATCGAGATCGTGTGCAACGAGCACAGATAGACCAACGGAGAGAGGAAAAGGGCAACGCTTCGGAATCGGGCGTGTTTCATGTTTCTTCCCTTCACGCGCCACCGATCTCGTTCCATTCGATCTCGAGAATCCGCGCCTTTGATCGATCTATCCTCCCGTTCGCGGTCGTTGATCTACTCGCGCTATTTTCAGCTTTGATTCTAGTATACTACACCTTGAATATAACGAGACGATTAATCGTTTTTCCCTCACATAACGCTAAAGGTATTCTGTGATTTTTTCGATGAATCGTGCTTTTTCACTTTATTCGATTTTCACGAGAAAACGATCGGTATTAACCGATTACGTACCGCACCTGCGTTGCAAACGTAGTTTTGTTCCTCTATGTTCAGAATCATTTATTTAAAAGTCGATACCCGTCGTGGTAATGCAGTTCAATAAGAAGATATCACATAAAATCATTAATATCCGTTACTTTTATTTCAGATTTTCCAAATTCATTACCTAGTAATTAGCATTCTGGATGATGCGCTGAAACACGGCCCGGTATTTAGTATGTAATGGGTTAACATTACCACGTTGTATCGATATCAAAGAGTTTCGATTATACAGCTGTCCTAACATCTTCAGAACGATTTCTCTATTCGTCCTTTTTGCTAATCGTCCTCGAGGTGAGTGAAAAATTATATAGCGCCTGAGACGGTTGGCGAAGTCGATAAACCGGATATCGGTGATCAAAGAACGGAATTACTGTAATCAAGTTCCCTCCGCGTTCTTTTATTTGCAATTAACTCTATATTGAACGGCCGGTACTGGCCTTGAGATATTTCCGATATTCTCATTTATTGGATATGCCCTTCGCACCGGTCGGGGAAAAGAACGGCTACGCGGAAAAGTACGATGGCGGGCCGATCTCTTTAAAGTTCACTGGATCATTGTTCCTATCGGTGACTTTAACGATCGCAGAGAACAGGCACAGTCTGAACGAAACTTAACATCCACCTTTAACGAACGATTTAATCGAGTTCATAGTCTGGATAAGGAGGAGCATGATTTATTCATTGTTATCGACGTTTATCTTCCACATTAAATAAAAAGAAAGAGAGGAATGCAAGATGAAAAAGGATCGACGCCATGATCGACCGTTTCAAACACGTCCAATGTTCAATCATGATAAATGATGCGACGTATCGATCAAAGAACCTGGAGACTCTCTCTCTGCGGTAAGTGAAAGAGGAATGTTACGGATCGCGCTTTGTTTCCGCTATTCTTTTGGAACGCGAACGATTTACGGGCCTCGTTAAGTGTTTCTTTTCATCGTCGTCGTCGTTGTCGTCGTCGTGCTCGTCCTCGTAGCTGCAAGGGGAAAGGAGTAGACGTCGAAAGATACGGACGAAGAGAAACACAATGCTCGTTGCCATGTTTGCGGTGAACGGTAACGGTGATCATCTGACAGCCGTAAAGTTTTCAGTTCGTCTCTAGGCACCCGATTATGGCGTTTAATGCGGCACAATGCCGATAGAA
This sequence comes from Bombus terrestris, assembly GCF_910591885.1. NCBI lineage: Eukaryota > Metazoa > Arthropoda > Insecta > Hymenoptera > Apidae > Bombus > Bombus terrestris. Next base: position 14,648,545 of record NC_063270.1, on the reverse strand, counting down.
TGGTAAATTATTTCTTGCTGCGTGTCTAACGGGAATACCTAGGCTAGGTCGGTTGATAATTTTCACAGGTCGAGTCTGAACGGCGCCTCGTCTCTCCGACTCCTCGAAACTTCATAAAATGCAAATGTATTCCGGAGCGAGGCAAATATTTCCTCGTTAGCTTCGAGCTTCTTCGTTGTTCAGCAATTTGTGCTTGTTATGCGAAAAGCGTATCCGCGCGGTTCGAGTAACTTTTCAAAGGGTGCAACTCGTGGCTCGTTAACAGAGTTACTTTTGTTGTCTCGTTCCGCGTTCCGGGAACGACATTTTTCATCGGGCAAAAGAATTTACGCGTTCGAAGCGTGTACGAGGTCGAACGGATTGCGAAGGGAAGGCAACGATGAGGCAACGTTTGCAAAATTCTCGGCGCTTTTTCGAGCAGCGTGAAATAATCGAGTGAAAACCCGTATATGTTTCAATTAAAATGCGGGCAGGATCGAACGATTTCCCTTTGCTTGTTAGGAAACGAATCTGAAATGTAACTCGTGACCCGACAAAAATTGCCACTTTTTCCACGCGTTTCTCGTTAACTTTCCTGTTTCAGCGATGTACTCCCCGGTTGATCCGTTCTTACGAATAGAATCAGTCACGTTGTAACGCCAACATTGATTCTTCCGTGTCGGTATCCATTCGCTTTTTTTTCACTTATGAAACAGAAGATTCGCTTTCACGTGGTGGAAAGTAACGCGTTACGACGTACCTTGATCGTATCTGTTCATTAATTTTTATTTTTATTACGTGGCGAATAATTAAACGCAAGAATCCTCGGGCGCGGTGTCAGTATGGCGATTACGCGACGAGACTCGCCTGGTTCCCTGTGAAAGTAGAACCTCGTGCATTCTGTTTTGACTACCGGGAAAGATAGATGACCGGTAAGAGAGATATCCTTGTCAAAAGCCATAAATCACGGATGGCCGAACTGGACACCCACGTATTTATTTTTATTATATCAGGAACGCTCATACGTATCGAGCATAAAGACAGATAAAATCGACCTCGGTCTCGCCTGATCGATGGGACCAGGGGGCCAATAAATCCTTCAACCCGATTCTTCTTGGCTTTGAGTTTTTCCCTTTTTGCAGCAGCAGCTATCGGAATACGGATCGACAGACGCACGGTCGTTGACATACGCTGGTCTACTATAAAAGTATCCACGGAGAAACACGCGAGCGAGCAAGAAACGCGCGTGCACTTGGAAGAGTGTGTCAGCGGGTCAGTGACACCCATTAGCGGCAACAAAGTTCGATGTTTAGCCACTGGTTATCGACCTTGCACCGTTCACCTAATTGGAGTAGAACGTAGCCGTGACTTCCATTATCTTTATCAAATCAATCCAAGCTGTCGATTAACTTTGATTTTGTTCCACGAACAACTTTCTCCGGCATCGATCAACATCGATGATCATTTAATCGATGATCGTGACGACTCGTAGAAATCTTCGATTTATTAGAATACAATCTCGATCGTAATTTGTATTACCGTCAAGCACATGGTCACTTTCCTTTAAATACGGCCTACCTACGCTTTCTTAAAGCATATACTGCGCGATAATCCGAGACGACAGAGTACAGGTGGAACATACACATTCGACTTTCCAACTTAAGGATGATAATATCGTTTATCATTCGACGAGCATTAAACGTATCCATTGGAAATCGAATGATTTTCTATCGATGTTTCTCGTTCGAGCAATTCCGATAAATTAGACGAACAAACAAAAAATTCCTGTCCTTCAATTGGTTTCGTTGGATTTTAAGCGCTGGAGAGATACGTGACACGATCGATGCGAAGCCCAGTCGCGTTAATTGCAGTCATTTTGCTCGCAGTCGACCATCGAGTTTACGGCGCTTTCTAAATCGACGCGAACCATTGGAAACGTCGCGTCCCATCACAGATTGGCAAATTACTGGACGAACGAAGGTGAAATAAACGTAGTTGGACCGTTTTCCGGCTATCAGAGTGATTTCATTGAATTGTCCGTGACGGACACAAAGATTCGTGCACAGAGTTTCACCGACAGGTCACAAAATTACAGCCGATTTATTCCGCGGACTAGCTCGCAAGGTTTTCCGCAAAACCGCATATCCACTCCCCGTCATAACGCTTTCTATCGTTATCCGTGTTTGTTTCTCGTTTTGCTATCAGACGATTGTTTCTATCGGTATTTTCACCGAACCACGACGAGTTTTTTTCCCTGGTGAAAGTCCAAACCTATCGGGTTTTGCCCGATTTTAACAAGCATCGAAAACATCGTTTTAATTCGTTGTTATAGCCGAGTCTTGTTATATCTATATTTGTATCGGCGAATTCCGGTCTAACCGGGGTTCTTTTATTTTGTTGGATATATTATTCGTGCTGCTTCGATGCGCACGATGCATTCGCTGCGGCCGGAGAAGTGGCCACCAGAAATTAATTGTTTGGAACTACAGTTATGCATGGAATCTGTGTCAGGATGGACTATAATTTTCAACGCTCTAATATGATCCTAGAGCGACATTTGTAGGTAAGATCCATAGATGATGGATCTTCGTACATAAAAGAGGTGACACGTTCAGTCAATATCGGTGTCTTATTTAACGTCCTATCTCCCTGAAATAATATTATTTTTCAGATCTTTTATCTTTTTTGTGATTACTAAACGTATACAAAAATTAATATTCCCTATCATACGACTTCAATCGCAACTATGTTTATGTAAAATATGTTTAGATAACACAATACAGGTTAGTGATTCTAGTGTTAAATCAACGTCATGGATATGGAGATAGAAAATATTTGCCAACGGATTGAATAACCGACTGGGAGTAATCCTGCACGGGATGTTATAGAACTAAACGGGAACTAGAGTCTCCTTTTACGTTTAATGGCGAGAAGGGACCTTAATTTAAGCACCGCCGACTCCGTTTTCTCCGGTTTGTCTTATAAGGAAAGGAAAGTTTCAGGCGTCAATTCGTTAATCCAAGCTCTTCGGGCTAGAATGTGTACACGTAAGCATTTTCAACTAATATACACATAGCCCGGTCTGGTTATGTAACGCCACACGTCACGTGCAATGATTCCTGTCTGTTATAATCGTCGGGTGTAATATGCAACGCGGGATCGCGAGAATTCAGCGTCGCCTAAGCCTCCTGGCCCGTTCTCAAGATCAGCAACCTCGTTTCGTGACATAACGTCTCGCCTTGGTAAGGTAGAGTGGTTCGTGTTCGAGTTTGTAATTCATTAAACGACGGATCGTTTGTTCCGATTAATCGATCGCGTGGTTCGCCTTTAACGTTCTGCTTTGACGCTCGATTAGAACGGGTATCGTTGAAACGTATCAGACGCTACAGACGCGGCTGGCTTTCAATGGTAATACACGATGTCATTGACACGTAAAAATCACGCGACTGAAGCAAGCTTTCTCGTATAAAGGAGAACACGACTGTTTACACTTGTGGATCATAAACAATTAGTATCGGGAAAGGTGTGAGCCAACCTTTACCGGAGTTGATTGCTACGAAAACGTCTGCAATCTACTTTGGCAGATACGACGGACCGTGTGACTGTCGACCTCCTTTTCCTATTCGTTCTCTTTAATTACCAAAGGTCTTTAACTAATTGCAATAATATTGTCCCATTTTTCCTCAAACGAAAACAAAGAGATCCATGAGAGAGTTTTTAGAAAGAGACTGGCAACTTGGCCTACGGCCTACCGGCTTTCTACATATTTGGAACGATTTTACTCATCCTCGATGATGAGGTAACGTGAAAGCGTCTCATCGAGTCTTATCATCCTCGAGATTAACTCACCGATGAAATAACCGCCAATCTGTCTCGTTTATATGAGGTAACGACAATTCTATTCTGTTAATGTTGCCTTGTGCTAACCTGCCGAGAGAGCTAACATTTTTAAATGACCTTTCCCATGACACAAGTGCGCGCGCTCGCGTTGTTGCTTCAACCTACGGGTAAATATCGAAGTATCTGTTAGCACGTAATGCACGTACGTTCGCACACGTTTGCGAAGTATCCTCTCGTTTGTACGAGTTAGAATAATCTCTCTGCCTCTTTGTCTTTCTCTCTACGGCGCCACGAGTTGAAACCTTAACTCCGTGAATCCTTGCCTCAGCCCAATATTTGAGGAATGGCTACCCGCTTAAACCCGCTTCCAAACATCCTGTGTCAATACGACATTCGAAATTTGTACGCTAAGAAACAGCAGAAGTTTCAATACTACAAGACGAATCCTGTTTCTCTGTAAATATAGAAAGTAAAGTTAACGATCAGGTAGTTGAACTCGAGGATTTGAATCGTACTGTCTTCCGTCTCAAGACGATTATTCCGTCAATTGACCCGTGCGGGTCGCGAATGAAGCTGTTTTCTCTAAACACGACTTAAGGAAAATAGCGAAATTGCCTGCGGTATGTTTTAACGAAGGCAGAATAAAAAATAGCCGATAGAGACGAAAGCTATCGAAAGTTATCGACAGCTTCATTGTACGCTAGTATGGCGCGCTTTTCAATCTCGCCAGTGAAGAGTGAAACGTAGAAATACCGTGGCATTCGCTTGGGAATTTCTGATACAGACGTATGTATAATATACGAGGCGGAGGGAGAAAAAGACGCGTATAGAAAGGACGATAGAAAAGGAGGGGCTGACCGCGTATTTGCTTCACTTCCACGAGAGGTTAGCCACCACGTAACCGGCATCGCAATCCCTAATTATGCAACCTTCTTCTTCTTCTTCTTTCATCCAGTCATATCTCCCGCCAATATATTCTCTCGGCTAACTCGGTAAAGCAACGTGAGTTTTCTCACGCACCTGAGTTTCCGAATGCCGAGCTCGGTGCCACGGCATTTCCAACGTTTTGCGCGCTATTTAACGCCCGGTGTTACTACAGCTGCAATCTAGTCACGAAGGACGTGCTGCCTTTTCTTCTTATTCAGTTCGTTTCCGATTGCGTGGCGCTTCTTTATCCCCTTTGTATTTCCGCGGGAAAGTGGACCAACGCGAGAATGTCTTGAATTCTCATTACAAGAATGTTTCCTTACTTTTTACTCTTTGTGTTTTCGTTCGAACTTTTTTCTACTCTCATTAACTACTCGTCTTAAGCTCGTTAGAAATATTATACATATACAATTGAGGGTGCTACAACTGAACGAAGATTTGTTTCGCCTACTAAGTATTGTAACTTACAGTGACAGATAGACATCCTTAGTTTAATAATAAAACAAAGAGGAAATGAGAATCAAACGTGTCGTGTGCGCGTATTTCAAAATTTGTATCATCCTTCCCGCGCACGCGCGGTGATGCAACTCGTATCGTAAGCATATCCAAACGCAATAGTCAATTGACTTTCGCGGTCCTCCGATTCGGTGGTTGCGGGAACAATTTCCAAACATTCGATTACGTGAGAATCCCAGCTTGTGTGGCAACGAAGCGATAACGATCACGAACCTGTCTCGAGTTTCCATGTCCCGATTGACATTGAAACGCGTACAAGGACGACGCGATCTTTGGAATTTCCTTGCACACGCGTTCGTGTTTCTTCGATCGTGTTACGCGGTGTTTCGTTACGTTCGCCGCGTACAGGTTATGTGTGCTTGTGACCGTATCGCTGACACGAACCGGGCAAATCGTGCACATTTCGTTGAAATGCAGTGCATGAGAAAAGATGTGATTCAAGTAACAACAGACGTGCTAAAGTGGCACGAAATGTTCCATGGTTAGGTGATAAAGTTTCGAAACGTGACAGATTACTATTTACGGTATCAGCCAGAAGATCGGTGTAAAAGTAGCATTAAAAGATGAGTTGCATATCAAATATACTGTACTGTCTTGGTAACTGACGACTGGATACACATGTAACAAGTTAGTCAGGGAGAATTTACATTAAAAATTTGACGTTAATATAGAATTGTATAGAAGGATGGACTTACACAATGCTAGCCAATATGCAGTTCGAGATATCGAGATTTCAAAGTCGCTAGGTTATATATATTATATAATATATTGTAGAAACAGTTGAATGTAAGGATTCAGGATAAGCAAAATGAAAGAAATGCAATGGCTAGAAAAGGTACTTGTAAATACTATATCTGTATATTATTTTCTAATGAAGCGTTTTTTATCAGGTTCTATATTTCATTTTCATAGTATCGAATGTTTTTTGCAGTCATATGAAAGTACTATTACTATAAACTTAATGTAGTTGAACGTAATTAATTAGCATGTAAACGCTATAATGCAGTGGTGTATAGATGCTTTCTGCACTGTACATATACATATAACGGAATTTCATCTACCCAATTTCCATTTATTGAAATGAAAGTTTAGCTGGTGCTCGATTAAATGACTCGCTATTGAAGATGAATCAATTTATCTGAACTTTTCTATTATATAAGCGAAAAATCATAGGTAGTGCGGAAGGTGAGTGAACTCAAATTACATGAACTTTGTCTGTCAATAAATATACATGCATACGTTCTATTACTTTACTATTACTACAACTCCGTTTCGCCCTAGGCATTTCAAGGAAACGATGGGGATAGCGGTGGCCAGGTAACAAGGCAGAACGTATATTCCTATAATACTTATAATTCAAGGAACATGTTATATAGCAAAAATTGCGTATATTATCCTGGGAAAGTCACGCGTAAACTTTTCACGCGAATGGATGTTACGTTACACGTGGCTCCTGACACTTGTTTTGCAACGTGAAAATATTCGCAATATTTATCGCTTAGCTTAATGGTCCTCTATCGAGCGTTCTATTCACGCAAAACAAATTGCACAAATTCTCTCTCGCAACGAACGATGATTTATAGATTCTTTATTAGACGTTTCTCAAACAGTTTCAGAACGAAGACTTCTTTTTTATATCGTTTGACGTTTACGCACGAGAAACTCCATTTAAACGCATACACAGGTTAAAAAGCAAAGAGAACAGCGTTCGTTCGTTGTAGTTTTTTGTCGTGCCACTTCCCTCGCCTAAGTGGTTCAGCCTTGAGTAGGTAAGCCGGGTAATTGTAAACAAATGGGGTGATCGACCTCGATGTCTGAGCCTTGAGAGTCGCTCTCGGAATTCTTGATATTGGGAAGCATTGAACTGTGCGATTCAGACGACGGGACACGCGCTAGACACGACGTGTAATCGTCTGGCGGACGACTGATCCGCGATTAATCACATTCAACGTTTATCGTGCATGCTTCGTGCTCCTATTACTGTTTCGTTCGCGTTAACGTTAAAAGGCTGACACAATGCTCGGTTTCGTAAGTCGCGACACGGCTGCCGGAAAAATCTCGCGGCAGGAAAGTGTAGGTTACGGGATTGACAACGAGAAAATCCCAGAATTGTGTTGACACGTGTGTTTTGCTGCGAAAACAGAGCACGAGTGTTGTCGAATATCTAGTTACGAATAGGAAATATCAGTTTCAAACGTATGCTTGTAGTTCAATCTCCCTTCAAGTATAAAGAATTCAAATATTATTTCTTTTACATAATAATTAATCTTCGTAATTTAGTTGTTATGAAAATCATCTGCAAATTATATTTTTGCAATCTTCAAGTGATTTTTTCTAAATCGAGCGATTAATTAGTCAACTGGTCAATGATGTGTTTTATTTGATTACATATGTATATAGGGAAATATTTAAAATCTATGGAATTATATATAGAAATTCTAAACGACGAAGTTAGCAATTAACAGGAGAAAGCCACTTGCAAAATCCACTCCAGCGATTTCTCTGCATAAAAACGCGTTATCAACAGATGTGGATTTATTTCCGCGAACTATGCAGATAGTAAGTAAATTGATGATTTCCCTCTATTTCATCTACAATCGTATAACGCAAACGAATCATAAATCTGGCTCCATCGTCGATGTAACAAATTCTTCGGTTACAGAAAGGACGTTTCTATAATAAGCAATCTGTATAATATAATTTCCAAAGAAAAAGCGTCTGATCATAAAACCAATCGAATGCGAGCCTAACATTCATCCTCACAGTGGTTAGACAGGAAATTCGTCCTTGGAACAGTATTCACTCGTGATAAGCCGAGATCAACTTATTCGAAGGAATCTGTATAAAATCACAGGATTCTACGAATCCAACTTGAGATATCGATGGTCGTAATCCGACTTAGGCTTGGTGTAGACGTAACGTCGCGTCCTGGTTGCGATTTCGTAGTGGTGATGCTGTACAATTTGACACTTTCATATTTTTCACACTAGAGCTACATCACTTGCATTGAATTTAAGATGCCCGTGATTTGGAAAGATTTATATTTCTATTAATAACGCGATGAACACTGTCGTGGAATTCTGTTATTGACAACGTAAAACCGTCGAATTACGCAGCGCAATACAGCAGCGAAATTGCAACGATATTGCGCTGTTTGCCTGCGTGAAACTTTTAGAGTCAGCCTTCTTCTTCAACGTTTCCTTGAAACGCATCTACTGTTGACCACTTTCGAGAATCGCCGTTGGAAAATTGGCTCGGTTTTTCCATGGATCCGGTCACCGTGGCGCCGGTAAATAAAAGTGAAATTGTACCGTTGGTTCGCATGGCCTTTGTAATTTGCGACTGTAAACTATAACTTTCACTAGGACTTTCGTCGGTTCTGTCGAAAGAGCGGCGTCCCTCGTCCACGTTGAAATATACGCGAACCATTATTGTCATCCGTACGCGGGCAAAAGCGAGAGCTGTGTCGTAATTGCTCACGATAAAATTCACGTTGCTGTACCTTTCGAGTATTTACGCGTTTACCTTATGCCTTTAGCAAGAAAAACGTCTGAACACAGTTAGGTTTAGAATTCTGTAGTAATCCGGCGAAGTTAATGAACGATCCGCTTAACCGTTATATTATCGCTGTGGTTAATTAAAAAAAACGCGGAAATTGAAATACACGAGAGGTTTGCCATCGGAGTTATCATAAATTTTAACACTGATCTTATTCAGATAGACTTTTCGCCTCAGAGATTTCAGATTCAGTCGAAAATCATTAATTAGTACGCTGCGTTGGCGTGGACCGTTAAGAGAAAACGAAATCGTTGACGATTTATAATTTTGATAGAATTTAATGATATACAACTTGAAACAAGTTACACGTTGTAATTTTTATTTTTCGTAGCTTCGAGTTCCTGCTGATTTCATGCGAGATATCATCAATCAATTATCAGAAAAAAGAACCGAAACACAGAATGTAATAAAAGCTGGCAAAGATTGTTATTGCACGAGTTATGGAAAAATAACTAATTAAAAATTATTAAAATTTGAATAATTGGCAGAATTATCTATAGCATTAATACAATAATCATAAATGCAATAAAAAGTTAATAATCTATTTGTTGATAAAAAATCTTAACACAATTACTCTGTTATCGTCAAAGAGTAATATATGTATCGACTTCGTTTAAAAAATCATGTAATCTAAAACTCTTAATGTACATCAATCACCAAATATCAAAATTTCAGTAAAGCTAAAGCTCCAAAGACATTTGGTCGGGAGTGTGTAGATTTAACCTAACGATTTCTCTCTGGTTGAAAATAAAGAAATAACCGAGCAGTGTCATCTGTTGTTCGTCGAAAAGCACTCGATGAAAATTTTGCTCGTATCTGGATATACGGATAGACCTCGTCCAGCATCCGAGGTTCCGAATGTCGAAAGGAATGCTCGATCGGACAGGCCGATGTCTTGGGACGCGCATACCGGTACCAACGGTCGCTTATCCATGGTACAGCCGCATCAAGAGCACAACCCGAGATAATCGCGCGGCGAGTTCTTAAAGGACGACGTATCTCTATACTAAGCCAATTTAAATACCTTTCCGCGGTATAGTGGCTTCTTTTCCTAGGCCTGGTTGGAAGCTCGCCTCGGCACTGTATAATTATACGTGGGTTAATAATGACTTACGAACTGCAACCAGGCCTTCTTGTTCGTTTGTTTAGTGCCACCGATACGTGGTTGCACCGAGGCCAGCCACGATGTTGCATTAAATTGCATCGTGCTAATCTACCGATCGTTCTGTCTCTTTCTCTCTCTGGTTCCTTATGCACGCCGCAATACCAGCAGAAAGATATTTTTTAAGCTACCACAAGGTAGGGGGAGGAAATTTTCTCCCGCGTCACGAATGTTGCTCGATTGTTGATTCTACTGGTTGAACGTTTTCGTTTTCGTTGGTAAGGAAAAGGAATTCCATCGTGGCTGAATCATCCAGCTACTACGAGTTGCTAGATTCTGTAGCTTTAGCCCGTTCTATGGCTTTCATACGTCTTTTACCGCTATGATCTTGATTTATCCAACGAATTATTAGACACGCATTAACCATGTACTTTTCCCAGCCACCTATCCATTATACATCATAGAGATATGTTTACATTTAATTAGCGCGATATGTAAATATCGTGGTTATCGTGGATAACCAGTTGCTCGTGAAATTCTGTTAGATTCGCGCAAACGAGCATTAACATGACCGTTAGTAACAAATATCACGGATGAATGGCAAATCGAGCTTTTAAACGATGATTACGTACGTCAGATAAGCGTACTCGAGTAGCTATCCAGCAATTTGAGGCTTGTAATATCGAGCATTAATATCGAGTATCATTACAGCGAAGGGAGTTATTAAAGAGAGCTGGCGCTCATTCTTTTTCTTTCGATCCGTACAACTTCGTGGCTCAACATCGTTGCATCTGATGTGCCGGGACTATCACACGCTCAAGTTTTTCTCCGAAAACGATGCAAGTAGGACGTTATTCTTCCTTTATTCTTTTCTCTGGCCTGAATTTGCTCGGCGATGTTCGGTGCGTTAAATACAGCGGATCTGTCTATCTTTTTCCTCTCCTTTTCGTAGAAGGAATATATATACCTGAGAACGTACGCGTATCTCGTAGAAATCACGATACTCTCTTCACCTGCTCACGTTGAATCGCGCCTCGTATTCCTTTTACACGTTTCGCATCTCGTCTACCATCACTGGTACAATTAGAGTAACAAATAAGAAAGCCGATATTGCAAATAAATGAGTCAAAAATATTGGAAAATAAAGATTTTTACAATTGAAATGTTCTGTAATATTTTGCTAGAATCGGAAGATTATTTTATTACCAATATTTTACCAAGTAACGAATACTTTTTTCTCTCTCTGTTAATTTTAATTAATTAAGTTGCCGTTAATTGAAAGAAGCGATATGTATTTTATGTAATTGAAATGTAAATTCCAGGGGATTTTATTTTCTTGTTTAATTAAATTTCGTTCCAAGTTCTTCGAATGATCTAATACGAACGAATATCTTGAGAATATAAATGATCGTAAGTTCTGTAAAATATACGTATCTAGAGTGTACAGTGTGCCACTATTCGTGATACTATTCGAAGCGTACACACGTGGCTTGAATGGAAATTACTTCGCGGACAGTGTAGCAGAAAATATATCGGGTCAGAGGATAACATCGTGTTTAACTATCGATGCTTTCAAGATCGAATTTTTTGAGGTAAGATTAATTTCTTATTAATATTATAATAGGAGCACGTTTCTTCTTACATTTTATCGAGTGAGATATCCTAATAAAAGATAAAGCTCCGAACTTGTAAGTTACAATTATAAAACTCAATTTACAATTTTAACGTAGCAATGCTCTAATTAGGACTACTTCGAGAAATACCGAATATGTAACTCTATAATCGCGTATTTCTCGTAAACAGCATAACGAAACCAATGTAAAAGTTTCAACTAAATCGAAGACACAAGGAGGGAACATTACACTCTCCTTTTCAGTTGAATGTTACTGAAACACTTACACAATTCCCCCTTAGCGATATGTTTTATGTAATTGAACTACTGAACGCTTGCAAAACTTTAATCGCAAATATCTTAAAAACGGAGGCTCATACTGAAAAACCCCATTAGGATTTTGCAACGTTCAACATGCTCTATAATTTGCACCTAGTCATTCTAACAACGATTTTCGTAGCCGTCCCTTCTCCGTATTAGCTACACGTGTTATTTGAGACGAAAATTATAAGAATATCTATAACGTTCGGAACACTCCGGAATAATTCCCATGGTAATTAAAAAATACTTCGATCGAGAGAGGATGAGAAATATAAGGCGATCTTAAATTTTCAAAGACGTTCGATGAATACAAAAAGTTGGTAGGATCGTTGAAGCAAAGAGAAACATGGAGTCCCGAGTGTAACGCGCCTCTCTCATTATCGTCTTCCCCAATGCATGACGCTATGGTTGATGCACTGTTATTGGCGTGTATCGTATACACGGCCCTGGCATAATGACTGTAACCCGCCGCATAATCCTGTACTCCTCCCTTTGTCGTCGTACGCCTCGAAACACACCGAGGCACTTGAATCGATGAATGTTAATCCGTGTCAAAGAGCACTTACCGCGGAAGCGTTCGGGTATTTCGCGGCTTGATATCGCGAACACATCGTCATCCGTAGACGTTTCCGTAGCCGTGGATGCTTGCTGCGTGTAATTGCATCGAGGATCGGTTTAATCGCGGAAAGCGCGGTTTGTTTGTCGATAGAGGTAAGAATGAACAATGTAAATAGGATTTGTGACGCGTATGGAAGATATCTTCTTTTCCTCTGAGCTAATGAGTGATAAGTGCAAGCAACCTCGAAATAGTACCTTTTATTCATTGCAACATCTCATTTGTAATTTCTCTTATCACTTTATGTTATTGAATACTGTAACTGTAAGTACGCATCTGTTTAGGAGGCAGCGACGAACCTTTTTCCTTTGATACTGGTACTGGTATAAGACGAAAGCATCTTCCTCATCGTTCGACATTTTAATAACGAACAACAAATATATTACTGTTAATAACAAAATATATCTTACTGTACGCTTCGTAGACTGGACACCGGTCTTCGCACCTAATAGACCACGCTTATGCTTTTACGAAGCGACGCTTCGTGGGCAGCGAGTCTTAAGGATGCTAGAACAATTTTTTGCTTTATTGGAAAGGGGCATGAAAATTCTCACAAGTATAATTTTCTTACGTACATCGTCAAAATACTGCTATCAGTTAAGATTAAGGTTAAAGATATAAAATAAAAATGAAAAGAAGAAAGACGTTCGAAAGCTGGAAAAGTTAGTGGAAACTAGTAGAATATCTATGTGCGCACGGAAAAAAGGGAATCAGTCTCCTAACAGGATGAAGAAATAAATTTCTATAAAGCATCGATAAATGCCAATCTCGCGATAAGCAAGAAACGAATATTCTTCGTAACAACGATAATCCGCCGTTCGATCGACATGCGTACGCTCATAAAATTTTATCGCGTTGTTATATCCTGCCGTGTCTATAGATGTTCCACGTTGTTCGTTATACAGCATGTTTTCATAATCGATACGCTTCCTTATCAATGTACTTTAAATTAATAAGACCGATCACCACCGCGTTTATAGGAACAACCGTCTACTACCATACATCCACTATGTGGGAAGGTACAACGATTTTCTGCTGTGTCTGCTGAAACCTCTCGCAGTTCGGGCTCGTGATTGATCAATTCCTTAAAAACGAACACCGTGACTTCTATAGATCGTAGGATACACAGAGGCCGAGGAACTAGAAGTGGTGGTAAAAACGCTTGTGTAAAAGGAGGGTAAGTGGGCTTTATGCTCGCGAATGACTTCCTCTCGATCGATCTTCCGGGTTCGTACGGTAAATGCTCGTAACCGATATCGTTTCCCCGAGCTCCGACTCTCTATTGTGCGCTGAATGCTCTCTCGTACGAGAGCATATAGAGAACGACAGAGAGGGGACGAAGGATAGGGACCACGTGCTCTCCAAGTATCCAAGTTAGCGCGGCTACACGGTTTACATAAATCGTGGAATTTCTTCGTGGAGAAATTGCTACGATTTTGTCGACCCCTGGTACGTCCCTAAGTATACAAATCATGGACCAAGTGGATTTCAGATATTATTTTAAAATATTTCCGGCAATATTGCGGAACAGCCGTAAAACGAGATAAATCCTCTGCCTCTGAACGTTTTTGTAGCGCAGTGGATCTTCCGGGTCTGTCGAGCTCGACCATGGAGAGTTTTATGTTTTGCGATCGAGCGAATGTTAACCGTATTATGCAGACTTTTTCTGCCGATGGAAAGCAACGAAAGCATTCGCGATAGAAAATGAAGAACACGTGAGAAGAACGTGACGAGTTCATTTTTGCTAATCTCCTGGTTTCCTTGCCACTTGGTATCTCGGATAGATAGAAAAAGAAACTGTTAGATTCCAGAGATAAATCAAGTAGAAAATCAATTTCAGTACGTTCAGTGGGACGCAAAGATACATATTTAATCCGACAACGAAATAAAAGGACAGTTTTGATAAGATCGATAGATCGCTAAAATTATGAGATCGATTAATGAATTTTCAAATCCCTTATAACGTTCTTTTTTACCTGAAAGTATTTAGATCTTTAAATACTTAAACCCTAACTATCTTCGTTTCCGACATTTCCTCAAGTCTTGGTGAGTTTACGACCAGTGTCTCGAGAGAACATCATTTTCCCTATAAAATGACTCATGACGATATTTCTTCGGTGTAACCGCGCGTGTTAACCGGAGATTAAGCAATCAAATTGATAGTTTTGAATCTCCAAGTCATTTGCAATGAAATTGGAAACCTAGTCTATAGACGGTATAAACATCGGTACATCGGGCAGCACGCAATTAATTACTGTCACCCGTTTTATGAGAAACAGAATCGACGTTACATGCATCACTTCCGTCCAGTCGATCTTCCGGGTTCCACGTAAGTAACGAGCAGCCCGATTCACCGGTATTCCGTAACGACCGACTAGTAAAACGAGTTTCGATTCGGTACGACGTTAAACCGAGTGATCACTCAGTGACCTCTCTCCTGGATAAATGCGTAAACATTATTGAAAAAGATGCAAGTATCTTTTCATTCATATATAAAACGGGTCGATCCTCCCTAAGCTAATTATGAAAATACCTGAAACGAACGAAAAGCTGTGCTAACGCGGACAATCTTGTCCACGTTATTGTTTAAAAGCCTAATTCGTAATCTTCCCTTTCTATTTCCGAATATTCCAATATGATAATATGCCATTTTATTTTTTAATGCCCTATATATGATACGAAGCGTATGGTACTCGAAGTATACGTATATTCGTTTCTAAGAAGAAAAATCGTTTAATATACTACGCGATATACTATACACATTGACGTAAAAATACACTATAAATGTTATAAATTGGTATCAATCGTAAAAGTCGATAACAATTTCACTAAAAACACTTGCACGTTTGTAAAATTAATCAGAATAAAAAATCTGCTTCTATTTCTGTAGGTCTGGCAGTACTGGTGTTAAAACATTCGAAATATTTAATTACCTATACCACTATAGAACTGCATTTATTTAAGTTTTATTTAATACCCAATCGATTTACCCAATCGTAAATTCCTATTGTTCGAACGAGAAATGCTAACTAATTTGAAAAGTCAATGAGCTCCAATTACGTGAACCATTTATGACTCAACCAGTTCAAATAAATGCGGTTCTACTAGAAAATCTTGAGGCAAGATTTTTCCATGGAACCGCGTTACGCGACACGGTTCAAGTTCGTGTGGGCCACTTCCGATCGATCGGTCTTCCGGGTTCCATGTAAGTAATAAATGCTCGACTTGCCGGTAACCGATATCGCCCAACGAGTAAAACTCGTTTCGGTACGGCATAAGAGGGGCAGGCAAGCAGGGCAGAGGCACTCTCTCATGGATGGCCGTGTAACCCTATAGGAAACCTTTAGCGAGTTTCACTTTGCACGGCTCGCCGTTACCGGACTCGTCCGTGGCTCCTTGTCACCGTGGTACGTAGGGGAACGTAACGCGGGTTGCAACGAGTTTGAGCTGCTTGGTCGGCCAACGCTTCGCCTTTTGCTATCCGTACGCAGCTATCGAGCGCGTCGCCGAGCGAGAGCGCGAGCTAGAGTCGCATGGCCGCGTGTGAATGCACTTCTAACAACGCGAGCAACGCACCGGTCTAATACGAGCACGACTATGGCCTTATTCTTTCGTCAAGAGTGTCACGCTTATCTTGGAAAAATAGAGAGGACGACCGGTTACCGTGTTGTATTCTTGTTCCCCTTTTTTTCCATCGGTTGCTCCAGTTACACAATGTTTTCTTCTCTTCTTTGAATGAATACTATTTACTTAGAATCTTTGACTTCGTTATGCTCTCTTTTTATTAACTTCGAACGCTTCTCGTCCGAAGTGTGGTAATAACCGTTGGCATTTTATACGAGCAACATTTTAACGTGTTTCTGATGAGTTTTTAACAGCTCCGCGATTATAGGCAATAGGATAGAATGCTAGGAAAGTTTTGTACCGCAGCTAGTTGCGCGCAGTTCACGCGCGATTCGTTGCTACGAATCCTCCGCGTAACTACGGAACGGTGCGAGCGTTCACTTTGAAGTCTATTGTAATCAAAAAATAACTGTTTCCACGGATGCCTAACAGCAATCGTACGCTTTCCTCGGTGTACAAGTAATACGTGGCACGCCGTCTCGGTCGCGGTAGCTGTCTACGACCATAGAATTCGTAGCGACACACGATCGCCAGCCGGAGATATCCGTGGTAGGCGCGAACGAAAGTCGATAAATTCTTCGTAATCCCGTTTTCTATATGTGCTTCGCGCCACTCATATCGAGCATCTACTTTTTCCGCTGAAATACCAACGCTCGCTCCAACTCGTATCGAGCTTCTCGATCACGCCTAAAGCAGAGTGCCTCTGTTACGTGTCGTCGTCGCAAAAACCAAGAAGGATAAGGAAGAAGAAAAAGGCCAGCTACAAGAAGATACAAAACAACGAATACGCACGTACGCTACATGTGTGTTTGATATAAAAGAAACACACTCTTGGTCGGTAGAAATATCATTGCTCACGCGTATCGTGAATTATCATCGTAACGTGATCGACGTGATCTAGGAAGATGGTGACTTTTTTTTTGTTTTTAAATCGCGAATCAGTATCATCGTAATCGGATCAATACGAGCAAATACCGCTTGCCGTAGCTTCTGGTTGATGTATCGATTCTACGTTTCGCTTTTACGCGTGGCAAGGACGAGAAACAGCGTAGATCCCTTTTCAACGTGGGGATGCACTTTGGATAAGCCGTGGAGGGATCGAAGACAGGAGGGTAACGCGGCTGGAATTAATGCGGAATGACTAAGCGACTGCTTAGAGGCCGGAACCGAGAAACGAGCGTTTCATGCGCGTATGCTCTATTGATAAAATGTTCTTCGTCGTTGGTACTGGTATATCGTCGTAGTACGTATCCTCTGCATTTTCGATGTCTCTTACGCTCGTTATGTAATCCTGCGCTCTTTCACGTTGCCTTCCTTGTGTTTCGGCGTCTTGCCATAGGGCAACCAAGGTATGCAGCCGCGGTGTAAGGCTTGAGAGGGCGTGTTCCCTTACTGCTCGGAAGTTTAATCCATAGATCGTGTGTTACCACTGTAGCCTCGCTATTCCGTGTTACGTATTACGTTGGATCGTTACGTTGCTTTGCTACGGGCGTTCTTCTATGGATTTGTTGTTTATTATACGGGAAAGATGATATCTTTGAGGTGAATATTCATTTCCGAGCTTGGAATCGTCTGCTTCCGCCCGTGATACCTGTGGTATCGCGTGTATACGTAGAACAGAGGATTTTTCAATTTTAAAAGTCATTTCGAGTTAACAAGAATTTACGGTACGATTGTGTTGCAATAACATTCTTACGAATAGGATTCAGGTAAGATTTTCGAATTTTCTTGACGACGTCATCTGTAATTACGGGATTAAAGTTTAATAAAGACGAATCGATTGAAATTATATCGGCTGTGTAATCCTTGCCGATTTAAGCACGATATTAAAATTAATTTCTAACGAAACTAACGCGTAAGAAGATTCTTCGAGTAAAGTCATTATTTTATCGAAGGAATTGGTAATTGGTTCTTACCAAGAATTGATAAGAATTGCACGAGTTCGCTTATCTCGGTTAACAAATTAAAAGATACATCGAATGAAACAAAATTTCCGATATAATACCAATTGCATTACGATAATCCAGTAATACCAGTAGATAATATCGATATCACAAATGTTCGCTGCAAAGTAAACTAACATTCCAAACTAAAATGCTCGCTGAACAACGAACTAAAATACGATCTCGTTGTTGGTAAAGGTGTCGATATGCAGTGCGGGTAACCGATAAACTCGAAATACGCGTTTCGTTGCTATTTGTGATCGGTTTTTGTGGCCTTCGGTAAATCGGGTGCGTCATTCTGATATTCAAATGAACCTGGGACACCAGTGGTGAAGATAGCTAACGACGAGCACGCGAAAGCGAAGGACAAAGACAGAGAAAAAGGGAGAGGGAGCGAGAAGAGGAGAACAGAGGGGGGTTAGGAAGAGAGAGAAAGAAGAGGAATAGAGAATGACCGCACTTAGGTCCTTTCGTTACGGAGCAGAGGAATAAGCCTCGGTCAATGGCTGCGGTATCCGCAGGTTCAAGGAAAGCGGGCTGGTCCGATTCGACATCATGTCGTTCATGGGGAAACCGAACAGGTGACGCGCTCATGAAAATACAGGTTAATAGAATACCAACAGCCACGCTTGGAAACGTTTTAAAATGGATATTGTAAGACATCGATGTATACAGAATATCGACAGGAAAAATATTATAAAATAGCAAAATGGAAGAATTTGAGGATGTTGCTATTATTAGAAACGAAAAATTGTCGCGTGATAGCTTCTGTGATAAATCAATTCGAAAAACGTGGAAGAATCACGTACGTGATCGTTGAAATAGAAATCGTATATAGGAAACAGAGAATCATATTAAAAGGTAACTATAATACGATAATTGTTTCGGTGTTATTCACATAGTTATGGCAACAAATCTCACGGTTGCGAGTGCTTTTATAAAACCACTAATAAGCGAACCTAACCGAGGTTTGTAGAAGCTTATCGATCACATACGCGAAACAAACTAGCAATTTTCTCGTCGCGTAGAAATTGAAAGATTCGATTACGAGCGAAGTGGCGGGCGCAACGCCCTATGCAAACAGCGATCGCTCGATGAAAATGCCATCACGTTTCTTCTTTTTTTTCTTTCCTCGCCTTTATGCTACACCCTCGAACGCAGATTATACGCGTATCTCGCAAACGTGGAACCCGAGATCTCAGATTCTTCCATGGTACAACCGTGGAACAAGCTCGATTCCACGTCGAAAGAGTTTTCGAATACTGTGAAATCGATTCGCGGAGGCACAGGAAGTGGGCGCGTTTCTTCGATTCGCCGTAACGTTCCGTGAACAAACATCGAACAAAAACGGGGTAAAATCATAAGCTTCGAGAACGAGTGGATCGGACGAGATGCCGGCTCTCGGATCGCGCCGACTTTCTTGCCTCCGTACTTCGAGGACACTTTGACGAAGTCCGCGTGTATCGCCGCCAGTCCCCCCGCTGCATAGCAACAAACCGATCGATCGAACCGCGAACATTTTCACGGAAAAATTTCTCGGTCCGTGTACGTCGGCTAGTGGGGCGATTGGCGGTGTCGACGAAAGCGAGAACGAGAGCCACACGAGAGGCTTCGAGCCTCCTCATGGGACGCGACTAGCTATCGATCTAAATGTTTCCCATACCGGTGCATGAAGGCGGCAGTCGACATGTTACTATCCATGGGGTGGTTCCATAAATCGCAGCCCTTCTACGGCAACACGGCTTTTTAACACACGCCCGTTTTCCCGCCGTGGCAACCGTTTGATAGCGTGATTTCCGTGGAGAAAAGGCACGTTGCAGGACGATCCCCGGGACGATTATCGCGCTCTTAACGAATACTCCGTACGTACTCCCGAACTCGTTTCCCCGAGGGAATTACCGGCGGATGAAATCAGTCGTGGATGGTAACAACCGTTTGCCAACACCTGCACGACTTGGCAGGTTGAAACCGTCGGCTGAACTGAAGTCAGAATGCGCATTCGTCGGTTTCCATGGTAGTGGCCGACAATGCTGGTGGTGGTGGTTGGCGACGGTGCAGGAGGCGTCGGCGGCGGTGATGGTGGTGGTGGTGGTGGTGGTGGTGCAGTGGAGGAGCCCGGTAGCACCGACGATGGTGGGGATTGACAGAACAAACCGTCTGGCCGGCTCTGGCTGGTCTGGCGCGTTCACAACCAGGTGCTGCCATGGAACCTAAGGTTCTGTTCACATGATGGCCTCTGGTCCAATTGTTTTCGCCCATCGAACACGCGGGACACACCTGACTCTGCTGCGGTTGCGTTTCGTACGCAGTCTCGTTCGAACGTTACTACTTCAAATTATATATATAGGTCGGGCCTTGTATCGGCACATTTCGAATATTCGAATTCAAATTTCCAACCTTGTACGTTCGAATGTTTAATCCTAAATTTCAAATTGAAAACGTTCGTAGCAGGTTCTAGGATCGTTATAAATATCGAATATGGTTTGGTTAGTCTTCGAATCGTTGGTTCAATCTCTTTAACGTCTAGATCGTTCGCCGTGATGCAATAATAGAGAATCTTGGTCGTTCGCGGCGAAGAAGTTACGGGGGCAAGTCGTTTTATCGAAGCGAACGATTATTCGCGGTGTTCCCTTTTTCGAAGACTCAACACGTGCGTTGAACTTTAATAACTTTCTTGTGGGCGCTTGCCGTGGTTACAGCATCGGGATAGCGAAACCACGCAAATACGTTTTCCAACCGGCCATCCTTCCTATCTATTGACTATCGTGTAATCACTTATAAAGCAATCCGCCCTTTTCCTTTGCCTTTTTATCTGACGAACAAGCCTCGCCTCGTGCATGAGCGAGCGATTCGCCAGCCGTGTACACACGGTCGTCGAATCGATAAATGGATCTCGCCAGGTATTTACGTGGATCTTTATTCGTCGTGTTTATCCAAGATATAATAAATCACGCGGTAGCCGGACTCTTCGTTCCGCCCCTCTCAAATTAAAAAAAAAAAGACTACTTTTTCCTCGTTGGAACAGCGTAAATCCTCTGGCAGAGCGTACAGTTCGGATAGAAATAATAGCGTTCCATAGCCGTGGAAAGCTTTATGCGTCGAAGCAGACAACGTTTCTCCGGATCGTTTCGTAGACAACGACGAGAAGCTGTAAGCTTAAATGCAGCTTCTTAAAGCATCGATTCATCACCTTCTTTTTACTCGTCTTCTGAACCATTATCTTTCTGAACCAAACATCGACACGGCTCCAGTCCGACCGATCTTTCCACGAAAATACCAGCTAGGCTACGCACGTCTCTTGCTCGCAAACACAAGAAGCTCGCTGTCGTTCCAAAAACTCCACACGGAAATCTCGACGAAATTAAAACACACCCTATCGCGTTTCCCTACCATCAAGAATCTGTTCCACTTGCTCCGTATAACCACCCTAGATCTAGTGCATGTAATGTACTACACAGTCTAGTGTACACGTATACACGTTCTAGTTTCATTCATCAAGCGACCCTTTCAACGTCATTTTTATTTCCCCTATCGCATAGCGAAGAAGTCGAAAAGAATAGGTCACGAACACACGGATACAAAATCTTTTCTTGGATTCTTTTCGTTATTACTACCCTACCCTTTCCTATTTACATAATTCCACTCTTCTCCCCTTGGTTTCTTTCGCTTCTTTCGTTACTCCCTGTGCGACCCCAACCCAGGAGGTGCCTAGGTGGAAGCATCAGGACTCGCGTGCGCCGCCTCGTTCCGGTGCTCCACTTTCCGACCCGCGAGATTTCTACCTTCGAAACAAGAATGCATCACCGTTGGATCGGGTATGGCGTGGCACGCTGCGCGGATGCACACACCGAGCGCAGTTTCGACCGAGTAAATTAGCGCCGTTGTATTTTTTGCGATGAGTAACGGTGAAACACAAATATTTGCCAAGAGTGCGCGCAAAAACATCCCCCGTGGCTCGGTTGATTAATTGACACGCCAAATAAAGCGTGTCCGAGACCGTCCACGCTCACGCTGAATTAAGCATGATCATCGCTAACGTAATTTAAGTTCCTCCGTTTAATTCGACCCGCTCGAACGATTCTCTTATCTGCCTCTTTATAACCAAACGCTTTACCTTCCTTCCACTTGCCTTACGCGCATCTAATTGAAAATTTTCGATTTTTCGTTTTAACGGTGATTTACAGCGGATCTGTGTTCTGACGAAAATATCATTCACGATAATATTTACAAGAAATAAAAACTCGAAAAATCAGCGACAGCTTATTAAAGCCTCTGACGTCTTTATTTCGTCCGGAACCTTGCGATATGAAAAATCTTTATTAGTTTACGTTATAATGAAAATTTCATTGATTCCAAATCAAGAGTCATCGAGAGCTGCCATAACTTTCGTCTACGTATTCTGAATTTCTATCTTACGTGAACTCATAATTTTGAGCGATTAATTCTTTCTTTGATGTAGTTTGATTATGTTACGTTTTTCCATGAGACGAGCCGATGTCCTAATACTCATGAATGTAGGTTCTTGCAAGTGTATACAGTTTGGTCTTCCTGGTGTTTCATTCGTCAGAACACGCATCTATTATATCCATAACCCGAGTCGTAAATTTCGATTTTTCGTCCAATGCTTAATAAGCACAGGATCCAGGGATTGTTCGTTGCGACGATTCGCTATTATTAGTATGGTGCGTTCAGCAAAATGTCGTATCGCCTACAATGGCTACGTGACGCAAACACGCGATGACATTAGCTTGCATAATAGTACGGTCGGTCTCAAGCCAATTGCATTGGCCTACTCGTAGTTGCCTTTCCGAGTTCGACTACAATTTAATTTGCAACCGAGCACCTCGTCGGCTGAAGTAGCACCGGAGTTCTCGGTTTCACCTGAACCACTCCACCGGTTCCGGCCTATTCGGATTTAATGCTCGAGACGAAATCAATACGTAGAGATATCTCTCGTCTCTGCTCTCGTGCTGTATCTATGCACTCGCAGCTGGAGTCTTTTTCCCTCGTAGGCTGCCTCGTCTTTCGACAAGACGGTCCAAGTCAGCAGGCCGGAAAGTATGTCAATAAAGAGAAAAAGAAGGAACGGAAACGACGAAAGACCAGGCGCCGTAGGAAATTCAATTTATAAGCTACCCAGACATGCAAATGTCGCAGCTCGCCCGTGTTCCCCGTGGACTAATTAAACGCTTTTCAAGGCTAATATGTTTACTTCCATTAAATGTATTTCGTATCTTTAGTTAGCGAATTTTTATTGAAAGTATTAAACAAAATCTGTGCTTATACGTGATCTTTTCAGAAATCGAATTGACTACCTCCTTTTTTTATAAATCTCGAGATTCTATTTCAAGGAAAACGTTAAAAAATAATACTTGGAACGTCGTTATGTTTCCCTACTTCCTTCTTTAATTTATCGATGCATCTTCGAGGCGGCTGACGTACAGAAGTTATCACTGGCACCTAAGAATTCCCTTTCGAGTCCGTTCTCATAAAGATCTAATCAACCATATCGTCGAAGCAACTACTTGTAACAGTTCAAAAAGAATCTCTAAAGGTTGATCTGGAAATCCCTGTACAACTGTACTTACTTTTTGGAACTTCGCAAACTTTACTTTGCTCCTTGAAGAGGAACAGGAACAACTACCAAACAGTTACTCCCTTTGGAATTTTCGCAACGAAACAAATACGCAACATTAGCGTAGATCAGGAGACACAGTCGAATCATTTGTCTCGATTTCGATCGTTCCTCCAGTCGTGGACGATCTTCAATTGTCAGAGCGTGGGACGGCGCGCAAGAAACTCAAGAAAAGAATGGAGGGAAGTAGCCTGGTCTATGTATACGTGGGTGCGCTGTTCACCGAGATCGGACCACGAGACGAGTAGTATTATCCCTCGGTAGTGTGTTGCGATTCATTCGTCATTGTCCGAGGACCCTTTGTGGCAACGCGCGAGAATGGCTCACGCCGTATGGGCTTATTCGGCGCAGGGAATGGTTAACAGCGTGTATCGTGCACGCACGCGTGCGTGGGATTGCGACACGCGTTTATACTTGCAGAGTTTCGTGTATCCAGAATGGCAAAATGGCGTGAAAACTTATCGTGTGCATGTGAGCCGCGATGAGCACGCCAATCTCGAGGGGTGAATAACACAAGGACTGAAAATCGCGGTGAAAGTCTGAATTAGAAAGAGCCTGAATTAGAAAAACGAGCAGAAGAAAAAAAGGGAAACGAGCCGAAAACCTGACGGGGCGAGACTTCTTTCGGATTTTCAGCGCGATTAACCGAGCGATTCTGCGGATTGCTCGAGTTGTTCGCGTAGTAATCGCGCGGTAAAAGTTTCAATCTACGGTTGAATATGTGAAAAAGGGTGGAACATATGAGAGTCTAGATAGGGTCTGGGTTCTTTGTGGCTACGCCCGCTATTTCGTCTGTTTGATTTTGGGGCGATGAGTCATTGGTTATGCTTCACTGCTACTTCGATGATGATAAGAGGAATTCGTGAGATTTACGATATGTTTCTCTTCTCTCGTAAAACAGTGATCTGCTCTTGACCAATCAGTGCAACAGATTGGAAAGATCGATAGGTAGGAAGTAAGAGAGGAAAAACGTGGAGGATGGTTAAATGGAAAATTGTACGGCACGCACGGGTCGTTCGAACGCCTTGGGAATGGCAGCCAGTCACGCCTCGACGCAAAGACTCACGTAGGGTGACGCACGCTAGGGTGAATAAACCGAAAGGGACGGAAGGACGTGACGAGTCGTACAACACCATGATACATACGTACGTACACGTAGAGGAAAATTACGGATGTATACATCGACCAGCATGGAAGGAATAATTAGAATCACGGTATAGAAGGTGCGACTAGCCCCAGGAAAATTACATCAAAACTCGACGACAGAGCAGTTGCGGAAATATCGCCTTATTATGACATAGGGATTTAAAGGACGGAAGAAATTTTCAGCAGGATTGTACTCGCCGTCTCTGGCTCACAAAATTTTTCCGTCGACTGTACACCTTGCCCTGGGGTCGTGGAAAATTTGGCAGAAACTGTTCTCCCTGCACATGTACCTCCGTGAATGTTTTAAAACGCAAAGGAACAATGTTTCTCCGTGCATTGTATCGCGAATCGAATAGAATTGTTGAAACATGCTCGAGTACGTGTGTATATGAATCGTATAATTTTGATAGGTATCGCAAGAACTTTATCATAGACTGTACCATCGTTCGATAATTAAAAGGAAACTAAAAAACAAGGCTGATAAAATGCGACGAAGGTTTATTTTGGCGAGACGCCTGGATTACGGGAACCCGTCGTGCTTTAATGCAAGGAGACTTGCTGCCTGACAATAAAGGGGTGAATAAGCTGTAGGCAAACATACAGGGAGGCAGCAGACACGCAGACTTTCAAATGCTAAACTTCGATTAGAACGTCGGGCAATCGTTCGATAAACCGTTTAGTTTACCATTTTCATTCTATTTTGCAATTCTACGTTGCGTGTCTACTAACTTTTCTTTCTCCCGGTTCCTCCGTTCGATAAGTTCGTTGAAATTTACTGCGATGAATTCTTTAGGTAACGGAATGTAATTTGAATGATTGACAAATATCATAAGTTCCTCGAACGGAAAAGGTAGAAACGTTGAAACAGTCCGAACAAAAATTTCTTGCCTCTGCTGTACCACCAATGACCGTCTGGAATATCGACGCGAAGGGTTGCCTCTATGCGACTCGGATTGGTCCACCGTGTCTTTGTACCGGTTGGAGATTCGCAAACGTACTGGTTGTTCCCAAAACAATAGCTATGTACGCTCTCTCATTACCGAAGATTGTAGCCACGTTACTCGACTTTTTTTCCTCTTTTCCCGTAAAACACGAATGGTCCCGAAGAAAAGACGACCAATAAGGCATCCTGGTATCGATATGCCTTTATTTCTCGCAAATAGATTGTTTTGTACCTTTAATAAGCGCCATTTTGCAACGAGCTTCTTCTTCTCATTAGTCCTCCTTATACATATATTTACATAGTAACGTCTAATCAGCTGTTGAAATTAATTTAATTTCTTTACAGTAGAAGAATTATTCAAGATATGAAGATAAACATTCTTAAAATTTCTTTTCTTAAACTTATGTAATTTCAAGGGCATTTCAAAGTTTCGTAGTAATTATTAAATTAGTTATTTTCATATTATTATAGCAGCATGACGCTCTTCGTTCAACGACTTTCAATTGACGTTTGAACTACAAATATTTACTACCTCTTGAAATTCTTTCTACCGTGAAAAGTTCGTGACAAATCCTTTACCCTTTGAACCATTTCGTGCCTGCCTGTTTTATCGTTGGATAGACAGGATATAGGGAATACGAAGGGGGTTGCCTGAATAGGATTTGTAACGGGGAAACGTTCTGACGCGTGTACATTCCGTTAACCGAATTAAAGAACGCGATTGGATATCTCAGGCAAAATTTGACGAACTTCTTGTTATTCGAACGGAAGTATTCTCGTACAGTATCTCGTCAACCAATCGATTTATAAACCAGGAATGTCACCACGATTCGCTTCGCGAGAATAGCAGTAGAATAATTGAAATTCAAATTGGTTTTAATGAACGTTTGTACACGTTTTATATTTATTACGCGTGTAAGGAACACAGTGCATTTTACCATACGAATTATATTTATACAGTACACTATGTATAATATTAAACTTAGAATACTTGGCGTATTCTTAAAGATTACAAAAGAACAACCGTAAAACAAAGGTACATCGAGCATAATACTAAATGTAACAAAAGAAATAAGAAATAAAGGAAAGAAAAAGGAAAGAAGAAACGGAACAACGGTGAGAACTGTACATTGGAAAGATGCGCGTGAAGATGCATTTTGATTCTCGTACTTCAGCTTAGGTACACTCAATGACGATGACGTTGATTATGAATTCATGAGTCGCTCGAGGACGGCTGACATCCACTTCTTTCTCTTCGTTAGCTTGTCATGAAAAACGAAGTTGTCTTTTAAAGCACATCACTCTCTCGTCATTCTATCATCTTGAAGAGAATGCACGAGAATACCATGCCAAAGAACTGTAGAAAAGAGAAACATTAATAATAACATTGGACATCGCGAAAAGAATCATATATCTGTGCATCGAAAGTTTCTCTAATGTTTTCTACGCGTGTAATTCTCAAGCAATTTAATTAGAGACGCTTGACGTTGCGTTAATGTCAGAATTATCGCAACAGTCGAAAGTGAGTAAAAAGGAAAAGCTCGCGCATCGGCAATACCCGATGGAAACATATTTCTTAATGGATTCTGGCTGGTGTTGGAACCGATTAAAATGCAAATGAAACAGAGAAAGTCCTACCATCAGGCACGCGACTGCAATACCAGCGCCACCCATGATTGTCGCGTGCTTCTGCATGTAAATCTGCGTTCCATTGATGCAACCGACGAGATAGGCATTCGAAGGATTCACCGTGTCTGCTCCAGCGTTGCAGTTGAATCGCTGCAACAGAAGATCGATCGGGTCTCCATGAGAAACAATTCGGCTTGAGAAAGTCGATCGGACCGGGTGAAAGCGTGAGAGGCGATGCGGCGAACTCGGGTCGCGATTAACAGATTACCACAGGATGAATGCATTTCTGAACTGTAATCGATAGGTCGTAGCCGTTTCGAAATTCCGTGGAGAACTATCCGAATCGGGCTTTCCTAACAGGCCATCTCGAATTGCAAATGCTATGAACTGGAATTCCGAATCGTCAGGTTCTTATCGTTGGTCGGTACTATAGTAGATGTCTACCGAATCGGCTGTTGGTATTTCTCGCTAATTTTCATGGTATAAATAAAAACCAGAAGTAAAAGCAAACTTTCTTTGCGTCCATTTCTATTTTCTCTTTAAATAACGAACAAGTACGTTGAAGTACGTATATCTAGAAGCAAATCTGAAGCGTAAAGACCGGTGTTTGTAAACCATTCGGTCATGAATTATGCAAGCAAATACAAATCGAAAGCAATCGCGCTAAAACGCAAGAGAGATTCTCTTTTTCTTTCTCGGTTCTTAGAATATCATTGTATCTCATCAAGGTAATAACGCTAGATTGCTTAGCGACTCGCGCGCCACGGGTTCCGCCCGCGAATCACTAATTACTGCGATTACGTATGCGCGAATTCGCTGACGGCTATTTCGTCTGCAAAGACGAGCTCGTTAAGAAAATTAATCTTTACCTGGCCTGGTTGAATCTCGCGACAGCAACTCCGCGGTACGTTGAGTCCCAGATTTCCCCAATCCCTCCAGCCATTTACTCCACAGCAATGGAGCTAAAAATCACAGGAACGGGGAAAAGAAAAAGAAATATTATTTCAAGTCAGACGTAATATCTCGCACGATCCTCGAAATAATTATCCGCATGAAATTTGTTGCGTATCACTTATTTCTTATTTTGCGCTTACCGTCGACTGCGTCGTATCCCAGGCCTCTCTGACTACTTTATGAGAATCGTAAGTTCTCATCGAACTCGACATTTCCCTCTCGAGTGTGTTCACAAGTTTTTCACGGAACACATACGCGAGCACTCCGCCAATTAACATGGTCACGAACAGAAGAAACACGATGATGAAGTACTGGAATAATTTTGTTGTACGTTACATAATTTAATCGGTAGATTTCTTCTAAGATCGAAGACTGAGTCAGAGCGAAAAAAGAACACAAGATTTACCGTGAGAAGCATGCATTTTACTTCTCGGGATGCACCGATACAACCAAAGAACGATACTATAGCGACGACGATACCACCGGCCAGTAGAACGTAAATAGCGCCTGTTAGCAAATCGTTCCCTACTAGTTCACCTATCCATGATACTTTATCCAACAGAGCCCACGTCGCTAAACCAGCTATCACGAGGCCACCGATCTAAAACATTGTTTATACGTTGTTACTTAAAATAGAAAACCATTAAATATCATTGTGATAATTTACATATATCTCATGCTTACGAAGATCACGAAGTTCACGAAGAACAAGGAATATTTCATACAGCGACCGCAGCTGTCCATTTCTGTTCCGTATCCCATTTTTCCTTATGTTTCGATCTACAAATGAGAAAAGTAAATATGAATGCAGAGGATGATGTCAATCTGTGAATGTTATGTTCTAAAGTAAATAAAACGAGTCGTAGAGGTTGTAAATTGTAAACGTGAGTCATCAAAATTGTTTTCGGTTGATTCACGCATGTCGCTCGAGTGCGATTCGCCTGGAATGTAAACACGAATTTATAATTTATCGTCTGATTTACGACTAGACGAACGTTTTAAAATTACATTAATGCAAACTCCCTAGTCGATACTTAGAAAGCCTTGAGACGTTGTTTTGCAAGTGCAACGGTCGTTCCACATCCGTATAAGGATCAAACGATCGCGTAATCTTTGTCATTGTAATTCTTTAAGACGCGGTCAGACATCGCCCGAACGGTTTAGTAATTGTTTCCGCGCTGATGTCACGGTATGCAGAAAATTCTTTCATGATTTCATAAAGTTCGTGATTACTCTCAATTTTTTTTTCCGTCGACCCACATTCTCGCTAACAATTAATCGCGATTACGCCATCGTCTCGTCACCTTTAATTTGGAATCTCGATCGGCTTCCAAATCTCCTTGAATCTCAATCAGCGAGACAGAAAATTCTGGATTTCGCAGATCAATGATAGTACAGCATCTGGGAACGCGTTTGAAGCTGCGTCTGAATTCTCGAGTAATATACGCAAATGGGACTGTTTTGGCAAAATCACTCAAGTCGATACGTCTGCGTTCCAAACACGTGTCCATCAAACGTTTATTACACGACCTCTGAACTTTGCCTATATATAGGTCGAGACATCGATGCATCATGATTTCTCAGAAAGAGAGATATCAAAAACCCAACAATAGTCACGTATCCTTCTGAGAAAACTCTCGAACGTCTTTCAGGCGTAAGTTATTTGTTTCAACGGATTATCGCACACTTACTCTATATCCTAATCGCAAATCTTAAACAAAAATGACGTAATGCAAAAGTTTCACAACCAACAATTATGTAATACTGCCAACCATAAGCATTAAGATACTTGTTAAACATTTTGTAACTTCTACGTACATTATTGAATTTTTAATTACTTGTGTGATAATGATAATCTATCATTTTATAGGTCATACAAAATTTACTTCCTTGAACCATTCATTAGCTCTTGAAATAAATTGCGTATCATATTTCTCTTGATTTATAGTAAAACGTTATTGAATAAATCAGCCAAGAACAATAATCTGTAGTTTATCATCTATAGATATATCGTATACCATAGTATCTCGACTGCCTAATAGCCTCGTATATGGTAGACCGCGTAAATGCATTCTTAACAGTCAGACGCCTCGTGTTTTCAAGATCGTCATCGATGCGATGAGTAAAACCCTGCTCGATTGTTACGTGAATCACCACCGTGAACTATATACACGCCCGCCATTGCTTGTAACTAACTCATGGATCTCTTTCATGTAATGTAAAAGATCGCGATCGATCCGTTTTGCATGTTGTGATCATCGAGCTCTGCCGGTCAGCCGTTCAGAAACACATCAACGTAGGTCTTACACCATCGGTCGTTTTGCACCTGCTAAATACGATGACGATAAACGATGACCTTCTGGTAGATGAGGGCGTACCGACGACTCCTCTTGAGGCCAACGGAACTAGGTCGTTTCGAACCGGTGGCGGTGGTTAATACGTTGTTATGTTTATCGTCACACAAATGGTATTTACAAAGGTAGCTTGCTGCTATGCTACCTTGTATTGCATATTGTTTGAAAGCGTATCAGGGATCTATTGTATTCGAGGTATGCGCTTCAGAGAATGGTGTGCCGCAGTACGTTACTCTTAAGCCGTTATAAACCGGATTTTTGCTCGTTTGTGAAGTAAGAGAATTATAATTAGCTGGAGTTTTTTTTAACTTAACACTTTCGCGATCGTTCGAATAATTTTAAATTTATTTAAGTAAATTCATAATTATTGTTTGCAATTAATAACGTAACGAAGTGATGTACATATTTTAATAAATTACACGTTTAGCGTTTTTTAATGTGTGTATAATATAGAGGCACAAAACGTCGAGTAAAGTCGGATAAATGGAAGCGAAAGTGTTAATACGATATCTAGAAAGTAGTACTAATTGCAATAAAAGGATTGCTTGAATCTACGCAAATATCCTTTAAATTATAAAGCGTTATAGAGGGTTATGATAGGATTAGTATTTTATTTCAAGCATGAATATCGTAGTCTGTAATATTCTCTTTTCTCTACGATTCTTATCTCGTCTTTTCAAACGCGTGTAATATGGAGAAATCCCTGATCTGGAGGAATTGAAGTCTTAACTGATCACACAGGTTATTCGGTTATCATCGTACGTAATCTCGAACAATTTTCCTCGACGAATTTGACCTAGATAGGGGAAACTCGGGCTAGTTCAGGAACGGTGCGATAGGAAAAAGAACTGCGTTATTTATACGTGAAACGACAGTTTCCTGACACGTCCGTACGCGCAGACATATCGATTTCCGCCTTGCAATTATACACATTAGCTTCCTTACACAATCCTTATCGGGAGAACTGTGCCGCTGTTATGTACAAAGCGTTTTAAGGTCGCGATCCGATCTATCGGATTATTACTGCTTCTACCGTTTTTTTATTTTTTTTTTTTTTTATTTTTCATTGCATCAATCTGGTATCTCCATCGTAACCAGGCATTTTATTATGAGCATCGTGAGCTTATGCGACTAGAATTTCTGGTTTCGGATGCTGATATTTAATCCATCATATAAGCCACGATTCACTCGAGTATTATACCGACGAAGACCAGTCGATCGGCAAACAACATTCGCTTTAGAATTCAATTCAAAAGATCGGGACGATAATAAAGAGATCCTCGGCAATAGTCCTCGATGGCGTCTCGGCTATTGTTCATCAAGGATAATAAAAGCGAACTTACACCTGGAGCATGGAAACCGCGTTATTTCACGTTTTCATGTTGGGGATAAATTAAGGTCGTATATTTAACTGTCGTGTGTATGCTATTCGTTACCCTTGATTTACTTAAACTTACATCATAATTAATGCACGTTTCTTGTCACGCAAAAAAAAGGGAGGGGAGAAACAATTCTCTTACGTCATATCGCGTGTAACCCCGCCCCTTTGTCAATAATCCTCAGTTATCGTGGCCGAACATTTCAACTTTTTGATCGCGACCGATGTCACAAAACACGACCCGTTCGTGGAAGGCTACTTAAAATTTTAACGTTCCAACCTTCTCGTTATCTCAACGATCCGTCTAAATCATGTCAAATTAAAACAGCTTACTGGATTACTTGAAATTGACGCAACGCCGTCTAATTCGCTGAACGAATAAAAATCGCCTTAAACGCGTAAACGTTATGTAACGACGTAAGTGCAACGATATCGTACGCTGGAGGGTCAACACCGGTTTTGAAACGTGCTGTAGTGGTAGTACTCTTGAGAGTAGGCTTGGTCACGCACCGACATACTGCCTCAAAGACACGTTATACGAGAGAGAAAGTGGCGTCTCCCCTCGCATTAAGTAATCCACGGCTACTGTAAAACGTAAAAATAATAGAGCAACTGAAGAGGCGAATGACGTCATCGGGACACTTCTTCCTTCCTCGTCCTGGAGGGATAATGGGTAACCGGTCATCAAGGCGGTACTAACTTAATTAGGGCGCTGTAGTTTCCTCTACGCGTCGTAATTGTGACCGTTCGAATGACTTGGACTCGTATCGATCACACTTCCGTCGAACTCTTGTCTCCCTCGGCATCGAGTAATAACGCGTTTTTCCCTTTTTACGAACGACACGAGTTCCCCAAACGATTACGATCGTTTGAATTTAACCTGCGAACCAGGTCATCCCTTAACCAGGAGTATTTATAGTTTCGGTATTAAAAATTAACCCTCCGTGAGCAAATAAGCGGAATCTACCCTTAATCTTCTTCGAAGAGAATTATTATTTTTATCGGAAAAGGTATTAAACATTTGAATCGATGAATGATTGTGTACTATAGCAGAGATGTTGATAAATATTGCAGAATATTTTTTTATTTCCTGGTAGCGTAGAATATTAAAAAAATTGTCTACAAAGAACTAAGACAGATAAATTAATTTCAATTAAGACAATTTTAGTTTTAGTTAGTTCTGTAATTTATTTTTAATAGATAAAATTATTATATGCCGAAAAGATTGATAAATTCCTTTCGGCTTAAGAACCGATTTAAATTTATGAACTGGCTTCACAGTGTACTAATAACGATAGGTTAATTACTCCTAGTAATGATTAGAAAATCGTGAGTTGATTTAAAAAGTACAACTGTGTAACATTCCAATTGCAACGTTCCTATGTTAAATGATCATCGTATGATTCATAAACGTAAAACGAAAACAAACTCATTCGAATTGACATCATGCATATACTTGTGCCATTGACGCATAGGGCTGTCGAGTTTCTCGTCGTGAATCGTTTTCTCCAGGAGACATCAGAAACGATTTATGTGGAAAACGCGAGGCGACAATAAAACGTATGCAGAACGTTGAAGCATTTCAATGGATTAGTTCAAAGGTTAAGTTAACGACGATAAAATTGTTAAAAATGTGTTTCTCACGATCGAGCTCGTTCTTCACAATGTCACGGGCTAGGAATTCCCAGTATTCGAATAAATCTCAGCTATTTGTTATGAAATTCTAATGTCAGTGTTCAGAAATTTGACGCATCTTTCATTTCGATTAACATCAAGTTGAGTGATATTAAAGAGCTTAAATACGGAATCGAACCGAATTTTAATCAAATACGCACGAGAATGAAAAATATGGAGAAATATGTCACAATATGTCATATGACGTCTGACCTGAAAAGAAAGCGAGGGTCGATGGTTAGGAAACGAAAAGAGGAACGATCGAAGAAAAAGCCGAATGGAGGGTTCTCCTTTCGACCGGTCGAAAGTTACGTCAAAACCGAGGTCGCCGGGTTTTACACGGTCCGCGAAGTGTTGTACGATCGCCGAAACTCGCGCGAACATCGTGAGCGCGTCTACGATTATGCTGCCCGCTTTTTCCTTCTCTTAGCTCGTAACGGCGCATATAACAAACGTTCGCAACAACACGTTACAGTATGGATGCTGGGACGTTCTTGACCGTTACGATACGCCATTTATGATGATGCCTTTTAGCACTTGATGCGAATGCGTTACAGTTTTCTACGGTTGTTATCGTACGAACTTATAAAGAAACGTATCACGCGTGCGTCGCCGCGAGAACGCGTCGTTCACTACGATCGACCGTTCGAAATCGAAATTACTCGCGCTATATGACGAAACGCAATCGTAGCTCGAACCATCGCCACTTGCAACATCGCTGACCATCGTAACTTCATGGAGTTTGTGTTCGCGGAGGCGCAAGTTAATCCGTGCATTATCGCTCGAATATGCTAAATCGAATGTAATTGAACTTCTTGACTAATTCACGATCGTCGAAATGGATCGTCGCCACGCTGTGCTTCTATTAGAGGAAAAAGCTGAATTCTATAATTTCTGAATTTACGACGAATCGTAGGGATAATGCGATTAAAATGGCAAAAAAATTCTATAACCAACAAACTGAGAACGATAATTGACGATTGAAAACTGATTGACACCATCGAGTATAATCTCTCCTCAGTAGAAATTCAAATTAAATACATATAATCAACATTAATTAATAACTAACGTTGGTAAAGGTCATCGCGGAATATTATTATATATGTACTCACATGATTTATGTTTACCGTATGTCAGCCTCTTTCTTTCGTCGTCACCGGTATTGGTAGCGACCGAAAGATAAACAATTTCTGTCGTCGATGAAACGTGACACCGTTTCACTAGCACGGTCGGATGTTATTTCAATAGCAGCGGAATGCAAAAATCACTTATTGTTAATCCCACGGTTTCGTTAAGTGATATAGCAACGACGAAGCGCTGCAGGGTGGAAAATTGTCGCTTTTAATTCAGGCACGAAGCTGCGGCTCGAGTATCTGTGTGGACACGCGCGATTTCAGACCGGGTCTGAGTGAAACTGAAATGGTAAAACCGACACGACTTCTTTCTCTCTCTCTCTCCCTCTCTCTGTTTTGCCCTCTCTCTTTCTCTCGTTTACCGTGTTGCTCAGTCTCCCTGATTATTTCCCTCTCTCTTTCATATTATTTCCCTCTCCGTTTCGTCTTTTTCTTACTCTCTCGCACGTTTCGTCCTGTTTCTGTTCTTCGTTAGTCGAATCTCCCTTTTCCACTACGAATGATCGTTTACCGTGTCCCCATCGTCGTACCTGTGCGTACCCATGCAGCATAAGTCCTCACCTCTACTTACGTATATGCTGCGTGTATCCATTGTTTGCGACCCAACGCGCGGAAAATTCACGCTTTGAAAGAGAGAGGGGCAGAGGTAGAGCTACCGAAAGTGGAGTACGAGGTACGCGTACGGCCGCGTCTTCCACCATAGCATGTCAGATATATGCAACGAGGCAACGAGATACATCTCGTATTCTTGCATCGAGTCGCATGCTAAGTATATATATAGTTAGGTAAAGTAAATACATAATCGCTATGGTGTACGTACAGAACTCTTATATCAGCTATGAGAAACGAGATTCAATGAGATTGTATCGTTTGTTATAGGCTGTGTCTATAGATATAATGTAGGTTTAATTTATTTCCACTTGCTCCATAATCATCCGTGTATTGTCGTCCTCCCTGGGTTTGATATGACTGACGAATGAAAACGACACGACGGGTGTACGTCAGGCGATCGAACGACGTAATGTATTGTACTCGATCGAATTCTTATGATCATTCGATGTAAGTACATGTGATTAAGAAATATTCTCCTTAATAAACTGTTGCGTATGGAACTCCTGGATAGTACTATGATTCTTTGATATGTAGAATTGTAAATGATTTTTTGTATCTGTTATCATGATATAGTAGGATACATGATGTGAAGAGCACATACGTAAATATAATGTATATATATGTATACATGCATACAAACTATTTTGCTCTTAAGAATTCCATGAAATATACGAAACGACAGATAACGTTCTATGTTTGTACTCCTAAGTAATGCCAATAATTCAGTCGATGCGTTATCCAAGTTATAAATGGTTGTTTCGTGGAAAGATGTAATGGTGTTATTTATATTCGATCTAACACGCCTTTAACGTCTTAATTATTTTTCACTTAGGAGATCTGATCCAGTAATATATAGTTAATTTCTCTCACTTCTATAATATATAAATGTAGAATTAAACGAGTAGTTTTAAATTCATGTATTTTTTAAAGCAATAATTGTATTTTCAATATATCTCGATGAATCTAGGTAAAGAACAATGAAAATGGAACGTTTATTTCTATTCGATAAGCATTTATATAATTCTTATGGGTAATCTATGATAATCATGGAATTGTGTACACTCAGTTCTTGTTGGTGCATTGGTAATATGAGTGGGTCATATTCTTAATCGTGCTTATACCGTTCCGTCATCTCCGAAGTTAGTTCCTGTCTGATCTAATTTCATCGTTTGTTCAAACAAGACTCCACCCGAGTAATAATCATCAGCTCAAATTGATGTCTTTCTTATTCTTCGCCACCATAAGGTCTGTTGGTAGTAGTGATCTCTGTAAAATTTATCGATCGTAATTGATTTATGAATTGTGTGAAACATTTTGCATGGTCTTACTTGAGGTCACACATATTTCGGATCTTATTTTGAATTTTATTTAAACTTACACAATGGTTATAAAAAAAAAATTATAATTCAATAGATTAATAAACAATTTATCAAATTATTTAAAGGTTAATGATATTGTACTGTCTTAGTTAATATTTTTATAAAAACTAATGATGGAATTTTAATTTTCAATATCGCCGATGATCCGTGAAATTTCAAATATGTATTCGAAAAATGTTACATTTATTTTCTCTCAACACTCGATTTTAGAACTTAGCGTGTGCGACGTGTATTCATGACCCATTTTCCGCGCATGTGTTCAAGCATCATTTTCAAATAACGATGCGTTACATTCAATTAGTCTACTTATCTACTTGAACTCATTTACGCGATTTCTTCTAAAATCTGTGTGAGGTTATGTTTCACTATAATTCTGTTTTAAGTATAATTACTTTATAGCTATATATCATTACATAACCTACTACATATTACATTTGGAAAAGATTTTAAATCTACATGTACTTACCTTATAAAAATAACATTACTTAAACAATTTTTAGATAGATATAAAAAGTAATGTTACATTCGTTTATAATCTGTAAATGACA
This sequence comes from Bombus terrestris, assembly GCF_910591885.1. Lineage (NCBI taxonomy): Eukaryota > Metazoa > Arthropoda > Insecta > Hymenoptera > Apidae > Bombus > Bombus terrestris. The sequence continues at coordinate 14,611,122 of NC_063270.1, read as the reverse complement.
TGTAAATAAATGGTCATTTAAGACTTTATACATGTATCAAAAGTTTAAAAATCCAATAAAATGTCATACGAAATGCCAAAAATATCATTTATTGTTAGACAATAATACCTGTAGTAGCATCATGTTCAAATAACGAGCGATGTATCGATACTGAACTATTGCAACACAGTACCGATATATCGATCTTAAAATCACAGTATACTAAATGTTCAAGATGGTGGCGAAGAATTCGAGGTTTAATAGGCGCGGTTCCTTTTGTTCGTTATTTGGACAAGCAAAGTGGTATTATTACATATAATAAACGATTTCGTATATTTATAAAAGTAGCTGATTTCAATATCGGAATTGTTTGTACTTCGACGATTTGTTCTCTATTGGTTTAAACGTCAGCTGACACATGTTTATGTACAAGTCGAATGTACGCATGTAACGTATATAAAATTTCACCTGAGAAAGTCGCCGAATCAAAACGGTCGTTCCATTGAAAAACCTGGCTAGAGAGCGAAATGACGGTGCAAACTATGGAAAAGTTGAAAGATAAGGGGTGGTACGTATAAAAAGTGACGTATTTCGTCGTTTGTGAACGTCGGTGTTTAAAAACACGAATAAATTTTTATAAATTTGAATGTACAGATATATATAAATGTTTGGATTAGGTACATTACAGATCACGGGTACAATGCTGCAAGAGATTCTGAAAGTGTTACTGATATACAAAGAATTATTAAACGATTATTAGATGTAAGAACAACTCCTTATATAACTTTCTCCTAAAAACAAATAATTATTTACATGTTAAAAATTTTTTTATGTATTGTATAGCTTGATTTAAGAGAGATTGGCAGTGGTCAAGGAGATATAGTTCAGGGTAATATTGTATTACAAATACAAAAAGTACGTAATGTAGCTGCTCCTAAAAGCAATGAAGAATCTCGAGCAGCTCCACGCTTGTTAAAATTCTTTTTGACTGATGGTAAAAATAATTTTCAAGCTATAGAAGTTGAACATATTTCATTTTTAAGGTATATAACCATTACTTGATTAATTATATGTATAAATAATAATTGTCTTTTTATAATTTATGTGAGAAAATTGGTATGATAAATTTAATTATTGCAGTTTAAATACACCTCCTGGTACAAAGATACTAATTGGTTGTGGGAATGTAGCAATGTCCCATGGAATTATTTTGCTAAGGCCATCGAACATAGCACAAGTACTTGGGGGAAAAGTAACAAATCTTGTAGAAAAATGGGAACTGAACAAAGTATGTTGTATCATTCAATTCTAATATACATGAAACTAAGAAATATATTTTGTAACAGAAATTAGCACTACATACAAGAATGAGATCTACAGAAGAAGGTGGTCCACCACCATGGATACCATTTGGGAAAAAAATTATAAAAGTTTCTGAACATGACAAAAACTTTAAAGCTTTAGCAGAAAAAGAAAAGTCTAGTAAAGAAAATACAGAGTTTGAAGCTCAACGTAAAGATGCTATAGCAGAAGCTGCTAAACAAGGCAGCAAGAAAATTTTTGGTGGAGGAAATAAGCAGGTAATTTCTATGAAATATCCATAATATAAATATTTAAAACAATTTTACTCTCGTGTAATTGTTTTATAGCTTCTAGATCACAGTGTACAAAGAATCATAGATCAAGGCTTTTCTATAGAACAAGCAGAATATGCCTTAAAAGTTAATCGTAATAACGTTGATAAAGCTTTGAAAAGTTTGCAAAAGACAGATAAACACAAGTATATCTATTTTCTTTTATTTTAAAATATTAGTTTTTATGACTTACTGACTATCAATCCTGTTTCAATTATTTTAGTACGTTTAAAGAGCCACGAGAATCGCGTGAACCACGAAATAAACGATTCGATAAAAAGGTAGAAGAAGGTAAACCAAGTAGTGGAAAAATATCTCTTTTTGATTTTCTGGAAGATAAATTACCTTTACAATCCGAATCTACGGAACCAACCAATCCACCTCAGAATAGTTATACTCAACATACGGAAAACAATTATGACAAAATTGAACTTAAAAGTAATGAATCACAAAGTGGAAAGGGTGGAAGGTATGCTTTATCATGGGTAAAATTTGTACAATAGTGTAAATTATAAGCATATTCGTTAATAAAGGTCTTCTTTATGTAGATCTCAAAAAGGAAGTCGTGAGTATCAAGTTCCTCCAAGACATTTAGAGGAAAGTAAGGGTAGCAAAAAATCAAACTTTAATAGTTCTACTACTCAATATTTGCAATATAACGGTGGAAATCATTCTCAACAAAATAAACCACCAAGGTTTCAACGAAATCAGGATAATCATAATTATTCTCAACAAGATAATTTACATAAAACGTATCAGAAACCTCAGTTAAATGATTCTCGAAATTCTAATGTACAAATACGTACAGATGGGGCAAACGTTATGAATAGTAATAATTATTATAAAGCTCCGCAAGACCAACAAGGCAAACATTTTGGAGCAGGCAGGAGTTATAATCACTATGAGACCGATACCAGGAATAAACAATCTTATGATTCTTATGCCAGACATAATCGAGCACAAGAAGATGGAACACATAGAGCTTATCCTGCAAATACAACTGATAAAAATTACAAAAACCAACTGAATAGATTTCAACCAAATGAGACTTCTGGTGGCAAGGGGATTGTAGAATCCAATAGCCAAAGGAGACAAAGCCAATACAATCAAAATACCAATGTTCCTTCTGTTGGAAGTACCTGGGTTTGGCGCGTAGGTGATAAATGTCTTGCTAAATACTGGGAAGATAATAGGGTAAGATAATATAATTATTTGTACATTAAAAGCTTATACTACTAGTAGTACTTACATTTAATTTCATTTAATGTTTTCAAAATATAGTATTATAACGCAAAAGTAACTGGGGTATCAGATAGGACATGTGTTGTTCAATTCAAAGGGTTTGAAAATTATGAAGAAGTGCTTCAAGTGGATTGCTTACCTATAACAGATGATGTATGCAAAACATACGTAATACTTAAACATGTGTTTTCAATACCGTATATAAATAACAAATGTTTTGTATTTATTTGTAGAATCAAACTATTCAAGATTATGTTATGGATCAAAAACAATCAGATCAAAGATTCAGTAATAGGCAGCTGCGATACGACCAAGCTCAAAATCACATAACTGGTAAATTTATAATTTGTTTACGATGATTATTTATATTTAAGGTACATAAAGGTATATAAAAGTTTCTATAGCAGGTATGGAATTTCGAAGAGGTGGAAGTGGTGTTGTTCCTGCAAGTAAAGCTGCTTATAACAAAAAACGTAATCAGCAAAGAAGCACGCAGCCCATTTATCAACCACCGGCGCAACGATGTCAGAATTCTATGCCTATGAATACTCAAAATAATTCTTTACTTTAATGTATTGACAGTCTTTTTTTTCGTAAAAGTACTAAACATCGCTGAATTATTCATTGTAGTTATATTATTTTTAAAGACTGACCTCACGAAGAAGAATAGTCCATACTTGTCATGTATGGTAGTTTAAATCATAGGTCAATCAATTAAAACGCGATGTAAACGACTCCTGTGCCACAAATAATTCATAAATGAAAGATGTAATAAGTGTACAATTATAGTATGAATTATTTCCTTACACAGTGAAAGTGAAACTAATAATTAAAAATGTAAATCTAAGGTATTTATTATAAGAACTAAACATCAAAATATTTATATTGTAGAATAATCATATGATAATATCAAAAGATTGTGCAGCATTTCAATATTTCGTCCAATTTCGCTAAAACACTAATACAATTCGCATAATGTAAAAATTGTGCTGTATATTATTTGTAATTAATTTGTAATTATAGTTATTTAGAATGAATTACAGTTACGGAAATTGAAAACACGTTTAAATTCACAACAAATTTGAATATTTTTATTACTGACCTACCTTTAGTTCATTATAAATTAATCATTTTATGAACATTTCGAATAATAATTAAGATGTTCTTAGAGCGCCATCTACCGAGCTCAAAGCCATATAAAATTTACATATGGCGAACGCGCCATGTCATTTCTATTTACTAATTTATTGATATATTTACTAAATACATTTAATTTCGAAGAAATTGTATGTAAAAGAAAACTATCATATAGTGATTGTGGTGATTGAAGCAATTATATGGTTTTATGACTCGAAGGCCGGTAATGCCATCGCTATCGGGGGTTTTTGGTGAACAAATAGAGGTTAGCTTTTTGAATTTATCCGCTTACATGTTTTATTGTAACGTCTAATTAGTAATTTCTGATCGTAGGACTACGAAGTATTAAACTTACTTGGGAAAGGGGGTTTTGCTAGTGTATATAGAGCAAAATGTTTGCGCAGTGGTATAGAAGTCGCAATAAAAATGGTAACTTAAATAATCCTTTAAATTAAATATACGTACAGATATCAATTTACATGTATTTAAAACAATTATTGTAAACAAACATTTAAATAGTTATTGTAAATAATTTTAGATCGACAAAAAATTGATGCAAGCTGCTGGGATGGTGGATAGAGTGGGTCAAGAAATAGCAATTCATTCGAAATTAAAGAACCCAGCTATTCTTGAACTGTACACAGTTTTCCAAGATGCTAATTATGTTTATTTGGTATTAGAATTGTGTCATAATGGAGAACTTCAACGTTATCTTAAAATGCAAGGCTCTCGTGCATTGTCTGAAGCACAAGCTGGTCATATAATTAGTCAAGTAGTGCAAGGATTATTATATTTACACTCATACCAGATACTTCACAGAGATATGTCTTTGTCGAATTTGCTTCTGACTAAGGACATGCAAGTGGTAAAAAAACCTATTTAGTAAAATTATATGATCTTTGAATGTAATAATTAAACTGGATGCATTAAAAGTAGTTTAATCTTAATTTATAGAAAATAGCAGATTTTGGTCTAGCTACCCAATTAACAAGGCCTGATGAGAAACACTTGACCATGTGTGGTACTCCTAATTATATATCACCTGAGGTCTGTCAAATAATTTGTAATTATATGTAAGGAATATAGAATAATTAGAATATAATACTAATTGCTTATCTTATTATAGATAGCAACAAGGTCATCACATGGTTTGGAAGCAGATGTATGGAGTTTAGGATGCATGCTATATACTCTATTAGTTGGCAAACCTCCATTTGATACAGATGCTGTTAAAAGCACTTTAACACGTGTGGTGATGGCTGATTATATCATGCCAGCTCATTTATCAGATAATGCTAAAGACCTAATAGATAAGTTATTAAAAAAAAATCCAAAAGATAGAATCCGCTTGCGTGATATTCCGAAACATCCGTTTATCACTAATATAAAAAAAAATAAATTATACAACGTAAGTAATAAATAAAAAAATCGTGTAAAAAATCAATCAGCTTATTATAGATATTTGTATTAATAGGAAAAGAATAATATGAACAAAGGATTATTGGGAGATGGTATCGTTGATTCAGGGGTTGGAAGAACATTGTCTTCATATGGAAAGCCAAGAATGCGTTGTAGGTCGGAAGAGAGAATATCATCAACGCCCATTATGTCTAGTGCCCTTGGACCTATGTTTAGCGCGAAAAGTGATCCTTCATCTGAGCCTGTTGTAAGAATGCATTCACAAAGAACAAATGGTATAAATTATCGCGCTAAAGAATATCCCGTATTAACTGGAATACCATTAGTACCACAAAGTAAAGTTTTCTCACAATGTGAGCTCTATACCAGTTCCAATGGATATCAAGAAATTGACAAACACAAGTATGATAAACATAGGAAGAAAGAAAAAGCTGAAAACTGTTCTGAAAGTACAGAAAATGGTGGAAAATTATCAGTCTCACCTTTGTCATCTAAAAGATTGCAACCTGTGAGACATAAGACAAAAACTGCAATTCTTACTATTCTAGATAATGGCGAAGTTTGCGTCGAGTTTATTAAACGTAGAAATGGCATGGTATGTATTAAAAAATTAATGTTTAAATAAATTTTTCACGTGAATATATATATAATTGTCTTTCTGTTGTAGGAAAAAATAAGTGAAGTGTGTCGAATATCGAGTGATGGTTTAAGAATTATTCTCTACAAACCAACATCATTAACGAATATTGGTAATTTACCACTCCCTTTACCGACTCGTGGGGCAGATAGCATTTATTCATACGAAAATTTACCTGCTCATCATCATAAAAAGTACATATATGCTTCTCGTTTCATAAAACTTGTAAAAGCAAAAACTCCGAAATTAACGATGTACACTGAACGATCAAAATGTCAATTTATGGAAAATGGACCACATCCAAATTGTGAAATTCACTTTTATGATGGCGTAAAGGTATAAAAATAAATATCATAAATTGTAGGTAAATATTGAAGACATTAAGATTTTTATCGTTATAGATTGAACGTGTTGATGGTATTGTAAAAATAATGGAAAGGAGTGACGGTTCCACTTATGTCGAGGGTGAATTTCCATCCCATTTAGATACATATTATGAACATTATTCAGAATGTTATCAGCGTTGTTTGTTGATAGAGTCTACTTTAACATCTTTAGAAACAGCTACAGGATATTCCTGCTTTCCTATTCTTATTGGACGTAAGCCTAATGCGGCTTTAAGTGATTCTCCTTGTTTACGAGGAAAAGAGAATGTTTCACAAGCAACGAACAATGCACCCGTCGTAAGTAACAAAATACGTATAATTTTTTTAATAAAATATGATATACATAATTTATTAATATTGTAGATGCCGTCTTTTGATGCTAGTTCTGTTATTTCGACGGTAGCATCGCGGTCACGAAAAATGAATTCTATACGAAATATTGGTAATAGTTTTTGTAAAGTATCAATTCCAGGTATAGGTACTGCGACAAAATTATCTTCTGGAGATATTCATGTTGATTACAGAGATGGTTCTACTTTAACTGTAAGTATATTTATAAATTACATTAATAATATTAGAATCAGTAAAATGAGATAACATAATTTGATCAAATTTATTATTTTAAGGTAAGTCCTCAGAGCAATGGCAATGATATAATCTATAAAGGTAATAATGGTATGGTTATAAAATATAATCAGAATTATCAACAAAACGTGGAAGTACCACATATTGTTAAAGAAAAATTATGCCACCTACCTGGAGTTATTAAATACTTTGCTCAACCGAAGAGTAAGAACATCCGGTAGTTTTTAGCTATACATTTAGATATAAATTGTTTTGTATAAAATATAGAGGGTGGGCCAAATAAAATATTCTAAGCTATTTCTACCCAAATTAGTGCAGACACCGACTTTTTTTTTAAACTATTACATATCTATGCAACAAATTCTTCTCGGGCGACTACTGGAAGAACGAACGAAATAATATTTGCCATTTGGGACAGGCAAATAAGATATACATAGTCTAAAAAATAGTGACGAAGAATACTTTTGTGATTTAAAATTTATAGAAAATTTTATTAATATATGATAATATTAATATAACTTTCTATTTTTAAAAATAGGAGGAGCTCCTCTTTGTTCCCTCAACAAATTACTCCTTAGCTTTCCTATCCCATTTAATTAAAAAAAAAGTGGAGCCTTGTTTGCATTTATTTCAGAGAAAATAACTTGGAATACCTTATTTAACTCGCTCTTCGAAAAGTAATTTTCTTATAATAAGAGCAAAATTATATTTTTTATATTTACATAGCATATATACAATATCTTTTAAGTAGTTGATTTTTTAAATATAAGAAAGTAGATACATCTTAATTTTTTTTCTATATTTATAAACCTATATCAGAATTTTATTACTATTAATAAAAATATTATTATTATTAATAAGATTCTATAATAAAAGATTTAATATCTTTTATTTTATCATATACAAAATATAAAATCAAATGTAATTTTCAATCAAATTTAAAATAAAGGTATTCAAGTCAATAAAAACTACAGCTATAATTCAATATTAGAATAATAGTTGATTGTTGTAAAAAGGAACAGTTTGATTTACTACGTGCCCTACAATCTATAATCGAGAGGACAACGATCCCATTCACTTTTCCTTTTGTCGCCATATTGGTTTGTTTTAAAGGCTTATTCAAAAACAAATGATATTCTCAAAAAATACATATATTTTACTTAAAATGCAATAATTATTACACAATATTAACATATCCTGATTTATTCTGTTAAACGAGACGAATAAAATAGAAGAAAATATTTTCGAAATATTCTAAGGGCCAATTAACAATAGTAGTCTGTCAGAACCCGTAGAATATCTATTAACAAATGGTGTAATGTGCGGATGTGTAATTACGAGAAACGTGTGGGATGTTGCTCACTAATACAGTAGAATGACATCCAATTACGACATTAATTGAGAGAATTCTAGCATTGTAGTCTCAGAATCTACAACGGGCAGTACCCACCTAAAACGAACTTAACCTTGAACAACATTAAAATCGAAAGATGGGTAAGCAACAAATTTACAACAATTGTTTATTTATGTACGATAGTGATAAAAGATCTTCTTCCTCGAATAGAAACCTTTCCTAGTAACGATCCAATATCGCGGGTAATCGTACGATATGCATGATAATCTTATCTGTCATACATATATGTGGAAACATTACTCATTCATCGTTCAATCATCGCTTCACACTTCATTCAAACGAATGTTAGAGTCATTTATGATTAAAGATGAGGAACGATCAAGGTGCAAGTGATAGTTTACCGTTACGTAGACGGTTTGATAGTAACATTAGTATAGATAGATTTTCCGAAAAAAGTCTTCATATGCTTGATTATGAAGATCGATCTTGTAGTAAGTTCTTTATAATATAAACTTACGTATATGTTAGTATACAAACTTTGGAAGTCAGTAATAATCTATTTTATAACTTTTGAGACAATATCATTAATTTATATATACTAAATCATTAATAAATTATCTTTTTAACGTCTGTAGGGAGTTTGTGCAATGATTGTATGGCCAGAGTACCATATGCAACTCTTATTGCAACAATAATGTGTTGCTTAGGAGTTGGTATATTCTGTGGTACAATGTATAGAGGTGTTACATTGGGCTCTTTAATGATGGATCAGGTAAGTTGTCACTATGATCCTATTATAATGTTTTTTTTATATACATTATACATTTAATGTGTTTGTTTATAATTGTGTATTTAAGGTATTTCATTTAAGACTTGGATGGTTAGAGCCTGTTCAATTGACTTTTGCAACACTTGGTGCTAGTATGGCAGCTTTAGGTTTTATGATATTATGTGTTGGTTGCCTTGCAACTGGAGCTACAAGACATAAAGTATATAGAGCCTGGAGGTCCAGAGTTGGTGGACGTATCTCATGTGCTGTTGTATGTAACTTTAATGTTATTAGTTATAATATCACAGTATGAAGCAGCATAAATAGAATATTCTTTACATTTTTTAGTTCATGACAATTACTTATATATTACAATTAGGATGGCTCCTAATATTTGCATTTTTGGTTATAATTGCTTGGATTTTTACTATATTCTGGGGTTTATGCAGTAATCCTCGTGTCCAGTCTCTTGATCAATGCATTGATTTCACTCAATTTAGTAAGTATAATTCATTTTTTTTAAAAATGCATTTATTAATTAATTAATTACTATGGGTAGATAAAATTTCATATATTATATTTCTTGAAGGTTTTATATTTCCAAATAATACAAGAGTAGAGGATATGAAAGTATGTGGACCACAAGAAGTGAAATTATTTTGTAAAGATTTTGTTGAAAAAGCAGAGATCATGTTTATTCTAGCAACAGTAGCTGCCATGTTGGTTGTATTAAGTCTCATACATTATTTAATGTGTTTATCTGCTAACTATGCACATATTAGAGATCATGAGAAGTTTCAAGAATTACAAGAACTTCAATACCTGCAAGATCCAGGAGATCCAGATTCTCCTCAACCCGGTATGGGAACTTTGAGCTCTCACCATCGTGTCAAGGATAGATTCTAGGATACGGCCCGCGAGATCTTCGCGATGAACCCCCTATAACTTCAACATTCTTGTTTACGAAACATTGAAGACATCTACTCTACAAGAATTAATGATGAATTTGATGTTATTCTTCTCTATGTACCTAAATTCAGTATTCTACTAATTGATTAATGTTGTAGTAGTTTACTGATCGAGGATCTTGCGGGAACACTTTATGCCGTCCATTTTATGCGACTGTCTTGTAAGCATTTATTTTGTTTTAAAGGTATGAATTCGTTAAGTGATATTTTAAGATAAATAAGATTTTATCTTTCATAATATTAACTCCTTCGATTATTTGTTGAACTTCTATGTATGCAGTATAAGACATACGAGAACATTCCATATTTCGTACATATCTGTTGATAAAGTATAGTTTATTTTGAGCAAAACTGTATATACGTGCGTATCGCGAGATACGAGTAATATAAGTGCACAGAGAGTATTCTTTCTAAACTATTTGCTATACAAAGATATGCTTATATATACTTATAATTCGTACTCACAAATTTCTACTATGCATTAATATATTGTTTCATATTACAAGTCTATTTAATATTATCTTTATATTATGTAAGACTATAAATGCAGACTGCATCATTACGTTCTATTTGATGTCATTCTAATGGAGATTTTTTTTACATAAAAGGTGCAGCTTTTTTGTACCTCTTTAGGATAAAATAAGAAAATTACTGATATGATGTATTACTAGTGAAGTATTTTAATTATGTTGGAGGAAAGAGCCAAATAATTATATTTTAAATTTTCTACTTATATTTAGTAAATGATAAAAATACTTAAAAGATCTATAATTTAATAATTATGATTTCTTCCAGCATGCATAGTTCAATTTTATGTCACAGATCTATTGCTATTTTATAAAAGATCAAATTATACTGTAAAAAATGTTAAATGTTAAAAAGACAATATGAAGATAATTCTAATCATACTTCATGCACAAATCTTAACTGTGCCAAATCTAATACGATTTAAATTATGAGAAATTATCACGTATATTGTACGTTATCGTTAAGAGACAGATTTTAAAAATGGATATATCTAAAATCTAGAATAGCAAGTAACTTGCAATAATTTCGTACTTGCTCAAATTCTTTAATATCAATTCAAAGTTCTGTTGGATGCACAATACGTTGAAAACAAATTCTGTATATTACATATATGTAATAAGAACATATCAAACTGAGGATTATACTTTATCTACACAAATTTGCAATAGAATAATGAAATAAGTAAAAGTAATGCACAAATTACATATAATAAAAAATGTGTTTATTGTTTTTCTTGGAATACATTTTTATTTCTTGAGATACATTCTTATTTCTAAACAATTGTATATTTCTGTAAGACCGAATAAAAAAATACTTTCTACTTAAACTGTATTTGCATCAGTGTTTACAAACATTTCTGAAGTTTCTTTGAGAATGGTATAATGTCTTTATTATATGTACATTATTAGATAAATTTAATTCTTCAATATGTACAATTAATTACAATTTGTACAATAGTATAAATTAATGTACATAGATTATTCATCATCAAACTGGAGATCCAATTCCAAATCAAGAGCACACACTTCTTGTAAGGTATTAATGAATGTATACCGCGAAAATATCATGTACAATTTTCGAAACCAAACATATTGTGACTCGTGTGCAGCCATAGCTTTCTGTAAAGGTAATTCCTTTATGTTAGCAACTATGATAGAAATGAGAGTTTTGCTAGAAATCATATATATGTTAACTGCACACTTACTTTTATGTTATTTTTTTGATCATATGTTAATAAATACCAATATGAAGCAGATAACAAACTAATTGGCAAATCTAAAAGTTGTACATACTTTCTAATTATATTCACAGATTCTAAAATATATAGTTTACAATCTGAAAAGAGATTCAATTATTTAAAATGTTTTAAATGTCAATTTAATACACCAATAAATAATACTAACAATGTGGTACTTTTTTTTCTATGCATAACGCAGCTATGGCATAGTATAAAGAAATATGATTCTTATGTTTGCTTATCCCATGTTTATCAAATGTTACAACTGCATTGATTTTATAAATCTCTATATGTTGCAAGATACATTCTGCCACTATCTCTGTTGGCCATTGTACATTTCGATCATCAGGTAACTCTGTATTCCTATACATGTATTTATTGAACTAAGATAGAAGATTAAAAAGGTAATATTGAACTGTATTCAAATAATTACCAAGAAGTTATTTTGTAAATTAGATAGATGAAACAATTTCTTACATCACTATAGTTACATTATCTTCTGGAATTCCTAATAGTTTTGCACATTTCCATAATTCTTCTTTCCTCTTCTTATCTCCACCTAAAATGATATGTAGAGATTTTTTAACATCCAGAATATAATAAATTCATGTGGGATTAATAAACGTACCATTGCTAAGACAGAGGAGGTAAATCTTACTATCCTTTGATCTTGTAACCCAGTACACCAGTGGACCAAAAAACATGACCTCATCATCAGGATGAGCTGTAACTAACAGTATTCTGGCAGGTGGACCCGGAAGCTGCCACGCTGTGTGGTTAACTCTCTTCAAGATTGAATAAAGAGAAATACAAACGCAAAGATACGCAGTAACAGCTATTAGCAACTGCCATGAAATTTCATTGATGTAAAACCACCACCAACAAATTATTTCATTAATTTGTATACTAAGATATTCTCTAATTAAATTGAGATCTACCATGTTGAATGGTGATATATGAGCTATTTTCACTTACGAATATTACGGTCCTGTCATATTTCTGGAAGAGCAAACTATTCCGTTAGAATTAGAGACAACATTTCTTTTGTTTAAAGGACTTTGCAAGGTTATGTTATACGAGATAATAGGATTGAGCGCCATACTTGAGTACGTTAATACAAATTCACTATTGTAATGCTTATATACTCTGTTCCTGAGACTATTATTATTTGTTAAATTATTTTCTTTTATAAATAAAAAATCTAGATATTCCTTAGTACTTATTCAAATTACTTTTACTAACGTTCAATTATGTGATTAATGTGTAGGAATTTTGATATAATTATTTCAAGTTTTAGTTATTTTATATATCGTTAATTGTTGTCTTTCATAAAATTAAAAATTCACTCAACAATGAAGTCTATGGCAATATTGATTACGTTCTATAAGGATTCATGTAGTATTTGAAATAGAACATTACTAGAAGTTTAATTTTTAAATCGTTTTCTAATTTATAAATTTATTTCTTTCTTACAATTGTACGTACAAATCAAATTGTATTTGTTCGTTAAACTTTGTCTTCACATTATTTTGAATCCTTTACTACGGGTAAATTGTTGATATTACAACAGAGTTACCAAGAAGTAAAAGTCTCTAGATTTAAAATTTTGACTATAGATCTCTCGAATCTTTTTAGAAGACAATAATCTTTTATCATGTATTCTGTAATTGTATGAAAATAATTATTTACTTCAAGTAATTTCACAGAAGCGCGCCTAATTATTTGTAAGTTATGCAATTTATATTTTGGAAAAAATCGATACTACGCCAATGAGCGTCATTTATTATATCGAGTAACTTTACAGTGCATGAATTTAGGTTATGTTTAGTAATCTGAAAATTTGATAAACAAAATTTTTACCATGGACATAAAAAAAGAAGTGGATTTATACCGTGATACACCTATCAGATATTTGGGTAATGAAAGATTATTGTAGTCGCTCTTTTAAACAGTTTCTTATTATTTTCATTCATTAACATTATGAATGACATTTTTCAATCCCTTTTCAGGATATGCAAATGAAATTGGAGAAGCTTTTAGATCTATAGTTCCAAATTCAATCGTATGGCTCAGTTACGCTGTAGCCAGTGGCTACGTTCTTGCAGACACAATTAACAATGGCTTTAAAGCTTATCAAGTGAGCAATTCATAAGAAAAATATTATTTAAACATACTATACATATTAATAAGACTACTATAAATATAAATTGTACGTTTCAGGATAATGTAACTCCAAAAGCAACAAAAAATACTGTACTTTCCATGACAGACACTTTATTGTGGCAGTCATTTGCATCTGTAGTCGTGCCTGGTTTGACGATTAACAGAGTTTGCGCTGCTGTTCAATTTGTACAAAAAAGAAGTAATAATGTGTTCTTAAAAAGCAAATGGATTCCAACCATTATAGGTTTAGCATCCATACCTTTCATAATACGTCCTATAGATAATATAGTAGAAGAAACAATGAATGTAACATACAGAAGGTGGATAGGATACTACCCAAAATGACCATTAATTAATAATATATGATTATTCAGAGCTGTTCGAGAATAGATCTTAGATTTATTCGGTTTTCGAATGAAACGAAAACATTTCCGCTTATACATTACTCTAGCATAAAAATGCTAATATAATATTACTGAAAGTTATCTATTTTATTATACTATACACGTTGAATTTTGTATTGCATTACACAATATCTTGGAACATGTATTCTAAAACAAATCCAAATGCTTTGTTAAAAACAAAAAATAAAACTCGTTATTGTTATTTTTGTTTTTCTCTCGTTTCATTTTTGTGTATGCCAATTTGATCAACAATTGTTTTTTTTCTACTAATATCTACAACAAGAATAACAAATGAGCATATAAATATTATAATTTTCTAATATTGCGCTGATACATCGAACTTTTTTTATTAATCATCTATTACTTACGTTATTTACGTCGGTATCTATCACTTCAAACTAGAGCGCGCAAAGTAGAATTGTCCAATATATAGTCAGACGCACTGAACATGCTTATCAAGCTCAAAAGTCTAAATCGAACGCAACAAGTAACACATATTATTACATTATATTGTTTATTTTCAAACAACTGTACCTTACATAATAGAAAATATGTTTCATAATGGAAAAATAAAACTCGTCGAAAGAAAGAACGACTATTTAAAAGATATTACGTAAATATTTCTTCTCCTTCTTCTATCACCCTCGTAGTTTTTATATTTTTATTTGAAATATCAGTTCATAATTTTCTCTCGTTCGATCGCGAGAGTTAAATAAACGATGGAGATTCGTTGAAAAATCAATAATAATTACCGTAGACGGAAAATCGTAACTCATAGGCCACGTTCATTTTCCCATTTATCGTCTTGTCGGGTCAAACGAGCTAGCCGCAGAACAATGGCTCGACATTGCATAGGAACGAATAGCCTGTCATACCTGTGACATATATTTTTTCGTCACAGGTACAATCACTACGTCAACCGACAAGAAAAACTAATCGTATTTCTTTGTTCGCGGAACTGGCTTCGCGATTTTGCAAGACGAACTACGCGCCAAATACGGATAGAACGTTTTATTCTTACTACGTATCCACGATTTCAAGTACGATACACATCGTGATGTGTACGAATCGGGAAGGGATTCATTTTTATTCGACTATCACTAGACTGTGGTTTTTTAAGAATTTATGGGGAATTTGAAGGTGCAAAATACACAAATTGCGTATAACGTAAAAAAATATATAAAATATAAAAATATATGGTACTCGTTATCAATATCAAGGAAACTAAACAATTGCCTAGCTAAATTCCATTTTTTAATTATACGAATTTCCATAAATATGCGCAGCCTAATTATCATATCTTTCGTATGTTTTCCATTTGTTTTCCTTTTCCTGTGTACGGAACACGAGCGCATACGGGACTACAGTGAATTTCTCATTTTCGTAAAATTAACTATCCTTCCATTCGATCTACTAAAACGCCTTGTAGACAAAGTACTTGGAGGTTAAGTAGAATCTGATTTGGGAAGAGGCATCAATTTCTCGCTAATTAATTCTCATACAGTTATTACGTATTATAACATTTTACTGCCTCTTAAAGGTTGGCGCAATACGATTTACTGCTGGTCGAGTTGCGGATAAAATGTGCAAAAAAATCCAACGCCCGGGGATTCTCGCGATTATGAAATTCCGTATATATGTCTTCGTCGTAAGATTTACAGCACGATAATAACAGGATGCACAAAAACGGAAGCATTATAATTCCGATGTTAAAATACGATCGACGGTTGATAATCGGACAAATCACACGATTAGGAGGTAGTGCATTGTGCAAATTAATAAAAGTCGACGATGAAATAAAAAAGATGCGTTAATAACGTTTTTTCAAATCGTTAAAACGATCGAATCGTTGACAACTTTACTCGTGTAACTACTTGCGACGAAACATTTCCTTTTAAACGAACAATTATAAAACTGTATAAAAGAACATATGAATTAGTCAAAAGCCACAAGTTGATCAACTTCATTTTTTGAAGATTTCTTAATTTCAGTATCGGAATACATGGCTAGCTTTTTTAAATCAATTTTTTAGATACCAAACAATTAACCTCGACAGAATACGTCTGCTATGTAATTGGTATATACGTAGATTCAAATAATTGTTTCATTCTAACTGAATCAATTTCGAAGCTTCGATGTATCGTTTCGATTGAAAATTGTTCGGTAGATGGGTATGCAAGACTAAAGAAAATAAAGGAAATTCGATTTTACGAGACATTTTCGAAAGAATATAATTGTCCGTAGAAGGAAGATAAAATAGGACGGAGGACTATACTTACACAGGCGCTGGGTTACGAATCGACACATTCATGGGTCGGTCGATTTTTCACGGGACCCTATAATAATCTTGACAGCTTTTCAGTAGTCTATGGTCGACCCTCGTAATAAGGTTAACCAGTCCACCGTGATATAATTTATAGAGGCCACTTGTTTACGGCTAATTATGGCGGCACGCGGGCGACGAGTACGTTCTTTTTTTCTCGTATGTCGTATGTCACGCGTTTCCGACAGCCGACAGTGTCTCGAGTTCGATGAAATTTAAGAACGCATCGACGTAAACGTACAACCGAAGTCTGTTATCACGATCAGCGAATATATAGAGAAGCATAAACCGTGAAACCTAAATTCTTCGCACTGTTCTTCGTTACAACAAACGGAAGCGTCTATCAAACACGACGAAAATTACGCGTGGACTCTGTTCGAGTGGCAGCCGAACGCTATAAACAATGCTAATCGACCAGTGAGCCCAACATATTTCTCCGGTGCAAGATCGACGGAAGATAACTCGTAACCGAGAGAAAAGCAAAAGTCCACCGGTATCGATCCTTTAAAACCATCGAACAATAGCTCGAAGAGGTCCTTAATCGATAGAAAGCAACGCATTGCCTCGGTACACGCCTCCGTCACAAAACGAGCCTCGCGATAAGGTTATGTCTCGTGAGTCGAACAGAGGGCGCGTACACACATGCATACGGACAGGTATGTGTGCTATCGGCGCGAATAACGGAGCGAGGAGGAAAGAAGATCCGAGGAACGTTCGCGGGAAGGAAAGCGACGGTTTAACAGGAAAAATAAAAAAAGAAGGAAAGATGCCGTGGCCTGAGAGGAGGATCAGGTAAAGACGAAGAAGCGAGAGAAGGAAGTAAAGGAGAAAGGGAGAAGGGTAAAGAGAGAGAGAAAAGTAGACTGGCGAGGGGGAGTAGGAGCGGCGGAAGGGGGGGGGGACAGAGGGATACGTATTTCGCGGGCTCGAGTGGTAAAGATTCTCTGAAACCTGTGGCATTTCGCGAGGTACTCTTCTCTTCGGTATACGCCGAAGGGGGATCGATAGCGCGTCAGAGACGAGGAGAATCAGGCGGCAGGCTATTTCGAGCAACAACACGGCGGCAGAAGCAGCAGAAGCAGTAGCAACGACAGAAGCGTCCCGTCCGCCGCCAGAGATCCGCAGCCATTCCACGGCCATGTCTGACGGCGCACGGGGTTGGCTACGCCCGAGCGGGGTCTAGCCAGCCAATCGGAACGGGGCGCGAAAGGTCCCGCGCCGTGGTCGTGTCCAATGGGCGTAGCCCGTTCCAGCTAGGCGCGCGACGTCTTGTCCAAGTAGAGGGGGGCCCTCGCGGTTGTCACAGGTGCAGCCAGTTGGCTGGCGAACTCGAGGCGAGCGTGCTCGAGGATCGTCGCGTTTCACGTTTCGCGTCGTCGATCAAAGCGCAACCGTTTGTCCGGTAATCGTTCCTTCCACTCGTACGCATCTTCCTCGGTCTATCATCTCCATCCAAGTTACGTTCTAACGTCATAATTTACGTCGATCCGTGAAACGCAATTTAAATAAAAGAAAGAAAGAAAGAAAAGAAAGACAAATAACTGGAAAGAGTGCGGATCTCGAAGGAGAATTCGTTGGCAAAAATCAGCGCGCGTCGTGTGGCTGCTTGCACGGCGAAAAGTAGGCAACGGGATCATCGCGCGAAGGTAAAACGCGCACAGCGGCTCTTGATGCGGCCCGTCGCGCGGACGCGCACGTCGCGTCTGAGAGATCTGTCGCGATACCGGTCTCATCGGCGCCATGATCCATCGCGGAGTGTCTAGATCCGAAGGGAGAAGACGATCTTAACGCGACACAGGCTTCATCGCGATATGCCGGCGGTACCGGCTGATCAGCTGAGACACACACGACGAACGTTGAAACCGTTGGAAAATCGAAGATCGAAAACTCTTCCGACCGAGTGATTCCTCGTCGAATCCTTATTAAGACAACAACAACAACAACAACAAAAAAAGAAAAAAAAAAAGAAAAAGAAAAACAAGAAAAAGGAGGAAAGAGACTGAAACGTCCAAACGTTTCAGCCTCGAGATAAAAATCAGGCCAACGTACGAGTTACAACTGTACGGAAGAGACAAGACGACAACGACGACGAATCATCCATAACCAGATAAAGTGATTAACGAGAAACGTGGTTTTACGTTAGACGCGGATAAACGTAAGATAACGCGGACGCGATTGAAAACTCGGAAACACAGGAACAGAACTCGGGAGGAAAAGAGGAGCGAAATTTGTCAAAATATCGAGTGTGTGCTGGGAAAAAAACTGGCAGCCAAGGGGGGAAGTGTGAGAAGTGCGATTTAACGGCCGTTGGGATAACACCGCAGTAAAAGTGGGTGCACTGGGGCCCTCGGGACCGTTCGGCCGATACGGGCCCGTGGAAGGTGGGCCTGGTGGTGGTCCCGGGCCCGGTAAGGGAGTGGGGACAGGGGTGGCCGCAGTCGCGGCTGGGGAGGTGGAGGGCTACGGGGGTGCCGGGGGCGGGGGAGGGGGCCCCGGGGGGGTTGGTACCCCCCGGATAAGGGTCGCGACCCTCAGCGGGCCCTGCTGCGCACCCCTGCCCGTCACCCAAGCCTGTAACATAGGTAAGTAGATCGTTTCAGTTTTACAACGTCTATCCGATATATACATTTTATTCTTATCGGTCGGTTTTATGCGAAATCAGAGGAAATTTCTGCCGAACCTTCCAATTATTTTCGGAACGTTCACACAGACGTTTCGGACTCGTCGATTCTTTTAATTTCGAAGTTAGATCGGAAGGAAGAACGCGCGAACCTTAACGGTAAGAATTCGCGGATACAGAGAGGATCTGTTTCGTTTATCGTAGAATTTCACGTACGAAGAACGTTTAGGAGAAACGTTTCTAGGACGAATTTATTCCGCAGTTTGGCTGGCAGGATCGTGCGACAGTTTTCGTCAAAGTCGTCGGTTCTTTCGTTTTTTTGGGAAACGCGCGTTTCCAAGAGATCGCCGTTGCTTTTTACGAGTAATCGGTGCTTTAGGATCTTCTTTCGTTGAGAAATATTTCGATTATAAACAGCGAGAGGATCGGAGGATAACGTTGGTTTAACACCTCGTAAGCGCCGGCGCCAGGTCGAGCTCGCACACGGACCGCGGAAGGTCAGAGGGTTTTCCTCACGGACTCCTCGAGTTTCGAGCCGAGAGAAACGGTCCCTATGATATTTTTCTCCAGGCTTTTCTTTTTCTCCTTTTTTCCTTTCGTAGACAGTAGAAACGCCGTTCGTTCGCTTATCGTGATTGATCGTACCGTAATTTGGATGTCATAGGAATGCGCGTTTTTTATCCGCGGGTGATGGATTGTCCCGCGGTTCGGATCTAACGAGGATAAATTTGCCTCGGACAGGGTCGAACACTCGTCGAAATACGCGTGATTGTGCGTAACGAACGACCGATTCGAGGAAATCGTAATCCTCGTCGATGCAAATGCGAGCGGGACTACGCGTTCGGCCGACAGATTTCTCTCTGACCTCGCTAGGAAAAAATGAAACGGGCCGCGAGAGAAAACGGATCGTTACGGGTAAAAATTACCCACCGATAGCGAACGAGTTCACGAGCCAAGCTATATTACGATAAAAAGAGTGTAACGACTTGTACGAGAAATACGCGATTTAAAGGATCGTTGAGGAAGGATCGATTTTAAGTGACCGATACGGCTATCGAATTGTAGCGACGGGAAAGTAATATCCATCGTATGTTAACGTTCTGACGACAAACCGATAAAACAAGTTATTTTATTAAGTCTAGTACCGACGCAGAGTTATCGAATGAAAATGAAAAATTGTCGATAGCTGTCCGATACCGAACGAACGTTTTTCTTTTTCTTTCTTGTTAATTAGCACAATCCGCGCTTCGAATTTTCCCTCCGCTCCTTTGCGTCCCTCCGATGTTTCATTATGCGGCGTCGTATTCTTTCCTCTTATCCTTCGTGGGCTGCATCCGTAGATAACGCGAGAACTCGAACCGCCGAAGGGTCGAAGAGCCACGCATTAGCATATTCCAGGGGACGAAGAAAAATATCCACGTCGAAGGTATCAGATCGCGTTCGACTCGACGGATTTGCGTAACGTCGCGATTGCGAATTTCACCGCGAGCTTTCCGTTCATCGTTTGCGTTCTCGTTTCTACAACTGTTGCGCGTTACGAATCTTCGCTCAACTTGCGAGTTGCTATTTATTAAATTTTTCGATAGTCGCGACATCGTTCTTCGTACACGTATCGACGTCAAGTTTCTGCGAAACGTCTCGACGCTTTGCGACGTGAATACGGAAAAATTCAAACGTTAAGAACAGAGCGAAAGAGAAAGAGAGAGAGAGACAGAGGAAGACTTTTTGATTGGATAAAGCGATCCTGGCGAAAGGTGGCACGCGTCGTACGGTTGATAGAAAAGAATCGGATTAACGAAAGCCCGTTTCCGTTCGGACTTTCGTCTCACGTACGCTGAATCCTAATCTGGTTTCGACGATTCAAGGAAATCGTCCTTCTCGTGTCCTCCGTTTCTTTTTCACGCGCCACGGCCGTGAAATCGTTTCTCGCGGTATCTGATTTAACAAATGGAAGGTGAACCGCGTTAAGGAGATGTATCTCAAAGACGTGCAAGCTATCTCTTTCAATCTCCTTCGTTATACATGTACATTTTCCGTATCTTTCAGCGGAACGAAAACTTTGTCAACTTTTTCCTCTTCCCTTTACGGTTTATCGCGGCAAGTAGATTTTCCCGATCGAAGTTTTCAGTTTATCAGCGACGTGCATCGCGTGTTTATCGCTAGCCGAACGTTTGCCGTCGTATTCGCTCGGAGGATCGCGTACGACTAGAAAATATCCCGTGGGAACTGGATTTTGCCGTAGGAATTATACTCGTGTAAGTCGATTTCGCGTGCAAACGATTTAAATCTCGAGGTAACCGCGGGGTGGTTCGACTCGGTTCGGCTCGGCTTTCTCCTTTTTCTTCTCGCCCTGCCGCGAAACGCAGGGAGATGAGATGCGCAAGGTCAGACCTTATGGGGTGGGAGAAGGGTTGCTAGGTTGACAACCCCGCCGGCAGGGAGGAACTCCGCCCATTGGCGGAAACCGCGAAAAAAAGAGAGGAGCGAACCCCCTAGAGGGTTCGGCAATGGCGAAAAAAGAAGTCAGAGGTCGCCGGTACGAGAGAAGAGGAGGCGACGTGCCACCCATCCAAATAGACGAAGATAGAAACGGGCGAACGAAGTAGGCGAAGAAAATGTAATAGAGGGCAATCTCGTCCGCGAATGTTAATTAACGACGAATCGTGATCATCGAGCGCCTCGTTCGCCCAACGATACGCTCGTTCCGTGGTTATTGACAAACAATTATCATACTATAAAGATACAAGCGCGATCATTAAATTCGATGGCATAACGGATTACGTTGTTCCTTCGGATATCGTCGTCGTACATCGTCGATATCGTGTTATTCAACTTTCCCATCGTTTTCTGCTCTCTTCTTTTTCAAAGAAATTTGTCTCCAGACAATGGTGTTGCCAAGTTACGATACCATACGACAACCTTGTTTTTCGTTATCGTTCTTTTTATCTTTTTACTCTATCGTCGTGGCATATTGCTACCGATCATCTTCCAGTCTTACTAATTATTTTGCTCGTTAGGAAGCGCGAATCGTTTACGCGACACGTAGATAAGGCTGCGTCGTCTTTGGTACAGTTCGGTAAGCCGTGCGCAGTAATCAAAACGTTCGAATGACAAAAAGCGTCGGTGTATAACGCGCAGTTTGTTATGCACGTGCGCAGCCACGGCAAGTACGGCCGATTTTCTTTCGCCTCGGAATCTATAATCGAGAACGTTTGAAACCGATACTGCGCGTGTCCCGTTTTCTTCCACGATCTTCCAACGTTCCTGCGATTAAAATATCCACGCCGGTGGTCGAATTTTTCTACCGTGAGAAACGCTTCAAAATTTTCTCCAATTCCGCGTCCAAAGAAACGTTCGATGTTTCGAGTGTGTTTCTTTTTTCTTTTTTTATTTCGCGATGGCGCGCAACATCAAAGTAGGGTATGTACTCTGATAACGCGCGCGCACACACATACACACACAGACAGATTGAACGCTAGTTGAAACACGGTGTCGCAGAAATTTCCTCGTTTTCCACGTTTCGTTTTTCGGACGATGACGCGGGCGTTCGAACGTGCGCGAAATTAAAACGCCTCGTCAGGTCGCGGCAGCGCCCGTTCCATCAACTTTTCCCGGTGCTCGACGTTTTCACCTGTACCGCTATTTTTCTGTCCAATGCTGCCGCGTTTTGCCAACGACGTAAATTCGCTAAATTCGAGAAAATGAACGCTCGCCACCGCCGAATCCAATACGAACGAATTATTAAAAATCGCGTTCATACACCTAGTATTTGTTTGAACGTTAACCACGTTAACCGATCTCGTTGAATCCTCTGTATTCACAGATGCTCTCTTTCTTTTCGAAGCAGGGAGACGTGGTCTGGCGATGATCCTGTCATGTGCAGGATGCGAGAAACCAATTATGGATCAGTACCTGCTGAATGTTTTGGACCGGGCATGGCACGTCGAGTGTGTCCGCTGCTTCGATTGCAGAACCACGTTACAGGACAAGTGTTTCTCCAGGGAAGCGAAGCTGTTCTGCAGAGAGGATTTCTTCAGGTAGGTAACTTGCCTACGCGTCTATTGTCTATTCTCGGCGTCGCGCTTCTGCGTTTACGCGCCCTCCTAACGATTAATAAACGATCGTGCCATTGAAATCGTCTTATTCGATGGAACAGAAGCTGCTACGACCAGTTTAGAGACGAACGGCTGTCGAATATCGATTGGACGATGCTTTATCGCGTAACGAACAAGACGACTCGAATCGTCTCCGAGGGGATATCTTCGTATCCGAGTAGATTTTCGATATTTCCAGGTACGCGTTTATCGATTTCCAACATTTGATCGTTGCGAACGAATCGCGATGATCGTTATTCTTTTTACCTTGCGAGCTATAAATCACTATTACTATCGTTATATAAATTAATCTCAACTTTGAAACTTCTAACGCGATATTCGAAATTTGAAACGTATTTCGAGGATTTTTTCAAAGCGTGCAGCGACCGTATAAGTTGATTAATTGCTTCGACCGCGTAAGAACCTGTACAGGTATTCGGAATAGGGAAAAAAGCTTCCGCGGAAACGATACAAACAGGTATACCATTAGTTAGCGATTCGTCAGGCCAAATCGTCCCTCCGCTTGTCCGTACGTACCTGTAATTAGGTTTCTATTATGGTTGTTGGCATCGATAGAACGCAGCACGATCGATCGTTAGAAAAGTCACGGGGCAGTGATTTTTTCTCTTGTTTCCTTCGAACAGAAGAGCGTACCGGCATCGCGACAAACTGTTTTCTGTTTGCGTAATTAAGTAAACTGCCGTATCGCAACTGCTACTAGTCCGTCGACGCTGTTAGGCAAAATCGAAAGATTTACGATCGATGCATTGGCAGACAATCGCCCAGACGTTTATCCTTTCATCTTTTTTACACATTGTCTATTTCTTTCTTTTTCTTTTTTACGCTCAAACGTGTCGATGGCGGAGCAGCGTACAACCCGAGAGAAAAAGCATTTCGCGACGAATGGAAAGGAGGCCTTGACATTTTCCCGGACAACTGCCGCGTTATTTCACTCTATCAAGCTTCCGAGCAAAAATCACTCGGTCGATCGAGAGCCGTTCCGCGAGCGAAACACGCCAGCGCTATCGCGATTCGTTACGCGGTCCATCGACGTTCTATATTCGTCCTACTATATCCTCTGGCTGGTAGTCGATTTCTTGGTTCGCGATTCCACAGACTTCGTGACTCCTGTTTCTTGCCACGTTCCGAGCAATGAACGCGCAAATAATATCGATACCTTTCGATCGGCTCTCGAAAGCCACCCTTTTGTGTCAAATTTTCCATCTTTCGTAAATCGTGCAAGAAATAAAACCGATGCTCGTCGACGTTAGGAGGAAATCTGTGCCTCGAGTTGTCCTTTTGGTTCTTAACGATCTTGAGACTCAACGATCGAACGACAGTGAATCTGTACTTTCAAAGTTGAAAAAGGAAAAACGAAAACTTAGGTTCGCGCTGGACTATCAAGTAACTAGAACTAAACGAAAGAAGCATACGATATGGTAGACGCTGCTAATCTAGAAACGATCTGTTCGCGTTTGTCAAATGACGATTCGCAGTTAAAACCAACGTACACCGTTTTATCGGCTTGTCAAGATGCGCGAATTTACGCGAACGACGCAAGAAATATTTAGAACGACGATCAACGAGGCAACGTTAAGAAGCTGCTGTTTTCGATCGAAGCAGAGAATCGCGAAACTATGTCTTCGGAGACACTCGCCGGGTTTCTTAAAAAAACCATAGAACCAGAAACCATAGACGGAACTAACGCGGAAGCGATCCGATCGTGTTTGTTCGTGGTGAGTCAGAGAGCCGAGACGAGACACGGAACAGGATCCTAGGAAGATCGTCGGTCACGTCGTAAAATCTTGTCGCGAGCGTTGATTCACCAACTTCCATCGAATATTTATAGCGTGGTAGTAGAATTAACGATCGCTGCTTCGACGTATCTAGTCGTTTTGAATAAATGGCGCGAGAAAAAGGAGAAAAAAGCGTGACCGGTGTTCCAATTGGCGCGATTATCAGCGCGGAGGGAGCGAGCTGTAACTTTTCGTTCTCGCGAGAGCCAGAAGTTCCCTGCGCCGGAGGACCTTGACATTCGCGCGAGGAACCGATCAGAAGGCGCGAACATCGGTTTGCGCTCTGTGCGAAACGATCCTTCTTGATTTTTACATCGGATCGCGATCTCGGGAGAGACTAGCGCGAAGAAGCGACAGCGAGTCGCTTCGATTAATAAGCGGCGCGGACGAAAAATGTGGAAAGTTTTACGGCGAAGCAGCAGCCAGGCGACGGTCATTTTTTCTCTCGGTTTTCGTTCCTCGTGCCGCGATCACGGAGCCTGCAACACTGTGTCCGTCAGCCAACACGTAACGAACCGGAGGATACAAAGGGTCGCGTAAGAAGCTAAAAATCGTAAAAAGCCTGTGACGAAAGTAACGAATCGTGGCGCGCGAAAGGGTTGCAGCGTGGCGATACGTGAGGGACTCGATCGAGGATGATGGTCGTGTGAAAAACAGTGATGGTTAGGAGGAGAAATCTTTAGTTTAACGCTGGTCACGCGTAAGTGGAAACTCGATTATGTTTGGATAACGAAGATGAGGATTGAATAACCAAGAATTTTCAGCAGTCGCCGACAAACTTTAGACAGATAAAGATCGTGGATAAAGTTTCAAAATATGCGGTTTCAACGGCGTTTCGATTATAGTATTCTATATATATACATGTATATTAAAAGACGACGAATTTCCAGTGACAACGAAGAATAGCCGCGATCACTGGGTGCGATAGCGAACGCGACTGTCCTTGCTTACCACGAAATAAAACAGCGATAATTATAATTTTAATAGATAATTTCCAGATCGCTTCTATTTTAGATAACAGATACGTTAAACTAGAACGAATGAGTTTCCACTGGCAGCGAATGACAATGAGGATCACCGGTGCGATAGCGAGCGTCGCTGTTATTGTTCCTGTTTAGAAGAAATATTGTTCCCGAAGAAATGAGATTTATTTGGAGATGCGTTTCTCTTTCGTGACTTCTGGAAGCGATGAACGATCCCCTTTGTGGCCAAAGATCGGAGTACCGAGTACACGCAGAAAGTGGGGAGGGCGTTTAAAGGGGGGCCCTTTGATACTTATACGAACGGCTGTATAACGAACGTGTTGTATACTTTACGAGGCACTTTGCATTTCATCCCGATGAAAAATTCATTAGATGTAAGACGAACGGTTGGCTACGCTCGAGCGGCGTAGAAAAGCTTTTCGGGTCAAAAATAACTCTCGCTCCGGCGTCCCGTTAATTAGCGTTATCCTCTTTGCTACCGTTACACGTCGTGCAAACGTTCGATCGGTGATTACGCGCTTTTCTTTTTTCTTTTAAATCAACCTTTAAGATCCAACTTGCTCGCCGAGGCGAAAGTAGAGGAAATCAGAACGAAATTTCGAAACGTGCAAACGCGATATTCGCCGGCGAACGTGTTCGCAAACGGTGTTCGTACGACCTGTACGTCTACGATCTTCTGTTCGAGCGAGAGCAGCCGTTGGAACAAATTCGTCGACGAATTTCGAAGCGTACAAAAATATTTTATATACCGATATATCGATGTGTTTGGATAAGGTGTTGGTAAGAAGCGTGGAAACTCGAACTATGTTCGCGAACACGTTCGGCTATGTCGAAGTAACTACTTCGAGAAAAACTCTACACACCTCTTCTTTTGTACATCTGGAGACCGCTGTTACGAAGGGAATAGATTTAGCGAGATAAGCAAATTCGAAATAAGGAGAGGTCCATATTATCGTGCTCTTGAATATACATTTTATTTCGCATTACAAGGTCTAGAAACAAAAGAGCTATAAGTATGTTTCTATTGCTGTTTCTCGTAGTCTTCGGCTAGAACTACCAAGTTGACTTTTTGGTAATGTCCTTTGCTGTAAACGTATGAACGTGCCCCCTATCATTTTTCTTCTATCGTATCGTAACGCTGTAAGAACGAACATCTGGATCAGCATACACTAATACTTATACCTATGCTTATTTCAATATATTTTTCCATTACAAATTCATCCACTCGTTCTTCTATCAGTCAACCTCAACAGGCTACGATACGCGATACTAACGACCAGAGTTCGAACGTCTATACAAATTCGCGATATTGCGAACGCGACGAAAGAAACGAAACCTCGGCAGAGACGCGTCTCATCCGTTAAACTTATTGTGATATGTATAATTTTTGTGCTGGACTGGGTCGAATGCGTAGTGGAGATGTTTGTATGTGGATATCAGTGTGTGGAGATATGTGTGTTACTAAGAAACAGACTAATGTAAATAGTTCAGTCGGTTAACAGTCTACAAAAGGTCGGGTATCGAAGAAAGTGCCGAGATGCGTGCGAGTGTGTATCGATGAATATTCTAGAAATCGTTTATAAAATAAATATGTGTCTACGTTAATAGTAATGCCCAGTGTAAATGTAATGTTTCCATAAGAATATTTCGGCCATCAAGATGCACAATTTTCAACAAAACTTTATACCGATTATTTTGTTTCTCGCGTTTTATATATCTTTGCACTATAGGATACGCACTTTGAATTTCCTATGTACGTACAAGCATCCGCGAACTGTTCGCCAACATCGATGAGAACACAGGTTGATAGTGGAAGCAGACATACCGATATCTGGAATTCTGCACAGCTACGAAAGAAAGGAAGGGAAGCAAAACGAAAGTAGCAGAGTCTGAACGACGAAACCGGTAAACGTAGGAAGAACGTAGAAGAGCAGAGAATGCCGATCGATTCCCACGACGACGCGACGAATCTATCGATGTCGTTCCTCCAATCGAACTGTCTGTATCTCCCACCTACTTTCAACGAATCGCTGTTGGGAATACTGTAACACCTCCGGGAGGTCCGAGGTATCGGTCGAAGGAACGGTACGCGCGGTTATGGTAACCGGCTCTACGAGTCGCAGCAAGGTCCTTAAAGGTCGATAATGGCCCATGGGGGCCCGAAAGGGTCCAGGATCAAAAGCACCGATGTCCCCGTTTCAGCGCCGCCTCGACTGCCGTAGCTTGCGGTCGATGGCCCGGTGTGTACCCACCAAGAAATTATTACCTTAAAATATGGTCCATGCCGTCGTCGAAATACGCCCGATGAAAACATTAACTCGGGGCTAGGGGGATGGCGGCGGTGTCACCAGAGAGCCGAGACTAGCACCCTGCTAATAGTCGGCCAAAGAGCTGCCGAGGGACCGGATTTCGCTTGCTCGAAAGTCTGTTTCTTTAAGCGGTTACTCTCGTTGGCGGGAATATTCGACGAATTAGTCTACGTTTACCGTGGACGCGTGTTTTCACCGAACCGTCGTCGCGACCAAGTCGCGAAACGGATATAATCTAATGCCTAGACCGAAGAACGCGATATCGAAAATTCAGCGAGAAGCTGATTGCGATTTTTTGTAAATTTGTTAATTTCGTTACGATCAATGTTCGATCGTCAGAGGACGATAGTCGCGTTATTGTCCCGTTTGTCCGAGATTATTCGTTGCGAGAGGACGACGTAAACGGTAGTAAATCCGAAGGAGAACTTAAAGAAGAAGCGTTTATAATATCGTTTTTATCTACTTTTCGGTTTATGAAGTTAATCGGCGAGTCTTCTGAGCGGCACGTATTTCATTGTTCCGGCGTGTTTGTTAGGATGCCAGTTCGTCGAAAGAACGCATCCGCTGTAACGTTGAGTGCGCGGAATTATCGTCGCGTATGTGATAATCTATCGCGGTATTGATGACGGCGACTGGTATTGCTACGAGATTTTTCTTTTTTTTTTTTACAACGAAATAAATCATAAGGCGTGTCGTAACCGTGCATTCGCGTCGAATGTCAAGCATCGAGAGGGAAAAGAAGCGATAATAAATGGATATTGTTAATAACGCGATCGCCCAACGATACGGATCGATATCGCTATTTTCGCGAAGAAAGAAATTCAATCTCGAGCCCTAAATATCTAACGATAGATCGAAAGTTGGCATTAATTAACAGTCGTATCTTGGGAGCGACTCTCTAAACTGAATCTACCGTTGGCTGGTGGCCTCTTTCCAGTTGGTACGAGCCAAGTTCCGGGCCGCGGGGGAAAACAGACTGAAACTAGACGATGGACTCGGTTGGAAATCAAAGCAAAACGATCGAAGCCAATCATAGATCGGCGCGGCTTTTCTCGGGCCGGTTCGAAAGGGCGCCGACGAGTGGTCTCCATTGTCCTTGCTTTCCACCCGCGGTGCTGGCCTCCTCGGGAGTAGACCCGTCGAAACTCGAACGTGGAAACATTATAAATGCGGCGTGACGCCCGCTACGAACCGTAGGAGAAGTTTGTTGGGCGTGACGGGGCCGGCGCGGTCGAGAATAGAAAGAGAAGCAGGGAGAACAGAGAGGGAGGTAAAGAGCGAGAAAAAGAGAGAAAGAGTGAAAGAGAGAGAGAGAGAGAGTGTGGTATGTGTGTGTGTGTGTGAGAGGGAGGTATGGAGTTGTTTCCCTTCCAGGAAGGTTCGGCAATAGTATACATATATCGCGATGCGTATTCATACGGGGAACGTTTTTGCCAACCACCGGATTCTTGCGTCACACTCTCGAGACAGGCCCTCGTTCTGTCATACGTCGTACGTAGGTCATAAGTAGTGGCAGTTTTTTCTCTGCTCGTTCTTTTCTTTCTTTTTTCTTTTCTTCTTTTTTTTTCACCCACTGCCTTTTTACCAATTAGCCGATCCTCGTGACGGAAAGTCCAACTACAATTACGTAAGCAGCGTGGCGTAGTAGCGCGAGTTGCTTTAACGACTCGTTTATCATGTTGTTACGCGCGGTATTTACCCGGGAATTGTTGCACGGAGAAAGTGGCACGAAGCCGGACCGATGTACCGCGAAAGTTCGATGAAGAACGAGGATGAAGACGAAAAGGAACGGCTGCTGGAACTTTATGCAAACGGCGTTTTACGGTGTCGCATAGCCAACGCCGGGGCATTAGCATAACTGTTATGAATCGTTTCTCAAGCATGCCTTCACCCCCTTCGGACGGTAATCGACGATATTTCACGAATTAATCGGCGCCAGCTTGAAACTCGTCCCGACAACCGGACCGCGCCGTACGCGTTACGATCCATCTGCGTGTGATACAGCGCGATAAAGCGAAAATCGCGTCGACTCGCTTGCCATTCCACCGTACGGTGGAATTGCCAGTGGAAAGACACCTTCTCGTCTTGCTTCTTCGTTCCTTCGTGAAAATCGTTCGAAGGGTAACCGAATAGGAAAGAGACCGATCGGTCGAATAGCGGAAACGAGCGTTTGTTCGCTCGCGCCACTAATTGCATTCGGTTAATTAGACTGCCGCCTGGTGAACGATATCGCGCGACTGTTTATTTCCTTTGACGTCGTAACCGAGACGTTGGCGCGTGTGCATCGACCACGAGAACCAACAGCGGCGAGAACCGAGGAAACGAAGGTACAGCGACGTTCACGACGTCGGTCGAGCGTTTCTAGAAAAATGGCGAATGCTATGGTAATTAAAATTTTTTTGATCGATCGAGAGGCGCGATTCGACCCGCGCTTCGGTCATCATCGTCCGATCGACGTTCGATCGTGCGCCGAGGAAACTTTCATCCGAGGATCGATACGTCTCTTCCTCGTTGCTCGCTTCTCCGGCCGTTCTACCTGTTCGGTTTGATCGGTTTATCGGCGAGTTCACGAGGCGTAGCAGCGGCGGATATGGCTCCCCCGTTTCGTTCGATTCGATTGGGAAACGACGAGAACGTTACGACGAGCGTCGTCGCGACGAACGGATCTAGTATACCGAAGGGACCCGTGTACGCATCAGGGTCGTAGAGGACCGTGTGGAACGAACGCGAACCACATACATAAACTCCGGGCTCCGTGGCAAATCGTGGCCCGGACCCACCCCCTTTTTTTTTATCCCAGCCCCGCTGTCCTATATTTCTTGCTACACGCCAGAATTCCTGGCTCTTTACGCTCTCCTCTTTAAGGGAGCCCGAAGCCCACACCCCCTTCTTCTGCCTCTGTCCTCCCCTTCCATCCTGCTGACCTGGTCGCCCTCATCGAACCGCTTTCTCACACACGAAAGCACCACGTAAGCCTTTCTATTAATGATTTTTACGGCCGGCCTCCGTTTCTTTTTCTTCCACGAGGAAGAAAGGACCTGGACCGGGCTGCTGCCCTTCGCGCGCGCTCAAAAACAAGAAAATCGTTAAGGGCAGACGCGCGTCCAACGAGCGAGAAAGCGAGGATAGGGAGGGGAGAGGTGGTACAGGCAGGGGCGAAGAGTAGAAAGAGGAAGAGAGGGATAAGGAGAGAAGGAGCCGGTGATTCGGTGACGTATGCATTCGGGGAAGTTGACACGGGATCGGCTAATCGCTATAATTAATTAAATAATTCCTGTAATTAGACTAGAGGGATTGCACCGCGAGGCGAAACGCGCAGCGCCAGACAAGGATAGACGTGGCAAACGGGAGGACGAGTTAGAAGGAGACGCACGACGCGCGAGAGAGGGAAGCTCTGGCAGCGTAATGACCGTTGGTCAAGAAATATCTCTGGCTTCTGCTTCCGTGAGAAGATTGTTAGGAACTGCGCGTAGGACTGCTAATTTGGACAGGTTGATGAATAGTTTGAAAAAGTGTGCCGGTTGATTATAGGATATTCCGCGTAAGTACTTCGCGTAACAGCCACGGACGATCGTGTCGATCGACAAAAGGGAATCCTTGTAATTTATACTTTCCCCTCTCCGTTTCTTCTTTTCTCTGCTTTCCATTTTAAGCAAACCAAAACGACGTCAATGTCGCAGCTCGGTAAAACGATGCACCGACTAACGCCGCTTATTCGCGGTTAATTAACGTCCGCGTCTTAACGCGAAACGGAAACGACGATGGAAAACGCTCCCGTAAATAACGAACGGAGATTCCGTGAACTTTTCTATCGCGTTGCGGTGATAGGTTTTGCCCGTGCCCGGCTGAATAATAAAATAAGAATCGACGACATTAGCGCGATGTAGGTCGCGGGTCACGTTGAACGCTTCTACTTCCGGTCGGGAAACGCGATAGCAATAAAATAATAGCAGTGGCGAGGGTGGCGAACCGGGTCAGCCGATATTATACGCACGGGCGACAGGAAAATTCTGGCCTACTGGGAGAGAGCCAGCCACGGGAATTTGAATGCGCTTGTTTCGTAGCCGCGTTTCGAAGCCGCGTTACGGTCGGAAGTGCAACGCAGGCATCGATTGAGATGTATTTACTTTCGAAACGCGGCTGCCCTAAGGGACCGCGGTAATTGCTATAATTAATCGCGTGATTCCTGTAATTAAAAAGATCGGAATTACTAACTGGGAAGTAACGTGGCTCCAATGCTTCCGTAATGATACAGTCGCGGGAGGATCGGTCGGACGAATCGTTCCAGGCTAGATTTATTAACTCGCTCGTGAACCGTGTTGCGGCCATGCTGCAAGACCACGGCCGGTTCGACGCGTGTTTGCACAACGAGCTTTCGTTTCTTTTTCGAGCAAATCGTCGGTCAATCTGCCCCGTCATTTTTTTTTCTTTTTGCTTCTTTTCGTCCGATCAATCCTGTTCCACTCGGAAAAACAACGCAGTTTACTACGAAAAAACATCTGGTTGGCGAACGACGAAAGAAAGAGAAAAACGAGAAGAAAGAACGATTAATACGAAATTAACAAGTAGGACACGGCGGGAGTAAAGGAGTAGAAAGAAAGAAAAAAAAAAAAAAGAAAAGGAAAGCGAAAATCGAACAGGCGCTGGCTGGTAACCGCGACGCGCTTTTACAGCACCGAAGGGTTTTAACTTTTTATGCCCTATCGGGACGTTAAAGTCCCATCTCTTTAAAAGCGCCATATTTCTTTTATCGACGTTTGCGAGTGGAGCGGCTTAATGACAGGACTTGTAAGTTTCGAGTCCAATAAACGTCGCCGTCGTACAACATTGACTTTCCTTTTCGTTCGTTCGTCCGAATGGCATCGACGAGTGTCCACATGTTGGTCGTTACCGATGCGAAGCGGCAGAAAAGGAAGGAACAAAGGCTACGAAAAAAACAAAGATCCGTCGTATTCGCGACGATCCTTAGGGCGATCGAACGCATATAAATCGAAGGAAAGTGAATTTTACGTATCACGGTTTTATATCGTTGCGGACTAACGCGTTACGTAATATCGGTGCGGAGTATTAAGAAGAACCGAGCGAAGATGAAAAGAAGAAACTCGACGGTCGAGATTCTTGAAGGCGCGTCGAGAGACACGCGGCTACGGAAAAACCTCTGCGCAAGATTAATCGCGAGGCGTGTTCTCGAACGAGCGAGGTGACGCGTGCGCTCGTTATCCGGTTTTTCAACGCGGCCGACGAATCTAAAAGTTTGCCCGGTTGTTCGTTGTTCGTCGTTATTCACGTGGTTTGTCGCGGCGTTCTGTTTCCAGGCGATACGGCACGAAATGCAGCGGTTGCCTCCAAGGGATAAGCCCTCAAGATCTCGTGAGGAAGGCGAGGGACAAGGTTTTCCACCTGAATTGCTTCACCTGCCTGGTATGTCGCAAGCAGATGAGCACCGGAGAGGAGCTCTACGTCCTGGACGACAACAAGTTCGTCTGCAAGCAGGACTACCTGTCGGGCAAGCCGCTGCCGGACACGCATCACGTGCACGGTCATCATGGTGAGTTACAAGTGTCATTGTCCCTCGTTATCCACCGCGAAGAGAACGCAGCATCGCCAGATATTCACGATGCCGTGCTGCTTTGTTTCGTTCGTTTGCTCTGAATCCGATTTGCGGCATTGTACAATACGTACGGTTGGCTCGCGGGACGTTATCGATTGTACCGTCGTTTATTCCATTCTGCGAGTTAGGGACTTTGTACGATTTAAAACGATCGCGATTCTCCTATGGAGAGTAGGAAGTCGATGTGCCGCCACGTGCTCTGTTACAGTCTATCGCGACCGTTTTGTAATTTCTATCGCTTTGATCGTCAGGGGGATGCTAATCTTCGCCGACAACTGCTTCCAAGAGGCTGACCGAATTTCCAACAACTTACGCCTTGATTTTTCGCTTTGTTTCCTGGCCGTAGCTCGATTCTTCCATGTTATTCTCCAAGTTGATCTTATCGTTTCGAAGATTTACACACTCGACGGGGATAAATTCGTACCTTGTCCCGTCGTTTTCTCGCGTAGGGAAATGAAGCTCGATTACAGAACGATCGAGATTCTTGATTTTCTTCTTTCTTTTTTTTCTTTTTTCGAGGGGAAAAAGGGGGCCGGAGGGATGACGGCTAGTCAGGATGGGAGCACAGTTCAACGCGTCCAACGCCCGAGATTTCACGAAGTCGAGCTCGTTCTAAAAAAGGGAGGCTGGGGGTAGGTTTTTCACGGGGGTTTTACCCCCGTGTCGGAACGGCAAGCTGTGAAAACAGCGTGTATGTAACCGACCGTCAGCTACCGGTCGAAAGAGAAACAGAGAAAAGGAGTCTAGAGAAAAAAGGGCGAACGCGCGAGCGAGAGAAAGAGAGACAGACCGAGAGAGAGA
Organism: Bombus terrestris; assembly: GCF_910591885.1. Taxonomy (NCBI): domain Eukaryota; kingdom Metazoa; phylum Arthropoda; class Insecta; order Hymenoptera; family Apidae; genus Bombus; species Bombus terrestris. The sequence goes on along the minus strand of NC_063270.1, from coordinate 14,576,143 downwards.
GAGAGAGAGAGAGGGAGAGAGAGAGAGAGAGAGAGAAAGTAACAGCTCGGTTTCACGAGGATCTCGCCGGTGTATAAGCCGTGAAACGAAAACCGAAAGGTCGTTAGGCAGGGGCAAACCTTTTGTCGCTTCGATGCCGACGTCGAAACCGCAAAATGTCCGGCAAACTCGTTTCTTTTTCGTTTTCTTTCGGATGACAGGAGCCACGGTGCTTTTTCCCTTCTTCGAGATGCGAATTCCGCGAGGCGTCAGACCGTTCTAATCGTTCCGTTGACGTGTCGTTGCTCGCGATCAGTCTCGTCTCGTTATAGAAACGCAAAAACTCGATGAAACGTACGGAGGATTTATATCGCTCGGACGAGAACGTTTTCCAGCGTTAATTTCCGTAATGCGTTCGAAGAAGCAACCGGCTACTTGCGAAAAATATATACGCACAGAAGGTGGACAACGATTACTCGTTTCGATGATCAAACATCGTGACGTCCTGGATGTTCCGCGCGTTTTCGATATTAATCTCTATCACGGTGCAGCTATTTGTCAGTTGTCGAATTCACGGTGATCGTCTGCGGCGAATGTGAAAAGCGCAGCAATTACGCGACGAGCGTCGATTAATCAGCAACGTTTATTGATAACTTTTAGCATCTTTCGTCGTTGAATGCGCGACACTGCGGTGGGAAACGCGGTGGAGGCCGGGGAAAATTGCGAAATTTCGAAAAATCATAATGAACTGTGCCGGCGTTGGTACGCGCGTCGTATACGTCCAGAAGTGAATAACCGTAATCACGTTTAATTGCTAATTTCGTATGGAACATCGACAAATTTACTCGTCCTGCTGATAAATTATGTTCTATTTACTATAGCGGATATTCGCTTCTTTGAACGTCTAAACTTGACGTTGATCGACGCAATTATTTTACACAAACGAAATTTTACAGACGCGATGATAGTGTGCGACAGCGATCACGATTTCTTGCTTTCTTGTTATTAGCTATCGCCTGTTGTTCCGAAACGCGCCGTTTCGTTAGTTCGAAAAGAAATTCTCTGTGTTTCGAAACGTTACTCTCTAACAAGAATAAGATCAAAGTAGTTCGATCGAATCACTGATTTCCAAAGGAATTGTAAATCTTTTCTTCTGAAATCTAGTGGTTTCCTAAACGTTCGAAGCGTAAATATCTTCGAGGCTCGCGTAGTATGTAACGAACACAAATCATTGAACAGAAAAGTGACTGGTGCTCTTTTCCAAGTCAATGATTCGACGAGTGATGTGATTAAAACGCACGATTCGGATCGTTCACGAGCAGAATCGTCCAACCTGTCGACAGGAGGAGACTCGTTGATGGGTTCAGGATCGGAAGACGAAGACGAGGATGGTAGCGCTCATCATCATCACAGTGGTGTCGGTGGCTCTCATTTGGGACCTCATAATCTGGGTCCAGGTGGTCCTGGTGACCAAACGGTTGGTCATACTGGCGATCTACCTCTTGGAAGCGATCCTTGCAAGCAGGAAGACTCCGAGGATCAAGGTAAGTGTCATTTCCACCGTGACATTTTGAATGGTAAACGTTTAGATCGTTCGTTTTACGCGAGTGAGCGATTAAAAACTGATCAAAGTACGTCGAAACACGTTTATCAGAAATTACTATTATTGTTACCGCGACAAACTCGATTTTGAAAGGACGATCGATCGGCACCGGTTAACGACTTAATCGCGGCCAATCTTCCCCTTTCGTGGAACCCTCGAGCGAGGGTGGAAATTCAGTGGCTTGACCTGGAGCGTCAGTACGAATTACTAAGCGCGTCAGGTCTTCCCGGTCTATTATTCGCTTCTGCTCTTTTATCGCGAGCGCAACAATGACCCCTTCCCTTTTACCTCTCTCGAAGCACCGGGTACAAGCAACTTCTATGCTTCGGCAAGAGGAAAAGAGGGGTGTCTTCGAGAAGGGTGGCCCCTGTAGCGCGGTGTGACACTGTCCAAACATTTTCTTTGTCCCGTGGTTAAGACCTCCCCGGGTATATATAGATTATCGTGAAGAGTTGGGCTCGAAAACTACGTGTATAGGTGTGTGCGTGTGTGTGTACGTTACATGCGTACACATTGCACATCGTTCGTGTGCACACCCACACGTACACCTCATAGAGTGTAGCTTTCGAGCGTAGAACAGCCACACGATAATCCGATGGGGGTTTCGTATCGCTTCCGGGGGATTGGCTGCGATTGTTGTTACCTCGATCCAGCCGATCCAAATTCCGAGATACGTTTATTATGCACGCGTGTCCGCGTCTATAAATTGTTAAGAAAGCGTCCGCGGAAAACAGAAAAAAGAACGTTGCTATTCATTCGGCCTGTAAGCGGGATCCCCTCGATCCCCTCCGCGCAAAGGGAAATATTTAGAATGAAATTCTAATCGGCTGCTGATCTATCGCGAAACCGGTGAAATTAGGCTGAATAATCAAGGGCCACTTGTTTCGCGAGAAACAAGCGTTTACCCTTGGTGTGTGGGATCGATTATTAAACTGCTTTGTTTGCATTGGCCAAAGGTTCCCTGGACGGAGATCCCGAAACGAGGGATAGCCAGACGGAGAACAAAAGTCCGGACGGTGGTGCCGGTGGTGGTAGCGGTGACGGCGGTGCCGGTTCGAAGAGGCGAGGTCCGAGGACGACCATAAAGGCGAAACAGTTGGAGATTCTCAAGTCTGCCTTTTCGTCCACTCCGAAACCAACCAGGCACATCAGGGAACAATTAGCAAAAGAGACTGGCTTACCTATGAGAGTGATACAGGTTCATAAAATCTCATTCTTTCGTACTTACGATTGCTTGCAATCGATTTCAACGCGATAATTTGTCTGCTACGTTTACTACGTTTCTGTCGTACTACGTATTTCGATACTTTATGCATATCAACGCGAGATTCTACCTTCTTACGACGAGCAAACGAATTGAAAGAGCGATTCCTTCCCATAAGGCCGGTAAATTGAATGAAAAACAGCGGGTCGTATGGGTGTTCGCAGGTCTGGTTTCAAAATAAGAGGAGCAAAGAGCGTAGGTTAAAACAACTGACGTCGATGGGCAGGAGCCCGTTCTTCGGCGGCTCCAGAAAAATGAGGGGCTTCCCCCTGAACCTGAATCCCGGTGCTTTGGGCGGCGAGGACGGACCACCGCCCGGTTTTCCATATTTCGGCGCGGAGAAGTTTGAATTTGGTTACGGCGGGCCCGTGGCATTTCACCATGAATTCTTTGGTGCTCATCCGCCCCCTCATCCACATGGACCGCCCTTCAGCGGACCAGGCAATCCTGGTGAGTCTTGACATTTGATTTCTCTACGAAACCTCTTTCCATTCCGTTCGATTCGTTTTCACTGGCAAAGATCGTAAAAGAAAAGAAAAGGAAAGAAAAGACAAGAAAATGTGGTTCGCGATCGGTGATTTTATTTTCGTGGTCAGCGTAACACGGTCGATCAATGACGCGGTCGTTGGAAGGTCGTTGGAAGAGTTTCGAAACAATCGCCGCTGAAATAGTCGATTCACGTAACGCGTAGATATTCCACGTTTTACTTCGTGCGATCTATTCATATTCGCGTTCACGGAATCGAAAGCAGAACCTTGTCTCGAGTTCTATCGCGACTATAATAAACATCGTAGCGGGTAGGTAGGTCGCGATAATTATGACAGCCGGGTTCGGAGATAGCAGGCCGGATACGATCCTCTCTGAATAGTACACGTAATCTGTTTCTGACAGGTTTGGACCCGGCGAGTTTAGCGGGTATGGCGGCCGCAGTGGCGGTGACAGGGGAATATCCACCTCCGGGTGCGGGAGGCGGCCCTCCGGAATTTCTCACGGGCCCTCCTGGACAGGGCCCCCCTGCACCTCCTAGCGGTAGTCCTGGAGAGTTCCTAGCACCTTCAGGTACGATTAGATTCTTTTGAAAGGCTACGCCTTTCTCACCACTAGAAAATTCATTCTTTGTCCTTGCTGTACCTCCGTCACAGTCATTTTCTGTTTCGTTGATTATATTATAAGTACAAAGGTAGTCACTAGTATTATAGTAAAATTGCGATACGACGTAACGAGATTTCGAAGCAATAGTATGGGGTGTTAGAAACATAAACTTGGCATTGTTATTAGGTCAATCCCACGAGTAATATCGTTTCTTACTCGCTTCGAATTCCAAATAAACGCGCGTATTATGCTTCGTTCATGCGTTTATAGCAACTTCACCTTTCGTTTCTTAAACAGTATCACCTGGATGGCTCGTAACGCGTGTACGAAACAGTCGGATCGATATTTTTCGCGTTAAAAGAAGTTATAAAGTACGCGTCGGCGGAAACCATTCTCGGCGAGCTGTATAAACTTTGAAAAAGCGGTAGAACTAAGGATGCTGTTAAAAGCAATCGTGAAGTACACGGTGGCCGTATCCCGAATGTGAGAAAAAGTCGAAAATGGTTTCTAAGCGGCAACAAACGGGCTGAATGAGTTTTTTGATTCAAAATCACAAAAGTTTGTCGAAGATAAAGTCGAAAAGTTAGTCGAAAGATGGGAAAAGGTCATAGAGTGCGATGGTCAATGACATGAATTACCAAAAATAAACGTAGGTATTAATTTTTTCCACATATTCGGAGAGAAAAAACGACGTTATTTATGGGACGACCTAATATAACAGAGATATTCGAAGTAAAATACACGAGAGACACGGTCGAGGATAAAAATAAGTGGACGTGTAATTGAAATAGGTATCGATGAAGTTTCGTTAAATCCGGCCGGTTCACGCAAATATGTAAATATTAATTTCTATTATTTACCAAATAATCTATGTACTATAAGGCTATGTAATAAATAAAATTCAAGTATAACGCTAGTATTAAGATCGATTAAATTTCATTGATACCTATTTCCCCAACACATATTTTTCTCTTCGATTCTATCTATAAACGAGGTAAAGTAAGACGTCTATCTCGTAAAGTAATATATACAAACGACATAAAGTGTGATATCTCTTAGACGAATTATCCTGTAAAATCATGATCTTTCTAACACTCCATAATGTTGGATGAAAGACGAGGTTGGTTTCGTATGTTTTTCTTTTTTCTTTCGGATCCCACGTTTCTCGGGATAAATCGAAGCACCGAAAGGAACCGATTCGATGGGTTTGATATTTCTCAGGTGGAGCACAGGGTAATCCCAGTGCCGGTGGGAATGGTGGCGGTCCAGGTGGCGGCGGCGGCGGGGGTGGGTTCCTGGAGCCGCACCAGATGCAGAGCGAAGGGCTGGCCTGGTAGTACGAGTTTTAATTAACGTTCATTTCTTTTCGTGTTTTGTTGCTTTCCATCAGCCGAGCGAAAATCGATCGAGTTTCGGCGAAAAATCGACCGGTCGCGCGCACCTGATGGAGAGACCGTACGACTTTGTTCCGGCTCCAGAGACTTTTGCCCGCGAACAAAATATGGCGAGAGTCGTTCACGTCGAGCCACGTCGATTTCGCATCTTGTACGTTACGTTTCTGTAAGATACGCATATGATAAGACGACCGATCGTTTAGCTTCGTTTCTTTCACGGTTATCATTGTCATTATTAACATTATTATCTGTATTATTATTAATATTATTATTATTATTATTATTATTATTATTATTATTATTATTATTATTATTATTATGGCCGTTGGTTAAACACCAACGCGTTACTATTTTATTATTATTTTTATTATGATTACGAATCATTAAATATTATTATTAATATTATTGTGTATAAAATTTCGAAATGTCCTATCGTGTAATATTATACCCTCCCTGTTGATTAATTTTCGACGTTACTTTAAGAGACATCCTGTAGATATCTGCTGTTCTACACCTGAGAAACACGTACGAAAGACACGTAAAGATCATCGGAAAAATAACACGACGTACATCTGGATATACGTAAAGAGACACAGCATTACAGAATACGAACAGGTACACCGCGTACAGACGACACACAGTACACATGCGTAATTCTACACTTAAAAACCGCTGTACTATTTATCAATAAAGTATAAATATAAATAGGAATGTGTAACCTGTAACTGTTAAGGCGGCGATCGATGTAAATAAATATAAATCTGTCTTTTTTTGCGGGAAGCGCGCGATACAATTAGTTGACTGATTTCCGTCACTGAACTGTGTAATTGTAACTTGCATTACCAACGTCTTACGAGAAAAAGAGACACGCCGCCACGATGCATAATGATTATAAATATTATTATAATAAACCACCTCGTATTTCCGTATACGTACAGTTGTGCGCATTTCTTGCCTTTCGTTATCTTTTTTTCTCTACCCATAGAAAAGGTTGTGCGAATAGGAGTGGGAACATCAGAGACCATGGAAAAATGGTAAGTAAATCCTTGCGTTAAAAATAAACAAATTGATATACAGTATCTTACGAGAGTAGTCGAACACTCGTGCAAACGATCAACGAATATATTGCCGTTATAACCGTGTCCGGTCATCGTGATTACGTTGGAAAAACTTGAAAATGTGCAAGTGATATACAAAATATTTAGCGCAAGTATACTATTAACGTTCTTGCTGTGCGCTACTTCTTTACTAAACGTTTTGAAATCTCAAAATATCTCGCCTAACAGCTACGATATACAAAACTTTTCTGTGTCAAGCGTTCGAATACTTTCGTCAGCCACTGCATCACGGTTGCGCGACAAATTACATTAGAACAGCCTTCGCATCTTATTTTTAAGTTTCTCAAACTTGTCGTCGCAGTTGTTAAATCTTCGCGTTTGCATGGCGAGGATATCCGAACGTTTATTCCTAACACGTTCTCGTCCCCATCGAAATCTCAGTTTCTTTCGTCCCCAGTGGGACAAACACCTGAGACTGTCGATACTCGAGTCTCGAATACTTTAGCCCGCCACCCCCTTAAATCGCTGTCCGCAAACGCATCTGCGACTCAGGGGCCCTAGCTTTGGCCTAACATCGTTAACGGGTGCAATGTCGTTTTCCACGTTGGAGAGGGTGCGGGAGATTCGTTTTCCTGGACATCTGGTGAATTCGATTTTGATGTGTTTCTGCCCTCCGGGGGTTGTACGGCTCCTCGGGGCTGCAACTCCGCCGTTCCCGTATCCCTGACAGTCCCATTGGGGACAGAAACGTTGCCGTGCTACGTCTCGTCCGTGTGTTTCCAGCGTTACAAGCGTGTGTACACACGTGCTATCGACCCCCGCGCCACCGCTCCTACAAGTGTGTCTCCCTTAAGTACTTACGTAGTGTCTGTGGTCCGCTGTCACAGTTTACCATCGTGTCCCCAGGTAGCTATGTATTTTTCAGTGGCGCGAAAACGTGGCGCTGCAAACGCGACCGAGCACCTCTTTAATATTGCAGCGAACGTTTGTCTTCCTGACGAGTTTCCGGGACATGCTCGTTGACTGGTAACTATTTCTTCTTTTTCTTCTTACATTCTGCCAGCGTGTTTATGTCTTCTTTCATATCTTCTCTTCCTCTACACGTTATTCCTATTCGTTATGTACGTGATTCGTCTTATAGACGTTATGGATGGATTTTCGGTGAACTTTGAAGCACTCGGAACGATTCAGTAATGTTTCGTGAGAAAGGAAAAGACGATCATCGAGGTCCTCTTGCACGGATTTCGAGTAACGTAACAGCGAGATTTTAGTTGATCACAAATTATTATCACCGATAGATTGCCTTACGCGAACAATAATCAACAACCGTGGTAATAAAATTAGAGCATCGTTGTTAATTAATTAGTAATAAATTGTATAAAAATAATGATATTATGCAATAGCGACGTTCGAATAAATCGTAGAAATTACAAATAACCGTATCGATTCGATTCAAAATTAAATACGAAAAACGTATTCACAAGCTACAACTCGTCGTTCGTCGATTCATTAACGTTGTTAACAAATTAATACACTCTGATGCAAGAGTTAGCGCAGCGGCCAGTCGCTTTAAAGTTAACGACAGCAACGATCCGAGGGTGAGATCGTTTTTCTGCAAAGCGCCCTCTAAATCTTTTCATCCCTTGTCAAGCTACGTAGCCGCATCCTCGCGGGAGTTTATCATGGAATTTAACCGGATAGAGTACCGGCCAACGTACAGCGTGTGTACATTGTAACAGCGATTCGCAGGGCGAAGGGCGTCAGCGTAGCGTGTAATACGTGTCCTGACGGATCTCTTGCAGAAGATCCATCGGGAGATTCGACAGATGCGTGCCCGCCTCCGCGCCCCAGGAACTACCACGGGGGTCTCGCGGGAGACTTGCAGAGACAAACCGTCCCAGCGGGTCGGTATACACCCTACCGTATCATTTTCGTTACCCTCTCGTTCGCCTAAGGAGCATTTCGGCCACGGAGGAATTCTCGCGCAACGATTCCTCGAATTAAATCTCGATCGCGTTCTAATATGTTTGATAAAAACGTCTCTAACGAGGAAACTATCTGCGTGACAATATTTTCTCGATCTACTACTACTTTTAAAGAAGCAGAACGTTTCAATTTGCATCAAACGTGCGAAGAAGCAATGCACGTTGTCCCAAGAATTTATATATTTGATCGTTCTGACATACTTGTCAGAACGGCGGTCCATTGGAACACGAATTCGCTCGCCTAAACAGTAGCCTTGTACGTTGAACGAATGCCGAACTTGTAGTTAAACTTACGTAGGCCACCAGAAGTTAGCCGACAAATGCGTAAGAAGCTTTAGCGTTTAAAACTCTTGCATAAATTATGACACAAAAGTTTGCGAGAGGTTGCGAGTGTTTTCATTAGCAAATAAAAGATCGTTGAGAGAGATATAGGAACGATTATCAGGGCTGGCCACACTGGAATTAAAGGAGAACGCGAGATGCGTTTGGAAGGCCAAGATGCGAAGAAGGGGATCGTGTCACAGTCGAAAGCGTTCCGAACGCTCACGTGCCGGAGCACGTGTCGGAGAACAAGCCCCTGTCGTGCAAACCCTCGCGTCCTTCTTCTATCATTACGCAAGGAGGCCTTACAAATCATGGCGGGCTTACCGCGCACGTTCCAACCCTAGCGCTCGTCACCGGCACGAATTAACGTGGCAAAGCTACCAATTAACCCTTGCTGTTGTCGTTTGATCGGCGCGATTTCCTCGGGAAATCAGCATCGATTATACCGTACGTTGCTTCGTAACGTTTTCCAGTCATCGGCCGTCCGGTTCGTACCGTCCCGTAAGAAACGACAATACGTCGATACGAGTCAATTACGTGTCATTGAGCGTCGTATAATTTCGGATTATTTGTCTGCCTTTGAGAAACCTTTTGAATCCCGTCTATTGTCGTATACGCTTCTGATTCGATTCTTCCGCGAACCGACTGTTCTTGGAAGCGTATAATATTCGTGGAGGAATATCGGGACGACGAGCGGATATACAATGGAAACGTCTAGCGGCCGTTGTCACCGATCGGAGACGAGACGCGGATGAAACGTGTCTTTTTCGTGGCGCGTAGACCGACTTATTTTCGTCTCGCTTCAAACGGACAGACGGCAGAAGTGTCCAGAACGACCTCCTGGTGTTCAGCCTGGGCTTAGGCTAATCCGAAATCCGGATTACTCGTGCCTCAGCTGGTCCAGTCTTACGGACACGTCGTGTAACAGCGATAGCTGTTTTCTTCTTTTTCTTTTCTTTTTTCTCAAGTATTAAAGGTCTCGATCTTGGCCGTATACGAATTTCGTTTCGGTAGGAAAAAACTGGTCGTTCCATCCGTTTCCGAACTCCACGTTTCTCGTCAAGAAGAAACGATCTGCATAAATATACTTATGCTAATTGCTCCGGATTGTCCGCCCGTTGATCCGTAGATCTGCTGAATCACGTGCACACACGCACGCGGTAAGAGTGGCCCTGTAAGAATAGCTGGCCGGAACGGAAGTTCTTATGGCATTCCTATTACCGAGACACCCGGCGACGTAAATGTAAATAACGTCGCTATGTGAATCGCTTTATTTTCGCGTGTAAGGTATCTCCCTGGTTTATTCGTCGTATACGCGCCTCGGGTTCGGTGGTACGGCGCGTGTATGCGAATTTTAAACACGCGAGGAATTTTCAAACTTCGTCCAGTGTAAATAGGCGTCGAAATCTTCCGTTACGCGCGTATCGTATTAATACCATAAATTATAAATACGATCGCTGGCTTGTTTCTTTTTCTCTGTGCATTTTAATTTGACACGAAGAACGGCGAGAAACGTCACGTCACGCGTCTTTCCTCTTACATTTCTCAGTCGTAGTCGCGTGCGCGTATCTACCCTCTCGGCCCGCTTATCGGTACTTCCACCCTGCCTCGGTAGCGAGATAAGTATTTGCTATTTAAAATACCAGTCCTCGTCGCGTGGGCCCCAAGATAAACTGTTCGTACATCTAGGAGAGGGTAAACGGCGTGAAAGAGAACGAGAGCGAGAGAAAAAGAGGGGTTGATTATAAACCGAAGGCAGCAGGCGGGGAGAAGGACGACGGTGAAGGGCGGTGGAGTGTGCAGCAACAGCAACAGCAACAGCAGCCACGGCGGTCCAGCGCGAGGGTGGTTTATGGGGGGTTGTACCGGGTATTGTTGTATAAATAGGTTTGGCGAGTTAGGGGTTGCTACCCCCGAGGGAACTGCACATGTCCGCATCGATTATACCACCCCTTCCTGACCCCCCTCTGTTCTTCCATCTCGCTTCTACGGTTCGTTTCTCTCTCTCCTTACGGGCCTCTTCTCGATTCTCTGCCACCGGTGGGTGGTTTCAAACCCCCTCTGTCGTACAACGTGTCTCCATCCCTCTCTCGATTTTCCCTGTCTTTTTCCCTCGGCCACCCTCGTACGTCCATCGAAAGCTTTCTCCCCGCGGAGCCCACGGGGCACACCGCTCGGTTATTTTCAAGCCATTTGCTTTGTAAACGCACGCAATCTCGACCAGCCACCCTCTCCCTAGACTTCTTCTCCGCCAAAATCTCACCCTCCTCGCGCCGTATTACCTCTCGCGAAAAAAAACTTTGAATACTTTTTGAGCGACCGGTGATCGCTGATTCCGGAATAAAAGAAGGAAAAAAGATGGGATGCGAGATGTAACGCGAACAGGTGGCAAAACTTTCGGAAAATCGCTCTCTTTTCTACGCGTCCATTGTTCTTCGTGCGACAACCCGATGATAGAACGTCGAGTAGTTTAGGACCGAGTTCCGAGGTCAGCCCCGACGATTATCGAAACTTCCAAGTAGTTTCTGTTCTGGTTGCCCGACGATCGACCTTCGCCAACTCCGTTCTCGGGAATTATTTATTCCAGGCACTGTTCGTACGCGGCTGTGTTTACATATCGTTCCCTTTAATAATGTATTCGCGCGTTCTTACTAAACCGTGGAGGAGAGACGCGCGTAGGGTTGTTCCGGGTTTTTATCGTACGGACACATTCATAAAATATCTCCGTTCATATTTCTTCTTAAGTCCTCGGAGTGGCAGGCTCCGTTTCGATTCGGGGCGCCCGTACGGGCCACCAGTCGATCGCCTACACGGGGGTCGAATTCACAGACGAAAGGGTCGAAACGTGTAAACGGGGTGAGGCTGCTGCAAAGCGAGCTCTAACGCCGCTTGGGGTGAACAGACCTCGAAAATAACCGGCTTGCACACCTCCGATACCTAGCTACAAGTGGTGGTGGCCCTGACGAAAGCCCCACTTGACTTCTCGCGAACCACCGTGAACCTCGGTAACACCCGTTAGAAGTTCCTAGCGTTGCAATCAGCACCGCCCTCGCCTCTTCCACCCCATGGACACGAGGATCCTCCGGCACCTGGCGCATGACAGAGTACACTCCAGTGAAATCACACTTCGCTCGGAAACCCGATTCCCCCCTCCTCGTTCCTTCCCTAGCTGATGATGTTACGGCACGTTTGACCTCGTGTTTTTATTAACAACAGGTACTATTACGGTCCATCGGCGATGACGACGCGATTCCTCGAGCGGCGAGACGCCCTTAGGGCTGTCGATAGGTAGACGAAAATCACCGACGATCTCGGTCCTCGGAATAGCGATTTCGTCTGGACAATGTAAATAATTTTCTCTCGAACCAACCAACTGACGAATTTACCGTTCTGTTCGCCGCTTTATTTTTTCCCATTTGCTTCTTTTTGCAGTATGTGTGTGTGTGTGTGTGTGTGTGTGTGTCCGTGTGCGTGTTTTTTTGTCCCTTTTCCCAGCCTCTTTTTTTTTTTTAAATTTGTTTGCTCTCGTTTAATATTCCTTTTCGTTTTTAATTTCGCGCGCACAATGGATATTTCAAACCGTTCGTTTAACTTTGATGTCAAATAATTTGATTTCGCGTCGAGCAATTTCAATGTCGAGCGCCCATTTATTTGCACGTTTCTAGGTAAATATTATACGCGCGTTGATGTTTGAGTTTGCCGGTGGAATCATTGCTTGCCGGGCTACACGCAGATATTTCGATCAACCTTCCGTGTGCCAGCCTGCAATTAACGAACTTTTCATACGACCGGGCGATATTGTCTTAGATTGCCGGCTGAAATGCATTTTCCTTTCGCTCCGGCTCGTTCTCCTGTTTTCTCTTTCGCCTCGTGTTCCGTCGATTCGTAATTCCAGGATGCCGCGCCACGGGCTGATTCTCCGACCAGGATAATTACGTTTCCCGTTGTCCTAATTGTGTTAGCAGGTCTTATAGGGGGATTAACATAGTTTGCCAGAGTTTGGTATACAGTTTTACGGTTGCTACTGGAAAAATATTCCATCAGCGGGGGACCAGCGGATGTTGGAATTTGCGAGGAAATGAAAATCCCATTCGAATATCATCTTCCTTGTTGAAACTATTGTCCAACTTTTCATCTAATTCAGTGCCATGGGGATATGCATTTTCCGTCAAATCGACGCGTTACCGGTCGCGATTCGTTATCAATCTTTCCGAACGTTAGATCCAAAAATTTATTCCGTTCCAAATTATCGAATGTCTGTATCAATCGAATATCATCGTTCTTTGTATGCCTGTCTTAATCGTTTCGTTCGAACGATCATAAATGCCAATAATACTGGGATATCCGCCGTGTTCTTTTATCACTCGTTCTCCGAAACGTTTACCGAGCCGTAACTCGCTTTAGATCTTCGTCGTTCACATCCCACTGTCGTTATTTGAGATTTTCAAAAGTCATGCCGATCATCTCCATCGATTGAAATGCAGAGAAAAATAACAATTGCGAATATAATTCTCTAAAATTTACCTTGGAATCTGCGATTACTTATGCCGTCGCTTAATGGCAAATACATTCACGAAAAACAGTCCTTTGATTTTTTAAAGACGAAGAACGCTAATTACGTACCATGAAACGAGAATTTTATGAAGAATAGATAGAGTGGATCGGTTTAACTTTCGAGATGCTTCGTCTATTTTCAATGATCTTGTTCCCGTGAATGAATGAATAAAGAACAAATGGTTAAAAAATTCTCCGAGTATCGAAGAAGCAAATATGTACTGCATCCTTTATAAAGCAATTTTTATGACCGCAACTCGTTGTGTTGCCATAATGGCCAATACATTACGAACCCATCGCACGAACGTAACCCACCGACTCCGCGACAATTACCCCGCGCGACACGATCACTCGTTATTGCTATAATTTTTCTCTTTAGCGGCTCCCCTACGAACGGCTGGTATTCACGGGGCACAAAACGAATCGGGGCAAGCAAGGAAGACACCGCGGTCATACAGGCACTTACGGTGCGTGCACGGGGGTGGAAAAGCGTCGCGCAGATATGCAGAGGCGTCGGTAGAGATACGCCCCCCATCTGTCCGCCCTTCTTGATCCCGTTGCTACATCCCTTCACCGAATACGACACTTCCCTCCCATTCGATAGGCGATGGCACGCGTTCAAACGGGGTGAACGGGTCACCGTAGGGGGTGTGATCGGCGAGGGTGATTTCTTTGAACATTCTAACCCGTTTAACGCGTAATATGCAGCAGCTCCGTGCATTCGGTACGCGTCGTTTCGCGATGAAAGAAATACGATGGAACAGGTGTCCGCGGAGGTTTCGGCAAAGGACGAAGGTCGCATCGTCGCTTCACGCCGTGTTATGGTAGCGTTACGTCGCCACAAGGGGTGGATCGTGGCGTACGCGTGAGATTCGCTACGGCGCCGAGGCGTAATCTCATTTCTGCGTGGTAATTAATGGAAGGAGGCTGACTGACGACGGTGGAACGAAACCGACGCAGATTCTGCCGTGGTTGGAAACCGTCGCTGGAGAACGTTAAACCTCCGGTACGTATCTAGCGAACCAATTTACCTTTCGATGCTTCTTGCCGTCGTATCGCGTGCAAAGATCAAACGATAAGAAGCCTCCATGTTATCGGTGGTTGCTCGTTGTCTCTCCTCCGAAAGACACGGTAAAATGGTTATTGATACGTTTCTTTCAAACGGGATTTCAACGCGAGAGACTTTCTTAACGGGCCTCGTGCGTCTACTAACCGTTGCGGGATAAAATTTCGCATCTACACGAGCGAAAGAAGGAGCGTAGGACGAAGAAGAGCGAGCATCGAAAGGGGTACGCGAAGGGAAGGAAAACAAAAGGACGAAACGAAGAAAGGGACGGAGTCTCTGAAGGGAGTATGTTATGCGATATCCCGCGTTGCAGTCGGAAAGGTGGGGTCGCGAAAGGTGTACGAAGTAAGATGAAGAAAAAGTTGGCAAGTAAGGGTGCGGGGGGTGGGGCTGGGAAACGGGGGTCCCGGATGACCCCATGGCCCGGCACGTATGAGGCCCCCAGACTGCTGGGCCCGACTCCTGACTCCCAGCTTCTACCAGAAGGCTAACCCTGAAGAAGCGAAGTCTCGGGGTCCCTCTTTCTTCTCGTTTCTCCTTCGTCCACCTCAACCCACTTGCCTTCTCACAGCCTATACTTATCCTCCTACTAATACCACCACCACCATCACCACCACCACCACCACCACCGCCAGGTTTACCTCCCCTCCGCTCCCCTTTCTTCGTCTTCAGGTTACCTTATACTTATTGCCTGTGGTGGGCTCCGGGGCCTGCCCCTACAGGGTGTGTTATTATTATCTGACATTATCTATAATTCCGAAGCGGGCAGGAAGCCCACTTAGGGATTGTGATAGCCCCCGTGATTAAACCACCCTCCCCCGACCTTTACCCCCACCTCTTTCTATCCGAGTGTACACCTACACGGCTAACCGACGGTGGACGCGGTTAGAAGCCGGTACAGGGCCTTTCAATGCGATCGCCGATCATTTTTCGCCACGTGAGAAACATTGTCGTCTCGTACGTTGCTGAGGCGCTGCTCGAGAATAGAAGCGGGAATGGACAACAACGTCGACGAAGAAGATAGAAAAATAGACATTTGGTGAAATTCAGTGGCAGTGAGTTTCGGCGAAATGCTCGAAGCTGTATCAACGATCGCGATTATGATTCAAAGATACCTGTGGAAACGCGTAGCCAGCTTAAGTGAAAAAGATACGAGGCAAACGCGAAGATATCTGTACTCTGGAAGATCGATGCACTCTCGAAGAATAATAGCGAATTTCAGGACACACCTCCGTAATATTTCTCCTTGATCGAGCTCGATTTGTCAGGGATAACCTGTCGGAAGTGTCACCGTTTCAGAATAAAGATAAAAAATCAGGTGGGTGTCCAGGCAAGGCTGGTATCTGATCATCGCTGAAGAGGCCTGTATAGGAAAGCTACGCCTCTAATCGTACACCCCCGTCGGGCCCGAGTCGGAGGGGAAAGGAGGGACAAGTCCAACAGTAGGCACCCAGGGACCGGCCCCAGGACGCTACTTCGGTAATCGCTGGCCGATTATAAACCGAAAAAGCCGGAAACCACTTACGTCCGAAACCGTGTGGCGTTTATATGGCAGTTATGTCGGTGAAACCACACCTTGCCAACATCGGACGGATTGTCTTGTTCATGGAACGCCAACGAAGAAAGAATAAATGTCAATACCTCTTCTCCGAGACGAATAAAATACGTTCAAACGTTATCAACTGAATAATTCTACGCGTGTCTTTCAGAAGTGTTAAATATGGCGCTAATCATTCTATATCGTTTCGTTTCCTTAAAAATTTTAGTTCCATTTAATTTAAACGCGAGATAAAACGAGTAAAGAGTGTCCGCTCTTTTTCAACGTTCAACGCGATAGTATTTCCCATACGAATTTTCTGGACGTACTTCCTGGATAGAGAGCGTATCCTCTATCTTTTCGCCGTCTGTCCTTGACTCATAAGAGGTGCTAATTTAGCAGACGATGTCTGATCCGTAAAGATCATCATCGGAGGGGTCTATATAGAGGAAAGAGCAACGGGTAATAATCGAACATCCCCTCGGGCCGAAAGGCTCAACAGTAGGCGGCCAGGTCCAGCCCCAGAACGCTACCTCGGGTAATCGTCCGCCGATTATAAATCGAAAAAAGCCGGAAACCACTTAGGTGGAGCGGCGTGGCGGCCGTTTATACGGGCAGGTTACGTCCCTGGAACCACACCTTGTCGCCACCACGGAGGACAAGTTCTTGCGCCCGCTAGAAATTTGACTTGGTGTCGAAGGAGTGGGTGTCGATGCATATCTCGTGCCCTGGACCCCCGCAGCGTAGAGGGCCCCTGAATGTCTCGTTGAGGACCACTTATGGTGATCCTCCGGGGCCCGAGGTGGTGCTACCGTGCACGTGTATATCGGCCAGGAATCTACGCCGGGATATAATCGATCGTCCCGATACATAAACAGGTCTCGGCGCGTCTATGGATTGACACAGTTCTCGCGACGCGATGGATCAATGTTTTGCGAGGGATCGCTTTTTCGATATATTCGCTCTGTGTACTCTCCTTCCGAGAAGACATATGTTTTCCGGCGATGCTCTGCCATTGTGCCGTGTTTGACAAATTACGTGAAATTTATCTTTAACGTTTGCTACGTTGATAGCGTATGAAACGAAGAGGGTACGCGAGCACCGGTATTACGAACGCAACCCACGTCTGACCAAAGTACTTTTCAAAGAACGAACGGACAAGAGGCCAACGACGAGAAGAAGAAAGGGTGGCACGAGCACGAAATCGAAATCATCGAGGTAACGTCGAAAACACGCGAGCCTCGCGGGTATCCATGTGGAAACATCATCGGCAGCTGGGATCGCGGGGTGGCCCTTTCAGGGTGTATTTTTGGCGAAGTTAGAAGGGGGATGGAAGGGAGTAACGGCAGTCAGTCGTTCCAGGCGACCGTGTAGGCGCCCCTAAGCCGCCCCAAAGCGCGACCACCAAAACCCTGCGGAGCTTATTTCACGAACGACCGGCCACCCTACTCGACTCTGTGTCTCTGCACACACTTTCTCCGGCTCTTCCCTGCCCTCCCTCCCTCCCTTCTACCTTCCTGCAACCACCCCCAGCAACCCCTCTTAAGCATGCGAGAAAAAGAGACGGAGAAAGTGGCTTATCTGGAAGCCGCCAGGACCGGAGACTCGGTACAGAAGCGAAACTCGATCATCCTATACTGGGTGTGCTGTATCCTGTCGAAGCTAACGATACCGCGGCCATTGCCCGAGATCGAATCGAGCGAGATCTTTTTCTCCCATAGGTTCGCCAACGCTACGATTCCACGATATTCTATATCGTATTCGCGCTGTTCTAAGCTCGTGACGAGTTACTATCGGCGCACGACAGTTTTCACAGCGACTACCTTCTCTGAAAACGAGGCGCGTACAATAGCGTTTACCACGACAATAACCTTCCGTCCCTTCCAAGTCATTGTTTCAACGTTCTTCTCTGACGGCTTTTCATATTTCCTACGCGACTAAAAAATCGCTCATCCAAATCCATCGCTGTTTTCCTCTCTATTTCTTCGTGTTTTTCCTTTCACTTCTTCCATTACGTTCTTTTTTTTTTCTTTTTATTTCGACGTAGCACGAAAGCACACAGTCAATTCGACGACTTCGACACCCAGTATAGGACAGGGGTGTAGCACGGAACGGGGGAACGTTATCTGTCGGGACCCAGGCTGACGGGGTTCGCCCTTCGGGAATAACGCGGAGATAAGCACCCCCGTAGCCCACTCGCCCACCCCCGTCGTCCGCCTAGCAGAGATGCAAAGAGATCTTGATACGGGCTACATCGAGGCCCTCTTGCTCTTCGTCTCTCTTTTCCTCTCTTGCCACGGCACCCCCGTAGATACGGCCGCCCCTGGCCTACGGGAACTCCCCGGTAACTTATGAGTCAGATTTATCTCACCGACTGGTGACTGATCGTCCCCACGAATTTCCAAACTTGGAGCTTCGACTGGCCCCGTCGCCGACCGAGGCACGATCAGGCTGAAAGAGAATTTTGTGCCAGACGCCTACCATCGCGCGGATGTCCTCGTTCCACGCTGGTTGCTTCTTCTCGAAACAAACGCTGCTGCGTTTCCGCGAACGCGATTACTCTTTCTGCTACGAGCGTACCACTGCACTGGCTGGAACTAATGGCACAGAACGAAGAAATGGGTTCAGCGGTGCGTCGAGCCGCTGCCTGCTTACTTGGTCACATTGAATCACGTGTCGACGACGTTTCCATCGTTTGGACGCTTTTTTACGGTTAAAGATACGACCGGTAAATGGAAGTTGCTGGAGAATGTGGAACACGTCGTTTCGGAGAGGTGCATAATCGAATAGGTGCATGGAAATATCGTTAATCTTTTGCGATATCGATGGTACAAATAAGAAATTAAGTTAGAGGAGACGCGCGTTCGTGGTCGACGTCAGGGTCGAGGTAATTTCTCGTTGAGATGCGATGCCGGTCTCGAAGTTAGCGATGCAGAGCAACGAAACGGACGCTGCGTAGAACAGATACTAAGAGTCTCTATCGATTCCCCGATACGGGCAGATACTTTCATAGTGACGTTCATAGGATACGCGCGCAGAAAACGGTGCTACGTAGTCGCCAGATATCACGTAATAGAAAATAAATACAGGATACGCTTATACTTTACAATCGGACTATGTATGCAAATATAAGGAGACTTAGGATGACGTAACACCTTCAAAATCTTATTCCCTTCATACTTGGAAAACGGAAAGTGACGTCTAAACACGGCGCAATTGAATCTATACACTTTATAGTCGAGGATAATTGAACGTACGCGATACAGAAATCTTGCGAATTTTATTGCTTCAAGGAACAGAAATCGCACGAAAGAGAACCGCGATCTTTGTTGCTCGATAGGTTGCGACCAAGCAAACGTACGATGTATTTCGACTGTACCTTACGGTGAAACGACAGGATTCGCGTGGCACAGAAATCTTCAGAATTCCATCATCCCTATTCCGGCTCCTAACAAACCACAGAAGCTAAATAAAAGAAAAAGTTAAAAAGAGCAGGTAAACAAAAGCAAATGGGACGAATTTTTGAGGAGGCTCTCGTTTGGATTTCAACGAGTGGCGGATCGTGTTCGGTGTGGATCCCTTTTGTTTTCGTAACACCCGGTGCGTATCGGTGGTCGGTCACCGGCAAACGAGCGTAAAACTCGTGCGGGACAATAGAGCATGGTGTGTGCCGTATTTTGGCGGCACCGCCTCGTCCCGTAGCCGCGTGTAAGTGTACATCATTTGTGCGCAACAGTGGTTTCGATCGTGCATTATAGGGCGTAGAAGGCACGCCGGGCTACGTCAGCCCCGTTGCACGCATGAATCAGGTTAATCAAGTGGAACTGTCTGCCGGTTATTGCAAAGGGCGCGGAAGACAGACTGGCTGCGTGAGCGACGGACGGCACCTACGCGATAGCGTGCAGGTGCCACGATTTCTTCTGTGTTCTGTTATTTCGTCGGAAACTGGCGATAAGACCGCCCACCATTATGCACGTATATCGTATTGATTGTTTAGCCTATGGTTGTTCGGTAGATCGTTGAACATTTTGCCAACAATTTTATCTTTCAACGTATTCTACGTTTTCACCCTCTCTCGTGTAAGATAAGCGTACGGTCTTCCAACAAATCAGGTCGAAGATCTTGCAAAGTTGGATAATGCCGTCGTTGAGTTAAACGTCCTTCTCGATCGATTAAGTTCTGACTTAGGGTAAGGTTCGTTTTATGGTCAAGAAGAGGAATCCGTCGTAAAATAGTCACCAAGGAGGATCGGCGAGTTCCCAGGATCTCCTGTTTCATCCCTTCGACTCTCTCGACAAGTATAGTTTCAATCTTCGATGGGAGAGAACGTCATCTGCGACGTGATTCGCCTCGACGATTCGCAGCATCTCTTTCTTAGACCCGTCACGGAATGTTTTACATCCCAGGAACCAGAGAAATTAACGCAGGCTGTCGATACTCGCGAATGAAGACAGATGGTGGAACGGCAGGGTGTGTCTCTAAGGGGTGCACGGCGTGTGCCGGCACGGATAGAAAGAAACACCACCGAGACGGTTCTTAAAGGTAGAAGAAAGAAGAAGTGGAACGTCGGTCACCAGATGACAGAGCCATGACCTAGGAAATCCCACGAAACGAAGGGGAAAGGGAGAGGCTGGGAGCCGTACGTCGGACGAGGCACTGAAAAATTGATGTTCCCGCGTTGGTCCCACCCCCGAGAGGATCGAGAGGGTGGTAGGTAGAGGCGGATGGAGGAAGAAGAGAGGAACGAAGGTGATGGTGAAACACGATGACTGGCGATCCGTTTTTTCGAGATCAGGGCGGCGAAACTTCAAGGACCTTCACGAAGGCCAGAAACACTCGCTTGGCCCCCTAATTATCACTACGGGGGTTCCCCTTTCGGGCGCAAGGCCTCTTCTGGTACAAAACTGCGCAGCAGGGGTCCCGCGTGGAGCCCCCTTTAACCTCCTCGTGCACCTCCTCGTCCCTTCTTACACTCGTCGATCGACCCACAAAATATCTTCTCCTCTCTGTCTCTCATCATCGTGCCCCGATCTTTGCCCGTTTACTAATATTTTCGTTGCGGAGGAGCGGCAAGTGCAGCTTCGATGGGAACAGGCTGTTGCGATAATTGAGAGCCAACGTTGCTCGCTGATACCAAGGGAATCAAACGGACGAGTCAATTGATCGTTCGGTCGGCTGTGGAACTCGAAGTTCGAAAGGGTGCGCACTCGTTGCTGCAAACTACTTCATTAAGAATCGAGATTCGACGGCACGGAAACGAATAACCGTATCGGTCCGAGGTTCTCTGCCTTCGAAATAATTCTAATTTCGAAGACACGACGTTTATGACACCGCCGGTGATACGACGATGTTACTTTAATTAGATTCGAATCTAGGAAGAAGCTACTTAATCCCGTTCCGACCAAAGTATTTCCTCGTTTCCTTTCCACGTGACCCTAACACCGACCAACATCCTGAAAACGTACTCCGCGTCACGATTACGAAGGGTAGAAGTTAGCGAAGGGTCATCGACAAACACCGTAAGACCATTCCTGCGGCCTCGGAGCAACCCCACGCAGGCCAGGAATGCGTCCTGTCCCGTGCACGCATTCATCCGCCGATCCACCCCCGATCCGACACTTGGCCAGCTCGCGGCAGTTACACGCTTCTCCTCGTTCTTCGTGCCCACGAAGGGGTGGCCCACGTTCGCTTAGGGTGGTTAGCTTGATCGTTGATGTTTTGCCCCTGTATACTCGTGGAAGGAGGAGACCGCGAGAAACAGAGGAAGAGAATCGTGTGCGGCACGATAGTCGACGAACGAGAAGCAAGTATACCGTATACTACGGAAATACGACGGGGGAAAAAGGAGAGTCGTAGTGCATGGGGGGTGCGTCGGGTGTTTCGACGAAGAGGAAGAGACCGCAGGGAGAAGAAGGGAAAGGGGACATGCACGTTTCGTGTTTCCCACGTGCTGCTCGGTGCAAACGTCGTGCATCGCGTGCTCACCTATACGTGCAACCGTCACTCTCAAAAGGGAATGGGATTAGTCAGGGGGTTGGCTACAATAGGGAGGAAGAGAAGAGGGCGATAGTGACGGCGGTGGTGGATCCGTGGATGATTGCAGGGACGACCGCGTGACGGTAACTACTGGGGCTTGCCATGACGGACAGCCCCCGACGGCACACGGCCTGCACACACCATGGTCACGCGCCTGTCTCTTTGGAAAACTCTCCTTCCCGCTCCGTCTTCCTCTGCCCAACCGGGATAACCACCTACTGTCGTGCGATCGTTTTGTGACGTGACACCTTACACGCTCGATGCTATTTGTTTGCATGTCGTTAGGGCGGATCTGCTCGCAGCCAGTTTAGATTTATAGCCGACCAAGATTAGCGCGTTTATTCATAACCAGCCACGGTAACGCAAAACGGTATCCATAGACTTGTTCGCGACCGCGTAGTTCGTCGCGATTCTCAAAATTTATAGCATCACGGCTGACGTTCCATCCAGCACCGTCTTTAAGTTAGGAACTCGAGGAAGCCTCGTTGGCGATCGTACTTTCTCAAAGTGACGTACGGCCAGGTGGAAGCCGCGAATAGAGCGGCCGCGTGATCGCCCGGTACGCACGTACCGTCAGGATCAATGAATAAACTGTCAATTATTATCAATTATCGCGTCTGCAACGACGTTGTGCCTTGGGCTGACCGATACTATCGTTTCATTTTACGGAACAGATATTTCACGGAACAATAATGATAGTCGTGGCACGTGATGCATGATTCTCGCGCGATTTTGAACGAACGATAGATAATAGATTTACCCCCTGCGAAGAATTCATCATCACGATCATCATCGTCATCATCATCATCATCGGTCCACTGATCGCGCACTTCTAACACTTTCCTGGGCTACCGGCTCACAATGCGATAAATTCAATTTCCCGCAACACGATAATGTTATCACTGACCGCGCATAAGGATGACGAATGACACGATTAATCACGTTAATTGAAAACTGTTCTTTTCGGGACCCACTAACATAATTTCATTCGGGTATTAACATAAGCGTGTTGATCTCTTTCGTTCGTTTCTTCTTTTTTCCCCTTTCTTTTTTTTCTTTCAGGTATACTCACGCTTCTAGCCATTCCTTGTATGATTTATAGGGGATAACGAGAAGAGCAGTTGGCAGAATCTTTATCTCGTCGCCGGTTCCTCGAGGTGAGCATAAACACGATCGACGTACCACGGTCTATATCGTACTTTCTGCTTTCTTTCTCCTTTTTCTCAATTTTTTCCATTCGCCAGACCGTAATATCGCATAATATCGGAAATTAACGTCGACACAGTTTCTAACCCATTCGCGGTCATCGATCGATGAATTCGGGAGTAATGTACGCGAATTACGGGCGACCTTGACTGCATCGGAAAGGCAATTCCAACGGAATTAGCCGCGATGAAGTGGCAAATGCTTTCTTCTTGTTTCACGCAGCATTCGACACAGGAGGAAGGCCGATATTTACTCCTAGCCATATTATACCGTAATATGCTGTACACCGTTGTAAATTATTTCTTGGCCATATTTTCATCGTGACTCTTCTCTTTTTTTTCTTTTTTTCGTTTTATAAAATTAACGTTCTTCCGATAGACGGTCTCCGACATGGACTTAATCGATCCAACTTGAAAGATAACCGTAAAAATTGATTTCAACTAGGAAGGGTTAATATTTCGATAAAAAAATTATAACAAGACTTGTACAAACTTTGAAAGAAGAAGAAAAAAAAAAAGAAACGAAGGATCAGAAATTTTACGCGGTTATATGTCAATATGATGCATGAGCTCAACACCGATCCTGTTTTTCAACGGCGGTCGAACGAGTCGATGTTAATTTACTCGAATTATGTCCGACCTTGGATGGTTCGAAGGATCAATTCGGGTGTAATCGGTTTTGAAGAAGCACCTAGACCTTCCTCACGCATGTATATGTACAACCAGTGCGTATACATAAGGAGACGAAGTCTAAGTTCCATCGATCCCAGTGGAATTTTAATGGGGAAGCAACGAACGAACCTGCAGGCAGCAACGTACAAGAACGCTCATCCTTAACCACCTTTAACAAATTACACCGGACAATCGTTGACCGACAACAGGATGTGTCTAAAGTTTTGTACGGTTTTTGCCCGGCCCGTCGTATTTGCGAACATCGCCGTAGTCGCGATGCGGTATCGGCTATTTGTCATATTTGTAGCGCGTAAACAATCCACCGGTGGATAAATAAATTTTACGTTCGCTCGTGTACGGAAAACGAATTTCGTTGTCGCTTTAATAACGTTCGTCGTTTTATTAGTCGATACTGTCGCCGTTTTACTAGTGTGAATTATTAGAAGCTTATGGAACGATACAGAAATATAAGAGGAACATCGATCCTCGAGATCGATCGAAGTGGCTGCTGCTCAGGCAAACAAGCACTTTCTAGTGTTTTGATTAAACAACGGAACAAGAAAATCAGTTCAAGATCGGTAAAAATCAAGTCATTCGTAGAAACACGCTATAAATTCACAATTATCTGATGTTCGTAGTAATAAACGTTTACGTTCTTCGATACGAAGCCTGCAGCTTTTTTTCCTCTTCCAACAAATATAATTTAAATATTGGAACAGCCTCCGCGATACTCTAACCGCTTCTCGATCGACGGGCTAAAAATCACACAATATATAGAGATCGTGATACGGTGGAGATTTTGAGAACTTTAATCTAGTCGCGTATTTGCATAATAAGAAACGTAGAACAGACTATTTTACGAGAAATAGCGGTAGACTAAATAACATCACTGGGATCATCTGCCTTTCGATTCTCAAGCGAATTTAGGCGCCATTTCGATTCGCACCTTGTGAATCAGGTATAACCAATGGCCTTCTAAAAAATTTACCAATGATGCGCACGTGTGAGCGTCTGTGCACACGCGTGGAAAACACACGTGCTGGGCGTGATGCACGCACGCACATTTCCAGTAAGTAATCAGACGTGCCGTAGGGGTGCGTTAACCTTTCGATCGCAGATTGCCGGATTGCAAACACGCAGAAATAAATCTGGTTGAACAATTTTTACGTCATCGCGTAGCAGGGATCACGTTGTTCACGCGAACCGGAGAAAATGTATCGGAATAGAAAAATAAAAAATTGTCTTGCAATCCTTAGGATGAACAACGAAATTAGATATTCGCGGTGGACGTTGGCGGAGGTCGTAATTGCGCCGACAATTTACCACGTAGCGCGGAACATCTTTTCCGATGCCGGCGTGTCGAACAGGGCATCGAACGTCGCTCCGTGCGACTCTCGAACCATCGAAATCATGTAGGAAGAAAGAAGCGTGAACGAAAATTCGAACTGTGCAACGGAGAAAGTTTCGATACAGTCACAGTGTGCGTAAAAGATATTGTATCTACTACGTCATGTTACCACTACTTACGCAAATGATATAGTAGATATGTATAGCATATAATATACTAATTACCTAGATCTACTAATTAACTAGATTCCAGTATACGAAATTTTGTATCGTAAATTCGTTGTAAAATCGTACGGTAAATTGTAATGTAAAAATTGGACGTTGAATCCAATGAAAAGAGAGAGATTCGTTAGAGACGATTCATTTTTCGTTGTCATGGTATACGGAGTTGTAAAAGAGAAATCATCCCTTGAAAAATTGCATCTATTCGATGTGAGATTCGATGTGAGAACCGATGTGCATGCGTCGTTGAAAAAGTTTGAAAATTTAGAGTAACAGGGAAAAGAGAAGTTCTCGTAGTAATTGCATCGACGATTTAGCACGTACGGTGGAACATCTCGTCCGGTGTCGGCGTGATAAGTAGGATGCCGCACTTCGGTGGTTGCAGTCGGTGGATGCAGACAGAGCTGCGCCCAGTACGCAAAGAGAAGCGTGTGTTGTGGGTTTCCATAGGGTCGTCCGGTGGCGAGTTGGAGGCTGGCCGTCACGAGGGAACGAGAGGGGTTTCCGAGGAGGGGGTTAGTCGGCCAGAAGAGGGGGTGAGAGGGGTGGACCGTGGGGCTTTAATGAACCAATTTAAATGCATGCGATGATCAGTTGGCCTCTGAGCCCTCTTCTTCTTCTTCTGCGGGCTCTTTCGACGACGACCGGCTACCTTTACACACGATAGGCCACGCCACACGACACACGCTGCCTTCTAGGACTCCCACCCTCCCATTCGTTTCTCTATTGCTCTCCGGCCCACCTTTTTCTCTTTCTTTCTTTCTTTGTTTCCGTCCGTTTCTCCACCTGGAAGCTGCTTGCTGCCGCCGTTGCTGCTGTTGCTCCATCTCCATTTTTTAATGAAATCGGAATTGCGGATCTCTCGAAAACGCCGCACCGAGAGAGCATTGCTCGTCTCTCTTTTCTCCCCTTGACACTGTGCACGCGGCGTTTGCGCGCAGACGGAGAGAAAAGAGAGAAGAGCGTTTGAAACCGTGGCCCGCAGCGACAACCTGGAATCGTATTAACCGGTAAGTGAGATCGTACCACGAGAAATTTCTGGGAATCGGGTCTTCGGATTTTCTCAGTGGGCTTTCTCGCGACCAAGCGGCTTCCTTTACACTTCGATGACCAACAGACATCCGCGTTTCGACACTACGGCTCGAACGTTCGCCGCAGCAACGCGAATATACCCGATCGTCCTTTCGCTTCGTTTCTCTGTTCAATTAAATAAGCTTGCGTTTGTCCCGGATATAAATACGAGACTGGTCGCTACCTTAAAATACTTGATAAAGGAGCACCAATGTCACCGTGGTGCGTGTACGCGCGATATTTAAGAATGAAGGAGAACGAGAGAAACAAAACGAAGGAACGAAACGAGCGTAGGCTGTGGGGGAGCCGGAGCACCTGCCCGTGACTCCCATGCGAGGGAATGATCGCAACGACAAGACGTCTTGACACCCCATAAAAAGAACGATACGCGTCACTGTATGGCGACCCCCTACGACGCATCGGCACCCACGTTCGCGTTTGTCATCGTCACTGCTTTAGGATTGACGAGTTTTATTGGTGATTAATGTCGAGCCGACCGTGTAATAATAATTTTACGAGAGACATCCCCGTGCTTTCTCGTATCGACGGTAGAGGAACTAACGGCCATTCTAACTTCCTGCATCGAATCTTCCACGAATTATTCCACAGTCCATTCGCATTTTTTATCTCACATTTTTATAAGAAACATTTATTTCTTCCGTTGATTTATAGGAACGAATGTAAGTGGATTTTTCGACGAGTAGGTCATAAATGTAATCAACGAGGAAGAAGAAGGAGGAGAGCTACCTTCGATGACCTATTTATCCAACGCGAGAACGTCTAGCGGATTTTCTTCGCGTAATATTTCACCGGGAATGAAAATAGCGATTCACGGAGACACGACTTCATTTATCGCGGAGCCGCGCCACGCATCGGCACCCACGTAAAATACGTAAACACACGTACAGGGCCGCTCGTCATCGTCAGGGGGCTGTCGAACCAACGTGTTTTGTCGATAATCAACGTCTATCGAACGCGTAATCGAGTGCAAGCGCGCCCACATTCCTCCTCCACCTCCTCCTCCTCCTCTTCCTCCTCCTCTCCTCTTGCTCCGGCTTCCTCGCCACTTTCATTTCGACCAAGCGAAAACGCTTCCATGAAAATTCGTTCCTTCGACATCGCCGTTCGAGTCGTCGTTTCCGTGCTTGCGACGCTGTCCTTTCACTCTCCGCCGTTGATTACTTCGCTCCTTTTCCCCTCTGACAATTTCCTCTCTTTTTTTTTTCTTTTAGCCCTTCTCCTACTTACTCCGCCCCCCGATCATCGGAACCGTGACGAGAAAATGCCGGGAAGAAATGTCGCCGACACGTCGACGAGACGATATTTTTATCCTCGGTATTTCCAACTTCCGTGTGTACCAAACATGTTTTACGTAAGATATCTCGATCCTTGGAAACTGCGTTCGGTAGCAACACCGGAGATGAGTGGAAATGATTCGAGATACACTCGCGCATACGTAGGTTTTGTTACACGCGCCAGAACTTTGATCGTTTGAATCAACCAGAAGACACACTGCTCGAATAATTGCAGTTTAACTTTGTTTTCTACGAGAGAAGATTATCGATTTATTTCGAACAATGAATATCGAGATTAAACGACGGTAAAATCTTTCGAATAAGTTGAATAAAAGCTTTTATATTTCAAATACGAATCCCTTTCGGTTTTTCTTCTTGTCCCCCGGCCTTCTTTCTAAAGAACGATCACGAACAGAATTTTCTGTTAATCAACGTTTCGGATAGCCGAGTTTAAGCGATGCTCGTATAATTGTTCTTTAAAGATATATCTTCAAACGATACTCTATGCGATAAGATCGTTCGCGTTAAAGCAACGCGAATCGAATGGAAGATGCGCAATTAATTTGCCATCGCATCGGGTCGATACGACTCAGGTTGAACGTGCAGGGTTTAAACGGGAGAAAAAAATCATTAGCAAGTTACTAATTAACCTGAATACGGTTAGAGTAGCTCGCGACAAGTAGAAAAAAAGTCGCTTTCTAATAACCTGGACGCCCGCGAGAAGCTTTCAAGAAGTTGAATGGATATCCGTGGATGTGAGAGTTCGAATGAGCGCAGGTTACAGGAACTTCCAGTTCTCGCGGATCCGTGACGATAAGGAAAAGGCTGGCGTAAAACTACAAAAATCTTATAAACTGGCAATGATTTATGTCATCGGGTTGCCTTTCATTTACCAGGCCGTGGACCGTAAAGTATGTAATTGGTCAAAAAATGTGCAAGTCTGGTATAGATGGTTTCTTTGGTGGCCGCGGACGGCCGGCCGGCCGAGCTAGTGAGCGCCACGAGGCCGCCACGGGGGCGGGAGGGGGATTTTTCGCCCGGTGGCTCACGGCCTGCAGCCGAGCATCGCCTCCTGCAAAGTCACGGCAGTGAAATTTAGTGCCCCGCCACTAAATTTCTCAGGTATTCCAATATATTCCGCGGTGCGTATCTACCTGTTCCGCGCCTCCTCTCTCTCCCTCGCTCGCTCCCTTCCTCCCTCTTTCTTCTCCGTTTTCTTCGTCTTTTCTTTTACCTTACGTCTCTCGCGGAGTCCCTTCGTTCCGTCCGTTCGTTCGTTCGTTCGTTCGTTCGATCCCACTCTATCTTTCGCTCGCACGCACTCAGACACACACCCCTCTGTATGCTCCCAGTTTCCCTTTCTCTTTCTGTCTCTTTTTTCCCACCGTTTCTCCGTTTCTGTCTGGTTAACGTACGAGTAAGCGCGAGAGCGAGCGCGTTCACGTGAGACGAGCGTTTGTTGCACACGCTCGACTTTAAAAGAAAAGGCACGAGATGAGGATGGGCGTTCCCACCGGAGTTATTAATGGCTTTGACTTCGTTGCTATGGATATCCATAAGTCTTTGGCCTGCAAGAAAAAGAGAGAGAGACAACGAGCAAAAGGGAGGGTGCGAGCGAGAGAGACCGGCGGAGAAAGAGGAGACCGCCGCGCCGCCACGGTCTTCTTCTCTTGGACCTCGGACCGCTGCCGGACTCGAAGGACGTGAAACACGAGAAAAAGGCAGAAAGACGAGAAAGGGCAGACCGGGGGAGGTGGTACCATGGATTTGTCAATCTTTTCTTCAAAACCGTGTACGATACTTCCGATCGATATCGAAATTACGATAGTAATGTAACGGCGTCGACCGACCTTCGTATCGATCGCTGATCGACCGACCACGATCGATAATTTACCACGATTAGACGCGTTGTCACTGTCGCTCCATCGCGATACGATAACCACGTAACGAGAATATTCCGACATTAATCCATTTCAGCTACTAATTACGTGCGATCGGTACCGATAATAAAACCGGTGCCCAATAGGGAATCCATTTTGCCAGTTACGCAAATAGAAAAGCGGTGCCGGGACGCTGGCAGCTTGAAATCGAAGAAATCGATAAGAGGCGTCCGCGGCGCGTAGTGTTAAATATATGGGAAGAGAAAGATCTTTACGAACCGAGGAGAATCGAGAACCCGTTTTCGAAGACGATCGAGAGAGACGAGTTTCCTGGTCAAGCGGCGAAGCGCGGTGTGTATTCGAGAAAACGGGATTGCTCGTAACGCCTTCTTCGCGGTGTAAGCACGTGAACAGAGACCTGAACGCCGACGAATAAGTGTGTGTAAACATAATAGCAGAAATAACGTCCGCGAGAGCCGATACCTCTCCGAGGAACTCGCGTTCCTTTTTTTTATTGGCTTCGCAGAAGGCAAGGAGTAGTATCGGTGGACGATTGTGCGAGCGATTTCACGTGTGAGTAGTTGCGTTGATCGCGTGAAAAAAGAAAGCGAAACGTGAGCAAACGTAATAGCAGAAACACGTCGGCTGCGAAGCCCAACAACCGAACGTTCGCTCGCCTTCGACATCCTTCGAGATAAACGCGATCAAGAGCTATGTAATAAGTATAAACAGTACATAATTTATCGCGTACCAGTACGATTTTTAAGCAGCCAACAGAGAATACTTGGTCGCTCGAGACATCGGAAACATTCTCCTTAATCGTACGCGAACGCGAAATATCGTCCAGCGTCGATGAAATTCCCAGATATTCCGGATAAAAGTAGCTTCGATTTAAACAGTTTATTATCCGCCACGCGCATCGTCCGAAGATTTATCGTCTTCGTTGCCTTCGCGACTTCTCAAGGACAAAGAGACTCGGACCAACCATCGTGAACGACGTGGAAAAGTTTCCGTCGTATCGATGCTTTTCTCGCATTGTTCAAGAAGAAAGTGACCTTTTTCGTCTTGGAATTCCGCGAGATTTCCATTCTCCTTAGCCTGGGGGGAGGGGGAGGAGGGGGAAGAAAAAAGAAGAAGAGAAAGAAAGGAGAGTTCCGGCGACAAGAGGACGCTGCCGGGGTGTTATCGGCGAGACGAGACGCCATTAGGGAATCCTTTGAAAAGGTGGCGATAATAAAAAGAGCCGTTCCTTCCGTCGTACCGCAATAATGAGGACGAAGTTCGGCCGTGCCGTTTCACGCGGAAGAAAAGAAATTCAAGAAGAGGAGCAGGAACTAGAGACGGAGGTGGGCGAACAGAAAAGAAGTAGAAGAAACTGCAGGAAAACGTTTTCCCGTGTCCGGATTAAGGACATTATGGTCCACGGACTTTTTAAAGGCAGGAGAAATTTCATAGCTTATCGGACCGTTACGATCTCGTTCCATGCGTCGCTACGATTCTTTCTCATTCGCGGAACAAGAACAACAGATTGTCGCGATTTTCTTTGACGCGGCAATTTCAACAAGCGACCGGAGCACGCTCCGGTATTTCGTCAACCAACTTCCATCCATTTTATTTCCATTCGAAAGACGGCATTCTCGTGGCCGGAACTTCTCCCGCGGGAAACTCGAGAAACTAGCGATCAGAAGCGTTCGATTCACAAGGAAACTCAATTATCGACCGTGGAATCTGGAACACCTAGGGGAGTGGCAACAACGAATGCTCCTGCAAGAGGAATCTATTTTTTAGTAGCTGGAGCGGAGTCATTGCGTTATTGTTACTCGGCAACGATCGTACGGTGTATCCGAGTGACGGGCCGTAAGATTTTCATTTGGGAAAAATTCAGCGAAAATCGAAAGACAACGGGGGCGAGGAACATAGAGGGAAGAAACGCAATAAGACGAGGAACGTCAAGGAGAAAGAGACGAGGAGCCACGGATCGACGGTGGTGAAAGAAGGACGAAGGTAGGGAAAGAAAGAGAGATTCCCGCGGTCGAGAGTTTGGCGTAATGAAAGAAAAAGAGGGAGAAAAAAAGGAGCAGCAAATTGACCGCTGCCAGCGGGAAGCCCAACGCGACGGGGAGTCCTCTTTGCCCAAAAAATCTTCCGTCCTTCTCCGTTCCGATTCTTCGCTTCGAGCACCTTCTATCTTCATCCCTTTCGCACCTACCACGGAGCACACCTTTTCTCTCGTTCTTCTCGTCGTTCATCTCGAAGCGAGACAAATGAGCGGCATCCGTCTGCGTCACCTGTCCGTCAGTCCGTTCGTAACTTTTGACTCGAGGCAAATCGACGAGAGGGAGAAAGGAACGAAAACCGACTTTTTATCGTGGCTACGTCGTCGGTGACCCGCGAACGTAACAACGTACCGAGCGCCTACCATTATGGCCGTTCCTTCATTTTGCTTCTTTTCCTTCGCAACGTTACCCTTTCGCGATCCGTGTCTACGTTTTCGAGTTTTGATAACGTAATAAGCGTACCAGCCGAGTAATACAATATCATCAAGGGGTTTCGATGGTGTGCGCCTGTTCCACCAACGATACTGGCAAGTATCGAATTGCTCGGCCAGCTACTCGCAACGTACTAGGAATTTCTTCCCGAAGGGGCGATCATAAAGTGAAATGGTTCCGGCGTATCGCGGATAAAATTGCCAATTAACAGGGATAAGAACTAAAATTTAAGTTCATGGAGAAAGCGAATGAGCTGTTAGTCTTTCTCCATCTACGATTTTGTATTAGATACGTAAGAAATTTAAGACGGCGGTAGAGTACGTTCTTTTGCCCGGCTGTAAGGATATACCATCGGTGGTACGGATTTTGTAGCAATTAATTTCTATTGATACGTGTAACCAAACAAATGAACCGCGGAATGTAAACAAATAATAACAAAATGTACACGAACCAACTTGAAACGTAAATAAACGAATGGGAATATAAACAAGTGTAATTATTATTTATTAAAATGATACGAATATATGAATAGGCTAGAATAATTAACGATCGAGTTGTTTGATATACCGAATGCGGGACAACTCTCTAACAATTTTCTTATATAATTCGAAGATAAAAGCAGTAATATTCATTTTCCATAGCCGTTAGCGAGAGAAGCTTTATTAGGCAATTCTGCTGTCGGATTAGATCGGTAAGCGTTCTATAAATATGATCTGCGTTATCAGATAGACTCTCGATTCGCAGCAACATGTTGCGTAGATAGACATGAAAGCAACACGAGAACAAGCGGCGTCGGCAAACGCGACGGAGTTGCATACGCGCGGGAATTCGTCCGAGCCCGCCACTTCTCTGTAAGTCGATTAGGTCTCGCGGGATCACGATCTGGCGAATTTTTGCGCAACAGTTCGCCGCGAAAAAGCTAGCGCGGAACTGTTCGCTCTTTATCTACCGGTGTATCTTTCGATATACGCGTGAACGGTGTTGTAATATATTTTACAAGTGTTACTTCCTCTTAACCGTCGATAAGCAACCGAGTGTTGCGCGTACCTCGCGGTTATCTTTACGGAGGCAACTAAAAACGTAATGAGAAATTATTTACAGCGGTGGCGACTTCGATAATCCTTTTCAAACAGTCGCGTTTAGCGTAAAAAAGAAATCGTCCACGGACCAAAAGCACGTTCTTATCTGGCCGGTTGTCGTTCCTTAATGTCGAATTAATTAAATCGAGTCGACCGATGGCGCCAATAAAGAAACGTAATCTTATCGGCGATGTCACGCTCGCGAGCTCCGAGTTCCTAAGACCGCTTCTCGATGCTACCGTGGCCGTGTCGTGCTACTCGTGGTCTCGTTCACATGGATTCATTAAGATAACAAAATCCGTATTTTCGTTCGTTTTAACGGAGAGGGAACGGGTACCCGTGGCGCGTATCGACGATATCGCCAGGACGATGCTCGTGTATCCGGTGAATGGAATGCAAAGTGACGATTCGTCGTCCGAAAATTATACTGGGTGGCCGGGAGGACAAGCTGGCTGTTTGAAAGGATATAATTTCGTAGCCATTACCGGTAGAAAAAGAAATCACGCCGACTAAAATGAACGGCAGACTGGCGATTGGTTCAGGAAACGCGGGCCACTGTTCGACGATCGAAGTAAACTTACAGACCGATCGTTTCCTATTCCAATAATCGGCGTTAATTGCCGCGACGAAAATCACCAAACTCGTACTTTCCAATCTTCTACTTTCATACGTATCGGCGATATACGGCAGCGAAAGTTACGACGTGTCCTTAATTGTTCCGAAAGAGGTATTTACTAGCTTAACGACACATCGTAATTTACGAACGATCCCTGCGACGAAACCGATCGGCATTTCCATGCAACGTGTCCACGGGAGAAACTTACGCCTAAGGTAACACGCATAAATCCTGCCCACGTGATCACCAAACCAGGATACTACGTTTAAAGCACCCGAATAAGACGAGCGGCTCGGATGGTCTCGAGATTAGGATCAAAACGACTGTTAGGTGTGTCGCCCTACTCGTTCTGAAACGCATCCGGAATTCCTGGTAGCTCTCGTCCACGTGTGTCGAACTAAGAAATAGTCGTACGACGTCGTCCCGACATCTTTATGCCGTTGCTTAAAAAAGTAGCCACATAGACTAAAGCGGTAAACGATATCTGTATCGACCGCATGCGTCAATCGTTTCTTCAACGCTGTACAGATTTTCAGCGTTTACCATTTTTATAATCACCGACGAGTAGAATATACGATAAAAATGTAATTGTACGAATTTATTTGTTTGCAGATACGTTAAATATTCAGCTTCTTCGATCGTAATCAAATTGTCAATTACGACCACGGTACTATTTTGCGATGCAAGCTGAAATAAATTATTCTAACATTTACAACTTTCCTCACCGTATTCCGCGCAGAATTTACGTCCTTGTTCGATAAAATATCCTTTTTTATTCTCTGGCCACTCACGTCGTTTACCATCGCAACTCCTCAATTCCTGTGGAAATACTTATTAAAGGATAGAAAGGAGAACTCGAAAAGTCACATTAAAGGAGACTTATGATCGTAGTTCAGTCAGCCATGGGAATTGCATCGGAAATCGGAATACGTGTCAAACGCACTTATCGCAATACCATAAACAGATCATAAATAACCAAGAACGTATTTCAGCGCGAGGCTCGTTTCAAACGGCCTCGCAACGATCACGGCATAGAAACTGAGAGTGATGAACAAACGAGGGCGCTCGAAAGGCTCGAAGAAATGTCGAGACTTATTTTCCAATGCCTGGTGTTATCCATAAGGAGCGCGATTACACACGTGCAATGTAGAGAACGTTCGGAGAAATTCATAATTCTAATCGTTATGGAAAACTTGCTGGATGGAAAATGACACGGTGGAACGTGTTGGTCGAAAGTTACCAACGCGAGGAGTATTTACGGTCGCGTTTTCGACGTGAAAACCTTCTGACCGCGTGACAAGCGCGAAACGTGTATCGGTGTTGGTACACGAGAGGCAATGACATGAGGTTGGGGAGAGATTACGAAGTAAAAAGAGGCGGTGTACGAGAAAATACTGAAATTACAGCGAGAACTATGCCACAAAGTCAACTATACGGTTGTAGATCGAAAGCGAATTAGAAAACGAATCGCCGATAACATCCGTAAATTACACGTGTTTAGGCAAATTCATATTTTGACGAAAGTTGACTGTAAAAAGGTAGAACTTGAACAGAAATTCGTTAAATCATATTGTAAGGAGTATTGTAAGGACCTTCGATGCTTTGTACGCTTTTACATATTCTATCGTGACGACTCTAAATTTTGTTTTTTTTTTTCGTTATTTTATATTACACATCACGCACGATAACGAAATAACAGATTGATATTAAAATAATTAGAAAATAAAAGCAGATAAAAGCGTTCGATTTACACCGAATATCGGCGGTTCTGTTAATAATCGGGCAGCGCGTTATGCGCATTTTGCGGGTTTTGAACGTTCAAATTTTCTATAAATGCGAAATCAGCGACATACTTTTCTGTAAATTTTCATAAACACGTAATTGAGTCGTTTTATACGGCGAATACAAAGACGGTAAATTTATTCGTAACAGTTTCTAATCGCAAAGAAGGAAACAGATGTTGATCGGAGCATCGCGCGCCATTTCAAAAGCTTTGAACTTTAAATAATCGAATTTTTCGAACGATATTAGCTCGATGTGTCGACAATTCATAATGACGTCGTTTAATGATTAACAATACGTTGGCAAAGCGAAATGCGTTTGCATTTGTGCGAAGTGGAGCTGGTACACACGGAGGACACACGCTCGCGTAGAACAATGCGGCGCAACGGGAGGAACAAAAATTCCGTCCGGGGCCGGCAGAGTCGCCGCGGGAAAGCGTTTCATGCAGAAAACAAATTGGTCACGATCATTAACGCCCTCCTCGTTTCGAGAGTCGAGCCTTTGGCAGTTACAGAGCGATATTTTATGTGGCCGTGCCATACGCGCCCCGTTTTGAGATAGATTAAATAACGTTTAATGCACTTGTTGCGATGTCGTTGAAATAATTAAAGCTGGCCTGCCGGTTAGGCACGTTTCCCGGGGAAAATAAATCGCCGACTCGTCGAAACGAATCGAGGATCTAACGTCGCTCGATGTCTCGAAAATCTATCGGTCTAGCGGCGATCATCGGCCGAAAATCTACGTATTCCAGCTCTCGTTTAATCCATTACGACGCGCACGTCTAGCGAAAGCTTATTGCACGAAAATTCAAATTGCCTTGTACGCCGTTTTCGTCCAAGCCATTGTATCTCTCTTGAATTGAATGTTTACCGGCCGCGTTGCTTGTTTGCGCTAAGCTAAACAGTTTACCCCGCCGATATACAGCGTCTGCGTTCGAGTTTCACCACCCTCGTCCTCCCCGAAACTATTGAAAATTGTAGGCACGAACGTTTCCGAAGCAGCATAAATCGTTCAGGATTATTAATAACCTGCTACACCCTCCCTTCCTTCTCTTTGCTACCGTCCTTCTGTACCTGGCCACCGTTGTTACTCGATATTTGGAAGCGGAGCTTTTGGTAACTACAAAGCAACATTTTATGCGGCCACACACCCGTGTTCCGAAAGTATTAAATAACGTTCGATGCTTTCGCTGTAATATCGTTGAAATAATTAAAACGATATGCCAACGAACGACATGGTGTCCGGAAAAATATAATAAACCGGTGTCCGACTCGTTAAAACCGATCCAGCCGAGTTTGAACGTTACGTTGCGACGCGGCGCGACGTTTCTGTTTCAAGGAAGAACGTACACGCGTGCATGGTACAATGTAGCCGATCGTAATTATCGAATGAATCAACTATACCGACCGAAAAGCCCGTAGCTTGGTGATCGACTTTGATACCCGTTGCGAGCACGATTCTTTAACGAGAAACAAAAGTTGACACCATTGATCATCGACGTTGACAAGTAAGTACCGCGGTCATACGCGTTTTGATACGTACACAAATATTCACGCACATATATACGCAGGTATATACTGACGCGCACCTCTCTGTCTACACGTATATTATCTTCCTTTTGATT
This sequence comes from Bombus terrestris, assembly GCF_910591885.1. Lineage (NCBI taxonomy): Eukaryota > Metazoa > Arthropoda > Insecta > Hymenoptera > Apidae > Bombus > Bombus terrestris. Next base: position 14,538,969 of record NC_063270.1, on the reverse strand, counting down.
GATCGATTAAATTTTCGACGATGTAGCTTGCGCGTATATAAATATTCCATTTATAGGTGGTAATGAATGTTTCTCGCAGAAGCTCGCAATTAACGCCGCGAAGCTACTGATATTTCAATTAAAAACAACCCTTCTGAGTAGAAAGTTGCGAGGCGGCACGGAAAATCGAAAGCTGCGTATATTCGCAATGCCTTTGGCGGCTGGTAACTCATGAAAAATCATGCGCCCGTCGCACTTTTTACGACAACGTGATTATCATAATTACGGCAACGTTGTATCTAGAGGCGTACCACGGGGAAAACAAATTGGCCACGATCATTATCGCCCTTCACGATCACCGAGAAAGCCAACCTTGTCAGGCATAGCACGTGTACTTTACGTATACGCGATTCATCGGCCGAGTGTGAACTACGCTTAAGTTCCGCCATAGGTACGCACACGTCGACAAACGATCAAGTTTTACGCGCCAACGAAATTACGCGGCGTAACGTTCAAGGCGTGAAGTATTCCGTCTTGCCGGAACCGTGTTTCATTGTTTCGTCAAAAGTCTGCTCGAACGTGATAGAAGACCGCGAGTATCGATATCGGTCCGATCGATCGCTGTATCTACGTGGAATTACCGACGTCGTTATGTCTAACGTTTTTCATGTATTGAACTTGTCAGGAATTCAGTTACGCATGGTAGATAGATCGTTACTTTGCGATACGCTAAAACTATCGCCGATTATAGCGTAAAATTTCTAGTAAGAAAATTGAAACGGAAAGTAATAGAAACATGTAGCTACAATGTAAGATTCAATGGTATATTTCATAGATAACCGTGAAATCTATCAAATTTCTCGTTATGCTGAATACCAAACTACCGACGAATAAAGCGTTAAATTTTGTATCGAGAGAATTACAATAAAACGAAAATTGTAGGAAAATGTACGTATAAGAAAAACAAATTTTCACTCATATACATATTTTGGATGGTATCCCGCTGGGGGTAGCCACCTACGTGATAATATAACTGCTAAAAAATTCGACCTAATGTCCAAAATGGATAAATTGCGAATATTAAGAAATAAATAAAAAAAAAATATACATATTTCACAAAGAATCGTTAAAATCTATAAAATCGTTATTTCAACCATTAATCGTTCGATTACTTCTTATTTATCGGTGATCTGTGTCGCGTCACACCGATGATTAAATTCTTTAGCATCGAGTCGCTGATTCATAAGAGTATTTATCAATTAATTGCATGAGAAAAAGACGTATTAAAAAGCAAAAGATACCGATTAGCGATAGCATCTGTATATTGCATAACTGGTGGCTGAGTTAAAACGTATATGGCAAGAAACAGCGAACGCTTGAGATGACGGAGATTGTTGTCGTTACATCGTCCGTCGAGATTTTCTCATGCTTCGCAAGCGAAACGTCCAAACCATCGGATCCTGCCCCCCCCGCCCTTTTCGTTTTCCTGCATTTCGAAGTCGGCGTTTAATTTTCTCCGACGCATACCGCGCGTAATCTCGTCGAGCGAAAATATTTTCCAGCGTTATTAAAAAATCAGCGCGACTGCCGTCGCTGCTTTCGCCGAACAGTAGAAACGGAAACGATTTTCAACGTGCCCCTGAAAAATCAACATTTCTCTAACGAAAGAATTAATCGCGGCTCGACTCTTACTATAATTTCGCCAAACGTTAAATTAAACTGCTCGCGTTTCAATCAAAGGGAAAGCCCGTAAATATTCACTAAGCTTTTTGTTGCCAAAGCCAGGAACGGAACGCGGCGAGTGTATCGCACATGGACTCGGTGCTCTGACCCAAGGATAATATTTAACATTATTATCGTGCCGCGCCCTTTGGCTTCGAACAATCGTCTCGGGTTTATGCAATGCCGGAAATCGGCCGTCCACGAGGAGGAAGCGGAGATTACTTTCGCATAAATATCGAGCGTCGTCCATCTTTTTATTCCTCACGGGTGAATCGATTCTTTGAATGAAAGACGACCGGATCGAATAGGCATTTTAAAACATCTCTTTAAAACTACAAGAATTTCTAGTTAATCGATTTGTAGGTACAAGCAACTGTGTAAACATTTGCGTAGTTGGCATATGGCCGGGACGGTCGTTAAGGAAGAAGGAATAATTAGCGTCGCTTCCCGAGTTCTTAATTCTAATGAAATCAGCCGCGGAATCTGACGTCGTATCCCGATATCGGCAGCGTTTGTGACATTTGCGAAATACCGAATACGTAAAGGTGAGCGCAGAATTGGAGATTCCATTCGATCGTCGGCGAGTCGCAAGGGGCCCGCGATATCTCGTGGCATCCTTGCAACCGCGTCGCTTTTACCTTTCGAACTCGGTGGTCCGACCTGCGGCTAAAGATTATCATTATCGCCTCGCCGCCTTTAACTTTGCGAACGACCGTCTTACGCAATACTTGAAATTGGCGCTGAACGAACACGGCGAGTAAAAGAAAAAATGATCGGGGGTGAGGTTGGAGGGAACAGCAGGAAGACGACGGAGAAGCTGAAGAATGTTTTACGACAGTCGACTTTACGATTTTCCTGTGTAAACCTTTGGTATTCTCACGAACGCTATTCAGAAAACAACGATTTCTTTATTACTTTTAAATGCGCTAACAAAATTTTCAACTATTCGTTGAAATTTAAAACTTCTGTACGCGCACACATTAACACGCGCGCACACACGCACACACACACCCGGGTGCCTTGACGACCAGTTAAGTTGTAAAACATTGAAGGTGATCGATTCGAGAAAGTATAAACGCGTATTAGCGAGTCGTTGCGTGGCAAAAAAAAAACGACGGCACTTCTTCTTCGATCATCGCAAATAGTTTCTGGTTCGCGGACGATGAAATTTTCAGATAAATCATCGGGCAAACGAGATGCACGTTTGCACAGAGTTCGATAAGAGCTGGCGTTATTTGCTTTCTTCGATGGCAACAGCTTCGTCATCGTTGGCAGCCGACGATCTCAGCTGCTCAAAGTACCAAAGGATCGGGACCAGACGTTCGGTCGAAGGATCGAGGGAGTTTTGATCGTTTCGAACACGGTTCCCCTCGGGGCTCGTTTTTATTTCCCCTTCCCAACCCCGTAGATCGCTCCCTTCCTCGCGTTCCTGCGTGTCGTACGTGCGTGCGAATTCGATTTCACGCGATTCCTTTCGATCGGCTGCCACGTATAAACTATTCCAAAGCGATCCACCTTCTCGTTTCTTGTTTCTCCTGCCGCGGTACGTGTTACGTCGGAAAAAAGAAGACGATTAATCGCGCGGAGAGGCATGCGAGTTCGAAACTCGACGTACGTTGGACCGTTTCAAAACAGCCGTCGCCACCCTTGTCTCTCCTTTTCTTCTCTTTCTTTTCTTTTTTCCTTCCAACTGCGGAACGAGTCTGCCGACGAATAGGCACGCGTTTTCGGTGGGCGAAAAGCCGATACCTTCGAAGAGGATCGTGCCTCGCGAGAAGATCGATTCCCTAACGTTAACAGGCTGCTTGTATCTAATTCGAAACTTAAATTGTACTGTCCGAACGAGCGAAGACAGAGTCGTTCGCGGAACGGCGAAGATTCGAGGCGTCTCGACGCGGGAACAACGGCAAGAAACTTTCTTCGTGCCTGCGATACGTACAATTAAGGGAAATAAAGGAGGATCCCGAGTGGAGAGAAACGGAGAAAGAGAAGGAAAACGAAAGGAGAGGAAAGAAAAGTTTGGAAAAAACTAGCGAATGTTAACGAGGATGGAAAATGGGGATTGTTGGCACGCGTCGTTGAACGGTGCAATTGTTCGGTAAACGAGGACAAAAAAGGGCGGGCGTGAAAAAGGCGCGGAAGATCGCGATCTTAAATTGAAAAAGGATATTAAAGGACAGCGCAGCGTGGCAAAGAGGAAAAAGAAAGCACGCAGAAAACGGATCACCGGGTCTGCAGTGGAAGCGGAACGTCTGACAAAGGGCAAAACTCGGGTGACAGGTGCAAGTAGTATGCGACCGCGGCGGACGGCCAAAAAAGGAGGTCGTAATAAAGTTTGCGCGTTGGATCGTGTACCTGGCGTTGTCCTCGATATCGCAAACGGGCGAGATTAGAGCATCGATAAAAGCGACGGTTGGCACGAGATAGGCATACGAACGAAGAGCTGGGAAAAGAAAGAGGGTGGAAGAAGGGAACGTGGAAAGAAAAATACGCGAATGAAAATCGTTTTGACTCGAAATCTCTCTCGGGGAAACGAGCATCGTTATTTTCGCGGGGAAGACAGGATTTTTTCCCTGGCGTTATTTCCAGCTGAAATCTCCGCGAACAAAGAGCTTCGCGCGGAACGAGATTTCAAAGGGTGCGGTGCGAAGATGCAACGGAAAAACGCTTCGCTGAAAACGAAGAGAGAGAAAGAGGTAAAATGAAGGAGGAAAGCATAGCGGAGAGGAGAATAGCGGCTAGACGAATTCAATCTTGAAAAAATGGATATATCCCGGTGCTAGGTGGGATGCGAAAGCTTTGAAGCCAGAAACGTGGCAGAGTAAAAAAGGAGGGGAAGAAACGAGAGCGTAAAAGAGAAACGCGCGAAAGGGATGCGGCGAGGAACGGCATAGAAACGAACCGGATCGTCGAAGAATCTTCTCGCGGGGAAAATTCAATTTTCGGCGACGGATATTCGAATACCAGTTTCGAAATTTAAAAGTTTCCACTGATGAGGCGGAGGAAAAGAAACGAAAGGCTTACCTATTGGAAAAGAGGAAGAGGGAAAGGAAAGAACATCCGACAAGCACGAGATAGAGATGCAAAGTGGGGTTGGTCTTTGTCGATGGAACTGGAAGAAAACAGAAGAAGAAGCAACCCGCGAGAAGCGGTAAAGAGGGAGGACGTAGAAGATGCGAAGCAAAGAAGGAAGAAGCGCGTCAGGAAGGAAGGAAGGAAGGAAGGGATCCTGGAAGGCGGATTCACCGCAGGATCGCAGGTAGTAGCAGGGTACGGTAGGACGATTTCTACGTGGCCCATCCCTCCGTTCGTTTTCTTCTCTTTCTTCCACCACGTACACCTCATCCTCTCCACCCTTCCGAGTTTCGTGCCGAGCGAAAGCCGAGGTAAAGCCGGAGCCGAACGAAACGAAACACGGTTCTCTCTTATTCGCTCCACCTCCTACCTCTCTTGCATATACGCACACTCGGCTGCCGCTCTTTCTCGCGGCCTCTCTTCCTCGCGAAAGAAAGAGAGACGAAGAGAGAGAGAGAGAGAGAGAGAGAGAAGGGGAGAGAAAGAAAGAAAGAGAGAGAGAGAAAGAGGGTTTCCTCTTACTCCGACGTTCCTTTCGCGACCTCTTATCTCTCTCGTTCTCCTTTCCGCGATATTCTCGCACTCTTTCGCCGCTTCTCTCGCCGTTTCTCTCGCTTCAACCCTCGAACAGCGGCGAGGTAAAGGTTCCTCCATCTTCCTCTAATTCTATCTCGTCGCTCGTCCGTCCCTCTCTTACTTTCAGCCTCGTTCGTTCGCGCTCTATCTTCCTCTCTGTCTGATCCGTGGCAATCGCGGTCACTGCTCTCTGTCCCACCCTCGCTCTTCGCCCTCTCCGTCGCTCCATCTCTCGTTCTTGCTCTCTCGCTCGAACAACCTATCAACTCGGTGGGTAGACGCGAGCTCCGGACGACGATTCTCTCTCTCTCATCCCATCGACCGACCGTTCTTACACCGATATAGTCCGCGGCCTGGCTCGGCTGTGTTCGTGGACGGGAACACGGGTCGTTCTATACCGGGTGTCCGTGCAAGAACCGCGTCACAGCTCACGCACTTTCCTCCGGCCTCTCGAAAACATCCGTACGTTCGATAATCATAGACCGTCGAGTTCTTTTTTTCTTGCCCGGGTTCGATCCGAGTCGACAATAGGGACGATGTTTAAGAGCGAAGCGGGTCCGAGCGTATCGAAAATAGAAGATCGCCGGTTAATTGGTTTCGTCGCCGGTAGCATACCCGGACAGGCGATTATTTGCGCGACCCAAGGAGATTTATAATGCACGCGGTGAATTTTTATTTACAGGATTGAAACGGACAATGGGAGTTTCGTGCGGCAACTTCTGCACCCTGTGTGTTTGCATGGTTTCGGAGGGCCGCAGGTTTTTGGCTCGGTTCCCCGGGAATTTGTTCGCTTCATTGTTGCAAAACCACGGAACGATAATGCTTCGATGGACGAAGAACGAACGCAGCCAGCTTTCGGCCAGGCGTTTTTGCCCCGGGTAGCTCGTTTCGCCTTTCGACGCCGTTGCAATTTAAATTACACGCGGACAGTCACCGTATGTCCAATACGGATTTAAAGTGCCGCAAGATCCGCCTCTGGTCGCGAATACTATGTTTGATAACAGAAACCCGTGTAATGTCGAATAGTGCGGAACCACCGATAACAGGTGTTTAGCTGGTAGCCGTCACCGGAAACACCAACCGCGTTCCGCGAAATATTAAACTCCACACGCATCGTGCATTACGGTAATTAACCGATGTTACTGTGAATTTTAATGTCTCTTACAACCTGTAATTCTTTTTCCAGTTATTTCTCTAACTGGCTAACTCGTTTACTCGGATTGCTAATCTCTTGAACTTGATAATATTTTTATTTAAAAACCCTCTATTCCTTTTCTATTTCTATTAAGAACAGACCGCGCGATGGAATCTTGATCGATAGAACGATCGTCGAAACGTGGATTAATAGAAATTTGAGGATAATCTCCCGTAAGGAAGAGTGAAAAACGGAATAGAAATTCGAAGAAATTGTTACGTTTTTAGTCGAAATCATTTGTTCCTAATTAACATCGACGTGTTTAAAATAGTTCGAAAGGTTCGAACAACGCGTGTGTCACGATTAAACCGCGAATGCTTGCGGGTTTATGGAAAATCTAAAAATTTGTAGAACGCGCGTGACTAGAAAATCTATGTTAAATATCAAAGCGAAGCGTGTTTCTCTATTTACATCGTATGTTTTATATCATTTTGACAAAAATATGACTTGGCATGAACATTCGCAGTTTGGTCGTGATTAATTCGGAGAATAAAAGTTCCACCGTATCGCATTTACGGTCACTAAGACTGAAATTAAGCTAACCGGATATTGATCCGTCCCTGTTAATTTTTAATTCTGCGATTATAGAAGCTTCCATTCGAGCAACGATCCGATTAAAAGATCGAGCTAATCTTTGTCCCTTCTCAGGGTAATTGCCGACACGAAATAAAATCGAGAAGAAAAACACAGAACGATCAAGGATCGAATTTATATTGATTTCGCAGATGGGCAACTATAATCGGTAAGAAGGAACAATTATCCGCTCGTTCGATAACTTTTGTAAGTCTGTACGAGTCTGAAATCACGATGCAAGAACAGGAAGATCGAAGCGTTGGCAGATGAAGCATCGTGGTTCGCTTCTTTCCTTTGACGAGGCAAGTTTATTATTCGTCGTTAATTGTTTCGGATTCTCGAACGTCAAACGCTGAAGTCAGCGGCGTTGGAATAGCCGGGAATGCGAAATCGAGATGCACGTGTGAGCACGTGCACAGCGAGTAACGAGTTCCTGCTAATCACCGCGAACCGCGTCCGTTTCTAGTACGAGAAAAAAAGGACTCTCTAAGCAACGTTCTGACGATGCTAAGAATCCAAATCGAAGGAACACGAACTATCGTTATACCGCGATACGAACGCGTCTTGTTCGTAACAAAGAAAAAAAGAAAAATGTTGCAACGAGTGTGTGCAGCTTTAGTAATTAGCAGATAATTAAAAAATCTAATTATTTCGTGCCAACGAATCAGCTACACGTCGGATAATCGCAATTATCGTTTGGACGTTTTACCTTCGTTTAACATTTCGAAAATTTCAACATTTAAACGTAACATTCGTTATAATTTGAATTAAAATTATAACTGTATGAAAACATTTTATTCGCTTCGGTAATTTTACATGTACGCGCGAGTAATGTCCAGTGGATTCAATGACAAGTATTCTACCGTAACGTACAACAGCAGATCGGAGACCAATAGAGAAGTTAATCAATTCGAATCGCCAGGGCGATTCGGAAGATCGGCCGACCAGATTACATCTTACAGCTTCGACACAACGCTTTCATTCGTCGCACGAGAAAACCCCTCGGTGCGCTCGCGTGTGCGTGTAGAATTGCGACAATGCCGATTGCGAGAGAAATTTTCCGGGGCTTCGTATCCAATGTACGACTTCGCAAATATCAACGCCTACGAGGTACTCGTGCGACTCTCAATAGACATTCAAACAGTTCGCCAAACTTGAAACACACGATATTACACGTACATATGTACTTGGATGCACGTGTATACGATTCGGTTGATATTTCGTAATGATTTCACGCAATCGTGGAATAATTTCCGTTCACCCAGTACATGACTTTTTTAAAATACACTTTCTGCTCCATTTTCCTCGAGTTATCGCGTCATCGTTATCACGCGATGCACCTTTCGGTCTGCTCCTGAATTATCGCCTATTGTACGGCGGGAAAATATGAAATTTCGTGCAACCGTAGCAATTTTTCTCCCCTCCCCCTGCCCCTTTCGCCATCCTCCTCTACCCGTCCCGCCACCCAGGACCACCGTTTCATTCCGATTTGCGAACAAAATACACTCAACAGCCGGCGGCGCGATTGAAAAAGCGCGCCGGTCGAATACAGTTAAAGCAACGATAATAGGTGGCGATATAGAAAATTTTTCATCTCTGACTGCGATGCACACCGAGACTGAACTTTACAACATTTCCTGCGCCCCTCGTTCTCTTTCTCTCTCTCCTTTTTTCTCCCTTTCCCTTTGCCATCGTTGTCTTTCTTTTTTATCCTATGCCTTCGAAAACGTTTCACGCCGACCGATAAACCATCAATTCGAACGGCTTTACGAATCGGCGCAGAAAATATTGCCCAGCTACATATTAAAACATTCGAACGAATAAATTCGAAACGGGTGTATATTATTATTACGAGGAATTAATTTGTACAAGTTGCGGAAAACTCGATTTAAACGATGCGTCGATCTGATAAAATACAGATATTCGAAAAACAACGTTTTCCTTTGTTTTATCCGACTTTTCGCTCCATGTTTACGAGAAAATCGTACTCGCGATGAGGCGCACGCGAAAAATTTGCTCCAAGATCTTCGTCTCTCGTTTCCTTCTCGCTAAATTCATTTCCTACGTTCGTTCTCGTCCGACATCGATCAGTCACCGTTTATTTTCTCAATCCATAGATCCGGAAATCAATCGTGCGTCGACGATCGTATCGAACGCTACGAAGAATGAGCGACGATAAAAAGTGCGGTTTTAAAGCTCACCCGGTACGTGTGGTGGCACATACAGCCCCGCGGTAGACGAAGCTTTGGGTCGCCGCTAGCTGCGGGCGTCCGGACCTCGCGTCTACCCTCTCATTTACCATTTGGTACCTATAGATAGGTACCTATATATACGTGCAGGTACCTAATGTACGTGCACGCAGACAGAGGCGCGAGCCGGGCGACGAAGACGAGCGTACGGGCCACTAACATGAAACACGTAGGTACACGCGAACACACGGATGAACCACGGCAGAGGACACATCGAGAGAGAGGTGGTGAACGGGCCGAGAGTGCAGGACTCTGGTCTCTCGTTCTTCTCTCCTTCTTCCATCAGTGCCGCGTCCCTTTTTCTCCGTATCTCCGTCTGTTCTTCACGCTGGGTGCCTAGGTGGCTGCATGTACTTATTTTTCTACATAACAGGCTCGCGAGAGCGAGAGAAGAAAACCACGTTACGCCTATATATATATACGTGTGCAATGCTGCATCCGTATTCGCGTATATTATGCCGCCACGTTCCCTCTGTCCCTGTTAATCCCTCTCTCTCTCTCTCTCTCTCTCCCTCTCTCTCTCCCTCTTCGTTTCTATCTATCGTTCTCTCGCTGTATATGCATGCACGCGGACCGATATTGCGCTGCCAGGTAGAGGACGGAGTAGAAGAGTAGCGCATGGTTTTGCACACTGGCACACGGAGCACCTAGGCCGCGCGCTCACTTCGCTTGTCTTTAACAGAAAGAGCAAGATCGTAGAGAGAAAAGGTGGAGGTGGTGGCATTGACGTGGGGATCGGGACCGAAGCGGAGGCGGGAATGAGGCGAGTATCTCGGAACGGCGGAAGCTACGAGAGTTCTGCCCGAAGGGGCACTTTTTTGGCGACTCGAAAAGGAGGGACGAAGGAGGAGGGGGTGCACGAAGGCAACGAAAACGGGAGCGAGGGGAAAGAGATCGGAACGAGAAAAAGGGGGATAGGATAGAGGCGATGATGAAAAGGGTGAACGTTGGATAGAGAAGTTTCGGAGGGCGCGTATATATTAAATATATATATATACATATACATATATATATATATACATATATATATATGTATATCTTTCTCTCCTCTTTCTAGGCGAAATTGATCAACGTCCTCGGGAAACCGATTAACCGAGCCAGACGTCTGCCATGAATTTTATAAATATATTTTCTTTGAGCTCTGCGCGCGATCACCATCGGCCCCACCTATTGCACCAGAGCTTTCCGACGATTTTAGTTGATGAGATTGCGCGTACCGAGCGTTTCTGCACGTACTAGCTCTGATTGCGTACGAGGTATCTCCTCTGGAAGGTAGCTCCGTGTTAAGTTTACGCGTGCCGATGGAGATATTCCCCCTTCGATGTTTTTATATCGAACGAGAAATCCGACTTGGAACAAGCTTCATTCCCGTACAACGAATTGTATCGATTTGACGTAATGAATGTTAAATATAACATTATTAATCCTTTCATTACGAAAATTGTTGTAACGAGTCTTCGAGTAACAAGAAATCTTCTCGTTAAAAAGTATGTAAACGTTGTTTGCGTTATAGAGAAATTTTTGTTTCTAATTACATATGTTATATCGTAATTAATTCTTCTGGTAATTAACGCTTCAACGTTCGCGCACATACGTTTCTCCTATTGACGAGGAAACTATCTCGACCTCTCCACGAAAGATACCATCAGTTTCGATGAGAATTAGCGATACATCGCAGACGTTCGTAGTAACGGGACAAATTTTCCATGAACGATACCTCGTTGTAAGCATCGAATAAGCCTCTAAAACTATGCGTCTTTTATCATTTGTATGGTTGTATGGAAAATGACGTAACCGGCAGGCGAGTTTTAATCGAACGTTCCTTTCATCCTATCGGATAATTCGGTTAGCGAGGACGACAGGCCTTTATTTGAAAATTGAAAAGAGTCTCGAAATCGCGGGTCACCGTCCTTCATCCTTAATTATAGCTTTCTGTTAAGGAAGATGTTACGAGCGAAGTATCGTTAGATGCGACAATGAATCACTATCGATGCATCGATTAATCATAATCCCTGCAATTAATGTCCCTTATACTCGCAAGGTGTAATTACGATCTCGGCGTGTACGCAGGAAAAATTGAACTTTTGTTTCTGGCTATTAGCGGTGTCTTCCATAAAACAAAAACGGGAAAGCTGTGTCGTCGCGTGGGAGCGCGACCATCGAGCAGCTTGAAACGTCGTTAACATCGTCCTCGGACTCGTTGGCTGGAAAATAATCGCGATCCGAGGCTACAAACGCCGCCAATGTTTCGAATAATAACGAACAGAAGAAAGAAGGAAAAGATCGTTTCGTTCGGATTGGAAAAAGACCATCGACCAAATCTGTCCAACCGCGAACTATTTCGCGAAAATCACGTTGCGTGCATTTCCATTCCGTTCCGTCCTCAAAGACACGCTTTAATTACTATGGCACGGACACCGTGAGAAAACCATTTCGCGGCTAATAAATAAAAAGAATCGCTTTCTTCCTCCGTTGCTTTTTTTCCCCTGTAGCGATGTCAAAGCATTGGCATCAAAGTGGATTAAAAGGCCGAAATGCTAACTTCTCTGAATCGTTTAAAAGCAACGAAAGAACGTTTCATATCGGAAAATGGTCGGCCGGAAGAACAAAGAACGATCACTTTTACGTTTCACGTTTTACATCGAAATTCGATCGTTGCAAGTTGGCACTCGTCGGGGAATACGACGTATCAAAATTTCAAGCAAATTTTCGAGAATTTTCTCCGTGTAAACCGCGTGATTCTCATTCAGGTAGGTTTTAGTTCCAGTTTCGCGGTCAAAAGGGATACGATCAACGTTCAAGGCCGGCGCGAAACTTTACGATAACGAAGGGAATAGATTTTCCGCGGAACTCGACGCGCGTACAAAGTTTCTCCAGGAAGATTTATCATCCAGCGTCGGTCTTGGCAACGGTTCGCCAACTTCCTAACAAAATTGCTTCGTTGTTACGATATCGTAGAAAAAATGTACCTGCGCGTCGCGGATCAAGGAAACTGCGTCGCTGCTGTACGCCACCATCCAGGGTGATACATTGTGCGAATAACGAGAACGAGTAACGCGCGAACGCGTTCAAAGGCACAGCCCGTGTTCGGTTGTCGTTTTCTATCGAATTCGTCGGATTCATTTATCGTATTCAATTATCGGATCGGTAACGCGATTAAAATCGCAGCGAATACTAGGAGCCGCGTAAACACCGATTATAATATATTATTTTATTTAACGGTTATTTAATACCAGGCCAAATAATCGCGATTTATTGTTCGCATTTCGGCCAAGTTTCATAGAGCGTATAATGAACTTTCCGGGCAGAAACATCGAATGGACAAAAATTTACATAATACCGACGGTGTTCACTTCGTTTCGTCGCGAATAATCAAATCAATTTTCCCCCAGCGTGCGTACTACCCGCCGGGGAATGAGGGACAACGATCAAAGTGAAAGAGGTAAAGAGAGAAGAAAAGAAAAAATTAACGCATCATCGACTTGCATGCTTGAACAACTTTGTACGTACTAACGTTTCGTTACACTCTTCCGCGGGTTCTTCGACTGGCTTGAATGACCCAGGACGCGTGCAAATTGAGTTTAAAGTGGGCAAAATTGCGACCAAAATTTTACTCGGACGCACCAGACGATTATGCCACAATTTACTCTTAATCTCTTCTCTTCTTCCCCCTTCTCCCGTGTCTTTTTTTTCCCTCTGTCCGCGAATCGATACTTAATTGCACGCGAACGGTGTTCCCATTCGGTCGGCGTTTCTCGGAAGCATTAAAGTTAGCGGAACTTCTAAAAAGGACAAGGAAACGAGAGAAATTACGATCAGCCGATCGTACGATCGTAAAGGAACGAACGTCGCGGAAGAGACACCAAGGGTGCGAAACGCACACAAACTGCAAGTGTTAGAAGTCGAACCGGCTCGCTCTCGCAAGGCTAATCTGTCGACGACAGAAAATTTTCCCCGATGATTAAGCGCTTGTCAGACATATGCTGTCTTCATTGCTTCCCTTTATGGGGAGCCACGTGGTCCGTGTATGCGTTTCCGTGAAACCCAGCAACCCCTCACACCCCGTTATTGGTCGACTAATTTGTCGCTAGCGTAACTTTAGCTGGCCCTTTAAAGCGTGTCTTTTTTTCTCCTTCCATCTACTTGGCACCACTCTTTTTCTGTCGTTTTTATTCTCGTTCTCTTCTTTTTTTTTTTCTCTTTATCATGTATAAGCGTCAACCCGTGACGAGCGTAATTTCCGTGTAACCGTGATACCCAATAACCTTATCGCGATTTGAACTAATCGGTCTTGGGACAGGATCTTATCGATGCCCTGTTTTTTCAACGACTTAATGAAATTCATAGGACAATTGAAACTTACCGAGAGCTTATTAGCGTTGCGACGAGCGATCTTTATTACGGGATTGTTCAAAATTAATGTCAAAATTGAAGTTTAATGATTTGAAACTAATTGTAAGAGGAAAGATGAAAGTGATGTCTCAAAGGGAACTATTTCGAGCGCTGTGGCTTTTATTTGGAAGAAGCAAAGAATTGGAAAGCAGCGTCAAACAAACCTACGATGCATTAAAATTGCTTTTGCCCCCGAACGAATTTATTTCTTTTTTCTTTTACCAAATTTTTGAATTATGAAATTACAAGACAAGAAACGCCATCTTTCCCGTAACCCTCGCAATTTTTTCAACCTTTCGAAATATCAAAAAACCCGGTCGTTCGGACAGTCGACCGGATTATTACGACATTCTGGCATCAAGAAGACAAGTGACGGACGAAGACAAAAAACAATGGTGGAAGGAGAACGAGAAAAGAAGAAGCAGACGGAGAAAGAAGCGGAGGACGAAAAGATGGTGGAGGTTGAGGAGAAGAGGGGAAGACGAAGAAGAAGAAGAAGAAGAAGAAGCAGAAGACGGGCGTGTGGCGTGCGTTCGTCGTACGGGACGTGTTATTAGCCGGCACCCTCTTTCACGTTGCCCCATCTCCTCGAGCATCGCTCGTCTCATCTCCTTTTTTCTCTGATTTCCTATGCGGGGGCTAGAAACGCGTTTAATTAACATAGCTGGCGTGGCTGCATCCCTCTTCTCTTGGGTGCCGAGCAGACAGTCAGCTTTCACGGGCCATTGCACGCACGATACCACGTATTACGAACTATATTTCTTTCTCTCTCTCTCTCTCTCTCTCTCTCTCTCCCTCTCGCTCGTCCGCTCGCTCTCTCTCTCTCGTTTCCTCTATGTCTTTTGCTTTGAGTTTACCATGGTCCCGGATGTACAGTGTGGGTGTGATTTAAATGTTAACACGAAAATTCGAGATCGATGGCCCGCTGAAAAATACAACGCGGATGCATCTTGTATGGTCGTTAAGGATACATGGCTACATGATAAGTAGTTTGTTAGACTTGGACCATTTTGCCCGCGGATCGAACAATGATTTATCCTTTTGAGAGTTACATTCTTTTTCGTATTGGTATAAGCCAGTTTTTTTTTAGTGTAATTCAGTAGGATAATATTATACAGGGTGGGGACAGGAAGTATTTGCATATACCCTATTTTCGCCAAATAGATAGAATACCTAACGTCATCATATACTATATTAATTGTTTTATTATAACTGAAAATAAAAAAAAGACCATCAATATCCTTATGATACCGTCCGTATATGCGTAAACAGGCGGTTCAAAGAAAATTTATTACAAGAAAGAGAACGTTAACCTATTAAATAGAAACTTGCATAATCACAAAATTCAAAGTTATTGAATCAATAAATTATAGTCACTAGATCAACGATAGGTTTTGCAAATGTACTAAATGTGGAGTAATTTATTTAGAAAAATAGATATGAACGATACATAGAAAAATGGAAGAATCAAACAAGAATCATCAAATTTGAGACTAGAGTTGTAACAGGTTAAGTTCTTTAACTACTCGTGACTTGTAGTTTGCTATTTCTAATTCTTCTAAAGGGATACTTCCCATCAAATATTTTTCCAAATGAATAAATATAAATATTTCTATGAAATGTTCATTTCAATGATTTAAATTACAGATTTTTTCTTCAGTTTCGGAATAATTTAAAAAATAGAACCGACGTTAATGTAATAACGCTTAAACAACACTGTATATGCAAACACATTTGCCGTGGAATACTCGGAAGGTGAATGCGCAGGCGTGTCTGCGCGCGAAGTGCCATGTGGCGCTCGGTCCGCGGAGGATATAATGCACGCCTACCACAGAAATGCTCTTTTTGACGGATCGGCCGACTAATTTGGTCGTTGTCACGGGGTATGCCTGACGATTAATGGCGACCACCTAGCTTATGCTACCGCGAATTCCTTGGAAATTCTTTCGTGGCTTCGTTCAGACGAAAAAAAGGTTGCCCCTTAATTAACAGATCCGAATGGAAACAATAATAAAGTACTAAAGCTGCTATCCTCGATTTGTTGTCACAACTCGTAACTAAACACATGTGGTAATGAAAAAAACAGGTTCTATCCGAATTCACGGTACTGTAAACGTTTGTTGATATACCTATACGCATATATGTATAGTATTCGCGACGCACGTGCGGTACGTTCTCACTTTTCGAAAGTATATTTCCTATTACGACGATGGCATAATTTGTATATTTTTCAGGTTATACATCGTTTATAATTAAGGGAATAGAAATTCACGTATTATATGTTTGATATAGTTATATGATAATATGTACTCATCTGGAGCATGTAACACTAAATGTATTATACAATCAAACCTTTTTGCGATGACAAGTTGTCATAATAGTAACAAAATCTAGCATATGATACATTTTTGATTACATGTTACAGGCAGAAAATTATGTAATTCTTTATAAAATATGTATAAGCAAAGTTTGTACTTAACTAACTGAAGACTGAAGAATCGCTGAAAGCATGTGAAGTATACAAGGATACTGTCTCTGCGTGGACAGACAAACACGTTCTCACTGTGTTTTTGGTGATTGATGCACTAATTATCACTTAAACACGCCTTGACAATATCAATAATTACAAATAAACGCAACTTCATAACGGCGAACACGAGTGCTGCGCGCTATTTTCGCGAGTCGACTGCCAGCCTCGCCACGCCATCTTGCGTACCAAACAGAAAATGATTTCAAATTTTATCGGCGTGCAATCTTTCGCGGTAAATTTGAAATTCGCCACATTACATCGTATTAGTGGTGAAGCGACTTTTACAGAAGAAGACTAGTCGGCAAAAGAGGCAGATTGATCAGCCTTAAATTTTTAGTATTACTAATAACTTGATAAGGCATAAAAATAAAAATATATATAATATTCTTTCTTCATTGTCATTGGCATAGTTTTACTATTTTTTAATATGTAGTATACCTACTTACTTATAGGTATATATTTGAATGTTACATAATTATTACATACAAAATTCAATATAGTAATTAGTATTCATTGAAATAAGCGAAATAGTTACCAGTTAACTAGGAACTTTGGACATTATTTTCAACTTTTATCATAACAGAAAAAGCTCTTTAGAACGAAGAAACAAGATGTAATAAAATAAATATATGTTAACAAATTTTCTCTTTGTATTCGTAGTACTAAATAATCATAAATGTGATGCCTTTTGTAATGATATTTGAAAATGATTAACAGACATGACTAATCGGCTTCTTGGGAGCCAATTGGCTAGTCGACTAGTTGGCCAAAACCCTAGTCGATATATTTCTACATTATACATATACATATAGTTAGTAAAATTCAGATTTTTCAAATTATAAACATAGAAAAAATGCGCCGTTACTTCCAAGTTCATTTTATTTCCAAGACAATAATGCAACGTACAGTAATCTCATTAATAAAATATCGTCATAAACATTTGTGAATAATAAATTGGAATTGACGGTAAAGAGTAGTAGATAACAACGATATTGTGATACTGGCAACACAAAAACGACTAGAGATAATAAAAATGATAAGATTGAAATAAAAATGCAATTAAATATGCAACTGTTACAAGTATGTAATGGTTCTATACCGTCCAATTTTACAATCATTTAAAATATTGAAAAATACACGAAATCATTAGGCACAATTTCAATATATGTAATACTTTTTTAACGAATCAGGAATTTAATAAAAATATAATCAGTCTTCAATAATGTTTAACAGCTGTAAACTGTTAAACATATCTCTTTCCTTTTTATCTTATTTTTTTGTATTTTTATCTTTTCACCTATAGTTTACTATAATTGAATGAGTTCTCTAAATTTTCTTCAAATATATCCAACAGTACCTGTCACTGTAGGCAGAAAATCATGAACTACGAGTAAATATAAAATACAATTTATGTTCTAATTCAAGGAACTGGAGATCGATTTCATTTTAGCCGCGTTAGCAGTTGCAGCTAGTTTAGGCGCCTCTTGTAGAGCAGAATCATTCGTTACAATCTGGTACGATTGTGCAATTTTTTCTTTCTCATGAATTGCAAGGCGCTGCCATTCTTTTTCCAATTTGTCCATCAAATTTTCTCTTCGCACCAGAGCCTCCTTGATCACGGATTGTTCATCTTCGTGCACCCATTTTTTCCACATGGCCTTTGCGTCTTCACTAAAAAATAATGTATACAAAAACAAAGATTATTAAAGATTACCAGAAAATTACAATAAAATAATTCTAGTACTTTTCTTCATCCTTATGATCCAGGATTACTTATAACTCGACTTCCCAATTCTTTTTTATTATGTTTTCACTCATCTATCCTTGTACCATTCGCGTCTTTATCGTTAGAGACTCCATCGTAGACCACCTATTTGCGATCTATCGAGGACCGAACGTAAGGCGTACAGGATGACGAACGCCTTGGCACGTATTTACGAAACACTCGATGCGTGTAAGCGGTTAGTGTACATCAAGAGATAAAGAGAGAGAGAGAGAGAGAGACATGAATGAGTCACGGCTTTCGGTTGCAACATCGACGAATCTCGACTAATTCGAGAGATGCTATTTGTCGTCCTAGACCCTTAACATCGTTCACGGTCACATAGCGATATTGTACCAAATCTGGTCATCGGATGAACATTAAAGGAACTTACAATATATTTGCGGATAAATATTTTTGAGTTCTATTCGTACATATATAATTTTATGTACATTATAGTCGAATAATCTCGTTCATCACCAACGGTCATGAAATAACATTTCCAACAATCAAATGAATCTACTATTGTAATTTGTTAAAATTTACCTGTACATTGTTGAATCCGTACAGACTTTTTCTCGTTGAAGAAGTTCCGCTTCCCTCTTATCGATGTTGACGAATCCCCATTTTCTCGATTCTTCGTCCAAATCGAGGTTTTCCGTATGATACATCCTCTTTTCACGAATTAGTTCCAGCCTATTCTTCATATCCCTCAGCCGCAAAGCCTCGTCCCAACACTGCTTGTTGCACGCGTGCGTCTCCCTCTTCTTGATGTCCTCGATCTTGGATTTCAGCTCCTTGTGAGTCAAGTAAAGGAACATCTGCCTCGAGAGATTCTTGTCCTCGGGAATCATTCGCAACCAGGGCATGGTTTTCTCAACTTCGAACTGTCGAGTATCCTTCTTTTCTGTGTTTTGATCTCTGTCGTTATTATATTTGTTTATCGAGCTTTCTACCTTACATGTATCCACACTATCTTGATCGATCTTTTGATTGGAAATATCATCCTGTTCAGCGAGATTCTTGGATTCTTCATCTTTCGGGCTGAACGGACTACTTTCGCTTAATGTGTCGTTTTTAGAATCGTTTTGTTTGTTATCTAGTTCTGTCGTGGACACTTTATCGTCTACACGAGGAGGAATTTCTCTATTTGGCGAACCAGAAGCTGGAGACGGACTACTTAGGTTATCGTCAGATTCGTTAGTTCTCATGTTAGTATTTTCTAAACTTCTATGTGCATAACGGGCCGAATACTTGGAAACAGGTCTCCCAGGTTCATGGTACGAATATCCTGGATACGCAGGATAGCGCAAAGGTTCCGGTTCCGTTTGTACAATTTCTTGCTCGCGATAGGTCTTATTGCTATCTTCGGTCATTTTCGAGCCTCTACGACGAAAATTTTGATCGATTGGACGGACAACGTTTATCGAATCTCTGTAAGCGCGAGAATATTGAAGATTGGTACCTCTGAGAGTGTCCCAACCCGTATTGGTTGATTCTTTGGGACAGACGAAGTAAGATTGATATCTTCGACAAGTTCTAGGTAGATACAGACTCTGTTCCGCTCGTTTCTCTCGTAATTTTTGCCTCAAAGCCTCTAACGACGTTTCTTCCTCGCGGCTTTTTACTCTTTTTCGTTCCTCCAACTCCCTTCTGTACGTCTCATCCTCCTCCTTCAACAAATTTCTCAATTTGTTCCTTCTGACATGTAACCTTTCCGCTTTTTTAGCCTTCTCGAGCTCACCTTTGGGGTCTAAATTCCTATAATTCCAAGAATCGTAATGCTTGGCAATTCGGCACTCTCGTTCGAAGTATCTCGCGATTTGTTGGTAATAATCGTGCTTGAGCAACGCCTGGTTGTGTTTCTGCGCAGCTAGCTGGTATTGCCTCTCTCGATATCGTCCCACCCTTTAAACACGAGACAAGCTTCTGTTGATGATCTCTTGACAATATTTCGAATCTGATTGGAAAAAAACAAGATTTAATCAATCATTGAATAGAGCGATGGCGACGTTTTATTGATCAAATTGGTGCAGAAATTTCGTTTTATCGATGATACAATATTTTATAAAAAATAATTACATATCGTCTTTATTATCCGATTATTATATCATCGACGCGCAAAGTGGCAAAGCGTTAGTAGGTCGAACAGATTCATCGAACGATGTTCATCTCGTGAACGTGCGCGATGATCGATCCGACCTTCGTGTCGATCGGCTCACGGATGCATCGTAAACAGACGTGGGATACGTCGTAGGATCAAGCGAAGAGGCGTTTCAACCGAGAGAGTCACCGAAAACATCCTAGAAGAAGAGGACCGTCTTCTATTTCGAGCTTGCGTCTTTCTGTGACGTCACGTCGACGAAAATATCACGCGGTTAGGGAGGTGCAGTCGTGGCCCTGATGTGTGGTCCAGGTCTCAATCTTTCCCAGACTCCCAAAAATTCTCAACCACTTCGCTCTTCGGTAATTCCTCTTGTCGACGTTGGCGAGGATCAATCGTTCGTAGATCTAAAAGGGATCCTAATTCGGTCGCGAGATTTCTTCGCTTAGGTCCAACGGGACCAGTGAACCGCGAGGATAATCCGGAAGATTTCCCGAGTGTAAAACGTCTCGAGGAAAGTGGGTCGTGGCTCTCCCACGTAAAACCGATCCCCACCTTTTCATTTCGTCGTCCAGGAGTCCGTCAGTGGCGCATCGTACACGTCCTCGAGAGGATCCTCGTCATTACGCACGCCCAGAGCCGATACACAGATCCCCGTGCCTCTTTGTCTAATTCCATCGACAGGTGGAAGTCGATAGAAAAGTCGAAGCTAAGACGAGAAGAGAACCCTGTGACAGAATAAAGAAGAATGCCTGGTGCCGGTGGTCAACCACCACCGCAGAGGACCACCTTCAGGCCGCCCTGGGTCAAAGATGGTCCGTCACCTTTACCTATGCCTACTGCACCCTGGACCCTCAATTCCAGAAGAGATTCGAAATCAAAAGTCGAGGAACCACCTCCGTTTACCCAAGTTACTTTAAAAGTGAGTCTTTCTTTTCTCAGTTTACTTTGTCATCGTTGACTTTTAACACACGATCAAACGGATTATCGAACAATACGAAAGAATTATCAGCAAAAGCCAATTTTAATTTATTTCAAACAAATTACACGTTCACCGGTTGAATTTGCTTTTTTGTCTGGTTTCGGGATCGTCAGGGCGCTAGCTCATTGTCCGATCAAATACGGACTTATGCTACTAGAAACGACGAAGAATCAGGCCCGCCTTGTGCAGTCTTTTTCCATTCAGATATTAGGTTTCAAAGTCACCAGGCTTCACTATTAATAACTTGCGTGGGTGTCGAGTAACAAGTTCTCGCGTATAATCATTTCGACAAGTAGAAATTTACAAGGGCGTTGCATCTGAATTGTACAACGTAGCGCGATTATTATTAGAAATATGAAATTACACTTGGAGAAACCGTGAGCAGCTAATTTGTGGAAATATTTACGATTCGTTGTATGCGCTTCTGTACGTGTGTAAATCAACTACGCCACCTATGCAAATCATCCGAGTTATCGTACTTTTGTTTATTTGCATTTTTCGTCGTGCGACGATTCGAAAACGCGTACTTTTGATATTTTGGCAATGGGCCACGCGAAACGACCGAACACGAATGGATCCTCGATCATGCGAAAACGCGAGAAACGTGATGTTCGAAGTTCCAAAGACACGTGGAAACGTCATGATCATTCGCGTCACGCTATTGTTTACAACTGTCGCGAGTAGTTAGATCATCGACAAGTTCGATCGCAATTTACGAAATCCGCGATCACTTTCGCTACGTCTCGATATTTTTAAAGCGCATACGAAATTTTCTATCGAACGGTTAAGTTGAAAATTTTCCAACAAATGCGAAATTCAGAAATTCCAAAAATATCTATGAATAATCCAATTAACATAATACAAAAATAAACTGTTTTCTATAAATATTCCGTTTGCTCTAGAATTTCTTTAATCGCAAACGTTTAATACGATAGATAAGGAAGTTTTTAATTCCATGATTGGTAATATGATCGAGCTTCTCGCACGATAGAGACCTATCGATTCGTTTTAAAATTTGAATCATGCGAATGGATTATCGGATTTTAATATAATTAAACGGAGATTTATTAGAATCGTCAAGCTGTTCGTACACGTGCCTACATGAGACATCAAAGGGATTGAATTAATTTGATTTTCTCGATACATGCACGATCAGAGAGAGAAGGCTAGCCTTACGGGTCCTCGCATATAAGCCTCTGGGTCACGATTATTTAAAGAACACGCGTTTCTATTTCAACTGTCTTGCCAGCTGCGTCTTCCGCCAGTTTCTTAACGAGTTTATATTACGGTTTTGCGTAAATATACCGATAAGTTGTGCTGGATTTGCAAATTCTACTCTAAAGATCTGCACGTTTCCATGTTCTGATAATCGTCCCAATTTTCCCATCCGCGCTTCAACTTTCTTTCATAAAACGATAGCGTCAACAAAGAAGTAGTACATTCGTTTTAAACAGAAGAAACAATAGGATGATATCATGAAAAATAATGATCGAAGTTTCTAGATTGAAAACGATCGCGTAGCAAGTGCGAATTAGATTATTTAAAGACGACCGAACGAACATCGATACTTGCCAAGAGAATTCTCGAGACTTTCTTTCTTTAGGAACGAAGCATACTAGGTGGGGGAGTACGGTCTTTTTCTTTTTATCTATTTTCCAATACGACTATCTTTCGCGGCACGCACCACGTACTATCATTTTCTTCCTTTTACCACGCGTCATAATCAACGAGTCCTGCGAGTAATTGCCAACAGGCTGATCCAAGATACAAGGCTGCTGCGAATATAAATATTCGTCGATCGTGAACGATAAAGTGATTGTAATCGAAAAACTAAGTACGCGACGACTGCCGATTGGCACGTAAATATTACTAGTACGATAATTAGTAGTAATTTTTAGACTCTTCGCGAAAAACGTTTCGAGTAGATGAAAATAGAATAAACGTGAAAGAAGTGGAAAGCATATTTTTAAAACGTACAAACACACTACGAAGTATTGTTCGTTAGGGATAAGAAAATACTTTGATAAAATACTTTATAGAAGAGGGAAAAATTCATAGTGAAAATCTTGATAAAAGGTGATATTGATAAAATGATAAAAAATTCAAAAAAGAGAAATAAAAGTGTTTATTGGTTTATAGAGTGTATCGAAACCAGAAGCGAAGCCCTCGGCGGAAGCACAGCCACGTAAACAGAGCAAGATCACAATAATCCCGTCACAGCCTAAAAGCGAGAAGAATACGAGCAGTCAACCGGCACCGACGAAGCTTCGCGAGAATGGACGACAAGAGCCAAATTCGAGGCCACAGCTCGAACGACAGGTTCGAATCGAGAGGTCCCGATCTCGAGGTGACACGATACCTCTCTCTAAGAGTGAGAGCACTACAGGTAACGGCATGATCCTCTCCGTAAAGACAAAGCTTAACCATAAACCATAAACATTCGTAATATCGTCATAAACGACAAAAAATTATCAGATCTATTCTAATCGATATCTTTTATATCGAGCCAACACGACAGTTGTATATCATGTTAAACGTAACAAACGTTTTCAATTATTTAACTTTCTTCGCAGTAATGATCATCTATCAAACGTAATAAAAGGCACGAAAATTTGCGATACCATTCGGTCAGGATAAAAATAAAATTTTCGTATAAATAGGAGCGCCGACATTATCAAAAAGCTCGTCGAGGGCAGCGATCCCACCACCACCACCTCCAAGACCTCCGCCACCACCTCCGAGTAGAACGATCTTGAAAGATCTTCCGCCACTAAACGACACGCAACAGCAACAACTGGAAATGTTGAAACAGAGACCACGGAAACGTCCTGACTGGGCAAGCATGATGAAGGAAGTGGAAAGCGGAAAACCTTTGAGACACGTGAAATGCAATGACAGAAGCGCGCCCTTGATCGAAAGGGTGAACAAGGTTACAGCTGATCCAGCAGGTGATCGTCGATCGAACTTCGATTCTACTCAGATTTCCCTTGGGTGATACTTTTCGGAACGAGCAACCGATTTCACCGTGTTTGTCGATTAGTCGCTAGTAGAAAACCCTTTTGTTTTGTTACGTACCCCTTGAACCCTCTTTTTACCCTTGCGAATGTCGATCTAAAGGGGCTCGTACGAGTATAATCAATTAAATTGTTAATAAGCTTTCATTCGATCAGCTTTTGTTTCTAAACTGTGATATGACCTGTTTGTAGTACACACAGTAGCTATTGTTCTGATCCCGTTCTCCTAGAAGAGAACCCCTCTCGTCTGTAGTTTAATAATATTATTATCGTTGAATTAACTGTTGTCTTCGTGTTTAGTGGGTTTTTATCGACATACCTCTTTTTCCTATTTCCTTTATCCCCTAAATGAACTTTAAGGCTGGAATCATGGAGATTGTCTCTGAATTGTATTTATTATAAACGGTGTACGTGTGTCAGTTGTACTGATTGAGTGTTTCTAACTAGGGAAGGCACACTTTGTGTTCGAATCTGAAAAATCGAACATGCATAACCAATTGCTGAAGCAGATTCAGGAAGGTGTAAAATTAAAGAGAGTACAGACCAATGATCGATCGAGACCAATGCTAGAGGGCTTGAGGAAATTCCGAAGGCAGCTAACGATAGAGGAGCAAATGCAAAAGTCTGAAGAACCCACGGATGACTCTATTTCGGATGACATGGACGACATTGATGCCGTAAGGGATGACTTACAAAGTACTAAACAAATGCTTGCGC
Source organism: Bombus terrestris (assembly GCF_910591885.1). Taxonomy (NCBI): domain Eukaryota; kingdom Metazoa; phylum Arthropoda; class Insecta; order Hymenoptera; family Apidae; genus Bombus; species Bombus terrestris. Next base: position 14,514,099 of record NC_063270.1, on the reverse strand, counting down.
TTGAACTTAGAAATAAGGAGGCATTAGAAAGGGAGAACAAAAGATTACAAGTACGTTTCTTAAAGTATTGTTAAGCCAGAGTATCGTCAGAAAAAACGGCGACAATCTGTTGATTTTCCTTGATGTTTCCTACAGGCAAGGATTTTAAATCTTGAAGCCGAAGTAGACCATGCAAAATCTCAGAAAAGCGTGCAAGAACAAAGGAAGTACGACGAGCAAATAACAGAATCATTGAAAAAGGACGCTCAGCAAGCAAGGAAAGAGGCTGAGAAATTTGAGAAAGAATATGAAATTGTCTCGGACGAAAGAGACAAACTAAGAAATGAATTGGAGGAAATGAGAAGGATGTATGCTGCTTTAGAAAAACGAATGAAAGCTGGTACAAGCCAATCAATATTTACACCTACTTAACTTACTTAACTTAGACTAGGCTACTTAACTTTCATTTCTACTTAAGATCATTTGCACATATTATATACGTAATACTAAAAAAAATCATAATCTTAGAAATATTTTAACAATATGCATAACAAAAACTTTTAATGAAAAACTAAATGTCTGATCTGACCTGTTATTAGGTTTTCATTAATAGTACTAAACCTGCTTATGCTTATACTAATTTTGCTTCTTTATTAAACGCTTTGCAAATTAGAGCAAGAGTTAGAGCCTGTACCGATAATTGAGCTACCAGATGATGGCCACGAAGCAGCTTGGTACAATGTTTCAGGAATGGCACTGGCTGGTTGTCCAAGTGCAAAAGATGTAGCAAAAATAGCTTCTCAAAAAAGTATAGACAAAAAAGAACCGAGTGAAAGTGAAGAAGAGGAAGAAGAAAATTCAGAGGAAGAAGATGACAAAGATCCAAAGGCAGCAGAGAAACGGTTACAAAGAGAGATTAAGCTTTTGACAACCAAGATTAAAAATTTCAGGTGAGTAATAATATATTAAAGTTTAATATATAATAAAGAAACTAATGTCAATTTCATCAAATAGGGACAAAGCTGTTAATGCTAGAAAAGAAAGACACGCGTTAAAAGATCAAATTAAACAGCAACAAAAATTGTTGAAAGAAGAAAGGAAAAAATATAGACATCTTCAGAAAGAAGTTGATAAAATGGCAAAGTTAATGTCAGAAAGTGAAGATGAAGATACAGAGGAAGCGGAGGAAGAAGAAACAGAATCAGAAGAATCAGAATCTGAAGAATCTGAAGATGAGGAAACTGAAACAGAAGATGAAGATCAATCTGTGGAAGATCAACGAAATACATTACAGGTAATACAAACTGTTATACAACAACATGTTACATAAGAATCTCTTAATTGTATGTATATTTTAACAGAAACAAGCCAAGAGACACGAAGGACGTTTAGCTGCATTAAGAAAAGGTAATTACCTCCTCAAAGCACAAGTCGACAGACTGATAGATGATTTAGTAAAACAACGGGAAGATAGTATCAATCTCCAAGAAGATCTTGACTCCGTGTTAGCAGAGTTAGGTTAAGTTAATGTAAAAAAAACATTTTTAAGAATGATTATGAACAATTGTATACATACACATATAAGTATTACATCTGGAAATATAGAAAATATTATGTCTGAAAAACCAGACGCAACTAATACACGCACACTCACCTAGCGCCTAGCGTCTTTTGTAGAAAATTATACAAATAGAATTTTTGTTCAATCAACTGCAGAGCATAGAGCTACTATTTCGTGGTACCAATTATTAAACGCATTAATTTCTTTTCTTTAGTATTTATGGTAAATATCTTGTGTACGCGTAACGATACTTACGCTGTACTTACAAGTAATGACGTAACGGTCTAGAGATAAAACATCAAACCGTATCTATTGATCGAAACAAAAGACGCAACGTCAAGGATATCATGTAATGTAAGTTTTCTATACAACACATCTATACACATCTATCGTAAAATTTACCGCGAATGCCGGAAATGTTTATATGAGATTACAAATATTGCTTTTTTTGCTATTTTGTTGTTAAATATTTTTTAATAAAGACGATTATTACTCGATCATCACGTTTCTATACAGGTTATTTACAAACTAAAAAATCAATACAACACTTACATGCTTGCACTTGAAATCAATCAACGAGCAGGTTATTCCCAGAATGTACAAGCTATATTTTTTCAACGATGATATTTTATTTAGAGTACACAATAACATACGTCACTACGTTTATTACGACTTCAACAAAACTGCAAATACGCATTAACGTAGTTTGAAAAGAACGCTTACCTACATCCAACATGAAGTCATAAAATCCCTAGTGATTCTTCTTACATTGGCGTTGCAAACATTTCCCTTGTATATAGTTTACATTACGAGAGTATAGCCATCGTCGTTAACAAATATAACAAATTTTTATTGAACAATATTTTCTCTTTTATATCTTCCTGTTGCATCAACATTTCAGCTAATACAATTAGAAAAGGAATGCGAATTGCCGAAAATAAATGCCGAATAAATGAGCGGAAATGATAGATAGCGGTGTTTTTAAAACTCAAAATTATATTTGAAATATCAGAATATCACTATTGTTTTCCAATGGGTTACATATTGTATGTATATATACAGTGGTGTTATAGTTTTAGAACATTATTTGTATCTTAAATGCTCCTAAAACCTGTTCCATTTATAAAAATTTTACTCGTCATAAACAATCTGACAATATCGAGTATAGCAAAACTAATTACACCGAAGCTAAATTGAAAAAATATGCTGAATTCTAATCGCGGGTAGATCGTGTTCTTTAGGAGATATTTTCACAGAGATGATACAAACAATGTGAGATACTTTAATTATACAGCTAGGGTTAATTTCAAAGTGCAGGTAATTAAATTCTTATTGCTCGGTTTTATTATCACTCTTAAATTACGTACATAATATACACGCTAACAAAATAAAACGGGAAAGTAAATTTATTAAAAAAAAAAAAAAAGAAAAAAGAAATCACGTATGTATATTCGTTTACATAAAAACATTCGGCATTACGTTCGACATAGCTTAGGTCGAAAATTAATATATCTTATAATCAGGGTATGAGTTTATATTGTCCACAAACTGCTTTACTTTTGCGACTTTTGAATGAATTAATAATCTTCACGTTGGGTATCCATCCAAACACAATAGAAATAAATATACCTCTTCTTTTGTAACAATATATCGGCGAATGATGGCATCCGTGTACTAATGTATAAATGTTAATATTTCTTTTTTCATCCACATCTATATTTTTGAATCCATATTTTATTTCCATCCATATTACATATTATACATATATTTACATATAGACTTGCAAAATAAATACTGGACGTTCGCATTTCGAGCAATACGACAATAAAATCTTTTATATCAATGCAAGTATTGCATTTCGACTTCATAGAATACTGAATATTAAGCGAGTAATAATTTTTTTGGTTGGCAAGGTTAGTAGAACCTAATATTTCATTTTTATACAACTTCAGTATTAGGAATGTTAACCACTGATATATTTCGACGTATTTTAGATTCAAGTAGTGTAGGTTTCTATTAGTCACTTTTTTTTTTTAGAATCTGCATTACTTATTTAATATCCTGTATTCGTGAACATTTTTTCCAAGGCACTAATACAACGTCCAGTAATCTCATTATTAAAATATAGTTATTAACATCTGTAAAAAAATAATTGGAATTGACGGTAAAGTGTAAAGTGTTGTTACCTAACAACAATAACGTGATATTGCCAACACAAAGTAAAGCTAAAACACTAGAATGCTAAAACGGAAATAAAAATCCATTACTTACAGATGTAACTTTTACAAGTAAGTAATGGTACCATAGCGTTCAATTTTACAAACAATCATTTAAAATATTAAAAAATGCACGAAATCACTAGGAACATTTTCAATATATGTAATACTTTCAACAGTTGTAAACTGTTAAACATATCTCTTTCCTTTTTGTCTTATTTTTTTGTATTTTTATTTTTTTATCTATAGTTTACTATAATTGAATCAGTTCTCTAAATTTTCTTCGAATATATCCAACAGTATCTGACACTGTGGGCAGAAAATCATGAACTACGAGTAAATACGATTTATGATTTAACTCAAGAAACTGGAAACCGTTTCATTCTAGCCGCTAACGGTTGCAGCGAGTTTGGGCAGCTCTTGCAGAGTAGAATCATTCATTACAATCTGGTACGATTGTGAGATCTTCTCTTTCTCATGAACTGCTAGGCGTTGCCATTCTTTTTCCAATCTGTTCATCAAATCTTCCCTGCGCATTAGAGCGTCCTTGATCGTGGATCGTTCATCTTCGTGCACCCATCTTTTCCACATGGCCTTTGCATCTTCGCTAAAATAATATATACAAAAACAAAGATTATTAAAGATGAACAGAAAATTACAATAAAATAATTCTAGTACTTTTCATCATCCTTATGACCCAAGATTACTTATAACTCGACTTCCCAATTCTTTTTTATTATGTTTTGTACCATTCGCGTCATTATCGTTAAAGGCTCTATCGTAGACCACCTATTTGCGATCTATTGAGGACCGAACTTAAGGCGTACAGGATGACGAACGCCTTGGCACGTATTTACGAAACACTCGATGCGTGTAAGCGGTTAGTGCTGTAGAGGTGGTATATGTTGTCCGTGATGGTTGCAGTTGCCGGCTGTAGATGTCGCTGCTGGGGTACTGCTAATTATTCTTCTATTTTGATGCGTGGAATAAAAATCGAATCAACGTTCGAAACCTAAGGCGCCAACCACTTCGCTACCATGTCCGTTACGAGTTAGTATCAAGTGGCGGTATTTGTTGTCGAGTGCCGCCACAGTGCATATCAAAAGAGAGAGAGAGAGAGAGAGAGAGAGAGAGAAAGAGAAATAATCTCGCTCGTCACCAACGGTCATGAAATAACATTTCCAACAATCAAAAATTGTAATTTGTTAAAATTTACCTGTACATTGTTGAATCCGTACAGACTTTTTCTCGTTGAAGGAGTTCTGCTTCCCTCTTATCGATGTTGGCGAATCCACACTTTCTCGATTCTTCGTCCAAATCGACGTTTTCCGTATGATACATCCTCTTTTCGCGAATTAGTTCCAGTCTGTTCTTCATGTCCCTCAACCGTAGAGCCTCGTCCCAACATTGTTTGTTGCACGCCTGCGTCTCTTTCTTTTGGACATCCTCGATCTTAGATTTTAGTTCCGTGTGGGTCAAGTAAAGGAACATCTGCCTCGAGAGATTCTTGTCCTCGGGAATCATTCGCAACCAGGGTATGGTTTTCTCAACTTCGAACTCCTGAGTATCCTTCTTTTCTGTATTTTGATCTCTGTCGTTATTATATTTGTTTATCGAGCTTTCTACCTTACATGTATCCACACTATCCTGATCGATTTTTTGATTGGAAATATCATCCTGTTCCGTAAGGTTCTTGGATTCTTCATCTTTCGGGCTGGGTGGACGACTTCCGCTTAATGTGTCATTTTCAGAATTGTTTTCCATGATATCTAGTTCTGTTGCGGTCTCTTTATCATCTACCTGAGGAGGAGTTTCTTTATTTGGCGAACCAGAAGCAGCAAACGAACTATTTGACGGATTGTCGTCAGATTCGTTAGTTCTCATGTTAGTATTTTCTAAACTTTGATGAGCATAACGAGCCGAATACTTGGAAACAGGCCTTCCAGGTTCGTGGTACGAATATCCTGGATACGGAGGATAGCGCAGAGGTTTCGGTTCCGTCTGTGCAATTTCTTTTTCCTGGGAGATCTTATCGCTATTTTCGCTCATTTTTAAGCCTCCACGATGAAAATTTTGGTCACTTGGACGAACATTTATCGAATTTCCGTAAGCACGAAAATACTGAAGATTAGTACCTTTAAGAGTGTCCCAGCTTGTACTGATTGACTCTCTCGATATCGTCGCAACCTTTAAACACGAGACAAGCTTCTGTTGATGATCTCTTGACAATATTTCGAATCTGATTGGAAAAAAACAAAATTTAATCAATCATCGAAAACGAAATATCAAATTAAACAGCAACAAAAATTGTTGAAAGAAGAAAAAAAGAAGTATAAACATCCTCAGAAAGAAGTTGATAAAATGGCAATGTTAATATCAGAAAGTGAAGATGACGATAAGGATGAAGAGGAAGAGGAGGAAGAAAAAGAAACGGAATCAGAAGAATCAGAATCTAAGGAATCTGAAAATGAAGATGAATCTCTAGAAAGTCAACGAAATACTTTACAGGTGATACAAATTGTTATACGACATGTCAAATAAGAATCTCTTAATTATACATATACTTTGACATGAACAAGCCAAAAAAAAACACGGAGGACGTTTAGCTGCATTAAGAAAAAGTAATTATCTCCTTAAAGCACAAGTCGGCAGAATGAAAGATGATCTAGTAAAACAACGGGAAAAATAGTCTCACTCTCCAAGAAGATATTGACTGCGTGTTAGCAAAGTTAAGTTAATGTAAAAAAGACATTTCTAAGAATGATTATGAACAATTGTATACATACACATATAATTATTACATCTGGAAATATAGAAAATATTATGTCCGAAAAACCAAAAGCAACTATTATACGCACACTCACTTATTGCTTAACATTTCTTGTAGAAAATTATACAAATAGAATTTTTGTTCAATCAAAGCAAAGTACAAAGCTATTATGTTGTTCTACTGATTATTAACTGCACCGATTATTATAAAACGCGATAATTTATTTTCTTTAGTATCTATGGTAAATATCTTGTGTACGCGTAGCGATACTTACGCTGTCCTTACACGGAATGGTGAAACGGACCAGAGATAAAATGTCAAACCGTATCTATTGATCGAAAGAAAAGACGCAATGCTTGTGGCGCATGTCATGTAATATGCGTTCTATATAACACATCTATACACACCTATCGTAATATTTCCCATGAACACCGGAAATGTTTATATGAGATTACGAATATTGCTTTTTTGCTATTTTGTTGTTAAATATTTTTTAATAAAGACGATTATTACTCGATCATCAAGTTTCTATACAGTTTTTAAAAAATCAATACAACACTTACATGTTGGCAATTGAAATGAATCAACGAGCAGGTTATTTCCAGAATGTACAAGCTATATTTTTTCAACGATGATATTTTATTTAGAGTACAGAATAACATAAATCACTACGTTTATTACAGTTTCAACGAAACTGCAACTACGCATTAACATAGTTTGAAAAGAACGCTTACCTACATCTAACATGACGTATGATAAAATCCCTAGTGATGCTTCTTACACTAGCGTCGCAAACATTTCACTTGCATATAGTTTACATTACAAGCGTATAGTCATCATCGTTAACAAATATATCAAATTTTTGTTTCATAATTATATGTTTATTCAACAATATCTTTTTTCCTATTTTTCTGTTGCATCGACATTTCTGCTAATACAATTAGAAAAGGAATGTAAAATGCCGAAAATAAATGAGCGAAGATGATGGCGGTATTTTTAAAATTCAAAATTATATTTGAAAAATCAGAATATCACTATTGTTTTCCAATGGGTTACATATTCTATATATATATACAGTAGTGTTATAGTTTTAGAACATTATTTGTATCTTAAATGCTCCTAAAACCTGTTCCATTTATAAAAATTTTACTCGTCATAAACAATCTGACAATAACGAGTATAGTGAAACTGATTACACCGAAGCTAAACTGAAAAAAATATGCTGAATTTTAATCACGGGTAAATCGTGTTCTTTAGAAGATATTTTCACAGAGATGATACAAACAATGTGAGATACTTTAATTATACAGCTAGAGTTAGTTTGAAAGTGCAGGTAATTAAATTCTTATTGCTCGGTATTATTATCACTCTTAAATTACATACATAATATGTACGCTAACAAAATAAAATGGGAAGTAAATTTATTAAAAAAAAAAAAGAAATTACGTATATACATTCGTTTACATAAAAACATTCGACATTACGTTTAACATAGCTTGCGTCGAAAATTAAAACATTTGTGTAATATACATGTTTTTCAGTATAACGTTAATTATGTATCTAATATGAAATAGTATAATCGAATACGTTTCATTGCGCGTTTTCGTTTTTATAATTAGGGTATGAGTTTACATAGTCAACAAACTGCTTTACTTTTGTAACTTTTGAATGAATTAGTAATCTTCATGTTGGACACCTATCCAAACACAGCAGAAATAAATATACCTCTTCTTTTGTAGCAATATATCGGCGAATGATAGCGTCGGTGTATTAATCTGCTGAGTTTTTCATAAGAGTATGAATGTTAATATGTTTTTTACCCGCATTTGTATTTTTACATCCACATAGAATTACAAAATAAATACTGAACGTTCGCATTTTCAGCAGTACGACAGTAAAAATTTCCATATCGATGTAAGTATTATATTTCGATTTCATAGAATACTGAATATTAAGCGAGTAATGATTTTCTTGCTTGGCAAGGTTAGTAGAACCTAATATTTCGCTTTTATACAATTTTAGTATTAGGAATGCTAACCATTGCTATATTTCGACGTATTTTAGATTCAACTAGTGTAGGTTTGTATTAGTCTCTTATAAATATTTTTTTTTAGAATCTGCATTACTTATTTAATATCCTGTATTCGTGAAAATACTTCTGAAGAATGCACAGAGCTATCCAGGCATAAAGGAAGACAGCATCTACCATAATAAAAAGCAGAACATAAAAAATATTTTGGTCATTTTAAATCATATATAAGCAGTATTTTCCTTTTTTTTTTCTTCGCCCAGATTGCACGGTGACATCGATAAAACTGAACATTATCAAATAGAAATCCTATACTAGTCAGGTCCATTCTCTTATATTATGAAGATGCGATATAGTGTTAATGGGTTTTTGTGATAATAAATAATTATTAATTGAAGTCCAGTACTAAGTTCATTGCCATTTCTTATGGTTTTACACGGTAACCAAATTGCACTTGTCGAAAGTCTTCGTAACAGTTTAAAAAAAGGAAAAAAAAAAAAAAAGAAAAAATACATGTTTTCATGTAACTTTAACTTCTGCTTTAAATTTCTTTTCTTCTACCAATTTAACATCAGTTACATGCAAATTATGAATACTTTTTGCAGCAAACTTAATTACAGATTGAGTTGAGACTTGAGTAGTGTGTCTAAGATCTAAACGTTTAAGCACTTTACATCTCGCCAAATGATCTAATGTTGCTTCTGTAAGTAATCTACAGTTTGCCAAATTCAATGATGCCAGGTTCGTCACTGATTGCGCTGGTGGAGTCGCTAATTGAGCTACACCAGCATCAGTAACTCTACCACAAGAAGAAAGATCTAGTGTCTCCAGATAAGGTAAATGTTGAACTATATATCTCAAAGCTACATCAGTTATATCACATCCAGCCAAAGATAAATTTTTAAGATGTTTTAATCTTGAAGTTTTATCGATTAGACCAGGCCTCGAATCTGTAGGTGGACTGAGCACTTCTCTCAAACTTGAATCATTTAGTCCAGATACATGACTTAGATCTAAGGTAACAAGTGGTGGACAAGTGCATGTTCTTAAAGCACAGACTCCAGTCCACGTACAACCTTGTAAAGATAATGTTCTGAGCTGTGGTAATCTACTTAATAGCCAAGCTAATTGTCTTTTAGTAACATTTGTCCAGTCAAGGGACAGATTTTCCGGTTGGCGGCGTATTATACCAGTTAAGTGTAAAGCTGTTAGATGGGAATGAGACATATCCAATTTTCTCCACAAACTAGGATCTATACTATATCTGGCCCATGTACGGCAAACCAAGGCACAATTCGCCAGGTCCTTTATATTTAAAAATCTAAAAATAGCAAGTAATGCTGTCTTGTCATATGCTAAAGATTGTCCATTAAAATCGGGCCCTGGTCTTTGAACAGGCGGAAGTGGAACAGGCCTAACCACCACGTGGGGCCTCTTCAATGACTTACTACTTGAACCAGTTAATTGTACAGCTAATTGTGTACGCAAAGCTGTTCGCTGTTCACCCTCAGCCGGTTCTCTGTCATTCCATGCCTGGAATTTTTTGTATAGAAACCATGAATAATTTCGTATTCTTAGACCGTTTCAGATTCCATTTGGGGACTTACATCGCTGGGATCGGGTCTTGAACGTTTACTTGGTGTGGTAGCCCTTTCAGAATCTGTTGTGAGTGCTGATGAAGCTGCACTAGATACGGAAAGTTTTCGAGCACGAGCCTTAGGTTGCCGTGGTCTACAATCTAGATTTCGACCACTTTCACAACACTCGGGACATTCCCAACTGTTCGGTAAATCGTCGCTAACGGTTATGGTTTGTGGATCCAGTCCTATACATTCAGGATGTACAATGTCGAAGCATATCGAGCATTCTACTAAACTTGACGAAGCTGTAGGTGTTGGCTTTCCTGTATCGAAGATTAAAAATGAAGTATCTCTACTTATTACCTTAACAATAGATTGATAATTCATCGAAAGAAATAAAAAAATAAATAAGTACCCATTAACGGTGCAGGCGGTTGACCCCAACCATCTAATCGACAAACTTTACAAGCTGCAGTAACTGGAAGCATAGGCCTCAAACATTGCCTCATTAAGCACGTTTGTTTGGCACGACCACTTCCACCAAATTTTACCATATCTTGACAGTACATACATTCTCCACAATCAGTTCTTGTACATGCTTCGCACTTCTTACATCTAGTACGCCTTCGTCGCGGAAAAGCTCTTTCAGACTTTTCTTGCGAGTGATGTCTCTGAATCTTTGTAAAACTTTTCTTAGTTATCCTCAAGCGTTCCTGTTATACCAGTGATGCCATAAGATATGTGTAAATATGATGTAAGAAATAAACATTATTAATAAAATTTAACATTTTATACATACTCTTTCAGCAATTGTCAAGGGAGGTGGAGATGGTAAAACAGCATTCCCTGTTACAGCTGCTTCTGGATTATCATGTCTATGTTGCTCTACTAGACATCGAACATCATGAATTAAGGCAACCGGATCACGAATTAGCTCAGGCACATTCTTCTTCGTAGAAGGTAGTGAATGTAGATACATAACTATTGCTTTTAAACCATGCAATTCAAATGGTGTTAAATGTACATGTTGGTGGTGTTGTGGTACTGAATGTTGACGTTGTGATTCAGAAATATCTAAGTGACTTCTGCCTAGAAGAACATGAACATATCTCTCCAAAACATACCTGTAATAAATAACAAAAAATCGCTGTATAGATAATATAACAGATTTCTTTTGAAGCTCTTAAATAGTTCATCATACCATAACATTTCGGTGAAAAATGGATATCTGAATTTTTGTGGCACTTTTGTATGTTCTTCTACTTGCGCAACTTTTAATTGTTTTTCAATACCAAAACTGTGTAAAAAGTTTCCACCAAATACTAAAGAGTCTTGAGGAGTATACACAGCATGAATCCAACCAGTTGGAATAAACAAAGTCATGCCAGCTGTTAAAGTTATCCTACCACATCTGTCTACCATATCTCCAAAGAATACATCAGATTGTTTACCACTTAATACCCATTCTTGGTAAAGAGTCAAATTCTTTTCAGTAGGAGGAATAAGCCAAAATATTTTACCGCCTCTTAAAATGTGATACCAAACACTGGTTCCACCAAAATCAACATGAAAGTCTGTGTAACAACCCTTTACAGACATGAGACAATACTTTTGCACTTTTGGATACATCATATCTTCCAACAGATTTGTAGATTCCACTTGTGCTTCTTTTAGGTGTCTTGGCCATACAACATCTACCCAATCAACCTGTCGCACTATTTCAGGTGATTGCACATAATTTTCTAACTTGGTATGACTGAACTCTAATGAAATTACATTTAATAGTCGCTCTTTGTTGGGATCTTCATAATACTTCTGCCATTCTTTCATTGTCATATCTTCATTCTTCTGTGTATTAACATCCATTACATCCAATATCCTTTTTGAACCTGACAAACATTGACAATGAATATTTTTGAATAATCTGGATATCAAATAAAATATGTTTAACTAAATCAAACATACCGACACAAGTCCTGACATCATTCACAGTAAAATTTGTACTTGGGACTCTTAATCCCAATCCAGATTTATCCCTAAAGAGCAATGGTATGCTCAGACCATGCTTTTGCAGGTATGCTAAATTGAATTCAGAACCTGCCATTTCACGGAATAACCCAGTGAAATTGTTAAGGTTGTATCTTTCACACTCGATTTTTTCGTCGAGTTGGAAAGTCCTACGACCCTCAATTTCCTCATCGCCTATGGTCCAGTCATCTGTATATAACTTTCGAGTTCTTTCTCGCTACAATAAAATTCATGACAAATATGATTTTTTTGCAAAATTTTGCAAACTTCATATAGAACAATTGGAATTAATGTTAAATTAAAAAGTTATGCTAGGTTTGTTTACCAATTGACGCCTTTTTGGCAGAGAAGTAGAGTCATCGGCCATTGCAGACATGCTGTCAGAAACGTATCACCGAAATCTCATCGAATATTCAATGTATATTGTCCTTTGAAGGTCAAACTAGTTCCTTTAATATTATATAAACACAATCTCGTTTATTATTTACATGTCACGCACAATAGTCTAATGTTAACATCGAACTTTTCTTTGATTTTACTTTCCCAGTAAAATGAGGTCGCCATTTTGTTGCCGGCCAATGTTACCAATAAGAGCCATAAAAAATCTCGCATCATTTCATATAATGTTATGTTACATCTGGTTATATATATATTTAAAAAAATACTTCCCTATTTTTACATAGTATTATAGGACATAAAAGTATATATTTTTTAAAGATATTATAATTGTAGAATTTTTAATTACATTTCATATAAGTGATATTAGCAATGATCTAGAGATTTTGCATCATTTCAGAGAACTATTGATGTGTTCCATATTACAGTGTTAAGTACTAGTAGTATTACATTGTATGAGTACTTTTTGACAATTTAGAGTTAAGAATCGAATATTGACATATTTATTTATATTATGGTGTTTTAAATCTTTTATTTTTCTTATATAATCACAAGATATTAATCATAGAGAGTTGTAAAGATATCTTTTTATCTATAAAACTTAAAGTATTTATTAAAGCGAGGAAAGTTTTAAAAAATAAAGATCTCAATAAACGAGTTAACCATGATGAGCCTTCGTGATAGGCAAATAAATGCCTTAAAACTGATGTTAAATCTGAATCAACCGGAAAAAAAATTAGAAGAAGCAATACCAGTGTGGAAAGTTTTAATTTATGATAGACTTGGACAGGATATTATTTCGCCATTAATATCTGTAAAAGAGCTCAGAGAACTTGGTATTACACTCCATATGCAATTACATTCTGACAGAGATTCTATTCCTGAAGTACCAGCTATTTACTTTTGTGCACCTACAGATGAAAATCTTGGTAGAATTGGTCAAGATTTGCAAAATGGATTATATGATATTTATCATTTGAATTTTATATCACCAATAACCAGGCAGAAGATGGAAGATTTAGCAGCTGCTGCATTGCTTGGAGGTGTAGTGTCAAATATTCACAAAGTATTTGATCAATATCTGAATTTTATATCATTGGAGGATGATTTATTTATCCTAAGACATCAAAATAGTGATGTCATATCGTATCATGCAATTAATCGGGGTGAAGTAAAGGACACTGAAATGGAATCTGTAATGGAAATTATAGTTGATTGTCTTTTCTCTGTGTTTGTTACATTGGGTACTGTACCAGTTATAAGATGTCCAAGAGGAAATGCTGCAGAAATGGTTGCTAAAATGATTGATAAAAAACTAAGGGAAAATGTTTGGGACACAAGAAATAATTTATTTGAAAGTGAGACAACTGGTCATTATAGTTTTCAAAGACCACTTTTAATTATATTGGATCGTAACATAGATATGGCAACACCGTTACATCATACATGGACCTATCAAGCATTGGCGCATGATGTATTAGAAATGACATTGAATAGACTTGTTGTCGAGGAAAATGTGGGAAGATCTCCTGCAGGAGGAACACGTTCAAAGACTAGAGCTTATGAACTAGATAACAGAGATAGATTTTGGTGTCAACATAAAGGTAGTCCATTCCCTAGAGTAGCTGAAGCTATACAAGAAGAGTTGGAACAGTATCGTACTTTTGAAGATGATGTTAAAAAGCTCAAATCATCTATGGGTATTGATAATGATAGTGAAGTAGCATTATCAATGGTTTCCAATAATACAGCACGTTTGACAAATGCTGTTAATAATTTACCACAACTCTTGGAAATGAAACGATTGATTGATATGCATACATCAATTGCAACAGGTATTCTGAATTTTATAAAGTCCAGGAGACTTGACACATTTTTTGAATTAGAAGAGAAAATAATGAGCAGGCAAACATTAGATAGAAGTGTATTAGAAACAATAAGTGATCCAGATTGTGGTACTCCAGAAGATAAATTACGTCTTGCTATTATATATTATATTTGTACAAATATGTCAGACAGCGAATATAGTAAACTTGAGACAGCATTAGTTGCTGCTGGATGTGACTTAAATCCTCTAATATACATAAAACGATTAAGAAGTTACACCAGAATAGCAGAAATCCAAAATAATTATGAAGGTGGTGGTACTAAAACAGTTAGTATGTTTTCAAAATTAATGAACCAAGGATCATCTTTTGTAATGGAGGGAGTAAAAAATTTGGTTGTTAAGAAGCATAATTTACCAGTCACAAAAATAGTTGATGAATTAATGGAATCAAGGCAATCGTCTCAAGCAGATGATTATTGTTATTTAGATCCAAAACTCTTAAAGCCTACAGAACAAATGCCAAAGAACAGACCAACATTCCAAGATGTAATTGTTTTTATTGTTGGTGGTGGAAATTACATAGAATATCAAAACCTAGTGGACTATGTAAAACAAAAAAGTGGGGCTGGGGTCAATAAACGAATCACGTATGGTTCTACAACATTTATTAATGCAAAACAGTTACTTAAACAACTTTCACTCTTAGGACAAGAAGTTCACTCGTAAAATTTGCATATTATACAATAAATATCTGAAAATACTTATTTCCCATTCCCTTATAGCGTACAGTGGTTTTCCACATTACCGTAATTTACTCTTTGTAAAAATGTAAAATAAATAAAATACGTTTAATTATTTTAAATACAATTTTTCTAATTGTATTTACCTGTCATTGAACTTGTTACATCTAATACATGTCCGTGGTCCAGATGTATGTTCAATTAAAATATGCTATATAAAAATCTAGGGATTTTTGACTAGTAAAGAAACAAACCTGTATTTCAAATTGTTTGATCAATGGATTATACATACAATTAACATCTTCTCGTGGAATATTAAAAATTTAGTGAACATCGTATTAAAACATTCATTTTTATTCACATCGCTTTGTACTAAATTAAAATGGCTACCATACAAGAAGAAGTAAAAAATTTTATTCGACGAGCTGTTATTACAACAGACCCGCAAAAAGCTGTCACGGAATATTTCTTCTCGAAGCAAAAAGATCGTGATATTAAGTAATGTAACAAAGAAACTATTTCATATAATCAATTTGCGATACATTACAAGTATATTCTTTGCATTCTTTTATTTTCAGTTCGATAACAATTAGGAAACTGATGTAAAATTTTATGAAAAAGGTTGTCAAAGTATCTTATTTTTATGCTTTTTCTTTATATAATTAAAAAAAAGCTAACATTTCCAAAGATATGTGAGTTTTGTCTTTTATGTATTAGAAAGTATCCTGAATGGGATAAGCCAAGAGTTTACCCGGCATTAGAAGTAGTTAGAGCGCGTTGTGAGTTAGCAAAAACCGAAGAGAGATTACGTGCAAAATGGGTCGAACAAGAGAAAAAGCGGAAATTCATGGACGAGCAATGGGACGAGATGAGACGTCAGGAATTGTTTCTCCGAGAATCATTTATAAAATTCAACAGATTCGTGAGGGAAAATCAAGAAAAACGCGATCGCGCGGATAGCAAAATTAAAGAAGAACGCGATCGTCAAGCAAGTAGGATGGAAGAAGTAACATATCACAATAAAATTAATAAATAAAATTATTTACGTAGTAGTGGAAATATAATATTTTTTATTTAGCAGAGAACATGTTTCAGATAAAAGAACTCGAAGAAAAATTAAGTTACATGAATGATGTTCGAGATAGGATGAAGAAATATGTAAAAGAATATAAAAAATATCATGATTATTTAGACAGGGTCATTGTCGAAACAGGCGAATTTCATTCGATTTTTGAGATTTTTAATCGTTACGAAACTTTAATCGAAGCACGAACGATTTTGTCCGAGCATCAGGATAAAAATCTCGAGATATTAGAAGAAAGGGGAACAGAAATGGTAATTTTCTTAAGATATATTTTATTAGTTTTCCATTTATAATTGTACAATGGAAAGGATGCGTATCTCTTTTTTTTATAGCATCATATGACAGAGGCAAAGTCACAAAAAATTATGGGGTTGAATAGTAAATTAGCGCAACTACAAGCAAGACGCGATTGGGCAGAAGTACAAGCTCGTAAATGGGAAACAATCGTGGCTGAAATAAAAGTAACTGCAGCGGAGAAAAATTTGGAGCACATGCAAGTAAAAACGTGTTGCTGGAATCTATATCAACAGATCTGCAAGAGAAAGGATATTCCCGTGACTGTAAGCAAAGATGACGTCGAGCAACAGTTAAATCATATTAAACGAACCATTCTTGAATTAAAACGAATCATAAGAGTTGCAAAAAAACGCGCAGCGAAATAAGAGAATCGTTTTACTTGAAATTACTTGTCCAGCTACTGTAAATAAATATTCTAAAGAAATTAAATATATATATATATATATAATACTGATAAGTATCTTACTACTGTTACTAAAAATTGGATTGAAAATTTGTGGCGGAACAGTTTTACGAGTCTCACAATTACGTCGATGATTCGGCCAATTACCTTGTACTTCGTAAATGTTAATGATTGTGTATCCAATTTATAAGCTTTCTGTTACCATTTTATTGATATCGTTTCTGTATGATTTTTCTAGCTGCCGGTAAATGACAACCAGATATATTATGCAGGAGTTCCGAGTAATCTTCTTCGAGTCTTTGTTTTAACTTTTTAGTAGCTTCATCGCGCGTTAATGGCTGTTCTAAACCTTCGGATACGATCTGTAATTCTTCTTTTTCGATACATCTATACGATTTAATTTTCTCAATAAATATTCGTTATAAACATTACATGCAAAGAAGCTAAACGAAAACAAAGAGATAAGAAAAATTCAAAAATATTGGAAATAGGGAAGGATAAGAAAGGAAGGAGGAATAGATGGAGGTAGATGGAATCGAAGGACTTACAAGGCACAGGGTTGAGTAGGAGCAATATATTCAATAGGAGGCACTTTCAATCTTGGTCTTCTCTCTTCGTCAAGTCGCAATTGTTGCGTTCTGGTAGCTTTATCTAACCAATATACTTTGTGGAACATCTGAGTAATACGTTTTTCAATGATTTCTAAGTATAGCATGACATTACACGTTGTTATCTGTTCATTATCACCTAACAGTTGTAAGATCGGAGAATTGTCACAACGAATTGCTTTAAAGAGAGAATCTATTCCTTTTAACAATTTCTCTATTACGTCGTCGCACTGAAACAAATAATAAAGTTACTCATTTAAACAGAAATATATCATTTTTAAGGACATTCAACGTCGTAGTTTGATTCCATAGATTTTGATTCTCTGATATTCGATGAAATTAGTAAGATATCACCTGTATCAGATTTTCTTCAGCCGCATCAGCGAGAGCGGTTTGTTCTTCAAGTTCTCGTTTGAGTTTCTCCAATGTTTCGGCCTGTTTTTGATCAGTAACTTCGTTCATAATTCGTGCGTCTTGTATAGCTATCGTCAACTGAGCCATCCTCGACTGGAGACCTTCCAGTTCATCGTTTAATTCGTTCACATAACTGAATAAAGCGAAGTTTTCTTCTTCTTGCTTGATAAAGTACGCTATGAGCTTATCGACGTCGTGCACACCTACAAAAATGATTATTCGTTACAAAAATTTACTACTTTTGAATTTTAATATTATTTTAATGTTATTATAATATTAATACTAATATATATATATTTTAATATTATGTTCCGTGTTGTATCGCGATATATGTGGAAGATAAAGAAAACACAAATACCGGTGAATTCTTTAATCAATTGTAAGATATTTTTATAATTCTCGATCTTATCTTGTTTCTCTTCCATTTTCGCTTTCTTTTCAGCTGCACGTTTTGCATTCAAATCACCCATTTCGCGGTATTGTCCTTTTACACCAAGAAATTCTTGCAATTTCATTTCATTGTCCATTGTTCTTTGTAATTCGCACATTTCGGACACGTGAGCCTTTAGATCTCTTAGCCCCCTTTAAAGAAAATGATATTTCGATGTTCATTTCTGTTTGAAAGATTGTACACCGTCACCGGAAGCAACTGAAGTGTAAGTCAATTAATGATCCGACAAATAAAATATTGGATAACCGATGTAGAAGCGAGATCACCGGATGTTATCACGCGTCATTGATTTCCGATCGTTACTCTTGGTTCCGAGTTTCTAATTCAACGATGGATAATTCGTTCGACGTGAAATACGAATAACTTTCAGGTCATTAATGTAATCCTTAGAGTTATGGGGACAACGATCCAATCTTTTCAACTTTCGCAGCTATTCGTTGGTAAAGAGTGTCGTGAAACTTGTGGCAACAATACTAAGTACGTTTCTGTGTAGTTTTCATTTTATACTAATATTCAAGATAAAAGATTCTTTAAGAGCGTACCTCTCACGAAGAGCTTGAATCTTGTTCAATTCTTCGTCCCTTTGATTGAACGCGATGGTAGCTTGCTCTATTAAATCATTGATTATTTGTTTCCCGGCGTTTAATTGATTGATTAACTTATTCCAAAGCATTGTGAACTGCGATCTTTCTTTCAACATATTTTCGATTTCTTCTCGAAGCTTTTTGTTTTGAGCAACTACAACATTGAATCTTTTCGTTGCTACTTCCAGTCGATTTTCCAATATATAAACCATTTTATTTTGTTGTAAAGATATTTCTTTTAGTTGCGTGTCTGTCCTAATTTTTGTTTTGAAAATATCAACCTCTTTTGATAACTGAAAATAAAGCATTTTAATAGTATCGTTTCATCTTGAAACATTGATGCTTGAAATCAAGATCAACGATTGATAAACCTTGCGAATTTCATTATCGAGCTCTGCTATTTCCTCTTTCTCCGTCTTTATCATCTCGTCATATTTTGCTTGCGTTGTTAACATGCACTTTAATTTTTCTTCCATTTCCTCATCTTTACGAACAAACGTTTTCGAAGTTGCAGTTTTAATACGAAGAACGAGTTCTGCCTTTTCGTACTCCAGGCGATTAATCATGTTCATTTGACTGTGCAGTTGTAATTTTGCATCCTCTGTACAAGCACCTCGATCATTTTCCATTATCCTATACTGCCTTTTCAATCTTGAAAGTTCAGCTATAGCTATCGTCTCAAGTTCTATCTCGTCCGGTATATGTTGCAGTTTATGCGCCATTATGGAGCTTTATTTTTCAATAATTACAACCTTTCAAAACATAATACGATTTTGTTATATTTTTATCACTATCATTTTCCTTTAAATGTTAATTTCTTATCTCTTTCGACATACAATAAAAATACACGTTACAGTTAGTCTACAATTTCTCAAACTTTATTTATTGAGCAAGCTTTATTACAAACTATACACTACTTGTTGTTTAAGATTCTTTTCATCGATCGACGTCTAAGTATAAAGGTTAGTGCGAAACTCACTATTTATTAATCATTTATAGAAAGTTACGCTCAATGGATCCGAGATTTTTCCGGAAGTTGGCAACGTTCGCATCCGTGTCTTCCTCACCGTCCACGCAGATGATCTTTAGGATCCACGGAGAGGAAAACACTTTCCCAATGTAACTGTCGATGAGGTTCAGCGGCGACATTTGAGAAACACATCTGCCACCCTATATAGTTCTACTAGTTGTACGTGCGGCACCGTTATTCTTTCTTGTTGATGTTTCCGGTTGCCAAGCACCCTCTCAGGGGTGTACAGTAACAGGATCCTCGTTTTACGAAAAATGTTCAAGTGATCTTTCATCGTTATACAAGAAAGACCGGTTTGCAAAGAATTAAAAAAAGCATATAACGAAGAAATATATCGTTTCTAAAAAAAAAGAGGAAAAATACAGTACAGAAAGATTAAAATGATTTGTTGAATATCAAAGTGACGCTTTACTTCTTCTGATAAGACCAGTTACTCGAAAAACCACTAGATGGTGCAAGCCGTTTAATAATAACTAATGTTATTAAATAATTACATTACCAAGAACGCCTGATTGCTAACGAATAGTGTCATGTGATCACCAGCTCTTCAAAAAAATGTAAATTTCATTACATACTTTTCCTTTAATCGATCTATTACTAGGCAGTTTGTAAAGTGCTGTATAATAATGTAAGTTTCTTTCTTTCGCGAAGATGCATCTCTTTTTTTTCCATTCGTTCGTTCAATTTCACATTGGAATTACAGTGAAACTGCTCGAACCATTTTGTATGAAACATATTTTCTAACTCTCGAAAGAGTTTATTTATTTTGTGCTATATTAATTTATAGGTCGATATAAAAGAAAGTAATAGGAATTTCAACATTTATTTTAACATAATACATCGGTAACAGCGGTAAACGTAGGAGGATCGTATGTTAAACACGATCCATAGATTTCGTGAGATCGAGTCAGGTGGCGGTTCGACCAGGTGGGTCAAGCAGTGGGGGTAACGCTGGTGGTGGGTACAGCCAAGGGAGAGGTTAGTATGCTTATAGAGGGAAAGGTCGACAGGTCGATTGTCTTATGTTTTTATATAAAATCCTGTCACACTGTATTTTTTCTTATTATCCCGCGTTTTATTTTCTTTCTATAGCCATTACAATGCGAAGAACAAGTGAATACCGAATACTATGCATACACGATGCGAGATAAACGTAAATTACTCGGAAGATAATCTAATGCGATAACGTAGCGTCGGTGGTGATACGAACGATCACAATCGAGATACATAATTACACCGAGGATCGAATTTAGCAGTGCGAGTGAACGTTTTCGTAGCGGAACGCGCCTGACCAGTCGAACGAATTACTTTCAGCCGAGGTCTCGGAGGTGGGAGGATCTCTACTTGGCTGAGAAGCACGGCGCACGATTCCGTAATATTTATTTTCTACTGGCGGCTAGTGAGTCACTACCTGGCCGACCACGGTGCGGCGAGCTGGTCGCCTCGTGTGTCCGTGTCCTTCTGCGCGTGCTTCTTGCAAACAGTGAGTTCGCGGTGACGCTACGAGCCAGTCGAGATTGTCTTGTACAGAAGGACCTGCAAAGGACAACGAGAATAAAGGGGATTATTGGTGAAAAAGATCATTCTCCTTCCACGACGATCGTATCGATCTCACGGCGATCCTATCGTTTCCACATTGTCGAAATCCAAGGCGGAACGGAATACAAAAGCATCATCGTCTCATTGAAATCGGTATAGTTCAAGTGTTAGGCAGAATATTCCGAACCACTGACGTCATATTTATCGAAGGATAACTGAAAACAAGTACAGCACTTGTTATGTTGCGAAGGTTATATCGATATTCGTAAAAATGGGTCGCAGAATACGATCGACAACAGAACGCTAGTGTTCCTTGATATATTAGTCTAATGTCCAACATTGAGTTTCAGGATACTACGTTGAATCGTTGTAATTTTATTAGTAGTCGAATACAATTTGTGCATCGATCAGTGAGCAGTGCGGCAATTTTTGCGTGTGTATCGTACCTGGAAACGATCGTGAGCAAGACGGTAGAGGGGTTACGTCCGTATGTTATACCCATGTTGGTCGTTTCGAAGCGTGGTTACATTGTTGACTTTCTATCGTAAAGTCAGGAATCGTTGCTGCCTCTACGTTCGCGTGTAGTAACGAGGAAACGGAGCAGAACAACGGAATTAGTCCCGTAACAATTCACCTGGTTTTTTCACTCGTCGGAGAATGTTGCATTGACAATCGATTGACAATCGATCGACAAGCGATCAGTCGAATGTCGATCGATGCTAACCTAGGATTTTATCGCGGCATATCTCGCAGGGACTCTTTATTTTCAAATTATTTCGAATTGAGTCGATCGTGCGAACGTGCATGTGTAGTGCGACGAATTGTGTATTGGCTACGATTTATGGAAGTATTCGAGAGCAATATACTCGTCGGGAGATTACGTCCGTGAGTGTGATCACAGCTGATCGTTCCTGATAGTGAGTGACTTTACTGATCGGCGAGAGAACCTGTTTAGATTCCAACGTGTCGTGCACGAGTCGAGGCGAGGAAAAAGTGAACTTCTACGCGGTCTTTATTTTTGCACACGTCGTGTAATTTATTTACAATATTCGAAGGTGAGCGGTATGACTCACGTTATTCAACTGTTTTCGAAATTTTAAATCAGCGTGATATTCGCACAACGCACATTCGAATATTTCTAACTTGAAGATAAGCTACCTTAGTTATCAAAGCTTTTAATCGTATAGGAAGAAGCAGTTAAAGATCCCACTTTATATTTTATATACTTTGTCGAGGAGTCGATACATTTTCAATTACCTGCATACCATACGCCAACGATTTTCTTTGATAAAAAATGAAGATTGAGCAAGCTTCGATGACATCGCTTTTTCAGTGAGATTTTAGATATGTATATACTACGTATTAATGTCAATCATCCGCGACACAAGCATCGCGTGGTACGCGACATTCAAACTACGTTACTTCTATTGGATTTTCCGTGTTGATTAATGTGTATACCCGCATTTTGTGCATTACAAATGACTGTGACGTTGAGACGATCGGCCACCTGGTTTCGCGAGTGTCATCATTACGAACAACAATAAAAGTCACGCGTTGGCCTGACACGTGACATTCGATCGACAATTGGCGGGCGTGTAACGACTCGCTACCACGATGCTACCGAAAAAAGACGGCCATCCTGAGCCGTACGCTCTGGAGGATATGATATCCGATCTTCAAGCGCGACGAAATTCCCTAGATCAGGAGGACCTCGAGGATCCGGTAGAGCTTCTAAAAAAACGCGATAAAGACCTTGTATTAGCCGCAGAATTGGGAAAAGCGCTTTTAGAAAGGAACCAGGAATTAACCAGACAGAGTGAAGCACTCACTGAGGAGTACTCTTCAAAATTAGAGGTAAGCTTTTATTTGAAGTTGATCGGTTATGTTTTTGGGTTTCTAGCCCCTCATTCTAGTTACTTCATTACTGTATCATGAAGTTATCACATTATTATAACACTAGATATACTTCGTTGTTAATTTCGTTGTTAGGAAACGATATTCACTTAAATCTCGTTAATTTACCAACTGCAAAACGAATTGTTATATTGTATATGATATTACCAATGAGAATAAAGAAATTGTTGCGAAAATTACGAGAGATTCCTTTCTTATATGTATGATACATTTCCATTGCGTCTCATGGAAGGAATTTTGTGTAATAAACAGCACAAGTTTTTTAACTACTATATATCAATTTGTGTTGTGAGAGATAAAGAAAGTTTCTTATAATTGGGTACGATCAAGGTAGTCTGTTTAATCAAGAAAAAAGAAAATATAAGACGATAAAATCGTTGCCTCGCGATAGGTTCGTTTATATCGAAATCAATGTTATAGCTGAAAGTGATATGGCATAACAGTTCGTCGGAAGATTAACGGCACCGATTCGCATTGCGTAAGGGAAGGTTTTATTAGATTAATCGTGGAGGAGTGGTTTGCCTCTAGAGTTCTCATACAGACCGGTTACACACCGTTTCATTACACTGAAAGCTCGCATTAAGGGAGTCGCCGTATCATCTCGTATTAATAGAATAAAAAAAGCCTCTAACTGATCTATGAATAGTGTAGGTAGAGCTATAGGATGACTGTATGCCAACACGCGCGTGAATCGTTGAAAAAAAAACCTAATCAACTAGCTGTCCTTAGTCTAGGTCATTCTAAAATACGGTTATCTTTTCACAATTATTCTTATCATAAAAGCTTTAACGCGTTTATTTTGTACGTTTCAGATCAGAAACTGCGTGTATTTTTACGATATGTTCATGATATCGCTTTGATCGCACCAGTAAAGCAAAAATCATGACGTTAAAAAAGAAAACTTCCATAATAAATAACAAAGCATATATACGCACGTAAGCATAAGTACGTAAAGTTTTACAATATGGCAGTAGATCTTGCTTGTTAGCATACAGGATGTTTATGCTATTAATTACTCAGTACTTTTCCTGTAGTTGGTAGATTTATGAGAAACGTGGCGGAAAACAAATTTTCATTATTTTTTATGCGCGATATAATGACTTGGAGAATGAAGTACATATTTTTAGGATTTTATAACACTGTATATATATATATATATATATATATATATATATAAATAATAGTATTTTCTAACTGTACACGATAAATATGTATATATCTATATTTATCGTGTACAGTTAGAAAATACTATTGTTTTGGATCAAGTTTTGTCTTGTCATAAGAAATGGTAAAATTGTTTCTGTCATAAAAGGCGACCTCCAAGAATCACTTATAAAAGAAAACAAAATATTTGGGATTGTGATGATAAAAATTCGATCAGTAACGAACATTTTATATTCATTTGTTTTGAATGGCACTCGAATATTTCCCGAAAGAGTCAAGTGGATCGGTTAGGGTTGTTGGAGCGGCTGCCTCAAACGGTAGTTTATTAGCGAGCGATTCGCATTGCGTGTGCGCATTCTCCTGCTGGAAGTTTTCATGACTTCTGCCGACTTTTCACAAGAATGAATCGAAACAAGGAAAGAAAAGAAAGGAGAAAAACGAAAAATGAAAGTCGAGGTGCAGGCTCGCGAGCGGATAAAACGTTTCTCCGCGGATTTCGCCGGAATCGGGCCACGGGGCACGACTCTGAATTTCAAATGCACTTTTAACGAGTGCCGTGCCGCGATGGAGATTCGAGATCGTGGCGGACGATAAATTTATCTGCGAAAACTAATAGCAACGCTGACATTGAGCGCAGCGTCATTCGTTGATAAACTTCTCTCCGTCACGTGTGCCGATTTCATTTTTCACCTTGTCGCGTCGCTTTCGCGTTCGGTGCGACGCATTTGTACCGCGATCAACGTGTTACTTTTCTCTTTCGACTGCTTGATATTGCTGCGACCGACAGCTATATAGGAATAAATAAAAAAAAATGATTTTACACAGTTTACATCGCATCTCATAACTATAAAATCACACAAAAGCTTCCAATTTCTATTTAAAGTCTATAAAAGTTCGTTAACTGTACCTCTGGTTATTTTAGCTTTTGTATATCTCTACTATTTTACAGTGAAATATTCCATTTTCACAAAATTTGACACTGAAATACAAAGATCAATAATAACGTAATTGTTAGCGTTTTCTTTCTCGCGTCCTTCACGTTGTATTACATATTTTTATGTGTTATTTATATACTATATCTAATTATATTATATCCAATCTTATTGGAAAATAATTTGTCATTTTCTTCCTCAAAAATTATATATATATATATTATAAATATTTTATATTATAAATATTTTATAAGTTTAACTGTTGAGTTTTACATGTTACTAATAAGATTAATATCGTGTTCTATTTTACACTTGGTGCCTACAGAATAAGAATCCAAAATTTTAAAACCGTTATATTCGACTAACAGTATATTATACATCAAATTGTCGGGAATACCAGAATAAAATTTCCAGATTTTTCGCCGTTTTTATCGTTAATTTTGCTCGTTGCCGAGTCACTCTTATGTGTCACGTAACTTGCAACTTGTGAAAATGTTATTAACAGCGCTCTGTTAAACGATGCTCGAGCAATCAGAATTTAAGGGAAAATCACGGAATCACTTATTTGAAGCAGCGGAAAACACGCTAATCGCAATAATCACGAATCTTCCTGTACAGTATTTGTAATTCTACCTAACTGTTAGAGCATTCAACGCGATTTTAGATATACATATACAATGGCTTTCCATGTATGTTTTTGTATGGAAGTCTCACGCGAGATCATTACTACAAGTGGAATTTATATGCATTCGTAATATCGTCCTACAGCTTGGAAAGCGTAAAATTGAGATGTTCGAACCACGTAACTATATAAATCTTTTTCATTAAAATTATGTATTCCGCGAAAAGTTATCGGGAGGCTGTGAATATACAATGCATGCATAGAAAAAGAAACTGTTTATAGTTATATAAACTATGCACATATATGCATATATGTAGGAAATAAAATGTCCGTTGACACTATCACATTGGTGTCACGTGTAAGTCGATCGATTATGTAAAATTTAGAAATTTGAAATTTTTTAAGAAAAGACGCCGGCTACTGGTTAAAGTCATTAGTATATTTATGCGGACGTCAAGATGTTGGTATAATGAACATAAATAACGAATAAATTTACATTCGGATTAACTTATTGCGTAATTATTACTGGAAATAAAATTCTGACATTTGGTTGGTATTTTTTGTGTCTCAAAGTACAAGAAACGTATCTTTAAATTTTATATTATAGGAAAAGAGAGAAATAAAATTTTGCACGATACAGTTATTGGATTTACGCCACTGCATTTGCTATAATATTTGTTATAATAATCAATCTCTACTTAACTTCAATCTTTATTTATTATAATCATAAAAACACGAATTTGTATACTATTGTGTTAACGTTCAATCGTAGATATTGGTTTTATTCTAAAAGATACAGAGTAGCTTGTCCGCATGTTGCGATGGCATGTAACTTGCCGACTTGGAGTAGGCAGTCGTACGGTGGTGGACAGAAAGCCACGAAAGCGTGGAAACAAGTCACTTAGGTCTTAGGCAACGTAACGTCAAAGACAATGCCCGGCACCACGGTCTGCCTGCCCGCGTACCCGCTTCTTCGTCTATCTTTCCGCGTTTTGCCTGTCACCGTATTTTTGACCTCCGGAGAACACGCTATGAGCACGCTCCCGTGTTTCTCTTTTGTCTTTGGTTACAATGCTAGTTACTCATGGTGCTTGGCTCACGCTTATAAACTGGGATTCAGTTCACTGGGTTACTTCAAACTTCGTCTGTTTGAGACTCGAAACTTTCGATCATTTGTCGAATATCGAAAAGATATTTTGCAAGGTGGTGGAATTAATGTACAGAGCGATTCAACACGATGGAAGTTGGTTTCGCCGGAATGCGTATTTCTTGGAGAATTTCTATCGAATGTTATATTTCTTTCTGCTCTGGCTTTCATTCCATTTCGCTGGAAGGAAAAATTCTGGCGAGCGAAAGACAAAACACGCGAACATTACGATTACTTGGGCGTTCGCGATTCTTTTTATATTGCAGCGTGATGCATTCCAGAAATAATTGTGCTTTCTTTCGAACGGATCTACGTGTCTTCCGCCTTGCTACCGGATATAATTATGGCTTGCGTCATAGCGATCGGCGAAGATGCATGGAATCGTCAAAGAAGCGACACATTCGAGATATTTTATCGGTAGTGCATCGTCACTTTGGTCGATAAATATACAAAGCTAGAACAGTATCGCGTCAAAGATATCGTCATCGATTGTATCGCGTCGTTAATACCCGCGTTATTGCCTGCCTATTCTTACTTCGTTATGTTCACGTGCGATTCACGTGAATGGATTATTTCTGAAATGAACGATACCGGAGTACATTCTTATCCGGTATCGTTAAGAAAATATCCATGAACGCGTCGGTTCTCTCCTTTTTCCTCCGGTTTTTGTTCGATTTACTCCGCGCTGCTTTCAACAATTTCACTTTCACGATGGCCTTCTCGTTCATAAACGACGCACGACTATGCGTGAACTTGTCTAAATACACGTTGGTACAAGGTGTGCGTGTGAACTGCAAGAAGGGCTCGCATGAACCAGCCACGACGAGTCTTTGATCGAATGGTTACAATGTTTCGTTTCCGGTTACTTTAATTAAACCCGTTCATGTTACTTTTACAAGTTCGCGTATTCGGCGTTATCGCACATGTGGTGTATGCTTAAAATGTTACGTAAAGCCTCTAGAAAGCATTTTAACAACGACCGATCGACGGTTTCCCCGACCAATCCACCTCCAACTCGTCCGCCAGCTGTTTTTCTGATTCCATTGTATCGTGGTTTGTTATACCCTCGCATGAATTATGCAGAATCGAGTGGCAACTAAACGGTTGTTCGATCGTGTGTTATCCTTTTCGGACGATCGGTCGATGGCATCGACGCGTTGCGAAATATCCGATTATTTAATAATGATGCTTTCCGAACGTTCAATGGTAATCCTTTCGTGGCCAAACAACGAAAAATAGTATGGTAATCGAAGGAAAAGAATTTTAATAGCGAAAACGGACAATGGATTTATGCGTATAGGCGTTGAAACGGAGCTACTCACAATTAGTCATGGAAGAGTTTTGAAATTATGAAATTCAAATGTCGTTAATTTATCGGCGATTGAACTTTAAAAGACATCGGTTAGGAATTGATGTTTCTATCATTAGGAATTTGACCTGTGTTTTTACAATAGTTAACGAGACAAAGGACAGTGAGTTCCGTTTAAAGATTCTAATTAATATTCGCGTGGCATAATCTTGTAATGCACGCTTGCTTCATTTACAACTACGAATGATGTGTAATGGTGTAGCGTTAATATTCAATGAAATATTATTATTCGGAAATAATTATTCTTTATACACAATAACGAGACGCTATTTCGGTTTTGTGTTTTAAAAAATTGTTAAATTTAATTCTATAGTTCCATATCTATGCTGGAGTAACTATGAAAATGAGTTAAATTAGAGTTTAGTTTGTTGAATGGTATAATTTTATTAATGTAAATCTTTTGAAAGATATTCAAATTAAATATTGATTAGCTCTAGCCTTTTTATAACATGAAATTATCAGGAAATTATAAAGAAGTGCTATGTTTTAAAAATAAGCAAGATAAAATCGAACGAAGAACACAATACCGCAGCATAGTATTTCAGAGTTAAAAGGGAAGCAATGCGTGTAAGGATCTTTAAGAACTGTACTGTCGCTGTTCGATCTCCGGATCACAAGATTTCTCGATATTATACTTCGTTAGAGACTAATGAGAGTATGAATTGAACGCAATTGGATGATTATCGGGAGAAGTAGAACCGTTCGTAGGAACACTTTACACACGGAAAGGTATCAAAAATGTTCGTTATACAATAACGGAAAGCTATTCGTAATTTCAAATTTCGAAACAATTCAACAAAACTGGAAAGTGTATTTTAAAAAGAAACAACGGACCTAACAGTTTTAAAAAAACTTCGTTAAATTATCTTATTAAATATATTACATGAAAGCTGCAATACTGCGAAACATTCGTCACATGTCTAATAACAGAGAGCTATTTCAAATTGTCTATTTAAAGAAAATTCAGAGTAGCTGAAACGCTTATTTAAAAAAGAGGGCGATGAACCTAAGAGGCTCCAAGGACTTCGGTATCACCGATCCAAATTTACCGAGCTTTTGATGCACTGTTAACAGATGCCGAAAGAAGAAGTGGGTTAAAGTAGCAATGAGATCGAGCCGCTATGTTTGCCTCTCGTTATTGTATAATTGGTAGTCTGAAAGCGGCGGTAGAATAATCGCGGCACCGTGTCGGCAATAAAAAGCGGCACTTACACGGTTGGCACAGCCGAGATCTAGAAAGCCGAGATTCCACGGGCTCCTCGCAGCCGGTGACCTGGGAATTTCGAGCGCGTGAATTACGCGATCTGCCCATTTGCTCGTGGCGCGATTCTGTCTATTAAAAATTCATTAACCTCGCGATAATTAACCGCGGGATACGCACCATCATTCTGCTAACCATTGGCGTATCCCCATTATCGTTCGTATCAGCAATTTGTTATCCCAGTGTTCTTCTTTTCACGTTAATGATACGCAGAGAATAAACAGTTGGACAAAGTGTTGGTATAGCATTGGCAGATGTCGTGAGAACGAAACGAGTATTTCGTAACAATGTTGTTCAACTGTTACTCAATTTGTCTAGGTTCTCGATCGTTGGCAGAAATTATTAAGTTGACGGCAACGTAATCCTGCACTGGTAAACGTTACAAATAATTCAATCGTAAATCGTAACGCAATTAGCTTTATTGTTTTACGATTCGATGAGAGATTTCAATGGTTCATTATACAATTCCTTAGGAATCCTTGTGAGAAAGTGCGAATGCAATTCAGGTTGGCCCGCGCCTATGATGCGAAGTTTCTGTCGGACCACTATTATGCCGCTAATATTTGTAGGAAAGTGCATCGTGAGATCGCGGTTAGGCGATTATAAGGGGATCCAGCGTTGCTACGCCTTTCCCTCTAAATATTTATCGTATTTACTTCCACAGCTTGACGTATTTTCCTTTGTCGAGCGCGTCAGATACGAAACAATATTCGCCGCTTTTTAGAATCGCTTTCTCAGGTACATTAATACGGTTACCTGTGTTATCTTAATATGGTATTTGGATTCCCGGGGCGGCTCTTTGTCGAAATGACCTGTGGAAAATTCTTTTTCCACAAAGGGATACATTTTCTGAGTTATACGAATTTGGTGAGCAGATCATGGACTACCTGCTCTTTCGTTTCCAAACATTCGATGCAGAGGTAACTAAAGAAGTCATTGAGAATATTAGCAACAGAATTCCAAGATTCAACCGAGCATTCAATCGACGCAAAAGTGTGATTTCAAAAGGCGGATACAGTTTTCACGAAGAAGAAGAAGAATGAATATCTGTGCGTGTTACAATGATGTGTTCCCAGACCCAGGCAGGACTAATTGCCATAGAACGAGCAGTCGCTTTTGCGACGGTGTGATTCGAAGTCTAGGAGAATGCGAAGCAGACCGGAAGTCCGCGAAAAAGCAAACCGTTATTTCAAAGGAACGTTCTACCCTCTTTCCTCGGCTTGTTTACCTACCAACGCATTAAAGGGAACACGAACCAAGCGACAACCTAGCAAACGAATCTAGAAAATTTCGCGAATTCGTTGCAAGCATCGGAAAATGCATACTCCTGGTCCCATGCGCGGAATTCGCGTTTTGCAACGAAGCAAACGTTCTTTAGCTCGAGTTTCCGGCCGTAGGTAAGAGCGTAACTGTATAGGGAAAGTTTTTAACAACACCACACGGAAACTCGAGTCAGAAGGGCACTCGTGTTTTCAACTGCTCGTTCTGAACGAGCGCCGGCGTGTGCCACAGGGCCGTCCCGAGGAAACGAGCAACTAGTCGAAACGATCAACTAGTAAAACAAGTATTTTCTCTTAAGAAACGATCACGAGCACCGTTCCAATCGGGTTAATCGTTACGACATTAAATCTTTGTTACGAACTCCAAGAGATTTCGTCGAAATACCATTAAGAAGGATGTCACGCGATCGTTAGATAAACGTTAGATGCCGTAAGCCTTGTACTAAGCCGCAGAATCTTACACTTTTTTGGCTCTTTTATTGTACAGAGTTGGTACTCTATCGCGAACGGATACGACTTATACCCGATGGATCATAAAGCCACGATATTATACTTTGTTGGGTACCAACGAGGATACAAATTGAACGGAATTGGTGTGCAAGAAAGGAAACAGTTCGTAGAGACACCCTACGGGTAGATGGAATTAAAAGAGCGGAAAGAAGAGACGGTGGAAAAAGTTCAGCGCTGTTTGTCACGAAACAGGCTAGTTAAGAGCTTCTGTACCGTTAGTCGGAAACTCCGATTGTTTGTTTTCAATTTTATTACACCTCGTTCGTTATCTTTCCCCATTGTTCTGCCAGTTTCTCGGCGGCTGGTGCTCGTAGAGGCCGGAGAACGAGCATCCTCGTACGGGCGAACATGCGTGGCTGCGAGCCTGTTCCACGAACGATTTACTTGCAAACGAGTCAAGATGCAGTGAAATTGATTTGACGGTGAACCTGTGCCGAGCCATTTCCAAATGTACCGTGACGCTTTAACAAGGTAACTACACGGTTCTGGAGATAGCTCGTGAAGATGGCTATACCTGCTTGATAGGTCGATGCTTTCTTCCCTAGGATGCAGGCGACTGGATTTTATGGATTTCCTGTTATTTCAGGTTTTGAGTTTTATCGATGTTCAGGATCATAGTCGTCGTTAACTAGGTCGGCGCGTAGGCTTCAGGTATATGGAACTGAAGTTTAGGGAAAGTAAATTCCACCTCGTGCCAATTTGAGAAATTCCAGTGTTTCATTCCAGTTGTTCTAGTTATGTTTTATATGTTTGAAGCTACGTATTTCTCAAGACCTCTATTTTGTAAGAAAACGTTACTCGTTCAATAAATTTTGAAAGAATTAATTAATTTGTATCGAGACGGGAAAAAGAGGAGGATCGAAGTTATATGAAAGATTTTGTAATAGTTCCATATTATGGTTTATTTGATTAAAAGGAAATTGTTAAATTATATTCATTGTTAACAAGTCGGAGTTAATCGGAGGAGACGACTCAATCTGTTACTCATTTGATTTTTTATTTCTTAGAAGCCAGTCTTTTTACATTGTTTCATTTCTATTAAAAACAAGTTATCGTATTTATATATGCAAGAATTAAAACCTACCTAAACAAAATTCATGTTTTTACTAACTTCTAACCTCGTAATTGTAAGAGTCTTCGATTAAGGCACGATCCGGTTAACACAATCGTGAAACCCGATGGATGCACTGCATTATTTTTAAACTTAAAAAGGCGAAGATAGAAATTCTTCTAAATGGTGCTGCGAAGTGGCACTTAATTATCGCACGGTGTCTCTGGTGAATCACCTTTTTTCCTTCCGTGATTATTCTACGCCAATTCAATTGTACACGGTCTACGCGAATTTTACGACGGGGAAAATTTCGTGGCTACGTGCTTGGATCGTCGCTTTTTCCTTCGCTCTCATAATACTCGTACGGCCATCGTGCGTGCATGAAGTGCGTGCGTGAAGTGCGTGCACTCTCACCTGTCGGTGTCGGATAACGATTTGAAACGGGAGATCGGGTACGCTCGTTTCTCGAGACGCGGTTTACCGCTTAAAGGACCATTGTAAAATAAAATATTAATTTTTCTTGATGGCAATATCGATCCGGCTCGTGACTGTTTCCTTATTTCCCACGATTTCAGTCGATGGCGCCGATAGATGAGTAGATCGCGTGCGAAAGAATTTTAGATCATTCACAGTTTCCACAGAGGAACACATTTTTTTCTCTCTTCGCTATTATTATCACATTGATTATTTCGTTTTATTTCAGCGGTCGATTGATTTACCTATGATCAAGTACTAATGCTACGTTAGAATCTAAGAAGCATCGGATGTCGTCTAGCATCTTCTTCTAGATGATATTTCACGCCATCGTCATCCTTCTATATCTCAAATTCAACGCGATCGTGGATCCCACTCAATTTAATAATTCCCATTATTTAATTAAACTAGCGTTTAATCGTTATCGCTATCGAAGTTGCCGTAAGATTTTAAGCTTCGATTGGTCGAGGCACACGTCATGCGACGAATCGGCCGAGTCGATAAGATAAAACGTTTGGCAAACACTCGAACTTAGTCGCATCGTGGCAGCCTTGATACATTTCGAAAGGTGCACGAACCGCAAACTTCTTGTTACTCAACATCGCTTTAATTGCTGGTGAGTCACATAAGTTTTGTAAACAATAATAGTAGCCATGAAACGATGGTAACTGTCGCTGACACGATTGCGACACCGGCCTCCTTTTGGTTTGTCGTAATCTGCCGCTAATCTCATTAATCGTGTACTTGGCTGGCTACTTTCGCAGATTCTACAGATAATCGGCAGCCTTGTTTTCTACTTAGTTACGCGACTTCCCCCTACGGAACGCGTGATTCCGCGTTCTCAAACGAGTTTCGATCATCGATCTGAATTACGCTAACGGAGCATACATACGCGTTCTTTATCAGCGTTTCGCGCAACTTCCACGGGAACGTTCATTTAGTACAATAATTACTTAATATCAGCCTCGATTTGCAGCGCAGATTGTTACTATGAATTCACTACCGTTCAAGATAACCATTAATAACGCATTGTGTTCGCGTTCCCGCACTGATCTCCTGATCTACTTTCTTTCTGTACAAAACGCAGTTTTCCTTAAAACCGAATCGATACAGAGATAGTCTTATCGCCTATAATTTCAACCAGTTTCTAGATATACCAGTTTCTAGTTTCTAGGTACGTTCTTAGCTTTCAGATACCTGCTCGCTGATAGTTGGAGCGAGATATATCGACACGAGACGAACGTAATCTTCCGAAACCATTCTGGCGGCACAGTTTTCTAGCTGGTTCCAACTTCCAGTGAAATCGCGAAATGTCTCGTTAAGACACGTAGCAGATTTTATTACGGTTCGTCGCAGTAGATTAAATATTCGATCGTGCAAACGGCTCTGAATCGTTCCACCTTGGAGCTGGCAACGACAACCAATCGCGGAATCGAGTTAAAGCTGTCGCTTACGTAAAACGATAACGCGATGTCGAAGTTGGTGAACCCGTTATTCGGTACATTGTGCGCGAAATTAAATAACACAACGAATCGAGCGTGTTAGATTATCGAATGTCGATGGAGTAATCGTGACGCTCGACGCATCGCACCTGGTTAGGTGTTCACGTGGCTCTAATTACACAACACGTTTACGTTCGAGAATATATCGGTTCGTTTCTTACCGCTGCGAGAAAATATCGTATAGTGTTATCAAATAATGTTCCTTGTCCGTTCGAATTCTGCTAGGAACTTAAGCAAGAACCTGATGGAAGAGCATCGAATAAGAACCTCGAGCAAAAACTTTGGAAATCAGAGGCAAATGCAATCGAACAAGAGTCACGCTTCGATCCAATTAGCTCTTTCCATGATGAAGCGATATTCTGACCGTAATAGGCCCGGAGAAATTACACAACGCTTTTACGCCGATCGCCACGGGTTTCCTTTGCTCTCGTCCACGTTAATGCTTATGGACGTATCCGGCTTTGCTGTTACCTGATCGCCATTGGTACATGAAAACCGCAAGGATCTCAAAGTCGAAATTTTTCATTGATTAAAGTTCGTTGTTAGAAGCGAAAATTATTCCTTATAGTGTTCAATGAATAGAGTCTAAAAATAGCAACTTTGAAATTAGAAAACTTTCCAAATTGATTAAAAGCTGAACAGTCAGTGATCTAACATCTTGCGAATGTAAAGTTGTGTGCAGAGTTCAGTGTAACTCTTGAACGAAGAGTAGCTTTTGAATTTGAAGTTTTTTAAATTCAAAATTGACATTCATTGGCTATACTAGAAAACATTTCTAGCAGCGTAAAACGAACTTTAGCCTTTTACTAGACGCAAGACTCATATGCATCTGTAAGAAACATATATTTAATTGGGTCACGTTATTCGATTGACAAACTCTATAAAAATTTCCGTAGAATAAACTGGTTACACCAGTACGCAAACTACATATATAAAATTGCATATAAATTGACAAATCATTCGTCGAATCTATAAGTAATTTTAATATACATATACATATCTTTAATATATATATCTACATTCTGTACATTCCGTTTCGACATAACAGGTCAAAACAGGTGACCATAGAGGTGAAAGGAATACGATAAATTCTTAAAACAATATATATGTACACACCATGGTCTAATATTATCTTTATGCTGTATACTTATAATTTTTAAAACGAATAAATAATATACTTAGTATCACTATATACATAGTATATTTAAAACTTTCAAAATGGTATATTTACCTACCTATACCATAATCTAGTTCTTTTTGTTACATTAATCCACCGTCTGGAGCAGGTCGCGCAATATGCGGATGGACTTTGGTTGTTGCAATAGTATACGATCATTGCCTGGCTCGTCACGGGCCATTGCCTCTCTATTACGAGCCTCCCTACTTCTCCTCCTTTTCCTTCTCTGAGAAGGTTCACCTCGCATAATCGTTTTCTTCTGAGGGAAAGTGAACGAGGAACGGTGCGGCGCAACGCCAAAAGCCGAGCCGAGGCGAGCGCAATGCGTCACCGCGAAGTGCAATGCCAATTAAAACGGCCATTATCGCGATCTTTTCGTTTCTTTTTTATTCCCGAACATTCGCTACACCCGCCAATCATGAAACACGTGCACCATTTCTTTTGATAAACTGTGACTTATACCTGTGGCATGCGCCAGGAAACCCGTTAGATAATACTTATTCGATTAGCTGTGCACGAGTCAAGACCTGTTTATCGGCAACCGTTTATTTATAAAAGCGGTTTATGGAAAAGTGTAATGAATGTATCGAGTGAAAAAGTGGTGTAAGTGACAAGATATTTTTTTTAGAAAAATTGTGGGTCAAGTCGAACTCTGCTAGAGAAATATGTATGCTTTGGAATATTTAAATATATTACTACGTGTCGCGACCTCCTTTTATATTAGCCAAGCAACCAATGATCCTGTCTCTCCCTTATATAACAGAAAAAACAAATTGTAACAAGGTAAAGAGAAGATCCGAAAAATAAGTATTTCTTCGGAATATGATTGTATCTTAATATTTAATTACGGCGTTAAAAATGTTCAATTTGAGATTCTTTCGGGATCGCGACTTGACTGAATCCAGGCTATAGATACGCATAAATTTAATAAGACCGCGGATTTTTATGCATTTAAGTAAAATAGAGTAGAGTTAACCCTCGAACAATGCGATGGACACAGACACCCCGAGTAGTCGAAAATCCGCGTATAATTTCTGAGTCTCAAAAAACTTAACTGTGTATGTACGTACATGTACAATATAATAACCTGTTGTTGACTGAAAGCATGATTCTGCATATTACATATATGCGTTATTACTCTATTCTTATAATAAGATAAGTTGGAGGGAAGAAAATGTTATTAAAAAATTACGTAAATATAAGAGAGAGAAAATACGTACACATATCATTTGTTATATTATTTATAGATATATCGTATTTATACTGCATCGATTGGCATACGACTGATCTCACGACCGTGGCAATAATATGGGAACAGTCTGTTCGATCGTCTGTTAACAACAGCGATTCGCTTTTTTCTTCAACAGCTCTTCGTTAGCCGTCTAATTTGTTACAAAGTAACGTTTTACTACGCCGACTACATACATAGTATGCGTGTCATCCCGGAAACTTCTATAATATTGATCGAGAAAACAATCCGAGTATAAGCAAACTTTTCGCGTTGTTCGAGGATCAATTGTACTCTGCTTACATTAGATGAAACAATTTTTTGTTGAATCTCTACTTCTTTAGGTGCCTTCATAATTTTGCATGAAAATCCACAGTCTACTATTAAAGATTTAGAAATTCATGAGATAATCGTCCCCTGTATTTATCTCGTTTTTGGAAAAGACGCAGTTGTGCCGCTCTTCCATCGAGCAAATTATAGTATTCTCGAATAATATCGCAACATCGCGTCCTGAAAAGTGAACGAAGAGTAGTTCGCAGTTGAAGCTATTAAGACGTTTCTTTCCTTCTGCAATTAAGATGTGATTATAACACTGTGATTCGTTTCGTTTAGGGATTGCGTCGTAATTATGTCGCACAGTTTCTGTGATTACATTAGGTACTTCTTGTCTTTTATTTAACGGTACAGCGGATCCATGAAAGGCGGAATGAAGGATCCTTCGTCGCAGGAAATAAATTTGCGCGAAGGTTCTTAGTCGTGTGATTAAATTAGACGCGGCACGAAGATTAGAATTAGACTCGGCAACGAGGAAGGAAATACGCGGATTGCCACATATCGTAAAATACTCGTCATTTCGTTTTCGCAATTGGCGGATCGTTAGAGCTCGTTAATGAGAACGAATAGGCGTATACTTCAACTTTTAAAAGTTTTTGCTGTAGAAATTAGTCGAAGTGGAAATTGTAAGAAAGTCGCAAGGAAAAAAGTCGGATTTTATGGTATATGACTGCGTATACGGAGGAAAATGATGTTCGTTCCATATCAAAGAAGCAGGTATGCAATGTTCGTAGTCAGAGCGGTATCATGCGGTTGGACAGAGAAATGATAAATCGAAGATCCGCGTCCATACGTACCAGTCACTGTTCACTCCGCTTCCTTGTTTCGGTTACTTCCCTTTCTATCGGGCGGATGTCTGTTTCTTCGAGCAGAAAGTGACAGGAGCTCAGCCATTAAATTAGAAGTCCGATAAAGTGTGCCGGAAGATGTATTGCTGGTCACGGCTGTATAATTAGAATAATCTCCTTGTCGTGGATGGTTTTCCCTTTAACGGGAGGAAACGTTATTATGCATGTTTCGAGAAACAGAATTCATCGAGCGAGCTATATCGGTTGATGTAGTCATGAGGAATTGAAATTCAGATTTTTCGTTCGCCAAATCAGATTCCTTTAATCGATCGAACTGTCTAGTAGGATGAAGGATTCTCTTTAAGCTTGATATACGAGTATAGTACACGTATACAAGTTTTACATCCGCTTTACGTTTCAATCAATAGCATTTCCCAGATATTGAAAATATTTCGTAACAGACTTAACGTCTCTAATAGACAGAAACTTTTTTCAAATCCGTTGCGAATTAATTCTGTTTCTTGATGAAAGTATTTCGTTACATGTCATGATGTAGCAACGACCATTAACGACGACATTAGCTTCGATGTTGAAAGAGCACAGGAATGAACGAGTATGGAACATCGAACATGATTCGTGACTCAATCGATATTTGGACCTTTTCACGTTTTTACAATTGAATGTCGTCTGTAATTATGCACGTCGATTTGCTCATGAATACGTATGTGTAGTTTGTAATCGAACTGGGATCGAATATAATTGTAATCGAATTGGGGTCGAACTTTATTATAATCGAGCTTGATTTTAATTACAAGTAACAGATGCTTCGATCCATAAAAAGGATCACTAACGTTTGCTTATCGATGATTCATCCTATCCGATAGATAGCGAAACAGGTTGAGTCCGGTATGAATAGCAATGTTATCGTTATCTACGTTGCGAAGGATTGCACACGAATAAATTTCTGTTGAAAAGTGTAATTTGAATCGAATAGTTACATTCAAACACAAATCTTCGAATTGAAATCTCGATTTTCAAATTTACCTCCTAAAGTCCCCGACATTATCAAATTCCATTCTATATTAATTTTGTTTTATTACTATTGTCCCGTAATAACTTCTTTACTTTATCGATTTCTAAGACGTAGACAAGCGAGATGTACCGAAGCGAATGTTTACCCATGATACCAGACACGTGATCTTTCTTTAGATTACATAC
Source organism: Bombus terrestris (assembly GCF_910591885.1). Taxonomy (NCBI): domain Eukaryota; kingdom Metazoa; phylum Arthropoda; class Insecta; order Hymenoptera; family Apidae; genus Bombus; species Bombus terrestris. The sequence continues at coordinate 14,474,592 of NC_063270.1, read as the reverse complement.
AGATTTTCCTAATTCAGAAATTTACATTTAAATCCAATTGATGTATGCTGAACTTTGAAATAGGACCAATTGTGAGTATTACAAAAACTCGAGAAGCTTAAATACAGTCCTGGGAGATCAAACGCGAGAAATCGCGCATTCCATGTGAACGCAAAGGTCGATGAGGTGTCAGAAATGATGTTTTCTGAAGTACACCGATGTGGGAGCTAGCTGGTAGCGTCATGGATAGCGAAACCACCGCAATCGGAGTAACAGTCGTGTTGGAGAACGGGTTGGAGATTCGTGACTCATGGATCTCCGCTAGTCGCCTTCGGCCATGTTATGTACCTTATGGAAAAAGCGTACACGCACGTTTCTTGTCTTTCCTGTATGCATCACACACGTGTTTGCCTTTCTGGTTTTTGTCCGTAGCCCCGTGTGTCTCGTCCCTTCTGCTGTATTCTCCACGTACACCTTCCTCGTTTTTTTCCCTCTCTTTGTGCACCCGAGAAGAGTTTAACCACCTTGAGGTGGATATAATCGGTAGGGCTTCAAATTAGCCGACGTTTAAGTTAAAATCGGCGAAGACAAAGGCTGTTCCGTAGCCTTTTTGATAAACGTATCGGCACAATAAAATGTCAGGCATTGTTAGTCTTTAATAGGCATTGTTGGAGAGGCATTGAAAGTGACGTGACTGCATTATGCTTTCTATAGAAATGTTTGAAATACTCGCGAAATTTCCAGATACCTCGGTCGTGTGAAATTGCGTTACTCGTTGAATTAATTTGTTGCTCAATTTCAAACAAATATCGAGGAAATGTTTCACAACCGTCGAAGCCACGTAACTTTAACCCGATTTTTCATTTTTCATATTATATCAGCACTTCATTTTTATAGATTCAACTCGTACACACGCGAGATATATAATTATTATTTCGCATCTTTTATTAATGCATAATTCTTACCTTTTCGTGAACTTGGTTTTGCCACTTGTAGATTTATATATATATATACTACATAATATATCGAGTTAAAAAAATCGCAATTTTCTCGTTCTCCTCGTGCTCTGTCTTTGTCTTTCTTCATTCAACTTAAACGTCGTTACGTACTTCGTAACAGTCTGTACGATACAACCTTACCTGAAAGGTAAAAGATACACGCGTATAAAGAAAACCCAGTACAAAGATAATAATCACGTATCCATTGATAATTCTTTATCCATTGGTTAATTTAATTTCAAACTCTTTCCGCTTTTCCCCTCTTTCTCTCGCCTTTTACGAGACACGTAATTACGATCCTAATAAAGGACATTAGTGTTAATTCGAGGATCGAATCGTTAGTGGTCGACGATTTTCGAACGATCGAGCGACCACGAGCCTTTGACTGCGTCGACGATCGGTCGATGAGTAACCACGGGAAACCAAGGCCGTACTTACCTTCTAGCTCGATAAACTCCGCCAACATCGAACCGTGTGATCGTTGTGTGCGGGCCTGTATTACAGCTGCTTTTTCATTCGGCACCTCGCAAATACATCGCAATTCGTACCGCAAAACTCTATATTAGCGTTGCGTGAACGCATTGGAATTAAAATTCTGGCGTTCCCCGTGAATCGAACGTTCCAAGCATTTGCCATTCGTTGGCTTTATTCTTGGACGAGCTTCACGATAACAGATGCGGGATCCAGCACGACCAATTATTTTCTAGCCTCGCGATTTCGTGATTTATAACTGCAGGGATCAGTCGTAATGTGCCGCGGCCAATTATACTTAATCGTTATCGAGTGGAATGTATTCATTCAAAAGCGATCGATAAATCAGACCACGCTTCATGATGATGAAAATACGTAGAATGATTTTGATTATAACGCTTAAGCGTTCAATTAAAAGAGGTAGATATAACTAGCTCATTACTTGATTCGTAATTGTCGAAGAAAGTCCAAAGCGAAGCTCAGACGTTTATAATTTACAAAGGAATTTTTTACGGATATAAATATACTGATTATAAATAAATTATGATGAAAATTATCGATATGTTAGAATTATTCGTGCCGAAGCGTTCGCGTGATGGTCGATTAGCGGAATGAATGAATTTTTCTGTCGTTTCCCGGAAACCGATTCAACGAATTAAAAAGAAAGAGTGTGTAATTAATTATAAACTAGATGATCTTGTTTGTAGTCTTCCTACACGCATTAATGAGAAACCATTGTCTCTCATTAATTCTTTAAGTACGTGTACATTTTCATAAATTGCCTCCTTCAAACGCAGAAAGATAGCAAAGATAAATGCAATATCAGACGAAGTCGTTAATAAATGATATCCGTACCTCAAATTCGATTCAAATTTTTGATATCGCTTTTGGCGATATTGACGACAATCGTGTTTAAAGGGTTAATCGCGGATAATAATAAATCGAAGAAGCAAGCGTGCATGTTTTCAATTTTAACGGATGATGAAACTCGTGTAGGAGCTTTGGCGTTCTTACGAAACACCCAAACATTATCCTTTCACCGGATCTTGTTAGGTCTTGAGGATCAGCGTCATCATTGAACCTGAGAGAAGTAGGCGAGCGTCGCGTCGACTCCGGTGAGTCACCGCGTGCCTTTTTAAAATTCGTCCAACGATGCCAAGTCGGTGAAACGAGGTGACAATTTCGAGAAAGGAGACTCGACGACAGAATCCTGTTTTTCGATATTCTAGTCAGGGACGTTTGCGGTAGCCTTCGTTCGTAGGTCGATCACGACGTTTCGAGGTCGAAGGTAACCAAGCGATTCAAGTTGCTGATTTTACAAACATCGTTGAGGTAGACCGCCGCTCTTTTCTCTGCAATTCGTTCTTAACACTTCTGTTTTTATTATTCAATAGCGCTGAGGCTTTCTTGCCACGACCGTTTGTTAGGAATATTTCTCACCGTTATTACATCGACCAGACTGCGTGAATAAACATCTACTTTCATGGATACCGAGAAAGTATAGTATTCTCCGTTCGGATATACTTTCGAAACTAAATATTCCGTTCGAGATCATATGAAACGCATACCGAAGATTTGAAGAAACATCGCGATAAAATCTCTAACTTATGAAAAGTATAGCTATAAAATATATTCTTTTGCGTTGTAACTTAATTTAATAGAAATATGGCAATAAATACACGCAATTAATTACAAACATATAGTCAAATAGTTAATATCTTTGAAAGTAATTTACTGAGTATGAATTACACAGGGCAAAATGTTAAATGCTACACGAACTGCAAAGAGTTAGTCGAAAAACTTCTGATGTTATCAAATATTGAAACATTAGATATCATCACTACCTTATGTTGACTAAAGATTATCACTATCGTGGTGAAATATTTGTACAGTTTTTCTATTAGATAAGAAACAGATCTTACATGCCATTTGCTATATTTATCTCATTTTTTAAAAAAGATGCATTTTATTCACCTATTTTTTCTCTCTATAAATTCTTCACATATGTATATAGCGAGATCATTTGTATATACAGACAAACACAGTCGAGTGTTTCGACACGTGCCGGGACGAAAAGTTTCGACATCGAAACACGCGACAGCCTGTTAATTGGCTTTCATCGATCTCGTATAATAGTCTTAACGTTCCCGCTGTTTGTTGTCACAGAGTCTGGAACAAGAGAGGCACCTGCTTCGTCGACGGTTAGAGGAAGCCAGGAGCGAGAACGAAGCGAGAACCTTGGAGCTGCAGGCGGACGTGGAGACATTGAGGAGTCAGCTAGAAGAACAAAATGAACGAGCTAGAAGAGCGGAACGGGACCAGGCGACGCTTGTCGCGGAGCTCACCGCGCAAAATACGAGGCTGGCCGATCAGCTGAGAGAAGCCGCGAAGCAGGAAGAGCAATTGCTCATCGAGGTCAAGGTGCTCAGGGAAAAGTGTGCCCTCAGAAGTACCACGCTCCAGGATCACGTCAGTAGCTTGGAGGTTCTCAGGGACGAGGTAAATTAGTAGTTTCCGAGAGTAGCGCATTCAGCCACGTTCAGGTTAGCCAAGTTATTTTCAATTTGATCGATCATTTGAAGCCTCAGTTCAAACAATTTGCTAGTGTGAATTTCTTGTTTACGTAACTTGAAATATTCTCGTCTAAACTTTGAGTCTTTATCAGCAAAGTTGCTTTAACTTCGAATCGTTTGAAGTCATTTTACTAATGGAAATATGTTATATTCTTAATCTATTCAACTTCCTATACATATTCTCGTCAGTACAGTCATCCATCTTCGAGTCATTCGTGTTGAGCGTAGTTTGAAATTCCTTGACTAACGCGATCCCGTTACTTGTGTCGAAATATCCTGTCAAGTTTCGAGTAAGATCGTGAAGGTTCCCTTAAATGTTTTTTAACTTGAAAAGAAGACAAGTTGCTAAACAACGTAATATGTTATGCCGCTTTGAAACGCAACGTTAGGTACACAACGTACGCAATTATTTTATTTATTCATATTGCCTTCGACATTTATCTAAAATCAGAATCTAAATCTAAAGTCAAGCGATGCAACATGTATGAACGTGAAACTAAACTCAATCGATTCAGGCAACGTGAATTCAACTAATTTGGCTAATGTGAATGAGGCTTCAGGGGGATTTCTCGAAACAGATCCGCGCTTCCGCAATCGAGTATTTTATTTCTCTTCTGTTTCACGCCATTATGGAATTGTCCTCGTAACTTCGGCAGATATTTGTGTCGAACGATTGTCTCGAGCGCAGTACCCGTTTGTTTTTGCTTACGATTGTTGGATAATCGTAGCTAGATCGTTCTGGGAATCCAGCTGGATGTTTACCGTTGCGACCGTGGTTAATGGATATTGTTCGGCGTTAGCAGCATTGAATATGTATGACCCCGGAGATATCAATGGGCTGTGTACGAGCGTCTAATAATTCGAGGCAGATCGCGGGAGGAAGTACGCGTAGCCGTGAGAAGTTCGCGCGGTACGCCAGTTCGAAGCAAACAGGTCGTGAGTCGTGACCCTCGACGATCGACTTAACTTGCCTCGTCCTTCGTACTGGCGCCCTTTGTTCTCTTCTTACGTGGAAGAAACTCGAATTTCAGGAAATACCCTTCACGCGCGAATTCCCTCCGAGTAATATACTCGTTACATTGTCTACAAGTTACGTCCACGTTATTGATTATGTCATGCTATCGGTTTATCGGCGAGAGATTGGAAAATGACTTCGTGAAAAGAAACTCGAAGCAATTTACGTGGAAATGAGCGAGAACAAAGGTGTCTTTGGAATAACTTAATCGTTTTAGGAATACTAGCACGTACTACTTTCGTTTAGTTCCTCCTTCGTCCAAACATAATTTCGGAAGATACGCTGAACATTTTTGTATATAAATATTTCTGAGTAGATGAAACTGTTTTACAGGTAGCTTGATTTAACATGTCCTAATTCTTTTGATCATGGAATTAAAAAAGCCGATGAGGACAAATCGATTCTTGCAAATTTAGAGATGATATGATACGTTTTCAAGAGAAATAAAATATGATCTGTAAATAAAGAAAAATAATTACATATTAATAAGAAATTAGTAGTCCATAGGTCAGATAATTAACCTGATTAATAGATTTCTCACGGATAACTAAAAAGTAATTACTTTCCTCTTTGTAAATTTTTCTCTAAAGATGTTAACCTGCCCTTGCTACAACTTAAAAAGCGTTCCTTGTATTAGGCAAACAGAACCGGTATTCCCTTTCACGTATCTATTACAAGGTCGAATAGAAAGAAAGGAGTAATGCGCAGTACCCAATATTATCGTTATTACGATACCAGCACCAAGCGTATCCAAAACCTATTTCGCTAATTAACATACTATCGAATCTCACTCTGGCAACGATTGTACGCACGTCTATATTCTACGTGCTAGTTTCTCCTTACGAAAGTACCGGAAGCACGCGCTCTCAGGCTGCATCACGTGTACGAAACATCATCATATCCGTGTACGGATACGCAAACGTAGGTAGTAGATCGTAGGAAGATCGGTAAGCTGATTGACACAGGCCGATATAGCGAAATCGTATAGAACATAAGCCACTTATGTTGAACGTGTTCCAGGTGCAGTTGGTGTCCGCACAAAGAACAGAATTAGAGAGGAGGTCCTTGGAGCTGAGGGAAGAGAGGGCGAGAGCAATGGCGGCTCTTGAAGAAGCCGAGGATAGAGCCGCGGCCTTGGAACGGCTCGGTCACGAGGCGGAACACCGAGCAAAACTAGCTGAACGTGAGAGGTGAGATACGACTTCTTAACTGGGTCCTTAACCGAAAGACATTCAATAAAGATTAATAAAGATAAATTAAAGGATAATGGCCAGAAAGCGCCTCTGTACCCCTTCGGGCATCTAACATCGTAATAGGACACTATACGTCGTTAACTTGTTATTCTCTTACAACCAACATCGTTTTGGTCCACAATGATAGTACAATATCTCCGCATAATGGTCAGTTATCTATCACCGTCTGTTAGAATCATAGGAGATTGTTCTTCTTAATCCTCGCAGCCCACGTATGTACAGCGGAGAGTTTTTTCATGGCGCGCATTGAAAGGGCAGAAATTAATACTTGTTCGTTTCAAATGCCTACGCGTGTTCGTTCCGCGAGGCGAGAACCGGAAAATAGAGGAAGGTTTTCCAGTCGCTTTAAGCGGTGATCGATTTTTCTCGAGCACGGTAATCGTGTTTGTTTATCTCTTTCGTTTGCTTGTAGAAACTTATAGAAACGCGAACGACGGTAACCACGTATCCGTAAACGTGAGAGCGAATGTCAGTTTGTTGGAACGAGTTGAGTTCGTTGGATCGAGTTTAGAGGAAGGATTTATCGTACGATTGACGTTGATCGTTTGATCGTACGAATCCACAGGGACGAGCTGGCGGCGACATTGGCAACTATCGAGGCGGAAAGGAGAGGCAGATCCGGCTCGATACAGAAACCACCGAGGTCCCTGCAGGCGGAGATGGAGTGCGAGGAGAGCGGAAGCTCGCTGGGTGATCAGGAGGATTTGCGTGCAGAGGTGGCGAGGGCGGTGAAGCGATTGAAGGAGCTGTGCGTCCATTTGAGACGAGGGGAGGACGACTCCGGTTTGCAGAGTGACTGCGACGAGTCTATGCTCGTGATCGTGAACAACACCACGGAAACGGAGGAGGCGGATACCAATGGACAGGAGACTCTTGCTAGTTCGGTAAGGGGTTCGCGTAACTCGCTCCTTTTGTTCCACCATTTCCGGTTTCCGGCTATGCGATATAGGGAACACGTGTCGGGCGCCCACGAACGTGCTCAGTTCACCGATTGGAACGCTTGGTTCGATCGTAGATAACAAATCGGCTGTGACTGGTACTTTTAAGAGAGATACGGCTATAAGTACACTATAGTTATAACGCTTCGACGTGGCTCGTGTTTGCAGAGTTTGTTTACACGGTTGCTTTCATATAGCCTGCACCGATAAGATTCTTCGTAATTTGCCGCACGACAGAGATATCTTTCCACGATCGATCCGAGTTTCAATGGCATTGTACTCGCAAGTAGTTCGCCATATGTTCTCTATACAAGCGTTCCTTCTGGTTTTTTACAGGCCAATTGTCCCGGTGCTTTGTTGGACTTGGTGGAGGAGGTATACAACTTGGCTCTTTCCGGAAGAGGGGCACCAGGAGAGCTCGGTTTAGCCGTGGAACTTCACAGGGTGCGCGAAGAGCTGGAGAACCTGAAGGACCAACACAAGCAAACGCAAGAGGAATTAAAGAGGCGCGGAGAGGCTTTGCTCGATACGACGAGCAAACTGAGTGTGAGCGAGGCCGAACTGCGCGGGGTTAAAGAGGAACGCGATAGAGCTCGGGACGATATGGAACATTCGCAGTTAACGAAGGACGAGATTTTGGCTCAGGCTTACAAAGTTCGAGACCAAGCTGTGGCTAGGAAAAACAGGGCGGAAGTGCAACTGGCCAAAACGAGGATAGACGTTCTTCAGGCTGACAGCCAGCTGATGGAGGCTATTCGACAGAAGGTCGAACTTAGTCAACAGCTGGAACAATGGCAAATGGATGTGCAGTTACTTCTGGATGAACATGTTCGAAGCAAACTGATGCCTGTAACGAACTCTATCACCGCCGCGAACTCTGAGAATTCAGAAATCGTGGCTCCGGCTAGGAAAAAGCGGAGCACCTCGTCGAGAAAGGTGTTCGGTCTGTTTTGACGAAAATGACTTTTCGCGTAGACTTCGCGTTGCGCGAAATGAAAGCCAAGAGACACCGGTGCACGGTGAGAGAAAAAGACTGCGCTCGAAGAAAGGTTTTTTACTTTTCGTTGTGCGGCCAGCGTATCAGGGACCACTCGCCCGCTCATCTACCCGTCACGTTTGGAGACAGACTGCTAACTCGAACCTTGAGCAGCAAACACGCCATAGAAGGCGCTTCGCGTACGTCGTTTTTTACGACAATTTGTATAGTTGTTAAGTTTACAGGGCAGCTCGTTTTTTACTAGCAAGATCAGGAAATCGAGTCTCGATCATGGGACGTTTATCTTGCTTGGAGTAGATTTTCTGGCGTGGCTAGGTTTTTCCTAAACGTTCTTGACAATAGATTCATCACTGCTATTATTATTATTATTTTCTTCTTTTTTTAATGTCGAACAGTATATCACAGTTACGTGTTCGAATGCAAGACAACGAAAGAAAGTTTCTTCTTTTCAGATGTCTATGTGATTCATCGAGAAAAGAAGGAAAGTGTCAATCGGCAGACTTAAGCGATTACTTGGTATACAGTGAAGCGCGAACGTTTCTTTTCCCTCCGGGCGAATATCTCGTCATTCCCATAATCATGGAACAACTCGTTACCGAACGATCTCTAGCGGCGTCTACTCGTAAAGATCTCCGGACTCGCGGTACAAACTTATCATTATTCTGAGCGATGCGTTTAAGCGAAACTATAGCCAGCTCCCTCGTTCTCCTTTCTCTTTATTGGACGAAATGCGACGAGGCGACCTAAAGAGGATCGATCTTTTTCAACCCGTGGCTGTAAATATATTATATGAAACGTTTCTGATAACGTAAGACAAATGAGTTTTACGTTGACTTTTACGAGAGCGAAATTTCTTTTGGACGTTGATTGCGATGATACGGATTTATGTAATATACATTATCGTTATTACGATAAATTTTAACTGAATTTATGGCGCTATCGTCGTTACATTAGTGACAAGAATACCTTATAGGAACAAAAATTAAATCAAATAGGGAAGGAGAAATAAAAAATTAAATCCAAAAGTTAGGAGAGGATTTTAATGGCTTATATTTATGCTATTTTTTAAATGTTCATTAACCGTTTGAGTCTCAGGGGTTATTGAAAAAAAAGAAAACTCTCGAACAGTGCGATAGCAGTTGTTTTAATCGATTGCGAAGAGAACCAAACGGCACGATAGCGCTCGTCATATTTGTTACTTTATGAATTATCTCTATATTATTATATATGCGTGTTATTAGTTTATAAACATTCCAAGTATTGTTCCATGAAAATTATTAAGAAGATAACAATGAAATACAAAATATCGTCAATCGTCCGTAGCGTCCAAATGTACTGGGACTTTTGACATAAAATCTAAACAGTGTGATCGCGCTGCTTGAGACTCAAACGGTTAATAACGTCCGTCCGTCCATCTGTCCAAATGGATCAGGAAATTAAGTAGTACGAATCGAAAATTGTATACAAAGAAAAGAAAGACATTGTTAGGGCTAGTGGCGAATGTCGATCGACCAAGCTATAACCCTGCGAACCTTTTACACAACGGCAGTGCAATATCATGCTAGAGAAATTTTTTCACACGCGTTTGCGCCGGTCAACCGCGACGATGTTCCTCGACATTCTTTCTCTCCATTTCAGTCTGAACGCTTAGCTTTAATTAAACGATCGGTATTAAGTAACAACGAAGCGGTTGCACGCGGTTCGTTTAACGCGGCCGCGCAGCGTTTGTGCTGGCGTTCGCGCGCGCAGTAATCTTCTTTGTAAATTAGTAATCGATGAAGTCGAAACGTACTCGTCGATATTTTACGATAGCTATACGATTCCACCTGATCTAAACAATTGTGACAACGTATTTATTTAATAAAAATCTGTTTTACGGATCTGTCGTATCTTCAAATAATAATCGCGTTAGGTTCGTTAAAACACATATTCTAAATCCTAGGGTTTTCGACGAAAATTGACTTTTATTTTCGTAAGTAACAATTGCGGAAATTACTATAAGTTCGATCGATATACATTGAAACTATCATGAGAATAACAACCAGATTGAAAAGAAACAAATAGGCATTTATTCACAAGAGGCAGGTGTAGTTACAGTAGTTTCATTCTGTCGCTTTTATATATATATATATTTATATATATAATATGTATATATATGTATATATATAATAGTATTCTCACGTCCGTTTATAATTATCGATCGGTCCATCTACGCAATATAAATGGGCATGAACAATGGGGGAAGGGGGGCGGGTGCATACAAAGTGTTTCGTCCTTTCGTACGCTGTAAAAACGACACGTGGACTCGTCGAATATTACGAAACGCGTCGCTCGGTGTTCTCATTTTTGTTTTTTCCTCTCCTCGTTGCTTTTAGAACTTGTTCTCGTCTCAAGATACACGCGCACAGCAAGATTCTATTCCAGGGATAAACGAAAGAACGGAAATTGGTTTGTCTAAATGTTCCAAATAGAATCTCGTTGGCTTCCCATTCGGATAACGACGATCGCGTCGCACCGCGTGGGATTTTTCGTAATGTTGACGAAAGAAGTCGATCGTTCTTCATCGTCTACGTTACACGTTTAATCGATCGCTCGACATTACAAAGCCGATCGTCACGCGGGAATATACTTACATATTTTTATACGTATATATAAAAATTCCTTCCCGTTCTTCTCTTATCCATGTGTTTTCTTCTGCATGATTTTTACTAGTCGGTGGTAACGATATTTTCTCTTCTTCCGTTTTAGAATACTTCCCACTAACTACGACGACATGACGATGACGGTGAATTCCCTATACTTGTACTCCATATTAACGCGACGATAGTGACCGTGACTACAATTAGAATTAACAATGATCGTTCGATGATGCGTATCTTCGCGTGATTCGTTTCAATGATGAGCTCGAATCGAGTAAACGATGACGAGAGTCGTCCGTAATGAGGGCGAACGCGAAGAAAAGCGTTCGTCCTCTATTTGCCGAAACGAATTGTCGATCGAAAATATCGTGTTGGATACATTAAATTGCCATAAGGTATAGAGAGGTACGTACTTTTTGAAGATAGAGAAAGAGAGAGAGAGAGAGAGACACTATAATTATCAATGAAGCATCGTGTTTGTGCAGAACAACTCTCCTATCAAGTAGATCGCATTTTTTTTTTTTTTCATTAAGGATATTACATGTCACAGTAAATATAGTTAGGTTTGCACTATTCTATGTCAGTTACAAGTGGCTTCCCTTCTCCTTTACCCTCCTCCACCTCTTTCTTTTTTTTTCCGCCTCTTTCAACCCGTGGTTGGTATTTTCAGTATTCGCTCTTTTCACGATATCCTCCTATCTTGCCCGACAGCGTGTCAACACCTATATTAAGGAGATAGTTAAGCTACGCGTACTTTGTGAACCTGTGTATGTGTGTGTTCTCTCTTTCGTGTGTAATGTGTGTGCCTGTGTGTTGCATGTCCGTGTGTGCATGTATGTATCGTTAAGTGTACGCCTGAATAATATGTCGGTTTCAATTTTTCATTTCACTTGACGTAAGTGATCTCTCGGACGATAGATGCAACGATGGTGTCCTTAACTTCTGTACTTCTCCTCGACCTTTCCTCTTCTCCTCTTTAGTCTCTTACATTTCTACACAAATGTATAATAATTATATTTACATCCATACCATATTATCTGCGCACTCGTCGCGCTCACGAGGCTATCTCGTGCCACTCTTGATCGCCCGCCCGATCTAACATTATGATAATGTAAATTCAACAACCATATATATGTATATATATTTGTATATATATATATATTTATATATATATTCGTATATCAAAGCAAGAAATCGTATCAACGATATATCAATAGCAGAAGAAACATCGCTGGTTCTTTCCTATAAAACGTGGATGATCGAGTTTCCGGAGCGTGGGTCGCACGGGAGGCCTCGTCGCGCGGCTTTCATTTAGTTATTGTTCGTGACACGGTTCTCAAACCTACCCGCGTAGAGATTGAGAGTGACCAGATAACGGAAGGAACGCAAGATAGATACAGGCGAAAGAAAATTCGAAGCTGCGGATAGATCGAAAGGGAATTTCCAAAAAGGTCCGCGATGCAATGCTAGTAGACCTTCGAGGACCTTCTCTTCCGAGATATTGTATATAACATTCAGCCATGAGACGAGGCGTTTCGCACACGCGGCATTATTCATCTTTCTTTCATAATATCGCTACGTTCCTCATCATTTCTCTTCTTATTTCTCATCTTCTTTATAGTAAAAGGCAGGTGATCCTCGTCACATGTATTTTTATGTACAAAGGATGAAAACCATCTTCGCGATTCTGTCTCTCATCGTTACATCCTCATCTACGTATAATTGTCACATGAGAATCCCTCATCAAGCAGCCTACACCATGCACGCTTTCCTCTTTCTTACCATTTAACACATTCACGCTCGCTCCACTCAACTTTCTTTCCTATTCTGGCCAGCCACCCTTCTTATTTAAACGCTACATATGTAGAAATATCTCTCTTCGTTCTGGGTCCCGCACAACTTTGTATCTTTTGCAATGACGATGGCTACCACGACGTGTGACCGTCATCGAAGGACGACGAGGATGTGCTGCAAGCAAGAAAATAAACCGGCTTTCTTCCTTGAGAATCAGAGAGATTTTTAGTTCTCTCGTGCGGAAGCAGTTTTCCCTTCGGACGATTCGTTCTGGGACATTAACGTTGACCTACTGCTGGCCACGGTAGCTTTCTTGCTGACAGTACATGCGTTGTTACGTAAACGACCGGTGAATTTTGCCGCTCCTTGTCCCGTTTCATCTTGTTTCTCTGGTTCGTTCTTGTTTTTCTGCATCGTTGCATGACGCCGCTTTTCCGCCTGTCCGTCGCGACATTTTTTATCACGCGGAGAACCAAACCAGAGTATTGCCGCGATTGCTAGGAACGTTTTTCTTTCGGTCAAACGTGAGAAGCGCGACCGAACGAGCGAAGAAAATTTAGTCGATAGACACATTGTTGTCAGTCGGCATAGTCGTGTTCGATTACAGCCGGAACAACGTGGATGAGACGTCGGTTCGCGATATCGTCACGTGTCTAATCGCGAGGTTATCGTACGAAAATAATCAAGGATCGGGCGAAGTAGACCTTCTTCTTCGCTCTCTGTACAATTCGCTGCGATTTGCTGCAAAAATTCGGCGCGTATGGAAAAATGCCTAAAGCTATCGATAGAAAACGAGAACCGAAGGGAAAACGGCGCACGATGATACACGTACGGATTAATTATTCACGGTTTTTTTTTTTCTAAACTACTGATTGACATTAGGCATCGCGAACACTTCAAACGACGATCGTTTAGCTAGTAAGGAGTACAATTTGGTAAGCTCCGAGTTTACTTTCGAATCGCCGATGTCGTGCTTTTGCGTGGTCACGTACGCGCAAACACGCGAGCTGCAATGATTCGCGGAATACGATGCGCGTTGATGCAACGTTCATTAAAACGTGCCACGATTTCCGTTGACCGACACCGAACAGAGCGAATGCTATCCTCGCTCTGTTGGTTCCAAGTCTACGGTGTCTTTGAACGTTCGTCGCGTGTGAAAGGGTGCAGTCGACGCTGTGCACGTGCGAATAATGAGTTTGCGGATAATATACGTGTACGCAATATAATTTATTCCTCTCTGTGATCGCGTGACACACACGTGCAAGAGTTAAAGCGTCGATGCTCGAGCTGTTCCGCAGAACGGCATCGTCGTGGCGGTGAATAAGCTCCCTGGACAATTTCTTGGGTGTTAATGTTCTTTCGTTTTTCTCTTCTTCTGCTTCTATTCCTCCTTTATACGGAACTTTATTATCGTTAAAATTTTCGACGCCATTGCAACACATGGGCTCATGATGATGTTCAGCGATAATTAGTTTTGTTCAGCGAGGCGCGTTACGACGACGACGACAACGATAACAACGATTGACGATAACGATTCGTTACACCGTTTCAACAGAATAGAGTTGTTAATCGTTTTTGTGTAGGCGTTAGCGTTATTGCACAACGATTGTGCGTACGATAATATATAATATTGTTTATTGCGAGTGTCAAGATCGGTACATAGCTTGGTAAGTTCGACTCGGTCTCTTTCTTTGCCGTGGATTTAAAGGACGGTCGCGCTATAGCATTTGTCGTATTACCTTCGTTTCAAAAAGGTGCAAAAAAATTATTTTCTATAATTCGCCATAAAAAATAAACTTCCTATTACCTGCTCGTGTAAGTGTCCGTGTATCTGTACGCGCGTCTGTGTTTTTGCGCATGCACATGTTATGCATATGTGTACTCGTGTATTCCATCGCGTGAGTGTCTCTATGCGTGTCTCTTCTATATAATACGTGTATTACGTGTTTTATTTCGTGTGGTCTGGTCATCCTCGTCTCGTTTCTTCTGTACACCCGAGAATACACATGTATGTTATACATTTAAGCTCTCTATAGCTTGTTTGTCTTTTCGTTTAATCTTCGAATGCCTCGTGGATACGCTAGGACGCTACTTCAGTCATTCCGTCACTCACGCATCGTTCCCCTTTCACTCTTCCTCTGGACTTCCTTTAAATCCAGCGAATTTACTAAATTTAGCGCGATAAATTACCATCCCGTATATATACAGATATTTTCTCTATCCTGTCCCAAACCTTGCAGGATACCATCACTCCTTGAACGTGCTTTCGCATCACGATCGAAGGATCCTAAACGATGATAACGCTGTTTCCGTTTCTTCGAAGGTCATTCCAAGTGAAACATGCAAGCGTTCACTCGATGGACATTTCGACCTTGAGAAGAATCCTACCTCGAGTTTCGTGGCGCCAATCCACGAGGTTCACGTCTTATTTCTCCGACGATATATTTTTTATCTTTTCTTATTTTTTTCTTTTTGTCAGACACTGCGTGTAACATACATAACATTATATCGACACACGTAAGCGTAGTCCACTATAGCTGTGGTAATTAGTATAGCACTCTGCAGAATTCACAATTCAGTCGTTAACGTAAGAATACGATCTTCCGCTTTATTATTTCTTCCTTTCTTTCTTCCTTCGTTCTTCCTCGTCGAGAATCGTCTTAACCTGCAGCTACGTTCCTCTTAAGGATTGCTCTCCCAACGGGCCAGTTGAATACGCCTGTTGTCCAGAGAGGGCGAAAGGAGCGACCTGAGGGATGCGCTCGGTGGCGATCCGCTAAAGTACTTCAAGGTCAGGGGTGACTGCAGATGTCTGTGTCTGATCACTTCTCGCTCAGCAGGCAGCGGCCACAGTTCCTGCGAAGGAACGAGCGAAGGTATCAACTACAACATAGTGTTCTATGATTGGCGATCGTATCGTTCATCGATCGCGAAAAATTATACTTGGTCGTTTTGTTTTTTCTCTCGTTTTAGATAATATTGTAGCAGCTACGAACAATCATTTACCTGCAGCGAGAGAGCCTCGTCTCAGGACTCACCCTGCTTGTTTCTACGCCCAGTCAAAGAACCAACCAGAGATTTCAAGGTAGCGCCAAGACCCTTTCCACTTGGAGTATTCAGGCTACTAGCGTTTCTAAAGCCTTGCGGATGTGCGTCTAAGCATTTCTGGTACCTCAGCTGTATAATTAAGCACAGAATGTAAATGGAATAAGTCTAGAAAAATACACGGAATCGTTTTAACAAATTAATCACCTTGCAAGCAGCTTCGATAGTTTTGCATAGGGCTCCGCTGCTAGGCTCGCAATTGAAGACGTGTGCGATGAAAAGATCTTGCGCGGTGTGCATTATAAAGGCGCACTGTTTCACGTTGCGACCGATGCCAAGGAACGACAAATAACGTACTCTGCACTCGGTGATAAGTTTCTCTTCCTGAAATAAGTACCACTATTTCTGTCTGCCCTCCTTAAAAGTATCGTTACTCATCGATCCACTTACGTTCGGTGTAAGGATGGAAATCATACTGGGTGCAACTGCTACGTTCACGTTTCGCCACTGGTTGATCGGTGTGTTAGTTACAATGTGATCTATCGCGTCATTCAGAACCTCCATTCCAGTTGCTTGAGAAACCTGCATGGATCCGAGATATTGTGCTCGCAACACTTTCTTTGGCTCCTCCATCGGTGTTGGAAACGATTGTGCTGAAAACAGGTCAATGTTTCATCTAGTTCTCGCCTGAAACAAAATCTTCAAACTTTGGAAATTACTTACTGACTAGTGCTTGTCCGTTTCTATGGAAGCGTCTATGCTCTGTGGGTAGATTAGTTGGTCTTGTGGCCAAACTTGTTCGTCCATTGATGTCGACTGGTTTCGCGAGATTTTGGTGTTGCGACCGCTCGATCATGATCTTCTTGCAAATATCGCGCAGCGTGTTCGCGATCGTGCGCGCCGGGATATCGCAACGGAACACATGGCACATGTGTTTCCGGGTCGATCTGTCTCTTGCCACGTAAGCAAAGTCTCTGAAAGATAAATGACGCGTCGACAGGTTAACAGATTGCGAAAGAATTTAAATGTCATCGTTTGGAATGCGTCTTACCTTTCACTGTGCGAGGATCAGTCAGATGGAACAGCCATGAAACGTGAATCATAAATTCATTATAGAGATGGTTAAAACTTCTTCGGATATCCATCGAGATTTACTTACCGGCAGTGATCTCTGCCAACACCCCACACCCTAACCGTGTGAATTGGCTGTGTGTTGAGAACGGTAAGATTCTCTGGGTCTATCAGTTTCAGCGCGCCTTCGTCCAGATCCATAAACAGATCTTTACCCTGGTAACATTTAAAATCGCGTATTTTAGTAGCTATTTTATTTTCGTTGCAACATAAAAAATTGAATTCGCAATTGACACTAACGTCACCCCATCGCCCAACCACATCGAGAAGATCGTTTCTACCCAGCGACAAGTCTACGATACACTTGTTGACAGCCTTGCTGCTTCTTTCGGGCGTCAGGTCCTCCTCGGCGATTTCTGTCCAGCCAAGAGAACGTACAGCGAATCTGATAGGTTTGTCCCTGCCCTCGGAGTCCGCACGTGCGGGATAGCTCCTTCGTCTGAAAGGTGAACAGACAGAGAAAGAGAGAGAGAGAGAGAGTGCGTGTGTTTGTGAAGCGAACCATTATATCGAAGAAAAACTGACAAACAAGTATCGATGATATCTTACTTGAGAGCTAGCTCCACTTTCCTCTTGTTTTCTAACTCTTGATCCAGGGCCGAGCTCGTGTTACTGCGGGTGACGGTGTTCACCATGCCGCTCAGAGTGTGGAAATTATTTATCTGTTATCGATAACACCAAATCATAAAGGTATTCTTTCCAAATTTCTATTTATTAAAAGTATTTTTTAAATCTCTACTCACGCTGTCGTTGTCTTTGATAAGACTCCTGCGCGACTCCCTCTTGGAATGTGGTGGCGCCTCTGGAGGCTCTCTCTGTATATTTCCACTTTTAACGTGCCAATAATACGGTCCATTCTCGTCTGGAAGAAAATTGAATCGTTCGTCGAATCGATCCGAATAAACGTTTCGCGTTTTTCGTTCGTCTCGATGTAGATAAGTTTACAACAAGTCATCTATCGGTAATGTATTCATTCGCTACATATTCGTAGCTCAGATCCGATACTCACCCTCGTGTTTCTGCCATCCGGGTGGCAGATTCTCATCTTTATCCTCGGAATCGGTGGTATCCACCTCCGCCGGCTTCTCCTGGGTATTGTTCTGCACAGTGGTATTGTTCTTTTGATCCTTGGGCTGTCTCCGCTTCACAGGAACCGCGTACAGCTCGCTGTTCAATCCACCCTCCACGTGCGGAACGCCTCCCATTTCTGTCGTATCGTTATCCGCCTTCTCGCAATAACTGTAATATCCCACGGCTCAAGATTATCACATTGTACGAGCATACCCTACGATATTCTCTGTGCGATTCTAACCACTCACTTTACCACGAGAATTTACTCTGATAGATATAGTAGACTTTACGAAAGCAAAAAGACCGCAGCCTCGAAGCAACGATGCTAATTTCAACGTTCTACTTTGACGTCGTTCTCGCCAAGGTTACATTATCGCGTACGCGTATATGTCCTGATCGTTCGCAAGCAGACAACGATTTATCAGATTTATAATTCAACGTTCAAGCGGAGGAAGCTTCGCGCGCCAGGTACAGATGGATGGTTCTCGTTAACATTTTACTTATCGCCGTTCGCATTACGATCAATCGCATTACGGATCACGTAATTGACCAATGGACAGTGGCTGGTAGAGTTTTATCGATCGCGCGACTAGCATTCGACAATGACGAATCGCGATCGCGTCGATGATTGCACGCGTCATCGGACCTACTTACTGGGAATAGCGCGTAGCTTGTGATTAACGTACCAGGTGAGAATAGAAATTACCACGAGTACCGAGTGAAACGAGAAACCGGCGATGAACTAAATCGATCGATCTTCACAGACACTCCGTTCACGTTGGAATTTCTTTTCTTGGTGTTTCGCGACGATTCGCTACTTTCACAATGATCGTAAAACGCACAATCTACGAGATGCATAAACGGTACGGATGGACGAAGAGAGTGCTACATTAAAAACATGGTAAAAGCGGTGCAGCGACAGTGAAACGTTCGTAGACGTGAATCTATATCGAATAGGAGTTGATTTTATTCCGCTGTGCGGAACACTGCCGCTCAGTGGAATAAAATCCATTCTTCAGGCCGTAGGTACTGATGCGGCATTCAGACGCCCACTTTCTAGCGGATAAAGGCGCGGTCGAAAGATCGACGCGAACCCGGGGAAAACTTGGTTTTACTTTCTAATGCGAGCACCGTGAACGGTGTGGTATGTCTGGCGGGCAGAATTTTTACTTTATTCCACGTTTTCAACGGAACTGACGCGTTTTTTCCTTGGGGAAAAGTGCGATCTTCCATCGAGCGCGTTTCCTTCCGTGTTTGATTAATCAGAAAGAATATCTCCTTCTTTCCTTCCTGTTCTTTTTCTCTTGTCGTTCACCACAAGCCAAACTTTGATCACAATTTCCCATATATCTTACGTCTAAATGCTTACATTCTCTTAGTTAAACTTAATATTTGAAAAAAAATGGGTGGCGTAGTCGACCGAGAGATACGAAGAGGAGTTACCTCGAATACTCGATTGATCACGCGTCCCACGTTTCGAACCTGCGCGGTGTACCTAGCATGCAATGCTGAACGCGTCCACAGCCAACAAACTTCACAATACTGCAAAGTATACAGGGTGTTGGATGGAGGGAAAGGTTGGCACAAGGATAAGCAACAACAACTCGGGCTCGAGTTTCCTACGGAGCAGCGAGGAACATTGCCGCCTACAAAAGCTCGCGATTACAGCTGAAAATCGCATCGGGTCAGCCATTGAATTATATATATACATACATATAAACATACATACATATATATATATATATAATATAAATATACTGGAACAAGTATCCAGACGCGACGCTAGCAGTTATCTGTTTATCAATATAATAATAAACGAAATTGTGTGTAGCAGCGGGGCAGCCAGCAAATAGTATAGTAACAACAACAACAATAACAACAATAATATAATATGTATACGTATATGAACATCCAACAAACAGAAGACTGTGAAGCAACAACTTTGTTCAATTAAGAAATAGTGCAGCGATTTAATAAGGTTTCTGGGTACGACGAGTGGCTCTATCGTACGTACTTTCTCGAATCCGATAGATTCGCAGCGTCGACCGTGTCCGCGGATGCTGACTGAACGGGAGGCAGAATCGAGGAAGACGACGACGAAGATCGAGGATTTCCGTTGAGGGTGTCGTCGACCAGAGCAGACTCCGCAACACCCTCGCTGCGGTACCTGAATCAGCACGTCGTCGTGCGCATTACTTAAGGGATCGATCGTCGTTGGACCATGTTTCGTCTTTTTCTATCATTTTCGCTATCATTTTCTCTGTCGTTCTATTTTTTTATCGACGATAGAATCGTGTTCAAATGGGTCGAGTGTACGGAGTAAATACGGTTCCATCGCGTTTCATGATAAACAAGAGCAGGTTTCTTGCAGGGAAGTTTTTTGATGCCATTCGGCGACCGAAATTGTACGAAATCGAGCGTATTTGGTTTCTGGTTGATGCATACATTGTACGCGATGGTCGCATTATCATATCGATGCGATTATTACAAAGTCATGAACCTGGCTTCGTTATGATGAGAATTGATAACTGTCCACTGACAGTACTTTGCATAATTAAACTTCGATTTGGTAGCATTTGCCGGCCGTGTGGTATTTATACAAGCGAATTTTCCCGCCGATATTTTTGACCGGTCGAATCGAGCGTTGCAAATAGATTTTGTTCAGAACCTACTTCTCGTTTTATAAATACGCGTTACAGATGTTTTTTTATTTCCTCGTGGTGAAAATATCACGAATGACGTCAGTTTCAGCGAATGTAGTTTACCACGTTGGTAATACAAAAATTCAATTTTCACTGGAATTTCAAAAGGGAATAATAGAATTTTCGTTACGAGAATTTATTGGAAATTGACGTCGTTCCCTGAAAACTGTACTACAACCTCGTCCACCCTTATTTTCTCCTACAAAAACTCCATTCGAATTCTTTCCTGCATTTCAAAATTTCGCAATTTTCCAAGAAATCGTGCCATAAAGTCCGAACATATCTTTCACTACTGTTTTCCTCCTTTCACAAAATCATATTCGCCCACGCGACATATCGAACAAAACGATCGCCACCTACTCGATCGAATAATTAAATACGCCTACAGGCGTCGTTGTAATTCAGAGGTAACTGTTCCGTCTATTTATTCTGGGAGTCTCAAAGTGAAAAACTCGACTACGAGTCGAGCTACCGGCGAAAATAGTATCGACGGTTATAAATTTTCCAATGAGCGAGTACAACGGCTTAAAGACGAGCTCGATTAACCGTCACGTCGTGATTTGTGCGCGCCGTACTGGCTGGAAATTACCGCGGCTGCAAGGAAGTGCCATTTTAATTAACGATTGGGGAACGGAGCCAGGCACCGACGTGGTTAGTACAGGGTCGCTAACCATGTCGAAGTAATTAGGGGATTAGCCGAGCGGTTTGCTGACTAACGTCGTTCGTCTCTCCGGAGCGTCGTTTGGCCTAGTCTTCGCCGTCTCCTTCGATCTCGAACCGGTCAACTTTTAATTTCCGATCGCCACTGGGATTTCAATTTTCTCGCAAGTATAAAGTATAAGGAGTAGTTTTTGATATACCGTGTACGTCCCTGTCTAAGTGTCCTAAATATTGTCGATGTTAACGATCGAGATACAACCAGCAACTGTGCTAATATTTCTTAATTATTTCTAGTCTTTTCACGATTCGTTAACGTTTGCGTTCTCAATAATTTTTCAAATTTCCATTTTTTACTTTTAGTTAACCGAATCTACGAACAGACTTTGACAGCATCTATTCTGGAAATCATTTATTATTTCCATTATAAGATATTCGTGGAACGTTACAACGACACCTTATCCTCGAATAATTACTAATATCTATTTTCCACAGGACACCTCTCGAAATAGATTCCTTTATGAGGGAAATACGCTTCGTTAAGCCACGAATAGACTTTGACGTCTACCTTTCGAATGATTTATAGCGTTCGTAAGCCCATAAGTACAGCTAGCTGGAACTTTCTTTTTAAACGATTTCTTCCCCATCATCCCACCGATGCATTTTCTTCTTGCAACTATGACACCCTCCGAAGGTTCTGTAATATCTTGCTGCAGTAGCAAGCGCGATCTTCAATACCGTGTTCCTGCCTTCTCATATAGATCACGGTTATCCATCACTATGCTAAGAAAAGCAAAGTCTCCGGATCTTTGAAATGTCTCGACGTTGATGCACATTTTCTTGCTAAGGTGACCAAAGCCGAGGGCCAATCTACCAATTTCTTCCAATCTTTCACATTCATAATCCATTACTTGGACAAGTTTCACTGTAACGAATCGTCCGATGGAAAAATATTTGTCTTCCGAGGGAAAAGCTCTCGGACGATATCTCGCTGATGGTAGGATTCTTCGACAGCAATAACAGTTCTTATCAGAAGCCAATAGGTTATTAATTCATCGTGTATCAAGATGCGAAGGCAAAAGGACGGATAGGTTATTCGAGGGAATCCCGATCCCTTTTGACAGTCAGAAACTCGATCCTTTATCCGGACCGGATGACCCGACCATGAATGACACTTATCCCTCTGCTCCCTCGACTTCGACCATATTTTAAGTTGACACGGACTTGTCAGGGTCTTCGTCGGTCCGATATTAAATTCTCTCAATTGTACACCTTCGCGTCCATATATTTCTGTGACTGGCTATCGAGCTTTAATAAACGCGACAGAGATTTCGGTAGACTCAACTGGTAACCGTTAATTACAGTTTCCAACGAACATGTTGTAATTTCTTGTATATGTCGTTAATTAGCTCTTTAAACACACCCCTTTGACCGGCTCGAAATATCGAAACAAAACCAGAGAACGCGGCGCGTTTCATGATGCTGTAGTTGATATTTGTACGTACGTTATTTATAAAGGGAATCTCGACGCGTTCCAGGAATGTAATTAAAATTGAAAGCCACAGGGAAAAGACACGATGAGTCAGGTGTTTCGTATTTTTTGACGCCACAGAAAAAATCGTCTGGCTTTTACGTCATTTGGTAAGTAAAAAGAGGTATTTTGGTACGAAATTGTCAAAGAGAATAATCTGATATTGATAAATCTACAGTGTTTTGTAAGAAACAAGTAATGTCAGTTTAATTTGATTAATTTCAGTCTGCATATAATTAATCAGTCTTACTACTTTTTGAATGCTCCAGAGGGTGACAAAGACACGTATTCAATTACAAAATCAGATGAGAAGCTAATCTTCGTACGAGAGCAATATTAAATTCCATCTTGGCAATTAATCAAATACGAATTACCAAAATCGTCTGTTTATTGAATCTGATCGTAGAGGGTTCTCATGAAACTTTCAAATAAAAATCATCACAGTTTCAATATTTGGTATTGGATTGTCCTTCTTTTCAACTATATCGTATTTAAAGCACACTCCTTCAACGACTAAATAACATTCAAATCAGAAGATCAGTAAAAATTATACTCGTTACGTTCTCTGCCTGTAGTTTCCACTTATGATTCCCCTTGAAAAAGAATGTCCCTATTCTCGTATAAAAACGCATTAACACACTGCGATCGTTAGCTTGCCTTTGAATCATGCGCCATGCGAAACAAACCCCTTTCCTTGTTCAAATGCGATCGCAATCGCGTGTTTTCGTTTAGAACTTCCGCATAGAAAGACGTCTTTTATGTAAACTTTACAGTGCATATAGCTTTGAACGCTTAAAGTAGAAGGAGACAAGAAACAGAGAGAAGGAAAGTAGAGAATGAAGAGAGTGCATTGTTGGGAAAACAGAGAGGACCAAGAACTATCTGTACTTGGAACGGAGAAGGAAGGCGCGAGGTTTCGCGCGAACGACTGTCCGCAGCTTAATAACACCGTTTTAAGCAAGTATGTGGGTTAGCAAAGGTACGGCCAGAAGCTTGGAAATTCGCCAGAAGTTACGGGGAGGAAGGCAATGTACATAAATGCGGTCGGAGCGCGGATGGCGATCGATTAAGCCGAATACCTTTGCGGGAATTCTCTATCGATCGTCGTCGATGCGACAACTTTCGCGGCGGCCAATTGTCCGTTTGTGTACCGATCGCAGCTGGCTAACACGAAACGAGCGATTCTTGCGCCGTTTGCTAACGAACCTACGCTCCTTCGCTTTGACTTTACGGCCGAATGTTTTACACCACGTTTGGACAGCCGATGCATTTTCCGACGAACTAACGTTTTCACGATTCACGCGTTCCACGCAAGTAGGTACATCGCGTGTACGTAGAAATTGATGCGTGGTTAAGCGTATTTTATACATTTATAGATACGCGCGAGTGAAGCACACATGACAATGAGCATTATTTGGTCGCTGCTAATTGACGTGGGCGTACGATTAGGAATACTTGTACATCTACGTATATGCACGAGCGAAACACACACGACGATGAGCATTATTTCGTTGCTATGTGCCGTTTCCACGAGTCGAATCCGCGTTTAATACTATGACGACCAGTTAGAGACATTCCTCTAAATGTATAAGGGAACTGTACAAAATTTAGCCATGGCAATTATACGCTAATAGTTGACACTCGCACGAGGCCAATAGCGTCAGTGGCCATTAACATGACGATTCCGTAGCGCCACTGGTCAGCACAGTGTTAATACGCGCACAATGTGAAATTCAGGTAATAGCGATAACTGGTATTTATCTTTCGGAAGAGACAAATACTCGCAAACGTATTCCCTGTTCAATTAAATTATACCTGGTGTTTGATAATAATTTGACAAACATATGCCGCGTCAGATAAAAATATAGAGAACGTTCTTTTTTTATATGTAATTGAATCAGAAAGCGAAGCGTAAAGATAGATTTTAAGAGAACGTTGATTATCCATGCACTTAAAATTTTATTCCTTTTCCTTATTTTCACTGATACGTTCATCGGACCAATGTTCAATCAACGATAATGAAATCTTGACCACCAATCATTCGTGAAGTTAATAAAATCGTTCGAGCAAAACCACTAGGAGCGATATGAAGCGAAAAACAATATTTTACAACGTAATTACTGTGCGACAAAATAACTAGCTGAAAATCGCTAGCGTGGAATAGCTTCGATACTGCCTTCGTGCTACAGGAAAAAGAGAGAACCGCTCATTTGCATCTCTTACTACGTAGAACAATGTTGCGCCGCAAGTCGTTCGCGACTTCCGAGCAAGCAGTGTTTCGCGCGTTTAGATTCCGTTTCCCGGGTCTCTTATTACGTTCTCTCGAGACGTGCCTGGCGGAATGTAAGTCACAGAGACTCGTAGCTTACGGTCCAAGGGCCACCGAGAATATTGTACAACCTACCAGCGTCAATATTTAGTTTCTTTTCTTCGTACAAGGGAATTCTCGTAGTATTTTCACTGTAATTTCGCTGGGCTGTTTCGCAAGTAGCAAAGTCGAAACAGCCAGAGTTGATATTATGAATGATGAATTTAATACTTTTTTAATCGAAACGGCGTCTACTACTGTGTGTAGCGACGAAAATTACTTCGTGCCTTTTTTCGTAAGAATAAGTATGTCGATAAGCGTTATTCTCATACAACAGTGAAGACAGAGTATATAAAATTTTGTTATTAGTTTACAAATTAGATCTCTTGCTAGAAGAGTGACACGATTGAAAAAGGTAAGATAAGAAAAAAAAATTGGACACAGAAATCTTGAAACACATAATTATTAATTGCTCACTTTCTTCTTTTACAATGTAGCAGATATTACTTTGATTTTGAATATCTCTAATAAAATGTTATATATATATATATATTTTACAATTAAAAAAAGGGGCAAATTGTGACGTCTCTTGATAAATACCCTAATGTAATTAAATAATTATGACATTCCTATCCAAGTAAAATCTTAAAATCGAAGATTTTTTAAATATACCATCCTCATATCAAAATATAGATATTGAAAGCAAACGATCTGGAGCAAGTCCCCGTCTCTTCTAAATCTACTCTAATAGCCCTAATTACATATCTTCCGAATAACGTCTATTCTGCGTAAAATAATACCACCACAGAGAACTGCGGGTACTATCCAGTATTAATCCAATTACATTACTAAATTCCTCGTCGACCTGTATCGCGAGATTTCCATCTCATTCAAGTTACCTTTGGCGCCATAGTCGAGACTCGATCCCCTAATGGTAGCCTTCCAATCAAAGCGTGAATCGAATCACGTTTGGCAACCGGTTTCATGATCGATTAGCCGTTCTGTTTGCTCTGCTCGTGATTACCTTCAGACACATGAACGATCAGAGAAACCAGCGAACAGACTGCTAACCTAACGTAGAATCGTGTCGTTATCCAAGAGATCTAAACTCGAGCGAAGATAGAAATAGGAGAGAGCGTAGGAAATCTTAATATAAACCGTGGCTGGTGGTTAGCTTCACGACCTTAGGAGCAAGAACCAGAGCCGGCACAGACGGCAACGACGAGAAATCATAGACGACTACGTAATATGGCCGATCACGGTAACTGAAATCAGCTGTCGGCGGCTCGTAATTGTAAACCCACCCTATATATGGACACACGGTGTTGCCGTAACTTTCAGTGAGTTGTAATTAAACCCAATTAGGTCGTAAGGTGAGCAACTTCTGACGCACCTGGCTGAACCGTAAATTACACCGGCAAGTTCTCTATCCGCCGCGACCATGATTACGGTATACGCAACTTTGCAATTTCTGGCCGGAACACCGGTGTCCGGATATCGGTGGAAATTAGACAGTCCGTTTGGCGCGAGCCTCTCGGCTGAAAAGCCGATCGACGCAATCGGATTCTAGTTCTTTCGCGTAATCGTGACTCGACTGGTAATCGCTGGATTTTCTGTTCCCTGCGGACCGTTCGAATCGCAGTTAACAGACACTCGGCGTAATGGACTTCACGAGACCAGGTATTTGTCTATTATTTAAATAGCAAGATCGTAAAGAATTTGCGGTCTCTGGTGGAAAAACCATTGGTTTAGAACGATCGTGACCGAGGTTGCGATCAGTTACAGGCCGACCTTGTAATTTTATTCGCTGAAGGGTGGAAAGATTTCGAATTACGATTAACACGTCCAATGTTGCGTTGCTTTCGTGCAATTTTTATCTCAAGTGTTAGGTTATCAGGCGTGTCATTGCTGGTATATTTACAATTAATGGGAGGGATGTAGCGACAAGTCACGTACGAAGGGATGAATGCGACTGATTTAACTGCATCTGGTAGTATACGGGTTCTACTTGCACGCACTTTGCTTTAGAAACGAATTTCTATCGTTGTTAGCAAAGTTGCCAGTGAATTATAACTAGACTGCGAAACTTTGTGCAAATTCATATTTTTGTAAACGCGTGTAAATATCTCTTTAAATAAATATCTCTTTCAGCCTGTGAATATTCTAACGAGTGCTTCTGATATTTCGAATAATTTTTGCATATCACGTGTATATCGGACATACAAATTAAATTTTCTACAACTACACGAACATCCGCAGTCTAATTACGATTCTTTTCTTTTACAAAGAAACATAAATCGCAGGCTAAAAGCATCGGATCAGTTTCCCAACTATACTATCGAATCTCTTCTGTGAACTCTGTTACCAATTCGAAATTAATATCACGATAGATTTTCGATTAGAAACTATTCCCAAGTAGAAGACTTCCTATATTTCCGCATTTTTTAAAAATACGTACTTAAGTTCCACAAAAAACGAAACGATTCCAAACTGCCAGCCTGTACACCCGGTCGCTTATTTCACCTACTTAGAAATACCAGTATCGAACAAAGATTTCATCACCGATGATCCAAGTAACCCGAAAACAATGGCACCCCGACGACGCGAGTGGCGAATTTCAAACTTCCAAACGAACTGTTCTAGCGCTTCATCAATTTCGCGATTCCCCGCCACGGCCAACGAGCGGTTTAATTACCATTCTCAATCAATCACAAGCCGATTCAAAATTCACGGATCTGGGCAATCTGAGTCGTTGCACGAGCGAGGGGAACAGGCCATCAATTTTCTCGAGCAAGAGACGCCAAATAGAATTACTTACACGGCGGACCATTAATCGGATGCGAGGTCGCGTAATCTGTTAGGCGTTCGGTGTGACACTCGCAGGTAGGAAAGAAGCACATGGGGTTGCGTGTGTGCGTGTGTGTAAGAGAGAGAGAAGGGTGACGAACGACGGCTGCCAGGGTGAAATGAAAACGGACGATATAAGAAGAAAGAATCGTACACGAGCGAAACACCGCGTACGTGGGCGTCCGTACGAAGTACAGCGGAGTCGGGGGGTGCTCCTCTAGCTCGATCAATACACACTACCAGCAACCCCTCTGCGTCCCACGCCGTCCCTCGTCCATTTCGTTCACCCCTGACACCCTATCCTCCCTATTCCATTTCGAACGACCCCTACTATCGTCGGTTTAGATGCTCGAGACCGCTGTCGTTTAGCTCTACAAGTCTTATCGCGCGAGCGCCTTCTCGCTTTTTTCGCGCCACTCGCGAGAGGAAAAACCGATTAGCGTGCACGCGTTTTTTTTTCCTGGCTTTTCACGGCACAGATCGTTCAACCGGGCTTTGTTATCGCGCTCGCGGGTTGCCGTACTTCATTGGGGTTAGACGAGCTGTTTTGATTTCGTTTTAGAATCACAAGGGTGGAATTCCGATCGGGATCATTCGACTGGGAACGAGGCGGAATGTTTGGTCTCGATTTCAGTTTAGGCAGATTGTTGAAAATGTTTGATAGAGTTGGGAGAGTCTTTCGACACTGGATGAGGGTAAATGAGAGTTAGGTATCGATTATATCGACGGAGAGTAAAACACTGTGATCGTGACGCGTAATTGATGTTGAGCCGTTCCACGTTAAGTGTTGCGGCATCTGGCCGCCTAGTATCCGTTGGAAAGCTCAAACAAATTTTGCCTTATTCGGTGTAATTTACGTTAGAAAGCGTACGATCGATCACAAAGTATTTGAACGCTCGTAGAAACCTTTTAGAAATATATCGTGTATCTCTGTGTGGAACATTCAAAAATTTCATCGATATTACGTTAAGATTCGATCATCGCGATTATATCGCTAAATAAGACAAGTTCTTCTAACACAAAAGTTTTCTAATAAATAAAAAATAAATAACAGATACGTAATAATATAAGCAGAAAATAAACGCAGAAAAGTCGAAGCTTCTTTTTTATCTGGTGTCTTTACTTGGATCTGAAACTAAATTTAGTTCCATCGTCTTAAAGAATATTCTAAGAGATAGTTGATGAGTGGTATACGAAAAAGGGTACGATACTCTTCCAAATATTATCACTGGAATCGACTGGCTTGCGCAAGAAGGGTAGCCATTTAAGTCTGGTCGACCCGACAACGTATTCCCTGCGGACTCTGCGCCCTTCCAAAGGGTTCCAGGGCTGTACACAGTGAACTGAGGTAATTAAGTTTAGAGCGGAGGAAGGAACGCTACGGAGTTCGGTAACGCGTTCTTGCTCTCTTCCAAGATACCGTCTTTCACGTTCAGATTAAATTCTATAAATATCGTATGGCGCCGGAAGTCATGGCTTGAATTTAGATTCGCAAGACTTCTCATTCTTGTGTACAGTGGCAGATCTGAGAGCCATAATTACTTTCAAACAATATTTCAATATTTCAATATTTATATATAGCGGAAAAGTAATGCCCTGCATCGGTATTTTGATTTTTAGATGCACGGTTTCTTCAAATATTAGGTCGTCCAAAAAGTTTCTTTCGTTTTATAAAGAAATAATGGATGCACATTTCCCGTTTTACATTATTTTATCGAATTACGTATGATCCATTTTGTTCCATCAAATGAACGTTCGACAGATTAGATTTCGTGTTTGTATAAAAATGCATCGTTGTGAAAGACATGTCTGTAAAAGAAAGACAGTTTTCGGACAACCTAATACAATAAAACATCCACAGATTAATGAGTTAATTAATAAATTGTGGTAAAATAGCTCGACCCGTTCTTTTCATTTGGGAAGAGTTTGATATTCGGTTATAAAATATATAAACAAATTACGTATCGTGGAAATATAATAGATAGCTTACGTTGCTGATTGTACAGCACAAGTTTTTAAGCACTTTAGTTTAATAAGACTGCGAATATAAGAGGCGATAATAGCTACGATTGATATTGAAATACGTCTGCTACGTTGGGAAATATAAGTACGTCGTCAAATAGCAACACTCTGCGTTTAAGAGTTAGCAAGTTAGAAGTACTTACGTACACGTATATAAGATAGACGAGCAATTGACACGAGTTATTTGCTGCGAAATATTAATCAGCAAACTTCTCTAAGGTTCACGCAAGTAAGAAACGAGGTCATTTTGGATTGAAACGATCACGAAACTATGACAGTTTCGTAATCAGAAAGTTTCGATAAACGATCCGAACGACTTGATAAGTTCTTGGTTCCAGAGGTGACTCATATCCGTGAGAAACACGAAGCGTCGCCGGATATAGTTTGCGTTCACGATCCGTGTATAACTTTGGGTCCCTCGGTTTATCCTTGCCCATCGTTAATTGACTATACCGTGTCTCTCGAGTGAGTAATTTGATTTATAAAAATATTCTGAAAATTGTTTTGGTCTTTCACATCACTGGCAGAACTGGTAAAATCATCACTTTGACGAGTTTCAGATCTCTTGGTTTTCCAATTATAAAAACGTGCAGGTGCTTTCGATAAAACTTTCGTTGCTTTCTATTCGGAAAAATAACTATATACGTATACAGGTATTTATTTATAGTTATCTACGTATTTACTATGTATATGTACTGAAGAGCATAAGTAAATCGACAACCACTGCTTTTGTATAAATTTTTTATCGCCGTCAACATTGAACTGGGCAAAAAATACGCACAATCGTTTCGCGCAAATAAAGCTAATGCAAGCAATTTTTTTAAATCTGTGAATATTTCTTATTCAGTTTCCGCTGGTCAAATTGTTCGGCTTTAGAAATCTGTCGTTACTGATTCGTTTACGCTCTTCACAGAATAAAGAAAAGAAAATGAATAACGCGTTCTAGGAAAACCTTTGTGAATTTCAAATATACCTACAGCAGGGCATTTAAAAAAGCATTACTGGCGGTACTTTTTAATATTTATACTTTACGTCCTTGAAAATAATAATAATAATAATGGAAACAAGCTCTTGCGTGTCGAATAAATTACACAAACAACAAGCGAAGACCGCGAAGTCGCGATTAAAGCGCGAAACTTTTTTGCCGTCGACCGTAAAGCTTTATGATTGACGTCACTAAATCGAGCATTCTCTTTCGGCACGGAATTCGCGCGTACAATGCGGTTAATAAACTGTCGGTTCTGAAAAGGATCGCTAGCCGGCTTGCTGGTTTATGAGCTCCCTTCTTTTTCTTTTTTTACGATACTCCATGTTTCACCCTCTGTCTTTCGGATCACACCACATTCCCCTCTTCCTTCGTTCGTCTTTTCAAAAAGTAGATTTTAATCTAACGGTACGACGTCGGAAGCGTCGACCAAAAAGATATCGATCAACTACGCGTGCAAGGAATGATTTCATCGACTTTACTTGGCATTTTATGTTTTATATACGTCTGGAGAACATATTCGTTTATACGAGGATGAGAAAATTTCAGGGCTCTTTCCATCGAAAAATATTTAGGGCTTTTACACGTCGGTCCATTTATCGTATACGTTTTTTTATCGGGCCGAGGGAGAAGTCGAACACGAGCAAAGATAAAATAGGGGCAGGAATATTGACAGCAGTCAACGTGTCCCTTATATGGAATCGCATATTTTAGGTGAGCCAAAAGACTACGTGTTCTTCGAGAGTCAATGTTCGATCTACGTCGGAGGCTCGATATAAGCTCTGGCCATTTTTTTGTCTTTTTTTCTTTTTTTTATAGCTTAAATATCAAATTAAGATTCATCGAGTCTTACATCACATACGTCGGTATTTCTATCTCTTCCAACATTACCTTCATAATAATTTCAACGCTAAATCAAGACTCATACAGCCTCCTGTTAATGGAAACAAAGACTACTTCTGCCATATTACCATAACAAAAGGATATTCTGAAATCCACCACTTCTGTATTCCACGAGTATACCGCGCAACATAACCTTTCAACAATTAAACTGTTCGTTCCATAATAATCTTGCAAATCTCGTACGCGAGACGATGTTCAATACAGAGCCCATCAACATCCGCTATATTAAATGAAAGCAGATTCGCTTCGTGTAACAATGAGAAACTCTACTAATCTCGCAACAACGCAGGCAAACAAACAAGCAAGTACGCATATGCCGTTTCCATAAATTCTTAAAATGGTGCACGATGGCTTGCTGCCCTTCCTTTGCTCGAGACCGTGTTTTCTTTCTTCGCACTTTTTCTTACGGTAATACCTGTGCGACGTAATCGGCGATCCAGGGAAGTTGGTGCGCTTGATAAGTCTTGCCGCGTGGTGCTTTGTAAAAGCTCGGCCGATTCAGGGACACAGAGGAGGACAAAGGCGTCTCGGAGGCTATCACGGATAGGAGAAATAGTAATACTGGAAAAAGTCCTTCCGGGGTTTCAGCCGAGACGAGATTATCGGGCTAAACTGAAATCCAGAACGGGGACGCCCGCGAACCAGCTGTCCCGCACTGGCTGGCCCCATTCCCGCTTCCGTTTTATGCCGTTTTCTTCTTTTTCTCGTTGCCTGCGGTTCTTGTTTGTCGGGCAGGCTTACCTCACGGACGAATTTTACCAAGGAACTTGCCTATCTGTGTTTCGAGCACGTTTCCTGCAGTGGCTAGTGCAGTTTTCGTCATGTGTCCGCTGGTTGTTTTAAAAGACTGACAAGAAAGTCTACCGTGGGAATAAGAAGCTTTTTCTTGTCGCTACAATTGAGAAAGGGTATTAGGTTTTCGTGATTTTCACGGTAGAACAATGATGAATCGATTAGACGAAATAAATGGAGTAATAGTTAAATGGATATTCGCTAAATAATGTTGGCAAAAATTCGTGTTTATAATAGAATGTTTCCAGAAATTTAATAGAATGTGGTTTTAGCAGAATTAAATTAGCCGAGTAGAACGATACCTGATGGCCAGACAGGATAAATAATATCGTCTTACGAATAACGAATTCATATTTTTCACTCGTATTCTTGAATATTATTTACATCTAAATTTCACCGTAAATATATAAATATTCATAGTCTAGTAACGACTGATTGTATTTCTCGCTTAGTTTTCAATGAATTTTCCATCAAGAATTTGATTTGTCGAAAGCTACAATTTTTATCTTGCGGTGGATATCATACTCATCGATAGTCGTTTCTCACCGGCCAGCTCTAGGGGAGTACGAAGTTATTCTCGCAAATAATTCTTCCGCGTTTTGAGGAATAGCTCGTAGCTGCCATTATCGTTGCACCTGCGAGTGTTCCACGTTGCTTAAATCGCCGATATCGAAGATTGGTTGTTCCACGGGTAATATACGGAACCGTGCATTTTTAACGACCGAAATATATCTCCGCATCCAACGGTACAACGAGCGAATGCGTAATCTGCGCAACAGCCTGCTAGCATCGTAGAACGTTCGTTCGTGTTACGGATCGTCGGATCTTCCCTTTTCACTGTGTTGCAAATATTTCTCTCGGCGATAAACGATTGCTCCTGCTTGTAGATCGATTTACAATCCGCGTCGAAAATGCCGAGGAACCCATGAAACGCGACGTTGAGAGTTGTTGCGGATTATGCGGTTGTTTCTTGCCTCGAGATACGTATCGAATATTATCGATGATACGGTTAGGAGATCGTAATTTTACGAGTAAAACTTCAATCCAGGTATTGTGTTTCTACAGGATAGTGATGTGCCAGCGATATTGCTAGTTTGCTAGAAGAGCAATATAAGTTAAGAGATCGATTTGAAACAGAATCTGCGAAGTAGAAAATAATACGACGATTTGAAGGTAAAATCTTTCTTCGCGATTTAGGTAATTTCCGATCTTTGATAAAATATTGCTAATGTATATCGCTTACCATTGAAAAAAGGACTAACGATAATAAAATTAATGGTATGGCTTCATTAAGCGCGATCTTAGCAACTAGTCTTTGAAATAATTTATAAATATAAGTAGATAGATTTCTAGATAGTTTGCTTTAATCTTTGCAAATATCTTACGATTGATTAACTGAAAAAACGTATCGTTCTTCCAGCACATCGACGATATGCCACGGTATTTAACATAGCGCCATATTTTAACGGTCGATCCCGATTAATTTCAACATATTGTACTTAATAGAACTTTTACACATCTGTGAAATTGTGTTTTTCTTTAGCTATAAAACACGTCGGAGCATTATGCAGCCATGAAATTTTGCTCGTTCTGAATGCCTTGAAGGCCTCCAGCGAACCATTAAAAGCTCGTCTACGGCGGACAGACGAAAATACTTGGTGCACCGGAGTCAAGAGGCCCTCCATCGCGAGTCTTAAAAGGATATATTTTTAGCAAGCCGGCCGAAACGTTTCGATGGAGTAACGAGCTAGCTTTCCCCGGAGCGTGCTGAAAGAAACGAGCTCGCGGTGCTGGCAAGACCTTTAGAATTCACTGAACGTCTGTCCTCGACTGTCACATTCTACTTACGAATGACGTACAAGACAATACGCTTGAAAATTGATCTCCTACATTTATCTGTATCAAAATCGCCACGCATCTACGCTAATTTGACACTCTAGATTGATCTGTATAAAATGCCAACTGACGTGTTAACCGTTTTCTGATCGATACTTGAAGTTTGTCGACTATCGTTTAAATCTAATTCGTCGTGGCAGAGATAAATGTGTGATTCAGAGTGATAGTGATGAAAATGATGAAATCTATGATTTGCAAGAGCTGCGAATAAAATTGAATTCTAACAAAAAAGTCCGTATGTAGATGTAATTATAGTGTATAGATATTAAAACACTTAGTACGTGTAATCGTAATGGTTCGAAAATTCATAATCAGACTGCGGATGTTCGCGGATTTTTAGGAAATTTAAGGCACGAAAATGAACAGAATATACGTAATACGTTAATAAACTATTCAGTAACTAAACAAATAAACAACGTAAAAATATTCAGTAAAATATTCATTTAAGTACAGTAGTGATAATAATATCTACTGGGTTAAACGAATCTTTCCTCGTGTTTTATTGATTCGCGATACGAACAATGATCTGTTCTTAATAAAATCCTCTAAATTTCGCACGAATACCGTCGAGTATCGTTTCTGGAAATGAAAATACGTTTCTTCTGAATTATCAGCAATAAGCATTTCCTTGCCCATAAATATCATTTTATCATAATGCTGAGTGATATTAGCCGGTTCCATCATCGAGGCTTTTTAATCGCCAACAGTTATAAAATTCTCGTCCACGGAGAGGGCGATTCTACGAATGTTTCGCAAGGTGGTTCTTTAACCGAGGACAGGTACATCGTTGCGCACCTTGTGTTATCTAGAGTGGAACGAGCGCCGCTATTACCATTAGAACGGGCAGTGTCGGTGGATGATAATGGGAAATGGACGCGTTAGAAACAGTCGAAGTGGCTGGAGGAAAACTGTCGCGACAAACGTTACGCAGATCGTAAAGTCAAACATTTCGAATCGTCTAATTCTTGCTAGCACTCGCTATATCGATCGACGAATGCAATGTCTGTTATCGATTGCAGCGATTATTTGTAAAGAACCCTTAGAACAAATAAAGGTAAAAAATTGTTAACGAGCACCGAGTGCGTTTGCGTGGAATTCATCGAAATAGCGATGCGTACAATAACGCGTTTATAATTGGTTTTAGGGATTAACGGGTCGACATTTTGGCCGACTGTCCAATTAGCGAAATACACTTCATGGGATTGTCTCCATTTAACGAGATTTCCCGACTGCATCATCCAAATTGAATTCGAATCGTGCGTTTATCGAGCCTTCCTCTGTTCTTCCGTTGGGCAGTGATCGCGGAGGCGAGAGATTCCTAGCGATTCGCTGGAATTCCGCTCGTTTCCGGCTACGCGTGTATGGAATTGCAATGTTGCTCCTTCGAGCTATTTTCCGCATGATATCAAAGCGCGAACGCGGCCGTTGAAAATGGGAATTGGACTGGAGTAACGGTAAGAATGGCGGGGCTGGAACAGATGGGCCGGAATTAGACGAGCAAAGTGAATTCCCGCAGTGGCGGCAAATAAAATTATTCGGTAATTGCTCGGTTTCTTTGTCTCGAAGCGATTAAGCCGGGTCTCCGGGAGGTACGCTGGAGGAAGATCGTTCAATTAGAGAGAATCTGTCGTTGTCACGTTAATGGAATACACGAGTAAAGCATGCCCTGGAGGAGCGACGCTGTATCGTGGATTTTCTAAGTGGTGCGAAGGCACGAGCCCGCGAGGAATAAGCTTGGCAAGTTTTTCAACAAGGGAATAAGTGTCGGATAGTAAAACAGAAGAGTGGTTGTAAAACTCTACAACTTTGAAAATTGTTTCTCGAAGCGCTTCACGGGAATATAACTCCGAGAAGGGAGCAACGTTACGTCCAAAATTGATCTGTGAAAATCAAGAGGCGCCGCGCGGTGAACACGATGAACGTCGAAGGCAAACATCCAAAGGAAAAATCCGTAATAGGCTGAGAAAAAAAGAGAGAGGGAGAACAATTTTGACGAGACCGGCCGATTCTCTGAAATCCTCACGAACACAACGAAACCGTGTTTGCTCGCGCATGAATTTTGTACAGCTACTAGATTCTGCCGTTGGAGAGATGGGAATGATGTAGGCGCGGAGTCGAAAGAGAAAGAGGAGGTGCGATCAAAGAGGAGCGAGGGAGTGATTAGGCGGCAGGGAGAGAGCACGGCGGAAAGCCGACCGAAAGGGAAGAAGGACGGGTAGGATCAGACGGGCGAAGTGGATTCTAATTTTAGAGAGACACCGTGTGTATCGAGCCCGTGTGTCTCGATGATCACAGAACCAGCCCGGTTGATGATACGAAAACGCGTTCAAGTGCAGCCTTGCAACGAAATACGATTACGACGTGCTCGCCACTTTCACGAGTACTTTGCAAACAACGACGAAATCCTCCTTGAGTCGCGTCGAAACTGTCGACTGTTCAACGTTTCTCTCCTAAATTCGACGACACACGTGCGGTACATTCATCGATCGAAAATACAAGGCAAGTGAAACACCGATGTTCCCCTTTGAAGTATAATTTATTCGAGTCTGAGGGAACCACATCTCGGAGAATTAGCAGACACCATTTAGCTCTGCCACTTTTACACCGAATTTCTTTCGATATTTATAACCAGTGTCCTATCAATTGTCAAATCTATAGCTACTCCTCCTAAAATTTTTCTTCGTTAAACGAAGCTCATATTTGCTCCAACGTTCTAACCACAGGAGTTTAATTTCGATCTAATCGATCCTATACGGCCAAGCGAGAATCGTTCCTACTACGATTAGTCGATCGATCTACGCGTCGATAAACAAACCAAGTGTTCTATTTTCATTTTAAACGTCGTAACTGGACAGAGACGCAACCTCGACACCACGTACGTAGTATTCAAATTAATTAAGTAGGTACGGTAACCTAACCTTCCAGTTTAGTTCATTTATTTGGACGAAAACGAAGCGATGTATGGGGTGTCGGCGGCTAATCAATCCGAGATCAAACTCGCTCGCAAAGAAACGATCCGACGGATCCGGCAAGCATCACGTGCTTGTCGATGACTGAGAACGTCGCGTTCTTTATTTGTACGCGTTTCGCGGTGGAATGCCACGCGACTCTATTTATAAACCCCCCTTGAAAGCGATTATACTCGAATCGTGGTCTCTCCCCGCTATAAAATCCATTTCACTGGCGGCGAGCCGCGATTAACGAGGCATTGAACGTTCTCCGGCTACGAAAGGGGAGAAAGGGCCGAC
This sequence comes from Bombus terrestris, assembly GCF_910591885.1. Classification (NCBI taxonomy): domain Eukaryota; kingdom Metazoa; phylum Arthropoda; class Insecta; order Hymenoptera; family Apidae; genus Bombus; species Bombus terrestris. The sequence goes on along the minus strand of NC_063270.1, from coordinate 14,436,797 downwards.
AGATCGGCGCCAGCTGATCCCAAGTGCAAGTGCGAGTGCTCTGGAGGACATTTGGGTTTAATTAACGATTGTCGCCAGGGTTAGAATGGCGAAGTGGCCCAGCTGAGCGTGCCAGCCTCGATAGATCGGTTTCCACCTGAAAAAATCCCTGTGTCCTTCCTATTTCCCTCTTTCGTATCTTTTTTTTTTTTTTAGCTGTCATCCATCGTTCTTCCCCTCGATCTATCCCTGAAAACGAATTAATAAAACGTTTGGGTGACACTTGAGCGATAGATTCTGACTTGACGACAACATATTACGACGAATCGATATTTTCAGGTAGCGAGAAGAACGTTGATGGATAATTTTGCGCGATATCCTCGTTGCAATATGGATTAGCTAATCTATACGGTTAAGATAACTTTAACATACTTGTACTAACTTTATTACGTTCTCGTGTTTATAAACGAAACTCGGTTTAAACAGCCGTCACGTTAACAGGCTAAACCAGCCGGTCGGATATATCCCCTGCACCGAGTTATTCGCAAAGTGGGTTAGATAAATTCTCAGCTATTTGCATTTCGAGCACGGATCACGTCTGTCTATCGTGAGAGGTTCGTATTACCAGAAAACCGAAGGAGAAACCTTGGTAAAAGAAATAATATCACCGTTTATATTTGTATGTACAGGCCGTTTTAGGATTTTTCGGCTAATCTTTCTCAGGATATTCTTCGGATATAAAGAAGAGAAGGATGTTACATAACGTTTTTTAAAAATCATAATAAAAATAGGAAATGCGAAGAAAGCAATATTTCCAATTTTATACAACCAAACTCTTATTATGGGGTTAACACCGAAGAAAAAGGTTTATCGAGTGAAATAAAAAAATTGACTGATTAATCGATATGAAAGAGTATAAAAATGAACTCTGTAAGAATAAGCAGTTCTTTTTTATCACTGTCTCTTTTTTTGATCAGATCGGTGAACGTTTTGAAATGGAATATTAACAACTCGCGATTACATTGACTAAAAAAATATTCTTATAGTACCAATGACGGCTACCTTGCGTTCTCTTCATATTTCGTATTTTTGTTATAATTTTTTAACGAAAGATTACCAATGAAAACGATTAAATCTTTATACGATAAAACAAAGATATAATATCGTAGCTCGAATCCGTGAAGATCAATGGATAAAGCAACTAGATCTACGTTTCTGTACATAGAATATATCATCAACCAGAAAATTTTCGAACACTCGGACATCTTAAGAAATCTTGCTGATTATCCACCATCGGCTTAAACAATTTCGAAAAGTTTTTAAAACACTTTCGACGATCTTGGATGGATTTCCTCGGCGAGGTACGAAGCGCGCGCGTCGAAGACTGCGCCAAAAGAAAAGCAGGAACGGGGATCGCGGTTCTCGCTAACCGTCCGATCGATATTCGCATAACAACGACGCAGCGCCATCGCCGCGATGCGGAGGCCAGATTACGCTGGCTTAATCGTTCGATCGCCGTTATCGAACGGAGGGCCGACTGGCGAGCTGGCGACTCGAAACGAAGCGAAGCGCGTGCACGCGAGAAGCAAAGTGCAGTCATCGAGCGCGCAATCCCTCGCTTTATACGTAATAACGCAGCCACGCGAGGGTAGCTTTTATCGACCACCCCTTCGCGTCTAGTACTCCTAGCCTGCCCCCTATACATTCTATCCGCCCCTAGAATCCTCCAGCAGACTACTTTTTCAAACGGACAGGCTTCCGGGCGAACGGTAAACTCGCAACGCGCAACTTTGACGACCTCCCCTAACACGTTCGAGCGGAGGAACAGCGCGAATCCCTGTTTAACTCGCGCGAAAGATCGCTCGACCGGCTGCCCCTTCAAATTTTACTTTATTTACACCTACCCTCTGTTGGCATAATGATAATGCATCGTGAAGATCGCTCTGTGTATTACGACCAACTTTCGTTCGATCGCCCCTACGAATTTTAATTTATTTATGCCCACTCTCGATTATTACAACAATATCGTATTATATATTGTATTTTAAAGCTTGCTCGATACGTTGAAATTTTATTTTATTTACATCTATTCTACGTTAGCGCAACAACGCGTACGTATCGTATTTGCAAAGATAGTTTCATCAAGTGCCTCTTACGAATTTCATTTCGTTTATGACTATAACGCGTTCATGTAACAATACTGTACTATTTTCTATATTTTCTTCGTAGGCTTGAGAAGTATGAAATTAAGAAAAATGAATGGAAGGATTGAAAAAATGTGAGACTCAAGCTTTCGAAAAGAAAAGAACGGAAAGAGCGAAAAATGTAAATGTACAATGTATGGAAGGAGGCGTTAAATAAGTGAAATAGCGCAGACATTTCTTTGGTTCTCATCCTGCTGAAAGTGTCGCCGTGCAAGACCAGAGTGATTCATTCGTAGCTTAGGAATACTCTAGAGACGATAGCCGTCCCCTCCAAGGATTTATACCTTTCGCGTACACGAGGATCGGTATTTTCAATTTGGTAGGGTGCTGGACAATTTCATAGCTCGAACGTCTAACCATATGTTCGCGAAAACAGTGACATGGAATTATCGAAGTTCGTTCATGCGAGAGGGAACGTTTCGCCGGACGACAACGTGGAAATAAAATAAATGGATAAATAAATAAGCAAATAAATAAAAATGGAGAGACAGGTTCAGCGTGAAAACGGTGGCAGGTCAGCGCGGGTTCGATAACTTTTTTCCGCCATCCGATCCATTTCACGCAATGCTGAACAAAATGCGGACGAGAATTTGCGCCGCGCAGCGGAGAGACACGCACTTCAGCAAGCGAAGCGTGTGCGCCCGAGGACGCACTGTCGTCGACGATTGCACCAGCTTGTCACGACGCGACGCTCTGATCGATCGTGTCCGGCGAACGATGCACGTCGATCGATCTATGTGTGAATCACGATCGAGGCTTTTCGACGATTCAATTGTTCGTACGTTCGGTCGCGAGTGTGCGCGATCATCGACAGAATTTCAAGTGCAATTTCTCACCGGCTGTCTTTTTTTTTTCTAAACGTATGAGTGAATTCAACAGAAGTACACACAGAGGCGACAAAAATCGAGGAATGAATACGTACGTAATGACCGCGAAAGAAAGAAGAACCGAGAGAGACGTTCCCAGAATTATAATGCGGTCCCAAAATTGCTGAACGAACGCGTCGGTGCGACTTCCCCTAGCCTGGGATCCAGCGGAGCGTCGTGGTTCGCACGGCAGTGGAGCGAATCAATATTTTCTTCCAGCGACTTTAAACTTCGATTACCGGCCTCCACTCGTTTCCAGACGCTTCGACGTCGCCAACTTACACCCGTTCGCGAATAAAGAGGCAGGGTAGTCTAGCGGAGAGGGTGGCGAACGGGTAGGAAGGACGAGCAGCAGCGAGGAGGAGGGAAGGGGTGGCTGAGGGGGACGAGAGCGAGGTAAGGAGTTCGTCACTACGAATACAGGGGGCAACGAACTTTAAAACGGGAATCGGAACCACTTACAGTCAGCTGCCACGAAGATCAGCGTGCAACGGGAGTCGCGGCACGAGCTCGACCTCCACCGCGCCGGGATTGTTATTCATTTAGAAGCGTGCTAATCAATACTCTCCTCCTTCTAATTCGGCCAGGTGGATCGTCGTTGCACCGCAGTCAAAACCGATTTCGAATTTTCAACGCGAAATCTCTTTCAACCGTACCGATGGTCTTACCCAATTTACACGGAGAGAACGTTCGTTTCACCGGCACGAGATCACCGGAGCAGCCATTCGGCGAACAACCACCGTTCGATTTTCACGCGAACGATTCATCGAGGCGGGGGATGATATGTATAGAGAACTCGGAGAGAAAAAGAGAGAGAGAGAGAGAGAAAGGGAGTGAGAGAAACGAGAAAGAGTTACTCTGAAAGGTATATGAGAAACACGACGACAAAAACGTCACAACCTCGCAACGGTCGACGACAGACTGAGCGCCGTTCGAGATTGAGGCGGTACATTTCGCGCAACTTCGTGTCGCCTCGGTGATATTCGTCGCGGGCCATGACGTCATTCTGCCGTACCATCGCGTGCCCATACTACTGGCGCCTTGCGGTCGCCCGCAGGTGGATCACGATGTATTTTCCAGTTACGAATGTTCCGCCACTTTTTCTTACCGCTTTTCTTCGAATTTCCGCAAGCCAGCGGAATGCAAAGCACCGTATAAGCCGCTATTTGAATTAGACGCTTCCGTCGTTGTTGGAATGTCTTGTGAATGCCTGCAATCAGGGCTCGTTTGCCTGACTGGCTATACGCTTGATCTCTGCTACTTTCTTTTCAAACACACGCGGGGAATTACGGTAGTTAGAGGCCGTATACGTTAAGTTAAGATCATGGTGATTTGAAGATATTCAAATAAACCCCGAAAATCACGCTATTAGATTGCAGCCAGGTCACGCAATACTATGTAAGTAGAAACACAGAGTAAGCGAAGTTCAAGCGTAAAGCATGATCTTCCTCTACTTGTTCTATTATGTGGCTTTTGTCTCTGTGGCGAAAGTAATTGGCACGTGCACCGGGTTGGTGACATTAGTCAGGATCACGCGAATTTGAAATCAGTTCGATCGCGATAACGTAATCTACGGCCAGGGAATATGGAACGACGAAAACGCGTAATCCTTAATGTATGGTTGTTTAACGGGACAAGCTCGGTTCTTTTAATCGCGATTCTTCGTTATGATATATGCGAATTTTTAATCCTTTCAGTGTGAGTCCAATTTCATAAATTCTCCTCTTCAAACGCGACAAAAAGACGAGTTTAAATATGATATAATTAACAAATATAATACACGTCGTTCCTCGTTGACGCCAACCAAGTTTAAAGGGTGAAATGTGAAAGTTTAAGAATAATATAAGGCAACAATGTAAAATCGCAAACAACTGGTAAAATAATAATGAATAAATAAGCAGAAAATATATGTAATCGAGTTAGAACGCACAGCAAGCACGGCATTAGTAGATTGGAAACACCGATCTCGCGGCTTTCATTTCCTGGATATTTTCCTGGAACTTTTCACCCTGCTCTTAATAAACGCGAGCTACCTACGGAGAGGGCAGAGAAGTCCGCAAAGTAAGTTCGAAAGTTTGGCCTGGCACGCACGTACACAGACACGCGCGACGAACCGGCCCCAGGAACAAGCCGAACACAGCGCGGAAACGCGAACAAGCGCGGCTCTGTTTGCCGACGAAGAAGTAGTTTGTCTAATTGACTAGATAAGGTGGAAGTTGCCAACAGCAGAAACGACTTGTTTACGCAAGAAACGAGTCTACTCGCTATATAACCAGGCTGTGATCGGCGTCCCTGTAGGGGTGTAAGGGAGAAAGAAGTGGAGTGGTTTTCTTCTCGGTGCAACGCTCGGGAAATCTTTCAACAAGATGACTCATCGATTGGAATGGAGGTTTTTAAAAGGTTCTTGCTGTACGAAACTATTTATGCGATTTGGCGTCCATTGAATTTGAGGAGTACGATTCTTTCGAACGTACACGTGCTATCTTTCATCGTGTAGGGCAAACGCAGCCAGATAAATATTTTCCGCATACACGAGAGAGAAAATGGAATAAAAATACCCGTGAGCAGGTTATTTATTCATCGCGTCTCGCCGTCGAATCTATTACCAAAGAGGGGATTAAATATTTTCCACAGCGAGACAATAAAAACAGCGTGCAAACAGCGTACACGGGAAACGGCGCTCGATTTTGCGTGGAAAAACCAGTGGAATAACAGTGTCTCCATTCTCATTCTATTACCTTTTTGCTCGCGTATGAACGAATGTAACCGTAACAAAGATAAAAGGCAAAGAAGGAATAAAATAATTCTTGCCTCGTTTCGACGTCGCCACTGTTTGAATATCGGTTTTGCGAGACGATCGGAGGAGAGCGCACGGACGATCGAATTATGGCAGGAGGATGCTTCCGTTCTTCTTCCATGTCCTGTGTCCCGTTGATTTATTTAATTAACAGATTCCTTTTGAATAGAGGAAACGCACGCGTGCGTGCAACGCAGCCGGAGATTACGAGACAGAATTCGACACAGAATGCCGCAGCCCAATCAATAGAGTACACTGGCCCCGGCCTTATCGAGTGCATTCTCTCGATACCAGATATATTGCCGCTCCTCCTAAACGAGCTGCATTCTCGTCCACGTGACCGAAGTGCCGCCGCTTCGTCCTCGTCCTCGATGCTTTCCTCACCGGAACCAAACGCGAGGGGTTGTTCCACCCTCATCTAGCCGGTAGAATGGCTGGAAAGAAGGAAATGGCGGTGGAAATAGAGGAGAGGGAGGGTTACCGCCGGTCGTTGGCAACGATTGAGACAAAGATGACGAACTGATAATAACGCCGGGGCCAACCATTCTCTCTGTATCCCGTGGGAGAGACGGCGCGCGGTCAGATTCTCTCTCGCTTCGCCAAATAGAAGAATCGTTCCTTCGATTCTGTACCCGATATCTATTATCTCCCTTCTAAGGGAGAGAATTGTTATTGTCTGTCCGTTGTAAAATTACCACCGATAAAGCAGCGACCGTTCGTCGACGAGCAATCTCGTGTATCGGCTTCGCTATCCCTGCCAGCGCGATAACAAAATTGTTGCCGAAACAATGTGTCCGCAGGAGAAATATCGACAGCCGCGCGCCCGCGGTTTTCTCTTTCTTTTTAGAGGCCAACGAGAGGAGCAGAGTCTCGTTCTCGCTGTTGGGCCAGCCAGGTTAGTTCGTTTGCTCCATATAGCTGCAATTGTTGCTCGATCGAGTCGCTTCGTTATTGAGTCGATTACAGGGGCAGAATGAAATTGAACGGCGATACCGGGAAAAACGTTATTGCATGCGAAATGGTCGTACTCGAGTAGCGCGGGAATATATACGAGTCGTGCAACGAGACGGCGGTTTTTATTGGCGACATTTCTCTCTGGTTCTTCCCCGTGCATAAACCGCGAGGAAAAGGAAGCTAACCACGAGGAAAGGGCTCGCCAAACCGGTGCTGAACGTCCGAAGTAAAATAGCTCGAGCGTTTCGTAAGTATAATTGCAGATAGTATCGGAGCCCATCGAGGTAGAACGCCAGAGGGTGGAGTTTTATGGATTCATTCGTCACCACCCTACCGTCCGTTATGTATAGCGGTTCTTCATCGCGATATTCACCTCGGTTTCCACCATTTCCGTAATTGATAGTCGTTTTCTTTAATTTCTCTGTTTATTTAGCGGTTCCTTGTTGTTAGAAAAGAGAACCGGAACGCGGAAATATCGATTATCGCTGCTTCAAACGTATTTTTACATATTATATCGATCGTCATTTTGCTATAATTTCGCGTCAACGTTGGATTTCGATTCGAAACGATATGTGGGGATGGCTCGTTGATAGGCGCGTCGAGTATCAGGGATACATGATGGACGGCTTGCAAACTGTGTATCACATCCGACACTGATGACGAGATATCGCGTGTACCAACCAGCCTGTGTTTCTCATGATTCCCCACTGCGCAAGTTAATTACCAGACGAGGCGGGAGAACTCGCGTAAACTCGATAAGGATGTCCAATACCCCCGAGTCTTGGACCTCGGGTCTCGCGACAGAATTTCTAATCACCTGCCAGGATTATCGACGCCTTTGAAACAAGTTCGTCCCCTAGTCGCAAGTTTCGCGGTTCGTGCGCCGCCAGGAGCTCGTCGCGTCGCCGTCTTCGAAACGACCCGCCGAAATTTCCTCCTCCCTTGTGGTCACCGCGTCAAATCACTTCGTCGAACATTATACAACCCTACGCGACCTGGACAACTACGTTTTACGAGCAACTTTACGAGGGCGTTAAGGTAGGTTCAAGGTCGATTTAATGACGCTCTGCACCCTTCTATATATACGTCATAATTTTATACTTACGTCAGAATAACACTTTTATATGTCGATAATTTGCAAATCGTTATCTCATTATAAGAGTAATATTTAAAGAATGCAGCTATCGATCGAGTTAGTAAGTGGACAGTAATCAACCCTTAAAAGGATAGTGCATACCATTTAAAGATTACAGGAAGGGAACACGATACTTAGAGTTTTGTTGGTTCTTCGATTTTAACGTCATTCTATCGTTAAGAATAGCTAAAAGAATAGATAAAATCTATTACGGCCAAAGATGAACAAAGTGCCTTAGTAATTTTGCTTTATCTACATCTAACGAGATAAGTAATTTATTATATTTTCGCTATAATTAGCTTACGTGGAGCTTGTACATCTTAGACATTAGATCGTCGAATAATTTTGGCCATAATTTGGTCATTTTATAATTATATTCGTATCGTAATAGTAAAAGTACGTTACGTTATTATCTTATTACATCTGAACAAATCATGGATTTAAGGGTTGAACGGTTAAATATGATTGTAAGAATCATATTTCACGAACAGAAGGGGAAGAGACAAGCTGGAACGTCCCGTTTTTAATATTGGACAGAGTACATACATCAGGCCGGCGAATTATTTCGGGCGAGGCGACGAATGTGGCGCACGTCCATAACGATGGATAGAGAAATTACGGGAAGGGCGAACGGAACACGATCCCCGAGTGCTGCTCCAACGAAGACGATAAATTAAATCCAGGAGCTAAGCGCAGACTCGCGTGAGCAATGAAATTGCTGAACCGGAAGTTATCACGGCTCAAAGCGACGCGGCTCGCTGGATCTCCTGAAATTTCGTTATCACGCTGGCCAACGGAGAGAACGCGACGCGATGAGAAACGACGAGAAAGGCGAAGAGAGAGAAGACGAGCCGAGAGATAGGCGGCAGGAACAACGGACGACACGTAAATCGTTTAACATCGTTTATCGCGTGTCAAGGAGCGGAATGTTTTCAAATCGTTTGGTTCTCGTGCTGGCGGAAGTTCGTTAGCCGTTCGATGAGTAAAAATACGAGACGATGCCAGTCGTCGACCTATTTCCAACGGGCTGCGTCGATCGTTCGATTAATATTTCTTGAGCGTGAAATTTTCAGCTGGCGACCGATCGAACTCGAGCCCATGTGTTACGATTAAACGACACCTCAGCCAGTTGACTCGTTCATTTAATTCGAACGATCGAATCGCAAGAGCGAAAAACGAATAGAAACGTGGAATTTACAGCTTATATATTCTCCGTGTTGAGAGTTATAAATCGAAGAGTTTCACGAAAAAAGAGTTTATAGATCGGTGGTACATTTATTGACAGCCAGTGTATTTTCTAGTCATCTGGATAAATTATGAAATTTTTATTCAGTTTGCACATATGAAAAGAATAAAGCATAATTATCAAAATAAAAACCTACGTAAAAGTTTATTTTACCTATGAAATGTTATTACGAGTACTATCCTATTGCGTAGGTAGTATCTTTGCATACTATGTGCATTCTTTTCATCTGTGCACCTTCGAATTTCCCATAAATATGTAAAAATCCGCGGTCTAATAATTGCAACTTAAAATTCAGTAATATTAAAAACTAGAACTAAAATTACCAATGCAATTTACTCAGTTTGTCATTTTGTACGGTGAGTTCTTTTCCTAGAAAATTCTTCCAGTTCATCCTTTATGAAACTTAGCCTGATTCGAGTCATTGTCCGCTTTTTGCGATTGTTCAACGTAAATCATACAAATCTCGACATTGGGAAATTCCTAGAAACATAACCTTTGTATTGTCTCATTCTCACCCCCATAAATACATCTTCACGAAAACATCGACATTCTCATTACTGAAAAGGTGTCAATAAACCTGTTTTTAACGACCAATAGGGACACAACGCTCAAGATATTCGTGGAGCTCGATTCATTATCGTATTCGTGACGTGACAGTTTTTCTCGACAAAATAACAATACGATTTTGGAAGTCGTCAGAGGACTTCGTGTCGTTAGCAATTCTCTTTCGTGCGTCTCGTTTCGAGTTGCGATTCTTGTCTCTCTAGTCAGGTATTACGAAAACGAACTAAAGGGACGAAAATAGAGGGTGACTGGTGTAAGACAGAGTTACGATTCTCGCGGGATGAGAGGGACAACTTCGTAAGCAGGAAAAAGAAACGGGCTTGGTGCGGTGTCGAGGGTCCACTCGAACACGATTCTGCCTTTCTATCCTCTTTCCATCTCTTTCTCTTTCGAAGGAAACCAGGGAAACAGTAGACGAGGCTTGAATATTTATTCATAGTTTTTTCAGCCACAGTCTGCGTCCACTCGATTCCTCCACTCAGACTTCCGCGAATTGTCCGTTCGCGGAGAGAGCACTTCATTTCGAATACCGGAGCTGGTAAACCATCGGTCCAACATTCTGTACAACGTTAGTCCAAGTAATTTGCGCGTATATACGCAGTTAAGTGCGACGTTACCTTCGTGTGCACGGTCTGTCACAATTTTATTCGAAACGAGATCCAGAGACATGGTTTATTAACCCCGAGACCGATGTCGACACCTTCTGAAGGAGGGAATGAAAACGAAGGTTCAATGAATATTTTCCAATGTCTTGTTTCGTCGTAATAAAAGAATCGTAACATCGTTCTGCTCTTAAGAATAAATTGTTCGCAGAAAGAAAACTGAGAAGTACGTATGTATCTATATAAAGCTATGGTTACGTATTCGTATCACGGTTGCGTGTTCGAATGAACTGCCATGGCGGTCTGAACTCAATACATGAAAGAGATCAAATATGTACATTGATTCTTACGAATATGCGAATTGCGATCTTCAGATGTTGCAACGTTGCGGAACGTCAGTTTGTTCAAATATGCATCCGTCGTAATCGTGTGTTAGAAAGACCGACAGAAATAAAGGATACAATAGGAGGTTGCATCGGTTCGAAGTCAAAGGTTCCAAGAAATCATGGTTACGCTTAAAAGCGAATTTATATGACGCGACTCAATTTAAACGTGAAAGGATGAAAAGCGGTTCGCGTGGCTGTCGCAGCTGCTCGATCCATCTTTCTCTCTCGTCGATCGATTGTACGGTGCACTTGGTTACAAGCATCGTAGTGCACCTTGCTACAAAGACCTTCGCACACTCATAGCGGCGACTTGCATTGCAAAGCACTTCCGGTCGAGAGGATCCTTCTGTTGGTGACTCCCCTAAAGGGGGGAGGTAGGGACTTGTACGAAAGGGTCAAAGGGTAAGAAGGGTTCGTTGGCCCTCTATCAACTCCCCTACCCCCCGTATAGGTCATCTAGTATCAACCTGTGTTATCCGTATGCATTTACTTGCGGTTGAAACTCATCCCTTCTACACGCCCGCTTTCAGTCGCCACTTTATTTTCCACTCCCCTTTCCTGCCAGACGATCAACGATTACGCCTCAACCGGAAGTCACGACCTTCTGCTTCGATCCTTTCGTCCTTGACGATCCACGTCGTTTGATTTTAATTTCATCTAACTTTTTATGACATAATGATATGGGAATGTTATTAATATACCGTGGATATTTACGTAAATTCTAAAAATACGTAAAAATTACTTCTAGGTAAAAGAATTAAAAATTAAAATTACTCTTACGTAAAAATTAATATATTATTTAAGCATTTCTGTCATGTACTAAATATTATAACGAGTATTTCACTCTGGATAAATAAATTTCCTTTACGCTTTCTCGTCGAATTAACGTTATCATTTTAGAGAAATTCGCCAAAGAAATAGATTTTCATGTTCACACTGTATTTGCATATTTCAATATTCACGAATTTTCCTCTCTGACTTTGCTACATCCAATGTACACAATGCACTCGTGGATTTTGAAAAAACAAGTCCTTGTCGAAAATGTTTACACTCGCAATTTCGAAGCCGTGGCGAACGAGTCGGTCGCGCGCGTCGAAATTGCGAAATTTTCTCGTATACCTTCTAGTGCCTATCCGGTGCACACCGACAGTTTATTCCAGTTACGGATCTTTGACGTTGTATTTTTGTTTTTCCTACGTTTCCGCTCTGTCTTTACAAATACAGTTCATTCGTGTTCTTAAACGAGAGTAATTTTTTATCCCGGTGCGTTTTCGTGTACCGTTTCGAGGAACGATTTCGCGTTCACGTGGAACGTTGCAAAATAGATAGAGCAGTTAATTTTGCATAGGGAAACCGAAACGCCCCTCCGTTCGAGTGGACAACGGTCGGATCGTGGAACTTTACGACGCTGCTCACGCACCAACGATCTTTGTCTCCGGAAACTGACACGTTTTTCAAGCTCTGTCGATTCCTCTTTTAGCTGTGCTTGCTGTATACGTGGAGCGTTCCCATGGAATATTCTATGCATTTTTACAAGATTCCCATTCTTATTATTTGCTTGCTTAAAATAACTACTAAAACCATTGCCATTATATAGAGATTGTTACAATCGTAATTTTAAATTACTCATTATAATTTCACGTGTTTTGAGAATGCAAAATTTTTGTAAAACTTGGTCGATTTCAGCGCTCATCCACTCGTAGTTGAGGCATCTAGGGAGACGTAACCCCTAGAGCGATTCGTTCTCATAACACGCGTCGACACATTTCTCGCGCCCGGAGGAAAACTTTCTTTTTCCGCCACCTATCGTCCTCGAGTGCTTCGCGAAGATGAGAGCAGAACGATTCTGTAGAGAGAAAACACGGAGAAGAAAAGTTTACGACGTGACACGTGTCTCACGTGATAAACCGTTTTCATTCGTTTCGCGTTTCTTATCTCGTTTTAGTGCGTTTGCATTTTATTATACAATCAGATAACACGTAATTACGTTCCACAATGAACGGAAAAGAAAAATGTGTCACAAAGAAAACGTAAAAATACCTATATCCATGTTAATGCCTTCTGTGCTTTTAATAGCAGGAATGTTTAATGGCACATTTGACTCATTTGTACGATTACCATTCGTTAGAGAGCTCTCCATGGCGAATAATTAAGGAAAACAAACATGATAAACTAAATAGGTCGGAATAGTTTGGTGACTTTGATGAAGCGAGCATCAAACGGGTGAACAAAGTCTCGTAATCATTTTAATTAACGCAACGACTCGTTTTCACGCTCGGATCTCTCCTTCGCGTTGACGACTGTTTCAAGCGCGTCACGCGTTTCTCTGCCACGTCGCGGTAAACAAAGGCCACGAAGAACAGAAATTTAACTCTCAATTAACGGCCGGTCCGCTAACGAGCCGTGCCCGGCCAACGTTCGTTATACGAGGGTGTCGTCCCTCCTCCGCGACGACGCCCCTTCTAAGGACGACGGCTGCGTCAGGACGAATTATCGCGCTTAAGGGAGCGTCAGAGAGAAACGGAGAGAACGTTAGAGAGAGTGAGAAAGTGCAACGCAATGCGCGCGTCTCAACGCTATAACGACGTACTCCCGCGGCTGCTCCCGTGGCCGTTTAATTATCGCCAAGCGTTAATTACGCTGCGATTAAACCGGCCAACGGACCGACCACAATCGCGCGAGCTCCGCGAGAAAATTCAAATTTCCCGCGCTTGGCCTGCTATCGGAAATCCTCGTGCTTAGTTGGTAGGTATTTGCAGTAAATTTGAGGAAATTCGGGCCAATCTGGTAATTAAGAAGTTAAATAACTCGGAATGAGGTTAAGAATACCACGTTAATATTAACACGTTGATTGCTATGTCAGCCTTGTCTACTCGTCACTGGTATTGCCATGATATCATAAAATATTCTATCCATAGTTTCGAAACATCTCAGTACTTGTTTCTTTTCGTTTAGGCTAAAGTATTTAGTCTTTATAGCCTGTGCGATGTAATTCCGCATAAAATCAAAAAAATCACGGAGAGTTTCACATATTTCGACATATCTGAAGAAACGAACAAATACTGAATAGGATAATTTAACTAAGAAAAGAAACACAGGTACTAGAATCGGTTAAAGCACTCAAAATTAAGGAAACGATCATAATTTCAATGTGCAATTTTAGTATCGTTGAAACGATATAAAGTACTGAATATACCACAATGCGTCTAACTTTATTCTTCTAATAAGATATTCTATTATATCTGGATATAATAATGTATCATGTTGAAAAGCGCAAAATCATTTCGGTGTTGTGAACAAAACGTGCTAAATTGATTGACGAAACGTACAGCCGAATGAAATCGACTGGCAATCAATGCGTTAAAGAACCAAATTACCCGTGAAATTATTATTATTAAATGGTGGATATTCGTGGATTTATAGAGCATTTAAAGAGGATGCACACGGTATGCAAACAAAAAATATTCAAAGCAAAGCGCCGATTGTAGTATTTAATAGACGAAACAACTCTGTATTTAGATATCGATTGTTCAGTTAAGTCCATAAAAATATGAGTCTGCACAAAGATTATTCTAAAATTAAATAAAAAGTAGATAACAGGTAATATAAAAGTTGACATAAAATATTGAATTATCTCCAGTTATTACGTTGTTGTATATACATACCGGTCTTTCGTATTCGAAGGTGTGCGTGTTAATTTATTTAATGAAATTTAACGTTGATCATTAACGTTGATCAAAATTGTTCGTGCTGTTCTCTGTTCGTGACGGACAAGGAAGCGAGGGTGGATCAATTATTGCTAGGAACTTGTCCCTGACATCGGCGGGGCTGCGTAAGTGGTCCCCTGGAAGCGGCGTCGAGATGAGGCCGACACGTTTCGTCGGGATCTCAAGGTGAAAACAGGGACCGCCGCGTGGCTTTGAGTTAGCATATAAATGAAATTCGCCGTGGTCCGGTGAATGCCAATGGACGAGAAGAGGGTTTCAACCGTGTTGCACGTGTGTGCAACACGCGGACCGTTTTCCTCCGAGACGCACGCGGCCTTCGAATGATTATATCTTGCGAGAGGCTCTTTGTCTGTGGAAACAATTCTCTGGCTAAAGTTGTATCGATTTCAATCCCTCATACTTTATCACGAGGAGCACTGAGCAATTCGTACGAGATACGATTCTTTTCTGCAAGTTTGTTTTAAAAGTTTCAATCTTTATCAACGTAACTTTTTTCAGTATAAAAAAATGCTATTACGTTCACGTACAGTTTCAGCTTGTTTCGGGGATTATCGAGAACGAGAATTATACGTATAAACTCTTCTATGGCAACAGTGTTTGAATTTGATGAAATTGTGCAAGTCGATAGTGATGCGTACAGAGAGATGCTACCAGATATATTTACTATTTAAATATCGCTGCTTAAGTTAAAAAAGATAGTCTGTTAGAAATCTGTTTATCAATCGAGGAGAATCTTCTGAATCTAACTTCCTGCACAGTTTAATAACTACGAACGTCAGTTTCATTAAGGCATAATGATTTTAAAAAATCAATTTAGTCGCCTCATAATATTCTATTATATACATATCAGTAATGATTGTAAAAAAGAGAATTATTGCAGTTTCATTCGGCCAATGATAAAATACATTCTGTCGGAAACAAGTGAACATGCGAACACTCCTGGACGATAATATATCTCCACGCATAAACCTTTATCAAAAATTTCAACTTTCACAAACGAAAATTTATTTAAACATAAAATGATACGATACAGTGTGAATTTATTTCATTCTAACTACAGAGAATAAAAAAAAAAAAAAAATTCACATGGGTTTTATCGAGTAATATGTCCGTATGTTATCCCGATATGGGATCGGTGGCGTCGCTAATCCGGAAAACACGGATCCGCGTGAAATGGAAGTGTTCGCGCGATTTCATCGCGGCCGTGCGTCATTAGCTGCAACTTTCCCGGTCAATTTATTTCGCCGGCCAGGGAGGGAGGGAGTAGACGTTCGTCGGGCATGCGGCAATTCCGCTCCCGTAATTTCCGTTTCGTGTAATATATCGGTATGAATCATTTATGGCGTCGTTAATTGAGTCGGTACAATGCGATGGCCGATACGAGAGCGGCGGCGAGAGGAAGTAGCGCGGGCAATGGTACAATCCGGCACCGTTGGCAGAATGTCAATGAGCTCAACGGTTTTATCGACGAAATAACGTGTCCCGGGGAAATGCGCTCGTGTTCGAAGGATCGGCCCCGCGTCGCCGTGCATTGTACGCGAAAAACGATGCCAACGTGTGACCAAAGCCGATTTCCAGCTCTCCCCCTTCCTCCTTCTTTCTATGGTGGTATACACACGAAATTGCCGATGAACTCGCGCGCTCGAAACCTGCGTTCGGTATCGAAGCCGCCAATGAAGTGACTGGCATTGAATGGCGGCTTATCGATCGATACAAAAAGCGTCTGTGTTTATCCGCCAACGTTTAACGCTTTTTTCCACCGCTGAAGAATAAACAAGATAGGAGGCGAGGGGTAGGCGATAAAACAAAATGAAAGAATAAAACGGTAAAACAAAGGTGGAGGGTTTTAACGTTGCAGCAAGGAAATTAACGTGATCTGTAGGGATTAAACGATGAACTGTTCGGTAATTAAAAGTTTACAACGGAAGTTCGTAGCAAGCTTAGAGACACAGAAAGCTAAGCGAAACTTCTGCTACCTACCGGACGTTAAACGGCGCCTCCGGAAAATAATTATTCGGATCGGCCGTTATCTAGCGGACGTTTACACGATGTGCTAGAGACGACGATAAGATGCGCCTGCCGCACATTCACTTGCCGCAACTTCGCCGGGCGTCGGCGTGCCCATTATCGGCATTAACGGGCAAATTCGACGATGGCCACGGAGCCGAGTGTAACTACAATTAAGGCCGCCGGAGGAGAGAACCGATTCGTGCCAAGTGCATTCTCCGTCGCGTTTTCACCCCCTTTTTCCACCTATAGTGATCCTTCTCTACCCCTTATCGAGCTAGATACGAACAGAGAATAGGAGAAAACGAGTGTTCACGCGAGATTCGTGTTTAGCTCTGCCAACGAAATAATAGCCGCTGGTAATTTATTTGTAAGGTGGAAGGAGAAAAAGAAGAGAGACGAAAAATAATGGAGAAAGGTAATTCAAGTTCGAAAGAGGATCGACGAGAGTACTTTCGGTTTGTTCGCCTTCTTGGTCGCGGCAATGAAAACTCTTCCGATTCTTCGTAGCCGTGGAGCGTTGTTCGATTTACGACGGTTCGTGGAACATTCGCGATGCGCCTGTTATCCGCCGCATAAATTTGACGAGAGCTCTCCACCGGAGCAGCGAGTGCAATCGCAATTAAGGTGCATCGATGGAAACCGATTCGTGCCAAACGCTGCGCTACCGTCGCTTCAGCTACGTACGACTAAGAACGTAGCTCTTCTACTGTGGCTCAACCGAAACGCTCTGATTGAACGAGCAAATCCGTAATTATCCTCTTATTGTGCAGAGAAGCATCATAGACTGGACTACAGTTGTTTTCCTGTTGATCCTATTATGGTCAACGTTAAACAGCGATACGGTCGAAGTTTTAATTTTGTTTTAATGTTGCAATTACTATTTTACATTGTTATACATATACATGTTGCTGGCTTAATTCAAATAACCGATCAAACGTCTTAACGCTTGAATTATCAAAGATTAAAATATAGAATGCATCGCGTATCAAAAAAATTAAAATGATAGATACGTGAGAAGATATAAAACTCGCTTTTAACCAGGTGTTTTATAAAAAGATCGCTTAAATCTTCAAAAATATACCGATATAAACGTACAAAATTTTAATGACAAATTACTAAACAATTGCTCATTTTATCCAGTAATTCTGATAATTCTGATGTTGAATACAGAATATTTGGCGAACAAATCCAGGTCTATCTTTCGAGATTTGCCTCCAAAAACAGCCTATTAAGATAACCTTCGCCTTCTCTTTATTAGATACACGAACGTGATACACAGCCATTCAGGAATCCCACTTTACGACATGCCTCTACGGCAATCTAATTTCTCGGCAAACTAGTTATTTCGTGTGCCAAATTAGCAGCGTGGCCCGCTATAGTATTCGTATATTACACAACCTAGCCCGAAAAATGGAAGTACATATTTCGACCGGCTGGCAGCGATTGAATTATTCAGAAACGGGCCACGGGTTCTTTTAAGCCGTATAGTCCACGTACCTGTGTACACGGTCGATTTCCTGTTATCACCTTGTTATCTTGTCATCATGAGTTTAGAGGAGCGTTTACCATGGCCATCCGTAATTTTCCTTTACGGTTCACACTTATTGACGCGTCGACAGGACGTTGTTAAAATTTAATAAGCACACCTTGAAACGTGCCGCTATGTAAATATCGTTTTCGAGGATAATGGCAGCCCGACGCGCGTCCCATCGCGGAAAAACCGTCACTAACGGGAGTTTAACGCGTGGCCGAATAAACCCGGACACTCGCTGACTGTGGCCCGTTCCCAGGATAATGCGATTTATCGACGTTTTGCGCACTGCGGCGAAAATTGCCGATGAATACGAAAGAAGCTGCCAAGGGGTTGAGAGGAAAGAGTATTATCGGGCAGGATGCTACTCGTTTCGTTTTTTCCCGCTTCGTTTCGCCGGACCGTTGAGCCAATTACGCCGATGCTTTATATACGATTTCATCGGGATTCTCCAAGTATAGATAGAAATCGGATATTATCATTATAATTATGCGGTAGAATTCCATTTATATAAATTCCGTTTGTTTGAACGGAGCCTTAGTAAGGAAATTTTTCATTAGGTTTGAATGAATTTCTGTTTGTTAAATCCGTTTATTCGAATACGAACGAAGAGTAATAGATAGCGAGAACAACGAACGGACTCCCATGATATGAATTTCAATTACGTAAACTATTTGTCGTCCGACAAGTTCACAGAAACGGAGTTTTGCTGCGCGTTGTTAATGGAGAGCGTGATATACGTGGTATTTCGGAAAGATGATATCAAACTTCGGGACCATGTAATTTTCGTTAAAACGCGGAAAGAAAGGATTAACAAACATGGTTCGAAATATGATTAGTTTTGTGATCGTAAGAAGTTTTCAATTAGTCTGGGATAAAGATCGTGAGATTTTGTTACTGAATATCGCTTGAAGATGACTTTCCGAACTGTGAACACTCAATCGATAATGTAATTCACACGAGAGAAAATAGAAAGAGGTAAAAGTACATAGATTATGTCTTGTAGCTATAATTGTACCTTAAAGATTTACACAAAGTACATAAGAATTTCCACGAAAGCAGTCGAAGTGATTAGCAGAAGAAATTGCGATGTTAACAAATCGAATCGAGACTATCATCTGATACTTTTAATCCGATACTTTTAGCGAAGAATATAATATTTCCTCTAATATTCTTAGATGACATATAAATGCTAATCTTATTTAACAGAAGATAATCTATACGATCCTTAATGCTTCTAAATTGAAAAGATAGATCAAATATTTTCTTACGACCCGCAAGTATCAGCATATTCAGCTCTATAGTTGGCTTTATACTTCGTGGAATGCAATATTAATACATATAATGTTTGTTCCAACTACATACTAAGAAGGTGCTCTATATTCTATCTATATCGGAGAACAAAATTTTTTCGCTACGCTATGCGGAAGGACCTATCATCCTATTTTAAATATTTAACGCGGAGATCCGACTCAGGTTGTAGACCACCACGGACATCCTACGGTATTTTTGTTGTACAATTTACAGCGTGATTATAAATGTATGGAATGTAAATGGAGAAACGTTTGCTGTGACCTGTTTAAAATTCCTGCATTCCCTCCTTACTCCAGCTCGTTCTTCTTTATTTCACTTTTCCCTCTTCCTCTCGATCCCCCTTCCTTTTCTTACGGGTTTCGCCATTCACCGTAACAAAAAGAGAGAGAAAAAAAGAAAAATGCTTCTTTTCGGCGGAAGTACGCTGTACCATAAGCGCTTTAATAACAGGCGTTGGAAGCGCGTTTATGCGGGACTAAAGGGAGGTAGTCAGTTTCGCGCCTGTAACCAGTAATTTGCATAAAACAGGTCAGTATTTATTGCAGCCTCAAAATGACGAAACTTTGCCGACCGAAGTAATTCCTTTTTCATATCGTTCGTTCTCCTCTTCTTGTTACCGGACCGAAATTATAAGATAGAAATCAACCTCGATACATATCTATTTACATGTATAGCGGTTCACGAAAATAGTATAAAGGATACTTATCGTAGAAAACTTTCATTATTAATACTATAATGAAATCACGGCTGTCGTGATTATATCGGTGAAACTCGGAATCAATCTGAAAATGTTTATGGAAGTTACAAGACGGTGTATCCGGTAAAAAATTAGTATAAAGTGTGAACAGTCATTTTTAAACATATAATAAGCATTAAACTGTATATCGAGGTTTATCGATATAATGGATTAACCGTGGAAATACTTCTCTCATCTCTGTGAAATATACAGACTTGCACTAAATAACTCGTAGCTTCTATGCAAATTTCCAAATTTGTTGAAATTTTACTAATATGATACTCGCTTCTGTAATTGCCATTAAAAGATGGCAATTTTTTTATATGGCCAAATACCGGACTAACTTAGGTATGTCCGATCGTATTAATGGACTTTGTTCAACTGCGAACGATGTTAGCGAAATCGTCGACTTCTTTCACGGAACCGTAATAACCTCCTTTAAAGCAGCCATAGCATCTCCGATGAAATTGTAAAACTCATTGCTCGTACTTAATGCTTGTTCTTTCTATATCAGTTCTTACATTCGTCTATTCTATACCCTTTAATATAACCACTATATGCCTGTTAAATAAATAAATAAATAAATGATGATAATGGTAAAATTTCGTTACGGCTTACTTATGGAATCTGAAAATATCTCCTATCCTATCTCCATACGATATATTCATAGAAATTTTCTGGAAGTATCTACATATACGATTGTGAGCCGTTGTAGGTTCACATCCTGCAATTTCATCCCCTAACATCGGGCTTGTCGGAATTATCGAGCGCGAAACATAACGAGCAGAACGAAATCCCTCGATTCGAATCGTTCCCTTTTATCGAAGGCCGAAAAAAAGTGGTAGCTGGTTTTCATAAGCTCCAGGAATGGTAGGGGGAAAGGGGCGGAAAAAGAGTAACATTCGGAGACAGAAATTTTCGTGAATGGCCGAGCGTTTCCTGCGGTGGTGCTCGAAAAATCCGCAATATCCGGTGTATTTCGACGACCCACCGGCCAGTGTAAGCATTTTAATAACAAGCAAGCGACGCGCGCGCGCCAGTCTACGTCTGTCGAGATACGCAGATGTGTTTGTGCACCTCTTCCAACGATGCCCGCCGATTTGCATGAAATTGAAAGCCTCTTGGCGGTGCGCCGCGATCGACGTCCGCCGCCTCTCGTTAGAATGGAAATCGCGGATTGAAATTTTCAGCGGCCGGCCGCGCCTCCTCGTGCGTGAATGCGCCCGGTCGGATACGTTTTTCCGGGCGCAGGGATCGATAGGATGCGACGCGTATTCTTCGGCCGAAGAATAGCGGATTTAGACGCCTCGCTGAATCCCGTACTATTCGAACGATTTCTCTCGTTGTAATTTACGTTTTCGTTTTCCTCGAGAAAATTCTGCCCATTTAACGTTAATTCTAGAAATCCAATTTCTAAGTTAATTTTTTAACTTAACGGGCGATTGGTATTTTCAGTTCCCTCGTATCGAATTTTCATTTAGCGTTGTTGGTTGGTTTGGGTATAAAGCGAAATTTGGACTGCAACAATTTGGTGATTTTGCAGCATAAATTTTTGGGTTAATTTTTTGATAACAATTCGTTACTTTATTTCCCTGCTTTCTACCCCGTCTTCAATTTTCATACTTTAGAAGTAACAGATGTACCAAGTTTAGAAGCTAAATAGGTTTATTTTCTGTCTATAAATCGTACTTCTACATTTCTCGTTCTTAATTTTTATTTGATCATGTGTTCCATATCACTAAAATAAATGGAACATGTATGTGGACGTTGATGACTCATTTTAGAATTCGAATTTTGGGTCAACTTTCGGGCTATGATCTATTTGTTCCACATCTATTTCTATGCTTTCATTTCTCACGTCATTTGATCGTTAATATTCTGAGAATAACATCAATTTGGATATCGATGTTCTCGTTATTCTACTAAATGTACGACGAGAAAAGTGCATTTCTTCCAAAAACGAACTAAATATAGGCAACGATACGTAACAGCTACATTTATTTAAAGCGTCGTGTCATGAGCTTCAGAATCTTTACAGATATATATAAAAATACACTTTAACGTTTAGTAGTATCCAAATTTCTCTATTATAAACCAATTTTATCTATAATTATTTTACACGAAATATTTGGTTTCTTGTATCCGACACTTTCCTCAAACCTCATCAATTACGTAAACCATGTTCAGTTCTTCCTCGTAAAAAGAAAAAGGGCGATCTCATTTAATCCCTACTAAGTAATGGAAAAACCATCCCGGGTTGTTGCTTTAAATAATTATCGCGGCGGAGTATCGATCTTCCCTTAGAAATTTCGAGACCGACAGGCGTAATATAGGTTCTTCCTCGTAGCTGGGAATCGAAACTTTTCATAGTGATACAGCCTCGTTTTCATCAGTCGCAGGGGAACATCGAGATCCCGTTACGCGACACGCTTTCATTTTCTTTTCCCTTTTTTCCCCTCTTTCTTTCTCTTCTCGATGCCGTGAGTCGTTGAACGCGCGACGTCGAGATTAAATCTGATTGGAAAAACATCTCGCGATCGAAACGCATTGGCGTCTCGCGCGGCTGCTTTGAAGATCAGTATTGGTATCAAAAACGACGTCGTGCATTCTGTACGCCGTGTGACGTATTTATCTCCGTGGGCGTGGAATCGATATACATTTATAGTTGGGCGTCGCGCTATTGTAAGATGGCCAGGTATGACGTATAAAGCAAGTTGCAAAAGCCGTTGAAGAGGATCTATCGTAACACGACACATTTACGCCGGGGAACTGCATCAAACGTGCCGCAATACGGTGTTCCGCAATGCAGCGTTGCTAGACGAGAAAGAGAGCAATTTCTCTGGCGTATTATAATATGAATCGAGCGTACCGAACGTTTCTAGAAACCATTGCCCTATCTGACCTCGATTTCGAGTAACTGCTATTTCCATGTTTCCGGAAATCCACATTCTCTGTTCTCGTAATAAAATCCTCAGTCGAACGGCGAACGTCGGAACGTCCGACCATTAAACGTGTCGATCCACTTACAGATTTTCACCGATATCTGCTTTTGACGTAGGAAAACAAAGACTGAATCCTTTTAGTCTACTTTTAATATTATGGATAACCTATTCAATTCATCGTTGAAAACGTATCTCACAAACTCAGTACGGACAAATCGGAGAGTGATGCCTATGAAACGCGGATAAACGCAGAACAGCCCTGTCGCTCGATTTGATTTAAGAGCATCAAAATGATCCGGATTCGGTTTCCTCGGGGCGCGAGAAGATAAAAAAAAATATGTCGTTGACCGAGTTCAATTTCATCGTAGTTAAACGAATCGGGTCGAAAGGGACCAAGGGGAGGGGGGGAGAGGTATCAATGTCCTGAACAGAGAAATAATCCAATTACGTCTATGGCAGATAATCGATAAGCCGCAATAAAACTTCGATCCGGGGATAGTCGTGAAAGTTTTATCGGCGAGGAAAACGCGGTCGACGAGAAACCGCGTCGCTCGAATGTAGCCGCGTATGCGCGGTCTGTGGATGCATTCGTTGCATTATTTAAGCGTTTGGAATTATAGTTGACCAAGCTCGGCCCACTAGCGAGCGTCCACGAGTATATTACTCGTCCCTGACAACGTGGTCCACTGTATACTCGATATTACCACCGCACTGGTACGAGAACAATGTGTCGTTTACCTTTTGCCGGTGCCTCCCTATTGTACCTTGTAGCTGGTTCTTCGTTAGACGTTGTTGAAACGTTTGTGTTTCACGGTAGTTGTACGGTACTCGTGATGCCTATTCTCATTAACGAGGTTCCTCAAGTTCCGTGGCCGACTATGTACTGACCGTCTCTACTTGCGCTACTGGGAGTTCATTAGCAAACACTCGCAGGTTAAACTTGGGCGCCTTGGAACTGCCAGATTCCATCGAACTGTCGTGCTTTGATTCCTATATGTTGTACGTGTTGTCGGAAAATCCGTATTGCTCCATCTTGCCATTATCTTTATCTTCGAGGTGGATGATTTCGATTCTTTCCGTATCCGCTCGAAGGGTAGCTAGGGTCAAAGCTAACATACGAAATCTAGGATCGGATCAAAGAACGATAGAATAATACGCGTGACCTCGGTTCGGAGGAAAATCAGAGGATACACGGAGGTATATAGAAGCGGGATTATGCGTTGATATCAATTGGAAATCTTGAACGAGGGACGCCCTGGTTTATGTCAACCCCCTGTTTCATCGTGTTCCTTATTCGACGCGTGATAGACGATAATGTCGCGGCTCGAAATTCCCTGTGAACGATCGGCAGAAATAAGGAAAGCAAGACTCGTGTTGCAGGTAACGGCGTTAAGGGATTACAGGGACGCGAGGACGCCTGCCAGCCTATCATAAATTTCCACATCGTATATGGGGAGCGTGAGACGTGACGGGCTTGAAGATACAGTGACGACTGCGCGGAATGCATACGATATCGCTCGTCTGCCACCGATTCGATTTCGTTTCAAGGTCAAGCAATGTTCAGCTCCCAGGTGAAAATATTCGAAGTCAAGAGAAGAGAAAAGCAGAGAGGAATTTTCGTAGTCTACTTCAAGAGACAGAGAATGCGGGGGCCTGGGGACATATCGCGTGAAAAATGCGAGGGTTAGTCCTTAACAAGTTTCATATTATAAAAATCCTTAACCATAGTCGTTGAGTCATAATTTTTAGACTCTATCTAATTATATTCCTATTTTGGTATCGAAATCCTCCTTTTCCCACTGCTCTAAATATGCTGTAATAAAATTGTCTACCAAATAAATGTTTGTTCTGGATCGAAAGTATCAGTTTTCAATGTAAATTACAACGTCTCGAGAGAACGTTCGTCAGTCCTGTCAGTCCTCCTGCATCGAGTTCGAGCAGAACGATCCTGGCGATAGACACGGAGCGTCAGAGAGTGTGGACCCTCTGTTCGGTGATCCTGACGGAGGTTGCGGTTGCGAGGGTGGCAACGAAGGAAACTAAAGGCGAACGCTTCGAGGGAATGAGTCGCGGCTAGGCGGGGTGCAGACTGTAAAGAAAAGCTGCCCTAACAAAGGCGCCTTATTTCACGCCCAATGTATCCCGCCTCAGACACGATCGTTAAGATACCTATCCTAGCGAGGTGCGAGTTCCGCCACTTTTAGCCTCTTCCACGATACCTTCGTTCCCTCCTCTTTCCTTCGTCTTCCGACCCTCTCTTCTTTCTCTCTCTTTTTTTTTTACAGAACCCTTGAAAATGGTTCGTTCTTTCTCACGGGTGTGTGGGTTTCGGCTTCGAGTGCTCCGGAGGGTGTTGTCGAGGTGACTTACAACGCTCCCTGAACGCTGGCGCGTGAATTACCCGAAAACTTTTTCCCATCTTTCCTACTTTCTCCTCTTTTTATTAAGTACAGTAGACGTTACGCTGTTTCGAAGTCGATGTAAAATAGAACTAATAATATCGTATCTGCCGGAGGCTTTTAATCTGCCATGGATGTATCGTCGGATATCAAGGGCTAAGAGAAATATAGGTACATGCGCGATACGGTTCTATGAAAATTTTAGGGCTATAACTTCCTTATTTAATTATATATAAAAAATACGAAAGAATTGAGATATACTGAACAGAAATCGAAGAGACGATAGAGGATGATTTTTATTACGAGCTGTTAAACTCACTGATAAAGTAAATCTTTGATGTTGTGTCACACGTTGAGTTACGCTATACCTCTTTATAGTTTTCGTAGTATGAATGATATCAACGAAACCGATAGAGAAAACTTACAGCTAAGAGTATTTTCTGTCTCTCTCTCTTCCGTCTGTGCCAGTATTATAGAGGATGACCCGCAATTCGCAGGGTAGTTCGAATAGCGACCGTCGTCGTTTCTTACGGGTTTACGCTTCCTGAATGGGTCAGATCTGCGAGGGAATTTTATCAGGATACAGGGATATGCCCATTACGAGACACCGCTTTGTACGCCAGGTCGCGATTATGCGAGCATATTCAACCCTGACGCGTGTGTCTGTCGTTGAAAAGCTCACGTTGCCCGCACGTATCGCGACACATGCTCGCCGCCGCATAATAACCAGGCGATAATAAAAATGAAAAGGCGCAGGTTCCTGGCGTACGTTAACTCGATAGCTTTGCTATGGTTCGAAACCGGGAAAAAGCACGAAAGACACGAATGCATCGTGGTATAGGTGATTTTTTCTCATTATTATAAGGATTATTCGAATTACATAGAAAAAGTGGAGGTTCTTCTACACTCACAGCTACAGGAATATGAAGCAAAGGCATAATTGTCGAAATATTTCGCAGACATATTCCATGTGTACCACTGGAAAATACTGGGATAGTTGTTGTATGTGGTTAAGCGTGAAAAAATATGTAATAAAGGAAAATAATACAAAAATATTTGGTATCTCGTATATAAGAAACATATGAAAATTTACAAAAAAACAGCATGTAATTGGAAGTTCTGAATCTAAACAATTACTTGTTGTACCAATTGTTTTGAGCGGTGTACATAAATATCGGAGTTTTGCTAAGAATGAAAGACGTTTTAAGATGTTTGAGCGAAAGTCTTCTATGATCCCTATATTTCCTGCGTATCAATCCTACGTAATCCCTGACCTACCTTTTAAAAGCAGAAGCCTAGGCAGTCTACTGACAAATTCACTAACAGGTCCCTAATGGAACGCTCTTTTCCTTCTTTTTTGTCCTTTTTTTCCCACAGCACCACAAAGAACATCGATAACGAGATATTCGCGTAATAGCTCGACGAATAATGCCCCGAAGAAGGGAACAACGATAAAAATTCAATTATCACTAGGGAACTGTTGGGCCACGGATGTTTTACATTGCGCGGCTACTCGACGGTAATCGGGCCATTTGCCTGAGCACTCGGTCTACCGGTATGGCGATGAGATGATTGGCCAAAAAAGCGAGAGCAAAATGATGCATAATAACGGCGAACAGGCGTAAGTGAATACGAACGGCGATGCTGATGGCTTCCTGGAGGGAAGACGGCCCTTCAACCCCGATGGAGATTGATGCGGATTGCATTAATCTACCTCTGTCTGGTCTGTCCTTACTACTACTACCGCCAGAGACTTGCATCAGTTACTAGCTCTATGACCAAGCCAGTTTTCACCAGACGAAGAATAATGCGGATATATTAAGCGCGCCGGATGGCCGGCGTTCTCGTTCTTCTCTAGCCTCTGCTATGCTTTTGGAAAATATATAATCCAGACTGTGGATCGTGCACGTCCAACTTGGTACCTCTGCTCCGACCGCGCTCTATCGGCCCTTCCTTCCGTTCGGTAGCAAATTTCCGCTCTCTGGCGGCACGTCAACGTTGAAACGCGATTTGTTCGCTTTCGAGCGCGTCGAATTTCACGGATCTCTCTCTATCTCTTCCTCCTATACTTTCTTCTATTCCTTCCTAGATTTTGTCTTCTTTTAAAGAGAAAATAGGAGCTTGTTGAAGAGGATCTTTTCAAAAAGAAATTCGCAAGACGAATGGCAAAGACAAACGCCGTTAATTGATAACGTTGGCTTCTCTTAAGTCGTTCCTTTGATTTCTACTTTTGATCGTTTTAGCTCGTTTCATCGTGAAACATGTTACTTTCTGTTTTCCTGGTAGACACTCGGATTTTCTCAACTTTCGTTTCCCTCGTCTTTATCTCGTCCTCTTTTGAATCGAATCCTTTGAATACCTTCTTTTCCCTTTTGGTTTACCTTCTTTTGGTTTCAAAGAACCAGGAGACATCCTTCTGACGGAGGAGAACAGAAGCAGTTCGTTGCCTGTCACCTAACTTTCTCTCATCCCTCCTAGCGGCACCGTCAGAATGGAACAAGGTTAAGGGTTGTAGGCGGAGATTCGACAGAAGTATGAGAGATAGCGGCAAGTACGAGCAAAGTTTGTCGCAAGTTTAGATGAAGTTCAATCTCTGAGCCGAGGGGTCGTTGCAGCTCTCTACTCATCCGTCCAACGACCCCTTTTTTCGCAGGCTTATCGTCTAATATCCCACCTCGAGGGCCGGAGGTTGGAACGAAATATCAGGACATTTCGCGTCTAGTCCCATCACCGTCCAGTTTCGCTTCCTCTGTTCTGCTGAGAGTTCGTTCAGTTCGCGCTCGTTCTTCTCTCGTCTTTGACAAAGCGACCGACCCTCGAAATTGCACCGACTCTTCTCCAAGCCATTTTTGCCAGCCGAATGTTACCAGATACCGTCTGGACACCGGATACGGTGACGAACTTTTCATCGTAGAACTTCTGCAATCGCCATGGCCATTGGGTTTTCCTCTTAGAGTTTGGCGTAAGCGAAGATCGATGCGATATTTTGGCGATCTTGCAGTGATGACAAAACTGGGCAGTATTGCATTTTTAACTTTATGCAGCTGAATGTGACGGCATTCGAAATTTCTCTTCAAACCGTAAACGTTTGTTGCTTCGACTAATTGGTAGTATCATGGAAGAAAATATGGCAATCGCAAAGAGTTAACGACACAATATACAAGAGTGTAATATTATGCATGCGTTCTCCGACGAACAGAAAATGTTGCGAAGATAGTAGCTACATCGCGTGTATTTCATTTTTTAGTGAATCAGCTCTGCGCTCTTATATTTCATTTCGTAGAAAGATAGTTCGTCAGATGAACAACTAAAGTGGAATCTTCAGTTCCAAGAAGTTTCGAACAGTCGATTCTGAAAGGCTCTAGACAATCGAATCTACATTTCGAACATGCGATTCTGGAAGATTGGAAATATCCAATTCTGGAAAGCTCCAATTGGCCACGATGACTTCTAGAATAGCTTCTTCGCTAACACTTCAAACTTTGCCTATCCATTATAGAAGATGAACTAGGTAAAATCGAGGCCCCATGATATTAGGCAGATCGCTTAAATTTGGGGGAAAAGTAGTCCGGCAATTTATCGTGTAACTTTCATCGTCTACCATGTAATAGTACTGTATCCAACCAATGTACTTATCACACTCGAACAACGTTCCCTTCGTTTCGACTTTAGTATCTGTCCACCATAATTTCTCGTAAAGAAAGACGTAAATCGTTTATCGTATCTGAAGCCTAACTATCGGAGCAGAGTTACTATACGCAGAACGCGTAAATGAATTGGAGCGATCCCAAGTTTGAACGATGTTCCATGCGACATAAACGAAGTTATCCGGGAAGGTCGCGGGAAAAGATTTCGCGAACGGCAATTACCGCGGACGGTTGTCGAATAATCAAGCATGTTATTAGGTTACCGATTTTCCGGCGACGCGATGGTGACGTAGCCACTTCGGATGCATGAAATTATACGAGCACGTCAAGCGCCTAACAACGTAACACTGCGTACGTTTCAGGCGCATCAACGCAAACGAAGTTAACGTTACACCCACGATGAAAGCGGGCCGGCCTGCAGGCAGGGAAATTCGCTTTTCCACTCTGCTTCGACCGTAAAATTCGATCAGTTGCGACGGATTGTCATTCGCCGATAGCTTCATTACCTTACTATGCGTCGGACCTGGCGACAGGCGTCGATTCCAACCGATGAAACGTCCAAAGTGTTTGTTTATGTAGTTTGCGAGCATTCAGATGCATCAGTGCGAGCCTTTTAACCATTTACCTCGTAGCAGCATCGACAGTCACGATTTCTTGTTTTAGCTTGGAGATTTCATGGGCTGATATTTTTCCTTCTTCGATGTGGCAGTATATTTCAAATCGTTATCCTAAAATATCGATGGCGAGCGAAGAACGGTTTCCTTTTTTTCCATTCGTATTCAGAATTCACGATTAATAGGAGAAGAGTGATCGTCTTCGTGGAAGGAACACGGCATCAAAATACCAGGGACGATTAACGATCTCCTTTGGTCGATCGCCTATTGAATCCCTTCACCGTAGAACTTTTTAATTGCTTGAACTGGATGCTTCAAAGTTCGATGTCACGGTGGCGTTCCCTCTAGTCTGTTTCCTGGGTTTGCGGCCATTTAACCAAGCCAACGGAACGGTGGACTGAATTTAGGCAGCTCGAAGGGAAGACAAAGGAGAAAGAAGAGGTAATGAAGGGTGGTACAGGAGGAAGTCGTCGGGACGAGTAAGAAGAAGCCACCTTTCACGACGGAACAAGAAGTATGCGGCCTCTGCCAGACGCCAGGCGTTTCCTTAATTGCATTTTTATGTTTGTCCGGATTTCCGAGCAGCGAAAAGAAGACGAGGGTCAAAGGTACAGAAAAAGAAAAAGAGTAGACCGAACAAAATGAAATGGAGAAAAAGGAGTAGTAGTTCATTAAAATACGTGTTGATTGAACGCGTCGAAACCTGGTGCAGCTAGAGTGTGTGTGTTCACAGCAGCTACGATTCTTTTTCTGCCTCATTAAACTTCGCTTTAGATAATTATTCTTTGGGAATGAACGAGTTGTTGGATGACCAAATCACTAACTCATCGACTGGTAAACTCTAAGTTCGTCCTTTTCTCTAATATTTCACTGTACAATTGGTTTTCACGTTTTTAGCTCGGATCCTGAACGAATTCTTAAGATGTTGAAAGATGAGGCAATGGTAAGAGAGAGTTGTTAGGTAAGCAACGGTTCAAAATGATTAAGCCATGTGACAATTTACTTATCAACTCCAAAGATTATACTTTTAACGTCTGTCTTTTTAAATATTAATACGACGTGTAAGTTTCTCGACAGCTTTCCAACGAGATATCTTTCTCATGATAAAACACAATTTTCGATCGTTTGTAGTGGATGAATCGTGGCGACAAACTCGTCGACGATCGTGAAAAGCGATGACAAACCCGGAGGAACGTTTCCAATCTAATTCTGAAATCGACAAAAAGGAGCCGCGATCGAGTTCACGGAGACCTCGTTTGCGAGATTAACGAGTCGGGACGAGACTTGGGGTAATTCCAAACATCGCCGACAAAAGGTCCTCGAGACGAAAGGACTTAACAGCTGGGCGAGAACCGGAGTGTCGAACGAAGGAGACGCGGAGAGTTCCAGGCCGTTGAACAATCGCGAATACGGGAGGGCCGGTGTAACAGTCGCGTTCGAATAACTTGGAATGGTTTGACGAAGTTGCTCGTTCGATTCATCGGTGCTGTGTTCGCTTCTCGACAATCCGGAAAAAGTCTTAATTTGCCATGATTTCAAAAGAACTCCGATCAAATTGGAAAAATAGACATCGAATTGATGAGAATCTCTTGTTTCATGGTTTTCATCGAAGGGAGAGAGGAAAAAAAAGAAAGAACAAAGAGGGAGAAACGACGGTTCCCTTTAAGGTGGTTCTCAACGTTTATCAGGGCTCGATAACAGCCGTGGAAGACAAAGGAGTTTCGATGAGAGTGTCGGAGCTGAACGAAGAGAAGTTTCAGTGATCGAACAAATACCTAAACCCTCCCTCTCGTGTAACAGTCGGGAATAAGTTCGAACTGGCTTGTACCATCGACTATACGTTCCTTCTGTCCGAGTCCTTTTCACGAATCCGGATTTATTGAAATTTTATGCGGTAGTCCGATGAGGTCCGACTCGGGACTTTTATCAACGATTCTGCCTGGCCGGATCTTATATTACCTAGGTACGACCACGAGGAACATTCTCAGCGAGTCGATTTCTCGATTTCGCTTCGAGAAGCCGATTTCTCGCTTATACGAAGCTTTCGACAGCCGCCCGGGAATATTACGAATAAGGGAAACTCGGAGAGCCGTTGCGAGCTCGCCACCCGTTTAAAAGCAGAAACGTAATGATATTCTGATGAAAATGGTGGATTTCTGTGACGACTAATATAAATCGCGGATTATATTATGGACGTTCTGGAGATCAGATTATCTGTTTCGTCAAATCGAGTATATTAGGCATTACGTTATCGATTTTAGATATACATACAGTAGAACCTTAATTATACAAACTGATCGTAATACAAGCTGTTAGAACGATCGGATTTTTCGACGGTACAATAACTTTATCTTCACATGATCGTTAAATATCAGAATTAAACAAAAATAAATATTTTTATATAAAAATGTAATATTACCTTTAGATTTATATTCTAAATTTTCTGAATGGAAATTACGATAATCGATCGTCTCTTTAACCGGTATTCGGTCATGAGAATGAAACATAATAAATTCTATTTCTCTTATTTTAAAATTCTACTCGTACATGCCATTAAACTACATTTCCTAATGTCCCTACATTTCCTAAAACTACATTTTCCTAATGCCCAACATTTCCAAATGTCATTTTATATTTATTTCTGGAATTACACGCGTCCTTCTGAAGATACATTGGAATTAAATACATCTTCTGCATCACTTACTTTTAAGCTATTAGTATCTCTGTATATATCTGATTGTTTTCTTCTTTTCAACTTTTACCAAAAGTGGATTTATTATGTTTAGACCGTGTGGTCTCCTCATTTGTGTTTATAATATTTTCGCATGTATCCAAGAATTTAATCACGACCACGTTCTCCGTTTCATATATTATTCGCGAACGTGAATTCGTATTTAATGTCAACGAAACGAAATTAGTGAATCTCTACTCACCCTAGGTTATGGTTGTCGGTATTGTCCGGTGCGTCCTCTGTCACAGAATCCTGTGTGAGTGGACCTTGAGTGACGTCAACGCCCATGCTGCCTAGATCCAATGTGGCGTACGTTCTGCGGGCTTGCACCCTCGTACCACCGCCTCCGCCGCCACCGCCGCCGCCGCCAGTTACTTCGCCGCTTCTGCCACCGTTTCCGACCAATTCCTGATACAATTCATCGTACAGAGAGCTGCCGTTCTCGTTGCTGTTCAAAGCATCGTCCAGACGAGCTGGGTCCAAGTGATAGTTGGGATTCTCAAAGGAGAGAAGACCGTTTTCTGAAACACATTGAGAAAAATTTATGTGAATTAAAATTAATTTAGTAACTTCGGTAGAATTGTTAGTTGCTTAAAGGCATACGCAGGGCAACGTTCATCGGAGTATTTGATCACTTCACAGTGGAAATTACGTACAGGAGACATCACAGCAGATGGACACGACATAGCGAGTTCTAAAATTCGTCGATGACTAACACTTACAATTTTCGATGGCTACACTCACAACAAGTAATTTGAGAGAGAGAGAGAGAGAGAGAGAGAGAGAGAGTTGAGAGTAAACTGAGAGATATGTGAGCCAAGTACTAGAAGTCATAATTTACATTCTGGTAGTTTCGAGTTTGTAATTCATCGTTCAATTGCTAAGAACGATGGACATTTATTTGAAAGAACTAAGGCAGAATGTAAGGAAATAACTTCCACTCACTATACTTGAAGAAATTATTAATTAAATGATGAACCAAATGATAATTATACTTATTTTCGGTCAAATTAGTGTTAAATTACAGCGCATTACGTTTTATAAAAACAGGAAGAAAACTTTCCCAAGGTGCAGAAAGATTTGATCTCGATGTTAGAGGGTTAAAATCATTGAGCAATAGTTCTAAATTATATTTTTCGGAGGTCGCCCGACTGTTTCGTGAGACTGTTTTTGCAAGACATGCGTCAAACCGGTAGATTAAAAACGGAGGTCAAAGTTTAGTTTCGCAAGAACCTAAGATAGACGTAACCATTGAAAGAGAAGTACGTAAAATACTATTGCGCATATATAGAAACTAAAGCATTTCAGTCGTCTGATAAGTTTGCGTTTGACGAAGATGCGATAAAAGCCCGGGTATGAATAACCAGACGGTCGATAGTTCTAGTTTTGGAACCACTCGTAGAAAAGTGTGGTTGACGTTACGATAACGAAAGCGTCACGATTTATTCGTGATATAAAACGCGAACGAAAATAAATCAACGGAAGAAAAATTGAGAGATCGTTCGAGCGGTAAATAGGAAACGAAACGAAGGGTATAGCGGATCAATCGCGAAGAGACGACCTCGCGAGTTGAAATACGTTCGAGAATCCTCGAGAGGGAAGACCAAAAGTCTTCTTCTTGACGGTGTAAGAGGATTAAAAACATTGACCGACTGATCAAGTCTCGTATAGGCTGAAGGTTGGAAAGCGTAAAAAAGGAGTGGGTTTCAAGCTCGTAGTAACACAAAGAGAAAGAGAGAGAGAGAGAGAGAGAGAGAGTGAGGCGGAAACAGAGACAGAGATATACCGATGATCACGATGACTACTATTTTAAACATGACATTTTATATTTAGCACGGTACGTTTACACTACTCACTGATGCTCCTTAGCAAGACGACAGTAGTTAGAAGGACGTTGTACAGAAACCGGCATAACGCATCCATGCCGACGCGACGCCGGTCATATCGTTAAAAAAATCTCGCCAGTTAATCGCAAAACGTTGCGAAGAACCTCCATGTACTTATTGACAAACTATCGAGTATATACACGGTGTACAGACACGCCGGCTTGTACACAGGGAACAGGCCCGAAGAATGTGTGTGTCTGGTTACGTGTACGTGTATGTATCTGGGTGTCTAAGACGAATCTCCTTGGCCTCCTTTGTCCCTTCCTTTCTTCCTTCCTTCCTTTCTTCTATCCTTGACACTCCTATCTCTTCTGCCGTCTACCTATCTCCCTCCTGTTCTCGGTATTGATTCAACCGCGGGCTTTAAGCTCTGTACTTCGAGAGCCCGAGCTTCTTTCGGCCAAATCGACGCGGAGTTCGTGTTCGACCAGGGTCGCTTGTCAAAAAACGCGCCACCTTTCGTTAGTTGCATCACTTTCCGTGGATTAAATCAAGAATCGTGTTATTATATTTGAAATAGCAAGCGTAAACACGATAGAGGAAAACACTGACGAGATAAAAATATGAATGAAATTAATCGACCGGACATATGCACGATTACAAAGTACTCGATCAAAGACAAGCTATTTTTTGTTCGCGAATTTCTGTCCCATACGCTTTTTCCGCGGGCCTGAGGAAACAATGGGGCCATCGACAGGAGAGATAATTAACCGATCGAATTACGCGAACGAAAGTTGCTTCTGCAACCCTTTGATGCTACCTCTTTCGGCTAATTCGACGTTTGTTACGACCCTCGCCGGTTTCCATCGACTGCAGCTATATTTCTGCCCGGAACAAGAGGGTAATCAGTTTTCTCGCGTTTCATCTATCTCTGACACACGAACGACCATGAATCATCCTTGTTCGCCGATTTTACGAACCGCCACGTTGAAAATTTCACGATCGACAGAGTAAAAAACGAGTTCGTTAATTTCCAGGTGCTCGACTTCATGATTATCCTGAATGTCCGATAAAAGTTGAACGACTCGAAGGGGAAGTTCAGATGAATCAGCGAATGGGCGGCATGGTTAGGGGCGACAAATTGGCCATGTGGTCGCGTGCTCGTTACACGTGCCACGAAGTAGATACTCCAGTGTTTTGTTAACATCAATACATCTCGTTATTTCGAAAGCAGCTCGAAGGAACGAAGAAGGAAGTACAAAGAATGAGAGAGAGAGAGAGAGAGAGAGAGAGAGACAAGAGGGGAGAGAAAGGAAGCATCAAAGTTTTAGGAGAAGAGGAACGGTTGGAAAGCGTTGGAAACCCGAAGGTTGATTTTACGGCACTGCCGTTAGCAAGAACGGGGGAACATGGCTATAGCAAAAAGAGCGGATTCGTGGTAATTGTTCGAGATAGAAGAACGCTCGTTTAGATTCCATTAACTTCTTTTCGTGAATATTTTAGCTGTGCAATCGGCTTACGATCTTTGGATGGTTAATTATTTAAAGATCGAATGGCGGAAAGAAGCAAAAGGAGAGCGTGTAATTCGTAGGTAAGTCCGATGGAAATGTGCGAAAGATTTCGTTAATTCAGGAGGGACGTCGGATGACTCAGCAGGAGGGTGGATCGTTCGTGTACGATAAATTGGCTGGCGTCGCGATCATATTGCCGCATGTTCGTTATAGGTACGACCGAAGAAGTGCAGTTGCAGTTGCGAGTTGCAGCTGCAACGGTCTTTTCCAACGGACTTCGTTATTTCATGGAGAAAAGTTTCCTCGAGGTGGTCGAAGTGCGAAAACTTTACACTTATGCCGTGCGTCTGTCGCTCTACTTTCACCGGGTAAAGAAAGAATGCAAGAAAAACAAGGAAGAAAGAGGACGATATCGTTCGAACGTGGCCAAATTCGTGGCATCGATTCGATGTTTGCAACGATCCGAGGTTGGTTAGGAGACCGCACTGCGGAGGAAAACGACACGCGCCGAACAAGAAAATAGCAAGCTTGTTCTCTTTCTCCTTTTCTCTCTCTCTCTCTCACTCTTTCTGTTTGCAACTTTTTAAGTCACCATCGAAGTCAGCAAATTCCGCGGACGAGCGAATACCGAAACGAGGCCCCCGAATAGTGCATTTCGTTATTTCGACCCCGCAAGGGAGGAGAAGAACGAGGAACAGTCTACGGGAAGAAGTAACCGGAACGTAGGTCGTACGCGAAAGTTTGAAAGTTTGGACACGCTTTCGGCGTTAGAACCGGAAGCAAGGTGATGGAAAGAGTACGAGAAGGGCGTGGGAAGGCTGAACAAGGAGGACAAGGAATAAGGGAGGGAGAGAACTCCGTCACCGCCCCTCGATGAGTCACCCTATCGATTCCTCGGTCGAGTCTAGGTAAAGTCTAGGGGGTGAAGGGGCTCTTTACCACCAACGAGTACCTCTCCTCCGTTTTTTTCCCTTTCTTTTTATCCCTTCTTCTTTTCTCTGGCCCCTTCACCTCTGCTCTTCTCGCGTTCACCCTGGCTCTCTTTCTTTCTTCCTCCGTCGACGTCCTTACGTAAGTCCTTTCCACGGAATATTAACTTTCATGGGCGCGGAGCAACCTCCGCCCCACGAATTGCGGGGGTCACGTATCTCATAAGTACCGGAGGCGATTGACTATGTCCGTCGAGCATTCCTGGGACCGAGGATAGCCATTTTTTAACAGGGCGACGCAATGCAAACCAATTTTCCTGAAGGTCGATCGACGATAATTTGAATATCCAATGTCTCGATTGAAAGTCGACTTCCTCCTACAATTTTCTCAGACGGATTAATTCGCCGGTTAGAGACGAAGGAAAAGAAAAGGAAAATGTATGCCGTGTTTGTTTCGTTTGTAACGGAGTAACAGAATAGCTCTTGCGCTGTATAATACGAAATAGCAGCAGAAAAATCCTTCGCGATCTACGTTCCATTCTTCTCGTTTACGGCTCACCGCGATAACATTCTTCACGGGCCGAGAAATAAAGTGATTCTCGACCCCATGTTAACCCTTTCACGGAATTCAACGTTTATTCGAGCCCGGCCTTGCGATTACGCTCTGGGCCGGCTGTCGATGCTGCCCGCTTCTTTCACAGCCCCTTCTGGTTTTTCCCTTACCCCCATAACAATAGAGTTACGATCTTAAATGTTTCTCGCACGAGAGACTATAGAGAATGGGGTGCGAAGAACCAAGCACCGTGTCTCGTTACGGCGAAAAAAGGCCGAGGCAATTTCAAAACCCATCGTTAACTTTTACAGCGCGCCGAAAATGTTGGCGGACCTTCGAAAAGGTTAAGATTTTTTCAGGTAATGGCGTCTAACGCTGTCTTCTCCCCTATCGTTGAATTTCTATTCGTCGCCTGTCCGAGGTCCTCATAGCCGATCATCGTGTTCTCCAAATATCCGAAAGTGGCCGAAGTCGACGTCTCCTAAGCGATCGTTAAAAGACACATTCGAAAGACAAATTTATTCGAGATCCCGATGCTTTCCTGTGCACGTACGTACGTATATGGTCGTGTAACGAGACGACGGAGCGAAGTATCAAGATATTCGAGAGGGAAGATTGAATGCAAACGATGAAACAACTCGGAGAACTATTCACCCTATTTTTGCTACATTTCCATTGCTCGAAACGAAAGTCGATGAGAAGGAACGACAAGGATAATGTTAAAAAAAAAAAAGAAAAAAACGAGGACAAGAGCGGGAAAGAAAAAAAGCGACGAAAAGAATCAAAGAACAAGAGCATCCACCCCTCCCTCTGCACAACCACTCTTCTCGGTTCCCCCGTTCATTTTCGTCGAACAAGCTACGAACAATCTCGTTCGAGGGCAATTGGCCTTTCAGCCCTTTTTTCGCTCGACTCTGGCAATACCGTTTCCCGGGGATGTACGTAACTCTGCATGATTACGTAGATTGGCTTCACAGAAGGATGCTTATGCGTATTTTTTGTCCCCTCCCAGCAACGAATCGTCGACTATATCCCGACGATCGAACCACGTATACTGTATACTTTGGAAACGGTCGGCCCGTTGGCGCTTAGACGTCCTGGCGCCATTCACCTACGGCGCCGCACGCAACCCTTAAACACTATTAGCCGCGCCATGCCGCCTCCAACTAGTCTCTAACCCCGCCTGTTCTCGCCAACAACGTCGACCTCTTCCGTACGATCTTATCTGGCTTCTCGATACCGTTCAACGGTCACTCGCAGTGGACCAATAAAGTCTTCCGTTAGACTACAAAGTGATCGACGTGTTCTCGTTACTTTATCGAATATTTTGTTTCGATGCTATAACCTTGGCTCAGGATGTTTCACTGATGCACGTATGACCGCTAAAGAAAATTGATGCATTGCATGATATTATTACCGGATAATTGCGATCGATAGACGACGATAGTTCGACGTGCTTCGTACCGTGGCTCGTCAATGATTTACGTCGTGTGGGCCGTGGACTGGACAACGATATATCATTCTCATACTACGTCCACGCGGCGCTTCGAATATCCTGGTAACTGTTTTTTAATAAAAGCAACACGATCGGTAAACCATCAAGCACATTCGACCTTTTGCAGTTTCGCTAGTGAAAATTTCGATCATATCTCGTGTGACATGATCGGTAGTTCCAGTGATTAATAATAATACGTATAAAATGGTGTCTTTACTAGAAATAACTTTATGACTGTCATTGGGGAAATAGACGTAGAATCGAAGATGCGCCCTGTCTGATCACATACTGGTCGTTTTCACTCAGAAATATTAGCGTCAGTAACAATTCGTAACTCGTATGAACTCTGCAATGTTTGATAGTATGTAATGCAATACGTATGAATTTCGGATGGAAGGCGTGTTCGTGTCTGATCAAGCACCGATCGTTTTCGCTCAAACTTACCAACAGCAGTAGTGGTGGATAGTAAATCCTTCGTTTAATACATTCAAACGTTTAGTAACAATACGAATAAGATAGTATCTCCACGCGAAACACTTGAATTTTCATCAACGAGAATAAGGAAGCAAAGTAGATGGGAGACGCGTTCGTGTCTGACCAGACACCGGTCGTTTTCACTTAACCATGCTAGCGCCAGTAAAAAGGGTCATGGGTCGGTAGTTAAAACCTTCCTGCTGGTTTATGGTTCGTGTAAAGTAGGGACGTTCAATGAATATGAATAAGTGACAGTCTAATTCGCAAAGTATACCTACACGCCGATGCCAGGCGTCTTTTTCAATTCGTCCTTTTGGCATTCGGTTTCAGTCTACTACTTAATGCTCCAGACGGCTACTTTTCCCGATTGCTATTTGCCGATGCGTTAGCGCGCGATTTAATGAAGAGTAAATGCTCTCGACCCAAGGACGCTTTCATAGAATTTCTTTCAACTCACGGTTTTACTCTTCTCTCATCATTGGAAATGTATCATTTGCAATATTGGCGTTTGAAAAGCAGAAAATTATCAAATTTAATATCTCCTATGCGATAGTTTGAACGAGTCAACGACGCGGCGTTATATTTCTGGTCATCGAACGTTTCGTGCGTCTCGTGGGTGACATGGCTTTCAAAAGGGTTATCGAATTTTGGCGATGGGAATTCAACGCAAAGAGCTCTGACGAAACGGATTTCTTCGTGACGATGACAGCTGCTTCGTCACACGTTCGACTCAGGGATGATCTGTAAAAATAGCCGTTCCCACGCTTAGTCGCTCGAAGAACGACGTAGCAAGGGGAAAAAGGCCACGGGTTGATACGTATACGTAGGTACGTGGTATGCGACCACGTCTGTACAGGCAGCGCTAAAAACGGCAACAAAACAGAAGTGACTGAGTCTGGCACCAAGCCATACGTCGCGGTAACGCTGACTCGAGCTATCGATCTAATCGTAAGTGGTTCTCCTGTCTCGCGTGTGTGTTGCTGCAGAATTCCGCGTGCGAGTAATTGCGATCGACCGGTAGTTTCGACGTAGAATTGAGATTACTCGATTGGAATGCCCGGTGACAGGCAATAATTTTGTGCCAGGTCAAGGAAGAGCGTGTGCAGCGAAGATTTTGGGTGTTTCTGACGTGTTTTCATAGGGTGAAAATAACCGTCTCATGGACTAACGCATCGTAGAAAATATTAGGTCGGCGTATGTAAAGTGTTGCTTTTGAAAACATAAAATTACACCGATACGTAGCTCGTTTAAGGCATAAAATATTTGGTTAAAGTAATCTCCGCGTAATTCAACGCGCTTTTTCAATGTACTTAGACCATGGCAAATAAATTTACGTTTCTAATTATTCATGACTTCAGTATTTTCAAATTTAAGCCCATAAGAAAATTATCCTCAGATTTTTGTTACGAATCTTCGTAGCATTCGATGTGTATGATTTGCAACAGATATCTTCATCTTCGGTATGGTTGATCGACAACGGAATAATATTTCATAGATGGTATTACGTATTTCGTAAAATGTAAGCTTCAGAAAAACATTTCGCACGTGGCAATTTAATAAATAGCTCGTATCGTTTCTACCAGACGATCATTGACATCTTCGTACGTCGTTTTATGAAAATTTCCGGAAGCAATCCTTAACTTTATACAGCTGCAGGGAATATTTTATCCGCCGCCGAGATGAATCCTTAGAGAGAAGGGTACTGCTTCTTAAGGATTCCGGCTGATCGCTATTAAGACGAATTATGCAAATCTATGCGAACGTCAGAGCAAAGTGTGGCTGCGTTTCAACGTAAATCAGAAATCCAAGTTTGCCTGTCCTCGTGTTCTCCGGGCACGATGGGAGAAAAGAGCGAGAGGAGAGACATTCTAGAAACTAAGACAGAGAGATAATCTAATTTGACTGCGTCTTCTGGTCTGCTTCGTTCGTCAACCGCCATCTTGAAACCGTTCGATGTACTCGTCGGATGCGAATCGATATTTCAAGGACGAACTGTCGTACGCGAAGTATTTAACGACGATCTACCGTAGCTGGCGGACAGAGAGAAAGATCGTATTCGTATTAAGCGATCGAAGGAGGAAGAGAAGAAGATCAGCAGGATACGGTGGAATAAAGAATATCGAGTAGACGTTTTGTAGGTCCTATTTACCTTTCCCGTTGAATAATTTAACTCGTGTCTTCCTTGATACCAGCAATACTCTGGAGTACAATAATTTCCAGTTACACGTACTGATAAAGTATGAATTACGGCGCAAGGAAGAAAACTATTCGTCACTTTGTATTCTTTTTATTTATGGATGTTCGGTGGAGGATCGGTTGACTCGAGAACGGCGATACACGGTGCGAAAGTTAAGCGAATTCGTCTAATTACAAGATAGTCTGGAAAGTTCGAAAGGTCGTGCTAGTTATCAGAAACCGTTATACATGTCGTCGGCGAGACAGAAGCTGTCTGAGGAGCGCGAGTCGCGGATCTGTATATTCGGAAACACACAGAGACGCGGTACGTACAGACGAGAGGAATACAATTGCAGAGCGACGACTTTGAGTGTGCACCATCACACGAACGAGGTTGGGGTTCGTCCTCGTTAGATTCGCATTTAGATTAAACTCGGTGCCGCGGTAATAACCTAAGTTTGGTCATCATTTTTTCCTCCTCCGGCGGCACGATCGCACTCGAGCAACTCCTCTTGGTAATTCCAGGCGGCCCGATTTCGGGCAACGAGCGTTGCCAACTTCTGGATATTCGGTTAGAAAGTATGTCGAAGATTTCCCTCAGGGAATCGTATGGCGACGATCAACGTGTTTCCAACGCGATTTCTCGTATAAACGTCCACATCTTTCGAGCGAGAATCTTCGTTCGGTCGGTGAAATGAAAATTCGACGAATTAGAAGAGGATTACGGATGATGGAGACCGATAAATCCCGAGCATGATGCAATTTTAACGCGTTCCAAGAGGCAGGTTGCGTGCTCGCACTACGATCTAGGAGCTTTATCGCGCTTTGCGGACGCGCTCTCCATTTCGGATCGTGCTCGGTTCACGGGGAATCGTGTTGGCATATGTACTTAAGCGGCATGAGACCGAGCCATTTCGTACGAGCGGCAAAGCCGCCAGCTAGATATTTCTGCCCGTACTTTCGATCGGCCATTTTTCACCTAAGATCCCAACGCGCCATAAATCAACTCCCCTTTAACCTTTTATGTACCGAAATCCTGCAGTACTTTCCCTTGTCGTCTATTAAGCTCTGCGCTTGTACGACTATCTGCATTTTTAACGTAACGACTTTTAGTTTCGTTATTTGAGTAAGTAACGTGCTTCGCTAAGCTGAATGGAATTTTCACGACACTTTTTTGCTGAAACGTGATTTAGCGCGAGATTACAGCTTCACAACTTATCGCTGCTAATAAATACCATTGCATAACGGTGAAAAGCCTGTTAATGAAACGAACAAAATTTTACAAATAAATTTTCCAAACTGTACAGGTTATTCGATTATCGTATTTGAGGAAAAATCGTAATATCGTGAAAGAGAAGTTTATAATCTGTAACTCGTAATTTGCTGATATTATTTGCCGGTGAATAAACCCCGTTCTATCTACTATTCACGACAGAAATGTTTATCAAAAAATTTAACGTTCGTATTTCATAGGAAAAGTGACTAATGTCACGAAAAGAAGGGGGTTTTGACTTCAGCGATACACAAGTTGGCCTTGTCTGGTTTCTCACGTGCCTTAACCCCTTAATGTCCATCGAGCAGCACGTACACGTCATACAAGCGGCTTAGATACATCTTTAAAGCGCGCCCGTAAAACCGATATTGCGCCGGTTTCTGGTGAAATTTTTACCAAGGAAGGAACCGTCGTGCTGGCATCCGTTTACCGTTTCCGCGCAATGGCATCTCGACTAATCCTTTTAACTACACAGGCAACCGACTTTCTCCGTGGCGTTACGTTTAGTTTACGACATGCCGGTTTTATTGACTCCACTCACCCTTCTTCTTCTTAGATACCGGTTTATCGTACGTTAGATCTCCCGAGAATTTTCCGGTACGATCAATATTGCGAAATAATTTCTGTCGTTCCAAAAGTGCGGCTCCCTCGAACGGCCGGTAAACCGCCTAACGACGCATTTGGTACACGTATCGGCCGTTTGTTTATAGCGCCTTTCCTTACGACGACGACAGCGGCGATCCTATAGATTATGTAAAGAGAACGTAACAGACTCTAGAACCAGTGGATTACAGGATTATAGGGGAAACGCGGCTGGTACACCTCTTCGACGAAGAAACTATCCCGGATTACAGCTGGGCGAGACGGGGCTTTGATTATCTCGTGCACGCTACCTTAACACTGTTGCATTACGTATTAAACGAGAAGCGTTGCAATGTTTGGACAGTCCTGTTGCGCGTACAGACGATACAATCGTAATTCGATTGTTCAATTGAGTAAGTAGCGATAACACTGGCGGAACCACGATGCTCTCTTCCGATGCCGAAACTACGCTAAAGGAATCGCTGTTGTCTCCTTCTAATGACGTTTAACTTTCGTACTAACATAAAATGTACGTTTTGCAGCCGCCTTTTAAACGTTTAGCGAGCCTGATACGCATTGGCGATAAACTATGCGATTTATCGCATGCGGTTAGAATTTTTCCAAAAGAAGAAAGTTCACCTGCAGTCTGGGAGAAAGAAACTTCTCGATTAGCGAGAGCAGAGACACGCCACTAATTACGAAAATTGAAAAATACGGTTTTACTCTTTTTTTCAGTTCTGTTAAAAAATTTATACGTATTGGATTTTAACGCGAGACGAATTCCGCATAGAAATTCTGCGAATCGGGACAATGGTAGCTTCCGTGAATTTCATATTGTTCCTGTAACGTAGCGTTTAAAAGCCAGACGCTACCGCGTCGTATATA
Organism: Bombus terrestris; assembly: GCF_910591885.1. Lineage (NCBI taxonomy): Eukaryota > Metazoa > Arthropoda > Insecta > Hymenoptera > Apidae > Bombus > Bombus terrestris. The sequence continues at coordinate 14,392,709 of NC_063270.1, read as the reverse complement.
ATTTTAGTCGCGAAACAATAATAATTTCGCGAAAAAATATTCTCCCTCCGGATCTTCGCCGTGAATTTTCCGGCCGGGCTTCGGTAACAAGAGTCGACGTGAATTACGTGGGAAGCGGATGAAACCCGGCTGGTATCGTTCGCAAACCTTCCGCCCGCACGAAACCAGTTGCAAGAAGCTTTCCCGAGGCGAATTTTGCTGTTACAAATTTTCCCTGTTACATCAGCGACAATAATATCTGCCGCGATATTAGCTATTGAGCGAAAAAAAGGTACATCGATAGGAAAACACGTGCGATCACAATTAAGTTAGAGTACAGATTACAAAAATACTGTGCCAAAGGATATGAGGAAACTATTATCGAGATGTGTATATGATCCTCGAAATGTCATATCTAAAAAGAAAAACCGGAAATTAGAATTGCCTGAACAAATTTTAATTCGTTTAAATTCGTATTTCCATTTAAATTTGAATTTTAATGCTAGTTTGGATTTGAACTTAGAGCCATGAATTTCAATTCGAAGATTTATCACTGAATTTGTATTTGGACATCTAAATTTGAATCCGAATACAAATACAATCTTCATGGGATGAAGATCATTTTTCAAGGATTTATCCTTCGCATTAGAAAGAAAGAAAGAAAGATAGGGCGTGGAAGAGAGAGAGAGAGAGAGGGGGGGAGAGGGAGAGAGAGAGAAAGAGTTGTCAAACAATATTGTATCGGGGCAGAATCGTTCAAATATTTGCACAAACATTCGTGAGAGCGTAACTTCTCCACTTTTTCCCATCTATATTGCGTTTAATCTGGAGAGAATTGTCTGTTCTCGTTGGGAGATCGGGAAGCAGGCATTAGAGGTGAAACGAGGTGCAATATGGACGTTGGTATCGCTCGCAATCCTTTCGCGGTGGAAGGGGTTATAAGGAGATTTCCCTCTGGCGGTGCTCCGAGTTTTCACGAAATATCAGCAGCAATAACAGTATTTCTCGCGATATTAGCTGCTAGTCGTTTAGTTCTTCCAGCTCGTAACCCTTCCACGATGTTTCTTCAGCTGGCCATTTCTCTTTCGCGTTTCCGTAAATTCTCCTCTCGCGTCTTTTAATTGATCCAGCCCATTCTGTTCGTTGGCTTTCACCCTTCGAGGCTTTTCGTCGGGCTCGAACAATCGTCGAAATCGTCGGGACGTATCGCTGGCGAATCGCCAGTCAATGGAAAAGTAGGCGAGGCTTTAAGAGGTTTTCAATAGTAGCCAGCTTGGGCGTTCCGTTATATCGCTCAATGTTATTCAGAAGTCGAAATCAATGAAGCCAAGATCGAACGATTTGATGCGTGTTCCTGATTGTTTTATATATTTCGTTATTATAACCTTATTTATGGTTCTAAAAAATTGTAGAAATGTGCAGGACCCTATATAATATATCCAGGACCCTAATACATCTTTAAAATCCTTCAAGATAGGTGTTGATAAATTATACATATTTTAACCAATTTGGAAAAGTACTTTCGTTTAAATGATGCTATTAAATCATAAGAACAAAAGACTATTTGTTACATTCAAAATCCTAATAAATATCTAACAATCTCTGGGACAAATACGAATAAATATTATACGTTCTTTGAGCTATTTTAAATACTCAATTATCGCGTCTCATTCATAATTTAACTGACAATCAGAGATTCCAAGAATTCGTACGACGATAGAACGAAACCAGCCGCCTCTTTGCAGCTTCGTTTCCTGGAATTTCATAAAGCCGTCTTTGTATCGACGCTCAAGAGAGAGAGACGCGCCGAAAGGACAAAGCTTTCTGGCAAACCCCCCGAGGAAGCTTCTGTAACTGCGTCACGAAGCCATGGCTTCTTTTATATCGTCCATTCCCGTTATTGCTAGCCATCCAACCTGCGACTGTCCCCGTTTTCTCACCTTATAATTGACTTACGGACTATGTGTCTTTGGTCCGGGTTGGGAAAAGAAATTGCAGAGAAGATTTGCTGGCTGTTCGCCAGCCGCCAATAAGAAGCAACGAAAAGCGACGAGTTTCCCGCGGCCAGTCACGAAACGGTTTTACGTTCCTCGATCGATCGATAGTTATGCGGTGCCGAAGCTCCTTGCATGCCTGCAGGCGACGATAGACGCTGCTCCTTGCAACGTTTCGCAACAAAACGCGATCAGAAACACTTTTCGTGAGCCTCGGGAGTGATTCTATGTTTAACGTTTCTAATTGAATTTAATCGTTTCAACACGGATTGTGAGATGTTTGACGACGCTTGTTTATTACACGTTTATTAGTTATTAGGATAAACTTTTTACAGATAAAAGGTAGGTATAAAAGATATTTGAAATTATTTGAAAATGAAAGTGCGAAGATCGTAATGTTATCAATTCATCGTCTAAAAATAACAACCTATATTTCTATACGTAGGTAGCTAATATTTTTTCCACGATACGATGAATAACAGATCCATGAGAGAAAAGGTTCGATTCGTTAAACGTGAAATACAAAAGCAATTTGGAACTTTTGTACGAAAAAAAGGCATTCAACGTAGATGCAACCCCTTTCGTGCTTGACAAAAGTATTTCAAAACCTTCATTATATATTGTGTATTATATAAAACATTTTGAAATTTATCATTGTAAAAAGACACGACAGAAAGAAAGAAAGAAAGAGGGTGAGAGTGAAAGAGAACATGAAACACAAATGTTTGAAAACATTTAAGCGTTCGGACGAACAGCTTTACCACGGAAGTCGCGTTGAGAATGTTGGCGGAATAAAGGCGGAAGATGTTCTTCCTCTGTTACGAAATCCGAAACAGTATCCTCTCGCAAATTATCCGGGTCGTCTCGCGCGCTTGGCGCGGCAGTTTCTCGCGTGAACCTTCATAAATCGCTGCACGATAATAATCATACCGGAATACATGAATAGCCGACGGTAATGAGCCTGCACGCGTATTCTCACTACATGTTCCGGGCACCGTGTAAGTCTCTCTTAATGCCGTTCACATGCCTGTTCCGTTCGAGAAAAACGAACTTTCCGCATTATGGAGAATTATGCGTGCTCCTGGAATCGCGACGTATCGCGGAGACGATGTCGGGTGTGGCATGGAGCTCGCTAGCGCGCGCGCGCGCGCGCTCCTACAATCATAAATAAAATATGAGCGATATGCAAATGTGATGCAGCGTGCTTGTTAATTAATAGACTGGCTTGAAATTGGCGACGGAACCAAGCGCCTCGTGAAACTTCTTCCTCCGCCCCTAGGGCTCACCACTTGTAACGCAGAACGAGCGCCATTAATCGGTCGCGTCGCGCCAACGACCGTCGCAAGATCGTACTTCGCGATTAAACGGCAACGTGAGCGTTTACTCGACGATTTTGTATCTTGCCGCGGATAATAAGCGGGGAGAAGAGTGCTAAACGAAATAGCGCACTGAGCGAACGAGAGCAGATTCGACGGACGAGAGGAGGATGCGGCTGAAAAAAATGCTGGTGCGATTATTTGCGAGGTGGCGGTAAAGCTCGTTGACGAGCGACGAACCAGTGAAAAATTGGTTTCAGTCGAGAAAGAACGCGTATTAATGGCACGAAAAGGGTTGGGTGGGTGGTAAAGATAAAGGAAAAAATCGGCGCGTTTAACGTCGTACAGAGAGGATAAAGGAAAGCGAAAAAGCCGGTCGGTAACAACCGCGGCATACGAGGTACGACGAAAAGAGGGTGAAAGAGTACTGCGGTGGGGGGCGATACGTGGCGTTAACGTAACTACGAGGGTGGAATTACAAGGGGGTTAATCAACGTGCACACATACTCGCTTTGGCTTTCGAGTCCAAGGGTTGTAAATGCGCTCTGCTAGCCCACCGTGGACTTTATGCTCGTCGAAAATAGAGAGAACTGCGAAGTAGCAGCAAGAGGAATGGCAAGGGAGAAAAAGGGAACAGCCGAAGAAGAAGGGAGAAAGAGAGGCATGGATTTTACGAGGTGGACGCGCCACTTGTCTACGAAGCTCGCGGCGTTCCTCGTAAATTTATCCGGAGATCTTTCTTTCTCCTCCCCTCACCTTTGCCATCTTTCTTCTTTTTCTTTTTTATAATTTACTGCTATAGCCGGTCGTAGCAACGGGAATACTTACGCCTCGTATTTCCTTATAACGCGACGGTAACGTGGTTCCCAACGACATCGCGAAACGACCACGCGTAATTAAAAATGTAATCGCAGTTGAAACACGGCATGACGAATTTACAGTCCTCGGAGAATTGTTGCGTCGTTTTAACCGATCTGGTGTTTCGACAACCATCGTTGTATCGTTTCTAGCGAATAAAAGGAAATTTTTCGAATTCCACTGTTCCGTGTTTGTCACAGACGAGAACGTGGTGTTCGGTTGACGAAAATGTGGAGGATCACCGAGGCAGATATTACGTCGGGCGCAAAACAATCGGTCATATTAATTTTCACGTAATTATTTGTTGAAAATTTTCTACGATGGCGTAGGGCGTGGTAAACTGTTACTTCGCGACTTGATATCGTCTGCGAAGCAATTAATTATTTCCGATAAGTACAGTCGGCGCGCAGTAAGAGCGAACTACGCCGTTAACAGCCGGTAATTAATTAGCTCAAATTAATATAGTTCAACGTTCCCGCGATCCTCCCCGTGGTGATATTTCAATATTTTAACTGCGGCATCGTGAATCTTTTTTTTCTTCGCCAGAACCTGGGGCTTACCATCCTATCATCGGAGGCGAACGCGAAAGAGAAAGTAGATGAGTAATTGAAGGGTGAGGTAAGTACTTGAAAAACGGCAGAGGAGATAGATCAAGAAGGAAACGTTGAAGTAGAGATCTTGCGAGGGAAATGGAATCAATAAGGTAAACAACGAATAGAGTTACGATACGTAATTGATATGGCTAAAGACAGAAAAAGGGTTGGAAGTTTGAAATGTTATCGGGCTGGATTTCTGGTTAATTCGAAATAACCTATGCTCCCTTTTGCTCAGATTACAAGGTAACGATATCGAGGTTGGTACAACACGGTGGAAACTGCTTATTTTTTAAATAACAGATGGTTGCCTATTAGGGCAGTTAAAATGATAAACGATGTAAATGTTAGGAAATCAAAAGACGATATTTCTTAATGGGAACCTGCGTAAACTTCACGTGGAATGCGGTAAATAAAAATACTACGATAATTTATTTCGAAGCAAAGCTTAAATAATTCAAGGCGAAGTAAATAAATATTAATTCATATATAAATAGCATATATTTTGGTATTTACTTTGTCTCCGAATTTGTAAAGGTGGTAAATGCCGAAAAGCCATAGCGACTGAATGATAAATGGTGTGCCTGAATGTTTGAAACTTTTGGCATTTAAATCGTTCATGTAAAATAAAATTCTGCTGTAATCTTTGCGTGAAATCCAACGGAGTAATTTCAGCCAAAGGTATACAATGAAATATGAAAACTTCGTAAACCTAAGTGGCAAGCTGGGCGCACGGCGCCACGATGCCACGGCGCTAGTTATTTACGTTACATGTTGAGAAGTTCTGATGCGTGAAACGTGTCCCCTGAAATATGACGGAAGTCTCGCGTCTACCGCCTCGGCCCGTTCCATTTTTTCGCGTTCCCCTGCTCTGCAATTTAATATTTGCGAGCTGTCACGTGGCAGTCGTGGCTGCTGCTTTGTTCCAAGGCGTCGCCAGACGCGGATAACTTGGCGAATTTTCGCGAATCGCGAGATACGAGATGCGAACACAAACGTGCCGTCTGTTTCCCTCGTTCTCGTTTCCATGAGACGTAGTCGTTAGCGTTGCTTCTCAATACATATAACGTCGAGCTCCTCGCGCTCCCACCTTCCTTTTTTCGCTTTTAACTTTTCTCTTTCAATCCTGGTTTTCGCTCTCAGGGTACACCGTTATGATATCGCGTAATCCTTTCTGATGTAGCCAGTCGTCACAGACATCGCGATATCGCATTGTTCCCCGGTGAAATTCCGTTAGCAGGCGAGGAAACGGCAAACGACGTACGATAGTGAAAAATAAAAAGAGCCGAGTAAGATCGAATGGCGAGATACGATCGTCTACATAGCATGAAAGGCCTATAAATAACCGGTGATAATGAGAGCAGGTTATTGTTGCTCTTCCACGAAATATTACCACGGAGCCGGGCGAATAAAAGGGAGCAGAAAAAAAGCTCGTCGAGGGTAAAAACGATAAGGGAAGGCGGAACAATCACTTCCGATATCGAGGCGACGCATAACGCGTCGTTCCACGCGTAAATCCATTTACGAAAATAGTTAAAAGACACTTGATAGGCGTATGGTTAGTCCCCTTAGGTGGAATAGCCGTCATGAGCCGGTGGATCTCGTAAGTTTCAGTTACAAGCAGGCTTTAACGACGTCGCGAAATATCGTAGTCCGTATCATGGAGAGAGCAACGTCCGTCGCGTCTCTGAGATAAAAGTATAAAGGCATAAAGCGATACCCGTGATGATAAAGACATTTACGCGGGCAAAATGCATCGTAGGCTCGTGAAATACCGTCCGGATGGGATTTAAGGGAACCGTCTGCCGACGTCGTTTCCACGGTTAAAGGCCGTGAATGCGTCGCACGAGGGAAACGACGAAACGAACTTCTGCGTCGCCGCCTTCTTCCGACGGAAAATTCAAGAGTCAAGAAGCGAGAAAGATGAGAACGAAATTCGTGGGTTTCGTGCGGGGGCACATTTTCTTATCAGTAGTGGTAGATTCACGAAGGAGAAAGTTACTTTCAGTCGGTTTAAGTTCAAAGATTCGACGACGGCCGAGTTATTCGATTTCAGGTCGGATTATCATACCTTTGATTCGTAGCAATTTGATCTCCGGCCTATTAGACGAAAAGGAAAGAAATGATTGTCGGGGCATCCTAGTCGGCGACGCGCGAACGTGGCAATGGACACACACTGGAGAAGATTAAAAAAGATGAGGAGGAAGGAGGCAAGGGAAGGGAAAGGAATGGGAGAGAAAGAAGGGAGAGCACGAGTGGCTCTCGAGAAATTCGTGACTAATTAGGACATTGGTGGGAGCACTCGGTGAGTAAGCAGGATTTTAATGGACGAGCCTTCCAATCATTACGGAAAAGCACTCTTTTATTTTACCCAGCCCTTCTTCCTGTACTCCTTTGTTTCAGCCGTCTTCGATCGTCTAATCTCCCTGCGATTCGACCATGGTCCGATGCTATCTGAATATGCTCGACGTCTCGAAAGATTCGACCGAGATAACCTTCTAGCATCCATCAAACCTTCCCTCGTCCGTGTCGCGCGTATCGATCGTACGACTTGTTATTTGAGGGAATCAAGCTATGGGGTTGGTAGACAGATACGGGAATTTCCAGATCGATGAAAATCGGCGCCAAACTATTTAATTTCAATGGTAGCGATTACGGAAATGGATTCGAAAGTACTTTCTAACGCGACTCGTGAGAGGGGCAAATGGCCGTGCTAATGGAATTCACACGGTCAGATAAATTTGTTAAAGACACCGACGCATTAAATATCACGTTGGAACAGGGCGAGGGGAGGCGAGATACTTCGGCCTCGGCCGCTATCGCTTCGCCTCCATGAATAATTCAATAAAACGATAACTGCGTTGCGTGTTAATTCACCGAGTCGAGTTTCTGCGCTAATAATTCACATAGTTTGTGATATATCACTGACGTTTCGCGCCCGGCGATTATGCAGCGCGCTATGCTCGACTGTAATTTGCTCGTGAATATTTCGTGAGATCCGGCCCCCCTCGCCCCGCAGGAAATCTGCCGGGACGATTTTCTTCCGTCTGGCAACGATCAGTTCGATCCGGTCCAAACGATCCCGTCGATTTTCGTGCGGCGTAGCACGAGCACACACACGCGTCTAACAGGAGAAACAAACCAATTACAATCCAACGCGTATCCAGCGTGCGTTACGGTTTACCAACGCTGGAATAACAGGATAATCCGGACCGTATGGTTGGTCAGACGATATGAAGCTACAAGGGGTGGATCGCAAAAGGTCGACAGACAGAAATAACGAAACGACCGGTGGCCTCCGTGGATCGAATTTATGAAACGATAGTCAGCTAGCCTGTGATAATTGCGCGTTCTGCAGAGAACATTATAGGATCGTATCGTAGTTGGTTTTATCGTCAATATTTGTCACCAGCGCGGATACAGGCACCCTTGTCTCGTTACTTTACTCCGTGTTGCCTTTACGGCCGCCTAAGCCAGTATCGTAATTATGGCAGGTTATAGGAGTATAAAGGGAGAAGTAGAGACGAAGTAACACTCTCGATCTCACCTATAAATGGCCTAAGGCCGATACGCCTTTCGTATTTACACGGCCTGCCAATGTGTGTGGACAAGCTTGCCTCTTTGTACGCGTATGTCTATATCTGTGTGTGTCGAAGGTCGAGCACACCGTACGGTACAGTATGCATGCATCGTCCCACATGCTCGAGCGTAACGCACTGTTAACTGTGGCAACAACGATGCTACGGGCCATGTTTACTGAAATATGGTAAACGCCGTTTGACGGCTTGTCTCGTATTCTATAATCCGTGCAATTGAAATCCGAGGAAATTAGCTACTCCGTTGTTAATTAATTCCGTTCCCGATTGTTGCATTTCCTCTGTTCAAAATGAAACACGCGCCACTCAAATTCAATTCGTCGTTTACCTTCCGATCGACCAATGTTTTATTGGTTGCCTGTCCCAACTGTTTGTCGGGTTCGGTCGACTAAACGAGAAAAAGAAAAAGGGCAAATCAGTGGGCGGCCCCAAAGGATTCCTCGAACCGTTATAATTGCCTTTTCTATTACATTCTGCAACTTATTCGATATTTTGCAAACTAAGCACATAGGACCTCGCGGAAATGCAAAACCATCAAACAATTTTCCAGTAAAATGTTGTTCTTAGGTTCATTAGCTACCGTATACTTGACGGGTTTCTCGCGAAAAGGACGTTTCTCCGCAACCGACGACTTTCAACGCGAGCAGAAACGCGGTTACAGCGGAGCTTATTCAATTTTCCAACCTCGCCTCGTGTTACGTGCTCACGCTGTAAACGTTTGACGAATAGAACGAACGCTGCGCACAGCCGATGGTTGCGTCTTAAACGGTATACACCGTGCTTACTTCAATAAAATTGTAATCCCCCGCGAACGCGAAAAGCAGCGTAGGAAGCACGGTTGGCGTTTCTTGATCGTCGAGAGGAATATTTTCCACGGTGAATTTTTACACACATTTCTATCTTTAATTTCTTCGAGTTATTTTGGAGAGCCAAAGAGGCATCTTATTCACGCCCGAAGCGCGATAAAGGAAACTCGAAGAAATACTTGGCGGAATATTTCCGCTGATCCGCCTTGTTTATAATAGGTGGCCATGAAAAAGAAACAGGTAGGAACTTTCTTTCGGCGTCGACTTTCATTCTCTCGACGAGTAGCTGAGCGAGCGAAACGGAAGGCGTACGAAATGCTAGATTGTTTCACGGGATGGAATAACGGGAATATTAAAGAAACAAAGCCAGGAAAAGTGTCCCAACGATGGCGCCTCCAATGTCCTTTGATAACAAGCAGCGGAGCGAGTGTTTCGTATAAAAGAAGCTCGCCTACCATCTTGAGCTTGGCCGTCAAAAATTATTCTTTGGTGAGACGCAGCTCGCTCGGAGAGGTTGTCTTGAACGCGCTGCTTAATACAGAGGACGCAAAAGGGGGAATACCCTGTTTTCGCGATGAAAAGAGTCGTTACGGGTTAAGGTACATGCAAATTCCTTGGTAGAGACGAGGAAGAAAGTCGATTGGAAGTTTCAGTCGCGAGCACTTCGGGGTCAGCTAAAGACCCTTTTCTGATATGAACTTCCCCAGTCGGGGGTAGAAAGTTTGTATTCTCGTTCGGGATGGAAGCTCCTCTGGCCGAAACGGGTGTTTCGTGGTACCGTATCGACTGGAAGTTTTCCGGAGAGCTGTTTTCCAACGACGTAGGATCGTTCCCCGAAATGTCTGACGGGCGATCGCGATATCGAGCACAAAGAGAGGGGAAACGATAACGAAAAATCCGGCAAATGAGATGGAACGGACGAGGAAGAAAATTAGTTCGGGAAACGTACTACCAACGGATTAACTTATTCGAAGAAGAAAATGTAAAAGAGAGGATAGAAAACGTTCATCGTACGGTCTATGATCGAGCTTCGTTAATCCATTCGACGATCTAAAGACGAATCAGACCGGAGGATAAATTATGTAGCAGGCCGGATAATGCGGTCGGGGAATGTTCCTACCCTTAAGCTCGATGAACGTCGAAAAAAGCAGCAATTCATCTTGAGAGCGGAAGAATCGCGGAAACTAAAAAACTTCGCCGATAAGCTTCAACTTTGGCGTCATAACTCTCTTCGAGTTCATTGAATCCACCTTTCGTCCTTCATCGCCAAATAATTTCTACATCCTTCGGAATTACTCTTTTACGGCGTCCAAGTTGGCGTTCATTCGGCGTTGCTGTATCGGACCTCTTTATCGCGCCAGTTTATCGATTTTATCTTCCTAAGTATCTACTTACCCACAATGATTTTAAGAACTCCGTAGCGGTGGTCACAGAAAAAAAGAGCCACAGGCCACGAGATAAATTCCCCGAGATCGATTCTACGAGGCAGGACGAGGTAGCTCGGTTTACCGCTTCCTCCGATACTTCCACGGATTTTCCCGATGTGTTTTTTAGACGGTAACGAGATCAGCGTTCGTTTCTACGGCAGACACCTATACGGATAGGGCTTCAACTAGAGCACGCGGGTTCCACCCTCCCGGCAACATTCATCCTCGTGCCGGTCTACTACGTTCGACCCTGCCCCTCTCCTCGGCCTCCTCACCCGCGTTCGTGCTTCTTCTTCAGGATAATCTTGTTACTGGCGATAGCTACCCTTTTAATCCGCAGGAGCTTGTCTACGAACGAACACCAAATCGTTCGCCGAACCAACCTGGCTGTCTTTATCTCTATTCCGGGTTTGGAATCTTCCAAACCTGCTATAAGTTTAAATACCTATTACTCTCCGAAGATAAGCGAGGTTGCTTCGTAAAACTAGCTCCGTAAGAAGCAAGTAGAAGGCAACTCGAATTCCTTTGGAGTTGTACGGATTTCTAACGAACAGTCCAAATCTGCTTACTTTAATCCGTTCCGCGTGAATCGAATGACGCGAGGGATAAAAGGGACGTCTTGCATTACAAAAGGGTAGGATTCAATCGTCACGGGAGACGTGCTTTTCTCTCATATCTGATTCCACCGTTACGATGAAACTAAACACCGAAAAAGGAAAAGAAAAAGCAGTGTGCATCGTGGGCGATGAGCGTTCGATCGATCGTGAAGACGAGTACGCGACGCGTTTAATTTATTCACAAAACAGCTGAACGGATATTTCGAGGATGAGAAAGTTGATTTCTGGGTTATCAGAGAGTCTATTGACGCGGCCGTCCATCTGCTCGTTAACCCTGTGCACCGGAACGATTATCGATAAGAAGGTTATTAAAGGTTCACGCGAATGGCGTTTCGTGTTGCACGAAGAAAAGAGACGTCGCGCTGTTGTGCTTCATCGGCCTCGATTAGGTCGGACAAATAGCAGCAACCTGTTCAACGCTCCCACGAGGAAACAACGGCAATACGCGTTCCTATGTATATTATGTAGTGGCTTAATCGCGAACTAGGGATCCTGTCCATTAAGGGATCAGCTTGACCGCACTCTACGTATATATGTATATAGTCAACGAAAAAACGAGAAACGAGTCTTTGACTTTGAACACTAGGTTGACGTTTATTGTTAATAAATCGGTGACCTCGTTGCCATTCGTTTAACCATTTCTTTTCCATTTCTTTGAGACAGGACGAAAGGAACGTCACAAAGTAATACGCTTTCGTATAGTTTCTACGAGAATGCATGCGATCTTTAGATACCAAAAGCGAATATTTCTGTCGCGAAATAGCTATTTGTTCGAACGAGTACGTTTTTCTAGCTGGTGCAATTTCACGTCATGACGCAATCGTGCACAAAATCGGGCGATCTGCTTCCATTCGAAGCGGTCTTCGCGTTTTGATCTGCTGACAAGGTCCACTGGACTATCCCGCTTTAATAGAGACTACGACCCTTGAGGCAACTCGCGCCATTCTGGACGGACCGGACGTTAACCAGCATACCAGGATCGCCGTCTCCATTCTCGTTTCTTCCCCGACCTACGATAGGGCAAACAATGGCCCTGAATCCGGCTGTCTTGGAATTAATGTTAAAATGCTCGGCGATACTTCGGCAAAACCCTGGGGAGCCCGCGGGCCAACCGCGTTAACTAGAATGGCTCGTGAGTTAGCCCTTTCGACAATGGAATGGTAATTACGAAATGACAATGGAGCCAACTGGTCGTCGAATTTTTCAAGGAAAATCACCGAGATAAATGGTTCGTATAGAATTTCTCCGACAACTGAATCGACTTCTCGGTATCTTGTGAAGTTAACCAAGCTTCCTGCATAAAACGAAGAAGTCAACCCTCGATAAACCGCCAGCCATCTTCGGAGCGTCAAAAATGAAGGGGATCTCGAGCTCGAAACGACCGTGAGAAAGCTAGCCAAACAGTTCACCAAGAACGAGGATGGAAGTCGACTGAGATAGTCTCAGTCTTGGTCTTGGTCTTATCTCGAGGCCAACTAATTTCCAAGGATTTCGTAGACGTGCATTGCGCCAGGTCGCCTTCATCAAGGGTTAATCAGATCACGGTGAGGGGAGGTAGGTGGACCAGCACCGGAAACTGTAGCAAGGCGCGACCGAGAGATGGGATACAGTGACGTGAACTCGGTGAGACTCGCGCGTTGCACGAACAGGGAAGAGCGAACCGTTGATAGAGAGATAGTAGAGAGATCGTGGCAAATCGTTCGTGCGCGTATTACAGGCACGTTCACGCGTGGTTGTTTGCACGTGACAAGCGAAGAGCAAATACGTGTTTTCATTTGATGTGTTAAGCTTTTAGCTCTTTGTGTGAGTTTGTCGGCCGCGCTCCAGCCAACTATCTCTGCGAATTTCTCCTGCGTTACTCGTCACCGTCTGCGTGTATCGCATTTGCACGCGTATACACCTGTTTGTGTACGTAGCTATGAGCGTGTGTGTGTCTGTCTCATTGGTGCTCGAGGTCGCGCGTGCGCGCGTGCTACTACGTGCATGACGAACTCTGTTATACTCCCGGAACGAAAGAGACGACAGGGTGACGACCAACCAGGCCGATGATCTCCGTGCACCGTTGGAAAAGTGGGGCGGTAATTTCATTTGCATGGGGTTGTGCCAACTGCGCGACGGCGAGACCGTCGAACGGGGGAAACAGAGACAATAGAAGGGAAAAGGGATGGCCGACGGGAACAGCGGGTACGCGTCGACTCAGCCACGGACCGAGAAAGAGGCCGAGGGAACAACGGAATGAACGAGGAGTCGTGACACGACGAAAAAAGAAAAGCGGGGCGGAAACGAAACGAAAAAGAAGAGGAAACGAGACCGTTGCCTCGACGAGGAATGCTATCGGGATGTTATACCCGCCACAAGGGCGTTTTCCGTTCTACCACCTTTGCATACTTTATTGCATATTCAGGCTTCTCGTTTCTTTCCGAGCATCACACGTCCGTGATAGACCAGGAACACAGAGATAGGGAATAATAAATATCGAAGAAGTCGAGTAACGTGAATATTCTAAGCTTGTGTGCTTTGGTTCCTCTGAAAATGAAAACTCCTACCACGGATAACGAAGTGTTCTACGATACGCCGATCCTTCTTATCGTACTCTTCAAACGACAAGACTTCAAGCGACAAGAAATTTTGAATTTCCTTGCAAACTTGATTCTTCTTTCGCGTCTCGTCCTCTATCTTTCTTTCTTCCCGAAACGCGTATCCGATACGGAGGATTTCGGGTCCGTTTGCCAGATCGTTACTCCGCTGTTCTTTCTATCGGTCACGAGCTGCATCGCACAGACGAGCATAAATTTCGAGGTGATACGATTGTTGCGATTGTTCTCAACTAAACAGCGATCGGTCAAGTTCAACCGATCGGTTGATATCGGGGACCTTGAATGAGATTATCGCTCAAGGTGGAGGCAAATTAAATATATCGAGTATTACTATGGTTTGGTCATTTATTTGCGTATACACGAAGAGTTTGACGTTCTGATCACGTCGGTTGTACGATCTTGTTGAGATTGAATATGAATAGTATGATGCTCTGATGAAGACTGTCGTAGGATATTATTGTTACTCTCATCAGAAGCTTCGTCTCATGCTTACATCCTGACTTTTGGTCCCCCGAGTTTTCCCTGGTTTAATTGTACTCTCGTGGGTGCATATCCTCGGTTATTGCCAGCTGTTTACCTTTAAATATAATATAAATGCTTCTAATACTTTCTTAAATTATTCCCGTTCCATTTTCAATTTTCTTATGTGTCCTTCTTGATTCCTCGAAACTCCAAATCCTCAAAAACGATGTCCATAAGTAGAAAAAGTCTGCACAACTTGCGAGTGCTGGTGAGACGCGGACGAGGCCAGAGGAACGTATTAATATTCTGCGGTTGGTATAACCCTCGAAAGGTACATTTCTAGTCTCGACACATTTGCGTAGGGCTTCCATTTCCTCTCTCTAATCCACGAAATTCTCGAGGTAATACACGTATACACGTAACGTATATACGTGAACATGTATAATATATATATATATATATCTATACAGATACGTTTGTAGATGTACGTCGGCCTGTATACCTCGAAACACACCGACAAGGATGTCTTTCTACAGCCGGATCACCCTCTCGTCCATGACCCAACCGCATAATCGTTCTTCAGCTTGCGTTCTCCGCATAATCCAGCCGTCGACAGCATCAACAGAGAGAAGGCATCGCGAGGGTGCGGTCCCTGTACTTTTGTTGCACGGTTTACATAATGTTGCTATTGCTCGCCGCGTTTCCCAAAAACACGCATTCTATTCACTATACGCCAAGCGGCTAATGGACAAGCCCATCCCTTCGCAATTTCACCGTTTCTCCTATCCATTCTTCATTCTCATCGCAAGTTACAAGCTCGTGCTCTGTGTGCTTTCTTATCCTCTTAAGTGTCATAAATCAAGCTTTAATGTCGGTTTGGTCGGCCGAATAAATCGTGGCTCGCGTCGTTGCGCCAATTTTGCGTAATATTGCAAATGGTATTGGTCTGGGGATCGGGTCATATACATACTAGGCCGTATACATCAAGTACAATATGAATAGAGGTGGTATGTAGCGAAAGAAAAAACGGGAAACGGTTTCCTTTTCTTCCGTTTATTCCTTCTTTTTCTACCTTTTGCGCTCAACGCGCTTTGTCCCGCAGTTTAATCCCTACGTCACTTTCTGCTCCAATTTCTTCGAGAATCTTTGTCATTCGAGAACTTCCGAGCGTTTCAATTTTCTCCGTTCGGCGTGCCGGTCGCAGAGCTTTACATTCCGCAGACTCTCGAGGAATCCGGCTTTTTGTCTTAACAATTGGAGCGGCGGCGACGCTCTCGCCGCGACGGCGGTCGCACAATGCTCCCCTGGAACAGCCGGGGTTCGCCTCCTCGTTCCACGACGACAATGAAGTTTGCCTCGTTCCAGAAATAATGGCCCAGGCGCGCTATAAACTCCGCGCATCCGCGTTTAAACGCGTTTCAACGTAATTAAAAAATGGCGTTCGAAGACGCATTGCCGTGTTTTCGCGCAGTTGCCCGTCTCGTTTCAGAAAACCGGGCCCTCTTTCTCTCTCTCTCTCTCTCTCTCTCGCTCTCTCTCCCTGTCTCGTCAGAGCGCTCGCTGGTCCACTTCGAAATGCGTGCTGGAATTTTAAACATATACGCGACATTAATTCCCCGAACGTTACGCGAATTATAATTATTTGCCTCGCGGTCGTGCCGCTTAACAACTCGCTCGTTGTTCTGCATTATAACGAGAGAAAAATGGGAAAAAACAACGCCTGTTCACTGCGCGAGCGTGTTTTTCCTCTCTCCCCTCTTGTTTCTCTTCTTCGCAGTTGTTTCTCGTTTCAACTGCTCCTCCTGCTCTCGTTTCAACTTCAAGATATGGTGCTAGAGAAGAGAGAGAGAGAGAGTGAGAAAGAGAGACAAAGAGAGAGAGAAAAGGGAAAGGGGGAAAAAAGAAAGGAATTCAAGCCGGATGCAGGCTCTCTTTCGTTTCTTCGTCCAGCCTACCTCTCTGTCCACAAAAGTTAATAGGTAGGAAACTCGACGTAAGCCTCGTAATAAAGTGGCGAAACGTACGGTCCTTTCTTCTCCGACAAGACGTAGTCCTCGTTAGTCCTAGAAGTACTTTTGTCCTCGCGTAACCCGAGCTTTCCTTCATTTCTTCTCGGCATTTTCCTTTACGACGCTTTCTTTGCTTTCTAGCTAGTCTAGCGTTAACTTTACGACCATCATAATTTTGCAAGCCGGTAAATAGGATTACGGCCTCCAGTTTCGTAATTGTTCGCGTCTCCAACGATGTCGAGCTCAACTGGCGAGCTTCGAAATTTAATAGATAGAAAATACCAGGTGTAAGCCGACTAATAAAGGGAGAGACTTCCTCCTCTCCTGCTGTCGTCCAAATCTCCCAGCGTGCTCGGCACAGGAAAAAGGAGACACCGGTTCGGTGTCATCGCAAAATCTGCTGCACGACCACGCCTGTTTCCAGCGGGCCGATATACCGGGTATATTTCGTGCACCAGGTGCTACCACGCCGACGGTTAAAACAATTTGCCATAAATTTTCTCCAGCTAGAAGGCAAACTGTCGGAAGAGGGAGGTCAGAGAGTGGAAACGGACCAAGGATTCTGCCAGCATCCACCTCGTGGTCCACTGTCATCGTTTCATTCCTTCTCTTCTTCTCTGTTTCCTATTTCAGCTTCGATCGTTCCACTTACGCAAATATCTACTTTTCTTCTGTAGACCAATGATAAACCTTTTCGGTAAAAGTATTTTGTATGCACGATGCTCCCTAGCTGATTTGCTTCGCGTTTCGGGTTGCCAGGGTAACGAGATGACCGAGCCACGGCAAATAATTTTTAGAAGAGTGGAGTTTCGGGTTAGTGGATCTCGAGAAGCAGTGCTTCCAGAAAAGGAAACAACAACGATGACGACAACAACGACGACGACGACGAATCTCGTCCCTAGCCTGGGGCGGTGAAAAACTGCGGCAACGTTTGGAAGTAGTCGAGATAGCCGGTCTGAAGGGACAAGAAGGATTCATAAAACAAGGGAAGCAGCGAGGGCGACATATTGCCGCGCGTGGCATGTATTATGCATGAACAGGCCAGGCCCACGGTTCTTTGCTACTTCAGCTCCTCCGGCGACCGCTTTCGTTCCTCTCTTTAGCCGAGTCTATTAATTCGAAAAATTGTAGCCCCTTCGTCGACTTCTGACTCAGTCAGCCACCTGCCGCCATCCACGCCGATAGACTTTGGTACAAACGAGTTAACGGATCTCCTTTCACTCGGAACGTCGTACAATTTCTTTGCCTTCGGCCTTGGTATTCCTGCGGAACGGTGAAATAAAGCGCGACGAATTGTAGCGTCACTCGTTACCTCGGAGGAGGCACATTCATTTAGCCAATTTGTCTCGTTAATTGAAGGACTTGGCTCCGGAAATCAACTACCGGCAGCCGTAAACGCTGTTTTTACCCAGGCGATCCGTTCATTTGCAAGATTGTTCGTTCCCCATCGACCGCATATCCTCGTCACATTCTAAAAAACCGAGTCGAGTAAGTCGTCGAGATACTCGACTCGTCTGCGAGCGAACTCGTGCAGCCCTCCTTCTCCTTCCTCTTCCTCTATTTCCTCTCGTTTTTTCCCCTCGTCTCTTCTCGTCCTCGTGCTCGTCCTCATCGCGCAGTCCGAATTTCTGCCGCGACGTCGAGAGTTTCACCGACTGCCTCTGCTCTTCGCTGGCAACGACCGAATTATGCCCCTTTTTACGTCTCAAATATTATACGGTGACACGCTCGCGTCTTGTCCGGAAATTTTTCTACAGCCAGGTCGGATTTACGGCCACCAACCACGGATGTGCCTGTCGCACACTGTGTTCGCAACGTTCGTTAGAGAAAAACGACGAAAAAGGAACAGAAGGGTCCTCGCGACGAGAATAACTTAAGCTATCCGTTTACGCGGCTAAGGTGACTATAAAGGACGAAAGCGACATTCTTACGGAGCGAGAATCTTCTGCACGTCGGACCTAATAATACCAGAAAATAATTGAAAGATGGTCGGCTTTATCCGTACTAACTCAGCGAAGGTCGGACAGAAGCGCGTAACCCTCACCTTGCTCGCCCACGCAGAATCGCCAGGAGACGAAGATAAGCTGACGTATCGGAGAAAGACATCCCTTTCATCCGCTTTCATCCGAGCATCCAACTATGTATGTGCATGCCCTTCCTGCCTTACCGCGGAGCCAGCCATGGCAATTCTCCGAGAAGATACACGCGTTCACCCCCTTCGTGATCTGTGTGTTTTATCGCGCCATGAAAAGCGGAATACGATCCGTGAGTGCAAACAGTAGTGCCCCAGGTAGACAGGGCACGATATTGAATAAGTAGCCCCTCGTGTTTCGAGGGCTCGACCCGTGTGTGTATCAAGGGCAGAAAGTAAATCGTAAAAGTGTAACGCGCGCAAACGACGCGACCCTTCCCTCCGAGCGAGAACTCCGCTTAAATATAACCGTTTCCGCGCTTTTTACGCCGCGTAAACGTCACCTTGAGACGATGTCCGCCCCCTCTCCCAGGCAAAATCTCGTTTCGACGGAGAGATCGGCTAACGTTATTTTGTCGCTGACTTTCGTCGTTCCACAGCGTCGAAAGCGCTATGGAAAGACTGCTTTATCGCGACACACGGGTCTTCAAATCTACACTGATACGCGTGTAAGTACGAAACGAGTGAATGGTAAGGAGCGTGACACATGCAGCCGAAGTAAACTACGGTTGATGCGAAACCGATAATGTCGTCGTGTTGGTTCGTACGGCTGCGTGTTCGACTGGCAGATCGGGAGGCAGCCACCATGGCCTCTGCCCCTTCAATGATACCGCCCCTCCCACACACGACCTTCTGTTCCTCCACACTTCGTGTCCGTAGCCAGTTATGCGGACCACAGCCGCGACTACGGACAAATATGTATTAGATTTTTGTTTGCCTCGACGGATATTGCGAATGGAAAATATCGTTGTGGCAAAGCCGTTCCGCGGCATCCTTTCGCGTATATCACGATACGAGAGAGTCGTTTTGTCAGATACCAATACCATCCTTGTGCCTGTCGGTCGTCTTTGCGCCCTTCGCGCCATCGTCAAACGCCCATTTGGAATAATGCTTCGTGTTTATGAGATTCGAGTACGATCATTTTATACGTAGTTCGAGGGTGGAAAGAAAGATGAAGTACCTGGGGAAACCTAATTTGCCACTATTCCCGCGACGCATAAATTCTTTTTTCATTTTACTAATGGTGGTCATTAAATTCTTTTTATTATAAAAGACGGGTGTATGTTATTTTATATATATGTAAAATATCGTAAATAGAATTTAAGGAACAAAATACTCGCTTAATATGTAAAGCATAGGAATCTTATGAAAGTTAGAAAATAAAATGCGATTCTCACTTCGTAGTACAGTTTCAAACATTTATTAGCACGAAATGAATGACAGAAGAGGAAAGACTACGACTATTAATATCGTGAATACGCCTTCGGAATCTCCCCTCGAGCTGACATCCATCTGCGGGTACACAATATGCCGTGGAATCGTTCAATCATGCATGACGACTGCTCGCATTTGTGCCACGTAATCCCCGTATTTTAGTCGAATTTAATATGAATTAATCCATCCAGCATATTTGAATCGACATAAACATCGTTGACTCCCTTAGACAACTCTACTCAAGCTGACATGACGCGAAACTAATAACGCGAATGTCAACCTAATTACAATCAAGAATCGAAGAAAGAAAGAAAAGAAAATAACAGAATAATTGACTATCACATTGGAATACGTAATGAACGTGTTCTTTTTATTCTAATTTCTATGCTAATACTTTGATACAATATATATAATAATTGGGGAAGAGAACGATCTTGTTAAGTTCAAGGATATAAAAAGAAAATTGTAAATATACACGATATGTATACACATCAACGAGGTATTATACATACAAAATCAATGGCATAATTAATGTCATGACTACTAACGTTCGTGAATTATTCAAAAGGGTGAGAAAAATACATATGTATGCCAAGCCAAATACAAATGTAATATAATACGAGATTATTACAATATACTGAATTTAAAAATTGTCTCCCTGTGAAATCAAAAGATAAGATACATCGTGTCTTTGCTCTGTCGTTTTCAATTATGACACGGTTGTTAATATTTCGAAGGGCGCAAACACGCGATCGATCGATTCTCATCGAGCAAGACAAACAAACGAAATCGCTGCAGCTCATCGCGAATGCACCCCAAGGATTCCGTTCGGCTGCCATTACGCGGAATGCGAGTTGCATGCGGTTGTGCGACGCGACGCGCAGAACAAATCTACGAGGCGTTACAACGTGTCTGATGCATGCACGCGCATCCACGCCAGTGTACGATGCTCGTATTTCAACGAAGGCATCGCAGTTGCGACGCCGGCACGATGCCTCCAGTTACGTCGGACAATTTACAGATGGGTAGACGTGGAAATTTAGGGTCGTAGCCCCGAAGGTCGTATCCGGCGAGACGTTCCCGACCCGGAGGAAGCAGGGACCGCGTAGACCCGGCAACCCGTGCCCGCCACTTTCGTATATCGTGCAATGAGATGGAGAAATTTCGAGGCCGACGTTGTTTGAGGTAGCTTCGAGGTTCTTGAACGTCACGACAAGACCGCAACCTTCTGGCTTTGAACGCGATGGTTCGCTGTAAGATTTAAATGCTTCGCGTGCACGTTCCAAGTCTATACGATTAGCGGTATTTGTGCGAGCAATGAAATTCGTGAGAGCAAAACAGTGCATTGCATATCGAAAGGGTCAGCAAGTTTAATGGTAAAGTTGGATGTGGATGAGCAATTTTGTTTCGTGCGTTTTCGCAGCATTAGCGCATGGGTGGTAGTGTTTTTGTAACCATAAAATAAAGCGATCACCGCCAGATCTGTGACAATTGTACATACAGTGGCGCACGAGAGTATTCGAACATTCTACACAGCTTGTTACGTCTGGTGACTCTCTACATAAACCGGAATTCATCCCTCGATCAAGACGGTCACTCGGCGTGTAAATATAATAAGTGGGACCGCAATAATCCTAAGGGACTGTCATAAAACTAAGTCCTTTTATTTTACTGTCAAAGCCCTTAATCGCTACAAAACATCTTTTTACACAAAGCGGCCGCAAAGCAACACCCATCAATAGTTTTCCTCCGCAACAACATCATCACCGAACTTCACTGGTAATTGTGACTGTAACTAATTACAACTAGTATCTTTAACACTTGTTATATGCTTAAGACACCTGTTCGCGCCGTATATTAGTCTTTTACCGAATATATGTTTGCAATAAATATCTTGCGACTCCTATGTACATATTCAAACTGTTTTCGAAGACCAACATAACTGTGATGTGACTCGTCACAATGCCAATGACGTTTAAAATGTTTTATACAACCTATACGCTATATAAATGCTCGTTCGACAAAATTGGCTTATGTGCATCGAAGCCAAAATGTTCCTCGGAAGGAATCAGATAGCGGATAAACATGAAATCTTCTAACAAGAGGTTTTCATAGTTCTTCCACGTAACTGGAGGCTAATTACTCGGTACTCGTCGTTATCTATACCTTTCGGTGGTAGAGCGCGGCATTAAAGTAGCTGCGAAGCGAACGCTGTCTAAGGCGATAGGCGTAGTTGATGGTGGAGTATGTCAGCCACCTTTCGTCCTCATTATTATTGCCCTGTGCCGCGACTGAAAAGCCCTAACTATCGTTGGTACGACGATGTCATGGCTGATGCAGGGAATGGAAGAGGATAAGACAGGCTGAAACAGGGCACTGGCTCTAACTTTCGAGTAATTAAGTGCGTTGAAACTTGGTTAAGACTCGTAATTGTGTTTTATAAGGAACTACCAAGGATAGCTTCGCGAGACGGTGGCTGGTTCGATATCGCTCGTTCGCTGGAGCTTTTTAACAAAGGGAGAACCATTGAAAATTCGTGACTCGACGGTTAGATGGAATTTACTACGAGAATACTACCATCTCGTCCAACTTTAAACGATCGTTCTTTTAAAACCATCCAACTTCTTGTCGTTTAGCGTACTCAGCAAAGAAAAAGTCCTACGATTTATAACGATGTTTCGATACCGATCGTTCCGTACGACCAAGATGGGTGACCCTGTTTGCAATATGTGGATTGCGAAACTCTTTATCCTATAGAATGCATTATTTCGTAACCCATACAGTTACTTGGGAACAGAGATAATCCACGAATCGCGTTACACGGCTGTGTTTCAGATAAAACCTGAAATTTGTTATGCATGTAAGAGCGAACAAAGTTTTTCTCGTGCTAGAATAAAACTTCTTCCTTATTACTCGAAACACCGTGTTTCATCTTTGTTTCTTCGTCCCTGTGGTTCTGTTTCTATCTCCGTTCCCCCCTTTTTTTTTACGACTCTTCCACGAACACGAGACGCGTTATTACCCACCTAATTGCGTCTACGATATTTTCCGCGGTGGAAATAGCTTTCTGAGTACCTGGCCTCCGATATAGAAGCGTCGGTTAGTCGATATCTACTACGAAGGCAAATTTACTTACGCTAATTTCCGGTCAGAGAACAGCTCGCTGAGAATTGCACGGCGAACGGAAATGATAAACGAATTGGATACGTCGACGATAATTAGCCAATAGGCGTGAGTCCAGCGATCCATATACAACATCGAAATGCAATTTTCCAGACGAATCAATTTTTTCGTTGCTCGTCGAAAAACTGCGAAAGGAACGCGATCATATTTTCGCTCGATTACCGACGAGTTTCTCCTGTTTCAATAACGATACGCGCCCCGTTATTGGTTTCCAAAACGAATGATAACTGGAACCTCTGACAATCTGGCGATCGTACAAAGCTGTAACCAGTTAGCGACGATATAGATGTTCGTTATCTCGAATTACTCCGACAAAAAATTACACTTGCGGCAAAAGCTGTACGATACGTATAAAAAAAGAGACTCAAAGTCCACGAAAGCTAGTGACAAAAATGAACCAAGAAGATCGATCTCGATACCGATGTAACAATTAGCTAATGTATTATCGGGGCATGGCGTGCGCGAGTTTTACGAGCTGTCGGAAATTCGTCGAGGAAATTCGTTTTCCCAGATGTCCTGGCGAGCCAACTCCGTCGATAACTGTGGCCCATCACGTTTAACGCTCGCCATCGTCTTTCTTCTCCCTCTTGCCAACGAAAAGCTTCGTAATAAAATTTACATATCCTTGATACGCGACTGTTTTTCCGATCCCTTCTAACGTTCTCGTATGTGACCACGTCGTGTGGAACGGCGTCGGTGCAACGCGAGATCGATAGCCATGAAAAAGAATCGAACTAGTGGTAGGATCGCGTGTCGGACAGGTTCAACAACGGCCCGTAAATTCTTAGTAAAAGTCAGTCGTTAATCGATCGGAGGAAGCCTCTCGAGTATTTTTAACGCTGACTGCCTTTGAAACCTATCGAGCCGGGAACAAAAGGAGGAATTTCCACGATCGTCGCCATCAACGTGCTCTAACGCGTGTATATTTTCCTCGCTCGGTACAGAGATGTTCGCGTGGACGCGTCGAGAGGTCATCTTCGTGCCTATGCATCTTTAACGAAGTTTCCGGTGGGGCCGTGTAAACTGGTAAGAGTATAGCGGTCGCGATACGGATCAAACAGGTCGTGATTTCAGCATCTTCGCCATTCGTCAGAGCGTATCTGACCGGGTCGTCGGTTCCGTCACGTCTGTTCCGATCTCGCGTGATCGAACGGTTACAATGAGTAATGAGGCGTGCCCTGAGACCGCTTCCTCGGTCACGCGACCAAACGTTTCCGTTTTTCGTATACCGTTACCGCCACTGTGTGTGCGATTGGTCAGGGTCGACACGAAATAACCAAAGTGCCAAAGACCTCGGTGATTGGCACTTGGGAAAGCTTTCGACGAAGCGACTCTCGAGGAAGAGCAACGCGTGACTACGTAGAAACGAAACCGACTAGATCGATGGCATGGCAGTGATTGAACGTAATTATTTTTAGGGACGATGAATCTAGGAAAATCATAGCGTGCCAGGATGCAATTTGTTAAGAACCGTTATATACACGGGTTTGCTTTATCAGGATGCTTATCGGAAATAATGCGTTCGATGCTGGGTTACATTTAAACGAAACACAAACACATGGAGGGATGAATTGTCTTTTTAAACGAGCACTAGCTAGTCGGGTTTCTATTTGTTGCTAATCGTACATGTATATACGTTTCGACAACAGACGGAGGGAAGGAAGGAACTAGAAGCATATTCGACGACTTTTCAATCACCTGATCGTTGCACGGTAAATCGTTTCGAAGATGTTTGAATATGTACATGCGACAACGTCGATTAGGTGGTTGTAAAAATTCAGGGAATACGCTCGAAAGGAGGATGATAAGGGACACATAACTTACGATTCACTCCGTGGATGACCATCGTGGTCGTGTTTTACGCAACTATAAAAATGTCCTCGATAGCTCCACTGGTTCCCGAAGCGAAACTCGTGCACGAAGGACTCGGTGTTTTCCACCCTCTCACGAGGTTAACTCATTTTTTTCGCGAAGTAAAGGGTTCTCCGCGAATGAACGGGGAATATTCAGATATTTAGAGATTTAGAGGCACGTAGCAAAATAAAAAGATAAAACAGACGTGAAAAGTTTCTAACACATTTTCGCGTGTATCGTGGAACCGATGGGGACGCGATAACACGGTACGGAAAGAGAAACAAACGCGGTTTCCAGTTCTCTCCCGGCACTGATACGCAAATTTGCGCGGTTACTTCGATTCCATTCGATCCGTTTCATTCGCGCCCGTAAAATCTTTCGCAACGCCGTGAAATCGTACGTGGATTTACTTGGTTCCGTATCGACTCGAAATCGGTAAAGTAGGTGTCGACGAAAATTACGACGATTTTTAAGGTCAGCAGCGAACAAATGGCACCCCGAGACGTTGGGGCGTCGCGGTCGTCGCAGTGACTGGCGAGACTCACGGCTACCCCCTCCAATTCTAACCCCTTCCAACAATTCTCTTTTACCCTCTTGCATCCCTACGCTTCTCCCCACCAACGCGCCACCAACCGCTATCTATACATCTATATCTTTCTCTCGCTCTTTTTCTTGCGCGGAACATCATCCCTCCACGTCCTTTCTCATCCCCCTCTTTTTCTTTCCAACTTCGTTCCTTTTCTTCTTCCTCTTTTGCCCTCTTCTTTTCTCCCCACGGTTCAATCCCTCCTTTTCCGATGCACGTTCGCCAGAACCATCCTCGTCACTCTTCTTCCCTTCCTTTTTTTTCCTACCTGCTCTCCGAACTCCCTTCTCCGCTCTTTCTCTTTCTCATCCTTCGTCGATCTCGCTCGCGCTTCCACCCTCTCCCTTAGTCACTCTACAACCCCCCAGACACTGGCCAAGCGAGTGGTCACGTGACCGTTAGGTCGGCCAATCATGTGCCGGGTGACGTCATCCGCAGGGGTTCTCACAGTTTGAGAACGAACAACGAGCATAAAGGTGTATTTGCGGACTTCGGGAAACGTTCGTGGAAGGGATAGATGGTCATGCGGTCTGTTCGATCTTGGAACGATGTGTGACGCAATGGCAGGACTGTCGATCCTTGGGATCCTCGGGGAAGGATTAAAGTACCGGCGGACCACGTCCACGAACAAAAGAGCCTTTCACGCTTTGATGTTTCTCTAATGCTCTCTTCTTCTACATACCTTCGATATTGGAGCGTTTAAAAGCCATTATGCCCCCCCACGGAAGAAACAATTTATAAAAATAAAAAGAGAGAAGGAAGGAAAGGTACGGATCGTTGGTAGAATTACAAGTAGCCAGTGGACGATTTTGAGCGTACGTTTGGCGACATTCTACGTAACGTCTATATCAGCCGGCTAAACCGTTCGATTCAACTCGTTAAAAGAGATCACGGGACGTGACACAGTGGCGGCGCCCCTATAAATTGCGATACGATGCAACGCATGCCAAGCACCATTTTTCCTGGAACCGGGAAATAGGTTAGCGCCGAAAACTTGCCTGTTTGTATTCCACGCTCGAACAAGGTTTTTCCAACGTAACGCTACGAGGTCGCCGTCGTTCTAGCTGAAATGAAATTCCACGGTGCAGAAAGAACGGCGGAAGGGGGCATTGGATGGAAAGAAAGAGAAAGCAAGAAAAGAGGAAGGCTGCAGAGAGAAAGAAAGTGGAAGAGGCGCGAAAGCCGGTGGTAAATCAACGCTGTAGATGTTTTCTTCCGAAAAATTTCCACGGAAAAATCGCCTTACCGGCGGCGCGGCTCACGATTCAGCCGTCACTGCGATCGGTACTGCTGCCAGATGTGGATTTACTGGGAAACTTTTACGCGTCCAAAAAACTTCCCCGTAAATCTTGTACGTCGTAAAAATTTTCCATTCCCGCCCCTTTTATTTGCGTTTCTCCGTCGACTTTTCCCCGAGAAACGTGCACCGTAACTCATCTCGCCCGGTGGAAAATAATGCGAGTTAATCCATGCCGTAAACAGTTCATGAATAAACGAGGTACCAGGATCACGAAACAGTCGACAGATCGACCGTTTTTTGTTGGGAAAATTGTTTGCTTATTCGCCATGAAAATTATCGATTATGAAATTCAGTTCGCCGTTTGATCGGCTTGTATCGTACTAGTTTGAATTCCGAAGCGATTCGGAAACGAGTAATCCTTTCGGAAGATATCATCGGGCCAAAGGGATGGAAAAAGGAAAGCTGCGATCGGTTATCTCCGCGTCTACCCTCTCGTTCTCTCTATCGGTTCTCCCTCTTGGAATATGTCATCCAACGATCGATGACTCTATTAACAAGGGATATCGCGTGAATAGAGATCATCGGGATTATTTTAGGGGCAATGGGCGTGATAGCATCGGAAAAACTGTATAATCTGACAATATATTGACATTCGCTGCATATACTTCGATTTATGAGTCGAGATAGAAACGTTCTGGGAATATAACGAGGACGTTGGCTCGCCAAAACTCGGAGGACAGTCGAGTCTTCGATTCTCAAAACGTGTTGCATTTTGCAAACGCGTTGTTGCTACCTGGCACGCAGTACGCGTGTTCGACGCGGCGATCAACTTGACGTTTATAAGCAGTACGTAATTATTAGTTATTATCCGACCTGGATGCGCTATGCGCTTCGTAATTTTCTCATTAATGAAATTAATTCATCGAATCCATAAACCAAATTAAATTCCGCGTAATCATCGGTTTACGGGGAATCGGATAGTAAATCTCGCGAAACGTAAAAACGTTAACGCGAAACGAAATAGTTCTCTTCGTTCCCCTTCCTTCTTCTCGTCTTCCAGCTTTCGTTTACGACTACATTCGGTCAGTGGCTAACTTTCTTCAATGAGAAAGAAAAGAGAAAGAACCTAGCAACCGGGGCAGTAGCATGCAGTCCACAGCTTGCCCGAGTCTTTTGACTCTCGGATATGCTAAAAGCGTGCAACTCGGAAAGACGCGTAATTAAAAGCGCGTTCCAGCACTTAATAATCGTGCGCCGCAATTTAATTTCAAATCCATTTTACCATCGCTGTTCACGCCGCTCTTTCAGCACACGTTCCACCGATGGAAACGTATTGGTTTTTCATCTGGTCGAATCTACTCTCTATAATATTGTAATATAAACGAGGAAGGGATAAAATGTCAGGATTAAAAAGGCAGCGGAACAGAGACATATGGATTACGTAATTAATCGGTAATTATATAGAATATAGCACACTCTATGGATTTCAATTATTTTGAAATATAATATAACGTTAAAGTCAATGTTCTGAGTAGCTTCATCGATACGTATAACCATTGCTCAACTTCAGGCTCAGAGATGGACGCAAAAGTATTTTCGATACTACATGTCGTATTTCTAAAGTTTGCGACAGGTTTGCGATTACCGATTAATCTCTTTCTTTCGAGGACACCCTTCGTTTTTCACTCAATTCTCGCGAGCAACGTTATCTCGACTTTTTCACGTACGAACGTATCCAGGAGATCTGTTTCTCGAATCAGCTCGAGTTCCGCGAACACGTGTGTTCGACGATCGATATACCTTCTGTTTCGTCGCATTAAGGATCACCGATACGTAATGCCTTTTCACGGGCCATAGTTTCCACTCTTTGCACGCCACTCTAATCTTTTTTTCTTCTCTTTTCTTTACCTTGGTTTATATCGATGTCGTTACCGCCACGTGATACGAATTCCACGTGAATATCTGCGATTTTTCAACGGGCATTACATACGCCCGACCGGCGCAAGTTACAAATTTACGATCCCCCTGGTATAGTCAACGGTACCGCGATAAAAAGCGTAATCGTACTTCGTCGACGCTAAACTCGACGTTTGCCGACAAAAGTGAACTGTAACGCGTGCACCGAAACTTTCTCCTTTGGAGGATTTAAAATGAATATAACAGGAATTTATGCTACGCCGTTAGTTTGATTTGCTAGAAAATCATCGATCTTCGTGATTCTGGCTTTTTATCGACAAACTTTGAGGAACGAAAATGTGAAAAAAATGGTAAAGTTGGTGGAAAACTGGCTGAAAACAGATGAATTATTATGCGAGATCAAACACCAGTAACAGCTGAACTCGTGTCAACGGTTACAGGCGTGAAAGCGTTCGACGTGTAAACTGCGAGTAAATCAGAGTTTGCCGCACGCATCTCGCTTCGCCTGCCGCGTTGTTTGTCTGGTATCTACCAAAACAGCTGCTCGATGACCTACACAAATCATCCCTAGGAACGGTATCCCGTTGGCGTTGAATATCGCTCGTTGAAAGACGCTCTTGTGCAGGTGACAGGACAGCGAAAAACTCGGTTGGTGCACCGTCACTGTTGTTATAACAGGAAACACCGTTCGTAGAACGACCAAGAAATGAATTGTATCGGTTAACGAACGAGTACGAAACTTGGGGACGTATATACGTTGTTTGAAATTCGAGACGTTTGTCGACTCGAGTGGCTAGAATAAATACCGGAGGGAAGTATAAGTAGAAGCGACGAGGAAAGCGTAAACGTCAACCACGTTAATTCAAGGTATAAAAGGAACGATATTTCCCTTTTTATTCCGAGCTCGAAGGAATCGCCTCTCCATAGACTTATTCCGGTATTAAACGATCAGGCTGGCGCGTCGGAGGGCAGCTTGTCTCGGATTTTCCTCCAAGCGAAGGATGTGAAAGAAAAAAAGAGACGAAGAAATCACAGCGTGGCGACCATCATATTTTTACGACACGCGCGGTACGTCGTCGTTGGCGTGGGTGAGTCTTGCATACACCTACACAGGAGGTTTTATCGTCGTCCTTTTCATCGTTCGCGCACAACCCCCTCCCCCTGCTCACATGTAGGTTACGCGGATTAATACTCTCGAGAGAAAGTGCAGCGACGATGGGGTCGTGCGGCGCGTCGATGGCGAGGAAAAGACGAAAAAAGGAGCTGAGGGGATAAAAGGCACGCGAATCGGAGAGAAAAATGTTATAGAGACGAAAACTCAAAGGAAAAAAGGAAGGTGGTCGATCCGGTTGGATTTATTTCCGCCGCAAGGACTCCGAGGAATGGTGGCACAGGGAAATCGCGAATGACAAAAGGGAAAAATAATAGAGA
Source organism: Bombus terrestris (assembly GCF_910591885.1). Lineage (NCBI taxonomy): Eukaryota > Metazoa > Arthropoda > Insecta > Hymenoptera > Apidae > Bombus > Bombus terrestris. Next base: position 14,362,838 of record NC_063270.1, on the reverse strand, counting down.
GAAAAGCGAGAGACGAAGAGGGAGAACAGGAAGATGAAAAGGAGAGGAAGGAAGAGTGGCGAAAAGAAATAGGGAGAAACGAGAAATGCGAGGGAGAGGCAGAGGTAGAGGGAGGGGAAAAAAGAAGAGTGCCTGGAGGGTTTGCATATTTTTTTTCATCCATTTAACGATCACCCACCGGTCGTACTCCCTGCAGGCAGCGAGCAGCGGGCGAGGGGGGCAAGGGGCAGGTGTGGATTACGAGGATGTGGCACTTTTTAGCGATGAAAAAAAGTATGTCGCATTAATTAAAAGCGACGCCGACGCTGAACGCAATTACGGGGCTGCGCGACGCGCTGGGTTCATTTGGGGCCTCGCGTTTTCACCGAGCAACCTGTTTTTCGCTTATTTTTGTTCCCTTTTTCTGTTTCCTTACCCCCATCGCAACGTGCTCTTTCCTATTTCTCGGTTCGCATGTCGCAACTTCGGGAAAATCGTGGCACGCTTCTTTGGGAATTATTCCGGCCGAGGGTGGCGCCGTAATTAATGCCTCGATTTAAAACGGAACGTGAAGAATCCTTCGCGCGAGTAAAACCGAAACGAATATAAAATCCTGCGCGTGATTCGTTAGTCCCTCCTTCGCGTGAAAACGGAGCGGCAACATCGACTTAAACCAGGGCTCGATTCGTTTTTAACGATCAATCGATCGGTCAGTCGAAGCGATCATAAACCGATCGACGTTGTTTCACGTTCGTGACGTTCCTCTACGTTCTTATAGGTTCGCGGACATTCCGTTAAGAGAAAATGAGAGTGGACGCAAGGGTGAAAAACGAGAGAGCAGGGTAGTCACCCCGTAACTGCGAGGGACGTGTTGCCATGCCCTCTGGCAATTTCCGTCCTCGAATTGAAATGTTATTACGTTAGCGACACGTTCCGGTTACCCGCCTACTTCCCTCTTTCTCCTCGCACCCCTTTCTGTCGTTCTTCTCCGTCTTATGTTTCCTGTTGTTCTATCGCAAATGCGATTTGAAGTCAGTGTTCAACGAAATGGACGAATCCGAGGATGCCAAGAGAAATCAAGGGAGAGTAACGAAGGAACGACGACGAAGGTCTTCCGTGGATTTCGTTCATTCGTTGGGAAAGGAGAACCGAGGAAAATCAACGAAACATCGAATCGTTGATACTGTCTGGTGTCGTCGAATCGCATTTTATCCTCAACCGTCGTTTCGTCGCCGGCTACGACACCGCACTTTTCTAAAATCGAATTAAATCCGTTCGATCGGTCGACCAGCAGAGTCGAAAAGTCTTCCTTGTGCCTTGTACGAGGGAGCATGTCCATTACGCGATCACATATCCGACTGAAAGAGCTCCTCGGGACTCCATTTCGTGTTCTCGCAAAGCAACGGCCCGATACCGAGGAATGCAGTCTGGATATTTCCGCCTGCATTGGTATTTCCGGCTTTCGGCCCGATAAAACGCCAGAGGGGAGATTTGTGCAGACGTCGAACGGGGTAACCAGAATGCAACCTCGCTTCTCGGAAATCGCTGATTCGAATGTCTTCGACATATACCTCCGGCTTCTACGTGAACGGCGGTTTTAACGGCGTACCGCCCCGTAGGAAACTCGACAACCGCCACGCGAACAACGTACCGCCGTCAAGTAGAATAAGACGCACTACGGTCAGACCATGTAGTAACTTAAGCAGCGTCGAGTTATCGGGAATTACGTTATAAATACAGCTGTTGTCGATAGAAGACGAAACAAAATTTTCGTTAGGTACGTTTTAATCGAATCTGAGATGCGGAAATCGATTATCGACGACTCTATTTGGATATTGTATCGAACAAAACGTCGTTTAGACGTTGGTCGGGACCTATTATTGAAACTAGCACACTCTTGCTATCGAAATACAATGTATCTAAAACCATTTCAAGATTATCGTGCTTGATACAATTTTCTCGAGTCTGGCATGTTCTTCGTTTTCACAGATAATATTCGCGATGAACGTATTATTGGTATTATGACAGTATTTTATATTTAACCACGGAATAGATTTAAAAGCATAGAGGAAAATGACTCGAATTTCATGCATGTTCCCTGCATTGAAAAGAGAATTTTGACAAGCTTTCCAAACAAAAGGAGCCAGAGAAAGGCAATAAATAGACATTCAATTTTGTATAGATGATATTGCAGGCGAATAGCATATTTCTCGGTACGATTTAGATGAAGAATATAAGTGGCAAAACGTTCGTAATTAACAGGATCGATCGAAAGTTAGTTAAAATGTTAAAATTGCCTTTATCAATGACGAGATAACGAACTCTTTCACGAGAAGTTCAGACTCGCGTTATCCATCGTAACGACGTTACAGTTAAAGATGAACATTTTTTATTCGACCGATACATTGTCAGGAAAATTCTCACAATCCTTACCACATCGACTTCAACGTTTTTCAAATCGCTCTGATGCAAAACTGTTCTCATATAACGCGATCGTAAATTACGATACATTCGTTCCATCCCTCTTGCATTTCGTTAATCGTCCCTCTTGCTTTGTCCTTTGTCTTTTGTCGCGGCATAAATGCTTCGCCTTCGCGGCTGTACGAAACCAATCTGCACGTAAGTACGTATTGTATTACGCCACGAGCCTTTTTTATCCGATGCGTCAAGGAAAAAGTGCCGAAGAGAGATACTGGGAGAGAGGGGCGAGCGAAAGGAAAGAGATTCACCGAACGAAGGCAGAGTGTCTCGAAAACAGGAACATTCCGGTGGTTTAATGCCGATGAAGCCGTCCATTCGTAACGAAAAAGGGGCTGAGGGTTGTATTTTTCACTCTCGTTCCTTTCTTTCTTCATTTTCTCTCTTCTAAATCGGAGTGGATCGGGGGAGGACAAAGAGGCCGAGGAATAAAGAAGAAAAGCATTTTGAACGCAGAAACTTCTGCGAGAGGGAGAGAGAGACAGAGAGGGGGGGGAGGTGAGACAAGGATACCGGATGACGGAGTCTTCCTAGACAAAAATGAAAAAGAAGATTAAAGGGAAGGGACGACGAGAACGTAAAGATAAGGTGAGCAGGGAAAGAAGGAAGGATGACCAAACCTCGTGACTTTTATTGCAGTCGACCGTGTTAATCCGGACCAGCCATAAATTCATCCGGCGAGAATTGCTTCTTAACCGACGTCATCCCCTTGAGATCCAACAACCTGTCGAAGTCTTAACTAACGTACGTGATCTCCGCTTTTTCTGCGCGAGAACTCAACTCGATGAAAGAAGAACTATTAGATATCCCTGGTTTTATCCGATAAGTTCGTGACCGCGCGAACCTGCCCAAGTAAATCCGCCAGAAGCTACGTAAAATTACCCTTACGTCGAAAACGTAAATGCCCATCGGCTACGCGAACGACAAATATTTAATTACAGGGAGAGATAGTTGATTCGTAGCGTGGCGTAAATGACGAGCTGCCGAGGAAAAAGGCCGGAACGGCTGGAAAAAAGATAAAGGGAAATGGAGGCTTTCAATCTTCCATTCTTCCCATTATCCGTGGCCAACCACTTCGATTCTTCGTGGCTTCTCTCCTATCCCGAGACTAACAGCTAGTACACCGGCCGAATTACACCGGAGGTAATTTCTTTCGAAGGCATTAATTAGCTTGTGTTTTCCGGGGCTATCAATTTGCAACTCCCGCTGCAATTCAAGTACTACGCAAGCTCTGTAGCTCGACGAGACCCGTGGTTCTCTTCGCGATCGATATCTCATGAAATTTCAAGATATCGCCTACGATTCTTCTGCGTAATACGATGACATTTCATTCGAAAACTTTAATATCGATATTTATAAAATAATTTGATAGGGATCGTCATCGAATCCGATTATGCGAACAGCGCGTGCCATAATTATTTTGAATAATCGAATTTCTGCGACTGGTAGTGTATATGCAGATTGGAATGCACTAGTTCTTAACATCTTTAAGAAGGTGAATGATCTCCAGACATCCGATGAAACGTAAATTAAGTTACACTGTGGAGAAAAGGAAAATCGATAGAAAATACAATTAGAACGGAGACGCGACAGAATGAGAGCAAGATGAACCTGGAGGACTGACGATGACAACGAAAGCTAGAAGCAGGATGGGTCGGTGAATGGCACTGTGGCTCTCTTAACACTTTGAAAATCTGGCTTGGAAGGGTCCGCGAGCTTGGCTCTTTCCGGATCTCTCGTCAGGGTCGTTTGATATTCACGTACCGTGAGTTTTGAGGGAAACCTTATACACCACTTCGATCCCCCGACAGGACTTTTACGCCGCGTTTCCAAAGCCCCGCGGCAAAACTGGCACGGAACGAGTCTCTTCATCGTGTACATACCCCTATATACCGTATATACCTGTAATCCACGAGGTGCAATTTGCATGCTCGTCCTCGTTTTAAAGCCTACCGGTGATTTCCGGCGTCATAGTTTCCATACAGGCTACGAAAACTCGACCCGAATCCCAAACCTCAACACTTCAGCTATGCTCTTTCGACCGTCTCGTGCCAATGGAAATGATTCTGGCGGAATTAATAAAATATCGACGCTGGACGTATCACTGGAATATTTTAAATGGCGGTACGGCACGCTCTATTTTTCACGAATAAGCGACCCATTCTCGTGTTTTATAAAAAGGATCGTCGCGCGTAAACGTGCGACGCATCGCGACGATGGAAATTTCGACAGAAAATGTTCGTCTCGATCTCAAAGGTGTTGATAACAGATAGGAAAAAAGAGACAGGGAAAAATTATGAGAGTCTATCGGAGTATTTGTGAACGAGCTGAGAGATTGTTTGCGACGGGGTTTTCCTAGAGATATTGAAATATCGATGTCAACAACGGAAACGAGAAAAACGACGGTCTACTTTGACGGAACGAAGGAAACGGCCGAGAATTAGCCGCGAAGCGAGCAATGCCGAAAGCACGTGTAGACGGAGTGCTCCGCAGGAAACGAGGTCTTTCCTTTGAATACGCTTAATTGCGAGAACAGTTTCGTTTCCAAGGGGGAGGGCAGACGGTCTGACGAGGAGCACGGAAATGATTAACGACAAAAGGACGTCTCCGTCGGATTTTCCGTGATCGGGATGGAGACGATCGAACGAAAGAAGAAATAAATCTCGAACGTGAACAAAATGAACAGGACCGTGCAATTACCCTGTGGCTTCGACGGATTTCCAGTTACCAACGAATAGAAACATTTTAATTATTGATCTACCATTAATTCGTGCCCATTGTGTTTTCTACAATGGGCGAATTTTACCACGGGAATTAAAGATAAGAAGACACGAAGGTCGATTGTTTCGCGTGGATATTACTAATTTCGAAGTACAGGTGCTTTGACAAACTTTATCGATAAACTCGAGCAGTAAATACTATCCGTTTCCATCCCCCACGCGTTAAACGATTAGGATATGGGGGAGATTTATTTAATGTCCGTTTATTTGAGAAACATCGCGTTCGTTATCTACGATCTTCGCCCACGAGCCTTTCAGCCCACGGACCTTATAAAAATTGCGATGTTCGAGCGTTCAAAGGGATAATAAAATCCACGACTATTTCCTGTAAAACAGCGTTGTTACGAAGTACGCGTACAGATTCAACAGTTGTTAGCAATTCGTTGGAAAGATTAAAATTCTTCGAGACAATTCCCGGCGAAATATTTCCATCCGACGTCGCTTTGGTAGCGAAGAAGGAAATACGATTGAAAAGTTCTACCTCTGTAGAAAGAGAGGAAGAATTAACGGGATAAATATTTCTTTTAATTAAACGAACACGTTCGCGACACGATCGAGGAAATTCGATAACGAAGGACGCCCTTTTTGCCCCGATGAGACGAACCAGCCAAGGAAATTAAGCAGGGGGATGATTTATTCGGTCGATCGAACGAAACAGCGAAGCCAGGCGGAGATTATTCGTTTATTTGGCAAATATCGAGCCCGTAATCTTGGATTCTGGTCCGGAATGGCAGTGGCGTTGCAGCAACCCGGGAAAAAGGAGCGAACACGGCTAGAAAGACAGACGGAAAAAGGAAGAGAGAAAGATCGAAGGGGAAAAAGGGAGAAAAAGGGAGAAGAGTCGAGGGAAAGAAAGAAAGGTAGAAACTGGAGGTGGACGAACACCGACGAACGGGGGAGATAGTGAGTGGTTGGTCTGACGCAGCAAACAGAAAATAATACCGCGGCCATTGTTCTCGTTTCGCTTTTCTGTATGTGTCTCGCTTCATTCACTCGCCGCTAACATCGGGGGTCTGTTCTAGGAACCCTTCTCCATTGTCGAGTTTCGCTAGCTCCCTTTTACCTCTCTCATCATTTCCCTTCACCTCCTTCCTTTCTCTTCTCTTCATTATCTCGCGTCTGTCTCATGCATCGCCACGTTGCTTCTTCATCTTTTTTCAACCCACTTGTAACCATCGCGAGTCGTAGTGGTTGTCGAATGGCACACGTATTCCCATATTTTAGACGGCTCCGGAGTGAAGGAGAAGTATCCGCGACAGATTGAAGCATTTATTCGACACGGAGAAAGGGAGCTGTAATACTTCTTTGTGTCGCGATGCTTTCTCGCCGAATAAATCAATTTTTTTTTTGCCCACGGCACAATGCGCTTTCCACGCATCCATCCTTCTTAGTGCTAACGCATTTCTACGTCTTTACAAGCTCGTTCTACACGGTCGCTTATCGAATAGGATTTTTATATCTTCTTTCGCCCAGGGTTGTAACGACGCACAGACTAACGTAACATAGCATGTTTACGTGTCTTTCATCTTGTATCACTGTATTATACAGAGCAAATCAATTTTATTAACTCCCATCAGAGACAGATATCACGTCTTTCTATGCTTCTGCTACATCAACCGACGTATTTCGTTTTCACTTTGATCGGTCTCCTGTAGTAAAACGTGTAACCCCATTTACGTGTTCACGTTCAATTCTCGTCAAAGACTGTGATTCCATCTCGTTTCTCAATTTTATCCCCTGCCGAGCGCGACCTCGAATCGCGCGATTGTTTAACCTCGTGAAGGATATATTTATAAATCGACTCTGTCGCGGCTCTTTTGTATGTCTTTTTTTTTGTTCTATCTGCCGCCCTGCGTTTCATTTTTTATTTTTTTATTTACAAAGGTTTGCTCGCGCTCATATTCTATCGTATCCCTTCGAAGTGGAACGTGGAAAACAAAACGAAACGGGGAGGATAGATTGAAACGTTTATTCAATCGATAGGAAGAGAACAATCTGTCGTTCGAATACATCAGCGAAATGGTATACTCGCTGCTCCGCCAAACGAATTAATTTGCCGAGTAATTTCCAATACCTATCGAAAGCATCGATTCGATTTTACTTTCGTTCTTTTTTCTCTCTTATTCCTGCTCTGTTCGTTTCGTGTTTCCGTCGATTCCTCAGATAATCAAGAAACATGCTTGCGTCGCCCACGATTCGTCGTATTTTCATCAACCGAACGTTATGCCTGGTCGTGACCAATAGACCATTCCGTGTTCAGAAACTGTCACGGTTTAACCGGTCACTGATAAGAGTAACAAACCCTACGGTTCGATTCAATCTCTCGGAGAAATTCTTTGGAATCTTCAGATCCGATCGAGTTAATTGAAAAATCCAACGTGTACCAGCTATTTTTAACTCTAAATTCGCATTTTTATGGGAACAATCGAAGGAATGGAACGTAAATAAAAATCTATTCTATCTTCTATACAGGGTGTAAGTACAAAAATGAGTGCCGCTTACGGGATTCATTTTAGACATCAAAAGAATGAATCAGTTCATCTACAATTTCAAATGTTTACGTATATCGTCCTAGTCGCACTCTGTATATCGCAGGGAACACTTGATCTGATATTTCGTATACTTTTGCATATTACCTGCATTTTGTCTTTCTTTGTGCGCTTAAAAATCCCATAAATGTACAAACATTTCTAATTATTATCAGTCGTTTACAAGGACGAATGTAAAAGATCTGGCAAACCCGATTTAGAAGCTTCTTAGCGGGTAGTTGCCCGATTTTTGCTCGGAATAGCGGAAAGTTAGCGGCGGTTGAATTATGCCACGTGTTCTCATATTCTTCCACAATAAACCGGAAAACCGTTTCTTTTGTGCCTCTGTTCCCGCTCGGTAAATTCGTTCCAGCGAATGTAATATCGCGAGAGGACTTCGAATGGGAATTATTTTTAGCCAGACACGACTACGCGGGTTATTGCCTCTTTGTGCGCGGACCGGCTTAAGGGGAACCAGCAAGCGATGACCGATAAAAGTAGCTCGAAAGCTGGCAAGTTCGATTCAATTTCGACAACTTTCGGCCGCCGTGTGGCGGCAACGCAACGGAGTGTTGTCATCAAACTCGCATCCACTTTGCAGGCTAGAGAGGACGAGTGGTTTTGGAACGGACCACGAAAATCCACTTTCGATGCCCCGAGCTCTCAGTCTCCCAGCCGATGCATTATTCCGCCGAATAAGACGGATGGGGAATAGTATTCCAATTAGGGACGTCTAACGCAGAGCGGACCTTCGATCAGCCCCCATAATAGGCCACGAGTTTGTTACGTGAATTATGCCAAGCTTGTAACTCGTGTATTGTGGTACGTGAGCGAGATCAAAATTTCCTTCGACGATCACCGGAAGTTATCTAGGCGCTCGTATCCTCGAGGCGTTAATCGATCGTCTGATCGAGCGAGGACGCTTTCGTTCTCTTTGATATTAATTTCTGGGTAATAGGTTTGAACGTGCAGAGAAAACGAAAATTTTAGGCGACTTTCTATTACGAGTGACAGAGTAAGAATGCATAAATGGATTAAATATATAAACGCTTCTATTTGAAGAATAACACCATATTTCTTATGGTCAATTTAATCCTACTAATCGTATTCCTAAGGTAAACAAGATTGGCGAATTGATCAACTTTGTTTTCATCCTATCAAAATGGAATTTATTCTGCTTTTAATCTACTTGCATCTGTGCTCTATAAGTGTAAACGTCAAGAAAATTTGAAGTAAGTGGAAGAAGTGGGAAGACAAAGAAAAAGAGAATACGAAGATATTAGAGGATATTGCGTTATGTTCCTCAACGACAGCTGTGTATTGTGATGTATTGTATAATACTATAATAACTTGGAATTATTGCAGTATATTTAATTATACCTTTGCTTTCATACTGAAACTATATTACGTCTCTACCTTTCCATACTTCCAGGTATATCGTAATAAAAATTCCCACTTTACATGTAACCGGGAAAAGATGGTCTGCTCTTTTCCACCGAAATCGTTTTCTCTCCAACGAATCGCAAAAAAGAAATTACCGTAATCGTCGGCCGTTAGGCAGATAGCGCGACAATAGAGGTATATTATCCTCGGATTAAAAGCGTTCAGAGCAGTAGAAGGTAGAGTATCGGATAATTTTTACTCGAAAGATCCCGAAGGATCTACGATGATAGTCCATTTTTCTCGAGGGCCACCAACGGAATAGGTTTGAGTCACGAAACGATTTATTAAGATTCCTGAAAGTTCGAAAAGCAGAAGGAAAACCAAAATGCGAGATGTTGCATGGTTCAGTCGAGGTAGCCGAGCTAAGAAGGATGACCCGACTGGGAGAAAGCGGCTTGTCCAGGGGAAGCTTAATACTCCCGCAGAGTCCAGCTAAGGCGAAGTCTGCTTGCACACGTACGAACATAAATCTCATGGCTGGAGGATCGACAAAAATTTTGTTTACAGCTGGACTTGTTGCTTGGAAAATCCAGATTTATAGATCCTATTTCGCGTCGCACATCGGTGTTACTCCTTTCTAGCGTCGAAAGGAAGTTTTCCGGAATGGCGAAACTGCGAAGAATCTCGAAGAAGAATCGACGGAATTAAAAGTCGCGCGCCGACGACAGACGTAATGAACCGAAAGAGCTTGCCAAGAATCACGATCTGTCTGGCTAGAGGAAGCTCCCTGTTAATATAGGACACCCTTAAATTCTCGTCGAGAGACGGAAAGGGAACAACGATAGCGCGGTACATTCGCCCAACGACCCGTTGGGGTCTAAATCTTGATAAACAGCTGCAAAGATTGTTAACGTTCTTCCATTATTTAGAGGAGAGGCCGAGTTCTCGCGAATTCGGAAGACTAGAGGAAAGGAAAGAATCGGATGGAAAAGTAAAAAAAAAAAAAAAGGATGGAGAAGAAGAAAAGAAGTTGGATGCCGGCCAGGCTCCGTGGGTATTCAGGACTGAATGGTCGATCGCCAAAAAGTCGGATCTTTTATAGGACTGTGCCGTGGGCGTCGCGAACGTTTTGTCGCGAGAATGATTGAAATGCATGAGCCGACTGGAATGTCGCGAGTTAAAATAAACCTACGCCCTATATCTGTGTTTTTCGTCGATTTAAATGGACGCGTGCATCGCGAGTCATTCTGCGTAATTTCGCGAAAAAGTTTCTTTCGTTCTAAACGAGATTTAATATACGAGCTTGCTGGTGAAATTTGTCAAACGTATTATATACATTTATGTACGTTCTTGGTGCATCAGTCTACAAATGTCGTGCCAAGAGACCGCGTGAAAAAACGAGGAATATTACAGAGAGTTCCCAGCCAACAGACAGACATATTTACTCATAGTCGCAATCGCGATTCCTACGCCACACTCACTTCTGCCAACGCGCAACTACTTTCGCGATGTCGTCATACCAGGGTATTGCCCATTAACGCGAAATACGACGCCTTCGTTACCAAGGAATGTTCACTTTCGAAATAGAGCCGTTATAATACCGTGATACTCGTACATCGGACGTTGTTTGTTCGACGTATGTAGAGCGGGCCGGTAAAACCGTGCTCGACCGATTGTTTGACAGAAACGGAATTCAATATACTATTCATATCGAAGCTGGCTCGAGGGGTGTTCGTTAAAAGTACGCGCACAAAAGACAAAGAAATCCGATGTTCCGTGAAAAATCGATTTGATTATAATACCGAGTTAGAAGTATCCGCGTTTCGACACTCAAAGCGTCTTATTAAAATGCATGCATTTATCGAGAAACGTACTGGGCGTTTAATGGAAAAGATTCTCCTTGACCTAATACTGTTAATTACACATTGACGGATAACTTGTCCTCGTTAAATCGAGAAAACTTCGTCCGCAAGGAAATCACGACGGTGTTGAAAATCACGAATGAAAAATTCACGTTTGGATCATGCGTCATTTTCCTAGTAACAAACATAGACGATTACTCACCGAGAAAGACGTTCTCATCGATGTCGTCGGCGTGCAGGTCGAGGTCAAGGTCGACTGCCCCGTTGGTGGGAGCCTGACGGCTCCTCTTCGCGAGGTCCATCAGTTCGCTTCGATGATCCAGGTGGCCCGTGGCCAGAAGTTCGGCCAACAAGGTCAGATAAGACGAGTTGAGAGAAGTGGGACTGGTAGCACGTAGACAACCCGGCAACCAGAATCCTAAGAGACCGTAGGGAATCACCGGTACCGCTCCGGTACTGACGAAGCCACCGTTCAGGAGTTCGCCGCACAACATAGGTGCAGCGATGACCTCAGCTCCTCCCTCGTGACCTTGGCAACGCCTCGATGCCGACTACCTGCATCAACAGATTCAACGGAGGTCGGATTAAACAAAAGTCGCGGGATTACGCAGTTTAGCCTAGATCGAATTAAAAGAAGAAGATAATCGTTTTAAATTGTCACAGGGATCGTTACCCTTCGTCGACTGAAATTTCGTCGGTGTTTCAACCCTTCCGCAGAAACGATATCTTGTTCGCTTCATCCTCTCGATCTTTACGATCTTACGAATCTTTATCATGAAATGAGAAAAAAGGCAACGAGAAGCGTACACGAAGAATATAGCTATTAAAAGAAGAAAAACACCCGAAACGTGGACCGTGTTAAATTGTTCTCGGCATGCCACGTAACTTAAGGTCGTTACTCTTTCAGCTTCCGACCACGAAACCGAATAATATGCCGTAACGAAAGGCGCTATGCGCCGTTGAGAACAAAACTTGGAGAAACATCTGCATAACAAAAGATTTGGCGTAACACGCTGGACACACCGCGGCTGGAACAATACGATTCTGCACAATTATCGCGAAATGCGCGTAAATTAATGCTACACGCACATATACATACGCTATCCAAACACGTGTGCGAGGCACGAGTATACAATACACACAGACCGATGAGATATGGACCTACGTTATACAAGATAATATTCGGAGGTGGAGCCTGTGCGTTATGCAAAAACGTTCGATGCACTCGACGACTCGTAAAAGTCCGCTCGCATCGATTCGTCCGTCACGACACACGCCTTGGAATTTTATAGAAACGTGCGATCGAGGAGAGCGTTTGACAATTCTTTCGTCGACGTGTGGTTCGATCGTAAAGTTTTCAACGGCGAAACAGCCGGAAATTGAACCCACCGGTGCCATCCATCCACGTGCACAAGAATCTTCTATTTCTCGTTGATCTTGCGTGAAAATTTCGAAAGAGCGGAGACGAGGGATCACTTTCACGAGAAATTTACGGGTATTCTCGCGAGAACCAGTCGAGATGCACGATCGAGGGAGAGCCGGTAACGCGGCAGTGGACGGGCGTAAATGGACTGTGACGAAGAGAAAACCAGAAGCGATCCAATAGCAACGGAGACATTCTTCTGGGACCGGCCACTCGCGTTGCTGTTCTGTCGGACTGACGTCACTGGTGAATTGTGCGTGGGTGTGGACACTGGATGATCTCACGTTCGCGGTGCCGCACCAAGAATTTCCTGCGGAGCGCGGCGTTCATTCGTTTAATCGATTCGTATCGTCGATCGTGCGTTATCGCGCGCATAAATCACCCGTTCGAATCAGAGAAAAAGACAACCGAGAAATCGAATGGAACTGCAACGTTTCTGAATCGAAACGCGTAAGGGAGTCTACCGTCGATACACGCGAGGAATACAAAAGGGACACGCGATCGGTAAACTCATTGTGAAAAGAGATTGACTCGCTTACACAATAGTATCGAGAATAGTGTCGCTTGAAACGAAGTGCGTGACGTTGATACGGCCCTGCTTTACTGGCACGCATTTCTTTCAGCGGATCAACCGGAGTGAACCGTAACGGATCAGAAGCGAGAAATACCCAGGGAAATGATCTCCCGTTAATTCGATCGTCTATGTACGAACTATCTGCGACATACATATTTCATGGGAATTCGGATTACATCGCGAGAAATCGTAGTAGAGTTTGAGTTCCAGAAATTCCTGATCGGAATTTCGAACGTGTGTAGCGTGCATTGGCGTAACGCCACGCAGATACACCAAGATCGATTACCAATTTTCAACGAATCTATTTTCGGGAATAATACGCAGATGTTGACTGAATATCCTCTCGTTCCTACCTAGTTGCTCTCGTTTCTCACGTTGTAAATTCAATGTTATTCGAACAAGCGCAGCCGTGTAACACTCCCACGGAAAACAGGAGGAGTCTAACTGCATCGCTCGTTGCTTTGGAAATTACAAGAACTAGAAACGCGTAATACGATTTGCGGCGCTGCTCGACCGAAAACAGACACAGTCGATATCGCAGGTAGAATATGCAAACATCGTTTCACGGTCATCTTTTCTTAACACGACGACAGCTTTGAGACGATTATTATTTGGTTCGAAATCGAGGAAAATGTTCATGCCGTGTAACGACTGTAAGAGATAGAGAGGAAGGGAGAGAACGAGTATTACTAAAGTGATTTAATTTTCCAGAAACACGTGCGCATCGCTACGCTACTGCAAGACGGTGAATCCCAAGCAAGGAAGAACGACCTTTTACGATGCACTATTTTCGCCAAAAAGCATACTGTGCATAGCGCACACGCGAACGGAATATTCTATAGGAGATAACGTTACAAAATCTTGAATAGTGACGTGACTTGGTGTGTGAATTTAGTCTGAAAATCGTCCGAAATATACATGTGTATAACGTTCGGCTTCCTAATCGATACAAAATAACGTATCGTACGACAAATTAGTTTAATGATATCGTTATTAAAGATTAATGAACCGTATAGCTTATTTCCCGTATTTAAAATTGGGACGTTATTCCAATTTGTCATATGTTTGTAACACAGATATTCGGTATGTTCAATTTGATATATATACATATACAGATATACAGATATAATAAACGCATTCGAAAATGTAGCTACGTATCCGAGAGAATTTTTTGTTTCGGCTTTTTCATTTGCAATCCGTTCATTAATATTCACGGAACGGACGCGTGCGTATATAATGTTCCATTGGTAAATGCCACAACTTTCCATCATCTATATCAAATTTCGTTCCGACTCTGATCGAGTAACAAGTTTCAAATTGATCGGCGCCAACGCGCGATAGGTGCAAATATTAACAATACATTTTCCCTGTCAGCATAGGGCGCTGTTTGCCGACGCGTCTCGCCAAGACATCACAATAACGAACAGATGTTTTCCCTGTCTTTCAAAAAGAATAATGATGCAATGAATAACGAAACAAGTCGATTTTTCCCCACCTTTTTTTTCTATTTTTTAATCGAAACGATAAAAACCCATCGTTAGAACAATGCATAAAAGGGGCAGGTAGAACAATCGTGGCTCGGGATCGAGACATGCAAAATTGATAAACGCGTGGCGTTGGCGAGTTTGAATCAATAAAATTTACCTAGTCGAAACACCGTGTTCAACTCTGTTGGCTCCTCCAGTTCGTTTTTCCTTGATTGCACGCGATTCGGATAATGTTCATGATCGTCGAGTTACACTATTACCGGTATGAATGAGTCATGACCGGCTGGGACTACCGCGATACCGATACTAAGAAGTTTGCAGATAACACCGGGAAACCAGGAGGGGTTGAAGGAAGCCATCGACCAGGAGCGGCAGACGAACGGGCGCCATGACCACCCCACTCCACTCTTGCCTTTATTCAACGGCTTATCCAAAACTGGAACAACCCCTTGCTCGACTCTAGAGCACGAAACGTATGAGCACTGGGCACGAGATATTCGTTCCACCTCCGTGGCCATTCATAAAATAACCTTAAACGCAGCTTTTAACCGCTAAATACGCCGTGATTTATAACAGTATATTCGTGTTCAACGGATGATTTCACGGATCGTTAGGCTCAAGGTAAGAAGGAACAACGATGGGTGGACAACGAATTCAGCAGTCATTTTCGGTTATTTTCGTCTCTCGAGTATATTCCCACGTATAATTTCCATCACGTCGAATTATCATGATTCATCGTGCTGCGAATTATCAGAACAGTGGTAGCCACTGGTCCGATCGACAAATTTCGCGTCCTAATTTCCTGCAGGCTACCCCAAGTTGCAGGGAAAATGATAGTAGATTTTCAAATTAGTCGCGCGTTGTTTGCAGCTACGAATTTCTCTTATCCCCTGTAGCTTCGATTCCCGAGGGCCGTTGAACTCTTGCCGCATTCACAAAGTAGTCGAAGTTCGCGCGGGTCGATAGATATATAAACGAGTGGTAAGTTTCTCTCGGTACAGAACTCGGTGAGTACTCTTGCGAGCACGTACACACCGAATCCTGGTGGATCGTTTTCACCCCTTCGTGTCTGGGTAAACATCGTCGACGCGGCGTTACCGACTCCAATCTCGACTATGCCCGCGAAAATCCGGCGGGACTCGATATCACCTGGCGGAAAATCGTGACGTCGTCGAACCGTCGAGCTTATGTATGGTAAACTCGAGCTCGATATCGCAATGTCGCTCGTTCGGAGCATACAACCCCGCTAACCTCTACACATCGAGTTTACCCTACAGCTGTAGGACAGATTCTTCGTTTGATAACCTGCTACCAGCGAGGCTTGTAAAGGTATGTAAGCGTACGCCTACGGAAATATCAATCAAAACGGGACCAGAGATATCAAACGTACGATGATAAAATATTTATATGAATAACGCGCGCGTGACGAAAAAAGGACAACATACAGTTTTCCGAGCTCGTCGCTTCGATTTATGTGCGATACTGTGAACACACACTACGTCAAACATCAAATACGTACAAAAAAAAAACAAAAAAAGAAGAAGAAGAAAGGAGAAAAACTAGAACGAGCGAAGATAGGAGTTCTATCGACGAGAAAGTTGAACGGATTTTTTATCTGACTGCATACAGCGTCTAAAAGTAGCTAGTCGACTCGATAAGAGAGATGTCATTTGCTCCCCCTTAGCTCCAAGGAAAAGACGAAATCTTCTAAATCGAAGACGAGTCCCGCGCCGACAAGAATCTCGTCATTAAGATTTTTGATTTGAATGCAAATAGGTTTCTAGTTCTTCACGCCTTCGTTCTCTCTATCTCTCCAGATATTTTACGCCGTAAAGGGAAATAGACTTTATTTTCTGAAGCAGGACGAAAACCTTCGGTCGATGCGAATCTTTCCAACGCAATTCCCATTGACTTTCTAGTAATCATCGTCTTTATAAAACAACGATAGATTCTTTTATTTCGCATTTTATCTCTTTCGTTTCTTTGCAATTTTTCTATTATCTTTGTCAATCTCGCAGGAACAACGCGTCGTTCCTTCGATCTCATCGCTGGAAGCTTTCCACTCGAATTAAGATTTCAGGGTTCAGAAAACCTTTCGGGCCAAGAGACACGCGGCCGGGGCCGAAATGGATTTCGCCGTGTGCAACAGCGGCCAGGTAAGCCAAGACGTAATTTACTGGTTTCTGCTTGTTACACCGGCCGTACGACGCCCTGTCGCCATGGCGTACCTCGTAAAGACGACAGACTCGACGTAATTTTATCCTGTCTGGCCGCTCCTATATATACACATACACGCCTTTCGTTCTTCGACCAAATGAGATTTTACTTCGTGCCAGGTAAGACGGTACTTCCGCGCGCCTTTTTCTCGCGACACGCGCTAACTACGCTCGCCTATGAAAATAAAACGGTTCGCAACATCTAACCCGCATTTCCCATCGCGTTTTTCCTTTCGTCTTCCTTTTGTTCTCGCGTTACAACAGGAAGTTACCTTGATTCTACTTGATGTAATTTTACATCCTCGCGCGAGCTACGGTTCCTGTTAAACGAGAAAGAAAAAACGAGAGTCTTATTCCTCACTCTGGCGAGCAAACTGGAGAACTTGCGACAGAGTAAACGGCGTTTACGCAAAACGCATGACGTTGGAAATAACTCATGGACGTTGATCTTGCCTACCAAGGATGAATCACGCGACTCGATTCCATTTTACTGTAGCTGCGCAGTAGACGTTCGTTACCGAAAACAATATTCGACGAATTAATATGAATACTAACGGAATGGACGTGGGCAAGCAGTATCGCGTTTCGATCGGCGACTAACGACAGACCATTACATAGAAGTGGGTTTTGATATCGCGATTGCTTGGCAATGGGATTTGCCATTGAGTCGAGATTATCCTCACGGAAGGTGAATTTACACGACGATATACATAGTTAGCTAGGGGCGAGGATGCTACTTTGCAGTTCCCTAACGCAGATACCCGAATATATTGAATATATTTGACTTTCATTGAGTGAGAATTTCTTACGTGTCATCGTTAAAAGAGAATTAGGGTACAGACTATATCAAGATCTCGATGTTAGTAGAGATTAGAAAACGACATCATGGAAGCATCGGTGTATTTACGTCGGTCGAGCACGATTTCTTGATACGTATGTAAATTTGTAAGAAAGTTATCGTTGATCTAAATTCACAAATGTACCGAGTATATTTCGCGTTTCGATGAACTGGAATATCTTACGTGTCATCGTCGTAAGAAGAAAATTAGAGTACGAATTACATCAGATGGTCGATGTCAGCAGAGGTTAGAGATCAACATCAGTCGATGAAGTGGAGAAACTTACGTCGATTTGAATACAGTATCTTAATGTAGTAAATTTGCGAACAAGTGATCGTTAATCTTTATTTAATAATCGCTAAAGGCCTGTCTAAACGTTTTATTGTTCGAGAATCATTGGAAGAGTTTTTTAATTGAGAGGGCGTTCGTACATAACTACGTTCGTTAAATTCGCCGTACCTTTCGGACGAACAAACTGCTCGCTATTTTAATTAAAAGTTTCTGTTTAGTTCCGTTCTGCAGGCAGAAATTATGCAGCGCATTTAGAGCGCGAATTCAAACTAAAGTGATGAGGTAAACCAGCAGGTAAACCCGGCTAGTGGACAGGGCAGCGGGTTGATTGATCGCGTGTCAGGTTCCAGCCAACCTGGCGCCAGCACAGAGTTTCTCAACCTGGCGCCATGCTAGGTATATCTCTGACTAGCATGCAGCTTGTTCTACGATCTGTCCTCGCTTTCTTATCTACACGACATTAAGGCATAAATTTTCTGACTCGTAATTTTCTTGAATGATACACAAATGATAAATATATCCAAAGCAATTACGGAGAATGAAATAGACCTTGAAACGAACGAATGAATTTTCGCTTAATCACGATTCATCTATTCTTTTTTCTTTTTTCTCTTTAGTCACGATGCGGTAAACAAGGAAAATGACTCGACAAGGAAACGATCGAGTTTTTAATGTTTGAAACTGCAGCTTCGCAGGAATCGTGATTCTACCTATCGTTTCTATCTCGGATTTTTTCTGTCAATCACTTATTCATTTGATCTTTTTCTCTTCCCGTGGCTTCCCGCACAAGAGCGGACCTTTCATTTTGATCGACGAGTGACGTTATCATGGCTAATATTGGAGAGAGAAGCAACTCTGCTACTTCCGAGCAATCTGACTCGCTCCATCAAACATTCATGCTGTTGGCCGCGAGCTCGTGTTGCCGCTCCGTGAAAATACGCCCGATAAAATGCACTGACCTCACTCTGTTCCCTCCGCCCTAGTGGCGCTCTTTTGTGCACGATACGACATCGCCAGCCAACGCTAATATGTCTAGAGTTAGCTTCCACTCCCGTAGTGTAACTTTCCAAAATCGTTCCGCTCGTTTGAACTCGATGATCGTCGTTTATCTCACGTACATGGAAATATTTCCAAATATTTCTGTTTTTTATTATTATTTCGTTTCTTTGTTGATCATAGAATACGAGACGAGAGAAAACGAAACCTATGGAATATCGAATTAATCCTTGATCGTTAGTTCGTAGGTGATTACGATAGATTAGATTCGATTTAATTTTCATTATGTTTCATTTTATTTCATTTTCTCTGCGCGCATTGGTGTTTACTATATAAAACACAGAACAGAAATTAAGGCCAGTTATTTTAAAATTAAGTATTTCATCCTAAAATCTTGTGGATTACCCACGGTGCAACGTTAATGATCGAGGATTAAACAGATTGATTTTAAAGTAGCGGAGAACTTGTTGCGAGTGCGACACACTCGAAAGATGACCTCGGCGTAATTTTAAAATCCGTGAACATTGGACGGAGAAACGACAAGGGAAGTAACGGCAAAAGAGGATGGACAAGAAGAGAGACTTCTGAATGCAAAGAGAGGAGAGTGAACTCTAGACCACTTCGTCACACTCGAGAGAAGACAGAGAGAGCACGGCAGCTTGTTCTAGTTTACGGTTCTCAGAACGAACGCAGAGAAAACTCAGCTACCGTGAGCCTTGGGTGGCTAAGAGGCTACCCCAAAATTGTCGTAGTACTCAGTCGGATTTGGTGTCGAAATAAATCGGCAAAGGTTGCTCGCCAAACCGTATCTTTATCCAGGATGCCACTGAATGAAACATAAGAAAATTATGCTGCACGTGCTACATGGAAGATACCTTCGTATCAGGATTTCGAAGAACACGCATTTTTTGAAAAAAATAAATCCTTGCGATCGTCGATCGAATCAGTGAGAAAAACGATTTTTTTACAAATAGATTGCTGATGCTTATGCATTTGTGAAAGATTGAGAGATGTGCAAATACACAGATTAGCTTGCAGAAATAATTCTTAACCTTCATGTAATAAATATTGGATAAAAATTTATCGCAAGTCATTCCAGTAATGATTTAATATTTCTGTTAATGTATATATATATGATTTGAACCATAACTGCGCAGAGATTCATGCAAGTCATTGCCACATGTTATCAAGCAGCGTTCAATTGATAAGTGGAAAGATACTCTGTGTATGATGGTCGAGAAAAATACATTTATCAATGACATTCCTGTAAAATATTTATGTTTATATTTACATAAAAGTAGATGTATTAAACAGATATATATATATATATCTGTAATAATAAATCCGTAATATCCGTAATAATAAATAATAATACAATATTATTGTTTATTTCATGAATATAAACTGTTTTTGTGCAATTACAAATATCTAGTCACAGTCATTTAGTAAATATAAATATTTTATAGTTCAAATCATTATGGAATTACAATGATGACGTTGTCAGGGTATTTGAAGATGCTGAATTTGAGAATATTCGTTTGAGGAATGCAAATACGCACGACGTTCATAGTAATACGTAGATTAATGCCCATTTGATCGAAAATTCTCTCAGAATTAACTTCTTTGTCCTTAAATGTATCCTTATAGTAAATGTCTCTTATGCCAGAGAATCTTCTGCTTGTCGATTTAATTTTTGATTTCGATAAGTCGAAATGAATAGCCGTGAAGAAGATACTTATATTTATAGTTTCTTGATATGGAACATTATATTACATTCTTTACTAATGTATGTATAGCAGGATAAGATTACTTCACATAACATCGTATCATATTAGATATTATATAACATTAGACGTGTAGGACACATACGTCTTATTCAAAATAAGATTGTTTCACATCTAATACTGTTCCAGAACGAAAACAGGAAAGTGTCTCACGTTATTCTCTGTTAACATTTTATTAAACATTACAAAAAAGATAGATGTTTCCTTCTCTCTCTCTCTCTCCTTCTCTCTCTGTTATTAAAAATTATGTGATTACATTATAAATTAAGTTATTAGCTTCAACACCGACATATCAGAGCTTTATTTTCTGTCGGACATTTCAGAGGTCGGTCGCCAGGCGCATTGAAAACCACCTGTCTACTTTATTACATTTTGTGGAAAGCGCGACGCATATCGCCGCCCGTGAATAATTACACTATTAATTTGAAAGCGCATAATTGTAACCAACTTCCATACGTCATAAATTTATTAAAGCAGCAATTGCTCCGCCAACGATGTTTCATAATGCAAAGAAAGATTCTAGTTAACATTTTTTTCCAATTAGACATGCATCGTTCGCTTTTCACAAATTCACAACGTATTTAGCGTCGGTTGATTTATCGCTTTAAGAATTCGTGACAAGATTCCTTAGTTCGGGAGGCCATTATTCACCGAAGGATCGGTGCATCTGTGGTGAACATCGTGTAATTCCTCAGGAACGAGGCAGATCCTCGAAGCGTCAGGTGGTTCCCAAACCACATCTGATCGATAGAAACGTGGTTTAAGGACAAGGGGCACCGTCGATGGAGCGCTCAATATCCGTCGTACATGAAGACAATCGTACGTGGTCGATGGTAATTGATACCGATTGTCATCAATTGCAGAACCATCTCGTTTTCTCTTCTCGACCTACAGAATAACCAACCAGTCACATCCTACATTCTTTTCACGTACGTGAAATATTCGCAACGTGTCGCGAAAGTTCACCGTGTCGCCAAAGTTTCTCGCGAAACTAGATTCGTTCGACGCTCCGAAGTTATGAGCTGTCTGCTATTCCTCCGGAATATAACAACTTGAAAGTTAACGCGAAACAACGGAAGATATAATTGCAAACAAGTTTGAATGAATTTGTGGGCAAACGTGTCTTTCAAAAATATAGCGAGCAAATTTCTTTTATCTAAATAAACATAAAAATTCCGAAGTATTTAGTTACTTTATGTATGTAACGTATGTATGTATGGAAAGATCTCATACTTCGAATGAAAATCTGGAAAAAGCACGATCTTGGACGAGGAGTAATTCCGTCTCGATAGTGTCAAAAAGTGCTGCTTATATCCAAGGAAATAGTTACCGCTAAAGTGACATATTTTAGATATTCGTCGCACGTTTTCAAAGCATCCGGTGTCAAAGAGCTCGCAGAAACTCTTGCGGGGAAGCAGCACGAATCGTCGTCCACTCCTTAGAGAGAATTTTCCTGAATTCGTTTCAACTGGATTTCCCATCTTTCAGTCGGGTATACTTCAACAGAGATGGTCGCATACACGTACAAAGAGATGACAGAGCGCCACTTGGCCGACGCAAACAAAATGTATCTTGATGGAACAATACTTTCGTTTTCCTCTCGTGTGTGATCTGTGCCTAGACTGTTTGACGGCATGTACTCGAAAAAGGGAAAACATACACCACGTATTATTACCGTCGAATCACGTTTCATTCGGCCAGATTCGACTCGAACTGGAAACTTGTTCTAGCAAATCCTCCGTCCGGATGTTTCTAGGGTTTCAGCACAGAGACTGACACGGGAGTTTTTGTCATTCGGCTACGAGACGAGTGTCTATCTTTTCCGTATTACGACAAACCGAATTTATTCGAATCAACTTTCGGAGTACATTTTTTTTACCTGTTCGTTTAAACGTTCCGATTTAATGTCACGCGATTATCGAAGGCCCGACGAGACATCGAGGTTGATGGAAAGGAGGGCAGGATTAGCCCAGAGAAAAAGAGGGTTGGAACGGAATCGGTGGAAAGTCGAAGAAGAAAAAGAGAGGGAGAAGAGATAGAGGATGGTGGGGTTGAGATGGCGAGAATAAAGCAAGGGTGGTGATCGATTGCGTCGGTACATGCACAATAACAGGGGGATGAAGTCATGTGTCCGGGCTAAACAGCCCATTTGCCCAACACAATGGAAGCGACGTTGCTGTGGGCTCGACTTAATTACCAGAGGCTGCCTTTGGCAAAGACCAGCGAGGTAAAGAGAGGCGAGAGGACACCTTATCGGAAGCGATCTGAGTCTAAGCTCCATTTAGCAGACTTCCACGAGCGCAAAATTCACCGAGAGATCGATCTCCTTCTCTATTAAATTAAATTGTTCTTTCAAGATTTGAGTTTCAAAAATAATTTCATTTATCGAGTGGATCGTCACTTAACTCTAACTGTATTGTCTGAAGGAGACACAGGAAAAATGTCAAATATAATAGTATCTTTTCATCTTAGGCGTCACCATGCGTAATGTAATTATTAATATTCATATCGTACAAAGAGTAAGGATTATGTCTCATATTTGAAACAGGATAAATTACGAATGTGCGCATTACCTACCGTAATTTTCATAAACTTCACAACTTCGAAAAGGCCACTGCTTTAAAGACGGTAGAGCTGTAACAGAAAATATAGTTACACTCAATGCACAATTTAAATAAGAACTAACACGCAGAGGAGATAGCAATGACGCAAGAATTCTATTAAATAATGGCTGATCCATTACAGTAATAGATAGTATTAAAGCTTTATGCCTGTATTTTTCAATGTCGAAA
This sequence comes from Bombus terrestris, assembly GCF_910591885.1. Classification (NCBI taxonomy): domain Eukaryota; kingdom Metazoa; phylum Arthropoda; class Insecta; order Hymenoptera; family Apidae; genus Bombus; species Bombus terrestris. The sequence continues at coordinate 14,339,426 of NC_063270.1, read as the reverse complement.
CACTTGAAACCTAATTTATTTTATTTATATAGGTTGACCCATTTAAATTGATATACATGATCATCTCAGAAATTGTTTAACATATCGATAAACTTCTTGTATAAATATTGACTGATTTCAACAAGTTCATAATTTGATGCAATTAGTTTCTTCTTTTACTCCTTGGTGTAACTGTACAGCATTCAAGAAAGTAATAATAATAATTTATCTTTATTCTGAAAGTGACCATATATTTTTGGATATATTTAACTTCCACAAAAAAGGAGCTAGTCAACCATATATTGGTTAGAAAAACTTAGGAAATACCTTAATTTCAAATGAGAGTAATTTAACTAATTTCACTCAATACGATTCTTAGATCTTTAAAATTAACACACGATATTAGGACGGAGTAATACAGATTAACTACCACAACATTTCGATATTGATAACGCTCATGATAATGATAAAATTTCATTCCTTGCGTTGATGCCTATATGACTATTGAAATATACATATATTGAAATGATACAACTACTAATACCGTATCGCCTACATATTACACAATGCAGCATCAGCGATTTATATCATACATGTACTGTTCTCTCTTTTAGTGTGTTATCACAGCAGAATATAAAAGTAAATCACAAATAGATAAACGTATTATAGAACGCATTATCAGTCGATATATTTTGTTTTTAAAGCAAACGATAAGAAATCAGCAGTTCGACCGCGTATAATACACACTATAGCAAACGGAGTAGGGGAAACGCACAAAGTATGAGAGTTTAAGGTGGATTGCTATCTACTATGCTCATCATTGTACATTGTGCCATCGCGAGTTCAAGAGTAATTTTAACTCGGAATAGTGTTTTGACAATATCGTTTCTGCTGATAAAGGATGACTTATCCATTTTTTACGCTCCTCGTTGGAGCTTTCTTGCTATTGTGCTTCTATTTGTATTTGAAACACAACCATTGGAAGAGAAATGGAATTCCAACTGTCAAAGGATGTATTCCAATCATGGGCCACCTGTTACCCCTAATAACGGGAAAAATGAATTTTGCCAAATTTATTCAAGGAGCATACAAAGAGTACAAAGATTATAGCATGGTCGGTATGTACAAAGGAATAAAGCCAATGTTACTTGTTCGAGACCCTAATGTAGTGAAAACCGTGCTGCAAAGTAATTTTACGAGCTTCCACGAAAATGGGTTGAAAATCGAACCGGATGTAGATCCTCTTGTATCCAAAAATCCATTTTTCTGTTACGGAGACGTATGGTCGAACGGAAGGAAACGACTAACCTACGCGTTTTCCAATGTTAGATTGAAAATCCTTTTCGTATCTGTCACCGGAGTGTGCAAGAAATTCGAAAATTTCCTGAACAAACAGCTACAGAAGAACAACAAGTACGAAGTCGAACTGAAATCGTTATTTTTAAAATTCACTGGTGAAGTTGTGGCGAACGCTGGTTTCGGCATCGAAGGTCACTGCTTTGAAGATGCACGAAATGCAAATTCCTTCGATCAACTTTTTGGAGATACATTCGCGGAATCATTAGTATCTATAATCAGATTCTACTTTCCATCTATTAATCGCTTCTTGAAGATCAAATTCCTGCCTAAACGATTGGACCAATTCTTTAGGAACATCGTCACAGAAAATCTGGAAGTCAGAAGAAAGGAACTAGTACCTAGGAATGATTTCCTGCAATTAATGATCGACATGGAAAAAGCAGGGGAGCATATCGATGAAGAGGTTGTAGCGGCTCATGCAGTTTCTTTCTTCGTTGACGGAGTCGAGACATCCAGTGTTACTTTACGTTTCGTTGGATACGATTTGGCTATTCATCCAGACATTCAAGATAAGTTGAGAAACGAAGTGATATCTACGATCGAGAAGCACGGAGGTTTGACGTACGAGGCATTGAAAGACATGACGTATATGAATCAAGTGATTAGCGAATCTCAAAGATGTCACGCAGCTATATGCTACATGCATAAAGTGTGCACAGAGGAGTCCGAGTTGCAAGGGTCAGATGGATTGACCTATCGTGTAAAACCTGGCACCGATATATTCATATCCGTTCATGGATTGCACTCTGATCCTACATATTGGATTGATCCAGAAGTTTTCGATCCGGAACGATTCAACGAAGAGAGAAAGCAAACAATAGAAAAAATGACATTCCTTCCTTTCGGTGAGGGGCCACGAATTTGCGTTGGAATGAGAATGGCTATGCTACAAATGAAGGCTTGTTTGGCTAATTTGTTAAGAAATTACAAATTGGAATTATCTCCAAAAACCCACATCCCGTTAAAAATTTCGGCAAACCATATTTTATCCGAAGTACCTGATGGAATTTGGGTATATATCTCTAAGCTTTGAAGTTATTGTATGGCTTCACTGTTACGACTTTTAATGGCAGGTGCCTATCCCTGCTATCTTTTTCTACTTGATAATAAATTACAATTTCAAATTTTGCCTTATTTAATTCTAGTTATCCTCCTCCGAGTCAACACTCGTAGTCGCCACTTATCCTTGCCAATAAAAGCCTGTTGTCTCGAATTAGATCTCGTCTTCGCTAGTTTATTTATTATCTTTGTTCTTAGCAATCGCCCAGTAATCATTTTCCACATTAGTGGGTGGTTCTTCGAGCAAATCATGTGAAAAATATAATAAACCCTGAACGATCGCAATGTTCGATCAACCACAGGGATTAGCAACATATTTTATCGCGGAAATAAATATATATATACAGATTCTTTGAATATAGGTTCAGTGATTTCTGATGGAATATAATTTAGAATAATTCAATTTTTCTTCTAGTGTGTAATTTGGTGTACTTATAGCTAATCTGTGAAGGTTAAATCTATTTTTCTCCCAATTAAAATCATATATTTAACTTCCATAAACAAGTATTAAGTTATTTATCTGTAGATTACTAAAAACTCATTTATTTAGGAAATATTTTAATATTAAATATTAGAAAGTAAGTATAGTTCAATCTATGCAATTATTAATTACTTACATTAGCACGCGATATTGTCAGAAAATAATACAAACGTTTAGGGTACGAGAATCATTTTGACACGTTTACACCTCCGTTCCTGTCAATGACGCCTATGTGGCATTGAAATGACACGCTTATAACTGTCATGTTATCAACATACATGTAACATCATGTATATATTTGCCTTTCTGTGTTTCCTCGCACCTTATCATTAAATAACACAAACATAACAGAGATATAGGTAAAGGCATGATATATAATATTCTTTCATATTTTTAAAACAAAAAATAACCGTATACTTTGATCGTAAACACTCGCACGATAGCAAGTAGAGTGGGAGGAAACGATTCAACCATGAGAGCCTGAGCTGGATTCCACTGCGACACGTTGATCATTCCACATTGTGCTTCCGAGACTGTTCGAGTAGTGTAATTCAGAATAGTGCTCTGACAACACTGCGGTAGAAGATGGTGTCTGCATTTTTTACGCTCCTTACAGGGCTGTTTCTACTATTGTGTTCGTATTTGTATTTGAGGTACAACCATTGGAAGAGAAATGGAATTCCTACTGCTAAAGGGTATGTACCAATCCTCGGCCACATGTTACCCGTATTGATGAAAAGAATACACTTTGGCCAATTTATCCGAAAAGTATACGACGAGCACAAAGATTACAGCATGGTCGGAATATACAACGGAACAATACCAACACTAATTCTTCGAGAGCCTAATTTAGTAAAAACCGTGCTGCAAAGTAATTTCTCGAGCTTCCACGAAAATGCATTCAAAATCAACCCAAACGTGGATCCTCTTCTGGCTAAAAATCTGTTTTTTTGCACTGGAGACGCATGGCTGAACGGAAGAAAACGTCTAACCTACGCGTTTTCCAACACTAGATTGAAGGTTCTTTTCGCAGCTGTCAACGGGGTCTGTCATAAATTCGAAGATTTCTTGAACAGACAACTAGAAACGAAGAACAAGTTCGAAGTCGAGTTGAAACCGTTATTCTTAAGATTCACTGGTGAAGTTGTAGCAAACGCTGGATTAGGCATCGAAGGTCATTGTTTCGCGGATGAAACAACTCCCAATGCTTTCGATCAGCTTACTGGAGACACGTTAACCACATCACTAACAAATTTAATCTGGCAATACTTTCCCTCCATTGGTAGTTTGTTGAAGCTCAAAATACTTCCCAAACGATTAGACCAATTCTTTAGAAAGGTTGTTGCAGAAAATTTAGAAATCAGACGAAGCGAGTCGATATACAGAAATGATTTCCTTCAATTAATGATCGATATGGAAAAAATAGGGGAGAAAGTCGACGAAGATGCTATAGCGGCCCATGCACTTTCCTTCTTCCTTGATGGAACCGAGACGTCTAGTCTTACCTTAAATTACATTGGATATGACTTGGCCATTCATCCAGACGTTCAAGAAAAGCTGAGAAAGGAAGTGATGTCTAAGATCGAAAAACACGGAGGTTTTACGTACGAAGCATTGAAGGAGATGACGTATATGAATCAAGTGATTAGCGAATCTCAAAGATGTCACACGATTGCAGGTTTCTTGCATAAAATATGCACAGATGAGTTCGAGCTACAAGGCTCAGATGGATTAACCTATCGTGCGAAACCTGGGACGAATATAATCATATCCTCTGATGGTCTGCAGTGTGATCCAAAGTATTGGATCGATCCAGAAGTTTTCGATCCGGAACGATTCAACGAAGAGAGAAGACAAACTATAGAAAAAATGACATTTCTTCCTTTCAGCGATGGTCCAAGAATTTGCGTTGGAATGAGAATGGCTATGCTGCAGATGAAAGCTTGTTTGGCTTGTTTGCTGAGGAATTACAAATTGGAATTATCACCAAGAACGCAAGTCCCATTGAAAATATTGCCGAATTATTTTATGATGGAAGTAGTTGGTGGTATTTGGGTATATATCACCAAGCTTTAAAGTTATCGTTGAACTTTTCAATGCTTGTATTAATATTACAATATTATAGAATATTATATTATTATTACAATATAATATCGGAATACAGAATTGTACTACATAAAGTCAAATTATTATTTTTGCTGTATTGACTATTTTTATGTAAAACATTTTTATGTGTTATATAAAGAAGTACATATATATTGTAATTTTCTACGTAATGTATTAGTCACTACATTATTTCTTTTTTTAATGGACAGATTGCAAAATAAAATGATCGTAACCATGTTATTTTTGTACATTTTATAATAAATTGCGATTTGCAATTATATGCATCTCACTTGCGGCGGGAATTTGATATTATCGAATTCATACAGGAGTAGAGCAAACTTTGATATTAGCATGGAAGATGTATGAACGTGAAAAATTAAAAAGTATGCGATATATAGAATTTATGAGAGTGTGTCGAGAGCTGATATATATCCTGTGCTTCAGAACAAAGGGAGTCGAATGAGTTTCCGGTGTGGTTTCTCCTGTCTTATATTGCTAGGTAAGTCAAATATATACAAATGTATCAAATATATACGGATGTATGTTCACATACACATTCTATATTTTCTATGTATATCCTATTAGTTGTCTCGTAACTTATGTGCGATCTATTGGCCTGTTGACTGAGTCGTTTCTTAATCGGAATTGTTTTTAATCCTTTGTGTCGCTTGAAGGAGACTCAGGTAAATTACCAAATATAAGATATGACAATTTCACATTGCGGAAAATGACAACTTTTACAGACAAAGAAATAAGAGATTCTGAGTGTTTTGTTACTTTATTACACCGTCGGTTGATAAATTGCGGAATTACAGATTCATCAATTTCAATTGAGTTTTAAATTATCTTAAATAGGATATGCTGTGCTCATACATACATCGTGTTATGATAATGGTGTGATACATAATTAATCGCTACGATCTAACCGATCTTGTGATTCGCATACCGTGTGATAAAACAACGGCATTGAAACAGTGTGTAGAATGATAAACGATAGTAAACATGTATTAGAGTGTGCCCGCTGTTGGGAATCTAACCATCCTGCCCCTGCTGGACCTACCGCGATCATTTAAATCATTTGTGACCAAGTGAAACGGCATATAAATAATGGGAGGAAAGGGGGACTCAAACACGGAATGGGCAATTTAAGTAACCAGCTAACTCGTTTCTTCTGGTTAACAGATTAAAAAACACATTGATTCCGAACGGTTACGATACAAAATTTATGTGAAAATAAATGCGATCAATGCTACATATTGCTTCGTATAGTTTGACGCGATTAAATAGAAAAGGTTGCTTTCTAAAAGTTGCTTATCAAATATGAAAATTCTTGTGGACGTATTGTTTCATTACTTATCTTTCGTACATTACGCGTGCTGTACCTCGAAACGGAATAGAGATAAAGTTTCTCGGGAAACAAAACAGTTTTCCGATAGTTTCGTGCAGTTAGCGTGAAAACTTAACAGAATTCGTGGAGCCTAGTCATTAGCCTAGGACAGAGGAACACTTTTTCTCTCTTTCACTCACTATATCAGGATGTATCATTGCGGAAGAAGAATAAATTACAAATCTGGGCGTTACTTGGCGAAGCTTTCATAAAATTTATTACTCGCAAAATGCCACTGCGTTAAACATAATAAAGCACAATTCAGAGAAAAACAACATAGTACGTACAAGGGATAATAGTGGCGGAAACAACCACTTAAGTAATGGATGTATCATTAAAATCACATATAGAGTCAGAACTGTAGGCTTGCATGTTTCAAGGCCGTATCACTTGAGGTTTTATTCGCGAAACGCTGTGTTATAGAACTGATAGGCGTATTTATAGATTTTATAAATAAGGCATCAGTGATTTTGGAAGATATATAATTCGATATAATTAGTTATATCCTTTACTTTCGTGTCTTCCACAAAACAATTCGAGTTCCACAAAAAGGCATTAAGCTATTTATCGGCAGATTAGAAAAGCTATTCAATTGAGAAACATTCTCATATTAAATAGCAGTAATTTTCATTTCACTTTATACAACTATCAGGTTTCTCAGTAACCTCGCGGTATTTAGAGATGACAATGCAGATTTGCAATACTATTTCGTTCCGCGTGCTTGCGCTTACGTGGTATGGTTATCAGTTACCATATGGCTTACATGTACGAAAAATCAACTACATATACATGTATCGTTGCAATGTATTATTCCATTTTTCGATAAACTATAAAACAAATAATTCAGTAATGGATTAACATAAATAATGTATCTCTCACATAAGTTTTTGAGATAGCCGACATTAATCGATAAATTTGATTGCATACATGTATATAACATGCATCGTAACAAGCAAAGTGAAAGAAATGCCTTCGATACAAGAGTTAGCCATTTGTTTAAAGTCTCATTGCTTAGTAATAAGTCGATCATTCTACATTGTGCTTTCGAGACCGTTAGACTTGTGCTGATTCGTAATAGTGTTTTAACAACATTGTTTCGGTGCGTGGTGAAAGATGGCTTTTGCATTTTTCACGCTTCTCGTAGGACTGTTCTTGTTATTCTGCTTTTATTTCTATTTGAAATACAACCATTGGAAGAGAAATGGAATTCCAACTAGCAAAGGATATGTTCCAATCCTGGGCCACTTGTTACCCGTAGCAATGAAAAGAATACATTTTATCGAATTTATCCGAAAAGTATACAACGAGCACAAAGATTACAGCATGGTCGGAATATACAACGGAACAATACCAACACTAATTCTTCGAAAGCCTAATTTAGTAAAAACCGTGCTGCAAAGTTATTTTTCGAGCTTCCACGAAAATGCATTCAAAATCGACCCAAATGTGGAACCTCTTTCAGCTAAAGATCCGTTTCTCTACACTGGAGACGCATGGCAGAACGGAAGAAAACGTCTAACCTACGCGTTTACTAACGTCAGATTGAAGGTTCTTTTGGTAGTTGTCAACGGCGTATGTAAGAAATTCGAAGATTTTTTGAACAGATGACAAAAAACGAAGAACAAGAACGAAGTCGAATTTGGTGCACTTATAGCTATTCTGTGAAGGTTAAATCTATTTTTCTTCCAATTGGAATCATATATTTAACTTCCATAAACAAGTATTAAGCTATTTATCTGAAGATTACTTAAAGCTCGTTTATTTAGGAAATATTCTAATATTAAATATTAGAAAGTAAGTATAGTTCACTCTATGCAATGATTAATTACTTACATTAGCACGCGATATTGACAGAAGATAATACAAACGTTTAGGGTACGAGCATCATTTTGACACGTTTACACCTCCGTTCCTGTCAATGACGCCTATGTGGCATTGAAATGATACGCTTATAACTGTCATGTTATCTACATACATGTACCATCATGTATATATATATTTGCCTTTCTGTGTTTCCTCGCACCTTATCATTAAATAACACAAACATAACAGGAATGTAGGTAAAGGCATGATATATAATATTCTTTTATATTTTTAAGACAAAAATAACCGTATACTTTGATCGTAAACACTCGAACGATAACAAGTGGAGTGGGAGGAAACGATTCAACCATGAGAGCCTGAGCTGGATTCCACTGAGATACGCCGATCATTCCACATTGTGCTTCCGAGACTGTTCGAGTAGTGTAATTCAGAATAGTGCTCTGACAACACTGCGGTAGAAGATGGTGTCTGCATTTTTTACGCTCCTTACAGGGCTGTTTCTACTATTGTGTTCGTATTTGTATTTGAGGTACAACCATTGGAAGAGAAATGGAATTCCTACTGCTAAGGAATATGTTCCAATCCTCGGCCACATGTTACCCGTATTGATGAAAAGAATACACTTTGGCCAATTTATCCGAAAAGTATACGACGAGCACAAAGATTACAGCATGGTCGGAATATACAACGGAACAATACCAACACTAATTCTTCGAGAGCCTAATTTAGTAAAAACCGTGCTGCAAAGTAATTTCTCGAGTTTCCACGAAAATGCATTCAAAATCGACCCAGATGTGGATCCTCTTGCGGCTAAAAATCCGTTTTTTTGCGCTGGAGACGCATGGCTGAACGGAAGAAAACGTCTAACCTACGCGTTTTCTAACGCTAGATTGAAGGTTCTTTTCGTAGCTGTCAACGGGGTCTGTAAGAAATTCGAAGATTTCTTGAACAGACAACTAGAAACGAAGAACAAGTTCGAAGTCGAGTTGAAAGCGTTATTCTTAAGATTCACTGGTGAAGTTGTAGCAAACGCTGGTTTAGGAATCGAAGGTCATTGTTTCGCGGATGAAACAACTCCTAATGCTTTCGATCAGCTTACTGGAAATGCGTTAGTCGCATCACTAACAAGTTTAATCTGGCGATACTTTCCCGCTATTGGCAGTTTGTTGAAGCTCAAATTACTTCCCAAACGATTAGATGAATTCTTTAGAAAGGTTGTTGCAGAAAATTTAGAAATCAGACGAAGCGAGCCGATATACAGAAATGATTTCCTTCAATTAATGATCGATATGGAAAAAATAGGGGAGAAAGTCGACGAAGATGCTATAGCGGCCCATGCACTTTCCTTCTTCCTTGATGGAACCGAGACGTCCAGTCTTACCTTAAATTACATTGGATATGACTTGGCCGTTCATCCAGACGTTCAAGAAAAGCTGAGAAAGGAAGTGATGTCTAAGATCGAAAAACACGGAGGTTTTACGTACGAAGCATTGAAGGAGATGACGTATATGGATCAAGTGATTAGCGAATCTCAAAGATGTCACACGGTTGCAGGTTTCATGCATAAAATATGCACAGAGAAGTTCGAGCTACAAGGCTCAGATGGATTAACCTATCGTGCGAAACCTGGGACGAATATAATTATACCCGCTGAGGGTCTGCATTGTGATCCAAAGTATTGGATCGATCCAGAAGTTTTCGATCCGGAACGATTCAACGAAGAGAGAAGACAAACTATAGAAAAAATGACATTCCTTCCTTTCGGCGATGGTCCAAGAATTTGCGTTGGAATGAGAATGGCTATGCTACAGATGAAGGCGTGTATAGCTAGTCTGCTGCGAAACTACAGATTAGAATTATCACCAAAAACGCAAGTGCCACTGAAAATATCGCCGAAGTATCTTCTGTCGGAAATAGATGGTGGTATTTGGGTATATATCTCTAAGCTATAATGTTTCTAAAAATTCATAATTATGTTTATATAATACAAAATTCTATTATGCGAAGCCAAATTATTATTTTTGCTATGTTGGACATTTTTACATGGAAACGTATCTCTATATACAGAAGTAAAAAAATAATGTAATTGTATATGCTATGTTCTTTGTTCTTTTAAAACATATGACAATAAAAGGAAATTATCGTGATTCTATTATTGTTGTGTACCTTATGATAATTTAAGATTTCGTATTATATATATCTTATTGCGGCGGAATATTTGACATTATTGGATTGGTATAGAAGTTGCGTAGCGCGATATGAGCATGGAAGATGAATAAATAAAATAAGATAAATGATGAGTATGTTGAGTGCCGATCTATATCCCGTTTGTAAGAAAGCTAGTCGTTCGAACTGCCGAACTGATTTCCCCTGATCAGCGTTTCTGGGTAAGTACAATGATTTCGTTAAATATATATTATTTATATAGCTATATTGCATATATATACACATTATGGTATACCGATTCGTCTCTTAATCAGGCATTTTTTAAATCGTTTGTATAACCTAAATCAGATTCAGGTAAACTGTGAAATATAGTAGCATAAATTCCACATTTCAAGTAATGTGATTATTAATGTTCATTTCTTATTTTTTAAGTTTTAGGTAAAAAGATTAAAAGTATGTAGTTTTTGTATCTGAGACATCAGATATACAGAAGAATTATGAAGAGATAAAGAAGAATTACTCTCTAAATTATTCATTTAGAACGCTTCGTTATTTTATTACACTGCCAAATGGTAAATGGCGAAATTACAAATTCATCAATTTTATTTGAGTTAAAACGAAATATGTAAAAAAGAGGTAGGTTGACAAACAAGAATCCGAAAAATCAGGTAATTCGTCTCGTCTGATCTATTGCATTTCGAAACGGAATAGAGTAAGAGTTTCTCGGGAAACAAAACAGTTTTCAGATAATTTCGCTAGCGTGAAAACGAACAGGCATTCGGAGAGTCTAACGGGTATCCTAATCTTTCCCTCTCTCTCACTCTTTCAGACTGTATTGCTGCGGAAGGAAGATAAATTACGAATCTGTATAATACTTACTGTAGCTTTCATAAAGATCATTGCTTCGATATGACGACTGCATTATAAACAGTAGAGGTATAACATAAAATAGCTGCACTCAATGCACAGTTAATCAGATAAGAAATAGCACAACAGAGAAATAACCGTGACGTAAGCGTGGCATGTGACAATCGACTACTAGATAAAGGGTGTATCTTTAGAGTGTAGTATAGTTTTTAGGAATGAGGCTCGCATATTTCAAGGTCGCGCCACTCGAAATTTTATTTGCTACATATTTCTTACACAATTGTTTACTATATTGACAGGTGTTTTGAAGGAAGATTAAGACTTTTTAGCAGGAATATATCTAATTTAACGTGATTAATTTTTCTTGTTACGTACTACAACTAGGTATTCCCAGTGGGGTCAGTGAAGTGTAGAGAAATCATATGCTTAATTTCTATAAGAAAATACTGACCTTTCTTAACTATAAATTACATAAAAAGACTATTAATCTAGAAAATATATTGATATCAAACAATAGTAATTAGTAAACAGTAGTAATTAGTTATATATATAATATGTATATGTACTATATTGTTTTCCTCAAAGTGTTATCACCATAAAACACAACAATTGTGAAATAGATAGGAGTATGCAATATGTCCTCTTTCTACATTTTTCAGATAAACGACTGTGGCCGAAAAATTTGATTTCATAATATAATACGTACTGAGGCAACTAGAGTGGGAGAATCATTTTGGGCATTAAAGCTTAAATCGAATTGAACTGAAACACGACGATCATTCTACATTGTGCTTTTGAAACTGTTGGAGTAGTTGTGATTTCGAATAATAATTTAACGATATTATCTCTGTGAGTAACTTATGGCTTCTGCATTTGTCACGCTCCTTATAGGAGCGTTCTTACTATTCTGTTTTTATTTGTATTTGGTATACAATCATTGGAAAAGAAATGGAATTCCAACTGCCAAAGGATGTATTCCAATCGTGGGCCACTTATTACCCGTAGTAATAAGAAGAATGAATCTTGCCGGACTTATTCGTCAAATATACGAAGATTACAAAGATTACAGTATGGTTGGAGTGTACAAAGGAATAGTACCGGCACTAGTCGTTCGGGACCCTGAATTAGTGAAAATCGTGCTGCAAAATAATTTCTCCAGCTTCCACGAAAATGGATTTCATGTCGATCCAGACGCGGATCCTCTTTTATATACAAATCCGTTCTTCTGTTCCGGAGATATATGGTCAACTGGAAGAAAACGTATAACCTATGCGTTTTCTAACGTGAGATTGAAGATCCTGTTTGCAGCTATTAGCGGAGTGTGTCAGAAATTCGAAAATTTCTTGAACAGGCGACTAGAAAGAAACAACAAGTACGAAATCGAATTAAAAACATTATTTTTAAAATTCACTGGTGAAATTGTGGCGAACGCCGGCCTAGGAATCGAGGGTCACTGTTTCGAAGATGAACCACGTTCTAATGCATTCGATAAACTTTCTGGAGAAGCATTCGCCGAATCATTATTATCTATAATCAGATTCCACTTTCCTTCCGTCAATCGTTTTTTGAAAATCAAATTCCTGCCTAAACACGTGGATCAATTTTTCAGAAAGGTCGTCGCTGAAAATTTGGAAGTTAGAAGAAGTGAATCGACACCTAGGAAAGATTTCCTTCAATTAATGATCGACATGGAGAAAGCAGGAGAGCACATCGCCGAAGAGATTGTAGCAGCCCATGCAGTTTCCTTCTACCTTGATGGTATCGAAACATCCAGCGTCACCATGAATTACGTTGGATATGACTTGGCTGCTCGTCCAGAGATTCAAGAAAAGGTGAGAAACGAAGTGATATCTACGATCGAGAAGCACGGCGGTTTGACGTACGAGGCGTTGAAGGAGATGACGTACATGAGTCAAGTAATTAGCGAATCTCAAAGATGTCACGCAGCTCTAGGTTTCATGCATAAAGTGTGCACGGAAGAATTCGAGCTTCAAGGATCCGATGGATTGACCTATCGCGCGAAACCTGGCACTGACATATTCCTATCCGTTCACGGTCTGCACAACGATCCCAATTATTGGGTTGATCCAGAAGTTTTCGATCCGGAACGATTCAGCGATGAGAGAAGGCAAACTATAGAAAAAATGGTATATCTTCCTTTCGGTGAGGGACCAAGAATTTGCGTTGGAATGAGAATGGGTTTGCTACAGGTGAAGGCTTGTTTCGCTACTTTATTGAGAAACTACAAATTGGAATTGTCACCAAAAATGCAACTTCCATTGAAAATGTCGCCGCATTATTTCCTAACGCACCCACGTGGTGGTGCTTGGGTATATATCTCTAAGCTTTAAAGTTATCGAAAAGTTTTTATACATTTTCATATGTTTATATTTAGATGTACAATACTACGAAGTTTCTGTTGGCTAAGAATTGTTACGTTTGCTAAAAGAATAAAGAAAAGATAATTATAGGCGTAATATATTTATCACTACACTGTTGCTTCTTTTAATCGGTAAAAATAAAGTTATCATGACAGTGACCTTTATTACTTGATAATAAATTGTGATTTGACATTCTATATATATATATATATATATATTTATATATATACCTTAGTAATAGAAGGGAATTTAACATCACGAAATTGATACGGAAGTTATGTAAGCTTTGAGCATGATGCAAGCGTGAAAGACGAATGAATAAAATAAAATAAAAAGTTAGACGTATAGCATTTATGGGAGTGCGTATACGGGTCTATATTCCGTGTCTCAAAACGAAGGGACTCGAGCGAGTTTTCTGAGTGGTTTCCCGTGTTCACCCTGACTATATATACATAACTGCGTCAAATATACGTATGTGTGTGGCGTACATATTCTATATTTTATATATACACAGTACATATATCGTATTATCTGCTACGTAATATATGTATATAGAAAGATGCGACAAATTGGTGTGCACTTTCGAAAATAAATAATCCTTTGTTATAACGTATCATATAGACTGATCCACGGTAATACGACTAAAAAAAGAGTGATTTTTCGTAACAAAATAGATAAAACAAAATATAGTAACACTATTGACGTAATTCTTTAAGATTGTTTTTCGTTTTTTGCAAATGACATAAAAAAAAAAGAGTGGAACTGTGGATATCGAACTGATAATTGTAGAGATGATGAAAATTCTGAGAAAAAAGAAAAACATAACCTGATGACACAATTGTGATATATTGAGGCGGTACAAGTGTTATCAATAGATTACAAATGTTTATGCAATAATTCAGATCACTTTTAGTAAAAGTGAACTACAGGCGAAATAGAGATTAATTTCTAATCTAATCTTTTAGCTTCCAACTTTGAAGTTTTTCATCCTCTATATATCATAACGAGTATATATTTCGGCATATTATTTGCATCAAAATTATATGAAACAATTTTAATAAATATCCAGATTCTTGTTTATAAATTTACAAGTAAATCGAATAATGATCGATTTTTGAGTTTTCTCAATGATAGATTGTATCTTTGAGCAACTCCTTTTGACGCTTTCAAGGCGAAGCACAATACACTCGCGTTCCCGGTTAGTACCTCCGTTCTTTTTCTCTTTCCTTTCTGCCAGTTCCTTGTCCTTTTTCTATCTTATCCCTGTTCACGACCGATCGATTTGTACGTTCGCCTGCCGGAAAACAAGAAAGTGGAAAGAACACGTGCGCACACGGAAAGCGAAAATGTGTGGCGTCATTCTATGAATAGAAGAAGAAGAGAACGAGGCAGGGCATAGAACGATGAAGAAGAAAGAGTGGTTCGAGGGATGAGAAAAGAGTCCTTCACGTCGTAGTGCATCTTTCTCTGATTTCCCGTGGGAGAAGTCGTCTCGGTAGCTTTCTGCTACGTATCGAAGGTAGAGCAGTATGAAGGATAGAGAAAGGTAGATAGATACAGAGTCGCAACGCGTGTTCTCGCATGGCATGATTTATTTTATTGCTTTTCGAGAAGCTAGCATAATTCCACCCCCGTTCCCTACTAGCAGTTACTTACCCCCTTCTATCTACGTACAGAAGACGAACAGAATCGGAGGATCGAGGACCCCAGGAAGGGATCAACAGGTACAGGACACTATCCCTCGACTAGAAATCGCAGCCGCTATCCTTTAATGTACAGAGATATCGCAACAGATATTAGGAATACGAATTTATATGAATTCGTTTGTCACTGTATATTATCGGAGGGAAACACAAGGACAGTATTGAAAATTTTGGTTTGTTAAGCTGATGATACAGATCACGCAGAGACAGAGACAACTCGAAATAGGAGAGACCAGGTAGAAGTTGGATTTAATTTAATTAAAACGGACAGTGGTAACAGTGATGCGGTAAATTGAAAATTACGGAGCGAACTAATCCTCTTAAATGGAATATTACTAGCGGCATGGTACAGAGAACTCGACAAATTCGATTGTTTTTGACTAAAGCTATGGCAATAAATCAATCCCCTTCAGTGGACGTTCAATACTTGCTAGCATTGATGTCTAAATCCTACTATTCACCTTCTCTTATGCAATCTCACAATGTCCATTCTCTTGCTTTAATTTATCGTCGTTTCATGTATACTAACTCACCATGTATTCACTCACAAATTTGACAGGTTAATTATTTGCAATCTTTGATAAAAGTATTCCGACAACGAAAAGTTGGTGAAAAATATAAAGGACGATTGATATTCTCTCAAGAAATGTTTTCATAAGGACTGAAATATAGCGTACGCTTACCAATTGCAGCCCAAGTATGAAAGATAAATTTTTTAAACGACCATGAAACGATTTCCCTCGACTGCTTTCGTTCTTGTTCTCAGCGTTGTGTTTCTTTCTTTACTCTTGTTCAGCGATATTAGCATCCCGGTTGGAAGGATACCGGAAGAACGTCAACCCAGAACGTAATATACTTGCTCGCCGCCTTTTCCGAATGCACATCGCCGAGGGTAAAGGGGGGAGAGGGTAACGAAATGGAGAAAGGGGATAGAGACAGGGTCGTACCAGGAAATTTCACGGAGTGGCGCAATAACGTTTCTTATGCCACGTTTCCGGAGTGGCGTGCTGTTGGGGGTTGGGGTAGCTTGCAAATACTCACCGCGCGAGAGAGGAAGAATGAGAGTGCAATAGAGAGGGTGAAAATAGTAGGGAAAAGGGTGGAGATGCAGTCACTCTCTGGCATGCAATTAGGAGCTAGGCATCGCCCTGGAAAGGGTCCCTCTTGTTCAGTGTTCCTGCTGGAATTCTTCTCTTTTCCTCCCTCCCTTCGTCCTGTATCTCTTTGTCCTTCTTTATCCTTCCTCCTTCTACCATTCGTTCGATTATATATACGTACACAGATTTTCTCCCTCTCACGCTTTCCTATAATCCACGTCAGCGCCTCTCGACACACAAATACGCACCACCACAGCGCGCGAGTAACTACTATAGAAAATATTAGGGAGCCATAGCTCGAAAATTGGCCCATCCTTTTCGTGGAAATCGGAAAACTGTGATTCCGAATAGAAACAAAGAGCGGAGGTCATTAAATACGTATTATGCTGACTCGCTAAAGGATTTATCAGAGGGATGAAAGCTTTCTGGCGCGAGGACTACCAAAGCTTTCACCTGTAATGCGACTATCGGCATTGCGTGTAATGCGAACTGTGCAGCAACGAGAAATTTCATTTTCATCTCTAACGCCATTTATAACCGGGGGATTTTTTTGAGATTGCGTCACCGCGAGTGAAACAGGGACGTATCAAACGGTAGTGGGCAGCGTAGTAGAGTGGGCCAACAAAAACTAAAGAGAGGAAGAGAGTTTGAAACATTGCTGCTGCGAATCAGCGAACAGGGTGAAGTTAGATAGTGCCATTCAGTGCTACCAACACAACGGTTGATTCCCGCGGGAACGGACGGTAAACACTAACGCCAATCCTGTTCCTCCCTTCTATTCCCGCTCTGTCTATCCATTTTTCGATTTTTGTTCGCTTCTCTGGTTCTGGCAGCCTCCCACCTCGCGACGACGCGTAATAACGATAATAAATCGTGTCTGAGTGATTTAGGAGTTCATTTAGCCGGTGAAACTTTCGCGAGTGCTCAGGGATCCCTGGCAGATTATAGAGAATAAGTCATTTTGGTTCTTGTCAATTCAGGAATTAGTGTCTTCAACATCCGCAGTGTGATAACGCGACGGTTTCTTGGAAATTGTTCCGCCGTTCGCACAACGGAATTTTCTTATCTGGCTACAACGTTAAATATGCGCAATCTACCTACAGGGGCGCGCCATTGGAAAAACAGTATACACGCGTGTAGTCTGTTTTTTCGTTTCACGAGCAAGTAGCTTTCAATGGAGAAGTGGATCGTTTTATTCGATTTACACGGTTTACACGCGGGCCCACGATGAAACTCGTAATAACTAGAAAGTCTATGTAGCAAATGTTATCAGTTTGAAAAGTATCGATCACTTGACCGACCGCTGAAGCAAAAATAAAACGGACCTTCCGAACAATAACAAGATGAAACGGGGAACTGTTTGAACATCGATAAAATCCTATCACCACCGAGAGGGCCACTAACAAGAGGAGCTTGTTGATATAAGAGGTGAAGATCTATTACCGGAAATTAGCAAAGCACGTATAGGTATAGTCGGTATATGGCAAGAAATGAACAGAGAAGCTGCTTCGAAACGAGTTCGTATTTCTCGTCCTCCCTTAGGTCATTCGATTCGAGTAAGCGCGAAAACAATAGCTTTAATCTCTAGCCAGTCACGATGCGCTGGTATTCCCTAGCCGATAAAGCATCGTCGTCCACACCAGCTTTTGGAGAAAGAGAAAGAGAGAGGCGCCACAGAACTGAATTCAACGTTTCACGATTTAAGTAACTTTAATCAATCAGATTATCTAGATATTTTTTAATTCGATTCGAGACTAGATTCTATTTTATCCGAAACTTAACATACACCGTTTATTTTCCTCCTCTTTTTTATCGTGTTCCTGGTCTGGCTACTAAATGAATCGATCGATCTTCCTCCTAAGTTGCGAAGAAAGACAGGTCGATAGGGCAATTTCGTTGCGCCTGATTTTGTGTTCCGCACGTTTCCTGCGTGTACGAATGGATGGAAACGTGCGTTAGCCCCGGGTGGAGAAAGAAGAAGGAAAAGGCGAAGGCACGTCTGCTGGTATCTTTACGACCTCCCAAGGACATAAAATGGTGTTATCCCTCTGTAGCTGGTTCTCTAGTAAAGGCGGTGCGCGCACACCCTCGCACGTGACACCACGATCACCTATGAGGCAAACACATGTAACCACGCCACATTGAAGCAACACGACCCTTTCTGCCAGTTAGTCTCACCGAGATACTAGGATAGCGATAGGACATCAGCCTGTAAGCATCACCCTTGAACCGTTGGACAGTACAAACCTCAATATTGTCGGAAGAAAGGAGGATAAGCCAGTTCTACCACAACGAAGCCTTTCCTGAATAAAAGTGACGAAATTGTCGAAGGCACGGAAACACCCTTTATTTTGGAAATTATTTACGGCGACGTAAAAGCAAATTCGTACGTCCATTTTCTTTTCGCGTTGTGTGTGACGATCTAAATACTTGCTCGAGGATAACGTGCAAGGAATTGTTTGTAATCCCACACCGTTGCTGAGTGTGAATATGCATATGCAAATCTACATACGGCCGGGCCTGTCCATTCAACAGCGTAACAGGTGTATTCCTTCTCCTCTGTGAGAGATACGATCTTCCTTTCCGGTCAATCTAACTTAGATATTAACATGGATATACGGTGCTCAAATATTATCATATAATCTGCTACAGAAGCACAAAAGCCGAATTATGTTGCGTTATGCACGGGCAGTCATCAAGAAGATTATTTTTTAGTTTAAAACTTTTATATGTCCGCGGCATCGAATACAACAGTCGAATGTATTTTATACGTCTGACAGCTGTCGGTGGCAACACTTCTATCATCCAGTTTGTATTACGCTCGACTATAAAGTTAAGGGAGAAATCGATTTTCACTTTGCCATTACTTGGAAACAAGTCGTAAAATACAATCCGTAAGAAGCAATGTTTCTGAATTTTTCAAAATAACTCGGGGTTCTCGCTGTGCAAAATGTCCCTATGAACGCCAACTATTCTGTTCGTTTTGTCATGCCTCTTATCGCCCACGTACACTTTCTATCTATCCTTTCTCTCGCTTTATTTCCAGACGGTTTTCCTATTTTCTCGCGACCTCTCTCATTCTTGACATGCGAAGAGAAAAGATGCAAAAATCGCCCGTTATAGGCATTCCACGTCTCCCGGGTGAGATAAGATCCGTGAAAAAAGGAGGCGGCGAGAAGGAAAGAAAGAAAAAAAGAAGTCGCGAGACATTACTGCGAGTCTCGCGATGAAAATTGAATTTCCAGGTCGAAAGTTCTCGGGAGACTCCCTCAGTTACGTCGCTACGTTGTAACACAACGTGAAGAGCTTCCTGTAAACCATAGCAAGGAGACAAAGTCTGGACGAGTTGATGGGGCAAGTTGCGAGACAAGTCGCGAAATTAGTATCTCCAATCTAGATGAAAATCAATTCGTGCTCGCAATACGAATAACTTTATTACGTTTTCCATGCAGATAATAGGACCAAGATTAATTCTTCTTTCACGCAATTTTTTAGCCACCGTAATATACTTTTAGATTTTTGTATTATTCGAGCGAATTTCTCGGACCCGCAGCTTCGTACTGTTACTTTGAATCATCTTTTCACTATAATTTTACTTATGTGAATCGCTCGTAACGCACAGCTCGTAAACTCTTGCCGTGACGTAAGTGCATTCAACAGCTAAATTACATGCTACTATAGCAGAATACGTAATTACAACAGCGTTAAAATAAATATTTCACCCGTGTCTCGTTTTATACCCCCGCGTGTTAAGGTGTGACGTGCGAAATTTATTCGTTGACACCCGACTTTAATGGTAAATAAACGAATTCATTTCCCTCTCCATTCTAATCCTGCTAGAAGCTTTTAAACCGTCTCGCGATCGACTTTACAACTCGGATCGTTGTATCTCGTGAGCTGCAGCTTTCGTAAATCATCATCTTGGTGTCATTATTGAATTTAACAGGAGCGTGATAAGTTCATAAATCCAGTATCACGAAGCAGTTACCACCTAAACGGTTCTCAGAATAGCCAACGTATCAGAATTAAGTGTAAACCTATAGATTCGAGGATGCCTTTCGGAATCCTTATAGGATCATTATAGAAGGAAACGATACGAAGCGACGCTCAGGCCGAGTGGCATTTCGGTCAATAACAGTTAGTACTGCACGTGAAAGCAACACGCAAATATTGATTACGGATAGTCCTTGGCTAAAGCGTTGTGAATATGCTCGAATATGCATTACTAGCATTAACACAAAACTTGTAATATCGACGTTGTAACCTGTGTTATGAATATGTAACAAAACATAATACAAGAATGTATTGTACAAGATGAACGATACAGAGGAAACACAGCTGTATGGTAAAGGCATTGAAAATACGCTAAATGTCATCCCGACGTTACCGCGAAATGTTCAACTTTGGAATATATTACAGAGCAAGCATTTCTTATGTAAGCATAAAATTTTTCTCTCCTCCTAACTGCTCTTCTCGAACATCCAGACACGCCCTTCATCGACCGTTCCTTCCGTGAATTAAGCTCGGGATAAGGTGGTATCTGAAGGCAGTCAGGGTGAGAAAGTCAAGGGCAAGGGCGTGCAGATAAAATGAAATACAAGAAAAAGAGATCGTACAACGGGGGAGGAATTCAAATATTTACATTCTGTTATGCGTTGAATGAAGAAAAAATCAAAATATCCCATTTAATACGATTTTTGCATCAGAATCAATTTACGTCTCTTCGAGTCCTTAACAGCTTCTTCAAATAATTCCAGAAAATCTTCAAAATTATCTCCTGAAAATAATTTCTCGTTTCCTATGTCTTCCCGGATTTAATCTGACATTAAATTTCGGATAAAGCGATGTCTGAGAATTATTGACAATGTTTAACTGCGCGCAAAAGGGCGCAATGTAAAATCGATCAGACAGTGTTAGCGTTTTACCGGCTATTTTATCCATTTTTACCTCTTCTAACGATTCGCTAAAGAAATAAACCTTTAAATTTTACGAATTCCAAGAAGTTGAGTTTTGTAAAGGTCATCGTAAAATCCTTGGCCATACCGTGTTTGCGTTATATAATCGGTTTTATAACCATAGTTAGCTATCAGCGAAGAAAACAACGTGTAAGATATTCACGTGAGTTTGTTATTGATTAATATGATAACATTGCTAAAATTATTTTCTCAAGGATGCTTCATCCTACAGTCGGTAATAAAAAGTTCGTATTTTTAGAATTAACATTTAAGTAACTCGATTTTTCCGAATATTAAATGCCTGAGGTTATAAGTAGTATCTACATAAAATGTACAACAATATGATCAACAAATACAATATTTTACGTAATGAAGCATATCCGATGAGCAGTTATTTTATCGCAATGAATATCTGGAGAAATGTTTTATACAAATATCTTTGATATAGACACTGTCTATAAAATGAAACTGTGTCGAGTTTGACTTAATTCATGAATAAGTCATAATGTTGGAAATGTAACCGATATATTCAATAACCTACTACAACGAAATAGGACTACATAGTTAAAGAAGACAAGCAAAAAGGAAAGTTTGATGATATTTTAAAATAGCTAAACTCGATAAAGAACGAAAAACAAAGTTTCGGGAAAATGTAATAAAGATAAAGATAAGCATGAAACGGGTGAACTTTATAGTTCCCTTTTAATTAGAACACAGTACACATACATACAGTACAAAGAGTTTTCTTTCCGTGACTCGCATGCTAAGCTTGAAAATTTCCCGATGGATTTAGTAGTCACGAACGTGACATCACGCGTGATCGAAGAACAAAGAGATAAAGAAACGGAAAAGAAAACGAATCGATCGGTATAATTTAATGAACCTCAAGATTTTTGTTTTCCTTAATAACATTTCCAAAAATCGAATATTAGCGGACGAATGTATTCTGCTCGTTTTTCCCTGTCGGTTCATATCCTAATTGAATTATAGAAGACCCATTTATCGGCTGATCCGTAGTTTCGTGACAAAAAAAAAAAAAAAGGAAAAAAGGAAGAAAAAGGATAAGAGCAAAAGAAACGGATGAAAAGAAAAATTCCATCTGTCGAACTTATAAACGATCGTTCCTCGTACCGATTTCATTTCACGAGCCGTCGCACACCTAGACGGTTCTTTCCTCCCCTGCTCATAATTGTCATAACTTCCTGCATTTTCTCGCCCTTTTATATCACACTGCTCGTTAGTCTTTCTTTTTTTCTCCTTTTCGCTTCGTTGTCCTTCCTCCGACCACCACAAAGAAAGACGTTAGAGATAAATTACCGAACAGCGTCAAAAATTGATAAAATATTCCCGAAGCGGCAATATTAGCAAAGACGAGCGCGGCAATAACTCTCGGTCGGGAGTGATCTAAAATTTAAGCGTCATTCCCAATGAATTACCGCACGATAAATGGCACACGTTCTTATATTTCATGTTCCTTATGAATTCGTGAACGTAACTGTTCAAAAATTCACCCTTCGCTAATTTCCTATTGCTCGATCCGTAAAAGGTAATCGGATAAGATTTTCAAAGAATATGAAAGTTAAACGGAGAGGAATTTCGTAAACCGGCCACCGGTCATTGGTGCGCCGAGGGATGAAGTAACGAATTTTAGGAAACATTAGGGTCTAGCTCCCTTCAGACCATAGCAAAGGGTCTCCTCTAAAGAACAAGGGGATGATGCCGGGTTAAGGTCAGACCAAGCAGCCGATTCAGGATCGTCTTGTTGTAACCGATCGTAAAGGGGATCGCAAAGATGTCGCCGAAGAAGAAACCAAGGGAAACAGCAGTAGAAGGAGAAAGAGGAGAGAGTAGAGTATTGACGTTGTGCCGCTTTTAAATATTGCATCCAAGTCACGTTCAGGACCGTATCCTCTCCTCCTTCAACCCTCAACTCCGATGCCCCCTCCCGCCTACACAACCTCGAGTCACCCCCTTCCCCTTTTTCCAACCCCACCAGCCGAGCGGCTGGGCTGAACGTCGCATAACTACCGCAAGGTTTCCAGGGAGACAAAGGAAAAGCCTAGAGGAAAGAAGATGGAATGCAGAAAGGCGAAGGACGAGAGTGAGAACGGGGAAGAATCGGTGGAGAAGAGCAAGGGAAGAAACAACATCCGTGACCAGTCTTTCCGTCCCCGGTGCCACGATAAAGTAGAGAGAAAAACGAGAAAAAACAAGAACGAAGGGAGAGCAAGGAAAGAGCAAAAAAATAATACACGGAGAGAGGTAGCGTGGTTCTGCCGTTTGTACAAGAGACACGTTCGACGCTTCGAGAGAATGGAAACGAGAGAATAAAAAGAAGAGGTCTTCTGATGGGAGACGAAACTATGGTTATATTCCCTTTGTCGCTTTTCCCTTTTTCAACACCCCGATCTTGTCATTAGAATTATATGTTTAATAAATATATTTTCTAAACGATCCGGATTAGATTCTGATGTTCTGGGATAGATGGTTAGATGTTTCGTAGGAAATGCCGGAGTACTATAAATAATATACAGTGAACGCATATACACGAGAAATAATGCAAATAAAGTATTACCAATATTGTTCACGAACCGTAAAATCTACATTATATCATAGAAGAATTTCAACAGCGAAGAGCGTATGAGGAAATTTAACAGTCAAGTTGGTCGACCTTTAGCTATGTCTTTAAATATTATTCAAAAGGATCGATCGTAGCTCGATCGTCATTACGTACAATCTTCGTAAAAAATAAGAGTTGACCGTAGAAAAAAAAATCACAAACACCTGATTGTATTGATCAATCAGAATAAAAATACATAAAATATTGAATTTCTTGGTGGAGACATTTAATTCAGGATTATTACGCTAAGTGTGTTCTAAAAACTGTAGACAGTTGATGTTATCGACTGTCCAAGCAAATTAACCGTGTCAAGGGCATACACAGAAAATTACACTATTGCCCTCTATAGAAAAATATATTGCTCTTCTAAAGTGCAACTGGCTTCTTACCTTCGCCGCGTATATGTATTAATATAAAAATAACAAATTACCTGCGGGCATGTTAAACTTGTGTCCTATTTATCCCATACCCCGAATATCCCAACGCTTCGCAATTCGTAAATATTACAAGCAAAATGTTGCAAAACAGCAGGTGAGGTGATATTGTCAGTCGCGTCGTTCGAATAAAATTTGAAGGCCGATTTATGCGACATTAAACGTCGATGTCCTTACAACGTAATAACGAACAAAACGTCATTTCACGATAAATGTCGATCACGTAACGCAATTATTAATATGTAATTTATAACATTACTCGATTCATAATTTTTCGCTTCGAAAGTTTCGCGCGAAATACGCAGCATGCGAATGGACCTATAGAACGAGTTGATTCAAAGAGATGCACGTTCAAATGTTTGTGAGCGCGAACGAGTGACAGCGATTGAAATTGATCGTGAAAGACGCGACTGACCTCGAAAAGACTCGTACTAAAGGAAAGAAAGAACACTTACCGTATAAATCTGTTGCATTTTAAGACGAAAATCCGCGTCGGCGGACTCTTTCTTCTTTTCCTTGCTCACAAATCGAACGATTCACCTCGAACTGACGATCACAAACTAAGAACGTATGTAAGAAAGAAGAGCAAAAAAGATAACGCACGACACTATGTTATACGTATGAACAAAGGGAGCAACACACCAGCGCAAAGACAAGGTTAGAAACGCCAAAAAGTCCGAGTAGTGGCGAGCACAGAGTATCACGTCTAGTTCGCCTCGAGGGCGTCGCGGCGCTGCCGAGCGACGATGCGACCGCGTTCCTACGATCCCCCTACGAATGTGTCCCCCGTTTCGTACCTTTCTCCCGCGCAAACGCTATTGGCCACCCCTCCAATCCCCACCAACAGCCACCATCCAGGAATATTGGTTTTCATCCGTATTGTTCGCTAATTTCTACGATTACCCTCGTAACAACTATCGAAACGATTTTCCGAAATTTCCACCACCGTTTTCCATATATGTGACGTACAGGTTCCTCGTGGAAACAAGCACTAATTATATATTCACTGAAGTCGACTCCCGATTGGATGCAAGTTCAAACAACATAGTTCGCAAGTCATACGCAATATTGCTAATTACTTTGATTTTAATAAGTATCACTTTCATAGAGAATATTATACTTATTAAAATACATAATTTAATTAAGATATGATTATATTGATCGCATTTGTGTTTTATTGGTAATGTTTGAGAAATTTGGAATATTGTATGTATTTAGTAGTTCAAATATTAAAGTGTCAGTGATCGTAATATGGCGGTTACGCGGTATGCGATAGATCGATACGTCATGCATTTTTGTTTTATTGGTTGCATAAACGGTGGTAAATGTGTAAATAGATTTTTGTACCGACAAAATTGTTAACGTGGCAGATTTTTGGACGATAACAACGGTTGATGCACATACATATATAATCCGGTACTGTTGTGTAAACTTCGAACAAGATATCAGAATGTTTAATACGGTTTTATAACGCGAGATTTAATGCAACTGGGATCGAAATATTCATTTGGAACATCAAACAAGTCGCAATTCTTTTTAAGAACTGGGTTCGTTTTGCTTCCCGAGAAAAAACAATCGAAGACACAAATGAGTGAGTAATTTCGTACGTTTCCTATCGATTGCTCCGATTTGATCGTGTTTTGGGTGTTCATATGGAGTTATATTAAGAATTCCTATGATGTTGAATTGTTACATTATATATATATATCATTATGTTAGAAGTAACATTTTATGATCTTAATATGTCTTTCGGATAACCTTAAATTTCTTAGTAATAGAAATATATTGGAGGTTATGGAAGGTTGCATTGACATTAATTAATAGTTCAAAACAACAATAATTATTAAGGAAAAGAATTTAATAGAGTCCCAATAATATATCGGTTTGGAAATTACAGTGCCATAAGCCGACATTTTAAAAATTTGAATTCCTGTATTTTTATAATTAATTAACTTAAAACATTATTCTCTGCCGCAATGCAGTTTTATGATTTGAAAAAATACGAACTTTTTGTAACAATAAACATAGAACAGTAATTTATGAAAAGTAGCAATGAACTTATCTGCACAACTATAATTCTCATACAGTACATATATGGCGTTAAGGGTAAATACCACGAGCATTGTAGAAATTTTTAGATCGATCCGATAATTACAACAAAATCAGATATAGCCATTGTCGAATGATAATCTGTAGCAAGCATTTGGCGTAGAACGAGCCTTCAATGAGGGAGCGAATAATCGATAAAATCTCTAACAATCAGAAAATGGAAAAGCTTACGTGTGCAGCGGCGAGGCGTTCTGCCGGATAATCGAAATCCCGTTAATGATTATAATAGACAATGGATTCAGGAAGCGTGGTACGAACGGTATGTGTAATTGTGTATTTGCCAGAAGGGAGGGCCACAAAAGTGAGTTGCAGGGTCGTGGCACACGCTTCCTAGGACAGGCGTGCAAAAATCAATACGAACGGTTCGTGTACTCGTAATTTACGCGTATCTTGCACCGCTTTTTTAAATAAAAACAGTCATGTAATATTTCGTAAAAGCACGACTCGGAGGAAACGAGTCCGAGATATCGCATATCGCGCCATTACCCTTTAAGCAGAGCCGACTGCGATCCTTCAGAGGGTGTGGTTAAACGGTGTTAAATTCAAACACCATAAAAATAACGAGGCTAGAGCTCGTTCGCATCAGACGCCAGGTTAAATTAGAAATTTTCGTTAGATCACCAAGAGAACACGTTATGGAGTAATTATACTGGGACCATATATATCGGTTTAATTTAAATGATCCCATCTTTTTCACCCTTTTTTCGTAATTACTCGCAACAGTTTTGTAAAACGTTGAACTCGCGATATACTTGACGCTCAGTACATCATGATTAAAGTCTGTCGCCTACTTAACAGCACGACATCAGACACTAAAAAGAAATATATTTGGTATTGAAGAAATAGCTAGAGGTTTTATGAGGATTTTGTTATTATTTGATGAGAATGTTTATGATAAAATGGGAAAAATATTTTTATTGGATATATAGGTATTTATAGTTAAGAGAAATAGGGACGAATTTAACACAATGCATATACCATAAATACAAATTTTATAAAAGTCGTATAGCCATTAGTATATTAATTAATGGAATGACATAAAGGGAGAGAGAAGAAAAAGGGAAGAGCGCGAGTGAACAAAGGAAATGAGAGAATGAAAGAGGTAAAGGAAGGGTGCAATAATAAATTTTGGAAAAAATGAATTCAGTTATTCTGGCTTTCAAATACAGAGTCTGAATATATTTAAGTATATTGTGAATCTAATATGTACACATGTTGCGCTTTTAGGTGATATCCGTAAGCCATTCATTTGGGCGAATCGTTAAAAACTGCTTTCCATCATTCAACGTTAAAGCAAAAACATTTCATAAAACATACGTTAAACTTTGAAATAGTCTCATATGGTTTCCTACTTTGTGCTTTATGTATGACTGGCTTTGCGTGTGACATTTACAAATATTCGAGGATCCCAGACGTGTTAATTATCCCGAGCGGTAGGTCGGACAGGAACGATTACCCGTCGACTCGTGAAAAAAAGTACTATTTCCCAAGTAATTTTGTGTGCTACTACTTCGGCGGCCGTTTATTTATTAAAACACTCAGCGGCATGAACCTCTTTAAATCACGCGCATCCCTCGAGTATCTTTGTTCCTCTAATATTTATTAATCTCATTCGTGCTGACAACTCTTGACTCATATTCCGTATCAGGCATCCGTTCGTCTGAACACAATATTAAGCACAGTAATCCTGATCAATGATAATTTTCGTTCATTCGTTAACAAAAGCACGCAATCTAATGCGATCAGATTTAAATTATACTCCCGTTAATTTTCCAACCGATACTTCACAACTTCTAATACGTGTTATATATATTATTTGTCGACAAGAAATCGTAGCGCATCAGTGAGTGGTTGTTTAAAATACCTAAGAACTTCGTAAACGTTAAATACGACCACTTATTCTGCACAAACTGACAAACAGAGTACATTAAAGTTGCATATACGTAATTAATTAATGTGCCGTTGTATCTGACAGGGAATTAACAACCATTGTATCATCCGGTGTATCAATTTACTAGGTTCACCTGACCGGCTCGAAAGCATGCACGAACATTAAACGATTATATTTTCGAGCTCGCTCGTATAATCGAGCAGTCTGATCGGGGTCGCGTCCTAGCTACTAGTTTACACGTCAAAGTTTACCAAAGGTTCTTCAGGGCCGATGCACCGGACCTTCGCATCATATGGTGCACACTTTCCTGCAGACACTGTGTTCATTATCTCGCGTACCGGTATAAAGAGCTATACCCGGAATGCCAAACAGCGTGACCGTGTAACTCGTATATACACAAACGCTCTACTATGTGTGTGTAATAATAGCATGTGCTTATAGAAATAGTCGTAACATGCGGATGTACGTGCATGCTCACACCGTTGTACCTGAACAGAATGGAGTGAGTCAAGGCAAACGCATTAGGGGTGGGTGATTGTAATTTCACACATGACATAACGCATCCCCCTACCACGTTTTCTGCCGTCACCACTCCTCTACGTCACTTTGCCTCCGTTGTATTTTGCTTTCGTACGTTCAACATACATGTATCTACACCAACTATGGAAAACTCGCTGGTCCTTATTTCTCATCCTCCTTCTCGCTACTTCTCTCTTTTTCTTACTTCGTCTCTTTCTTCCTCGGTATGAAACTCCTCGTCTCTTCCGTTATCAGTTTAACAGGCAACACTTCTCGTGGCTCTACCTCTAGTTGTATCTCAATTTTCTACCAGCATCATCGTGAAATCGCAATCGTTTCTGTAGTGACAACCACCAACTGATAGTTCAGTACTGATTAAAATTTTCGATTGAAAGGGCGCTGAAAAGAATTAGGCACACGCGCGAGATTCATTGTCTTTCATTCGAAACGAACGATATTAGAAATGTTGGTTATCGTCGAATACGTCTGAGGTATCATCCGATGTCCGTTTGCTTTATTGCTTTAAAAGCAGCTATATCCAAGGGGATGAAGAAACGCTTTAAAGATCAATGAATTTGTCTCGTTCGGTTTATCGTGCACAGTTTAGCCAACTAAACTACGAGCCAGGGTTAAACTATAAATTTCTAAAAATATCGTACAAACCTTCAAACTTGTACTTCCTCGAAGCACACTTCAAGAAGTTTGTTCATTAAAAGCTCTAGTCGCCCCAAGGATTATTGATTATTCCTTTAATTAAACGCTCTTTATCTTGGCATAGCTTTGGCAATTAATTCCCTACGTAAACTTTGCATAACTTCGCGGCACATTCGTGCCTTACGAACCCATTTATCCGTTCGTGGATGCACATTTCTTTTTGCATAACTACAAGACTCGACGTTCCTTACTCGCCACTCACTTCTCAAACATTTAGGAAGCTTCTACGTTTCTGCGTTTCTGCTCTGCCAATGGTATTTTCTTTACTTTGACCCTTGTGTGTTTCGGTGATATTTAATATCTCTAAACCGGCATTATCCCTACTAGGCGAGAAAGAAATCGAAGAGCAGAAGATGAGGTGGTCGAGAAGGAGATAGAGAAAAAGCAGAAGGGATGGAATGGTGGCTCCAGTAATGGAGCGTCTTATCAAAAATTAAAATTTCATTCGGCCAGGTTAAGCTTCTCTATCTCGATCCTCGAGGCGGTTTAGAGGTAGCGGAAACGAAAGTAGTGATACCGGGAAGGGGGTGAAAGTCTAATCGTGAGAAACTAACTTTCCCTTCGAGAAAGTTCCGACGAACCTTCGTTTGGTTCTCCCGCCCTGCGCACTTCAGGTTCGCCACTTTGTTTGAATTTATTTCCACTGCCTCTAGGGCTGGGTTTGAACAGCGTGCATTTGAATTTACGGCCATTTCCCCAATCGACGTCTTGTTATTTCTTGAATTCGAGTCTCGGTCTCGCAAACTTTTATAGTTGAGAATAACATCGACGTCTCAACATATTTTCTAGTCGAATCTTTCATCGGCTACGTATATTGCGGTGTGAGTAACCGATAGAAACCGAAATCTAGATTTATCATACCGAGCGATCTTATTTTAAATCTTTCCATGCCACGCCGGTCGCGATGAAAACGCTGGAAAATGTAATTTAGAGACGAGCTGTCTCCGACTCACTCTTTCTATGAAATCTTAATAACTCCTCCAATATGTATTTTACATTTCGCTTTAGTTTATTCTTTCGGACGTAACGGATTAAGAATTCATTAAAAAATTAATTATTCCTCTGCCGTTGTACGGTATCTTATTTCAGATGGAAATACAAGTTAATCATTCACATAGAATAGATGCAATTTCTCCTCTCTTTCTCCGACGAAAGGTGGGCAAATGTTGCAGGATTAATTGAAACGCGCACTGTAAACAGGCAAGATAATTCGTAGCTGATGTTCGCGTATATTTCAGTTTTATCGAGGGAAACGGGCCGACGCTCTGCGAATAACGCTTGATTAATCCCGGCGTGCTGGTTTACCTTGCGCTGTATGTTGTACGAAAAATCTTTTACAAACCATCAGCGTCGCTTTTATCTCCGATTTTAACCACACACCGATGATATCGGCGCGGATGCGACGCGTTACAAACCTGTGAGCGTAAAAAAAATTTCCAGCCTCTTCTCACAGAATTTTTCTCACCCCCGAACAACTGCGAATCGCGCGCGCCAACATCACGCCCGAACAGAGAGAGCGAACGAAGGGAGGAGGGTTGGAAAACGTGGAAAGTGAGACAAACGAAGGTTGAATGGCCGTTTGTAAAATTATTGGGTAGAAAGAGGGAAATCGGGTGCAATCCGTGCGCGGCTAACCGCAAATGCCGAACGAAATATATTCGTCCCTTTCTCATTCTCTTTCGTACGTATATTCGTGTGTCTTTGTCTCCTCTCTTTCTCCTTCTGCTCAGTTTCCCCCCTTTCAAATTTCCTCGTCACCCCGCCTTTTCCCTCTCTCGCTTCCATTTCTCTGCTCATCGGAAATCATTGCCACGCCGCCAATTGTCAGCTGGTGGTACGGCGGATTGGCTCAGGCGCAAACGCGTTATCTCTTCTGTTATTCGAAAAGCATTATGGTTAAAGGGTGCCTTCGGTATTCATGGTATTCGCGTTTCCGTTTTGCATTCGTTAATGTTACCTTAACGGATACTTGATCGAGCATTTCATTTTCTCGTGGATCCTGTCCTAATTAATTTCCTAAATCGGATACAACTGTTTCTGGTACAAAGGTTTTTCAACAGAGCACCGGTGATGCGGTATCGTTTTGCGGCGCCATCCTTTCGGGTGCGCATCCTACAAGTAGTTTTATTTGACTTTTTTCTGCATAAAACAGCGGCGAACAAAAAACCGTCTAGTTCGCGGGAGGTGAATCCAGGACGCTTTTCATCATATTTCCCCTTTAATATCTGTGCTGTTCCGCGTCATTGTTCTCTTCTGTCCTCGACCCGCCTTCGATCGGCCATCGTTCTCTCTGGTCCGCTCATCGGAAATCATTCCCACACCGCCAATTGTCAATCGCCAGTAGCCCGGATTGGCTTCCATCCAATACAACTAAGTTCTGCCGATTCTGCGCGGGTACGATCGTGTTATCCGGATTATCCGGAAATCCGTCAAATCGAGACAATCGATGGAACCTATGGAACCTAACTGCTGGAGACGCGTAAATGCTGGAAATGGAGCGTAATTCGTGACCCGGAAGTGGCGATGAATTAATTTATCCGTACAATTCAAGGATTAAAATATTTCTTCGAGAGCAAATTAAATCGGTATGTCCGCTTGTTTTGTTGCCGATTCAACCAGTGATCGATAAACGACTGGAGTATCCGTTCGTGTTTAAGAGACATTGAGAGCCCCGAAGGTCTGACGAAGAAGAGGTAGCATTGTGACTGGTTATTACCTTGATGAAAATGGAAGGAAGGATAAAGTCGAGAAAAATGAAATGCGGATCCATTAAAAAAGTTTAGACGCGTTCGTAAAGCAAGAAGTTCGAAAGGGTTCATTAGACATTTCAATCAACCGAACAATTAATGTTTTGCCAACTGCAATGCCGTCCGGAAGATAATTAAACGAATGAATCCACGCGTAATAGGAAAAAGTTCTTTGGTGCCTTTGCTTTTGGCTGCTTTGTTTGTCGCTATCTCCATACCTCTTTTTTATACATTTTTGTGCACGTTATTTATCTTATCGTATCTTGAAGAGAAAATTGGGATCGTCCCAGAATATTCCTGTGCCACTTCTTCAGTTATAAATATTGAAAATATGGCATCCAATTGCCATTAATTTGTTCGTTCTACTTTCTTGGAAAACGTAAAATCAGCTTTTATTATCGACCATCGATATTCAGGGAAATACTCATCGTTCAACATCGATCGTTTTTATAACGAATATTTATTAAAAGACAATTTTACGTTTCGTGATTCTTTCGAAATGTCGAGGTAGAAGATGAAAATGATGAAATTATTGATGATATCGAGAAATTACCTGCACGCGAGGCAACTAGTTCCTGAGCCGTTGTATATGAGAAATTTACAGTGGAATTTAAGACATAAATCGACAAACATAAGGTACAACGACCGACGTTTTATCCACGAAACTTTTCAGAAATTGTACGTTTCCTCGAGAATTCCTTAGAAAATGTTACGCGAGAATTCCTGGTGGTCGATGAGGAGGATAAGTCGTCCCTGAAGTGCAGTAACCTCGGCAGAAGAGTCCCGAACCCTCTCTAGCATCGCAAGAAGGTCTTATGACCCGTGCAAAATGAATGCATCCCTTCACAGGTTGCATCCTTTTCAACCCTGTTCGGGCTTTCCACCATTGAACCACCCGCTAAATCGAGCATGCTCGTAAAACGAAATACGGAATTTCATTTGAATCTTTCGCCGTTTCGGTCTCGCGTTCCTTCCCCCCCCCCCCTCCTCTTCCATCTCCTATTTTTCTTATTTATTCTTTATCTTTACTGAAATTGGGAGCAACGGCTTGATAAAAATATTTACATAGAGATTGCACCCGGGGACAGAGTCGACAAAATTCCCTCGTCTGACACCATTTCTCTTTTTTCTTCCACCTCCCTTTTAGCATATGATCCGATATAAATGGAAGTTTACCGCGAAAACAAGTACAGAGCAATTGAAACATGTATTCAACCGATACGGAACGCGCTGTCGAGAAAGAGTAACGGAGCACGGCGAAGTAGACAAATGTATTTTCTGATGGCAAGGAAATGAGCGTGGGGAAGTTTCGTCCATTTCAGATGTGGAAAACATCCCCTCGATGAGACGATGCGGTTACGTTGGTTTCCTCCTTCTACCTCCCTTTTCGTTTTCCTTCTCCTCCCCTTAACCGTACTTGCGTATCCCGAACTGGTTACAAACGACGGGCACGGTATTACAAGCCGCAAATTACACCCGTACCACCCCTTGCTGCCACGTGAATGTGCCAGCCCAAGACTGCTGGATTACAGCCCTGACTGCGAAAGCTTCTACCGGAATACCGCTTTGCCCTTCTCCAAAACGGAACGATCCGAGTTTCCGAGATAAATTAGGGAGAAGAATATTAACTGTCGTTTGCTAGACAATTATTGAGACTCGGTAAAGCGCGAAAACGCCTTCCATTCTAAATATACGACCAGACGATTTCAACTAATCATACGGATGCTTATGAGAGCATATTCTAATACGTTTTAAGGACTTTAAATTAACCATTAAGGTCATTATTCGCGAAATATTCGTCATAAATATTCCTGAAATGGTGTGAGCATGATACCTCGACTAAAGGTCTCGCTAAGATAAATATAGACCGTAATCCCTCGTGTAAAACGCTACTTTGAATGTAGTCGTTCTCTTCATAAATTGTAATGTATATTGTAATATTCGCGACCGGTCCTTTCTCATTTGGTCGATTCACGTTTCGCGAAAGTTGCGGGAATTCATTACAGAATTACCGCCATGGATTTCCCAAACGATGAATTACTATGCTCCGCGGCTCTACTTTAATCGTTCCGATAACAACGTAATACTGTCTGATACTTCTAAGTTTGCTTCGATAACGAAGATAGATTAAGAACCGGTTGAATTTAGTTTAGCTGCTAATTAAACTTTGGATACTATGTTTCATGTAAGAAACGTGTGTTCACTCCGTGAAAAAGGATGCTTCGTAAAGAATCAAGTTTCGCTAAACGTTACCAGGTTAGTCGCGTTAAGGATGGCACGGAACAGGGAAACGAAATCGTCGGCCAAAAATTACGTTGCGAAGGAGTCGGAAAGTTTTCGGTGTAATCTCGCGCTGCGGTTTAATTTTCCGGAATTATGCGCCCGCTGGAAAACATGCGCGTATCTAAAATCCTCATTTTACAGCGACGATCCTTTTCGCTATTTCGGTCGTAATAACGTGGCAAAGAGAAAGAACACTCGTGATATTACGTTGTTTCATTAATTAATTTACACCAGACGCAACACTGGATTACGAGGCTCACAAGCGATTTCATTCCTTTTGAGCACAACTCACATTGAAATGTATCGTCATACAAAAAAGGGAAAAATGTCTCTATATGTATCAAACTTTACTTACTTCTTAAGTATGGAAAATTATGCGAAAACCTATGGCATCGTCTTTTAAACAATCATAGGGATAGAGAGAAATATTTTTAACTGAAACAAAAATTGTTCCCTGTGCTAATAGGCTTGAGTACCTGGCAAGTACGAGGCAACAGAGCTCTGAACGATTTTCAAAATTCGAGCGGAACGAGGTAAGTTGCGCTTTACCGTAGAAATTGTTCTTGATATTTTGATACTCGAGGAGGCTAGTAAGGAAATAAGAAAGATCGAAAGGCACAATATTTTGGAAACAGATGTGAATAATAGAAAAGAAATATGTTGGAAGGTTAGAGTTAGCGACTTTCGATGAAAGATGGAATCGTACTCCGGCAGATACGATTCGGTTGCGTGAAAACGAGTGTTCGTCAAGGATACTACGGTTGGGTAAAACAGACAAAGTTTTCCTAGACAGGAGCATTACTTTTTACGAGAGTGACACCCTAGAGACGAACCGCATCCAGGTATGTGCTCCATATTTCATACCTTGTTGCTTTCAACGGCCATTACCTTGTGGCTATGTTAGTTGTTACGTTTTAAAATGAAAATAGATGTGGTACGTGTTTCTACAATAATAAATAAAAAGATACACTTGTATAACTTTCAACATATTTCACGCCGGCTTGAAGTCGAGAAACGGCTTTAAGGGATACTTGCGTGAATCTGCAACACAATAGTCGCTATAATATTATCGTTTGACTTTACGATACGCATTGTAGTGTTAACGCGATCGTAAACGCGACGAAATGGAAGAAAGTTTAGGAGGTTTATTAAATAATATTTCTTTTATTTTCAATATTAAGTATTTATTACATACAAGCATTTATACAATACGAAGTATTTTTAGACATGACTGATGATCTTTAGCATTCTCAGTATTTGTATGTTTAGAAACATTTGTTCGTATGTATTGGGATTATTATTATTGTTATTATTATTATAGTTATTATTATTACGTGTTCTTATAGAATAGTTTTAGTTAGACCGAATAAAATAGTTTGAATAAATAAACTCGATAATATAGTCATTGCATAGTTCTGTCACGGAAAGCAACGACGATAGTTTTATGGTTAAAAATAGTCCACGTGGAGCATCGAGCTATGATACGTAAAACTGATTTGAGTTCCCTCACGGTATCGTAACTACGCGCTTACGAAGCTTAGGCAATTAAAAATGTCTTAGGATCGTATGCTTCTGTACAGCAGTGTGCTACAATCTTTGTCGATAAAAATACAGATTTTTGTTTGTTTGTTGTGTCGTTAAAATATCGATTCTTAGATTTCTGTTTGCACAATAGAAATTATTTTGAGATACAACACACTGCGGTATTACATAAATATATGTGCTCAAAGTCCTTAAATTAAACAATTTCGAGGAAAAAGAACTGATAGCAAGCATGCAGCGCGAAATTCCTTTAAATCAATCGCAATAGAACATATGCGGAAAGAATTCAAGAGAACTTCTAATATTGTACGTAGCACAAACATAAAAAGATTACAAAATAAAAGAGACAACAAACGGTATACAGAGTTTGTATAGATCGATGATAATCCTTTCAGGCATGTCGATGACTTCTCTCTCTCTCTCTCTTTTTTCTTCTTCATTTCTGCTATTTGAAAACTAGGTTAATCAGATTTATACTTTATTAACCTTTGTATAAACAACCATGTGTATAAGATTATGCACCTGCGATTTCACAAGTGTTAAACACAAAGCATGCTAATCGTATTGATTTTATAATAGTATGCCACAATAGTAACAAATAATTCATGTCTTAGACACCAATTACAATGTTTGCTCAATAACATCAGGCTTTAAAATTATCATTTTCTATCTGTATACTAGTATGATACCACTAAAATGAATAGCCACTACTGTATATTATGATCAACACAACACGACCTTTAAATTTTGTTCACTTCAGTTGCTACAAAATATTTCCCGAGCTCTTCGCTAGGATTTCCATTAATGATTATGCTAATGTCTTATTTTTGACTGAAACGATTAATCGTAGATTTGCATTTCGTCTCCTACCACAACTAGTAAAATATCATTTATAAATAAAGTAACATAGTTGACAGTTTCTTATTTCATAAACGTATGCAGTGGCTATTTCACAAAGCAATCGTCGTCTTCGTCGTCATCGTCGTCACATCACAGCTAGAAAATTTATGTTAAATTCACGAAAACGTAATAGTAATGAAATCTAGTGGATACCTAGAGTACCAATATTAGATGAGTTTTCTAGAAAAAAAAAAAAAACAAAAAAGAAAGGGGATAGTAATTAAGGAAAAGAGAAGAATATAATAAAAACAGTAAAATTGCTTGACTAGTGAGCGCACGCCCCAAAATGTAGTATGGAAGAAATGTGTTTTTTTTTTTACATCATATCTGCAGAAGATCTTACTAGATATGACTATATATATATATACTCGTTTTCTATATTCAAATTCTATAAGGTAATATTATACTATCTCTTATGTAAGGATAATCATTGGAGCTTACCTCCTACGTCATTTTGGCAGATATAAGTTTCGTAAAATATTTCAACCAATTCATCATCTTGTGCAATATTTGTCAAGCCGTTTTACACGTTCGTTTACGCATAAAGATTTCATTGTACCGATTAATTCGTGTTTCTCAAATTCGATAAAATCTCATTCCA
Source organism: Bombus terrestris (assembly GCF_910591885.1). Classification (NCBI taxonomy): domain Eukaryota; kingdom Metazoa; phylum Arthropoda; class Insecta; order Hymenoptera; family Apidae; genus Bombus; species Bombus terrestris. The sequence goes on along the minus strand of NC_063270.1, from coordinate 14,301,702 downwards.
TTAAAAATTGCCAGGATTTAGAACGTTCTGAACGCGACATGTTACAGTATGGGTGAAAATTACGTGTGAAATTAATTTAATGAAATTTAATACAATAAAATATATACGCGTATTTTAAATCAATATGTTATAAACAGGCCTTATTCCCTTTAAGGTCTTCTAAAAGATTAGATTTATATCTATAGCATACTATAATGGACTGAGTGCCTATTTGCTGTTACATAATATTATTAATTAACATTATATATTATTTTACATTTCTCGTGACGTTTAAGGACAAAGTAGTCTTTTTTTCTGTTTGACGTAGTGCCCCCGTTTTCTCTACTTAGGTCTCCATTTCTACACATCGATAGCGCATATTTACATTATCTCATAAATGACATCATCTCAAGTATTATACCTATTACTCGCTGCAAAGCAACACGGTATATTTTCGAATCCAATCGTTCTTCATCCGTTCACCAGAATGTTTAATACGCGCATTATGATAAAAGATCTGCAGATCAAGAACAGTGATGATTACATTCACATCGTACATGTTATATCTTAATATCGCGCTAGTAATACGCACACATACCTGGTACTTGACTATTATCTTGTGGCTTGTTGTTCATAAAAGAATCCTGGAACGGATTTACATTGGCATTAGCAGCGGTAGGCATGTATGTGTTGGCCATTGGAGTGAAAGGTATAGCTGCTGGATTTAGGTTCGAGTTGAGGGTGTCTTCATTGGCCAGATTGGATGTCAGTTGGAGTATTGGACCACTACTGCTATTACTGAGAGAGTCGAATTCCGTTAGGTCTAACAGGTTGTTGGTCACGTTGTTTTGTTTGCTATAAAATCAGCGAAAGGAAACATACAAATACTAAATAATAGGCAATTAACACTAGGTTACTACTGCATCAGCGCATTGTAATTTCTAATATGAAATTACAATCTCTAAATTGGTTAAGCCAATTATAGACGACTCGCATTGAACGCTATCTTACTAGAATTAGTATGTACAATACACATACGATTATTTATTAGTAACTATGTTTTTAATCTCTTAATTTAAAAGCTATGTTCAAAGTATCTAATGTGTCTAGAAAACGAATAAACGAAGAAAATAAAAAATTAACAACTATATGCTGATTGCTGAATTTCTTCAAGTCATTCGTCTTATATCAAACCATAAGTATAAAAAATTGTTCAGAAACAAACACTTATCCTGGGAACATATTTTATAATCGACTTGGTTGATGATAATATTTTATCTTGCACCAGCACTATTTTCCTGGCTACCTTAATACTGTAAAGCAACTATAAAAAGCATTTTATTTATGCTTGTGAACTTATATAAAATTCTATGGCGTAACGTAAAGTGTACATGGAAAACACAATTAACATACAAAAGAATTTCCCTTTAGCCATACCCAATAAAATTAGGTATGTACATTATGTAATATATAAATACATGATACTACCATACAGCAGGTTTCACAGATCAGATCGATAACGATTGTTTTGACCTGTGTAGTTCCCTATTTTCGATTTCTCTTATTCATAGGTAGAATAAGTTCGAAAATATTCATGCCCTGTTTCGATATAGGTAACTTCCTGTAGGAATTGTGGAGTGGATTGTGTGAAATATATATTTTCGTACAACAAAAGAATAATTTCAGAAACGTGTAAAGGTCGATAGTACATAGCAAAAGTAGACAGTAAGTTGACACGTACTGCTGGATGATATACAACGCAAACATAAAGAACAGGTACAAAGTAGAGCAAAGAAAAGTAGAAGCCACATCATATTGATACAATTAAATCACAACATGCATTAGTGGTAATAGAATCGGTAAGAAGAAATGTTGATATGAACATTGTACTTAAGGCACACACGTCGAGCTTGAATGGTAACTAATTGGAGGTAAGATAAAGTAATAGCTCATCAAAGATGACAGACTGTATACAGCTATAAAGTTGAATACAAACATAGTAACATACGAAACAGTGTATCTTTGATGAACTTGTATGATAAAATTACAAACAAAATGTTTAGATGAGTCATTAAATTTATGCTATTTATCTTTCTTTACATTATGTACACTGAATTTATTATTGATTAGTTAGTATTTAACGCTATAGCTCTGTTAGTTGCTTAACGTTTCCATGCTTCGTATAACATTACATGTTTTATGCCATTAACGCATTACTAAAAGAATCGACGTACAATATAGGTTAAACCTTTCATTATTCTTTTAGATCTCTACCTAAAAATAGTATATTTTTAACTATTATAAGGTTAAATATAAATTATAAAATATATATAAGTATAATAGACAATACAATATACATTCCTCATACCTCTCGAGTTACCGATGATATTATAATCTTCCACATAATTCATTATTAGTTATTGGTATAATCATGCGATTAGATGAATTTTCAATAGCATTAAATAATTGTTATAAATTTGTTTCTCATATCTGTCAACCATTGCTCTGACTACTTTTGCAATGTACAATATATGTAAAATCGTTTCCATCATATTGGTGGTTTATTATGAAGCAATTTTTATCGAGCTAAATGTTATTTTATAAGCAATTCCTTCCGATGTGTATTATAGGAAAGCGCAATAAATTTTCTTATTGAAATAACTATGTATAGTGTACATATAGCGTAGATATATTTTCAAACTTAATTTTTCCATTATCGTACGAACACCACAAAAAACATCTCAAACAACAAAATTCATTATATATACATATTAACGATTAATTCTAAACACACCGCGTGCTTCTATATGTATGTATAATAAACGTACAGGATTATAATCTTCCAACATCTTTTTTAATTCTTCTTCTGTAGAGCAATTAAGCATCGGTGCTTTACTATATTTAATTATTTCTTTGTTTTAATGCTGGTCATAAAATCATACATTATGTTTATTATGTGTATATTTAATGTGGCACATTTTTTCATTCTATTATATATTCGTTTAGAAAAAAATGTTCACACTCTAGCCATTTCATTCAGCATTTCATTTTTTACTTGGAAAAACCAAAAATTATGATATAAAACTGTAGCAACAAATGATATTAAAACTGTAGTAATAACGACGGAGGATTAAGTGATAACAAAAATAGATAGAAGGCGACATTATAAGCAATAATTTCGAAACAGATTGACTAGTTACTACATACTTCAGAAATTGTTATTTATAGTTCATATTGTATGTGCGTGTCTATTAATTCGTCATGAATCTATAAATAACTTTTATTGTATAAATGACTAGAGCGTTACCCTGAATCATTCAATATACAAAGTATTATATGTATATTTGCGTTAAATCAAGATTTAAAAGTACTGTACATCTAGTTTTATAATGATTACGAATCTGCAGTTTTCACATATTAGCATGTACGTTTGTGACAGAGTAATGTTACATGTAATGCACGCTCTGATTCAGATTTATATTTCCATCTTTTTTCTTTTTTCTTTTTTCATAATTGCAACATACATTTTAACTCTTTTTTTTTAAACTATATTTTGTACGCCAAATACGTTTATACATATTTATGAACGGCACTAAAAATCAGTCAATATTTTTACGTATACAATGGCTAATATTGTGCAATAATTGTATCATATTAGTTACATTATATTAGCCATAATTTTGCATGATCATTTTGAATGAAACTACATTCGAGTTTAGTAAATATATGGCGTAACATCGCGTGTATTTCATATTTATATATTATATTCGCACGGAACTTTAGATAAAATATGCATTTGATAGAAATAATACTCTAAAATGTTCGCTATTCATTCTTTTTCGATTAAAAGGATTGTTTCTTCTTTTGGAAAAATATTTCTCATTCTATACGACGAATGCGCGCCGAAAGAGGGGGGAAAAGGGACGAAATAAATATTCTCATAAAATGTTATGAAAATAACTAATGCGTGGATGTATACATGTGTAAGGAGAGTTTTAGCAATGTTAAATAACGCTAGTCTGATATAAGCCTTGCATGGGCATTCGTAATAATATTATTGTCGAATGATCTAAAAACCAAATGAACTTACAATTCTTTGAGATGCTCTTCGATGTTATCTTTCAGTTTTTGTTATCGATGCGAAATCCAGTTATATCTTGGATTTTTTGTTTTTGTTTTAATGGCGGTCAGGTAAGTATCAGGATGTAACTCTTAGGTTAATAGAAATGTTTGTTACAGATCTGTAACTTTGAATTTGATATACTTACACGGTGGCATTATCCAGTGTAATTGATTGACTGTTGATACCGTTTCCGTGATTTGTATGATGACCATTCAGTTCTCCTTCCACATTACCCTGATTATTATCCAACACAATTTTACTTTCATTAATGCCATTACTATGTGTGCCGTTATGCACAATGTCCGTAGTAGTATTGTTTTCTGTATGATGAGCTCGTTGCTCTCCGCTAATGAATTGTTGAGTCGCTTCGGATATCAGACTGGCTGTCATAACATCTTCGACTTTGCTACCTGGTGCTGTTTTATTTTCATCGTTAGGACTGTCTTCTTTCAACTTATCGCCATCACCACCTTCACCCTATACAAAGCACGAAACACGATCGTAAATATTTCTTTCAGGAACAAGAGTTTAATTAACGATCACATAAACATTATTCAATGAACGAAAAATGTGTAATCTTACTTTCGTAGGTGTATTATTCTGGTTCTTGCCCCGAGTTCTAAGCATGATCGCCTCGACACGTTTACGTCTAGCAAGTCTCTCTTCCTCTTCCCTCTTAAGGCGTTCCGCCATTTCGATCCGCTGTCTGTAACAAAAACATTACATAGTGATCATTAAACGCTTGACCACAGAGAATGTTGATCGAATAAAATCACGTCATCTGAAAGAAATCAACTGACCTTTCCGCTTCTTCCCTCGCTTTCCGCTCAGCCTCTTCTTTCTCTTGTTTCTGACGAGCCTCCTCTTCTCTTCTTCTCCTATCCTCTTCCTCGCGACGTTTCGCTTCCTCAATCGCCAGTCTCAGTCTCTGTTCCTCGGCTTCACGAGCTTCATTAGCCAAACGAAGCGTTTCTTCCTCCAAACGACGTTGTTCTTCTTCCTCAGCGCGCAATCTCTCGGCCTCTAAACGGGCTTCTTCCTCCTGTAAAAAGATCTCTCTATGAAGTCTCTTCTTTTCGCGAATAATCCACTCTTTTATGCGAAAAATCTCTTTAAAACCGCACCTGTCGTTGGCGTTCAAGCTCGGCTTCTCGTTCAGCTTGTTCTCTAGCTAATCTTCTACGTTCAGCTATAGCTGCCTTGGCTTCCTCTTCCGTAGTGATCCGGATTTTCGCTATCATCGATGCTGAAAGACGGCCATTTATTTATTAATCTCCTAATTCATATTTCAATATCCAAAGTCCAGCTTACCTGACATATCGACCTGTTCCTCCACGTTGTTCTCGGATTTCGCCTCGGCTTCCTTCTTCGCAGCTTTGGGTGTTTCTTGAGACCGTACAGTCGATTGATTCTCTTGATTCAAATTAGTCTCGTCCTTCGTTTGCTTAGATATAGAATTGGATTGTTCGATAACGATCGACTTTTTCATTTCTTCGTTACCCTGCTCCGCGGCGCTTATTTCCTGCTGCAATTAAGAATACATAACACATATCGATCATTTTCATGCGTGCATAGCCTACATTTCCTTAATGGAGAAAATTAATTACTTGTGTTTTCTCGGTGCCTTGGTCTTTCTTCTCCTCGTATTTATCGTCCAATTTTGTATCCTCTTTCACGTCACTTTTTATTATCTCTCCGGTACTACCACGAATCAGCGGTGCATTCTCGGCTCCAGGGCTTTGCAGCGGTGTCACTTTCGGGGTTATTCGCGGTGAAGCCTTCGCGCTCTTCACCAGTTTCTCTGTCGGCTTCTTGATCTCCGTCGCTTTCGGTGTAGATGATTTCTTTGGAGTGCTATGGACCTTTGGCAGTGGCGGTTTCGAATCCTTCGTCGATTTCGGTTCGCTCACTAGATCTACATATTATTACAAACTTGAAACTCACGACACGAGTCACTTGTGTCTACGTACACGCGGTATTTGAATGTGCAATCTCGATTCATGTATCAAAAGAAAAAGGACAAAAAACAAATTAAATAGATAAATAACATGTAAGCCATGTACAAAAACTAAAACCGTGATTAATTAAAAAAAAAAAAAAAAAAAGAAACACTGCATAGAAAAATCGAGAAAATGAACGTTCGTTTGGAACGACAATTCAAATAGAAAAAAACAAACTGTTTTTCGAACAAAGTGTTTAGCAAACAGAAGTTCGGGTCCAAATACTGCAGGGCAAAAAGGATTCTCGTCGCGTCGAATGGATCCGCACGTTTTCGTGCGAAATGAACACTCGAGCGGTGCCCGCTTGGTCCCTTCGTGTACAAGATTTTTTTTTTTTTTTTTTTAATAACAAGAGAGTATTCAAAAAAAGGCATGCTCACTGTGTCGTTCTGTGACCGAAACACCGGTACCGGCAATAGAAGCAGGTCGCGGTCGACGCGGGGCAGCTGTACGAGGACGCAGATTGACGTTACTGCTGCCCACACTGCTGGCGCTTTGCTGACTCATGGAGCTGTGCGGTCGTGATGGGCTGTTCGGTGTCACCTCCCCGCTGCGGATGCCTACGCGTACCCACCCAAGGTGAACATCTCTTGATTTACGTATTTTATGCATTGTGTTCGTCGCGCGTTAAACATTAAACAAACAAACGCCGTGAAATGCACGGCAGCATCGCGTTGCCGCGGCATTTCAGAGAGAACCGAACTTTTATTCTTTCTACTTTTTCTATTTTCTTTCGTTAGATTATCGCGTCAGATCGCGCCGATGCACAATGCTGACGAGTATTTGTATATTTCGACAAACAAATCGTATTTTCTGTTTCCTTTTTCCATTCCGTTCTATTCTTATCAGTCTTTTCGTTGATTTGTATATATTAGAATAGACTTAAATATATTAAGAGGTACAAGTAGCGAAATTAAATAGAAAACAAGCACCGCCACCAAAAATATTATTGATCGTGTCGTATGTGAAATGTATATGTACATCGAGAGTAACTGAGAAAAAGAGGCCGAAATAAATAAATTAGAAATAAAAAGAAACGAGGGGAAATTACGAGACCTCGTAAAAACAGCAAGAAAGAAAAGAATCAAAGAACGAAAGTGGAGCGATATAAATGTATTGCACACTAAATACGATTGCGGTTCGTCTGTACACAGTCTAGTATTGTGCGTAAAACGTGTGTGTACGTGATAAGATATATATATATATATATATACACATATAAGAAAAAAAAAGTGTGGCTTACCGGAAAACGTTAGAGCGTACCTTCACCCTTGGTACCGAAAAGCCGGTAAGATCTGAGTTCGTTTCCTTAGCAGGAGCGTTTTGTTAATCAATTCAGTTTGTACAATAATTAACACAAAAAGAATTTCATGCAGCCGGATATATATCGTTATTAGGATAATATAAAGTAACACAAAATCGATGGTTAAAGAAAAGTTTGAAGCGTTAGACGCTTTGAAGATCGTTTGTTAGTCTCTATTCGATATGCAAGCAGTTAAGCATGAGTTTCTACCCGTCGTCTCGCGAAGTTGCACGAAAAGTAACCGAGGTATACAAGGATTTTCTGTCTTATTGATTTACAATGGCTCCTCACTGTATTCGTACGCATGCACATGTGCACCCAACTCAAGTTATATAGAACGGCAGGAGTGCGAGCATAGATAGTGACAAATATCCTGAAAATAGATTCATTCGGGGATGTAAAAAAAAAAAAAAAAAAAAAGAAAAAAAAACGAATTCTCAATCGTAAAACATTGGTTGATGAAAATTATTATAATCTATAAATCTAAAGATCTGTCTAGTTATTGTCAGTAAATAATACTGTCAGCGTGATAATGCTCATAGGGATATACATGTACAATATAGAATGATGTTGTTGGTCATATTTACATAGTTTGTCTATGAATTTCTATGTGAATGACGATATATCGATAAAATGAATATGATATTTAAGAGCAGAATGTCACCGAGAGTTGAGTGCACAAGAACGATCTTACCTTGCTGCTGTTGGTTCTGATGCTCGCGGGCTTTGCGACGAAGTCTCTCGGCTCTGGTTGGTCTCGGCATTGGAACCGCGCCTGGCAATGTACCCATGCTACGAGAGTTATCTGAGCGTTTGAGGCTCTTGCCTCCGGACGCAGCTAAATGTGACATGCTGCGACTCATGCTAGAAGCGCTCAGAGGCTGGCTTTGCTGTTCCGTCAGTGTGCTAAGTTCTGTCGGACGTTTCCTAGGCTGCGCCAGTTGGTCCAGCCTGGACATGGAGTAAGTCCTACCTGGCGAACGTGCGAAGGCCTTAGCGCTCGAACTACGCCCTGATGATGGCGGCCCATCACGCGGCGATGGTATCGTTGGCATCAGATCGGTACGTCTCCTGTTCACCCGCAGATAAACCGAGCTAGGGGTTCCCGGTGTTCCGTCGCTTTCTTCACCTGCAATGGAGTTTCCCTTAGAAGCGAAGCGCGAGAAGCGACCACCGGAAACTGCGCACTATACAGTCGTAACGTGTACAAGGCGCGCGTACATCCTCTGAACATCGCAAACATAAGAAAATTCGTTCCATTTTGCATGGACCGAGTGTACATGTAGGGTAGGTGTGTGCATATGTGTGGATGATGTACGTACATACACTGGCTCTTGAAAACTTTTCCATCCATATTGTATGTGTTATACGAAACATTTTGAAATTTCATTCACATTTTAACGAAACACGATTATCATTATTTGCTGAAATAATCATGAAATAGTCTCATGGCAGTGTTAATGAAATTTCAAAACATTTCGTATAATATACATTATACATACTTATATTCATGAAAGGTGCCTACAAGTATATGAATACTTTCGTGAGCCTGTGTATAAGTATGTGTAAGTGATGTGCATTTGGCATTCCGTTTTCGACTACTAATACTCTCTACTGGTCAATATTCTTCATGCTGTTTCCTGTGTTTGTATGTGCGTGTGCGTGTACGTGTTCCTGTATGTACGAAGCAGATAGAAAGAACTTTTGTGCATAATACAGCTTGGACGTCATTCGATAACGTTGCCAGAAACGAAATGTCGAGCAATGGCGTTGTTACGGATAAAGTGATATATACATTATGACAGAAAGATATTACGGTAATTAGAGGACAATGAGAAACTGGGAACGTGTACGAACGACGTTACGGAAGCGGTCTAAAACGAAACGGTGGTACATGCAAACGATATCCGGTAAAAATCCGGTAAGGCGGTAAAAATCTCAACGCATGCAGAGAGCTATATATACAGAAAGTGTCTCGTGTTATAGCATTCAAATCAACGCATAAACGTGTTCATATGTTCATATATCGAGTGAAAAAATGAAAGAAGCCGTTGCGAAAATGTAAGCGTTTTAAAGAATCTCGTAAAATCGAATCGACCGTTTGATATCGTTAAAAAATGTTTTTCTATTCAAATGATTGAAAAATACGTAAAAAGAAATATTTATCTCGATCGAAGACTAAATGGAAATTCAATTTAAATATAGTATGTAGGGATGTAATAAGTTTATGAATGATATGAGTGTATAATGCTTGCTTCTTATAATAAGTAGGCAAATGTTAGAGAAGTACAATTAAACGATAGCGTGTCTCGTTTGAAGTTCGTATTCGACTATTGAGGCACCTCAGCTTCTCGATACTTATTTCCATTTCGTAAAACTGCCACTGAATAAAGTAATGCTATTAACGAGAGAAAGAACAATATCAAAATTAGTATTCTAATATAACACTAAATTCTTACTCTAAATTCGTTAGTAAATAACCCATCTAAACGTATGTAAATGTTGGTAACTGTTAGTATAGAATTCTGAATAGCGTTAGGATGCATATATGACTAATTAATGGTATATGTCGTTCAACACCGAGACTCGTTAATCTAAATTTACATAAAAATCAAGATATCCAAGTTCAATGTTACCAGAATTATATATGACAACTATCTGATAGATAGACTGCGAATGTTTATGCGAATCTACGTCTGTAGTGAACACAACTAAAGAAATGAGATCTGAACAGAGCGAGAACTTTGCTCTTGATATTTGATGTATATGTTTGCATATTATGTACGTTATATGTATTCTAGCACCTTTAAATTTTCCATAAATGCATAAGCTTTCGCAGTCTAAAAATAGAATTAGAATTACATCATCGGTGTTCCACGACTTCACAGGTCTGTACAGATATCTTTATGGCGTTAAACGAAAGTGACATGCTTGCAAGAGAGTATATTCCGATGTGCTAATGAAAGAGAGACAAGGATACGTTATATTGATAGCTCATTCTGGGATAACAGAACAATCTTCCCGTTGCAGACTTTTTTCTTTTTTTCGACTTCAGGACTCACCACTGGCAGCCCGCTGAATCATCGGACGCCTAGTGTCGCTATCAGACTTATCATCGATGGCAAAGATGTCAGTTGTAGGAGGCAGAGAGAGGCTGGCTCTCTTATGTTTGGCGGGGGTTAAGGGAGGATCAGGGCTAGAATTCCAATTGAACACCTCGTACATGGACGAGGACATTCTCATATCTGCAAACAAACCATTCAGCGCTGCAACATTAGGTACTTTCCAATCGAATTCTCTTCGTTTCTTCTTTTTTTGTTCTTATTCCTTTTTTTCAATTTCTCTTTTTTTTTTTAAATTTTCTCGAGGGTGGGCAAGGGTGGGGTTGTTCGACAGATTAACAAACGTAGGGTGGGGGAAATTAGCATGAGTTAGATATAAGTGCGATTCACAGATACTTTAAAATTACACTTTGCCTGACAGAGCCACCACCAGTAAGTACAAAGATAAATAGAGCGGATGCAATAGGATCTTAATTACCGAACGAAAGGAAATCTATCTCTCTCCGGTCAATGTTACAACTCTAGTGAAATTACATTTACTCAGGCATATAGTCTCGCTACGAACAACTATCTGTCTCTCTGTCTATGTACTTTTGACACTTGTATTTCGTAATAACGTGTACGGATTACAGAGAAGTCAGCGCGTCGAAGATGAGGTGCTTCTCGTGTGTGTACATGAAGCGATATTATGTTGGCAAAAGAACATGATATATAGCAAAAAAAAGAAACAAAAAAGAATAAGAGAGGAAGAAATCAATAACATCATCTCGTTTATCGCTGAAATCAAATTGCATTCGTCGGGAAACGCAGCGAAATTAAAAACCGGTGGAATTGGCTGCGAAAAACATACAATACGAACTGTAGAAATTTAAACGAAAAACCTGAAAAAAGTACAGAGAATATAAAACACATTACGAATACGATCACGAATCATTTTATCTATCAACATTAGAGAATCGATCTCTCATGCTCCGTAATTTCCTTTTTTCTTTTTTAACCATCACATGGAGATATCGTGTATAGTTGAATAAAGTCGTGTGTTGGTGGTTGATGTGTAGTGTTTGGTAATCAAACATCATCGTAAAAATATTTATTCGTCGAAGGAAGCTCGATTTATCGCTAGAATGAGGCGCCACGATTTTAACCCGGTTTCGTAAATGATTAGTAAATAATCTTTAACTGAAAAGAGTAACGCACAAGCCACGCACGCAAATACGTATAAAAATGTCTCGTTCGCCTTCTGCGTAATCTTTCTGGAACGTAGTGCATCCATGCGTTACGCGTTACGGCGCATCGGTTGCGCAACTACATATAGCACTAGAAGCGCTGTGTAGAAAGAACGCAGTGAGAAAAGAAGCGGCCTTCGCTGTACGTCTCAACCATCGGCAGCTCGACGATTTTTGAGTGCCAACATGAAGAAAGAATAATTATTACACCAACGACACGATATTCGCTAACGAATTTTCTTTACACGAATTCTCGCGATTCTTTATCTTTTCGTTACTATCCATAACTGACGATGTTAACGACAGACGTCGAACAGTTCCTACGTGCTTCCATTGCTCAACTACTAGATACCAATCAAAATAACATCGACATGGATGACACGAATAGGCAGAAAATTATCGTAACAAACACTATTACGAATATAGAAGTTTGATGTCACAATATCATCACCGACGTCTGTCGTATTAAATTAAATACACGTATCCGCAAATATCAATAACATCCTCGTATCTGTATCCGGTTGAGAAATTCCCACTAACCTTCGCCAGGTTTCCGGTCAAGTCCACCAGCTGACGTGGCTCGCTTCTTGCTGCCATCGAGCTCTCTCTCTGAGGATCTCCTTGTCAACGGCTGTGCAGCCGAGAACATCATTACATTGGTGGTAGAGGTTGCGCGACGCGTTCCCCAGAAAGTGGAGCCACCGGTATCGGCTGGCTCCAACATCCTCGGTGTAGAACTTCCGAACGCAAACACGATGTGCGACCTCTCGTTCTTCTTCTTCGCCTCTATACGAGCTTCTCTCTCTTGATTCTTTCGGAGGATCGCCTCTCTTCTTTCTCTTTCCGCCTCGCATATTGCCCGTTTTCTCTCCCCGACTTGGTTTCGTCTAAAATAAATATAAAACGAATATTTCTGCAGAAAGCAGATTTCGAACTAGAGGTTCTCAAGGTACGACGAGCTACGTGTACGAACGAGAAAGTACGTCTTCGCGTACACGTAATAGGCTGTTATTCTTTTTTTAGACGGGACGGAAAAGCGATTTTGCCGCGGGTGAACTTTATGCAGGTGTCGTGGTAATTTCCCGGGCTTCTCTGCGGCGGCGAAACAGTTTAGCCCGGCATCATATTAACCAGGTCAACTTATAACTTCGTAGAGAGCACGTAATCTCGTAAAGAGCGCGTTTAAACACATCAATGTGGTTCCGTGTCGGTTTAAATTCGCGTGTCATAGATTAAAAAAACTACCCTCAAGGCATGCGCTCTATCGTTCGCAACTGGATCGTATTAAATAACCCAATTTCAAACGCAAAGCTGGCTTAAAATCTCATCCTTTTCCCATTCGAGCATAAGTTCACTCCGACTTGTACTTTTTATTACAAAAAAAAAAAAAAGAAAAGGAAAAAAAGAAAGAAAGAAAAAGTGCGAATATAAAAAGATGAAAAACGACGCAACTGAAAAATTACGAATTTTCACGTATCAGTAAACCTATTAGTGAATATTAGCGAATTATTTTTGAGTAAACGAAATGAAAGAAAGAAGAAAAAATAGAAAAGAAAAGAAGAAAAGACAAACCTGTCGTTGTCACGCGATTTGAGCTCGTCGATGCGCCTTCGACGTTCCTCTTCCCGTTGTTCCCGGAAACGTTGCGCGGCGAGAGCTTGCTGTCTCAACTCTTCCAACTTCCGCTGCCGCTCTTCGTTTTGTCTCTCACGGACGAGCTTCGCCCTGTCCACGTCTTTCGCGCTTCCCGTCGACTCCCGTCCTGAGAACAACCGCGAAGACCGATTACTTCTTCTTGTCGTACGAGCTTCGCGTTCTGCTTGAAACATGTCGATGTTTACTTGTTTCCCAGACAGTTCTCGATAATAAAAGCATAGTATACATTGCTCATTTAAACTCCGAAATTAATTTTAATGAAATTATTCCCAGTTATTTACAATCGATCGTACGCCACGAGACAAAAGATCGATTATTACAGCTAGACAACGCGAAAAATTCCAACATTTTGGTGCCCATTCGATAAACAACCGAGGGAAAAATGTGACAAACGAAAAGTCTCGACACTGCCCTTGAAAACGTGATACCTTCATTCTCGCTAGGATGATCGCCATCGAGGGAGTCCTCGTCGTAGAGACTTTGCCGGCGCTTCACATCTGTCGAGAAGAAATCGAGAACATGTGCGTACGCACGTGAGATTCGGGTATTACGAGCAAAACACGCGTATTCACGACGCACTGCAAGCATACAGTTCTGCGGGTACACTGCAGCTACAAATGCATGCCTTTAAAGCGATTGACACTCTTCAAAATGACACGATTCAAACAAACATGCTTCATGCAGTCGACGTGATGTCTAGCGTATGATAGTTTCGGTAAACGAATTTTCATCTCATTCCGATAGAACGCGTGTTAAAAGTGTTCGGTTCAAGTTCCGCGGTGAACCGAACGAAATTAAAGAAATACAATTAGGAGAGAAAAAGGTCAGAAATTGTGGTCTCCATGGGTATATTTTCTCGCGCAGATTCGATTACCACTACGAAGATAATCAATTTCCACGAGTAAACGCGAATATTCCTTTCCCACGGCGAGCAGCTGTTTTATCAGTTGGCAAAGAAGTGACAAGGCCGCATGAAATAAATTCTTTATTAGATTCCCTGTCTCCCTTCGTGCGGTATTCCAGCTTCACCGACATAACCCGTCCATTTTTTGTGATACCAACGTGTTTCTTTCGCCCGGATAATACGATTATTAAAAACAGGGTGCTGTAAAAAGCGTGTTTCGCACCTCGGGATGGAAACATTCGATTTATCGTTATGAGTTCACGTCGCGAAATCGTGTTCCTAGGTTTCTACACAGAATGAAGTTATGAATGGAATTCTTTCTTTCTGCCTGTCTGAAAACATTGGGTGTAGAACGTGACTTTATATTAGATTACATCGAATGAGATTCATTACAGGTTTTTGATAAATAATTAAATGGCAAGCAATAGTTGCAGGTCTTCAAAATATGCAAAAATTACTTCAACTCCTAACTAAAAAGCAGGAATAGTTTTTTTTTTTCAAAAAATTAAGCCGGATACCATTACAAGGAGTCATCGAAAGAAACAAGTTACACATGCGTAATTCAATAAAATATTAATTCCATAAAAATGCATTATCTCTAAAAACTTTTTAAATCTCCTGAAAATTACCTGAAAAGATCAATACAATGAAAAAGTCAGTAAGTTTTATGATTCTTATGGATGTGTTATATGTTCCATCGACTTAATCGTTTTTGTTAGTTCTCTCAATTTCCGTCAATGTGACATCAAACTATTAATAAAGAGAAACGCTCGAAGAAAGTTGGTCACACGCGTGCCTGGGAAAACTCGCAGCTGATGAATGCGGTCATTTCCAATTTCGACGGGGGATTACTATTAATAGGTACGCACTCGTTACGCGACGCATTAAATTCAGCGCAAACGTAGCGTCGAATTTGGCAAAGCACACTCCGTTATTTACCAAACTGATTATTACCTGACGAATCGGGAGAGGCTTCGTCACCTCCGATTTGGGCGAACCAGTGCATCGTTTGTTCTGCGGAAGATAAATTCGAAGTTCGTTCCTATAGGATTCTTTGTTTAAATAGACTATCCCATCCCTATAAGTCCCATCGAAACGCGTCCTTGATTGCCGCGTTTGTTACATTTACTAGAGAACACTGCTGGCCATTGCTTCACACCGACCAGTTAAAAATATTTCAAGACATATTAGTTTAATTCGGTTTAGTTTAATTTATCTCTAATCTGTGAATATCTTTATGTGCAAATTTATATTTTTATTAATACAATTATAGAAATAGAATCTAGATAAAGTATCGTTTTACTTACTACAGCAACGCTCAATTGTACAATTCAACTAATGTCATTAGTGAAATTTGACGAGCCACGAGTCGGAATTATTACCAATGTTAATAAATTTTCTTCGAAGTTTCGCAAACAAGTTACAAATCGTCAGACTATTCTAATCGATACAAAATTGTACAATTATAACAGAGAAGTTTGTAGGATCAAATTTGTAAATTTGTCAATTCGCTAATATAGAGTTGGCAAACTGTTGCGCTAGAGGCTCCAGCTATTATACTTTGCATATTTTATATATTTTTTGATATTATGTCTATTCCGCGCATTTCTGCAGCTTCAAATTTCCTTCAAATATAAAAGCATCAAAATTACCAGTTTATTCGTTTCCTTCTAAATACACGAAAATTAATTTAATCCTGGTGTGCCACTTTAGGTTATTTCCGATCGAACCGTATTTTCATATCCTCGAGAAATTTCTTAAATTTGAGAAAAATACGGAAGAATCGTTATTGATACGCGTGAATTATCTCTCCAATTGTATGATAATTTTCTCGAAATATTAATTATTCTGTCCTCGGTTGAAACTAAATCAAGATTAAGACTTAAAAAATTCGGAGTGCGCAGGTTTAATTCAAGAAAATCCCTAAAGCTGGCGCACCGAAGAGACGAACTCTACTCTGCTTTATGCCATGCGAAAGTACATAATTCCAAATTCAGATTTAATCTTCTTTCATAAAAAAAATATATATATATATTCTAGAATCAGAGGGATGAATGGTATGGGATAAGGCGAAAACAAAAAAAAAAAAAAAAAAAAAAAGAAAAAAGAGTGAGATAGGGAAAAGGAACGAACATTTTTACATCTGATATTCGTAATTAGAAAAAACGTAAAATCTCATAAATATTTCCCAAAGTTTTTTTTTTTTTTATCGTTCATGAAGAATAACGACATCGGAACAGATGGGATCAGCGAGAGAATTTTTATGATGGAAACCTGTTCAAAGCTTGCGCATCGACCTTTGAAAACGAGAATTTAAATTGTGTCTTCTGTGATGATGCGCGGTCACAGATTTGTTGTTGCGAGGATCGTTAATTATAAACCTGCTCGCTTATTTTCGACATCTGGCGACGATTTGCATTCGATGAAGTGAGAAAGAGATAGAGAGAAATAGGGAGTTTCACCCAACGTCGATTCTTTCGCCGGCTGATTGCAAATGCCGCGAGGAAAAAACGCGGCAGCCGTCGACTATAATTGATAACTGGAAAACGGACAGCGGCGATGAATGGGCGACGCATTATTACAAAAAGGCATACGAGAGCCGTGTTCTTTGGTTAAACGATCGCAGCTCGATAACCATCTACAGAGAGTAGCGAATGGAAATGGAAGAGCTCGCGTTATCGCGTGGTCAATTATATCATTGGAAGTTGTTTAAATCGTCCGCATTCCGTCCCCACCTTTCCAACGATTCATATTATCAAGACTGGCTGTTTATCGCTCTGGTAGACTCCATTCTTTTCAACTGTTGCGATAATAATAGCCGATTGCATATCGACGCGATGCAATGGAAAGAACGAATGATCGAGAAGAGCTGGAAAAGGATAGGCGTACGATGTTGCTGCTCCTCATAAAATGGAATTACATTCGATTATTGATTGCACAGAGGCCCTGATGTATTCTGATTAATTGCAGTTCGCGTAGCTTATTTTCGCGACCTCGCGCTGCTTAAAAAAAGGAATGCGAAAGGGAAGGGAAAGAGATGACAGGGAAGCTCGCAAGAGGTAGTTTGATTCGTTTCCATCGAACGTCAGGTAGAGGGAAACTGCTGCTACCTGCCGATGTTGTTTCCGGCTGCTGATTGCAAATGTCAGAAAAGAGGAAAAGGCGTGAGAGCGAAAGGGAAGGGACAGAGAGAGAGAGAGAGAGAGAGAGAATGTGTAGCTTGGTGGACCGCTTCGTGGAAGCCGTTGATGGTAATTGGACGTTTCATTAGCAATGCGGATGCGGAATCGAGCGAGAGGGAGTGAGACATTGCATGAACAGGAGGAGTTACCGGTAGAGCGATAGAAACAGGCGGGCTACGTACGCCTGGAAAGCCAAAAGGGGAAACAGGGTGAAAGCGTTTCGACGTTACTGATAATGTTACGGATATAAAGTTCTGTCGGATGCGAGAGGGTTGTCGATGGAATTCGTGTCAACGGATTACGAAAAAAAAAAGAAAAAGATGGCATATTGAAAGACTGCACTCTAAGTATGACACGTAATTAATATCAATGCTCTACTTTTCATGGGAAGTATCGATTGCGCGTTACCGGAATCAATAACATTTGCATCGAGTCCTTATTAGAAATTCGAGGAACTCGTTGGATATTCGAGTATATAAATCAGAGTGATTATGCGAAAGAGGGGAAAAAGGAGGAAAGATGAAGAGGAAAAAAGAGGGGAAAAAGTTGCGAGGTAAAAAACTTTCGACGATGATTTTAAATTACAGCGGTCTCGAGTCACAATGGGTTCCGCTTTCCGCGAAAACGGTCGAAAAACGTCGAGAGGCCGTCGGCGGTGGATATACACACGTCGGCTCTGTTAATCTTCCGTCGCCTGGAAGTGAGTCGGAAAACAATAGAAATCCAGCCTTTTCATCGGGTTCCGTAGGCCGCGTTGGAATTGAAATTTCGCTCTGAAGAAACCCAATTGTGGACCGAAAGCTCTGGAATCCACGATAGTTTCCAGCCATTTCTGAAAGCATTTCCCTTATCTCTACGGCAACGTTTCATTGCAGATTTAGAGCTTCACCGGAAGCTATCAATCTTTCTATAGATACTAACCCGCAATCTACGATTGCAAACTTATTACTCGATCGAGAACCGATTTTGTCTTCGTCCAGCCGACCGTTTCGTTACTTTATCAACGATTTTAAGTTCGTTGAAAGTCCGATGAGACGTGGAACTTCTCCGATCTTTTCTCAATTCTATGCTCGTCTCGATGAAAAACTAAAACCCCTAATCGTTTGCTAATAATTAAAAAGATGAATTTTTACAAAGTACGAGCTTATGCGAAAATCGGTCGACAAATAACCCTGGCTATGATCGATGCAATCCCCTTAAATAAACTATATAAGTTGCGACTATTTAGTTTCTTTTCTGTGTGTTTTTTTACCTTTTTTTCTTTTTGACTACCTTCGCGAAGAAGCAATTTCAGAGAGTGCAAATAAAAAGGTACGCGTGTTCTTTAACCGAGCGACAGAAAGACACGCTATTTTCTTCCGTGGAAAAAGAAATGACAAAGAACGCATTGCCAATTGAACACCCGCATACACTAGTCTATTGTTGTTGTCAATAGGAATGCGCTTCGCTGAATCGCTACGTTACAATGCAACGTAACGCTGCATGAAACAACGTAGCGGGTGTTATCTTGGATCTTCAGAAGGTGGAAAATGCATACGTGCACACAAAAGCCTTTTCCCAATCCCCCTCTCTCCCTCTCTTTAGACGCCTCTCTTTGGGTAATATTCCGGAATACTTTCACGCAAATTATTTCCAGTTACAATGGCCGCTGGATTCGAAGTTTTTATTCAAAGAGGAAACCAATTTGAGGCGAATAGATATCATATCAAAATGATATCGAAGAAATGTATGCATCGAAATTCCTAGTCGTGTCCATTTCGAAATTCGGAATTGCTTCAATCGTAAATCCATCTTGATAAATAAACGCAGTGTATAAAGATGTTCCATCGGAGATGTTGAAAACGACAATTCGGTCATATCAGACTATAACTCGTTGAAATGCGGTTCTTTAGGTCAATATGTTCTTATTTCCGCACTGGCAAGGTCGCAAAAGTATCTCGCAGGCTGTACGTTGAAAAATCTGTCAGTAGATACAGACAAGGGACTCTGTTAATCTTCCAACGTTAGGAAGTGGGTCGGAAAACAATAGGAATCTGTTCTACCCATCTACCTTGGCGCATCGTTCTTACTATTTTTCTGTGCTCGTGGCACTTCTCGAGTCGACTGCCTCTCCACTTCAACCACCTTTTCTTCTATCCTTGCTCCTTCAGCTATTCCTCTCTTCTGTCGCATCGGTATAATGCTCAAGCTACTTCTCGAGTAATATATACACAATACCAAGAAGTATCCGCTTCTTTTCACGAATACAAGCCAATGATCGGTGATTTATTACGTGTATAAATTAATTTCGCCCTCTTTTAAATAAAATTGAAATTTTATTCGTAGTCTACGTGTATACGTATAAGCTAATTATGTAACATATAATATAATTACGGATCATGTGAATAAGGTAATTATACGTCACAAATAAATTACGTGTAAATAATGATAAATTGTTACAATACAGTATCAGTACAGTACTAGAAGGTAGTTATTACAATTGGATAAATCTAAAGCAATTAATTTACATAGCCAATTATCATCCGTCGATCCGGTGCTCGAGATTCGTCATTTTCGTTTTTAATGTCATCGCGTTAAGAATCATCCTACTTTTAATATCCCGTGCCACTCAACGCTGTTCGTTTATTATTTCAATCGAATTCAACGATATCTCATCGACTAGTAGTAATTGCAAATTTTAAACATTTAATTTTCTTTCTTGACAATGGGCAACGATTGGAAATTCAACGATTTTAAAAACGGAATGAATCGCACGAATGAGAAAACGCTATAAACACACGTCTGCGGATGCGAACCCGGTAGCAACGGCCTTGAGCTATGTTAAAGTAGCTTCTATTCGCCGAGCACCCGTGATTTCGTTGAATTCAGTTTCACTCGGTCGGCACACATGTGCACACGTTTAAATGCAATGCGTCGAGTGGCTCGTATTCCATTTTAATGGAAGCTCGCCGGGAGTCTGCTGGTGACGATCGAAATTGTCCTGCTTTCTCATCCTAGCGCCAACAGAGTGTTCTACTAATATTTAACGAGCGAACGAGCCTCGCGTGTGCAACGATTCCGTGCGACTTTGTTTCTGTTTCTGACCTCAAGCATTGATAATTGTCCTCGCGTTTAACACCTGGCTGAATATTCCGCGAGCACACCTCTAATAACGTTATCGGCAAAACAAAATCCTTTCATTTTCCCCGTCCCCTCATCTACCACCCCTTTATCGCATCTCCGTGGAAATATCGCGAGTATACAATGCACGAACAGCCAGAGGGTAAAATTTGTATTATGGACGATAAAACACATACAGGTTGGCTGCACGGCGGAACCGACAAACTTTGGCAGCATGTCCAGAGTATTATTTTAAGTAAAAAAATGTTACATAACCATGGTTCCATTTATTCAGGTCTGTACTTAAGCTTCGTTTAATTATTTATTTGCAATTCTACGAAATTGCATTTAATTCTATTACGAGCAACCGAGTACCCACGGGTATCCATTTCTATATTGCTTTTAAGAATTTGTTACGTTCCAGTGAAAATATTGCGAAATCGCTCCGAACTCTTCTTGTTCTTAGATATTATTAAATAGAAATTTATATCCAAGTTTGAAATTTGGATATTGTATATTAAAGTTCAAATTTATTTATGCACTCGTTGGATAACAATAGCATCTTGGTTGCCTGTATAAGGATTAATCTTTTTCTACCAGGTGTATCGAATCAAGCGTGCATGAAATAAGAAACATGATACACATCAGCAGTTGGATAATTAGCATTGTCGATATTCAATGGATGCTGTGAATGGAAACAGGACTATTTAACAATACATGTAAATTATGGCTGATTATTACGGTTTATATACTAATACATTTTCCATATCTCAAGAACGAACTCGAATCAGCCAGTGATGCATGTAATATTTTTACTTGGAATAACATTCTGAACACGCTAACGAAATTTATTATTCACCAGGAAACACTCAGTATATGTATAACGATCAATTACCTGAGTTTGCTGCCATGGGTCGTTAATCTCTTTGCAGTATTTAACACGCAAAGAGTGGCTCTATTTACACGTGTGTTTCCACTTTGCGGACGTTTTTGATTAGAAACGCTTTTGTCGCGATCTGTCGTCGAATCAAAAGTTCGTGCGAGTAAACATTTGGAGCAAATCTCTCAAGGCTCGCCGATGGAACGAATTTTTCAGACCTGTGTACGGTCATTGATATTTCGGTATTCTTCCAAACAAATGCACACGTTATTATCAATTTCATGGATGCTTCTGTCACAGTTGATTAAACTTTTGGCTTTTCGTGCGCGAGCTGAGATTTGCGGCGAAGATCAGTCGATAGGATTAAAACGTTATTAAATCCATTTGCCGTTTCACAGTGTGTGCAGATATTGCGTTTGTTATCTGGCGTTGACCAGAAGCGCATGGATCCACGATGTGGATTCCACATTCATAGATCGATACGCGCGACGATTTTTTATTCGACTCCACGAGTGCGTCTCGTCGTATGTCGCTTTTCATTTTCCACAATGGAAAACGACATCGTTTTTTCTATTTATTTCTGTCGAACTTCCTATGTATTTTTCTTTTGGTCGTATTTGAATCGCATATTCATCAGATACGCTTCGATTCGAAGATGGCGAAAACTGAGAATCATCTTGAAAGACGACCCGATTTCGTAGCTGGATAATTCAGAAGGAAATTATTATATTTCATAACGATCACTCAACCGAATACCTCGTCAAAGCTTTGCTTTACTGTCGGTTTTTAATGGAAAATAACAACGACGAGCTTCGTACCAGTTTATTCGGAACGAACGGCTCCTATTCACGAATTTACAGCCACTGATCAACGAGAAAGACCATCCGTGGCTGTTGTGCGATAGCAGCGTTGCAACAGGAATATTTGCCAGAAGCTTCCGCGATAAAAGGAAAACGTAATGATACTTTTCCACCGACATGCGATACGAAATCCTAAATGGCCTTTCCTAACTATACGTATATATAAGTATGGACGATCATGCATGGAGTGTATGAAATTCTCGTAATATTTGTGGAAACGTGTGCGAACGAGATAACAAGAAAAAGAAGAGAAGCGATATAGCATCGCGACGATGTTGATCGATTGGATACAGTCGTGCCATGATTCTAATATATCGTGGCGATTCGTCAATTTTTGATTGCTTACCCTTCGTGAGAGAGTGGCGATTGTGTGCAGAACTGGACCTTTGGTTAGTTTCCTCAGAAGCGGCTCCAGCTGTAACAAAATTATTCGTTTTAATTGACCGACTATTATTACATCGTTCGATATGACGATTCGAGTTTTAGCGCAATTAAAGTGCGATAGGCGATTTATCGATTAAAGTACATGTAAGCCTGATTTTTTATTAATAAGTGCATTAACGTAAATTAATAATTACAACGACTGTAATATAAATAAAGGCTCGACTGATGTAATAAATCTCTTGAATATTAAGAAAAACATTAATAACATTAATTATATTATTAAAGTTAACGTAGCAATGAAGCTACTATTATTCGTTTTTTACAAAATCTTGTGGTTTTGTCACCTATTTTCAAAACACTATCTTCTATCTATCTTCGAATCTATCAGGTTGTTCATCTTTCAACTATTCCATATTAGAATCCTTTTCTTTCATCGCCAGAACTTATATTTTTCCCATCAGATGTTCAATTGTTTCTTTTTAAGATGAAGAAACAGACCGTCCAATTTATAATTTTTAAAGACGAAAATTCCGCCAGAAACTAGCTTACAGAGTAAAGTTTATTAGAAATTCTCCGCTGATATTCGGTTTCCTTTTCACCCCTTGTTAGGTCGCATGTCTCTAAATGTCGTCAAGTGCTGTGCTTGTGTCGACCACTCGTGGCTAACTATTCATCAGTTACTCGTGAAAGAGAGAGAGAAAGAGAGAGAGAGAGAGACAACGTAGAGAATAGCTGCCTTTATGCCGGAGCATCCATTGACTCTGCATATAAGGCTAACTATCACGATGCCTGCGTCTTTCGCCCACGTTGCTAACAAGCTTATTAACTGTGTCTTCATTAATCCCCTCTCTCTCCAAGCTGCTAATAAACACTTTCAACGGAGAAATTCAGCTTTCCGGCAGACAGACCGCGAGCCACGTTCCAATTATTTTTCCACCACGTGAAATTAGCCATGTAAATATCGTCGGGAACGTTTTTACGCAACCTGCGCGCTAGTTTCGTTTTTATATATTGTACGTACGTATATTGTAAGCTGATGAAACGGTTACCCAACGACGTAACAGTTTTCACTCGTCACTTTCTCCGCTACGTTCTTCCATTGTGAACGCCGTTGCTCTCGATCGGTAATCGTTGCAAATCATTTCCAAGTACTCTGCCAATTTCTATTTCCTAAACATTTGCTCGTCTTATAGAAGGCACTTGTACATTCTATTTAGATCGCCTGTGTTTATACAAATTCATTTTATTCATAATTCAGTTTTATACATTATACACTTGAAGAAGTGGAATTTGAATAGAGATATCTCACTAGTTAAATATCAATAATTGTGCATCGCACAAGAGGAGACATTGAAAGGAATACGCAGGTCTGATTGACTACATTCTAATAAAGCTTATCATCTTCGATGTACTTTTTAAAATAAAGCACGCGTTATTTTCCTTATTAATCAAGATAAGCAAACACATGTATAAATTATATATACAACAAATTGCATAGAAGAGAAACATACAGAGTATGTCTCTTGCTTTCATGCCTCGAGTGCATTTTCTTTGAGGGACGTACAATATTTTAAAAATCTTATACATGTATAGTATATTCTTGCATATTACATGCATTCTCTATGCCATATATCAAAATAAATATATAAAAATTCCAAATCTGGTTGTACCATGCAAAAGAATCCATACTATTCTCCTCACCATAAAGTTCTCTTTAAAAAAGATACTACAACCATTATATTTTCTTAAAGCGTTAAATACAAGCCTCTGATTAGAAGATAGCTGTCGAAGCTGGTGGTTTCAAGGTTTGTAGCGTATAATAACGTAATTTCATTGAACAGGTTACACTTCGCGGGTCATTTCTCTGGCAATCGATTCGGGGTTTCGTACTCGTTCACGCGTATATATCGCTGGCGAAAACGATCCGCTGGCGCGTTTATTTTGCACATCGCCCAAGGGTGTGTTGTACGTAGAACGAAATCAGAAAGCGGTCAGTAGATCGGGCTACCATGGATACTAGTTGTTCGCTTCAATCGATCTCGATCAGTTGTGAAACGAGCTTCTCCGCGTAGTGTAGCACACTGCATAAACTCCGTGTAATAGCCAAGGATTTTGTCGATAAAAGTTAATTATGCGATTTTGTGCCACGCCCGTGCAAGTTAATAGTTTGTTAGGCGATTCAGCGCCTAATCAAATTTTCAAAAATTTGAATTTTCAAATTTTCAAAAACTCAAATTTTTAAATTTTCAAAAATTCAAAAATTCAAATTTTTTAATTTTCAAATTTTCAAAAATTCAAATTTTTGAATTTTCAAATATTCAAATTTTCAAATTTTCAAAAATTCAAATTTTTAAATTTTCAAATTTTCAAATTTTTAAATTTTCAAATTTTTAAATTTTCAAATATTCAAATTTTCAAATTTTTAAATTTTCAAATATTCAAATTTTCAAATATTCAAATTTTCAAATTTTCAAAAATTCAAATATTTAAATTTTCAAATTACTAAATTTTCAAATTTTCAAAAATTCAAATTTTTAAATTTTCAAATTTTCAAATATTCAAATTTTCAAATTTTTAAATTTTCAAATTTACAAAAGTTTAAATTTTTAAATTTTCAAATTTTCAAACTTTCAAATTTTCAAATATTCAAATTTTTAAATTTTCAAATTTTCAAAAATTCAAATTTTTAAATTTTCAAATTTTCAAATTTTCAAATATTCAAATTTTTAAATTTTCAAATATTCAAATTTTCAAAATTTTAAATTTTCAAATATTCAAATTTTCAAAAATTCAAATTTTTAAATTTTCAAATTTTTAAATTTTCAAATATTCAAATTTTCAAATTTTTAAATTTTCAAATATTCAAATTTTCAAATATTCAAATTTTTAAATTTTCAAATTTTCAAATATTCAAATTTTTAAATTTTCAAATTTTCAAAAATTCAAATTTTTAAATTTTCAAATTTTTAAATTTTCAAATATTCAAATTTTCAAATTTTTAAATTTTCAAATTTTCAAAAATTCAAATTTTTAAATTTTCAAATTACTAAATTTTCAAATTTTCAAAAATTCAAATTTTCAAATATTCAAATTTTCAAATTTTTAAATTTTCAAATATTCAAATTTTCAAATTTTCAAATATTCAAATTTTCAAATATTCAAATTTTCAAATTTTTAAATTTTCAAATATTCAAATATTCAAATTATCAAATCTTCAAATTTTCAAAAATTCAAATTTTTAAATTTTCAAATTTTCAAATTTTCAAAAATTCAAATTTTTAAATTTTCAAATATTCAAATTTTTAAATTTTCAAATTTTCAAATTTTTAAATTTTCAAATATTCAAATTTTCAAATTTTCAAATATTCAAATTTTCAAATTTTTAAATTTTCAAATTTTTAAATTTTCAAATATTCAAATTTTTAAATTTTCAAATATTCAAATTTTTAAATTTTCAAATATTCAAATTTTCAAATTTTTAAATTTTCAAATTTTCAAATTTTCAAATTTTTAAATTTTCAAATATTCAAATTTTCAAAAATTCAAATTTTTAAATTTTCAAATATTCAAATTTTCAAATTTTTAAATTTTCAAATTTTCAAATTTTCAAAAGTTTAAATTTCTAAATTTTTAAATTTTCAAAAATTCAAATTTTTAAATTTTCAAATTTTCAAATTTTCAAATATTCAAATTTTTAAATTTTCGAATTTTCAAAAATTCAAATTTTTAAATTTTCAAATTTTCAAAAATTCAAATTTTTAAATTTTCAAATATTCAAATTTTTAAATTTTCAAATTTTCAAATTTTCAAATTTTTAAATTTTCAAATATTCAAATTTTTAAGTTTTCAAATATTCAAATTTTCAAAAATTCAAATTTTCAAATTTTCAAAAGTTTAAATTTCTAAATTTTTAAATTTTCAAAAATTCAAATTTTTAAATTTTCAAATTTTCAAATTTTCAAATATTCAAATTTTTAAATTTTCGAATTTTCAAAAATTCAAATTTTTAAATTTTCAAATTTTCAAAAGTTTAAATTTTTAAATTTTCAAATTTTTAAATTTTCAAATATTCAAATTTTCAAATTTTCAAATTTTCAAATATTCAAATTTTTAAATTTTCAAATATTCAAATTTTCAAATTTTCAAATTTTCAAATATTCAAATTTTTAAATTTTCAAATTTTCAAAAATTCAAATTTTTAAATTTTCAAATTTTCAAATTTTTAAATTTTCAAATATTCAAATTTTCAAATTTTCAAATATTCAAATTTTCAAATTTTTAAATTTTCAAATTTTTAAATTTTCAAATATTCAAATTTTCAAATTTTTAAATTTTCAAATTTTCAAAAATTCAAATTTTTAAATTTTCAAATTACTAAATTTTCAAATTTTCAAAAATTCAAATTTTTAAATTTTCAAATTTTCAAATTTTTAAATTTTCAAAAATTCAAATTTTTAAATTTTCAAATTTTCAAATTTTCAAAAATTCAAATTTTTAAATTTTCAAATATTCAAATTTTTGAATTTTCAAATTTTCAAATTTTTAAATTTTCAAATATTCAAATTTTCAAATTTTCAAATATTCAAATTTTCAAATTTTTAAATTTTCAAATTTTTAAATTTTCAAATATTCAAATTTTCAAATATTCAAATTTTCAAAAATTCAAATTTTCAAATATTCAAATTTTCAAATTTTTAAATTTTCAAATTTTCAAATTTTCAAAAGTTTAAATTTCTAAATTTTTAAATTTTCAAAAATTCAAATTTTTAAATTTTCAAATTTTCAAATTTTCAAATATTCAAATTTTTAAATTTTCGAATTTTCAAAAATTCAAATTTTTAAATTTTCAAATTTTCAAAAATTCAAATTTTTAAATTTTCAAATATTCAAATTTTTAAATTTTCAAATTTTCAAATTTTCAAATTTTTAAATTTTCAAATATTCAAATTTTTAAATTTTCAAATATTCAAATTTTCAAAAATTCAAATTTTTAAATTTTCAAATTTTTAAATTTTCAAATTTTCAAAAGTTTAAATTTCTAAATTTTTAAATTTTCAAAAATTCAAATTTTTAAATTTTCAAATTTTCAAATTTTCAAATATTCAAATTTTTAAATTTTCGAATTTTCAAAAATTCAAATTTTTAAATTTTCAAATTTTCAAAAATTCAAATTTTTAAATTTTCAAATTTTCAAAAGTTTAAATTTTTAAATTTTCAAATTTTTAAATTTTCAAATTTTCAAAAGTTTAAATTTTTAAATTTTCAAATATTCAAATTGTTAAATTTTCAAATATTCAAATTTTTAAATTTTCAAATTTTCAAATTTTCAAATTTTCAAATTTTCAAATTTTCAAATATTCAAATTTTTAAATTTTTAAATTTTCAAATTTTCAAATATTCAAATTTTTAAATTTTCAAATTTTCAAAAATTCAAATTTTTAAATTTTCAAATTTTCAAATTTTTAAATTTTCAAATATTCAAATTTTTAAATTTTCAAATATTCAAATTTTCAAATTTTTAAATTTTCAAATTTTCAAATATTCAAATTTTTAAATTTTCAAATTTTCAAAAATTCAAATTTTTAATTTTTCAAATATTCAAATTTTCAAATATTCAAATTTTCAAATATTCAAATTTTCAAATATTCAAATTTTTAAATTTTCAAATTTTCAAATTTTCAAATTTTCAAATTTTTAAATTTTCAAATTTTCAAAAATTCAAATTTTTAAATTTTAAAATATTCAAATTTTTAAATTTTCAAATTTTCAAAAATTCAAATTTTTAAATTTTCAAATTTTCGAATTTTCAAATATTCAAATTTTTAAATTTTCAAATTTTCAAAAATTCAAAATTTTAAATTTTCAAAAATTCAAATTTTTAAATTTTCAAATTTTCAAGAATTTCAAATTTTTAAATTTTCAAATTTCCAAATTTTCAAAGTTTCAGAAATTCAAATTTTCGAGTACGGAGTACATTTTACGTAGAGACAATTTGAAATTTGGACTGCAAAAACTATCTGTGAATTAATATTCTTACAATCTTTCATTGAATCTATATGGAATTAAATTCTTCTCATTTCTTACTGAACAACAGTTGTCAATAATTGTATTAGCAAAAATTGAAGGGCTCGTAGTAGAAACAACCTTAGACTTTGTCCATGCTTGTACTTTTCCAAGAAAATAATAGAAGATTTTAGTATCTTTAAGTTCTGTTGTTTAATAGATGTCAATCCTTCTTAATAAGATATTGACTGTACAATACAATTGCTATAAGTGTATTTGTACTTATATCGCAGAAGAATTGCATTTTATTAAATGATGAAGTTATGGGTCTCGTGACATAGTCTGTTTTAGCAAAACCAGTTCAGTTTCCTTGGACAATAAGTCAAGATCAATCATATCGATTCTACCATGTTTGGAGTTTTGCTTTCGACAGCCAGAACCTAAAATCAAAAACGTGGAGAAACTTGTTACGAAACACATTTTGTTACGTGTCTCTCAATTAACTTGTACTTATCGAAGATTAGGATGTGTGGTTTTAAAAGAAACAGCAAGAAACAATTCTTGCAGAGATCCTTAAGTTCTCCAAAAATGTCTCCGAATAATGTTTCAATATTCAAAAGTAACCGCTGATTTTATCACCGCGCTATATCGTTTCCACATATAGGATCTGCATGCAGGTGAGCTCTGCGGTCGAACACGACGGCGAACTTCGACATTTCTATCCTTGGCTAGTTCTTCTCCGCCATTATCCGGGGAAGTTCGCCAAGTCAGTGGTGCGGAAGTCGCCTGCGTCGTGAACAACGAAGAAGATTGATCATTTCGTCGAGGGATAAATCGATTCGCCGGAAATTGACGGAGAATTTAACGAAATATTATTCTGAGTGATAGTCCATAAATAAATTTGTACTTGGAAAGGACCAACTAACTAATTTCCCAGGATAGATTAATAATACAATTCGTCCTGATTATAATTTCCCACGTATCGCATATCTGGATAGAGTTCAGGGTGGATATATGAAAACATTCGTGTATAATCGGGGCATTCGTCTATTTGCCATGAATCCCTTTGATGATGCCAATTTTGCTTCTCGACAATTCCCTCGCTAATGATCGTGCCAACTGCTCGTGTTATTATGTTAATTCGTTGAATAAACTGCTGGAATTTTCATCAACACTAGGGTAACAGCTAAGTGACCGTTTAACCTAAATATGCGTATTATTCTTGCAGAAGTACGATGGAGGATAATTTTTGTATCTATTCTAAAAATTTTAGAAATATTGTTATTATCTCCCTCGAACAGTTGGAGTACTAAGTTAATAAAAAACAATAATACAACAATTTAATTGATACATCCAATTTTAAGCCTGTCGATTGGATTATTAAATAAACGATAGACTAAACTTTGATCAATATACATTTGATTTAAATTCCAAACAGAAGAGAAATGCTGTTTCCTTTAAAAACATCGTAAACAAGAAACTCAGGATATCTGAGTAAAATTATAAGTTAAGCGTTCTAAATGCTGCTGCAATAGCACGGAGAACTTTGTTATCCTGGCGCTTAATACATCGTCGAAACGAACGTACAGATAGCAGCCAAGTTTCTGGAACTTGAATGCACTCGTTCGACTGCGCAACCATGGATTTCCTACTGGGAGCTATCAAAAATATTTGCTGGCACGTCTGCGGGGGAATTAACGCGTTGCAGCTATTACGCGAGGGCGTAAATGATGCCGGCGTAAATTGGAACTGGGCTAGGCCACGATAATGACTCGACTCTCGACGCGTTAAATATTACCAACAAGATACTACAAGGAACTTTACAGCAGCCGATGAAGTTTAAAAATTTATATACTTCTCCCACACGAGTTTCTTGATTTACGGATCGCAACGCAGTAGACATTCGGTTATCCGGCTCGGCTTTAACCGATTGCGATCTTGGTTTGGATTAAGGTTGACCAGAAATATCATTGACGCATAAATGCAGTTTTTCTAGTTCATATACACACATATGTAAACGTATATATAACGTATACCTTTTACCTACCGATCATCGTCATCAAACTTGGAAACTTAAAGAAAACGTTGACAGGATTCTATATTCCTTCCAAAATCTTTTCAACGAAGTACGTATTGAAGTAAAGAAAATTACCATTGAGCGCTAATTTCGAAATTAATAAGAGCAGCAGGAGATTTATTATAGATAGAAAAATGGATCCAAACTTTTGACCAGTGCCAATGCACCAACACACCAGTATGTATATATATAAAACAATGAACATACATGTGTTCATATTTTTCATTAACCGGTAAATGATAACAGATATATATTGTCGTAGCAACTTGTCAGAGGTGTTCCGTTCCATGCAAGTCGGATAAGCGAGACTCCACTGAATCTCTAGACAAATGGAAATCGACGTCGAACGAAGCAGGGAGACTTTAAAGAAAAAATCGTTTTATCGAACTCGGCTCTTTAGCTGAGTTTCTCGTCTAAGCGCTCGTTGACCCTTTCTTCGTCTCCGTATCCTTTGAGAAATCGTTCTTCGGTCGATCTTCCATCCACCGTACGGAGATCCAAGCTATTAAAACGTCACTATCGTGGATCGCCGTGGCACGATAATGAAAACTGAGAGCTCGTAATTCCAACGAAGGCTCGGCAGTAATTTCAATGGATGGATGAAGGAGATTATTACTCGTGCGAGCGAACAAGCCGCCATTACTCGTCGGCGTGGCTCAAGTCGCGCGAATGGTTGTCTCTAAAGAGAGTATCCTCGTCAGAAGGATAACCGGGTGGCACAGTACGGCGTGGCATGCAGTGGACAAAAATCGAAATAATCCACTGTTCGATTTTGATCTTATTGTTCGATGATATTATCAGTTTGTATGTAAATAATATAAAAAATGTAAAGAGTAATTCCCCAAAAAGTCGACGGTAGTAAACATCGTTTGCACGTGAAAATCTAATCACTTGAAAATTGCCCGTTCGTTATACATTATTGTTTGTTAATTCTTCTTAATTAGTGTTTGTTACACTTTAAACATGGAGAATTATAGTAAAGATACGTATAACTTTAATTGGCAATTTAAAAATTGCTGTCTCTCTTTAAAGTGAGATTTAAAAAGAATGGTTCAAACCATCCTGCAATTTTGATTGTTCTGTGTCAGAAAGATATTGCATTACATTGCTACATAATCTTTTTCCGCTACAAACTGGTACACTGCGCGTTCTTTATTTCTTTCAGTGAAATCCACTCGTAATTTCGACTTGCATCAAGAGTGAATTTCTGATCGCATTTGTTCCGACAAAAGTTTAAAAGTTACGGAAAAACTCTGTTCTTTACTAAATGTCAGCACAATATCTGACAGAACAGAATGGAAGTATAAATTATTTCTGCGTAACACTTATGCAAAAATGGAGAAATTTACTCAAACGACATTGTGTGTAGTTAGACAAAGAAACAAATATTCAAACTGTTTCAACTGAGCCAGAAAGTAGGAAAAATACTAACAAAGATTTGATAAACAGACTTCTACCCACCTCGGATCCTCTGATTATTTAGTTTTAGAAAAATGTACACATTCAGATTATAAGCATTTCTTTTTTATCTTTGTCCCAAATCCTCATTCAAATGCTACACTGTGGAACGTGAGAACGTGGGCTGCGAACGAGGCGAACGTGGGCTGCGAAAGTGCGAACGTTGCCTGCAAACGTGCGAACATGGTCCGTGAATTGTGATTTTTGCCCAAAATCCTCATTCAAATGCCGCACTGTGGGTGGATGAAACTTTTCTCGAAGGTGGCATCACGTTTTATTAACCGTTCATTACGTCCATGTTCACGATGAAAAGGGTTAGAACTTCCTTTTGTCTGGATGCGTTCTCGAAGAATGGAAATTAATGTCGACGCCTAATATAGGTAGATTCGTTTACTGCAATGAATAATACGGCAACAGCACGATACACGAGTCAGCTTTTTGAAAGGGTCGTTCATGTGCAATTTGTGTTTATTCAATTTGGATATTCATTATCGGTCGAAACCAACTGATTGTTTCAGTAAGAATATAACGAATAACGAAACAATATTGGACAAATAATGTCGATCGAAATGGTTTCGGCAATAAAGCGTTTTCGATGAGAACATCGCGATAGGAATGAAACTGGTCCTTGAAAAAAAAAGAAAAAAAAAAAACAGTTTTATAGCTGTTAAACGGCTCGATGGTGATAAAAGCGTTGGGTTTGTAGTCGAGGATGCATCGTGTCACTTTAAAAAGAGATGTACCGGTTGGTATGAATACGTCAAAAATCGAATCGAATCCACTGAGGAAATTGATATCACTTTCACGTGTGAACGCATAAAGGAAACAACGAGTAGAGTGGCATGGATCGGCGTAAAACACGCTAGAAAGATCACAGAGTAGTATAAGAGAACACTCAGAGGAATAAACACGATACACGAAGCCACTCGTATAACGAGCACGTTCGTTTCAACTTCCGGTGTCCGCATGAACACCCCTGCGAAGCATTTTGGCGGTGCTAAATAATCTTCTGATTTACTGCCTCGTGTCGCGAATAGCAAATAATAGTCACTTCGCGTTGCTCCAGTTCGCTTTTGCGCGAAGCACACGAACGGCGCTTCTGACGTTCTACCTTCCGGAATTAATATCCCGCAACGAGGATGTTTAACGACACTGAAATAATTTGGTGAAATTAAAACTTTCCTTTGCCCCTTGTTTGTTTTCGCTTCCGTGCGCGAATTGAACTACGCGTATCTGTTGCCAAGAGCTTCAAGTCAACATTTAGGCACTTGACTCTTTGTTTTTCTTTTTTGTGTCTCGCGTAACCAACGTCTCTCGAATTTTTACGAATCAGAAAATGCAAAAAATTCCAATTCTCTTACAGTGGCTGGAAATCGTGAAATTATATTAGAATGTTAAAGATGTTCGTAGTGCCTTTGACAGTTGATATACAGTAGCGCACAAAGTTTAACTATAAACGGTTGGATGGCATAATTTTATAAAATGGAATTGTATTCGATGAAAGCAATAAATATAATATATCTTGTAGACGACTGCCAGAAATATGATGAAATATATCTAATAAAAAAGTTACTAGGTACAACTATACACACAAATAAATTACTTAGCAACTTTAAAATTACAATTTGTCTATTACTATATTTGATGGATTTCGAGGAAGCACGATCAAATGAAACACCAAGTTTTATCTCTTTACTTACAAAGTTTTCAGTCTTTAACGAGTTAACGTTGAGTTTCGTATATCGAGGAAGATTAGGAAGAAACATGAATCTTACCAGGAATGTATAATTTCGTACTTTATACGTAACATAGTCACACTGTCATTTATTCTGGCGCTTACTTAAACGAAGCAAAATCTATTTAAAGAACTTTATTGTTGAACAGAATTTATCGATAAATAGTTGTTTGAGAGAGAACTCGTGAATAGCAGAAGAAGAAATATTTGAACAGTAGAAATAAACGTGTGTATGAAATACAGTGATAAATAAATACAGCATATAACTAACACCTAATATTAGCCTAACTTTAAGAAGCGATCACCAAAAAGCTATAACTTTCACGTAGGCAAGTTGATACACTTTTTACAATATATTCTCAATAACTGCTTTTTAATAAATGAACTATCCCTTTGTGAATCACTTTCACTGTGTCTGCGTTCAAGAAACGTCCTCGATTATAGCAAATCTCACTTTAATTTTCACTGTATTTTCGTGTATTTACGTGTTCCAACACTAATAGCATGGAAATACTTTCAATTTCAAATTGAAAGAATCTAGAAAAGAATTAAAAAGAAAATTGTTTTAATATAATAATGGAAAGAAGAGGCAACGAAGTGTTTCACGAAGCCCATAAATGTCAGTTAAAGCCGATCCTTGGTGATCCTGGTCGAGCAGCAAGCTCGTAATTCTCGTGGCACGACAACGGCTCGCGCTCCATAAATTCCTGTCGTAGACAAAAGGATCTCTTACGGTGTACCCGAGGTGATCTTGCCTCGTCGAATCTGCATTCGCGCGGTTCGAATTTACAAAGCCACGGCCACGGCGAACTATCGAATGTCGCAATGTGTTCCGCAGCGGTGGCCCGTTAATGCAAGTGTCGCATGCACGCTATCGCGCGCCGCGAGAAAATTTATTGGGGCCAACGAATGCAATCGTCGCGTTCTCTTCGTCGTGTCTCTCTCTGTCTCTCTCCGTGAACATCGAACCTAGCGTGCCTTCCAATTAGTTGCGATTATTTGTCCAAGAAGACGCATAGACGGAATGTGAGAAAAACTGTTGCAGATGTAGTACAAGTCGATTTCAAGCCGAGTTCAGATTTTAATGTCAGAATGGTAGAAATTAAGGTCGCAATTAGCGAAAGTACCTTAAAGAAGCGCTTTCGTTAGAATGAGTTAAATGTGGCCAAAATTCTGATGATGCTTGTGAGTATCTTGTATGACATTCTATACATTCTTTTACATTGTAATTTTGAATTATTTTTCATAAAAATAATGGTAAAAGAATGAAATGATTCGATAAATCTTATGCGCATGAGTATTCTGAATGTTTATAAGACAAATACATTTTTAATGAATTTATGAAAATATGTTTCTCAAAATTGTCCCTTTGGAAAATTCCAGTTTGGAGAAACATCAAAATTCCCACTTCTGCGAAACATACTATAGGTATAGTTACTAGTGCTGTTAAAATACTGTTAATTTCAAACATTTCTGCTGATCTGAAATCCGCAACAAAATTATCGATTCATTGACTGTAGGTCTATCGTGCAGGTAGATCATCGTCCATAGTCAATATTCACAGGTAACGTACAAGGGTTCAATATGAATCCAATAACAGGAACAGTAGCACGAATATGAGCACGTTGCAGCGGCTAGTTAATTCTTCGTCGTTTCATTTCCGGATTGTAAAGGGTGGTGGAGGGGGGCGAGTCCATTTGCTCGTCGTTACGGAGTGTCGTGATTATTCCGACGTGACGTCTGCTTTGACCGCGCTCGTCCACGACCTACGCCTCGAATACGTTTCAGGGATGGCCAGGCAAATACCAACCAGTTAACTAGTTGGCAAACATAGGCTAATACGCTTACTAGGGTGTTAACTAAACTCGCAGCCCTCGTAAATGTTCCATTCTATCTAGCCAAGATACACACTTTTCCGATGCTTCGAAGTGACTCGTAGTACTCGTGATCGATGATTAATTCCTAACTAAATCCTTTCCATCGAACCTGAAGAACAGAATTTGGTTCGTATTTGAAACGTCATCGATGAGGCTGTCTTTACTTTATCTTTAGTTGAAACGTTTTATGTTTATAAATACAGTGGGATAGAATGTCTATGTAAATTGTTTCTTTTTATAGGTACAACTGAAAAAGTCTAAATAGAGATATGCTTCGTTTATTAAATTTTATAAATTTCGTTTTGAATATTCTGTTCGTCCCAATCGTGGTAGACTGGACTTGAGAGAAGTTTTTCACATACAAATAAATTGAAAGCGTAGAATTGCACGTGACGCTTTAATTAAAAAAAAAAAATCAAAAACAAAATAGGAAATTTTTCGATTACACGTGTGCTTTAGTTGACGAATCTTGATCTCAGTTCGTATTGATATTTATTAAGATGAGAACAATGTTAAAATAAACAATACTATCTGCTTCCTGTCGTTATTATTGTCTTACTTAATAAAACTATTCTTATATAAAGAAAAGCATACAGTGTTTACACGTGTACTTGGCAGACTTTCACATCCTTCCGATTAAGATTAATTCGTGCATGAGAAATTATTTTCTGTCTAATAATATCACTACATATATACCTATACATATAATCTCATGCGCTATTTGCATTCTATACATTTCTGCGTGTACTTTTAAATTCGTTAGAAATGCAGAAATATGCACAGTCCATTTACGAACATTATTGAGAAACTGATCTTAAAATTCAAGTATGGAACAGAGAGTAAAATGAATTACCCTTCATCGGTTTCAAGGGTTGAAATCGAAACAGACCGTACTCATGGCTTTTATTATCAACAAGTGTTCTCTGCAGCTTTTTTTAACGAATCAATAAAAACACGTTTTCCGACCAACAAAACTGTTTTTCCCTCAGAGACAGATGATTCATTGAACGATCACGCGCTTTGAGCAACAATTATATTGGTCGTGGAGGAGAGCTCTCTTTCCATTCGAGAACATTCGACTTTATCGCGAACGAGATTGATTTCAATTAAACACGTGTCCTATATTTCGGAGGATGAAGAAGTATTGACAAGCGACGGCAAAGCACTAGAGAATTCTATCGAGTTCGTAGTCAGCGAAAATTAATCGATTCGGCCAATGGCTAACTTGCGGTAACATTTTTTCCTCAAAGCAATATTTTTTTCTCGTCCCACAAAGGTATGAACGTTACACGGCGATATTCTGTAACACGCAACCATTTGCAATTTAATATCGACTTATCGTATCGAGTATTTTTACTGGTGTAATTCTTACCTCGCTAATAATGCTGCTACCTTTAAACTGCCAATCAGATACTAGCCATGTAGATGATTATAGTAATTTTAAATAATCAGCATATTTAAATATGGATGATCATCGATTGGTTAAATTAATTTCGTAATGGCAGAGCTGTTGAATGTTAAAAGGAAGAAGAAAAGAAGGGGAGAAGGAAGCAATACGGTGATTTTTAAGCAAAGTTCAGATCATGACGTCAACTTAAATCTACACGAGCATTAGTTGGTTTATCAGACGCGCAGGGAGTTAATTAGCCTTCGAAATCGAGATAGGGGAAGAAAACGGCAACTGCTTGCCCTTCTGCGCCCTAGGAGTCCGGTTTAATTATCTAGAGCGTACTCTTTTTGTGAAAATCCGCTTAAGTCACAATACTTAAATCTACGGCACGTGCACACGAACGACCAAACTCTTCTTTTCCCTTTTTAAATTGAATTATCGACGAACTTGGTCGATCGAGTTTCCATGGGGAAAACAGAGAAGATTTAACACTGGATGTTAATCTTTAAAAATGATTGCTTTGAAAGCAACGATAATTCATCGCGTACCTGGAAAAAACCAACGTTTGTCACGTAAGAGACTTTTCGAACGCGAGATATATGTTTCCTGTTGTACGAAATCCAGAGCGCGAAAAATTAGAATCAAATAAAAAGTTTGTCTCAACATAGCAGAAAACAATGTGTATTTTACTTTATTTTTAAATAATAGAAGCATAAAATTTTCCTTCTTAAATCTATAGAATAACGTAAAGCGGAAAGGCAATTCCATCGACATCGCTTTATGGCTTTTCTTTCCATTAGAGACTTCCTTTGCCGGATGAATCGCCTTCAGCTTCAGAATTTGTGTGTTCTCCATTCGTAAATTTGGTATTATCTTCTCGAGAAGCGTTTCTCTTTCATTGTTATCTTCCAAATCGCGTTACACGACGCTAGTAGCAATTTTATGATCGCGTTAGACAGAATCCTACTCTACGAAGAAAATCTGACCTGGATTTCGAAAAAAGAAAAAGAAAAAAGGGAAAAAGAGACAAACACTCTTGGCAAAGCTATCCAACATTCCTATGACAACTTCGCGTACGTCACTAATCAGCAGACGACCAATGACGTCTCCTGTTAACCAATGAATATGCGTGGCAACAGTAATCAACAGGCAGAGAGTGTATCGCAGTTGATCGATGAGCCTGTTCGTCGAGTAATTAATCCGAGATTCAACCGGTGTTGTCGTTTTATGATCGACGACTGGGCGGCTTCTGCGAACAGAATTTTTTCAAGAAGACAGACACTGAAAAAGAATCGGATGACCACGATCGTCATTAACGCGCGAAAACAGGCGAGAGTGTAACCGCAAAGCGAGCTCGGTGACGCTATTATCGCGAAAAATAAGGATGACACTTACAACAGTCCTTCTGTCGGACCGCATTAATTGAACGGCTCGCTGACCATCGAGACAGCAATAAAATGAGTCGGTTATTATCGGGTTTCTTGGAGAGGCAATGAGAGCAAAGAATATCGTAATCAACGACCAAAAAGAAGCATCGCTGTCCGATCGAACATTCGTGTTCGCGTGCGTTCAGATGATAGGCCCGGCTCTGATTAAACCTCCCTTTTATCATAGTCAGGTAAACGCGGCGTGATGTGGTGCAAGGCACCGTAATGCACAGCGCTTAATACCACTGTAGTTGAATTTAATTGTAGGACATAGAGTGTCGCACTTAAGTTGGTCTGGCGATATCTTTAAAACGATTATAGGGAAGAATGTTGCGAGATGAAATTAAGTGGTTCACAGTCTGGTATAGTATGTACTAATTAATTCATTTTATGTGTTTTTGTGTAAATGTATCATTTTCTAAATTTTATCTCATAATTTTTTATCTACTTTTTATTCTCTGAAAAAAATAGGTTAAGATACTCTTGGAATTATTAATTTAAATGTTATTACAGTTCGAGGTCTATTAAATTGTTTTTACGTATCATGGACTATCTATATGCTGTAACAAATGTTTGCATAATTTTTTATTGCTCCTAAAACAATTGTTCATTTTTTTATTCAAGTCACTTAAGACGCGAATTGTGTTGCTTTTGCACTTTTTAATTAA
Source organism: Bombus terrestris (assembly GCF_910591885.1). NCBI lineage: Eukaryota > Metazoa > Arthropoda > Insecta > Hymenoptera > Apidae > Bombus > Bombus terrestris. The sequence goes on along the minus strand of NC_063270.1, from coordinate 14,262,409 downwards.
TTCTTGTAACGTATGAGCGAATGCACCGATTATAACATACAAAATATACAAAGTGCAATTTAAAAAAACCTGCAGTTAATTGCACCTTACAGGTACACCCGAGAAATATATGCTTCATTCTGGACCATTTAATTTCATTTTATAATATTCGCTTCTGTCTGTAACAGTTTTAAAAACTCCTATAACTGTATTTATATGTTATATACAAACACCGTATACACGAAACACTTGGCACACACCACTGCATCTTTTACCTCGATCTTTGGTAGGAAGATGAAATTCAGTTCAATCATGTATCAGCGATTCGTCTCGATTTCCTTAATTGGAGTTTCTTTCCGCATCCAACTTGCCATCTGACCAAGCAACGACTTTCATGTTATGATCAATGCATAGGAGTTCGTAATGACAACTACAGTTCCTACGGCCAGCTCGTCTTTCTTTAATTGCCACAATGTGGCACGCGATCTTTGCCGTCTCTCGACGACTCGTAAAGCGGAACCTAAAACGAAGGAAGATGACTCGTCACGGCTGTCATGACATTTATATATGCCGAGGAAGCATCGCGCGTAGCGTACGATAATAAATTGCGGCTGCTGGCAAGAACAGCAAGATTCTCGTCTTGCGAGATGCAACTTTTTCGGCGTCGTCTCGCTGGTTACTTGCGCTCAACCGATTCCTCGCGCACCGATTGTAATTTTAAATTTCCCCGATGCAACGGGACATGCGATTAAAGTTTTTTTGCAAGTTCCATGGAAGAAAGAAAAAACAGGCTGCCTCCGCGAGTGATTTTCTTCGCACACGCCATCGTGGCTTGTGAAACTTTAATAATAACAGTTAGAACTTTGTTCTCCGGAGTTGTAGATGGTTTGATCTTGATCGTATCACCATGACGACTTAATTCGCCTCCATTTTGTTCTGCTTACTCATGTTGCGTTCCTTATAAAACTGTGAATACAAACGAGATTATCTGGATATCACGATGAAAGTACGCTACGTTTCATGATGCGTTATGCAGACAAGATCTTCGGTTTTACTGATTAACAGTTCGAGGAAAGTGAAGGCAAATTCATCTTCGTTATGTTTAATTATACTTAAAGTTAAAGAGAAAGTTTGAGCCTCGATTTAAATCAGCCAAAATGGGATAATTTTCTTTCCATGATACGTCACACGTGAGCGTTTCCATTAGAAACAACGGTAGTCAAAATGATCAATTAATGATATTGTATATTTACAATGTCGCATTTTTAGGACTTTGAATAGTTTTTTTTTTTAAGTAAGATATTACGAATAAAATCACTTTTCCTTTAATTATATAAATATATAATATAAGTTCAGAAAGCATAAACTAGGAAATAGAGGAAAGTCAAGATATTATAAATATTATCTTTTTCAATTTCACTCAGAATTTGTTCACGCTGATGTTATTTCGTTACGAAAACTGAACTTACAAAAATAGAGCGTTTATCATTCTAATTGTTTATCAAAGGAATAGAATTAAAAAAGTCACAAAAGGTGAAAAAGTCGATTTAGTTTCTGAGATCTTTATCATGTCAGATCATATCATATCAGATGGTCATACGAAAAATTTGGGTCAATAATTCTATAGTCAATCTCTGATAAACCGACAACCAAGGAAATAAGAAGCCTTATTCGTTTAGATATATCACACTTTATACGCCATCCAGGAACAAAGTTTATTGCCTCGGAGACTACAAACGTCTAGGTGACGAGCATAAAATCTCGCATGAACCCCCAACAGAGCGTAAACGTCGGAAAAAGTACAGAGGAGTAAATATTTAACGGGCTTGTAGACGTTCTCAACGCTTTCTCGGACACGTTAGAGGAAAGTCCTGGAAGTGGACACGGCATACAAAACGGTTTTCTAGGTTGTTACTAATTTATTCAATTAAATGGAGACGTCCGAGGAAACGACTGAGATCATTTCGCAGAACGCGTGAACCACGCAGCCCAGCGTGGAACGTGATTAGGACCTAATTAAATGCACGTCAGTTTCGTGCTCTGATTCGATTTAATCTTCTGGCCACCTGTGTGTCGCGCGACTAAACGCATTGTCCTTCGAGAAGCGACCGAGTAATTTCATTTCGGACTATTGTCGACGGATGTTTGATCCAGCAGCTTATTTGCATCGCAAGTCCACGCCACGAACATTCCAGCTCGAATATCCAGAGAGGTTGAAACGTTGCAAGAAACGACGATTCTCTTTTCTTTTTCTAAATTACTCTTCGGTAACCGTTTCGTTGGTACAAAACGCATGAAAATAACCGCGTACGGGCAAACAATAAACGAAGTGCGAAGAAAAGGAGAACAAAGAGCGTAAAAAAATATGAAATTTAATTGCAAGAGACAAAAGTTAAGGCGAATGGATTTTTCACGACCGATGGAGCGGCAATGAAAATTCCACGAGTCGCGCGCCACACATACAGTTTCCATTCCATCGTCAGAAGAGTTGTTCGTTACGAAATGAAACTGTGAACAAGGAGAGCGAGAAAGGGTTTAGGAATGATAGAGAAGGAGGGAAAAAAGAACGAACGGGAAAACGGTGCGCGTATCGTTTCATATTTCGAGACAAAGGAGGGCTTATACCTTGCCAACGAGTTTCGAATCTCGAAACGTATCAGCGTGACGGATCCATCTATTTCGCGCGTTCCTGTCGAATCGCAAATACAAACACCTATTCACTCGCGCGTCAACTACGCGCGCACAGATAGCTAGGTATACCCGGCGTTCCAAATTTTAGACGTGAAAAAGAAAAAAAAAAAAAGAAGAAAAGAGTAACTCTTCTGTTTCTGCCCGCTACGCGTACCAGCAATATTCACGGATTTGCCTTAAACGGGTTGAAAGTTCTCGAGGGCGCGGAAGTAGACAAAGAAACGGAGCTTTAGACGGGGATAAAACGCGATTGTCCCTACCATCTACGCTCGAAAACCAACGCTCGACGAACATAGAGAGGCAAACACACTAACTCGTAGAATACGAAGTTGAAAGTTTTCATCGACGCGTGTGAATCGCGCCACGTACCTTCAACAGCGAGACTACTATCTTCTTATCGGCCCTTTTGCTACGATCGGCAAAGAGGATCAACGGGAATCGTAACGTTTTACGAAGCTCGGTGAATTTTCCACGTTAAAGAGCTTGATTATTACTTTCGATTTTCATTTACGAAGAAAACAGGCTGCTCCTCGTTTCCAAATCAAAGGAGTCTCCGGAGAAAGAAAAGAAGCAAAAAGAACAGGACGATTCTCAATGAGACCGTCCATTACTTGGGTCTTGTTCCACAAAGAACTGACCCGCCACCCCTTTGCCCGCGAAGCTTCTTCACCTCACCAGTCTCATTCTGTCTTCTTTTGTCGTGGATTTCAATTAGTAAGAAGCTATCGTAAGAGGCTCCTTTTTCTCTTGCGGTCCCGACTCCCGAGACAAAACGGTTCAGACAGGCCGTGAAATTAGGTCAGTAGATTAAAATCGACCAACGAGCTCGAAGGAAAAATCTACAGAGGAAACTTTTGTATGATCTTTACGACTTAGTGCAGAGTTCAATCGGCAAGTCTGTTGCAATTTATCGGATTACCGTTTGTGTAACGCGGGCCAGGTTAACGCCGTGGCGCCTGCGCAACGTTCAAAGAAGCTGTCACGAGCTGCAGCCCAAACGCATTGTTCATCGTCGTGTTCTCCTTCGCTTGAAGCCCTTTGTACCTCCTAATTGCGGGGCCAATTGTTTCTGTCCTGTATAGTCCCTCTCCAAAGGCACGTGTTCAACCTCAAACTCATGATGTAAATCAAAACTTGATATTCCACGCGCGTGTCTATAAGCAATTTCTAATGATAGCGAAGTTGATATAGAAATACACGTTGCAAACGATATTTATGCGCACTTGAAGTATGTAGACGTGTATAGATTGTTTTCAGTTTAGTCGATTATATTAACCATTGATTTTTATATTCCGATGAATTTTTGCTTAGAAGATTCAATACGTAATATAGATTATGATTGATTTGAAATTATATCCATCTTGTATCTGCTTGAGAATTTCTTTAACCAAGTACGCCAATTATATTCGTTTATATCGCAGCTCAAAATTAAATTTAAATTATCGTTAAATGACAATCCATGAACTTCTCCCAATCTTTTCAACTTTGAAATTGCTAACTTTCTTCAAATATAACAACTATGCTAAGGCATTTTCATCACAGATATACATCTCTCCACTCCGAAAAGAAGAAGCGAAGAAATACTTTCATTTCAAGCATCCCGCGAACAGATCCTCGTCGAATCTCTTTACAGATATCTTCAAAGAAAAATGGTTTGCCACAATATCGTTCTAAAGAAGAGTACAGTAATTATCGCATAATAAGACGAGGCGCGCAAGGACCATGAAGACTGATAAGCTCTCCATTGTCGAAAAATTTGGTCAAAAGTTCCTTCTCTTTATCCGAAAAGAGAGAAGTTCTATGAGAACCGGTGAAAAATCGGACAGACATCGGCGTCGGATTGTTTCCGCGGCGGAAGCTTTGATCCATTGTGATCAAGGTCGTTTATCAAACGCCACCAGGGATGAGATCCTTTCGATGATAGGGAACAATTGGAAAATTTGTCGGGTCATTAGCATCATGTGGCCAGACGTCGGACGATCTACCGCACCAGCCAAGTCCATCTGCTATATTCCACCTGCTGTTCTCATACAGCTGATTAATGGTATCACCCACTGACGAAGAGAACAGAACGGTATCTCTCTACGAGAAACCGTTTCTACATCGGATAGTTGGTATGGAATTGGAAATTTTGGTCTCAATCTATATTCGCACTCTGATTGCCAAGATTAATTTGTCAAGAATCATCACGGTATATTGGTAGAATTGCCAGAATATATGGATTTTAGATTAAAATAAACGATTTATAATTTTTCATAGACATCTTGTAGGTTTACAATAGATTTATAGTATATTTCTAGAAGTGCAGAATTAAGTCAATCACATTATTAAGTATCACAAATTATTCAGTAAATGACAGAACGTCCTGGCAATAGAGGTTTCAGAAGTTGCAACAATTCTCCCCAGAAATTCTCTGCTAGAACTAGACCGTAGCTTTGTGAATTTTCTGCTATGCTAGGGCAGCGTTTTCTTTATTTATGGCCTCAGCGAGAAGAAAAATTCCTCGAGTGGCATGAGAAATTCTGGAATACTGAAAAATCCGAACAGCAGAGAAGAGAAATAGAGTGACTTGTATTTTATGAACGTATTCTTGCCATAGCTTTCGTCCGATCAGATCGAGACTTACGAGGGAGTTGCGTCATTATTCTATGAAAAACTGAATTTCGTTTTTTTCATGATAAAAAAAATGCAATGCAAAAAATAAACAAGGCAGAGGAAAGACGATATATATAATACAATATATAATATAATGTGTACATCATAAGAGAAGAAAAAGAGAATGACTTATGTTTTGTGTACGTATCTTTGCCATAGCTTCCGCCTGATCAGATCAAGAAAGTTGCGAGCAAGTTCCGTCATTATTCTATGAAAAACTGCGCTTTGTATTTTCCACGACAAAACAAGAAGGAGATAAGCGAGGGAGAGAAAAGACAATATGAGAAGGAAACAAGAGCGGAAGCGGCTTGTAAATATGCAGATCACAGTATCCGAGGAAAATTCGTTAGAATTGGGGCTGGCACGGTGGCTGTACACACGATCTACATATAAATTACGGCCAATCACTGCGAGCACCGCGTCGCTTGTCCCGATGAAAATCTCAGAAAAAGAGGAAGCCAACGGCGCAAACTTTCACGAGATCCCTGACACGAGCATCGAATATCGCTTTGGGCGTCGTCGATACGAAAGGGTCAGCCGCAACAGGAAAATACCATTGGGATGGAAAAGTATCGGTCGAGTAACACGGCTGATTTTACGTATGATTGGATCGCAATATCCCGCAGCACAATCACCGTTTTTGCTTCGGGTTCGTAGCTATGAATCGTTTACGAAAGGGAGAGGAGCCAACGAGTGTCGATATTAATAACCGCGCTCTTCATCATCCACGATCATCGTACAACAATCGATTGCTTCCGTTATGCGTCAGCGAGATTATTGCCACGAAGAAATATCAAATGTTATTGTGAATGTCGATTCGATGAATCCGTTTACGACGATTCATCTGGCAGGAAAAATGATCGATTGCTCGAATTTTGTGAATGCGATGTAGGGTTGAAAATTCTACGCCATTTTCAATAGAATTCGATAACCTTATTTTCAATGACAACACCTCGAGGTCGAGTTTCCGTCCGAGTAGTTTCTTTCATCGCGTTAGCCCGTATCAGTAGAAGTGGCCTTAACTCGTCAGACCAATGGAAAGGCGCAGAGGTAACTGAAATTCAAGCTCGGACGGAAAAGTCCGGAAAAAAACTAGCTGGCAAGAAAAAGCTAATGGACTGGTGGAAGAGATTTGTGGACGTCGACTGTGTTAAAAGGGCCAAACTATGTTTCCACGCGTATCATTTGCGACCATATTTATTATCAAAATTAGTAGTGGAAAAATAAGAGAATAATCCTAAACCATCAAATCTTGAAGGAACTAAGTATTTTTATTAATACTGATATATACTTTGATCTTTAATAAGAACACAAAGTTTTGAAGATATATTACAAGAACGAGGAAGAAAATTTTGAACCATTGTATTTATACTTGAGATTAAAGTGTAAAAGAAGAGAAAGGAAATAAGAAAATAAAATGTAGATAAAGAGCATGACCACCAATACTCATGCAAGGTTTAGGGCGGATGTGACTAAATATGTCCTGAGAATAGTATGCTTAAAGTGACTGAGATTGTAATACGACGAAAGAAAGAATGTGCGGATGTCAGTATATATTACGTGGAAGATACGTGAAAGGGTTATTTAATGAATAATAGCTGTCGAGCTGTCTTGTGTTGCACTGTATAACTTACAATTGTTTTAATATATTTATTCATAATTTTACTTTGGCGTCAAAACTATTCCAATTCCTATGTTTTCAAATTCTACTCAAAATGCCACGATAAAAATTCCTATAATATAATTTCTTTTCACAGTTAGACAAACAATTCGATATTCTTAAAATCCCTATTCCTAATACTTCTAATATTCCTAATATCAACATTTCTGTTTAATATGAAACTTTCAATCCAATATGAAAATTTCCATCAAAGCTTTCTACCTAATTTGAAAATGCCATTCTTTCTTCCACCTGACAAAGGTCAATATCCTTTTGATCCAAGGACGAACAACGCGTCGCACCAAGTTAAGTCATGTTACCAAGCGACACGCTCGTGTCCTGGCATCGACATGTACACGTTGCGTGCACGTGTGTCCACGCATGTTAAACAGAAAGAGGGAGCAAAGGATACGGAGACTGCGGTCGGAGTTACTAACCAATAGAATTTCATTACAAGTTCCACATACGCCAGGGCTATCTTCCTGGTGCAATATCGCGAATGCTTCGGACGGAGTCTCGTCCTGTTATTGCCTTCTTCCATGCACTGGTTCAAAATAACGCAAACGCGCCATCGATTGCACTCGAAGATCACAAACACTAGAATATTCTGATAGTCATATGATCCCTCGAAATGAAAACTCGAAGATTCATGTGAAATCGAAATTAACTTTCGAAGGCCAGCCAGCAATAGTATCTTGCTTATACCAGATTATTATGAAATATTTCAAATACTATTTACGATTAATAAAGGATATTTTTATGAGAAAAGAAATTATAAACAAGATTCGAAAATTCTACAAGTGATCGTAGAAAACCGATCGACTTATAGTGTGACTAGCTGATAATGTAGTTAGAATTTCCAGTATAGAAATTCATTCACCTCGAGTAAGATGGCATTGTGGAAACCGAAAAAATAGGAAGAGAGACCGTAAATAACCAACAGGCACTCAAGGAAATTCTCCCACGCACGTTTCCAGAGAACGTTAATTACGTAGCATTTTTCCTTCATTCGTGTCGAAAATTGCTACCTTCGGAGTTAAACAAAAAAATCAACATATTCAACGTTGACTATCTCCAACTAGTCTACCCACTTTTCCTCTCAAACGAGCAATCAGTTATTCATTTTACCATCAACAGTGTTTTAAATTCAATGAAATAATTGTACCTATGTTTGAAATAGTTCGAGGAATTGCTACATGGTAAACCTACGTTATTCGCGAATTGTTTCGAAAATCAGAAAACAAAGGCTGATGGAACGTTCGTTCCATCGCATTCTAGTGAAGCATATAATTGCAGACAGAGAAACGTTTGATGAGGCTCCTTTTTTCCACGAAGGTGTATTTTTCGTATTCTCGGCGAGATCGCGAGCAGAAATAATTCCGAGTTCCTGGGAAAAAAAGGAGACGAGATTAAACGAGTCATTTTCTATGCTCGCCCAGTACATCTGAATTAACGACAGTCCACTTTCCATAATCGACGACGTCTGGCCACGAAATTACAGTAGATAGAAGAAACTAATGCAACTTCGTCCACAAAGATCTGATTCGAACCAATCATTGCTAAACCTTAAACATTCATGTTCAAGTGGGCGGTTATGTCACATTTCCAGTTGTAGTAGTTATATACATAATTATTAGTATACTTATGAGAATTTAAGTACACTCGAAAGATCATTAGGAAATTGCTAAAACCTTTAAAAGCTATTATTCCACTTGAAACGTTAACGAAATTAATTTTCTTTTTGTTCATGTATATCTGTCCCGTCTTTTCACCATCAGTTTGATCAATTTTGACATTCGCATCATCATCGTATTTCTTGTTAATTGCCTCAATTCATGCTACGGTTAACTTTGCAGTACAGATTCAGATTTTGAGCAGACTCTTTCCAGTGTCCTATCTAATCCATCTTCAATTTTCTCAATACCTACATTACAGAAATCTGTTCAGGTTAGCACATAAATATTACGAACTTACTATACCAGTGTAATTCTTCCAAACAGTTTAAACAAATTCTTAGTTTCTATGTATACTGGATCTGAATCTTGCAAGAACATAAAATTTTAATGCTTTAGACTGATTTTTACGTTTCGTACGAAATTAGTAGGTGCCCTGATACTTGTGAAACGGAGCGTAGCCAACTAAAGAATTGAAAATGTAAAGAATGAATTATTTATTATGATTATATTATATATGATCGCTGGTAGTCCGTGATTCGAAGTGTTCAGCGAATCGGTAAGCGAGTAAAAGAGTTATGCATCAGCTTGGCGTATGTCGGGATTTTTTCATTGCTAATAGCACACTTGGTTCGTTACCGTGTCTGGTGTATTGCGTAAATGATTGATAACCTCAGACTAGAAAAAAATCTCTGGTAATTATTACACGGAACACATTGTGCTAGCTCGAGTGATAGATAGCCATCTCGAGGCAGTTCCTTCGAGAATTTACGTGTATATCGTTTCGCCTTAATTCCTCATTAGCATTATCTTTAAGAAACGGATCTCACATGAAATTTAAGGCTGACACCATCTTTTTTTTCAACAATCTCGTTTACAGGATCGCTACAATTTGGCATAAAACGAGTCTCACTCGACCATTAAATGGATCAGCTAAATCCCCGTGGAAATACGTTAATTGCCTGTAGACATCTTTTCCATTAGCCAGCCCCCGTGCATTTTATGTATTCCATAATGGCAGTTTGACGTCGTTGAAAATTTATTAACAGCCCCTCACGCGATCGTACATTGGCCTGTCAGTTTAAACACAACGCGATATAAATAAAAAGCTGTGGCGGTTTACAACTTAGTTCCGCGAGCTTACAACGTTCTAACCAGGACAAAGTTACCGGTAATAAATACACGGAAACTTCGTTGCTAGGATCAGTAATTAACAACGCCATGCTGTATACCATTCAGAGACAAATGCGTAAATTAAAGAAACAAGTAGTCGAGAGAGTACCGTATTTCCTCCTTCACGAACAGCCTTAACAGTACAATTACCTATTTGTAATATGTACAGTGGTGAATGTACAAATAGGCAAATGCTCGCTTGTAAATTCAATTAATCGCATTGTGAAAATTTTCAGTCCTATTTTTCTTCATAAAAGCATTTAAAATTATATTCTATGTATATTCTTTGAAATATCATAAATATTGCTTTCAAATTTTTATTCAATTGAGTATTTAATTATTATTAACAATGTTCCGTGTCATATAAAGATTTCCTGCTATTTTATTAAAAGAATTTCTTCTCCAAACAAATAACAATACGATTTTTCGAGTATTTCTCTATTCATATGTTCGCTGCTGTACTCTACACACGTAAATAAGTAGATATATACATATGTAATTGCATTTCTGTTTGAATAAATGTCAATGTTATTTTTGTCGAAAGCACTTGCACGTTTTTAGTGTACTAATTGCAAGAACAGAAAATCTGTATCCTGCCATTTTTATGGACTTAATAACTCTAGCGTTAATAAAAAATGAAGCGTTCCATTCATAAAGAGAGTTCCTCTGTATCATATAAATCTCGTGGATCATCTCCATCCTTCTACTACGACGTTACTCGGATGCTCCAAATATTTTCCGCATTTGCCTCTTTAGCAGAGACCATTCTTCGTCAAACAACATGTTCGTCACTCAATTCAGACCCTCTTCTTGCACAGTCTGTCGGTCAACGGCGCGTTCTCACGTAGGACATCGTTGATGTCTGCTTTTCTTAACTTTCGAGCATTTTCATTGCGTTTCCACCATGTCAGCGCAACGAGCACTCTCGTCGTTGTCGTTGTCGTCGTCGTCGTCGTCATCGTCGGAGCTGCCTCGAGGGAGCCACGAGAGCCTTCGCAAACGCGATTCACGAGAAATGTTAGGCACGTATCGGGAAACACATGCACCCTCGTGTCCCTAAGTCGAATTTAATTAAAACACCGTGGAATTACGTGCTGCGCCTATGGTAAAACCTTTAAGCAGAGTATTCCCATGTAGATAACTTTGTTGACTATATCGATAATTTAAAATTAACGAGTGAAAGTAAAGCGTGAAAAACACCTTTGTTCCGAAAACGACTGGTTTGATAAAGTAGAAAAAGAGAATACTGATCCTTCCATTAATTTTTGATGACTTCTGATTCTATCACTTTGCGATGAAAAAGGAGTAGAAAATGGAAAGAACCTGTTGAGCTCGAAGATGTAGGTCTTTCAATGTAACTGATAGATTAACAAAGTTTTATAAATCAAATAGAGGTATAACTCTATTAAGAAACAATGTTTTAATATTTCCAATATTTTAACGTCGATACGTATTTATAAAATATTTCTAAAACTATGAAGAGAGTGAAGAAACACACTACTTTTAGTATGAAAACCAAATAGGGAGACAATTCTGGGAAGACAAGATCGATAAACAACATGCTGAATTTAACATTGCCCTTTCCTAAAACATAAAACATGTGACTTACTGTATTCTCTCCCTATACTCTGTATATAAAATTATTTTATTTATTATCAAATAAAAACATATCTTTTCGAGTGGTTTTATAAAGTCAACGTATTATTGTACTGGAAGTACCTTTACCGAAAATAAATACATTTATTGTTCACATAATCAATAACTTACGAAAGTACAATGTTACGTATACATGCAACACCGAGCTTGAAAGAATTTGATATCTTTGTTTTTTATGAAACGCAAGAAGTCTGAAAGGAAATAAAAGGCAAACGTATTTAGAACACAAGATCTTTGTAAATGAAAACGGCTTAATAAACGCTTTCAGAAACGTTGCGCAATTATTTTGTTTCGGTGGAGAGAACCTTCCTACTTGAGAGTATTAGAACAATGAAACATGTAACAGGGAAAATAATAAAGAGTGCATGACGGAGAACGAAAACCATTGGTCGTGGCTACGACAGAATTAACAATAAACCTTGTCAGACAATGCGATAGTTATGGTAAAAGCTTTTCACGTGGTGCAATTTTTAAACGACTTCGACTAAACGAGTGCAAGAAGAAAGGAAAATGCGATAACGTAACGTAAATGCAACCAACCGAGCAAAAGGAACTATTAACGAAATGCATCCTCCATCGATCGATCAGAAAGCAGCCATGAGAGAAACCACTCGGCTCACCTTCCTACTACACCATGTGCTCGTATTTTGTGAAATTCGTGCATCTATTTGCAATTAGTGTCTACCAGGATTTAGAACGGAAACTGATTGAATTTGATTACCTACAATCTCCAGATGTGACCATACACGTATAGAAAATCGTGGAAAAAACGCACTAATATCCAATTATGCAAAAAATGTAGACAGTAGACAGACAGATATGCAATGGCTACAAAAAGTATTTGCATATATCCTTATTTTCCAAACAAGCGTTATTATTTTCATTAAATCTGGCATTTCATTCTCATAGCATCAAATTTTTGTGATCGAGTAAATGTTGCTGTCAGATGATACGAAATTTAATATAACTTGAACTAATTTATTGGCATGTAAATGCTATAATAAATACATTGGTGTGCCAATACCTTTTGTAGTCACTGCATAATAGCGACGAAAAAAGAACAAACGAGGACAAAGAATACGAAGAATTGATCGTAACAGAATAACCTCGTAATAGAGATCCTCCTGTATTTACACTTTTCTACTGCGATATTGGAAGAACGTTCTGCGATTCGCTACGATATACAGCGAAATGTTCGAAGATGATCCTCCATCGAGATAACTTTATAATAATCCCGCGATGATCAATCCACGGCATCGTTTCGCCGTACTTCCATTTCTATCAAATCTGCCGTCGAAGCAAGAAGCGATCTCGATGATAGAAACGAGGAAACAAGTGAAGCGATCTGCTTCCTCGTAGGTAAGTTCGTACGACGTCTTTAGAGCCATGTTCTTAACTCGGTTTATAAAACGGATCGTTCGTTAGAATTTGCTACGGTTAATTAGCATTCGAAACGGGTCCGATGAGCCTGTTATTCCGAGACGAGAACTTCACTCTCAGCACGCTGTTTACGAAACGCTGATTAAGAATGTATTTATCGCGCATGCCGCGTGGAGAAATGCCGGTTATATAAAGACTACGTAACAAGGAGAATTCGCCGGGAAAATCTTGGCGAATGAAACGCGAAACTACCAAGTATAGAGAGCGTAATGAAAATTCCACGCCTCGCTTAACAGCTACGAAAGTGACACTTTCTCCGCGATAAAGCCAATAAGTTTTCCTCCAAGGAAAGATAGACATTTTATAACTGGAAAAAAATTCCATTTCGCCTCCGTCGGTATCGTTATAAATCATAATTTTTATCTATTTTGAAATATCAAGGTGTATTATATCACATAGTACGATAAACCGTTCGCCCCTTAATTAGGAACTTTTATGATTACGAAATTAAAAATTCGTCGAGACAAATCAATTTCAGTTGGCTTTAGAGTGGCTTCAGTCCATGTAAACGTAAATACGATATCATTTATTCCTATGTCTAAGAGATTGGCAATCGAATGAAAGTAATTAAAGCTAGATTTGATTTATGACAAAGCCATGATTTCTTTGATTTTTAAGACTCTTTTTTCTGTTTTTAAGTATTTCATTTGTTACCAGTATTTCCTATATCTGTCTCCGTTGTCCATTTATCTTTCCCAGCCTCCTTTACACAAAAATTTACAATTGGCAAGTTACAAGTCGTAGATTACAGATTTATCTTCTACAATTTTGCGATTTTACATCACATGGAATAATTAAACGACAGATAAACGTTTAGAATTTATCTCTAAAATCTAATTTCTTTCCTCTATACATATTGTATAGAATTCTCTTCTATGTATATTTTTATAGAAGGAAATTTAATAGTACTCTAATAAAATTCCATAAAAAAATCTCCGATCACAATAAATTCATTCCCGAAAAGACGAACACGATACGAACGACGAGTTATCTCGTCTTCTTCGGTTAACAGCATAATATTCTTCCGTGATCCGATTAAGCGACCACGATTTCGTCGTTTATCGAAATACGAGCGAGGGAATTTTCACCGCGACATCGTTACCGAATCAATGGCCGGCAAACTCATTTATCTAGGAATTTAGGCACGCGACCGCATTCAACCGGCGACAACAAAGACATCGCTAGATATAAGTTTAATTGGTACTCGGTGCCAGGTCTGCTCCAATTACCAGAACGAAGCTATTCGTCCACGGACGATCACCGCGCGAACAATGGACTCTATTTTCATGAAAAATGCCGAGGAAAGCGCGAATAGCCTACAGACGAGGCCGTGTCTTCGCGTTTTCGAATAAGGCTCGAGAAGCCTGCTACGAATTGGCTTCGGCACGAGAAAGCCTAGGTCTTTTAATTTGGTACAATAGTGGTGGTAGAAAAGCAGGAAAAAAGCGAAAACGCAAAGTGGTCTCGACGAAAAACGTAAGAGCCACCCTTGGCTCGTGATTAGCCACGTAAATGGAATTTCTCCAACGTTCGACGTACTTCTAATTTACTTTTTCTCAACCACTGTTATACTTATGTGCACTCGTTGACTGGATTCTTCGTTTTTCAGAATTAAACGGGCCTCCTTATCCATATTGTGGAATACTCACCTGCAACGAAACAAAGAAAAGACACGAATCAAAAAACAATTCCACAGACAACAAGTGAATAGAAGATTCAGGTATGTACAAGCATTAAAAAATTAAGAGCGTACTTCCGGTGTTTGGTTTAGAGGCGAAATGATTTTATTGAAAAGACGAATCAGAAATATGGGATAAAGTTTCTTCGTACGAGGCTCTGTGTTTGAGAAAATCGAGTTTGAAAATCCGTTGAACACACGTTCATGTATAATTCGATAACAATTGATCGAAGATTATTCTACGTGCGAAAAAAGGTACAAAAACATACGGTAAAATTCTTATTTGTTTAAGACTTTCGTTTTCGAGAAAATACAGAACATGTAATCGAATTCGGCAAATTTCTTAATTCAATATCTTATCTAGTCGAGAAATATCGTCCTTAGAATGAATGAAAAAATTGTATTTCACATTTCTTCACGTACAGTCACGCAATACCTGATTATTCCACCAGATACACGACAGCCCATATATATGCATAACTTCTTACATGAATTATATACGAGCCACAAATCATTTTCGGAGTTGGCGCGGAAATTTATCGCGAAGACAGATAAGGCGCGACAGAATTTCGCCGGAAGCTTACGTATACGTAGGTATTTTCTTGTTCGTTATTCCGAGCAAGAGTACGGTCCTTGCGAAATTGCCTCGACTCTGAGGGAAGAAATGCGCGAGATGGAGCACGAGTCGAGCAAAAGGGTTAGAGAGAAATCGCGTATACGAAAGCAAAGCGGTGAAGAGGGTCTGAAGTGTTCCAAGTTGGCAAGCCGCGAGGTAACTTCGGCACTTTCGGCTGCTGTAGTATCGCGCGGCAGAGAAAGAAAAGGCTTCCCTCTTCAATCGTGAGGACTTGCCCAGCTCGAAGGAGCCAGACCGAAGTCAGCGATTCCTATCGACACCGACTACCGACTTATTACGTCCCATCACTGAAACCACCCTTCAAATGATCCCCGAGAAATTGCTACTTCCGTCTTTCTCCAGGGACCTGACATTTGTTTCGATCATCGATACGGCCCATCAACTGAATTACGTGGAGTTTCGGGTATCATTCTGATTATCAGTCATTTTGAAATGGCGCAGCGATAAGAGAAGTACTGTTTAACTAAGCAAAAGTAGCGTCTAATATATATGTTTCATACCATACGTAACTTTTAGTTAATAAAATAAGAGCTAAGTAGGGTTCTTTGCTACTGTTAACACATGCAAGCTTTACTGGAACACTACTTCAAGTATTATTGATGAGAAATTATATGTGTTCTAAATGAAATTATTCATTGATGTTATTCGAGTAATTATGAGCTTATATAGTGTATTATATAGCGTTGGTTGTTAACTGTGAGAATAGAAGTCTCATACTACAATCGGTCAATCGAAAGTCGAAAATATCGCGTAGATCTTTGTGCCTTCCACTTTTTGGCTTCAACTTCTGTCGAACAAAAGTAGAAACTTTTGCTCGATCAGACGATACTTTTTTCGCTCTTTCTTTGATCTGTAGATGTAGATAACAGACTTGCATCTCGGTCAGCAACGAAAAATACGAGTATCCTATTTTTAGGAATATGTCACGTAAGGTTGCCCTATTGCATCATAAATCAATCAGACCTACATTTCTTCCATTAACCATCTTGCTATGTACGAACAATATATATTCGTACCACAGCTAGTCAGCAGCATAGCCACGTCGAAAAGGGGCGATACAAGTGTCAAGAAGAGTAACTATTGTTTTTGTATAACAGAGAATGAATGTCCGATTTAACCACCCTGTTATACCTTAAAGACTAACACGGTTGAAATTTCCTACCATGACATTTCTATTTTTTATCTGATATCAAACTATAATAAGACACTTAATTCCATTTGACTTTATTCATTTTTAAAGTAACAACAAAAATTTACCACGATGAAACGATTTGCTTTGACGATAGTTGTTGAAAGTTATTTAATATATATATTATTTGTTTATTAAAATGATATCTTTCGTATTTATTTTATACAAATAGAAGAATACTTCACATCTTAATTCCTCAGAAAATAGCAGGATCGTAAAGCTACGATATTATATGATACTGAAATTTCCGTTTGCCTCGTGTGCTTCGCTCAAGCTCATCGCACGTGATTAGGGCAATTAATCTAGGATTACACGAGTGGGATGCAATTAAAAACCAGTATCGATAACGCCGCTACGGATATCGATGTTGACGTGTTTGCCAGGATGAAACGCGTTGTGATTTTCTATGGAGTTATTCTCCTTTCGAAAAACGAGGGAGAAAATCACGAGAGAGAAATAGAGATGATGATCCTCGCGAAGAAAATCACGAGAGAAATATAGATGATGATCCTCGTGCAAACGAGCGAGAAAGGGTATCCTCTACGTTTATCGGGCGTTCTACTTTTCCGTATAATATTCCTTTTTTCTTTCACGTTTTTCGCGACGATCCGTTTCGAAGAAGAGCCAAGCGGTCTGAACTTACGTAAACACGGCACGGAAGACAACGCGCAAACACGTTTCCGGCAGCTTCCGCGGGGAACGTTTCCACGTGCCGCGACCAAACAATTCATCGCAATCCCTTTCGTGACATGGAAACTTCGATAGAATTCTCGACAAGTCTATGAAAGCGCGGAAAGTTTCCTCCTTCATGCGATATCCATAGATCCTAAATTCTAACGGCAACGAAACTTCGACAACGGTAAACTGAGAATAAAGAGCCGGAATCGGATGCTGGAAATTGTTTGGGCAAAATGAGGGAAAGCGGCGTAGCTGAGCCAGGCAAATCGGGGATATTATAATTTTAATCGGCTAGTTTCTATGACCACGAACCTGCCGCGATCGATATTAATTTCGTGGCGTTGCAACGTAATTAAAATTTACCTTTTAATCAATTACCATCGACTGTTCATGTTATCATCGACACAAAAGCACAACGCTGAAATTGCTACTTCGACGGAGGGACGAAAACTCCCACGAACAACATCCAACCACCCCTTAGGCTACACCCTTAGACTATTCAACTATGTATTTACAAACTCTTCAACTTCGAGGGAGTACACCGTAAGAAAAAACCACTTGCACGTGAATCGCCGACATATATCCCATAAATATTCATCAGATGCGTAATCTGCATTTACATACCAAAGATAGAGCAAGAGCTCGATGTAAGTCCGGAACTGGTTCGCCGCGATCGCAAACAAGATCTCCAAGTTGAAGAGGCTTCTCGTGGACGTTGCCACGTTGGAGGAGCATTAACGTTCTAACGTACTTTCTCGTTGTAGGATTATGATGAATCTTCGATCGATGAAGGGAAGCAGGCGGAACGCGAGTTCGTTAAACAACGCAAATTGTAGGAAACGACTGTACCGCATTGCGAGACCGCATTATCAAGCCGACCTGCTAACGCCCATAATTCACAGGCTTCTGTAACCCCTTTCTCTCACTTCCTCCTTGTCCATATCTTCTATTTGCCTCTCTCTATTTCCCTGCGTAAGTACACGATATCCCAGCGTGTAACGACGTTTAAGTGAGACACGAGAGAACATCCCATTCCATCAACAAGCTTTAGCTTCTACGTTTCGTTACAACTTGCTTTCGAAACAATTACGCCGATCAAAGACGAGCATCGATCGTCGAAACGGTTTTGTCGCGGTTCCGTGCCAATTCCGATTTCAGATTCGCGTTTATCTCCGATGTTACCTCCGTAATCCGTCGGAGATTATGCGTCAGAGTTGTCGGAAGACTACGAAGAGCGAACAAGGGCTCGGATATTGTTGCGCGCCATGAACAATATGGTGATACAGTTATGAAGTAATTTGACTTCAAGTATAAAGTTTTGTAGGGAATATAATATAAATACAGTGGAATAACTTGTCGAGAAAATAAGAGGTTAGATGTGTTGTCTTTTACTTACGAGGATAGAGAAGAATCATCAAAAAGAAGAGAATGTTAAAGGAAGGATCTATCGAAGATTTCATTTTCTATAAAAAATTTGTTTGTACATTTGTAGAGGATGTTCGACGTATATTTCTTTCATTTCAAATTATGAATGACATCTAAGAATTATGCATTGGTATATGTTTTCAAATATTCCTGTTGTATTTTGTATTACTTATATATTTTCCACTAGTTTTTGATAAGTCTTTGATAAGAATTTGGAAGATTCAAACCAGGTTATCTCCTCATCTTATCCATTTTCTTTTTCTTTAATCGAAGATTCAATTTAAATATTAGAAACAAAGTTTGAAATGAATACGATTCTATACAACTTGTAAATGTAATGAATACAAGATTTGATGTAATACCAAGCAGATTTACTTCAAAGTCTCCATTGGTCAAATATTTGTCACTTCCCTGTTGGATACTACATGTTCGTTAGATCTGAGGTTTCTTTTTGTAACGCTTCACTGATCGTAAACATTCCTGTACATTCAATGGACAGTCTTTACAAGTATGGACTGGTACGGGACAATTACGGAGCGTTATCGTTCTACCTTTGGCGCATCATCGTCCAACGATATTATTGATTTCCCTCACCACACGGGTATCGCTCACTTCCGCATAATCCTTGTCGAGATTACGAGCCAAAATCGATAGGAGAACACGCCGGGCGTTGATAAAAAATTGTTTGTCGACGCGGAACTCCTCGTACCCTCGAATATCTCGGTGAATTCTAGACAGCTTGTCTCTTGTGCTCGAAGGCATTGCCGTCCAGCGCATCGCATATATTCGCGAGCTTCCTCGACGGCCAGGATCGAAATCGTTCGATGCAACGAGCCAACAGTCTCGTTCAGAAACGAACAGAAGTTGCGTCAGCTCGAATTAAAATGGGAGACATCGAAACATCGTGTTTCATTCGTTATTATGCCTTGCTACTGGCGAGACTCGCCAAGCGTCCGGCAAAAAAAAAAAAAAAAAAAAAAAAAAAAAAGAAAGCGAATTGGGCCAAATAAATATCGGATAGCGTGGCAAAATTTCGACTCTCAAACGGCGAGAAGTTGAATCGCGGCCCAATTCCTGTCCTATCCGACATGATCGAATAGAACGTCACATCAAAAGTGATTTGTTTCGGGATTACGTGAACGTTTGCGATACAGATACGACTCCACAGTTGATTAGTTGCGCCGACGCATTGAGCGAACGGCGAGAAATTGTTTTAGATTTAGTTAGTCGAGGGAAAAGTTTCGAAGAAACGAGCGAAAGGGTATTCTGTGATCTGTTATTTTACGACCTGGGATTTCCTAACGCTTTGGTATATCTACTTTTAACACGGTCACTAACAACCAAAACGATGTGGATTCGAGTCGATAGGTATTTTTAAGTTATACGTGTCGTGCCGATTTTACTCTGGAAGTTTCTTTTTCTTTTTTTAAACAGCGCGTGAGCAGGTATATTATTTATCATGAGGACATTTGATATATAATAATTTAGTTTTTATCTGCTTGATTAATGTGATCCTGAGTAATCGATACGAGTAATTCTTCGGGGAGAATTATTATACCACTGTATATATTCAATATAAATTATTATGAAATACTCCTCGTATATATATACTGCTGTTAATTCTTCTCTCTCTATATTATACAAAATGAACTAAAATTTCTTAGAGGTTTCCAATACATGTAATGGATAGGTGTCGAAATGCTTCTGACCGATACTGTACTTATGTTAAATTTTATAAAACAAAGAAAGATTATACGAATATTTGTTAGCATACAGCATTGAATCCATCGCGAACGTAATGCAGCGTATGCAAATCATATGAAGCATCGAGTTTCATTGGAAACTTCAAAGATTTGAACGAAGTGAAATTTCCGAAAGTGTGCCTTTAACTTTCGTTCGTTCTCAGAAAAATAAAAATACGAAAATTTATTTAAGATGCCAATTTAGGTTTGCTTACTGAACACGTTCGTATAAACATCCATGGTAGAGTACGCAAAGTACAAATGACAAAGCCTGAAAGAGACTCGATAATGGATTCATTTGTTTTGTGCGGGTTGGTCACCGAGTATCTCACAATCAGCTGAATTTTATCGAACGAAATTCTTCGCCTTCGCTTTCCGGAACGGGACAAATTTTCGCGGCAAAGAAGAGATCGTCGACAAGTAGCTCGATAAAAAGGCGGAAAGTCGTTTGAAGTCTGACAAAGAAAGCGTCGCGGGAAAGGAACTTCCGGCTGGCTTGCCGTAGCGGTAAATCGCGCTCTTCTTTCACAAACGAATTTCTCACAGAGATACCGCAGACGACAAGAAGTCGAGCTGACTGTGAGTTAATTGTTCGTAATCTACCTTTGGATTTGAAGGACCGTTAGATCGGAGACAGATGATTTAAAGAGATCGCTAAAGTTGCTCAGTGATACATTTGACGATATCATATAAAAAATATATCTGTGATTAGATGATACGATAAATGGAAAGTTTCTTATTCGAGTCCAATCGTAAGACATTTAAGATTGAAAAGTTTCGATATTTGATTTATTTAAAAATTTGGAAAATCAAATATTCTTAACGTTGGAATATTTAAATATTGGAAAATTGTGACATTTAGAAACTAGGGAAATCTAATTATTTAACGTTCTGCATATTAAAATATTTGAAATTTTTTAAAGTTGGGAATTTAGAAATTTAAATACATCACGCGCCTTTCAACATCTAATCGTATTGAAAGCGTTTGCTTGATGCCATAAAAGCTTCCATACAACCCTCGTGGAAAGTTAGTTCTGGGAAACGAAAATCGCGTTAGCGCAGTAAAAAGGCTGGTGAATTGTTCACGTGCCCGCCTACTATTTCGAGAATTCAAAAAAGACTGCGAACGTACGTAAACTCAGTGAATATTTGCTCTCTGAACGTGCGATACTCAAGTTTTTTAAAGTGCGAGTACTCGTGCCGCGACGAATACACGAACAAGACAAACGAAGCTGAGAGAACTCTCGCGGATGCTGCGATTTCCTTTAACTTTTTCTTTTTTAACCAATCGAAGTTTGCTAATATTTATCATCCACTGCAAACGAGCTTTGGAAAAATATCTAGAAAAATGGCGAATATGTTCCGGACAAACTTCGAAAACTCAATTCGCGTGTCCTTGCGCTGCTAATTTGCCTGGATGGAGCTATCACGATGGCCACTGGCTTGGCAAACTCGATTTCCTCCGTTAATTACCGTGTATCGACGACGAATACGACGGACAAGTTGTCCCACATAACTACTTTCGTTTTTGCTTAAAGCCATTAACGATCCTATCAATTATGCTGCCTAAATTTTATAAACACACATTGTTCAGACTGTAGACCATGTACCACTTACGTAACATCGCTATAAATAATTTCAGGTACATCCCAATTTTCATTCCGTAAATGGTGAATTGAAAATTAGCGTTGTAGATCACGATTTTAAGAATTTAGATTTAATCGTTCGATCAATCAGTGCCATCGGTGTCAAGTGTCATCTGTTTAGTTTGATAATTAATTAAAAACCGTATTCTTCGACCATTGTCTTAGTCAATTTTGATATTTATATTATTCGATTTGTAAATATACATGTATTTATATTAATATAGTAATTAAATGTTCTATCGAGTTTTATATATCCTTATTCACTGACTGATTCCATATGCCAGATATAAAGTTCGGGTTGTTTAGTTTATCTGAGATATTTTCGGCTATTTTAGACCAGGAAGTTATGAAAACACCAACGTATGACTGTTAATTCATTATTCTCACCTGAAATGGTTGCAAATAACCTTCACAATTTTACGCCTTATATTTTGTACAAAATACGAAATATTAGCTAATTAATTATTTCTATAACAATTTGAATCTGTTATCGGGTTCTGTACGAAACCAGTAGGCGACTTAATACTTGTGAACGAGTATGTATAAGCAATCAAAAATCCAACATAGATGTTGTTCTACTATTCGCATATTGATCTATTCTCCATAAAAATAAATGCTCTATTTGTAGCATATGCTATAGCACGCTAGCAAGGAAACATCAACGACAAAGAGAAACAATACCTTCGTCGCCAGAAGTTGAGGAGTTGTCCTCTGGTTCGGGCGACGATCCTGGAGATCCAGGGGATTGTCTACCGAGTCTCGAGTCTGGTCGGCCATACTCGTATCCTCCGCTTGATCCCCTGTTGTCTTCCCACTGTCGTCCCTTTTCTGGGGACACTGATCGTCCGTCCCTCGTGTCTGCCGTAACCGAACTTCGCTTCCCGTCCTTCGCTTCGGGGCAGCCCAATCTTTTCCCGGAATCGCCGGACACCGTTGAACGCTTCCTGGGGATTCCGTGACGGGAATACGTTTACGCGCTTTCATTCGCCAGACGGCCAATTCGATCGTTAACGAACTTTCGATCTCGACGGGAACTTAAATTAGCCGCGCGGAAATCGCGAACCCCCGGGCCTCGTAGGAACGATCGAATTTCCTGTACGATTCCCCACGTGGCTCGATCTCGACGATATTCTTTCATTGGCTTGAAAAACGTTGAATTTTTATGGGAAGATTTCAATAAGCACAAAATATTATCGCCCGCATTGAGGAACTGCGTCATTGCGGATGGAATAGGGAATAAGTAGATTTGGACTGTGTCTGGTTCGGCACTACTTTATATCCATTTTAAGCACTGTGATATTCTACTTAGATGTATACGCACGGTCTGTTTGAGAAGCAATGAAATTTATATCTCTTTGATTATTGATTAGTATTCGTTCTGAAATCGTTTAACAAGATGACACGAATATATTAATTAACGTATTTTATATACCATATACAATTTTTAGAGTACCATATAAAATTAAAGATTAAAGCGACGATTGGTTAACCGTTAACGACGAATAAAACGAACAATTTTTACAAATACGATCAATGTTCGATGTAATATATTCGCAATTCCCTTACTTCTCAAACAAATTGTGCATACTTTTGCATATTTTCTTGATTCACAGACAATTGACATTTAAGCTTACGTGCTTTATAAACATTTGACATTTGACTTCATCCTTTTTTAGATTATCATGTCATTCAATCTGTACAAACAGACAAGAATATGAAACGAGCCGAGATCAAAAGCAACGCGACGTGCGATCGTATACGAGAGAGGCAAGCATTTCGCGACGGTTGTAAACGTACTCCCTGGAGTCGCCTGAAGCGGTGGGCGATCTCCTTCCTGTGAAGTCACGGAACTCCGTAGTGCACGTTGCTGACGACGACGGCTGCTGCGGTGATCTTCTTCCGCTGGTCCCTGGATCTCTGGCTTCGTGGCAGGCGTCACGGACATTTGCCAGGTCAACGTTGGCAGTAGTCTTTGCTTCTTTGGCGGGAGATGGCGGCGGAGACGTTGGTGGTGATGGTGATGAACTTCCTGCACGACCAGAACTGTAGCACACGGCTGCCTTCCGCAAAGTCTCCCTGCACAGCTCGGAGAACATACTGCCTCCCCCATGGCCGTGGCCCTTACGGACCACCCTTCTTCTTCTTTAACTTCCTCCTCTGTTCCCTCGTTCACCAAGTTCGAACGCACTCGAACTCGCACGTTCAACTCGGTGCTTGGTGTATTCGTCGGATAAATTTCACCAATTCTGGCCACGTGCTTCCAACGTCGACATCCTCGTCGTCTACTTCTAGGGAACCCGTAGCCCGCGGTTCCACCGTCGCAAGAATCGCTCGATACTACATCGTTACCTAACCCCCGTCTACAGCTATTGTTTCAACGTTTAAATTAAACGAAATAAACGCAGAGGAAGGAAATATGTATGCGTGGTCGACTACGGGGATCTTATGCTCGAGCGACCAGTTACCATCCTGACAGGCTTATCTTGAAATTTAAAATTCCCACGGAAGATGCACGCTATCCAACCCCTGTATTTCATATGTATGTAGTAAGAGAAATACAGCTCGAATTTCACCGTGTACTTTGGTAAAATCAAGAAACATTATCTCGAAGGAGCAGCCAGCTTGAAATAATTAAACGCTGCGGTTACAACGGCCGAGGAGTAGGGCTCGTCCTCGCGTAGGGTGGAACGGCGGAGCGCCATCGCGAACAACGTGCACGAAGATAGTTCTGGATAAAAACTTTACACGTAGACTGATTTGCACGCTGACGAGCGCGGCCTACAAATCCCTCGTACATGTACCGCCGCGGCGGCCACACGTAACTTCGATGTAAACGCGTTTATGAGAATATAAGGGTCGGGAATGAGCTAGAGGGAGAAGCTGATCGAGAAGTTTGGGTCGTTTCCATAAAGCACGGGACGAGCGTGCGCTATCGGCGTAAGGAGCGGCTAGCAACGTTAAGGGTGGAAACGTCCAGGAAATGGCGTTAGTTAGCGACGAAGACCAGGAAACATTCCGTGAGGCGTATGCCGTAATAAAAATGTCTGGCCAAATGCCAACCGTTGGAAAATTTACTGGCGACTTTCGACCACGACAGCACCGAGAACGGCATATCGTGAAAGCTGAAACAGAACACGCGGCCTGCCATCCTGCACGAAAGTGCATCGACTCGTTTGCATTACGTCCAGCGTTCGCTATAACCTTCCGCTATTAATTCAACGTCATCGTGAAAATATTGGTCAATGGTGATTCGATTGCCTTTCTTTAGACGTCAAGACTTCGTAACTGTACAACTGCTACTGTAATGTTTGCGGTATTTGGTGTTCGCTACTGGTGATAGTGGTTGTGTCAACGCAAACAAAGCTGATTGAAGCGCCGGTATTCGAAAGAACGCTCGAACGTCCAATACAAATATTATGAAAAGGGGAAAGCGTTTGATGATGGAAAAACGGTATTGGTTTTGCTAGAAAAAGCGCTCTTGCTGTTTAAATTCTATTTTCTGATAAAATCATATATTATAAGCCTAGAAGAGTTTTGATAATCCGATAACGATCCTCGTGCTATCGTCGTTTTTTCTAACGTCAAAAATATTTCTAATTTAAAAAACAACTTTCTTAATACGTTACGATCTTCTTTATTTGCTAAACTAAGGTCGAGACTGACATGTAAAAATTCAAAGATCCCAGGACAGCTAATAAAACTTGGTAATGATACAGTTTCCTACTTCCGGGAAAAGTCATACAGATCCTCTAGAAGAACTCTAACTCACTAACGAGCCTCGTAAAATTAATATTTCATTCTAACTTTAATAGAATCTTATTACTGACACGGTTTACTGTCATCGTGCGAGTTCTTCACGCTTCGCTAACTGCGCTAATTATCCGGCTGAAAGAAATTGTACGACGATAAAGAAAAAAAAAACACGATAGTTCCGGAAGAATATCGACGAAGAACAACAGCAGGGAAAATGATTTTTCCCGAGCAAGCACGCGATCGATTCGAAAGACTTACGAAGAATTATTTACCGATGGGAATATGGAAGGTACGATAAAATCGTGGACGTGCAGCTGGGACGCGTTACGACAATCGGAGCGTTATCCGTTGCCCGATAAACGTCCGCGTGCCGAATACAGCCACGATGATGGCCGTTGTTTCTGTCGCGGTACCATTTGCCCGGAAATTCTCGAGACAATCGTCGGTTTAACCCCACCTTCCATCGAACAATGTACGCGTCTCTGATCGTTGTTTTCGACTGCTTTGTATACCCTTCGTCCTCTGTACTCTATAGCAAGCTTTTTATAGTCGAAGTCTGTATAGAAAGGTCGGTTCAATGACGGTCGCTCAAGGGTATTTCGAAAACTCTTTGGCGCGGAAAACCACTCGATAAAAACGCGCGAGATTCCACGCAACCCACCCCCGCGATTGTGTGCTTTTCGTCCACGCGTCGAATCCAGCTGGATTAATTATGATCCGAGCAGAGAACGCGATTGCAGCATGCGAATGCTGGAATAACGCGTCGCGCTTGACTGGAAAAATTTCACGATCGCGTATTCCGTTAAATGTGATTGGTATGCTCGCTCGTGCGTCAAACCATCGGATTGTGGCGTTTCAATGCGAACGCGTTAACGAGGGCGTACAACGAAAGAATTATCGTAAAATCGTTTGAATCTGGCACATTTGTCCACGAGAGTACTTGGACCAGTGACCTTCACGATTTACCGGACATTCTCCTAATTTTCGTGGATTATAGCGTGTTTGTGACATCGATGGCGCCGTCACCGTTGCCAACTGCGACGATTGCTACACGAAGATATAGTCGGAGGAAGAGAATCCAACCGCAAACGTCGAATGTTCTCAGGCTATGTCAGATTAATGAGAAAATTGTCTTTGACGTTTCTGCGGGAGTTCATCGGTTGAAGTGGACAATTTCGACACGTGGCCAGGCGGCAGAAGCGCCCAGGATAAATTGAAACGTCGACAGGAATATACGGATACAAAGTGTTGAGAGGATTAGACGGGGGATGGATCGATACGAGTTAAACGTAGAAAGAAGTTGAAAAGCAACCGACCGATCGTTTGCTCGGTCGAGGATAGCTAATTCACGTGTTCGGCTAAAAACAGACTCATCGACGGCGAGCCGGCCTTGCCAGCTGGCGAACGAATCATCGAGCTTCCGTCAGGCCTTAGAAATGGAGCACAATGGTACCGTTCTTTTGACGTGTGACGCGTGTAACCGGTATTCCCATTTTCCAGACATTTCATCGGTTATCTTGTAAGCTCCATTGTTTTTTCTCGCCCACGGATCGTTCCGCTACATTGAATAAAAAAAAAAAAAAAAAAAAAAAAAACTAACGTTCCGTCGAGCGACTAGTTTAAAGATATTAAATTTGAAAAGGATGCACGAGATTCCAAACGGGAACAAGCTTCGCGGTTAAGCCAATTTAAAGACACGTGGGTGGGATAAGTTGCACAAGTTGCGAAAAAAGCGAAACGCTGGTGAAGTCGTGGATTCCGCCGTAGCTAGATCCCGCAAGACCAAGAACCAATTTAGCGCTCCCTATTATTTAGCGAGCACCGTGAGAATCACCTAGCTGCTTAATACCGGTGCTTATGTACGCCAAGGATAAATCATTCTGTCCCGGGATACGCGGATGTATAATTCGTCAGAGTATTAATCACGTTAATTGCGCGCCTCTGGAAATAAACGCCTTTAACCTATTAATTGAGAAGAACGACAAAGATGATACTGGACCAAGTATCTCGATAATCACTAGGTGTGCGGATGATTCGTCACGGTACGATAATCGCGACGGGAAAGTTGGAATATCGCGAGCATCATATTGTGACCACGTGATCCAAGAATCGTGTGATTCGTTTTTAATGCAAATTTACAACATGTTTCGTAGTCTGAATATCAAAAGAAGTACATTGAGCGAGTGCTTTTATCGAATGAACTTCTAATTACCTTAAACGATGAAAGGACCTTCCTTGAAGGAACGAGATTAAAAGAAAAGGCTGCAATAAATAGACCGTCACGTTAGTAACGAGATACTCTCCGGACTCTCAAAGGCTAGCGCAATCATCGAGATACAGGCCCGTATCGCCGCCGACCATCCACCCACGTGATCGAAAACTCATCTCAGAGGAATTATTACGTCCCGCACAATCTCGAACGGATTCATCGTCCCGTCCCTGCGATCGAAACATCAAAGAAGACCTGACGTCCAGACAGCAGGCTCACAGAGGAAAAGTATCGAGTCACTTCGCGCACAGGATCTTACGCCTGCACGATCTTCGTATTGTAATTCCTGGTACAATAGAAACAATGCCGTGCATCAAAGAACGAGCGAAACACGCAGGAATGAACACCAGGAAGAAAATTCGCGTGCAAAAAAAACTGGCAACCTGTCAGGATTTGGTTATTTGCTCGACGTTCACTCGAAGACCGACCACACGACACACAACCGGAACAACGCGGACGAAGGAACGCGTGCCCTCGAGAAGGATCTGCAGAGGAATAGAAAAAGGAGAAGGAAGCGCACCTCGTCGACGACACGGCAGGACAGAGCGTGCGTCCTCCTCGTGGCAACGCGGCAGCACGTCATCCCGATCAGCAGGCGGACAAACTCAAGCGTAGAGAGGGTTGAATACGCACAAGCCGGATCACCTGTACACCGCACGGTCTTCAGGCGAGAACTGAGCCCGCGAGGGAGGGAGTACGAGAGCGACAAAGAGAGAGGACAGAGGTAGAGGATGTAGAAACGAGAAAGGGATAGTTGGAGGATGGAGGAAGAGAGAGGGCGCGCGTCGCGTCGTGTCGCGTCGCGTCGAAGCAACCCCTATCTGAAAATTCGCGGTGGTGGAAGACTTGGAGGGGGATGCATGGAGTCCAACAGCGAAGCCCAACGCGCGCTGATCGGTTAGTACGCGTGCAACGGTCCGAGGGAGGGAACCGGAGGGATACGGAGGAGGCCGACATACGGTAGAAGGGAGGCTCTCTACCGTCGACGAACGCTACCCTCTGCCCTTTCTCTTCGACTACGCTACGCCTCCTACCCTTTGCTCGTAGTGGCGCTGCTGTTGCATCGATCAGCCGTGCGCCGCCACCTCCGACACTCCCGAAATGGTCAACCCTCCACCTCCGGCTACTCCTTCTCTCTTCTTCGCTCGATCCTTCTTTCGTCTCTCTTCTGCCCATCGACTGCGTGTTGTGCAACCTGTGCCCGCCACCACCTCCGGAGTCATGCCGGCTAATTTTTTCGTTCATCTTCGTCTACGTTACCTGTCTATCTTTATCGTCCTCCTTTTCTTAACAGTCTTCTCTTCGTCTCTTTTCTTATCATCGCCATAGCACGGATTTATTACAATTTCACATCTATTAGCCCGATAAGATCGCACATTTCCCCTTCAAACATATCACGTCGCGGTTATATGACTCCGCAGCCGAGTGTTATCGTATCGCGGTAGTTCTAACACAGCTGACCTTGACTATTAAAGCACACACGTAGGATAGCTCCGTTTTGTTTCAGTTCGTCGCACTAAACCGGAATTACTTTGTCGAAGGATCGTCGATCGATCTCCGCTCTTCGACGAACCTTCTTCAACCTCTGACAGACATCCCCTAACTTCAACACCTGCTTTTTAAAAGCAACTCTCCAAGAGGGTGAAGTACAGGGTGACCTTGAAACTGGTGGAGAAAGAGAGGAATTTGGAAGGGTCGCGCGAACCTCATCCCGAAAAGGAGAGAAACAGTCTTTACGCAGCTATACTCTCTTCGTACGGCCATCCTCCTCCAGCGAAGTTCTCGAGGATCGATAACCTTGAAGACGACGTAGAATCCTCTCGACTCCCTTGACAGATTACGGGCAGATGCGAGGCGGATTCGATGCCGGATGGAGGTATTATCTTTTTCCTTTTCTTGTGGATCTCGCTTATTCTCTGGTCGCTATAAGCGTCAAGGATAGCACAACAAAGAGACGAGTATAGAAGACGATTTGCTCTTTCGGTTTAACACAAGCAACAAATTCCTTTTTTTATCTTTTCTTCCTTCTTTTCGTAGTCCTCTTGGGTTTTTATCACTTTTTATGTTCGTGCTGTAGTTACACGCGCGAGATTCTCTCGTTGCGCAGGTAAAAAGGATTGCTCGTGGGAATGATGAAACGGTAGTGGGCTATTCCAATAACAACGCGGTCAGATATGATGCATTTCGACAGAGGCAAATTTTCACTTCGCTCGCTCGCCGCCGCCGCCGCCGCCGCCGCGTTTCGATAACAAGCCTGCTTTTTCCAACGGGTCTCGGTCGAACCATTCCAAATATCGCAACTTTTTTCGTCGTATCTAACCGGTCTACGTACTTCCTGATACTTCAATATTGATAAACTACTCTTATATAAAACGTTATGTACTGTCATTCATAGATATCAAGGTACTTTCTGATTCCATATATAAAACACGACTATTGATTTAGATTATTCAGGAAACGATTAATCGACCACGATTTCGTATTCATACAAGATAACGATGCAATAATTTGTAATAAAATCACATGTATGAGATACAAGAGCAACATGATGTATAAAGAATCAAAATATTCTCAACTATTCTAACTCAAGCATATAACAAATGTTAAATATGGTCCTACTGAAATTTGAGGCTTATTAATATAACGGATAATTGATTGTTTAAATCAATTACTTTTGCAATGTCTATGGAATATATACGTGTATACTAAATATCTTGTAATTTCTTTATATTTCAATATATATTCGTACGAATTCGTTCCAAAATCTATCGAGATACCCATGGCAATCGTACGTCATAACAGCGCTAACAAAATTTCAAGACGTTTCGTGTACCACCGATAGCGTTTATAGAAGATGTCCTCACGTGTTCGAATATTTTCGTGAGCCTGCGTTTTATACAAACAGTAAACTGGAATCAATCGATGGACAAATAAAATTCATATTCGAGAACCTCGACGAACAAAAATCAAATTTTCTCTTGGACGAGAGACACCTTTGGAATTTTTCTTTCCTGGACGGTAAAAATTCAAATGTGGCGTTTAACGAGGATCGGCATGTGCATGTTATAGAGATAACTCGTAGCGAATGCAGAACGAGAACGAATTCTTCGTGGTTTTGCAACCAACCGGTTGCGAAATCGCGTCTGAACGGGGACAAACGTTCGTCGATCCCTCGGCACGTCTCTTCCACTCATCCACATTGCTCTCGTGAGTGACATGACTGGAATCCGCGTACGGGTCTGCCGAAATTCCAGACGTATCTAGCTGGATAGGCTCCCGACGTCGTCCATTTCGAGAAACCAGAGTAATAGGAGTCCAATGTGAGACGACGCCATGTACTCTACTCGAGAAATATCCAGCGAAACCATTCACCAATTTCTTTCCTTGGATAGAATTCAAAAAATTCCATGGCACGTGTTATCCATACGCATTCCATCGCGTGATTTTAATCAAACGAACATTCGCAAGAGATTATATCTAAGTAATTCCGTTCCCTTTCGTTTAAATATTTGTTCGCAAACGTGCCGCGTTTTACCTAGAAAATTTGCTTTCCGTCGGCACGTGATAGGAACTTTCAATGATGCACTTTGAACTTTATTTTCTAAATGTATCCACGTGCACACGAGAAAATATTTAACTTAGCATGTCGATAGATAGCGAAACAAACAATTCATTTGTTGAAAGATGCATAGAGAGATTTGGCGAGGATATGCGTATAATGTGTACCCGTGTGAAATCTCAAATAAAAGTAAGTCTTGAATAAAAGACTAATTAAAAGTATAATGGAAAAGCCAGAGAATTTTATGCGAATCATTAAAAAATAGAATAAGTTTAATGGGAGATTCTTGTACGAATCATAGCGACGTACAACAAATAGGTAGAGTTGGCGTATATCATTGCAATTGTAAATATAATTACAATTGCTTTTAGTTACTTCTGCTTAAAATCATAGAACATCTATTGTTATCAATAATAGCATCTGATGCATATTATGAACTTTAAAATGCATGCATTTTTTAATTTTCATTTTATATCTTCGTTGTTGCATAAAGTATCAAATGAAATAATCTTTAAATTTAAGAGATACTTTAGTCTTTCTAGTTTTGAAAGAATTATAATAACTACCCTCATTACGCTTCTTTTCGCGTTCTGTTTATTATGTAAATACATAAATCCCACATATATTCTCAGTAAAGGTATTTGCCATCATAAATTGCAGAAGTCTGATCGAAAGATTTCACGAATGGTTACAGAGCTTCTGTTTGCTTCTACAAGCACTAGCATAAAGAGCGTCGATAGTCGTGATATTCTTCCAAACTTCGCCTCGGTTCTTTTTTTTTTTCGTCGACTAGAACAGTACTCTTGAAGAACTTTTCAATTCCCCGGAAATCTCATCGAGTGGTAGGCGCTTGAGAGCAAAGCAGCTCGTGCTCGAGCCTCGCAGCTCTACCAGGTTAATTATCGAGGATTAATTTCGGGTCTCTAGCACAGGCGTCAATGGGGTAAAGGGACGCGACGAAGTCTCAATCGGACGCCTTCGTTGTGTACTAATCGAAAGTGGGAAAGAACGGGATGCTGGATGAAAAATCGAGAGGCGGCGTCATTGAACGGTGTTTTCCTTCCCAACACGTTCCCACCGTGTTCGTTTACAAATTGCTCTCTCCAAACGTTTCTCTCAGATCGCGATTTCTTTAAGCTACCGAATCGAACCTTACTGACGATGAGTTGTGCGATTTCCTTTTATAGCGTTCTACATAAAACAAAAACTTTTCTGAACAAGGTAAAGAGAATTTAATAATGGACATTTCGAAACACCATTCTAGCTTAGTATAGAATTATCTTAATGAATATAATTTAGTATTCTCGATATTCTTAACGTGAGCGCAGTGACTTTCTAGAAAGGATGATATTACGATCTTCTTAGAGGTCGCGATTCACAGATTGAGGATCTGGATTCTCCAAGATCCTCAACGATCAAACTCCTCGCGTTTCACCCTTGCTTCGGGAATAATCTGATTTAACGCCGCTATTTAAACTCTCTGTCTGTCTCCCTCTCTCTCTCTCTATACAATAGTAGCAAACGATCCAAGCGTAACTTCCAGCACTCCATATCCCGTACACTGAACGCACACTTTCCGGGCCATCGATTTCCCATTTCCTTCGAACTGCCTGCTCTGCTACTCTAATCCCCCTAATTAAGGTTCACGCGCTAAAACGACCGCGTTATCTTCGTATCGATACTTTCTCTACCTATAGACTCGCGTTCGATTTATGCTCGAATTCCACCGCACCGATTTCACACTTTCGCGTTATTCCCACTTGGGAATAAAGAGACACGATAAATTGCAAATAAATCGTTGTCGTTTCAACGACGGAAAAGGAAACCGAGATCGATAACTTCGTTCGACGTTCTATAGACTCTTGACGCCTATTCTTTGCTCCCAGTATACACTCTTTTGTGATCCTTATTCTACTGAATTCGTTCCCATTAATTTCATTGGGACCAGGTCGGCTATAGTTGTCACCGGTTACGCGTAACAATCTGTTGACTGCTTTTTACCTTTCCTGAAGATACGATTGTTACGCCAATGTTCGGCTTCAATGGTACCTTTTGCCTACGAGACGAATCGGATCGAACGTGTTCCTTCTCAATGGCAGCCTGTCCCTCAGGAACTCGTTCGTCGACGTCTGACTCTGACGAGAGTCAGGTGAATCTGCGAGTCTCGTATTTAAGTACATCAAGATCGATCTCCTTTCATAAACCACATCGGAGAGATCTTTCTTTCTTTGAGACAACAAATGTGACGCGACACACTGAGATTCTTATCGGTACATAACACTCATTGGTAACGACTCGTTTAACGACGATATCGCACGATACTATCGATTAAATCTATTTTTCTAACTCGAAGGACCAAGCGTGAGCAAATTTAGAGCCGGGTGAAAATAACAAATGCAAGTGATTGCTGAGAATCATTGCTCGTTAACCTACTCTACGTGTTATTGTTGTAAAAAGACGATCTTCCCTCATCATCAAATATGTATGTTCACGATCGGCATAAACTCGCAAGTTATTAGTAAACATTTTACGACTACTTTACGATTTTCTCACGAATATTGTATCTAAAAAAGTTACCAACGGTTTTCGAAAGCTACAAAAGTAATTTTGTATATCTACAATACTGTCTTTCCAAGGGATGTACTCGTTTTACAGAGCATGTTTGCGAGTATTATGCAAGCGGATAATAAACAGACGAGAAACTATTCGCCACACCAGCGATGACATACCTTAAAAGAATGTAGAGCTTCCAGCATTCAAAATGGTTGTTCGTTTCTCTGTACCATAAGATTTAGGAAGATAAAACAGCAGGCACCAAAGGGTGCTGTAAATTAAACTCTCCTGAGTACTGCATCGTGCAGGAAGAAACTAACTCGGCAAAATTCTTTTCCTAATTAGTTGTACTCAGAAGAAAGGGGTGAAACAATTAAGAGATATGGAACAATTACGCGCAATATTCTATATAACAGACCCTCGATGCTATTAGACTTGACGATTAAACCAAACTCCAACCTAGTTTTAACTCCTTGCATTATAATGTCAAGTACACTCGTGCAACAGATTATGGTTCCAGTTGAACAAAGACAGAAGCTTAATTTCAACGCTAAATAAAGCTTCAATTCTTTAACAAGGATCTACAAATATGAATAATGTATACTGTTTTATTATTTTGAACCTGATATCGTATTATAACAGTGAATAGTCGAATCTTACTTAAACACCTATTTATCTCAGAATCGTAAGGCAAAGTGTTAACGTAGTTCAAAACGTAGAGTTTGCTGTACGTAGACGATTATCAACTCTAACAGGCAATGCAGAACAAAAACTATAGATATGTCCGAAATATCAAGCATTCTGTGTCTTAACGTAGTTTCATACGCACGACTTGGTCTCCCATCATCTCACGGGCCTATTGGCCCGGTTCAGTTCGATTGATCGACTACGGCGTTCTGATTGCACCGAAGAAATGCACTCTCAAAATGGACGTGGCTCTTGGACATCGGCCAGCATGATATTTCGAAGATGAGTCGCGTTTTTCTCATCTGACGTTGCCGGTAGGAAAAAGTCCTAGAGAAAATTGAAACCTCCTGGTACGTGACTCTGCCGTGACTCGTCTCTGCTACCTACGTAAATAACGGAGGATTCGTTGCCCTGCTGCGATACACAATTCCCTCTACTGAGATTTCACCGCCACGATCTGAAGATACGGGAAGAGAAAACGTCGTTAGTGACTTAGCGTTTCGTCCGGCATGAAAGATCGCTTTTTCTCCAAAGAGAATCGTAAGGAGATTTGCTGACACGTTGAAACGATCCATCCACGTTTCTGATAGATTAGAAAAATTTGTTGGATTGTTGCTTTCGATGGTATCGAGAAACAAGAGGAAAAACACGTGTGCGAAAGACCATACGTTGTAATTACTATTGTTTATTCCTTAGTCGCAGATCATTTGTCTCTGATGAAATTCATCGAAATCGATGATCTATGATAATTTTCCTCGTACCAAAAAAAGTTTATACAAACGCTTAAGATTTAACATCTGACCATAAAAATTATTTGAAAGGCTAACAGCAGAGCCATCGTGTACATCGTTAAATCTCTCGCGAGTGCTTAGAAACTTTTGCAGCTAAAGTGTTGCTATTACACCGTACAGATATTCGTATTATTCTACAGTGGATACCATAAACGACGGACGCAACAGCTGCTTTGTTCGCGAGTGTTAAATAGGATTAGACGACACGCGCGAAACGAATATTAAACAAAGAGCAACCTTTTCAAGTTTCCCCTTTATTTCACCCGTGGAATTTCGTCTGTCTGGCGCAAAAAAGATTTTCGAACGTAGTGGGTATCCACGCGATAGCGAAGCGTTTCACAAATCCATGAAGCGCACTGATGAAATTGGCGGGGTAGCCGTATGTATCTCTGGTCGGCATAGAAAGCACGCGGCTGCACCCTACGAACTCGATAAACGAATTTCAGGTAAAAGCGGCGTTCAATTCGCTATCAGATCCGTCTCGAAGTCGAAGGTCTCTGCGTCAGTCTAGTCCGATCTTCCCTCTCGATCGATTCCTCCATATTCCGTGATATTGCTGGTTCAATCTATCCCGGTAGTGCAATCGTGTACGTCGCAGTTGGAATAGATCATCGATTATCGATCGCCGAGACCCGAACGTGAAAGGAACTTCTCATTCGTGCACACGGGGGAACACGACCTGTTCCGGGTCAAAATTACTGGACGACTTGCGCTGTAATTTATTCCGAGCTCACCCTCGTGGATCACTCGCCTTCTGACCACGAGTTTCTCGAAATTTAGATTTAAAGCGGTTTAGATGAAAAATCGAAGGATTCGACGTGGTCCCTTATTTAAGGCATAAAATGTTCCCGGCATTCGGAGCGAGTTATACAGCACACTTTTTACCCATTGTATATCCACCAGACCTCGGAAATCCTGTTCCATTTAAAAATCATTTTACCCTCGTCAATACATATACCACGATAGACCGCGATCCAGAACATGGTTCTTTCTCTCGGTTCGTTTTAATCGAACGCAAAAAGGTAGCGAAGAGGTTCGAAAGCGAACGACCACAAAGGCGGTCGGAAAGCTCGGCGGAAAATGGTTCCGCGAAATGGCTGGAGTTCTCCACGAACGGGATATTTCTAGTTTCAAACACGGCGCTGGCATTAACGATCGGACGTATTGCTCGTTACCGCAGTACCGCTTTATCGTTCGCGAGATTTATGTCAAGTGTATCGAAAGACTCGGGCATTTTTATTTGATCGAGATAATGTCGACGTCGCAGCTCCTTTGTTCCTCGCTACAGTGGCCGATTCTACGGACCGGGCCACGACCAGTTATCGAGAGTTATCGAGCACAGAGGGAAGCTTCTTTCTCCTCGTTTCTTCATGGGATTTGCCCGAGCCAAGGAGCGCCTCGATGCACTCCGATGTCACGCTTCGATATACCCGGCCCCCTGCGTCGAGACGATAATTGCATCGTCGAAAGTCTTACCTTTCCTTCCTTCTATTTTTTCCCTTCTTTCTATTATCCTTCCTCTTTTCTTCCTCGTTTCCGTTGATTAATTAAAATCCGTGCGGAATCTTTTCCCCTCTCGGTAACTCACGATGCTCCGAGAATTATACACACGGGAACCGCTTTCTACACGTAGCGAGCGGAGAAAGAAATTACAGAGGAACTCGTGTCACGTTTCTTCCTGTGCTCCGCTTTCGACATTTTTTACCGACTAATAAACGCTCGTTAATGAGCATCGGTGATCTATCTCCTTCGTGTTCCAAATGGAGAAGTTCAGTAGCGCGGGAACTCGTTAACGCGCGATCAAATGTGATGTGGAGAACTTATGCAAAGGACCCAACGAGCTAATCTTTCTTCGTTTTCAAAGACGAAAGAATGCTTCTGCCGGTGAAACGCGCTCGATGGACGTCCCAGCAATTTCAAGAGAATTAGTTTCGGTTTCTACGCCTTAATAACTGAGAAATTATGGTTGTGGTGTAGATACATCTTACTCGAGGTACAGAGAAGATGAAGTCGTGAGGAAGAAGCCGACGTTGGAACAGAGCTAAATCTACCGGTCGTCCGACGACTTTTTTCGCAGCCCACTTGGAACCGTACCAACAAAATCCCGCGACTATATGCGGTGAATCGAAAAAAGGGACACGAACTGCACCGACCGAGGGAAAAATTTTATTACCATCCGACATCCCTTAGCCGTGTTTTCCGATAGTATTAAAACACGGTCGCGAACAAGCCGCGGACACGCTCCAGAATTTGGCCCGTCTTCAAAAGAATTGGCTTACTCGTTTTTTCTTTCCTTTTTTCTTTTTTTTTTTTTTTTTTATTCTCCGCTGAATGTTAAATATTCTGACCGGAGTTTCGTTCGCGAAATCCAAACAAGTCTACTATTGGTTCGCATTAACGGAAGTGTACATAGCTTGTTTAAAAAGTAATAAGATTCTCAATATTTTCATTTAAGTAGTGATAAATTCATTCATTAGTAACTGATAATTCATTTTATTCGACGCGTGTTTGTTCAATGTAAATATAAAGCTGAAAATGATTAACTAATAAGTGAATAGATTTCTATAGTTGCAGCGTCCTTATTACGAATCTTTGATTGGAATTTGGAGTCTTAGGAAAGTAATTACAGAGAACCAAATCAGGCGAATATAGTGAATTCTTATAAAAAAAATCTCATACAATATACTTTAATCATTATAGTATTATATATTTGATATTCATAGAATATTGATAGTAATATATATAGACATAATTTCAAAACAATCGTCAAAATTTGTGGATAGCATCTACATAAAAACTAAACAAAGATTTGATTACATTTCAATTAAACTGGCTATATCACAGTATAATATCACGATTAAAGCCAATAACAGTAGTGCCGGCTCAGACACTGTCCGATTCCACTTATTCTATCGAATATAGTAGGAACACTCCAACACAAATTTGGAAATTTCCAACACAAATTGAACGCTATTTAAATTAATACGAAAGATTATCGTCAATGATTATCTTCAAGACAATCATTATTACAGTATTATAAGAATAACGCGTCAATTTCTGAATTCTAAATAGGATGTTCCTCGTTTCTGTTCATTTATTTTTAGCAACTATTTCGTCTATTATATGTTTGACATTCATGAATAATTGATATACATAAAATAACAGTGAAAATTGGTAGATCGCGTTTGCTCAACGATTTAAGAAAATACAAATCCTGCTATTTTTCAGTCTGTGTGAGCGAGAACTCGACACGGAGAAAAATGACAAGCTCGAAAGTTTGAAACTCGCCGGAACAAAGATTACTATGACAATGCACTTGTAACACAGAACGTTCATAATACGGACGTGGTTTTTAGATAGGAGAAAAATTCGGTCGGCCATCGATTCTTGCATTGGAGGAAAAGTTTCACGGACTGGTTACAGCGGTGATTACTTTTCTTATTCCGGGAGTGGCGCCTTTGTTCCGGAGGTGGCAAACTTTGCCAAACACGCGATCCGTAAAGATGAATCGATGCGAGTCCTAAGTTTTCTCAGCCAGTGAGCTTCTCTTTGGATTCGTCGCCGAATACACGAGTCTCGTCCTCTATGAAGTCGCGATTGTCTAGATTCAAAAAACAACCAACGTTGAAATTAATACTTCATTGTGGAAGTTCCCAATGAGATACAAAATATTTTCGACAAGTGAGAATTTCCAAAAATGGCCGTTTTAACAATCCAATAGAATGAAATCCAATCCGGTATCAATAGTCTATGTTCAGAAGAACACAGTATGTCACGACCAGATTATTTCTCTTTTTAATCATTTCGTATTAAAATACCATCTTTCTAGCTATTAAGTAACGCAAAAATCAAGCAGTCAACTAGCATATTTTCCCCACATAGTCCTCGACTAACACCACGTTAATAGGGAATTTAATATAAACAGATACAACCGGAAACATAATTCTAAATACTTTACTGGCTGTGTATGCGATATCAAAGTGCTTATACTTGTTGATGAACGAGCGAGTAAGTAAATACATAATTAAAACAGCGAACTCGACACAACAGAATAAGGATACCGTGGATTCCAGAGTTGCAAGTTCTTTCCGCGTCCAGCTGCGAACCGCGACATCCCGTAAACTTTTCAATTACCACTACCTCCGAGGTAGAATGCTGTCCGACATCGTTTCCAAGAAGAAACCGAATTCTTTCTTTTGTTAGCACAACTTTCACCTGTGCCCCGAGTCCCGTTGGACGATCGAACAATAAAAAAGAAAATAAAAAAGGTAGCAGAACTAACTAGATTCGTCTCGACGAATCAACACGCAGCGCAGATTCGTAGAGAGAATGAGACGATGCTCGCGCGTGAATTCGACGAGAAAGCACGAATGAAAGGCCGACCCTAGGCAGACGACGATCCAGGATAATCTTCCTGATCCGTTTATGCCGCGGATTTCGATTCACCGGGGAAGGTCTCGCGAGATATTGTGTCCTCGTTTGCGATTCACGAATTCTAATCGTGCCAACAATGCCCGGATTAAGATGCATAAACGAACCTATCCGATCATTCCCCGTTTCCCATTCAACAAGATGAACTTACACTGACTGCCGCTTGTGCACGGAATTCTGCGCTTTGGATTTTCGCGCGGCTTCAATACCTGCTGATAAGAATAACGCCGGTATTATTGGGAAGCGATC
This sequence comes from Bombus terrestris, assembly GCF_910591885.1. NCBI lineage: Eukaryota > Metazoa > Arthropoda > Insecta > Hymenoptera > Apidae > Bombus > Bombus terrestris. The sequence goes on along the minus strand of NC_063270.1, from coordinate 14,222,195 downwards.
ATGGGAATTGACGTTCGTTTTCGTTGCCTGTCGAGAAATCAGCCGGTTCATTAAGAGCAATCGGTTGATAGTGCGAATTAAGAGCGCACGCCAGCTTGATCAACTGAATAGATGATTCGTGATCTTATCAGCCGTGGAAACAGCCACGTGCCACGAGGTTCATTGAGGCAGGCGATACAGAATACTGATAGAGAGCTCTGAGCAATTTGTCATTGCTTGTACAATGCGTACGAATGATACATACAAATGAATGAATTTACGGATCGACGCGTGTGGCGAACTGTCGGTGAAAGATATCCGTATCATTCGTACATGACTTTTATACAAGTGTGTGTATATTTTTCAGAGATCACAAAAGTATTTAAATAGTCCATTATCCATTGTATCAACTAGCCTATATACTTAAAACGTATCGTAAGATGTAAGACGTACTGTTAGTATATTAATTTTCCAATAAATATATGTTTACATATCTTGTAATTTTTGTATATTATACATTTTCAGATTGGTTTCAAATTTTACCTATTACATTCCACATTCCTATTACATTATATTTTAACCATTACATTCGTGTATCGTTAAAACGCTAATAAAATTGCAGAGTGTTTTATACAACATATACAATACGAACGTAAAAGCTTTTTATGGCAAATATTCAAGTACTTTCGTGAGCCAGCAATCTTACACATGAGCGAATTTGCGGATCGTACGAGCAATAAATGGCCGATAAACATTACCAGTAGAATCTTCTCTTAAAGTTACGTTTACCAGTATGTAATCTTACTAACCGACACGAGAGACGTCAATGGTGTTAGAACGCGCAAATTGCAACAGTTTATGAGAAACATAAGAGGATATTACGTCGATGGAGCGCTACATGTAGCACACGGATCCTGCCATTGAAGACCGTCGTGGCGCTCGTAAGAACAGTCTCACGGATGGTAGACGCAATCGAGGCGACCGATGAATAATTCATCGACATTAGATTCTTGATAAATTTCCGCCGGGGAAATTACTTTCGCGGTCAAATCGCCCGTAAAAGATGCGCGCTCTATCATCTTCGCGAACCAATCGTCGGTAGAACCGCAGATAGAATCATTGATAGAACGGTTTATAGAACCGTGCGCAGAATTTTTCATGGACTCAACGATAGAATAGAAATACATGTAATAAGAAAAATGGAAAAATCACAAGGAATAGAATAATATTATGGAAAGCATAAAGATAACGATATCGGTGAGAATGCATCACCTAACGTAACGCTCAGACACTTTAACGTAGAGAATAAGAATTGGTAGAAATGACCACTGCGCGTTTCTTGATCGCTATCACGATAGGAGCTCGTCTCGTGGATAGGCGTCAATCATCGTGCCAATCGTAACATCCGGCGGTGTCAATCAGTCGAACAATACTTTCGATCGTGTATGGTCGACGAGAGTTTCCATGATGTTCGACGATAGATTTCAAAGAACGTCGTTCCCACGAGTGATATTAATCGACCATGCTCGTGTTGCTACGTTTCGGATGTCGACAGATCGTTTAATCCCATTGCAAGATCCACTCGAAGGATATATCGGAGAAAAAATGTGCAACACGTAATTCCATGCAGAGAACGGAAGTACGGCAGAAAGACAACGAAAAGGTTGGCCAGATGTAACCACGAATACGATAACGTCGCGAACGCTGACTCAGCGACAAGGTATTTTAATGCAGCGCGATTATTTATAACAGCGACCGTCGTAAATTGTATCGCGTAAAATATGAAGGCTGCATTACGCGCACCACTACAAATAATTGATGAGTCGGTGAACTGTTCTTATCGGAAATTAAACGTCGCCAAATTCGTGGCCATGTGTTACGTTCCCAGTTTTCACTTTTTGTCCTTCACTTTGCACTTTGATAACGCTCTTTTGCGCGTTATTTTATCAAAGAGGCGTACAATGACAAATTGCATTCGCCTGAAAGTTGCTTTAAGTATTTAATTGACATAACTAAAGCTCACCGATTTTCCCAACTTACGATTCTTCATTTATTCCGTCTTATAGCTATAAAATCATCAAAGAATTTTTCATTTTCGTATGATAATGTGATAAGAAACAAACTATATCGTATCCGTAAATCGTGTTAAAAAACGATTCATCCTTCTCATCCCCAGAAGATTATATTCACCAGAAAAAGACAAAACGCGCTAGGAAACTATTTTAATCTTGTCTTACAACAGGAACTCAATACACAAGAAAATGAAATTCTAACAATATCGTTTATGAGTTTAACTGCTCTATACGTAACTCTAAGGAGATTTTATCGTACCGTATCTTATGCCTCGTACGTGTGTAAGAACCAAAAACTTTAGCATGGCTTTATAGTCAATGTGGTAGATCACATTCGGATAAATAGATTCACTCGACGACAGTTCATTTAATTGGATAGTAACTATTTATTTTTCCGCTACCAATTAAAATTTCTACTCTGTACCATATTTCTAAGAACTCGGACGGTTCGTAACGAGAAAGAACAGCGGCGTCTTCGCCGTGATTTAGGCTACCTTTTAATGAGGCCTCCGTCACAAAGTTATCGAGCAAGGCTCGCGTAGAACAGAAGGAAATTCCGTGAGAGACAGCGTCGAATGTTCGACGAGCACGAAATTAATTGCTCGTCACGGCCCGTTCCCCTTTGCCGCACACGGAGCTCGGGATAAAGTGTCAAGGGAGAGGGCTTCTTCATGCTCGCGAGATCCTCTCGTCTCATCTCGAGCCTTCGCGCGCTTGACAAAGTGCATATGAAATATAACGAGAATGTGGGATGCGCCTGCATCCCGTGGGGCAATTTCGCACGAACACGTTATTACTCGAAGAGGAGGTGGGAGAAGGGGGAGGTCCAAGAACGTACGGTAAATTTACCATTCCTTCGTAGCGAATATAAAATTTTCCTAATCGAAGCTTCTTCGATCTTGTTAACGTAAGCGAGGTGTAATTACGGCAATATATTTACGGCCCGATAGAGGCTTATGATGTTGCAGTTAATTATGACAGATAGTAAAGGATTATTCGTATTTGTAGATCAACGGTTTGGAAAATTTTAATTTGGACTAATAGTCCAAAATTTATTGAGATATATGTGATAATAAATTCTGATTATGCAATTATTTTGACAATAGATTCTGAGGCGATTCGCCAAGGTTATTCAAATTCAATTGGCAGCTTGAAAAAAGGAAAGAAAGTATACTGATTATTCGTATTCAAATCCAAATTTATATTTTATATATGCATATTCTAATCGGTATGGATTTATGATATTAAATTTTAGAAATAGCGCAGAAATATTAGAAAGAATTGAATCAAAGACTTTACGCTATACTATTCTACGGAACAACGATGCAATATACATAGTTCGTGATTAACAATGTAATAAAAAGAGGATCTCAAATATCAAAAGTGAGAAAGAAAACTATTATGCATGCAAACAAGTATATCGGTAGATTGTTACATAATCCATATACTTTAGCTAAATTACTGTACCCTGAGAAGTAACTGAATACACTGAAACTCAATTGTCTTGAAGCTTTGACCAATAAACACAAATTCTAACACTACTCAGTATGGCATATCGTAACTTGATAAACATACGAACTAATGGACAAAATTCGTACAGTCTACCACGGTATACATTATAATCAAAACTAAAACGCTTGTTTAATATAATCCTGTAATAGTAAAAACATGACAAACGATACGCGAAAACAACCTTGTAAGAATATAAACGTGTTCTAAATTTCATTCTATAATTTGATTCACTTTACTCGATTTAAGTTACTTATTATTCATAAACATCAATTCGAAGTAAGATAGATCTTACACAAGTTGTCCACAATTGTTTCGTAACAGAGAATCTTTCGACGTTCGAATTTTATTAGCAACAGGATAGGAGACACGATAAAAATGGAAAAGCGGAGAAACGTTAATGCATTCGTTTCCAATTTCTCTTGGCCAAGCTTTTGCAATTAGCCCGATTTCACGGATAGTGTTTAATATTAAACGCGATGACGCGGCGTGAATCTAATGAATTCATTTATCACGGCTCACTTATCCCTTCGATCGAGTTTCTACTACGAGTCAAGTCAGGTATTCTCGTCTTCTCGGTTCCTCTCTACGTACCGCAATTTCCCGGGTACTCGTATATGGCCACTGTTTTACGGTAAAGTACTCACCTGCAACAGAAAAGAAATATCGATATCGATTATTAAAACGTTCCTCGAGACAGAGTAGCTCGCGACACGCGCACGCATGCTCCCCGTTTTATTACATGTCCGACTGTATGCACCATTGCGTAAACCAGCTGTTGCAGAGAGCCCGTAAATTCTGTTCTAGAGTACATCCGCCGTTTATCGTTTGAATAATAATGGAACAGAATGGAGGAAAACGATGTTTGTAACCATAATTCAGAGGTTAAGATGTTGAACGATGTACGTGATGAAAAATACAGAAATAATATTTTCTATAATAGAAGAGGACGAATAAAGCTTTAAACGATGTAAGTGCTAGAGGTCAGTCGGAGTTGATATACGAATACGCCACTTTTATCCTTCTTTTTCTATGGAGTAATAGGTTTTGCACCAACGAAAATGCATTGATATATTTTTCGATTAAGTAAGACAATGATTTTACAAACTTCAATTTATTACAAATGTACATATATGATGGAACTATCATGAAGGTTTTATATAATTATTTTAAGAAATTGATATCGTGATTGTTTCGATTCTGTTTTGTTAAATATTTCAACTTTAAATTCAACAGCTGTATTTAACAAAAAGAAAAATTGAATGAAGTACCACGTTTTTATAAATTTATTTAAGAGAAGCTGATCTGTGGCAATATTTTCATACATAGAAGAACAGCCCAGCAGAGCGCCAATCGACGGTTGAAAAATGATAACGATCAAGTGTTATTTTTCGCGCCTCACTATGTCACATCGTGCAAGATAGTAATCGTTAATCACCGGATAAATCAATTCACGGTTCGATTAATAATCCCATCGCTTCGGATTTACGCAACTGCATCGGGCTACCTTCACCCTCTCATCGTCCCTTTCCTTAATGCATTTTACACCCCTTGCAGGGGAATGACGCGGAATGCAAACCAACTGGAACTTTTCATTTCCTGTTATCGTTCCGGTTGGAACGCTGACCCCGAATGGCGACAAAACATTGTTATGACTGAGAGGATAAATCCAACAATGCCGCGAGAATGGAATTTTAACGGGAGGTGGAAGCTCGCTAATTTCAATTAACCTTTCACGTTAAATCCGAGAGAAAAGAAGGGAAAGGTCACGCGCACGAGGGCGTTCACGTCAGTACACGCCATTTACAACGATATTTTTACGCTTTCCCCTTTCGTTCTTTCTCGACTTTCCAAAAGAACGATAATCGAAACAGGTAACCTCATAGCCTCAACCTTTCGCCTGCGTTGTAAACTCGATAAAACTTTTTCAAAAGGAAATGGGAGAAAAAAGAAAGATTCCAATTCCCACGCGTAATCGAACCTCGATACGATTCGTCGATACAGAGGGATATGTAACCACATCCGCTGAAAGCAATCGAACAACGTAAAAACTTTCAAAAACAGGCTACGAAAGCGTTGCCTGAACAGTGAAATATCACGCTATCCGATGTCCCCGCGATTCGAAGGCAACGCGAAAATCTTACGATACTCGAGTATCGATAAGCCAAACGAATAAAGTCTACGAGAAAATATCGTCGACCATTAAAGCAGCGGAGGACAAGGAGGGGGAAAAAAAAGAGGAGAATGGAGCGGACAGGAGTGGCAGTCGTTTATCAAACGCGTTTCCAGGGGCGTCAAGCGCGGAGACGTACTTTTTAGCGCGTGACATCAGCAGATCTATTAGTCACGGGCCTGACGATGAGTTCTGTCGGTTGACGGCAGCCGCGTGCGGCAATTACGTCGAATCTGGAAAGGAAGCGACGTCTCTACGTAAGGGCAAACAATGCCAGGCTAACGTTGCCCGTGTTGGAAGCCTTTCATTAGAGTTTAACGAGAAAAGTCGAGCGAGCCGACTCTTCACGTGCAGAACTTAACCGAATCGTCTTTCGTCGAAGCGTCGAAATAAATAACATCCAAGGAAAATAACGACCGGCAAAGAAGAACGAACAAATTACGAAACTTGCTGTAATTAACTCGAGAAGATAGTGGAGAGCCTTCGATATTAATTAAAATACTGTTCTGTTCTATCTAAATCGATTTAATCACAGAAACGTCATACGATCCCATTGATGACAGCCGAAGAAATAGCAGCCGTAGGCGTGTCCTGAGCTAAGATCGTTGGAACGAGGTAAATCCGACTTAACGTGTACAATAGTCTCTTTTTTGGGAGAAAAAGAGCGAGCTCGTTTTGCTGTCCTTTCTCCAATCGGGAAACTAAAGCAATCCGGTAACGAGAATCTCGTGAATATTTTATTCGAGCCGTTTTTAAAGAAGAAGCAGAAGCACCGTTCGAACGTCGAATTTACGCAATAAACCACGCCTCGGGTTTGCGTCTCTTAAGCTGGAAAGTTCGATCGGCATCCTCGATTCATAAGGACGACAACGACAGCGTGAATGGAATAACGAATTCAACGATGACCAATCTCAGAAGTCGAAGGCTCGATGACGCTATGGGTTAATGTACACGTATTTGCGACTCGTGCAACTCGATACGCAGACACGCTTCAACGAGATCGTAGAAATCGCTATGGTAAATTAGGCGATATAGAAACATATAAAACTTTATCGAGCATTCGACTCTTCATTTTTATTACCAAACGATTAAAACGTTGTAGAATCGTTTTAAACTTTCCTTCGATGTTACTACTATCCTATCATTTTAATTTATCCAACCTAATGAAGCAACTCGATATCGACGAACTTTATCAATACCATATAGATAGAGGAAATTCTAACAAATCGATACCAATGTAAATTATTTTAATTTAATGTAAAACACGCCAACGTTCTGCATTAAATTAGACCAAATACAGATCGTCCAAGATCCCAGAATATCCACAATTCCTATCTCGAATGCCACTAATCTCGAACAAGTCGTCCAATAATCCCCTTTGGAAGCGTTCGATAATCGAGCAATAACGTTGCTGGGTCTCTGACAGAGCGATGGGCGCGCCGCTTCCTCCGTTTATATTTAAATGATCATCGGTTACTGCTTCGCAGGAAGCAACTTCTAAATGTACCTTCGCGAAAGTGCACCTTCCTGTATGGTCGATGCCTTCCATTTTCCTGCACAGGTAGATCATGCGGTCCCAGGTTCTCCCTCGACAACGAACTCACTAGGATCCCCCTGAGAGTCGCAAGGGTACTGCTCGGAATCTCTCTGTTCATGTCGTCAGCTCCCATATCATCGACGTTTCATTAACACTGACATGTCGCCGCTAATATTCGTTGATCCTCGTACGAATTATTTGAAAAGAAATAACACCAATTCCTCGAATATTCCGTGTCGATGGATTAAATTTCGCGCGCTTGGAGATGCCTAGTGCGCTTCGACAAAGCGAAGCGACCCGATCTCCTCCGATCAAACGATCGATACTTTAATGTCACCGCGTGTGGACCACGCTCCACGTTGTTGATGATTCTATTTATTTCCAGATGAAACGGAAAGTCAACGTAAATAAACGGAAGTGTGGGAAGGAAGAGTCACACGATCGTTAACAGTGAGTCGTCGAGCGAGAACGCGATCGTCACGTAACAGAGCCGCCTCTTTTCGCCGTGATGCCCGTAACTGGCTTCTTCATAGGCCATCGCCGACGACCAACAGCAGCGACGGCACGTTACGTCACCATGTAAATTTAATCGGCTGTTTAGCGGCTGATGGCTCGCGCTAAAGGTCGCGTGCGGGCGTAGGTTCGCGGTGCTGCATACGAGGCTCGACGCAGGCTATCGATCCGGCTGTCCACGGCCTGTGTCCCCTCGGAAAACCGACACCATCCTCGTCACGATTAGAAAGTACCTTTCTCCTAGATCGATTTAGAAACTCCGCACTTTTCACCCGGGAAAACATCGACGAGCGCCGCGACTCGTCGCAACCAACCACTTTGCTGTGTTCCTTCGAGCCTTCGTGTAGTACACGTGTTCACGTATGTACACTAAAAACAGTAGGTAACCACGTGATTGCGATTCGTGAAACGATTTCAAATTTCCCGATACCAGTGATACACATAAGAATCGTTTCCACTTTTATATGTAACTATATATAGATATATGCACTTGTGTACCGTATCATACGGTACCACTTTGTATTCGATCACAAAGGTTTAAACGAACGGCAGAAGAGTTTTGCGGTATCGATTGAGAATTGTAGACGAGAGAGTGTCGATTTTCAAATGGAATCACGATCGCGGTAACAAGACGTCCCTGTGGAACATGCTCGACCGTGTGACTGACTTGCTCGAGAAGCCACAGGTCCCTCCTTACTCGTCGCAAGTCTTTCTTGCTCCTTCTACGAGTCTCTCCCACCTCTCTGTGTCGGTCTGATTCGACGACGGACAGTTGTGAGCTCTGCGTGCACCTTGGACAGCGTGCCGACTGTCTGTTTCAAAGGAGTGGGAATCGATGTTTCCATTTTCTCGTACACCACGCTCGAACAGCACATACGATGTATGTATGAACAATTACGAGCCGTGGTTGTATAACTACTCGGTTTCTTTAAATAGATTACTTCTGTTTACACGTTGTTATCCACCAGGCGCCATTGTTGAAAGACAGTATTAGGAGAAACAATATTACGCTTTCTGCGTCGTTCTTTGTTCTAAGTAACTTTTAGTTACTCTGGTAGACACAGCCAGTTTAGCGGTGGAATTAGAGATAGAAATTCTGGAAGGAGAAATTGCTCGGTGAGTGCCAAGTGCTCTAGGTTCGAGTTCCGATCCAGTAAACATGGTCGTCCGTTTTTTGCCAACGCTGCCTTCGTTACCTCGTTTCTGCTCTTATCGATTATTTTGTTGCATTTCAAGTGTTCTGAATGCCACTTAACGGTTTATAGTTTTAGACGCTCGACATATTATGGATAGATAACGAGGTAAGATACATGGCGATTCGTATTTCATCATTCTTGACTAGATATCTCATATTTATCACATGCATAGAGAGAAATTCTAAGTCAATAATGAGTGATAACAGTCGGTAATAAATTAACTTGTTCTTCGAGGAGACGAATTAACATGTTGTCTGAATTTCTAATCGCTTGGATATAACCGTTTCTTTATCTAATAATCAGTCGTAATATTTCTGTTGGGAATAAATCATGTCATACTTGTATTTGCGAAGATTAAGATCAATCTGAAGTTTCTATAGACACAAGTAAAGAAACATAGCTCAAATGAGGCTGCATTTTATCTATCAAAAATTCTAACAAGTATTCTACTTCGGATATTTTATACGCTTTTGTTTGTTACATACATTCTGTACATTTTTATATCTCTGAATCTTCATACAAGTGCGGAAAAGTCAGCAGTCTGGCGATCAGAAATTTCTAGCAAAAAAATTAAACGTCTTACTTTCGCTACGTCACTTACTCGAATCAGTAGAATTACTTCCGTTACTGGTCAGCCATGTTCGCGGCGCAAGTAACATTGAAATACGTCGACGTGGCATTCTCGCATTAAAAATAGACGAAACGCGGCGCGTCAATGAATATTCCATCGATTCCACGTCGATCACGAGGCTCATTATTCACGGCTAACCTCGCGACTAGATAAAAAGAGATGACGCGGACGAGCCTCGTCACGATATTCAAATTGCTGCGACGTTTCTCAAGCATTCTGGCGTTTCTTGATTACGCGACGTTTGTCATTTCCGAGATAAGAATAACGAGACGTTTGGCTTCCAAGACATTTTCGTGCCCTGAACGCGGAACAAAAGGAAGACGATCGGGTATCGGCTAACGTTTTCCTTTTCGTTGCAAATGACAGTCTTAGCTAACGACGAGTATGAAACTTATATTGGAGAAATAAACATGAAAATTATTTGGAATAAAACGCGTAATGCAGTAAAAAAATTATACAAAAATCGTTCAGATTCTTAAAAATACACTATTGCAAATCTACAATTTTCACGAAAAGTTGCAAATTGGATCTTTTGATTATTCCGATAGCTTTCTTCCTGGCGATTAAGAATTATACAAATTTTCAGACTGAATTTTCCAATTTTGCACCGCGTATGTTACATGTAAGGAGTTTCTTGAGGGAAACCAGTATCATTTTATTACACATTGTAAATTTATAAAATTTCTATGAAAGATCATGAACTGGTGGTCATTTTGTCCACTCCGGTAGTTCCAATGTTAAAAGTGTGGTTGTTTTTCTTCTGCTTCAGAAGTTACCTATTCATTCGCGATTCTGAAAGCATCGTCGATTTTCTAGAAGTAAATGGTTGGTTCACTCTCGGTGAATCCTTTGAACCCGCTGTATCTCTTCGCTTGGTTAAACACCATGTTGATCGAAAGTCGTAAAGAAGCTTGTAAACTGTGGGGGAAAAGTGTAACGCTCGATTTAAGAAGAGACTTCGGTGAATGCAGGACTGTTTAATAGGAATAGATAGAATATCTATGGTGCATATCTGTGGTGCACGGATAATTTGCAACGAGAAATCGACGCCGTAGCGATCGTTAATTTGGTTTGGTAATCGCTACATTCCGAAGAAGCGACGTACGAGCTTCTCAGGTATAAATTAACGTTGAGAGGATAGGTCAGATGGGATCGAAGTCTTTAACGATGACAGTGGATTCCTTAGTTAATACAAAATGAGAGAAGGAACTTTCTAGCGTTTATACATCCCGAACGTAATCATTTTTTTACTTGAAGATTCTCCGTTTCTCGACGTGCCGTTTCCGTCACAAATAAACGATACCATATTGACATATGTGAGGAAATCTAACTGAACAACTGTTTCTACAACTGTTTCGATTATTAGTCTCGTAACTATAAAAATACCTGCATAAAGAAATGGCCTGGTTTCCGAATCGATACATTGTCGTTTCAATAAAAATATTCGTTAACACCTCGCTGATAACTATTGACAACCCAAAGAGATTCTTGCAATATAAACCCCAGTTCAATGCAAACGAGGAGAAAGCTTCCATCGAAAGCCGTGCTAACTACTATGCGCAACGAGTTCTATAACGTTTACAATGTTTATTCATTCTTCCATGCCGCTTCAACAACGCCTCTTCCCTGTCACGCTAAATCTCCGTCTTCTGCTAACCTTCTTGACCCAATGCACTCCAACGAAACAAGCAAAAAATAAACTAAACCCTGCTCTATAATTACTCACGATCACTGACATTTCCATCGTGCAGTATCGCGATTAACAGGCAATTAAGCGCGTTTTCATAAAGCATAGCCTCCGCGTCCCGTCACAATGGACGGGTCCTAGGATCGCACTGTAACATCCAACTAGTTATCTCTCGATAATTTCGTCCCACACAAGCAACGCATCGGTCCGTGAATACCGTAAATCATCCGTAATGCGCGAATCGCCCATAACCAAGTCCAATTGCTCTCGGCTCATCGATGACCCCGCAAACGAGAACGGAAGCGGCAACACATTTTTTCCCCCCTCTGGAATGGCCTTTTGCCTTCCTTCACCCCGTTGGTAGGGTAGAAATGCAATTTATAAGCCGAGAATCATGGTGAACGTCCGGCACGGTGGTTTCACGAACATCGATTATTCTATTATATATCTTCTAACCCCGAGAAATTTGCCAAGCAATTTCCGGGCTAATTATTTTCCCCGCTGAGAAGATCACCGCGTGATAATCTCCGCCAAACGGAATCGCCATGACGAGGGTTTCTTCGACGAATTATCGCGAGGCGTGAGCGTCGATGCGTGGAAATCTGAAATCATCCATGAACTAGGGACCAACTGTAAATAACTGACTCGGAGAATCTGGTTCACGGCTCCAAGTCTGGTTCCATAGTGGTTCGCGGTCCTACGTCGAAGATGTGTTTTCGTGAGGATCATGCGTCACGCAAAGGCAAACGTCACGCGTTGCGAACGCGGTAATTAACTTTACGATCGTGTGGTATAGGGTATGGTATATTGTAACACTTTTAAGAATAATGATAGGAGTAATGATTCCTGGTGTTGTTAATTTTTTCTGTCTTTCTTCTATAATTATACTTTTTTATTTTGGTACCTGGTTATTTAGCGTTATGCAGTTAGTTATGTTTAATTCTAGCTCGGCTAAAACTTCGACAAGAAGCTTGAAGAAAAGGCATGTGAGTAGTACTGTTATTATAGTGTCTACATGTTTATATTTTTGCCATTATTAATAGTAGTTTTCCGTGGATTGGAAAAAGCGACTGGTAAATTTCAATAATTTAATGCTATTTCATCCAACTATCGTATGACTCTAAATGATATTCCATAGAAAAATCATATTTGTATTTTCCATTACATTTCACTATAAAGAAGAACAAAGTGTCCAGTTATTTCGTACACAGATGAAGAAAACAAATTTGATGGTATACTAAAAAATTATACAACCGCATAGTCGTTGCATTAAGGACAATTATGTCTTTCCAACTCGAGTCGTGGTTTTGCGCTTCGTCATGATATAGATCAAAATCAGAGGTGAAAAACAATCGGTCAGGAGTTTGCACAAACAATGAAACAAACAGACGGGTCTTCTGCAGAAACTTTAGCAACGAGTCTCTCCTTCTTCGATGTTAATGACCATGAAAGTCATGACGGGGAACGTGAAAAAAAAGTGGTATCGCCTGGAATGGAAGAACTCGGGGAAAATGCAGTCGCGCTCGCGAGCATCCATACAGGGGCGAGAAGCTAAGAAACTCGGCAACGAACTCTTTGAGGATTGAAAAGGCAACGCTTCGAGAAGCTGACCTCGTTTTTCATTCAGCCGGCAAAACCTGCGGGCGATTTTCCGGTGACGTAGAAATCTTTGCCGAACGGTTTGCCGAGAGCGTCCTGGAAAGCAAGGAAAACACACGGAGGAAATCGAGCACGGAACAGACGACACGTTTTTTATCACAGACTTTCTACCAGATGAGACGGAAAAGAAATAAGGAACGCGGGTACCACCCACTATATTTTAGAAACAATGATAGTTGATGATATTTGAAGGTTTCAACAGGAAAACTTATAATTATTCGTTTATAATTATTCGAACGACACACTTTCTTTTACTTTAGCTTATTTTTCAATAACAGTCAATATCTTACTTCGTTAAAAGTACCTGCATGTTTCTAGTAATTACAAACGCAAAAAATATGACATTCATTTCGAAAGGTTTTAATTCCAGTATTAAATGTTCCTTCTTTCTTTCATTTTTTTCAATAATTCTCTTTTCACCAATAAATCTCAGTTACCATTTAATATCATGTTTCCTCATATCTTGGTATCTCCGGATTAAGTTCAATTACATCTGGGTCACTATTTAATCTATGAACTACATTTCCCGCATACAATAAAACCTTCATCACGTGTTGCGCTACAACTCGGGTTTCTCGTGCGAAAGAAAAACAATTAAAGTATTCCGAGGAAAAATAGTCGTAATCCTTCTGAAATAAAAATTGAGATTTTATTATATCGTATATTAGAAGTAGGGAAAGCTATTAGACTGTAATGTAATAAAAAACCGATCAATGTCATATCTTTCCGATAGAGGAGCATTTATGAACAGCCATGGAGAATTTATGATCAGTTAATAATCTTGAAACGATTATAAATTTTCATTCTAGAAAGCATAAATCACAACCTGCCAATGCAAATTCTACGATCCTCGAACAACTGAACTAATCAAGAACGTGCATATTATAACTTTCTCTTAAGATAAAAACAATAATCGTAGGACATTAAATCTCGTACCTCTTAAAATTTAAGTATTAACGAAGAGGCATTCATATTGTAAGAAAGGAACATATTAAACCTTGAGTTTTGTACAACGAGAAGAAGTTCACGAAAGCCCAAATACTAAAAATTTTACTTTTTACGACACTGTACTTAATCGCCTTTCTCGCGAACTCTTCAATTATCAGAAATATAATCTTTGGTGAAGTGGTCCGGTGTGAAATCATGCCACTTACATCAGACGATTTTATGTGGCGTCGTTGCGAACTGAACGTCTCCGTTTCGCTCCGTTACAGTAGTCTGTCTCGACTGAACACGACTACATACTGCTCGTATGGAAACTGGTTGGTTGATGGAGGTAGCCGATGATCTTGCGACGATATCGCGTGATTACGCAACCGATTTTTCTCGAAACGAAACATATCTGTTCGCATCGCGGCGGTGTTTTCTACGCCTCGAACTGGTCGCCAGGCCCCGATATTCCCGACGACGATTTCTTGTGGCCGGTTGGCCTTGCAATGCCACGTGCAATGCAAAGCGTCTCTGGCATTAGAACTGTGCCCACCTGCGTGCACCGCCGATGGCATCCGGCCTTTGTGGCCGACTATCCACGCGGTCGAGAAAACGCTCAATCGGCGTTCCTTTTATCCTCGACCTCTCAGCAGCGGATTATTATCGATTTCTGATTAATTCTTGTCGATTGGAACCGGTTTCGCCAAGAAAAAATTCTTTCTTCGCTAATACGCTATATGGAGTCACTGGATTAGGCAACAATAATCGTGCAATAATCTTATAAGTAGATAAACATACGTTATTTCCTTATTGCTACGGCGCCTTTCAATAATTCTGAGTAGTCCGTGATTATATCATAATTCTCGAACAACTATTTAATGACTCATACCTCAGTCTTTCTATTCCAATGATAATGTATGTACACTTAAAGATTTCACAAGCAGAATACATTCTTGCTGCGTGTCATTGTATAGTCAATTGGCAGCGTGTTACTGTGCATCCTAATATCCTATTCTTGGAACCGATCTTTACTTGCAAAAATCTCTTAACATGCTCGTCGCCCAACTACATCTATCGCTAGACTGCAAATGTCTAGGCAACATCATATTCTTATGAACGTGAAGTAAAAAAAAAAAAAATGGATTTTAGATATACTCGTTCTACGAAGTAGATATGATAACTTTTACTATATCCGTATATTTTTACACTTTTCAATCTCCCACGAATACATAAACGTTTACGGTCTACTTATCGCATCTGAACATCACGGCGAAGAAACATAATAAGTAGATATATTATTGGAAGCAGATTTAGAAACTCCAAAATTATTGGACAATTTAAAATTCTCCGTGAGTAAAAGACAGTGGATATCCGTAACTTAATACGTTTAAGTCACGAAGATGGAATACAGTATCTAGTTTCTACGTCTCCATAGATGAAAACGAAAAAAGGAGCGTATGAATAACGTGAACAGATCGACTAACTAAAACAAATCGTTTTCACTGATCGATGACCGGTATACATCGTCTACTTTTATTTATCTCGTGAAATTCGTCTCGTGAGAGATGCTAATGGTCCTGCGGAAATTCTCTGGAACCGTGACAAAAGGCCATCAAGGTAATTACCGGGGAAGCCGACGAAAAATAGGAGGACGCCACTGGGGCCGTTTTAAGTGTGAACTTCGCGAGATCTATCGGCAAGTTCGTAAAAGAGCCATTAGGAAGTTTCAACCCGGAGGCTGCCTACCAACTTCCCTGCATCCTTAATCGCCGTTTTCACGGATCGCCGATATTACGCCATTTAAAATTCTAATCCGCGACTGTTTTCGTTCTGTTGTTGTTGCGAGACGATCGCGTGCAAATGGTCCCCCGCCCTAAAGTTCGCAAGAACGCGAATCGAGACGAATATCTTGAAAGAGAACGGTTTAGTTGGCCTTCGCTGTTCCAGAAAGGCCTTCGTACTTAGGTTGTTCGCCATAACAATTTCATTTCACGTGGTAAGTTCCGGTAGATACGCTTTTAGTAACGGCAACATAAAATGGAAAGTTACGAGAGTTAAGAATTCCGTGATTACGAGATTGAATGAGTTCTTCATAAAGCTTCTAAATGGTATATCTTGATGCTAAAAATATTGCCATAACAGTATGCTATTGGTTTGTTACGAAACTTCGTAGATTCATCAGCTGTTTCTGAAAGCTTTGTATCTTTCGATTCATGTAAAAGATCTTCTGCCCAACTAACAAGAAGATGGCAAGAACTGAGAAATCTCGAACGAGTTGGCTGTATGTGAATTCGATGTTTTAGATCGACGGTAATCCAGTCGCAAAAATGTGCGTGCATGGCCCTTTGTTTACGAGAAACTAATCGAGAAATTATGTACTACGATGAATAAAAATAATCAGAGATTTACGAAAAAAAAAAAAAAAAAATTATAAAAACTTAATATTAGAAGCAACAGAACATTAATATTATGAAAGAATTTACAAAGTAAGATATAAAAGATATTGATTAGTTTCTCGAACACAAAGAGGGCCGTGCACTCAAATCCTCTTGGGATTGTTTTATCATAAACCGAAAGCATCGAATGCACACACAGCCAACTCGTTCGAGATGTCGCAGTTCTTACCATCTCCTTATAAGGATATTAAAATATTCCCTCCCAGTTGCCAAGTAATATTAAAACTGGAAAATCAATAAAAATGGACTCAGCGTGTTTTGAACAATGGAGACGATACGATTGACGTTCATGTAACTATAAATATATTCAACAATGCTCTCTCCTTTTTCTCCCTGTATCTCGCTGCAAATTCGACCAACGACCGCAGACGCGTAAAACTCGTTGATTCACGTGAAAGTGCAATCAGCCCCAATTTGTCCGGGCGGATCGTTGCGTGGCGCATGGACGCCGTTAATTATTCCGCGCGTGCCAGTTACAAATGCATGAAACGTAGGGAACGTTTCCTGACGCGGGGCTTGGCGCGGTTGAATTTCACCTTTCAAAGCAGCACCCGTTCGCATCGAAGGACGAAAATTGTCGATCCCGGTCTGTCGTTTGCGTAATCCTCCGCTTTTTTCGCGAGTCAGCCTCTTGTGCAACAGCCTATTAAAACCGAACTGCACGACGTCTATGGTGGCGTCGCGTTGTCGCGATAGTGACACGAGGCTTCGGGTGCCGGCGCAGGTAGCATTTGGGTGAATCGATTCTCGAATTGCGTAGGCAATTGTACTCGAGTCCGTACGTAGAACGTCGCATCACGATCTTAGATAGCGATCGTATGAATAGAGCAGTCATTCTGATTAATGAGCAGCTGTCATTTGTAACTGCAATCGTCATATACAATAGTTGCTTTGATAGGCGAAGAATTAACATCGTTTCGATACAAGACCAGTTACAACGGAACGGTTCTTGCGATTAATTCGAATAGAAGCGATTCATTAATTCAAATGGACCAATACGATTGCAACGTCGATTCCTTTGAACTAGAGTGACTAATGCGCTTACCCGTGCATCGAGGATTGCGGAATTATCCTTTGATCGCGTATTTTTTTTCATTTTTGTAATTCTATAACGGTAGTCAATTTTTATATCAACCAGCCGACAAATAGAATTTCCCCGCATTTTACTCGGTTCGAAAGAGCTTTAGCCAGAACGCTTTAACTCTTGGTTAAGATTAATCTCTTCCTATTGTTGGTCCAGTAAAACCCGGTGAATTTTTAAATGCTGCTCCAACGGCTCTCCGACGATCAAAAACCGTTCTTCTAATAAATATCCACGTGCAACACGGACAATTAGTTTAGTTATTTAGTTATTTACTTATTTAGTTATTACAGAATCGACATAGAATTAGAATATTAGAATTAACATAGAATTAATATACTATAATAGTTAATTATTATAGGATTAGTTAATCCTCGGAATAATATATAAATAAATAAATTTAATACATATAAATTGAATAGAAAGATCCGACCGAATTAAAGCAACGAATAACAGTCAGTTATTTCGTATCAGTAATATTTTGTTCGACAAGAAAGCATCTCGAAGTATCATTTTCAGTTATATATATTCGTATTCAATATTTTCTATTCATATTCGTACATCATTATCGCATTTAACAAGAAATTAATAAATATAAACCTGCAGAATAGGACAATGAACAGGAAAAAACGTAAAACAGAAGGAGCCTAGTTAGCAACGTACGATTATTCAACTACAGATAATTCGATAGATCTCTAACCCGTCATGCATCGAGCATGCGATCTCGAAACTGTCTGTTACCGCGTTTAGACGGCACTCCGGTGAAACGTTTTACATAACTGAAAGTCGAAGCGCCTTCCCGTCACTATCACCGATCAACAATTCTCTTTTACGGCTGTTGCGAGACGCTTCTTTTTGCTCTAGTTCTCTGCGCATCGATCTCCGTCATCATTTTACTTCCCAATATCGAAAAAAGAAAATCGTTCAGCATGTTGAGCATCTTGTGACGTCTATATGTTCGAACCTGAGTACCACGGAACGCTCCAATCTATGTAGTAAAATTATTAATTATTATAGTATAGTAGGAACAGTAGCGTACCTCTTATTTTAAGAATATCATTTGTTTATTTGTGTCGTCTATAATTTTTTCGTCGATAACATTCGTATTACTTGAATTATGATCGAATTATGATTGGATTGATTTGATTTGACGATTTGATTAATTTTAACGATGATTGAATTATGGTCAATGTATTAAGAAGATTCTCTTTACATTCGTCCTTTATTAAATTAAGAATTTCCAGTGATAATTCCCAGAAAAGAAAATCAAATAAAATAGCAGGCAAAGCATGGTACGTACATCGATTTACCTTACGTTGAATCTTTAGAAAATAAAACGCAGATTTGTGTCAAGTGATTTCGTCGACGATGTAGATTTTTATTAATATTCATGTATACAAGGATTACCGAAAGGACCATCCTGTTTATAACCTAATTAGGTATTCCGTTTTCAATTTGTTCATTCCGCTTCTAGGTAACGTTAAAAAGGTTCTTCCATTCTACTGATCGATCACAACGCGTTCCTGGTACAGACAGCCTCCGCAGTAATATAATTCTCATTTAATCCTAATTTATTTCTAATTGTTGTAAATGTTGCTAAACAACCGCGTTGTAAATTACGAAAGCTGAAACCCACTTTGCATGTCCTCGAGTAGAAATTGAAAACGCAAAACCTCGACAACGAAAACAGCGTAGAACAAATGACACAGTATCGCGAATGCAACATAGAGCATACAACGACCGCTGTAGAAACGTTTCACAAACCGCCGAATAATGCTACGAGAGCAGTTACACGCTGCTCATTATGTATAAACGTGACAGTAATGGCTCGTAAGAATTACTGGACCGGTATGCGAGCCTGGAAGCCTTTTGTTTGCCAAGCGACTCCTCTGCCGAACGGGCTATGCAGTCGTATGCGGATTCTCTAATCCTAACGTCAACGTGATTGTCATTTACATAGCGCACGAGTCAAGCTGTGGTAAGTCAATGAAAATGACGAGAAAAAAGTGCAAACTTGGCGAGATTCTCGATTAATCGCGTTCTACCATCGCAGTTTCGCTGTCCTGGATTTTCATCGCTGAAGAAGTTTATTTAATAGTACGATATCTTTTTAATGGAATATATAAATATCGATACAGTAGCGGTAAAAGTCGAAGAACCAGTTCTGGAATCGGTGGAAAACGTGAATACAGCTCTCCAAATAAAGAATGTCGTCCTCACGAGTTCGGAACGCGACAAAGTGAAAACGACCCGTGCTGATCAGACGCGCGAGCTCGCTGCTCCAAGTAGAATGAGCACGATCGGTAACTTCATGGCGAGATTCCACGGAAAAAGTAAGTTTGTTTAAATTTTTGTATTTCAGCTGATGCGTAATATAAATATAAAAAGACTACATAGATAAATTAGTCAGATTGTTCCCTAAAAAATTACAGTTTATTAAGATTTCTTTTAAAATTCGAAAATCAACGATTGCGTATTTTCCGCTCAATCTTTATTACGATAAAAGATAATTTGAAATTCTGAACTGTGATTAGTCAAAATGTATGAAAACTATAAGAATAGGTTACACATTCTGATCCATTTGCCCGAGCAGCGATGCATCAACGCAAGCGTGTCGCTGAAAAAGACGTCGCGGATGAGAAGGAGTTTGCCAATTCGAAGGATATCGAGTTCGCAGCTGTCGGTTTCTCACGACTATGCCATAACGATCTTGCATCTCAGATACTCGAGTTCTCTGCAATTCTTGTCTGTACGCTAGTTAGTAGCCCGCGGTTCACACGAAAAAATTCCACGTTTCTAATAACAATGACGAAAATTCACGTAACTAATTCAGGCGATCAGAAACAGACGATAGGAACAGAGAATCTCGATGAAAGTGAGGTTGAAGTTTCTGGGAAAAACGCGTCTCGCATTTAAAAATCCTCTAACAGCCTAGAAATTACAAGAAACGTTTTTTCACGATGAAACCGGACTGTAGTCTTTCATTCAAGAATCGTCGATTAAAACATTCGCCGTTACTAAAAAGCGCGACTATCAACGCGTAGAATTCCATTTTTTATTTTTTCTCCATCAGAGATGCCTCTGCTTTATGTAGTAATGTTTGTTTCAATGCGTTGTCTACGGTTTTGCCATTTTATCGAAATCTGCACACCCTTCCAAAATTCTGAACTTCAAAATAGGATAAAATCAAATGCATAATAAAATCATTAAAAAATGTCACTTATGATACAATAGGTTAATTAAAATTTGTGTAATTTAAAATTGACAATCTACACCAAATACCGAAGTTTCGTTAAAAATAAGGTTTGTAAACGGAGATATTTAAAAAGCGAAATGCAATAGTTATATCAGCATTACATAAACAATTCGATTGACGCATGCAACATATGCGTCAGTAGTATACGAATACGTTAGTCAGGCGCAAACGCCAGAAGAATAGTTTAGCTCGTCATGGGGCGCGATGATTGCATGTTAATCCACCAGACTATTTGTGTATATCGGAAGAATTGAATGCACGACTCTTTCGAAACAGATCTATCTCCAACGGAGGCTGAATACCCGGAATCGGATTAAGTTAACGTTGAGTGACAATCTCGGGTAATAGCTGCGAAGGAAATTGAGTAACTATGCAAATTTCCGTTCTCCTTCTCCCTCTGCTTCTTTCCCTCCTCGTAGAAAAGCTTGCGCGGATTCCGTAGGTCAGTTAAATCGTAATAACCACGAACCAACAGGTAGAGCGGAAACTTGGTAAGGTCGCAATTAGATTTCTACTCGATCAACTCTGTAGCAGCAGGAGGTCATAAGCTAGATTTTTTATATATATTATGCGATATAGCAGGGCAGAGAATATTGCGATAATAATCTTTTTATTACTCTGGAGTCGTGAGTATCACGAGAAATCATAAGTCATATCAGTAACTTTCTCGCGGCGCCAAATAGAGAAGCTCCATTTTTTTTCGCTTATCATTTTGTAGTTTCAATTTTTCATAATTTCTATCCGATTTAAGTTTTTTTTTCCCCAAGTAAAAGCATATTGATCTTAAATGATCATAGGATACATTAATTTTAGTTGTAATCCATCAACAAAGCTAGGTGATGTAGCACCCTGTTATTATATTAAAAAAAAACCAAGGGATCATGTGAAAAGCAAATGATCAAAACCGAATCTTCATCAATTGCTTACTATCTTTCATCCTAACCATTGACACCTGAAATCCTACATTGAACTCATTCACGCTGAAAGATTTCAAGTTCCTACACTTCAATCTTCAGTTAGTGCGAATTTTTCAAAGCAAGAGACAAAGCAAACAAAGATTTTACGTAAAAGTGAATCCAAATTTCTATACTGCTACCTTTGCAATATTAATTTTCCATAACAAAGATCGATATACCTCTAAGTCCTATGCTAAACTTATTTACACAAAAAAATTTCTAATTTCCATACCCCCATCTTTGCACTGTAAATCTTCCGTAACAAATGAAAATTAAGCAACGTATCTATGAACTCCGCGCTAAACTAATTTATACAAGATTTCCCGTCACTCATCTCGACCATCCATTTCAATCTCTTGTTCATTCTCCTCGCCTCTGGTTAATTCAAATAAACCAAATATTCGATTCAGCGACCCTCAAATCGCTACAGAGTCAGAAACGCGAGCTTTTACCTTCGGCAAAGGGATAATCTTGTCAGTCACCCTTCGACGTCTTCCCCACGAAATGTCCAATCGCAGGGACAAAAATTCCGTCGCGGCGACGCGCCGCGTTGGTCGCGGATACGCGCGGCGCGTAAAAGGTTCGTTAACGGGAGAAACGCGACGGGGTTGTCGTCGAGTGCGTATTATGCAGGCTTTTTCGGTGGCTGACGTACGCCAGGTAGACCGTTAACTCTCGCCGCGGCGCGGCTGGTAATTTAAAAGCGCACGCCAAGCGAGCTTTCGAGATTTTAACGCGACTCGACCTCGCGGTTCTGATTAATTTCGGATCGATGCCGCTTTGCGACTCGACGCTGTTACGTAACTGCTTTCAGCGCCGGTTTCTCGATTGTTGACCACCTTGCAGGCGTGAAATGTTCTTTGCCACCCTGTATTACGTTCAAAAGTAATTAATTCATACTACAAATTAGTTTACGCTACAATAAATAAAGAATCTCCTTTTTTTTTTCTTAGCATTTGAAACGTGAAGATTTCTCTTCGTTTTTATTTACACAAATATCGTATTGTACCGTATTGTCGATTTTGTCGACACAAATATTGCACTCTACTTTAGATGTGTGCTTTCCCGTTTCTAGAAATATTGTATCAGGTCTGTAAGTATGAAACCGGAATTTGCCTATAGATGGTCCTAACTGATAATGTAGTTATCACTAAACTGCGTCATTGATGCCAAAAGTCTTTGTTGACATCTCACAAGCATTTTCGACTCAGAACAATACAAATTTCATACAACAGCATATATTGTAATAGTGTTGAACATGTCGAATTTTGTGCTTGGAAACTACGATTTGCGGACAGCATTGATTTTCTGTTACCATTTGAAGAAAACTGCTGCAGAATCGCATCGAATGCTCGTCGAAGCTTACGGTGAGCATGCTCTTGGTAAATCATAGTGCTTTGAGTGGTTTAAAAAATTCAGAAGTGGCAATTTTGACGTGAGGAACGAAGAACGTGGAAGACCACCGAAAAAATTTCAAGACAGCAATTGCAAGCATTGTTGGATGAGGATGACGCTCAAACGCAACAACAACTCGCTGATCAATTAAACGTGACACGAGCAGCCGTCTCCATACGTTTGAAAGCCATGAGAAAGATCCAGAAGGTGGAAAAATGGGTTCCACATGAACTGAATGAACTGAATGAAAGACAGCAGGAAAAAGCAAGGAAAATCTACCTGGTAGATACGAGTACGCTATCGTACAGCTGAGGTAAAACAGGTTGATTTTGAGAAATAAAAGGTTCTTACGCACATTTTTGCAGAGAAGGTAAAAGGATACTGTAGGATATGTTAGAAGGAAGTAATTGATTCTAAAAGCTTGCTCATTGTAGCATAAGTTCGTTGCAGCATATATTAAAATTTAGAATACAAATGATTCCATTTCGTTTTCTAAATTTTTTTAATTTCAATACTAGAATGTGTGATCGACGTTTAATTTCTTCGAAGGCGTGTGATTAATCTCGATGGAGTTAAACAGTTTGGCTTATGCATGACTTATGTATGTATTTAAGTATAATCTGTTTCAAGCCCATGGATTAACTTAAAGTTGGGATAAGTAAAGTTACCTAGTACCAAACGTTTAAATATGAGAACTTCAATGTTAAATGAGAAACACAAAAGTCAGCTTATATTGTACTGCACTGTATCGTATTATAGATACATTATATTGCTGTCCCAATTAATTAGAATTCACCTATACAAACACGCGTTTAAGATCATATAACGAAATAATTAAAAAGAGGTATATTTCTATCGTTTTTTCATGCTTCCTGTTGCGTTTGTTTATTGTAATATATTATGATGGCACTCTTATTGTTTCGTGATTCGTTTTGAAGAGCAGAGCAAATATCTTTCAATTAACACACACGCGACAGTTCGACCCACATACGTAATACAGTACGCTACATATGCATCTGAACAAATAGAATTATTTTCAAGCAAGGAACATAAAATACTCCACTTTATCATGTATAATAAAAATGTAACAAGCCTCTCCGTGAATTTGTCGCAATGAAAACTCGCGTGTAATCAATAACGCTTATTGAAAGCGAGACTAGTGTCAGTTCCAAAGGTTTCGGCAGGCCGCGTAAAATGCAATAGCAGAGCAAAGCGTGGCTTAACTGTTATTAAACATTATACAGATTACTGTATTTTACCAGTAGTGATCATATATTCGATGTACTGAAAACGCGAAAAGTATGCCGGCCAACAGCGCACCGACAGAACACGATTACTCGGGCCAACATCACTTTCGCGTCATGTTGGACGCATTTGATCGACCGCAAGCGATGGAATTTCGAAATGATATTTACGCGAGGAAAATACTAATATATCTAATTGCTAAATACTAATGTATGTAATATATGTAATTGCATGTTGTTCCTTATTATGCACCAAAAACATTTATGATATTATATTTCGTGGAAAAGTTATTTACAACCAACGAGTTCCTAGGGTAAAAGGCTAATTACTGTAGAAAATTTGTACGAGTGTATGAGCCGCCCAGAAGTCATGTTGATTGATTCCATAAATTGCAAAGTAAACAGAAATGTATTGAACGTTACAATTGCTAAAGAACTTCTACGAGATTTACACTTATTTATGTCAACAAATGAACTTATGGAAATAAATTATTAATCACGTATACAGATAACGAAACTGAGAGTGGAAACTAGAAACTAGAAAGTGGAGCTGACCAGTTCGGCTTCTGAGAAACTACACGAAACTTTGTGAATTTCATTATCACTATAATCAAATGAGACTACCGTGCCTACGTTGGTAAAGTTTGAAACCAATGCAAAAATGTATATAAAAATTACGCTTTTACATTTATTACAAACATACGCTTGGTAAAAGATTAATACACTAGATATAATTAGTGCTGAAGATGATCTCGTTAAATATCGTAGCTTACTACAATATGTTCTGCACGTATCTAGTAATTGACCGCTCAAATGCCATCATCATCTCTGTGAAATATAGAAGTACGCTAAACATGTCGTAACATCTATGTACATTTCCAAATTTCTTTTAAACTTTATCAACGTAATCATGATAATCGGATCTCATTACTGTATTAATGAAATTTCAAACTGTCTTCTGTAACACACGTAATTATATTCGTAAAGAAAAGTTTTCCACGAGCGTCCAACAATTTTCGTTAGCTACTGTATGCATATTCGTTGGATATTAAATTCAGTTTGTTCTATCGATCCATCGTGCGTTCCTAATTGTGCTCTGTCTTTTCCCTTTTTCGTCAGGAAAATCATGAAACAAAAACAGAAAGAGGTCGACAAAAAATGTATACTCTTGATATATCCGTACGGCTTCAATGAAATCGCGAACAGATACGATATTGGGCCGAACTTTCCGCATGAAAAATGTACCGCGAAACGTGGAACAGGCCGAGTTTTAACAGTCACCGAGCTATTCGTTGTATTTCCGGAGTTCTCATTGTTCGACTACTCGAGGAACCGGCTGGCCGTGCAACCAGTAATCCGTCAGATGTTTCTACCACGCGAAAACTGCGAATTCGATGTGTATTATTTCCTCTACTCTTTTCGGCTGCTCGTTCCCCAAACGTTTCCTCCGATATTTTTGTTCCGAGTCGGCGAGCATGAAACGGTTAAATGTTGTACTTTCCGCGTTCGCCGAATTCTACCAATACTACGGCGAAAATTTAACGTAAGGATATTTATTCGAGAATGGCGAAAGTTTTTTGATAGGGAAGGTAAACTTTCAAAGTTTCTGAAGAAAACTGTGTCGCGACACGCTGCTCTGTTACACGGTGAACAACCTAGGGACCAAGTTCCGCCATCTTCATTATTCCCTGCACAAACGAAAAGTTTTCCGAGCGTAAAATACCGCCTCGTTTGAAGAAAAACTGTCTTATACTCGTTTCTACTAATTTTTAGTTAAACCATCGTATTCGGATTTTCCTTCGCATAAGAACAGAAATTAATATCAATCGGTGCTTGTTATTCTAACAGAAGAATTAAAAACGGATATCCATTGCAAGCGGATTATTTCTTAACAAAGCAATGATGCTATGATGAAAAAAGATAATATAACAAAATCACGAAATGATATTTAAAACACATAAATTGTATTTGATTAATCGTTCTACGGAAAATGCTATTTCTATCTCCTCTGGTATAATACCCAAAACTATGTGTTTTGTGCTTTGTAATACCGTAAATATCCAACAACTTCTACATTTGTATTTTCAACATTAATTACTTATTAATTACGCAACTACATTGTATTACGACATTAAATTAAATTAAACCTCTTACAAAGTTCTAAATAGATAATTTATAGAATAAATATTCCTCCTTTACTATCCTTTACTCTCTTTAATATCACAACGCCTTTTCATCTAAAACGATATAAAAACTTGTGGCATAAAAAACATAAATTTCAAAGTAGCTTCCTTCTCATCCTTCCGTTTACTAGCATCCTACACAAACCAGATAACATATCGGGGCGAGGAAGTGGGTGAACTTTTGGAGAAGCAAGGCGGCCACGATCCGATCATAGTTCCCTTCCGTGTATCTCGAGTAGAAGGTCAAAAAAGAAATCGGAAGCCGTTGCGGCGATGCACGGGATCCGCCTAATTGCGTTAAACTCCGTAACCAGCGGAGCCGTTTCTAAGTAGCTGCAGGCGTTTTAAGGTTTTCTCGACGTCTTCGTCTTCCATCTCCGGACGTTTCAATCGACGTTCTCGATATTTCGAACCTTTACGCTGGCAACTATGCATCTTGGTACCCATTTCCATTTATTTCTTTTTTTTTTTTTAGTCAATTCTTCAATTTTTCAGTTTTTCACTTAACAGTTTTCTTCGTTGAACGCGTCGCTGGATCGCTGCGAATCCTCGTTTCTTGAATACTTTCGTGTCGTCTATGTTATTACAGCTTTAACTATATTTCTGAGTTTGTTTCGAGTAATTTAGCGTTAAACTCCTACGATCGGATCTTCTCAAAGTATTTAATTATTGTAGATACCTATATAAGGCACATAATAGATACATATTTAACGAATGGGCACGTAGATAATTTTTCAATGAAAGCCATTTATTTACGGCATTACAATAGCTACGTGTCCACAGAACGATTATTGCAGATTGTGTAATTGCATTTGAAAGGAGTAGAGAGTCGAAGAGTTGAGAGTTTCCGTAGCAGAACGAAAATATATACGGGAGACAGTGCGATAATTGACTTTGTTATTGAACTAAGTTGTAGTTCCTTACTGAATATTCTGGGGTTTATTAACGTAATGGATAATTGAGTATTTAAGCACTTTTGCGATCTCTGCGAAATATATACTTATAGTAACTGTCTTGTAATTTCACGCTTTGCCAGTATAATTAAACGTTCGACGATGAAATTTCTAAACGTCACATATACCACGCACGATACATTCGTAAAAAAAAGAACGTTTGCAAATGTTTGAATACTTTCGTGATTGTACGTAAGAGTTACGTACTGCTTTCAAGGAACGAAGAACACGTACAACGATTAATCAGATTTGCATGAATTCTTATATTCTGACGTATTCTTTTTTATTTAGACGTGACGAAGGTTTACACATTCCATTATCGTCACGCTCAATTTGCTTCGTCGCGTCGCGATATCACGCATGCTTAAGATATATACAGCCGAGTTCCCATCAGACTCGCCCCGTTTCCTCGACGTAATCAACCGCGTCGATTTCCGTGTAATTCACAAGACGTCCACTCCATCAACGTTCCCAGCGAACGACCGTGTCTTACAATCGATGTTGAAGTCGGAATTCTGTGAACAACGCCTTCATTTAGAAACGTGCCAACTAAAAGCCTTTCTTGGGGCGGTAATTAGAGAAATTTCAATGAATATTCCAATACCACGTTGCGAACAGTTTCTTGTAAATGTCAAGTTCCACGTGTTTTGCTTTGTCAGAAATTAATATTGCTGCGAGGTAAACAAGTCTTTGCTTCGATTAACCGGTTAATTGAATCGGTTTTCAGCAGGAAAATGGCCATTGAATTAAAAGTTGGTAAAAACGAATCAATCTTAGCTGGGTTTATCGCTGTCCTTTTTACGTGTAAACATGCTGTACTTTATACTTAGCCTGTTGTCGTCCATCGCCACAGGCGAAGGAATTTTACAGAGCTGAACTTCGATATATTTTATAATTAACAGAACGGTGACTCTTTCTCTGTCGGTATAAATTAAATGACTGATAGATAAAAAGGAAAGAAATGAAATAAAAGAAGGACAAGTAAGATAAATGATTCGTGTTATTGCACGTAAACAATGATCTATACAAGATACGAAACTCGATGTGCAATGATTAAGAGAAACGAAATGGCACGTGAAAGCATGGAGAATTCCTAAATATAGAAATTATGATTAAAAAATTAAAAATCTAAACAAAGAGTTAACTCGTCCCGTTTATGAGATTTTGTCAAACGATAATTGGAATCTTTGAACGAATGCTTCCACATTTTTCTTACGACTTTCTAGCATATAAAAAAAAAAAAAAAAAAAGAAAAAAGAAAGCGGACACGTCTTACGAGGGTAGTGTCTTGTCTCGCGAGAGACAAAAACGAGTTGATCGACTCGAAGCTCCCTGCTTTTTGACTCGTATCCCTGACCGCGCTTTCGACTGGCAAGGTTATTTTTATGGACGAATTTATATCGACGGGTTTTCGATCTACGAGATACGTAAAACGTTGGTTTCTGATTCGTTTTGCGCTGGATCTCGGCTACGTGACCGGACTGGATGATTTATAGTGCGATTCAATTATGCCTTTCAGTTTATATGGCAGAAGTAACGATATATTCTTCGAAAAAGTTGATCTTTTTGAACACTGACTTAATTTTCGTTATATAATGATTAAACTAAATTAATTAAAATAAAACGCGCGTCTTTTTTTATATTTGACAATGTTTCTAGATGGTATGAAACTTAAAGGACAGATGATCTTACTTAAACTTATACATAGTTATTTATCTATTGGTTGATATCGTAACTTCGTAGATTTTAGAATAGAAAACACATAATCGTACAAGTGTCGTTACGAATTAAATAATTTATACCTGTATAGACTCAACAGTGAAAAAATAGAATAATATGACTTCTATCGAGGAGAAATTACAAACCAACGATTATTAGAGATAATTATCAAATTCGACAACTCTCCTCATCTTCAAAATTAATAGAACTTTAATGCGATCTTTGCTCTATAATTCAGCGACCTTTACTCGACGATACCTGTATCTAAAGACATTGAAATTTACCTCAGCATTAGAATTCCCTAAAGAACCCCAACGAAGGACCTTACAGCCCGTTAACGGACGCCTAATGATGCCCAAAGTATCGAAATGTCTCTGGTCAAAATGTAGGTCAACAAAATGAGGAGTTTTTCCTCTTCGCACAAAGCTACGTTCTTCGAGGAAAAAATTCGTTAAAATTCCTTCAACCGGACACCAATCGAGCTTCGAACTGAAGCTTCTAACGGAATTTTCGATAGCTTGTTGTCGATCAACGATCGAACAGGAAACACCGATACAATCGATAATCGTTATAAAGTAGAATTGATTAGTTTGGCGTCTGGATAATTCAAATAATAATACGTTTGTGAAACTATTTTATATGTAAAAAACGAGATGAATAGAATCGAACATTCCAGCTGAGATTCAAAGTTTCTTGTCTACTTCTTATAGACATAATATCAAACGCGATATGTGTTATCCCATTGAAAGAGAGAAATTTATTTTATTAATCGTTCTCGGATGCTTTTTTTTTTTTAGCGAAAGCAGCGTTTGCTCGAAAATTTCATTACTTGTCAGGAATGTACAATTGTATCGCAAATATTTGTGTTACTTTATATTTTTGTAAATATTGGTATAAAAAATGAAACTTTGACGAAGAATAATTTTATCTCCTAAAAACTATCACAGGTACCCCATTTACTATATTTGTTGCATATTATGTGCATTCTTTTTAGTCATTTTTGCACCTTTAATTTTCCAACGAGTGCATAAAAATTCGCGATTTATACCATACGTAATAAAAATATTACGAACTTCTCCGATAATCTAACATTAACAACGATCATAATGTCGATCGACAACCAAGAAAGGGAAATTAGTTGTATTTTATCGCTGCTCGCTCTTTATACTTTGCAACAGCGTGCAAGCGTGTGCCTCGTTGTCGCGAAAATTAACTACGCGAGGTGACAAAGGTTGAAATTGCTTTACGTTAGAGCGGGATTTCGTGGTGAAAGTTTGCCACTGGCGGGAGGTTACAAGGGGGTGGATTTTGGAATACAAATTATAAGCAAGCACAGTTTTCGAGACAAACTACGATTTGCGAGGTAAACACTCGCCGGAGTTTCGCGGATCTTCGAATATTAACTAAATTGTAAGGTAACCAAGAGGCGTTCGTGCAAATACAAATAGCTACGTAGGTTAATTTCTGCGGAATTACATGCGCAACAGTTAATCGTAATAAATTTCAGAAAATTATCCAGCTGCTATCATTAATTCTGTAACATTACGCCTGTACATAATCCTGTTAATACCGCGTGTACTAAGAAATTTCTCAAGTATAAATCATCGACTTCCATAAATTGAAAAAAGAAGCTTCCTAAAATAATTATCTTTTTTACTTACACATACTCATAACATTTTTCTTTCACATTTTTTATCATATTGCTATTTTTCAATTTTTTCATTCATCAGGTTAATCGATGTTACTTCTGAATAGTTTAAATAACGAAGAACTGTCCACTTCTTAAAAAATAGGCTGAAACAAGTCTTCTTGAAGGTCTTCCGAAACAAAAATGGGTGAAGAACACAGTGTAGCGTTCTGCTATGGTTTTAGGATTAAACGAAGTTTCACCTTTCCCACCAAAAACCTGTAACTGTACCTCAAAGGATAAATGGTGGAAAAATGCGAAAGAAGTTTCGAATTCACCGACATACTCGCGCGATTCCCCAACACATTCTCGTTAATTCGGCACGTGACGACCCGACAGAAATCAATTTCGTAGAAAATCACCGATTCAGCCGGAGTCCCGCTTTGATCGACGCAACAAGAAGAAATCAGAAGTCCCGGTAGTATCGAATCTGTAGGAAAGTTGAATCGCGACACGACCTTCCATAATATCACTTTTTCCGCATGTACGCATAATCGATCTTATTTTCTCTCGCCAGTATGAAAGGTTGCCCCACAAAATTGGGATGGAATTTATATTTGGAATCCATCGAACCGGCTGACTGCAACGGTTCGTACCACGCGACCAGAATCATTTTCTTCCTTGACGTTCTAGGCGTTTCGGGATATTCTCGGGATAGTTAATTTCGTTGACATTTAACGTTAAAGATAGCGCTAAGATCATTTTCCATCGCTAACGAACCGACAAGAAGCACGATTTTCATCGACGAGTATAATTATTGAGAAATTTCTTACTTCAGGGGAAAGGTAGGCGTTGTTTCGTCTTTTGTTTAAAATGTACAACAACAGGTTGCTGTTCGGCGATTGTTTGTCAAGCGTAAGCTTAACCTTGGACATTTGTGGCAGCTAAAAACGCTATGACGAACATTCGCGCGATCGCTTGGAAGCAACACAAGTACATTAGGAACATAGAATAATTTTAACCAATTACAGGAACAAAGAATTACGGATCTTTTACAAAGCAAATACTTGGTATTACGCGTGTTAACACATAAATTAGACGCGACATTAAGAGTTTAAGAGGAATATCAGAAAAGAAAGAACTGTGCTATCTCGTGCGTTAAATAGATAAGAATGCAGAAGGTAAAGTTAGATCGCAGTGTGGGTGGCAATCATTTAGAACGATTACTCAGACACAAAGAATTCTAACGTTTATCCAGCATGATTGGCTTGGTCGCCTCGAGTATTCATCGAGTCGAGTCGTTTTACGAGTCAGAATTTTCATTCTAACTGCAACCAGCTGCGAATCCAGGCTCGTCGCTGTTTCTTAGAGCAATCGACGGGTGTAGTCACTGAACCGTCAACGACTGGGATTCAAATTTTACAAGAGCAGAACAAGGCGACGAAACGGCTCCATTAACTACGTTGTAATCGATACACGATTGGTTTCAAAGGAAGGTCAGGATCAGACAAACCAGATACACAATTAATAACTTTATCTTTGATCGAAGGGAATCGGAAAGAAGCGAGAAAGAGCGAGAGAGGAAACTGACAGCCGGCGAGTATCGACGATGAGTGGTATCGGTGAAAAAGAACAAGAAAACAGTTCCACTGGAACAGAATCGCTGCGGTTTAAATGTCTTGGAGCGCGCATTGGATTACGACGATCGTTCTTACGACTTCGACAGCCTACTATCGCGTTACCAACTTCTGAGAAGGTGGACAGCAGGCCGAAGCGTACCCGCCTTTTTTTCTCCCGACCTTCTCTCCTTGAAAGCTCGGCGAGCCTGCAATTTCCTTTACGACACAGTAATGAGCAAATTGTACCGCCGTAAAACCAACTGCAAAGAGCCAGCTACGGGAAAAAAACTACGTTTATATACGCAACTCCTAATCCGTGTAAGATTTTTTCAAGCGCGTTTATTTTCTCGAAAACTTTTACCAACCACCCACGCCTAACCTATTTAAAGCAGAACGGTGAAATTCACGACGAATACACGAACAAGATTAAATTATTTGCTCGTTGGATCGATCTATTGGAATCTTGTTTCTATCAAACGCTTCGAGCTCTTTCGGTATCATGGTCGTACATGAGCAGACCATACACGGTAGAAACAGACACAGGTACGTCATTATTTGTAATACTTTTATTTATTGTTATTATTCTCTTAAGGCGTAAAATCGGAATATTTTTCTGTTCATCAGTTTTAAGGAGGAAATTGAATTTTGCAGGGATGTTTGTAATATAAATGATCTGTACACGCTTTATGAGTACAAATGTATTACAGGAACAAAAGTTTTTTAAACATCGGATCGTACTTTTGATAGATTTCAATTAACTTCTCTTCAATGTCTTCCCTTTCGTTGTTACTCGATCACACAACCTGCTACAATATCGAAGGCTCCTAAATTTCGATCTCGTCGATAAATAAATAATTATCACGCTACGTAAAACAATTTAACGGCGATATGATATACGAACTACCGAATCAAATACATAAAAATATTAGAAGATGCCCACCTGATCAGAAAGCTAGAAAAATGTATCAAATGTCCAGCTGGACAAATTGTAAAGTTAAATTAAATAAATAAATAAATAAATAAAAAAGAAACCTAATCATAGCTTATTAACTAAAACTCGCTCTTCGAATATTTGCATTTCTAAAATGCCCTTGCCTCTGAAACTTAACCAAACGTCCTCGCGTAATCAAATGTCCAGCTGGACAAATTGTAAAGTTAAATTAAATAAATAAATAAATAAAAAAGAAACCTAATCATAGCTTATTAACTAAAACTCGCTCTTCGAATATTTGCATTTCTAAAATGCCCTTGCCTCTGAAACTTAACCAAACGTCCTCGCGTAATCAAATGTCCAGCT
Source organism: Bombus terrestris (assembly GCF_910591885.1). Taxonomy (NCBI): domain Eukaryota; kingdom Metazoa; phylum Arthropoda; class Insecta; order Hymenoptera; family Apidae; genus Bombus; species Bombus terrestris. Next base: position 14,188,523 of record NC_063270.1, on the reverse strand, counting down.
GGACAAATTGTAAAGTTAAATTGAATAAATAAATAAATAAAAAAGAAACCTAGTCATAGCTTATTAACTAAAACTCGCTCTTCGAATATTTGCATTTCTAAAATGCCCTTGCCTCTGAAACTTAACAAACGTCCTCGCGTAATCAAATGTCCAGCTGGACAAATTGTAAAGTTAAATTAAATAAATAAATAAATAAAAAAGAAACCTAATCATAGCTTATTAACTAAAACTCGCTCTTCGAATATTTGCATTTCTAAAATGCCCTTGCCTCTGAAACTTAACAAACGTCCTCACGTAACCATACAACAAGAACAGTAAAAACTTGAGATCGGCAAAGCTCACGCAGACTATTCAAGGAAAAATAAACGATCCTCGTTGGATCGATCTGCCTGTAATTTACGCAGCTGGGTTGGCATTTACGCCTGCGAGAGGCCAAAGCTGCGTAACTTCAGCGGGTCGACGCGACAGGAACGGCATTGAAAAGCCACTTTGATGTCGGGAACCGCTCCGCGATTTTTTCCATTTGCCCTTTCGCGACCGCTCTCTTTGCATACGCGGGTTGCCATGCACCAGTGGTGAACAATCGAGCGGGTCGACGCAAGCTCTCCGTTTCCCGTTACGCTCCACCTTTGCCCGCTCCACCGCGCGAATATGAGGCCGCTGCGCCACGTGACGTAGAGCTCGGAGCCAGGTGATGGTGCTCGAAAGCAGCGAGGCTTTGCGCGGAATATGGGTCAACCGAGGTGCGGTGCGTGCGCCTCTCCGCTCCGACAGTCAGAAAAGCCGCCGACAAAACTGCTTTGGTGGTATATTATTCTACCGGATTTTTTCTCAGAGAAGCAGAACGCGTGTTTGAACGCGAGCATAAACAGGGATACTTGTCGAAGAATGAATTTTCCACACGTGCGCTACCATTCTGCAAAGTTGGCTGGCTTTATTGCCCGGACGATCGTTGTTTTACCCGCAGCGGAATTAGCAAAGATATAGGAAATTTAATCCTCTGTAAGCAACGAAGCTTCGCGCGAATCTTTATTTTTACTGGAACGCTTTAAAACAGTTGAGCTAAACTGCGTGTAGCGTATAGCGTATAGTATATGGTGTATAACGTAACAGAGACTTCGGTAAGTATGTCAGGAATATTTTAGGTTTTTCGAAAGCGTAGAGCAACACGTAGAAAGATCGAAAAATATAGCTGTACATGCTCGAGAGTATAACCAGTGTATGTGTATGGATAAATATATTCCTCGGCACACAATACGGTAGCAACACCTAGTTGAAGCGTTCAAAGTACACAGATCGATTATTTGGATGTGAAGAAATGAGAAAGCGCAGAGGAGCGGTGATACTTGTTGAGATTTATCCTAAGATTTAACAATCATTCGTATCGTCTCTTTGCAACAAGTAGACTTATCAAAGTGAATCGTTTGCTTGTCGACAATTGATCGGGAATTTTGCATTTGTATCATTAAATTAAGAAACTAATAAAAGGTGAAATCGATCGGTTTGGCTTCCGAGTGGCTCCATTCGTGGCATCCTCGAGAATTTTCGTTTTCCCTTCTTGGAACTCAGAATGACGAAAACCAGACGATTTTGCTAAATATTCGCAGCTTCGCGCTTTCTTACGCGATTTATAATAAAAACCACGAGATGCCTCGATACATTTGTAATTGTACATATCAAGTGTAACGATAGATTGATTGGGAACGCCTTGAAACATCGATGAGCTGTGGCGTGGTAAATCAGGAAAATTTACGAGGTTGGATAATGAGCGGAAGTGAAATTACATTCGCACGTATTTTAATTCCCCGATATAGAGACTTGACGCTGTGAACACGCCCAGAGGCACGCAACTTGCGGATCGACTGGCAAATCCCTTGGTAGGACGAGAACGATGTGTTTTCTAGTACGTCCAAGTGGCTCTAGAACTTTTTCTACGTCATGGGCCTCAAGGAGAGACACAGTTTCGCGGGACAATAAGAGAGGAACTCGCGAGTACAATGCGGGACCAGGCAGGAACTGGCTGGGAAACGTCTCATCGACAAAGGAGCGGCGGTCGCGGGAATGAATAACGAATCGCGGTTACGTGCACAATTTTAATACCATTAATATCCCCACGATACCCAGTCGAGTCGCTAACGAGATCGACGTGGGCTGAAAAACGCGCCTGCCTGTTAATTTTCTTGAAATACGCCGGTTCCGCAGAGCGGAAACGTTGCTGTCGCGGAGAACGCGGGAGAAATTGAGAAAAGACAGGAACGAGAAATACAGATATGGAAAATATAGGGAGAAAATAAACAAAAGAAATGATAGAGAGAGAGAGAGAGAGAGAGAATGGAAGGAAATGGGCTGTAGGGAGGAAAATGGGGATCTTCCAGAAATTCGAGGTCAGGAAGCGTACGGATAACAGAGACGTTCGCTAATTGCAGTTAATTAGCTCGTTGATGTGGATTATGCATAATGAAATAGAGATGCTATTGCGCAAGGCAGCAGAATCGAATCGAGGTCATCGATGCATATTCTCGATGCATTCGTGAGAGTTGAGAGGTTTTCCAAGTTCGATGTCTTCGTGTCGATGCTTGGATATAATCAAAAATACTTCGAGTGATTCGACAAGATAGGCAATTGTATCACACGCGTGTACACGTACAGAGTAAGGAGAAACGATACTTGCATGGTACGTACGATTGCAATGGAAATGCAACGAATGGTAGGACAAGGTAGCGAACTACATACTTATACCTCGAACAATAACGATTAATTTCGACGAGCAACTTATCGACCATTGGTATATATATTGAGAAACTCTGCTTTACCTAGTGCTAGTAGTTCATAGAGACCAGTTACCCACTGCGAATAGTTGTAGAGTTACTCCTACATTGGGTAATGTCGCCACTATCACAGAATATTAAAGAGAGCTTCCTTACCGACTTACCGACATGGCGCACCGAAGAACACGAATCAATGTCCCTAAAAGGTATGACGTCGATAACTTCAACAAGAAAGAATATTTTTCCCAATACCTCCCGGTAAAAGATAGTACAGTTCTCAGTAAATTAAAGTACGTCTAGAAGCAACTATATATCCTTTTCCCCACGCAATTATTACTCGCAGACTCGATGGACCGGATCTCTTTCATCTCGATTTACTTTAGCAATTTCTACCACGCTTTTAATCTTCGTTGGGACGCAAACGCAGCGATAAAGCCGGTACGAAAGCGCATAATATACGACGAAGGAGTCGTGTAACAACGTGGGCGTACCATCTCGCCCCCGCAGCTCAAACAACAAAGTTCCAAGATGAAGAAAACGGAGGAGGAAGCTCTTTCTTCGTCTTTCGTCTCATCGATTCACCTTGCGCGACCAACAATATACACTCCGTCTGACCCAGACATACAGACGAGACAGACGAATACATTCACTGCCAAGTAAGATCACGTGCGTGCGTCGACTCTAGCATATCGTGTGTTCGACGACTTAAACGAGAAGTTGGAATAAATTGGGAAGGTTTCCCGGAGAGAGACGACCACGCTTCGTCATCCGGCACGTGCTGGTCCGTTCGCAAACCGGTTCTCGATTCACCATTCGACCGACCGTCGTTTTTATCCTCCCAACTGCGTTCACGATCGATCCTTGACGAATTATCATCGCCGTACGGACTGCTTTCGCGCAGAAAAACGAAATTACGCACGGACATCGAGGATACCGTGTCTGCGCGTTTGTTTTTCACTAACAGTTATATAACGAACGACACGATACACGTTTCGCCCGAGTGGATTACGCAAAGCTGTTATTCTAATACACTAATCAAAGCTAGGTGAATCGTTCGCAGAGAACCTGCGAAGTTCATACGACACGGCAGTTAATACGACACGGTAGGGTGCATATCCAGTTAGAATACGCGAAAGGTCGCTGGAAGTATCGTTGAAACGAGAAATCATACTGAAGTGGGAGTGAGTATAGCGGTGTTTGCATGGTTATATACGCTGAAAAAGAAGTGCAAATACGCGAAAAGGCTGGCTTTTATTAACAAACGTTGCGACAGCTCGCGATTCAATCGCAGCTGTCGATGGAAATGGGACGTTTCACGCGCGAGCTTAATTATCGGCTGTATCGAAAAGGCTCGTTGTTACGGTCCAATTAACGTTCGGATATCAGACTCGATCTTTGACTGTTTTCGGTTAATTCGACATCGGGATATTACATTTACTATGTTAACAGCTATAACCAACCGTTTAACGTAATTTACCCGTCAGCCAACCCTGCAACAAGATTCCTTTCTCCGAACTTCTCTCTTCGGTATTCTGATGCAATCTTACGAAACATTGTGTATTACGGTAAGCAGTAACATAATCCAAAATCAATGAATACACAAACGTATTAAACAATTAACCCACATATTCCCCGAATGTTTTTACTTCACGATGCTTTTTGAAATAATTCCATTGTCTATCCGAAATATTCCAACATGTTGGTACATTATCGCAGTTCATGTTCTCTTTCTCTGCTTTTGTATAATGAATGCATTTAATAACGAAATAGGTTTCTACTTTAAACGACAACTGATATTTGTCGTTTCTTTTTTCTTTTTAATTAAACGCCAAGATCATATTTATTCATTTTTAGTATCGCTGTTTGCTATCCATTTACTATATCGACTGTCCAAACAGAAGAATTGATCCGAACGAGAACAATGGTAAAAAGCGGAAAATATTCTGAGTTAAATACACAACGTGTACAAATAATCGATTGGAAAAGTCGTGGTTGGAAAATAACTGAATAAACAGAGGCTGCGTAAACGACCGCAAAGCCTCGTTAAAAAGAGGTTTCCTATTTTCATGTAGGAGGGGAATCGCTGAAGGAGGATTTTCAGCGCGTCGATGAACACCAAGGGGTGACGCGAGATTCACCTTTCAAGAGAAAACAAAATAAACGTCTTTGTTTTGTCTCTATAGTCTGCGAACATCTCAAACGTCACGGTCAGTTGGAGAATTTAGTCCATCGATTAAACCACATGCGACTGGCGTTAAACGATTAAGATACTCGATGTGTCACTGCAGTTGTTCCTAGTCGATTCTCTAGTAACCTGATACGCTTCTAGCTTTACTCACGGTGTATTGCACAAAGTACTATCGATTCGAGACACTCACACGCGTCCAAGCATCGTATTTCACAATAGTACACGTACGTGTGCGTGTACAGGAATTGAAAGAGAGCAGGGCGTACGCACACCGACCAGATACTCGACCTATCCTATTACAGCAATTTAGGCAAATGAGGAAAAAAGCCAGGTAGGTTGGACCCTCGCAACGTAATTTCCAACCACACGAAACGTATTACGCGAGCCAAATTCGAGAACGGTTCGTTTTCTACATTGTAATATAGTCATTCGCTTTTGTGAAAAATTTAGTCCGGGCTGGCGACCACTGAAAATGCGAAAATATTCGACTATCAGAGAGCACGAAGTATCCAGCGGTCGGTAGTGACTTGGGCAACTGCGAATTAACGTTTGAATGTTTTTTCACGAGTTCCATGAACCCAGTGGACTTTTGTACCGTTATAGGGGAAAGAAGACCAGTCTTCCTTCCTCTCTTCCTTTTTCTTCTTCTTTTTTCCTTACTCTCGTGGACGAGGATCTTTTTTCATGATATTTCGTTGAACGTAGAATTGAAGCGATCCGTGAGCTAGCTTCGCAACATTGAAAAAGTATTTGGTTCTTTTCTAGCTTGTGTTTACCGTGAAGAAATGGTAACCTCCTGCTTTGGATGTAACATCGAGTCACGCTCGTTATAAGAATTATGTTTATAATTGGACAAAGGTAGACTGGATACGCAACGAAATTTTCTTTGAATTTCGATTATTTTATGCTGAGGATTATTAAGTCGAGAAACTTAAGTAGAAATTTGAAAATTCGTAAGAACAAATAATCGTAAAAGGTTAAGGCGCTTTCGTATCTTTAATCCATCCCGATAAGATATTTATTTATATACAAGCGTATCGTGAATCTTGGAAAACGAGAAAATATAAAACGTTCCTTGGATCTTAAGAAACATAACACGCGAAAGGAATTTCTGAACGATGCGTAAAGATGATAGACGACGTTTTGTGGATATAAGATAGAATTTTCAGGCCCATAATTATTTACGATACTATAGAAAGTAACATAGCATCATAAATCTATAAAAACAGTTACAATATCTAATCTAACGATTAAAAAAAAAAAGAAATAAACCAATGCTCGGAATTGTTTGCTAATTAAAAACTTCCAGGGTCTAACACCAAGCTCTTGTAACATCACAAAAGGCTGTCACAAAATCTACAAACGACACAAGCACCAGAAATTTACAAAAAGACGTTCCTTCAGATTCCTTCAGGAAAATCGTGCGGATCGAGTGCAGAATCGTTGGAAGCATCCGAGAGGAGCGCAGATCGATGAACGAATTTCCAAGGATCGCGAGGGATTCGAGAAACCGGGAGACCATTAAAAGACGGCTAAGACAGTGAAGATTCTCGGACAATTTCAACTAAACAAAGAATGAAAGGGCATTTGAAGCAATTGCGACGAGGGAAATTCCTTGATCGGTGAATCCATGGCGCGAAATTGCGCCACCTGGATTCACCGTGAATTCCGCGTAAGTCGTTAACGCGGACAGAAGAAGCGGGATCGAGAAAAAGCGAGGAACGCGGCGAAACTCGTTCTTAAGCGCACGCAGAAGCCCGAAAGAAACAGTGTTCCACGCGTCCAGGTCAGAAATGCTTCCTACGATGCGATGCTATGCCATCTTCGACGGGTTTCTCCTAGAAAAAGAGGATTCTATGATGTTTCGCGAGAAGGTCGAGGGAAACTTTGAACGTGAAAAGAGAACGCGTATACGCGTGTGTACGTCTGTACGATAGAAAAATCGATAGTTGTACGGAGAATTGGAAGATCGGATTGGTTTGGGATCGCCGACTATCGTTTCACCGACAATGTTTTCGTCGACACAGACATCGACCGTCTTTAGCCTCGTCGACATTGTTTATTCACCGACACGTTGACTTCACTGGCAGTGTTTTCATCGACGCTCATTCGGTTCAATGAAAACAACGTCGACAAAGACACTGTCGGTGAATAAACAATGTTGACGAAATTAGTGCCCGTAAGAACATTATCGGCAAAATAATTGTCGGTGGTTACAAGTCAAGCCGGAAGATCAAGGTTAATCACGCATTAGCTGGATTCGCGGAAACTTTGAGATTGCTGGGCGTATACGGTCTTCGTGAGCAGGAAGAGAAGCCAGCACAACGTCCTGGCAGGATGCCGAGTGACTTTCGTAATGACGAGGTTTATCGCGTGTCTTTTCGGTCTGAATTAAATGATAACGATTGGACGACGCACCGTTGGACAATCTTAATGCTTCTGTACTCTTCAGGTCATTTTTCTAAAATAATTATGCCCTGAGAATCAAGAACTGAGAAGCGCATCGGACAAGAAAAGATCGTCGTTTGCTCGGTAAGAGTCGAGTTTAGGGAAAATAAAAAAAGTGTGATTTCTCGTTTTAATTTTATGCCAAAAATTTTCCTAAAAAATTAAGTCTTTCTCTGAGTGAAACGAAAGCAAAGTTTCGATAAAATATTCAGGAATCGTAGCGAGGATAAACAATTTATGCTATGTACGTATTCGAGGAAATTCTTTCTTTAGCATTCATTGTCCTATAATTTATTGCAAGCGGGAGAAAGGTCTAATAGAGGAATTCTGTGCTTTCTTTCTCGAATTTACGACTGAGTTTCATACTCCGAACTTTCCATGACGCGAATAACAAGGAACGGAAGGAAACCACTTGATTTCCGTCGAACTACGACAGGAAAACGATAGATCTATAGAGTTTCTGTGGAAGAATCGAGGAAGAGTGGACGTCTAAGAAATCGAACAAGAAGTAGTGAAAATAGAAGCTGAAAGGGGCTTAGAGTTTTCCTCGCTCTTTTGAAGCCTCGTTTAAAGAACAAAGGTACGAATGATGAAACTGGAATCATTTCGTGCTGCACCTGCCTTGTACCTTATCGTTCAACGAGGATACTCGAGAAATTAAATCAATTCTTAAGAAGCTTCAAAGGTGGTCTAAGACAAAATTGCTTGTCAACTCTTTTGATTACCATTGATTGAAGAAAAAGAACTAAATGGAACGAGGTATTGACGAAGACAAACGGACAAACTGAATGGGATAAAATAAAAAAAATATTCGTGGAACTGAAATAATTCTCTGTTCTTAATAAAGTAAACTTTCATTAACTTTTTTGTGGTTTTTTTCTTGGTTTCCTAGAGTATGAATATTTATTGGAAATTTAAAAGCGTGAAAATGCAGAAAATGTACATAGCGTACGATGATATGCAAGTAAAACAAATTTTAGTACTCGTTATAATACTAACTCGTATCAACCTCGCCTCATTTCAGAATTAACTTTTTGATTCCATTTTTAAAACATTTTGGAAATTGTGAATTAAAGAACGAATCTCTGCTTGTGTCCTATCCCTTCAGTTCTATCCATACAAAAACATAAATCTCCATCAATATCCACGATCCGTTGATTTTCTAATACTGAATACGAAATTAAATCGAAGAGAATGTAGTTCAAACTAGAATTGTCTCTCATTTCGATCTTCCTGGTACTATAAATCACGTACAACAATCTCGAAATTCCTAAAGCCAATTCAAGATCAAAGTCAGAAGTCGTGAACAGTTTATTGGCGTCGTTATTATACCGAACAGTGAGTGAGTCACCTCGTTCGTCGCTCATTGTAAATGCATCGAGGATTCGCAACAAAGAATAGCTATAGAGTGGTGCACATTACGAGCAGCATTCGGAATCGGAATTTTTCGCGGCGCCAAACGGAATAAACGTCCAACGACCACGTCTGTCTACGTACGAACCGTTTCCACTTCATCACTTCCATCCTACCTATTGCGCCAGCCAGTCTCGAAGTCTCGAAACGTTCGCCCAAGTTCCTCGTCATTTAGCGTCGGTGTACATTGTTCTCAAGAGAGTCTCGTCGACTATATCAATACGCTACGATCTCTGGGACGAGTCATCGAGACTCTCATCGTCCGGTGTGAGTAACAGAATGGCAGAGAATTGATCAGCGATCCTGCGTTCTATTGTAAAACGATATTTTTAATACAATTAATTTCAATAAACTACAGGCACTTTCAGCCTGTAAATACTGATATTTACATTACGCTGAGTCACGAATGTCACTGAACGCTTATCATAAAAGTTTTCTATAAATATATTACATGCGTTATACGAAACTTACTAGAAAGTAAAATAATATAAAACGATTTTCTCGTAGGAAGAATATAAATGTGAATGTGAATTAAGACGGAGAAAATTGAAAGTAGAATCGTGGGTTTTAGCTTTTAAGATTATCGTCGAATAAAAAAAATCACCATTCAAATAAAAAAAGTCTAGTTGAGTATCAACTAGACTGTGGTTAAAACTGATTCGATATATTTTCAGAAAGTTCATGGCGTTCAGGCGATAAGCGACTAGAGAAGGTGTAAAAGTCTGTTGGAAATCTTCACTTCTGCTACTTATGTACATCCTTTTCCATTCTATATAACTCCTGAATTCCCAGTAGAATGGGAAGTTAGTCTACGTGCGAGAATAAATCCATAACGTAGAGAGCCACGGTTTTCATGAAATAGGGTTTAAATATTTGCCGAATGCACGTACGTCGGGCAAATTCTTGCCCAAATATGTTCTAACTCTATTTTCCTAAGAATCAAATCTCCAAAGTAATTTCTTCATCTTCGTCCTATTTTCAGTCACGAAATCTCCCTCGCGCTATTTATACTGCGATTTTCGAGATATGTATAACGTAAACGTCGGGGTTTCAGCAATCTATTTCATCCTATAATATTGAAGCATAGAGAAACATTATATTGTCTTATTTTGTGAAATCGCAAGAAATTGCCTGATTTTCGAGAGAATCCTACCAACGAAGACAACGAGAAAAGGTATTGATCCGGTGTGTCGGGTCGCCTAGCCCAATTTCTGATCTATAAATCAGATTACACATTGTGCACGCACCACATAATTTGGCAAACCGCTTGGAAACGATTGGGTATTAAACCAAGGCCGAAATTAACCGAGAAATTACTCGGTGATCTTTCGAAAATCTCGTAGAGAAAGATAGAAAGAGAGAGAGAGAGGGAGGCAGAGAGAGTCAAGGAGACCCGAAAGAGCTCCAAGCGATAAAGTTAAACTTTTCGCGATGATCCTTGTCTGTATAAATATTTAATCTTCTTGCTCAATACAATTTGTTCGAGATTCCTGGATAGATATTTGGAGAGTAAAAAATATAGGATGGTTGATGGCTTCAATGACCTTATTGCGAGATTCTCGAGTGCATCTTTTGTGAACGTTCCTCGAGTACGATACGATTCGATTCGAGAGTTTCGGCTTGTTACGAGAGTTAGCGAGTCTTTGGTTTTTATTTGCAATAATTGCGGAATAAAAATGTCTCGTCGTTGAAACGATTTCTTGTTCGTAGCATCTGATTTAGCTCTTTCATGTTTTCATTTAGAATTTATAAATAGAACTTTGTTTATACCAACTACATTTATTGAAATAAGATCTTTATCAATGTCCCATTAAATGAACCAATCGAGTGAATCGATTTATGCAAATGAATTCATTATATGAATGAAGAATGATAGTAAGAAGGAGCGATCAGTGAACTCTTCTCAAAGTAAATTTCTAGAGAAACTTTACTAAATTGCAAATTGATAAAATGATTTACCACGTTAAATCCTTTCTTTCTTTTTGAATATAAATAATAGACTTAGTTTTAAAAATACCTAACAAGATATCGACTATGCAGATTAATTATTTAAAAAATGGTTAAAACAGTTTCTAAATTCTTGTTAAATAGTAAAATTTTGTTGGGTAAGATAATGGCATTCTTATGGTAGAAAATAGTTTACTTTATGACTAATATTTGCAGATAATTAAATATAATTGCCGATTAGTTTTATGAACTGCTTATCACTTAACAGGTTCATATAAACGAAGTTCTATCCTAATCTATAAAATGTCTTTCAATTCTAGATGCTATAGAGCTCCGATAACTTTCGTTCAAAAATAATTTGTCAGAATCTATCGAGAGAATTGGCTCCATTCGCAGCGAAATTTTGTAGACTCGAACTCAAGCTAAGTCGACCCCAATTGCTGTGCATCTAACTCAATCGACGTCTCCGTGAGAGTACTCGAAATCCTCGAACTTCTCAACAGCCGCCATTAACACTTGTTCATCAACAGACAGAACCATGTCACCAAATTGTAATTAATATCGATCTCGTTCGTCGATATAGCTCTGATACTCTGCTAAGCTCATTAAATTATTCGTTCCAATAACCGAATAAATTACTCCTTTGAAGATCTATGATAACTATCAAAGTACACTTCGAGCTCATGGATCACCTCTGAACACGGCGATCGTAGTCGATTGATAACGCGATACAATGGCGGTCTCTGTATCGATACCGCTCCTCTTGATCACGCTTCGAGAAGCTATTACGCCATTAACATCGAATACAAAATGTCATCGAGGCTACGAGGGAATACGACGACTAGACCTCCGTCTGACTATTCGCAGTTCCCCCAACATCGATCCGATCGTCGAGAAAAAACGAGAAAAAGCTTCGCCGGTTGACTCGCGAAGAATTCACGAGTAGAAGAGACTGGTCGGTTCTATTCATCGGTATTTTTCGTCGACAATACTCGATTCTCGCGGGGATATTTATCAATCGTGTTGAATAAACCGCGGTGATCGACGCCTAAAAGAGGTCGAGCTATCGAGAATTTCATTAGATCGACAGCTCGACCGGAAGGACTCGAGGGACGTTCTGCCGTTATTGACGTTCGACCGTCGTGTCGAACGACAGCAATGTGATCGCGTATGAATCTACCGACAGAATTATATTATACGATCTGAGAAAATCCTGTGTGCAAACTGTTTATTATCTACGGGTTTGTAAGATAGTTTATCGAAGGAGGTGTGTTAAATCGATGCGAATGAGATATTTCTTTCTTTACGTATAATTTTCATTACGTATATTAAATTACTTAGAATGTTTGTATATGTCTGATAATTATGTTTAATACTAAAATTATTAAACCAGTCAAAGTGGCTGATATCAGTGCACGTACTAGACACATGCAAGTATTGTTGATAATATTAATGTTCGTTTTTAGATAATAAGATTATTCAGAAACATAATTACATATATTACACTTATTTGCTTTCGTTATATTAAAAGTCTATTACTATTACGTTCTATCGTACGTTTCATTGGCACAAAGATTGTCTATTACAAATGTCGATCAAACAGCAAAATGCTCAATTCGTATAAATACTTTGTAGGATATTAAACAGCAGAATTATTAGCACATTATCAGTACATTAAAAAATCCTTGGAATGGAGTTGCTCCTTAATGTGGTGATTCAAGATAAGATTTAATGGTTAGCACTAGTCTCTAAAATTCCAATTTCGGAGAAGCGACGTATCGTATGCACTAATTTAATGGGATCGTTTGAGACATAAGTAATCGAAGCAGTTTTCAAGTCCCGTATCTAATTTACAACGTCATACGATATGTATATCAACAACGAAGCTCTTTACTAAGTTCGTTAAACTACCGACGAACGCTGTTTATCAATATCTATTCACGCAAACCTACATTCCTACGTACAGCTCGCGAACCTCCTTCCTTCGTCAAATACCTCTTCGTGAAACACGAACCAGCGACTTAGCAATTCAGTGTTGTTATTGCTCTACCCAAACATCAGTCGTATCGTGATATACCTAATCAGAATTCCATTATGATAAAGTGTCAACTCAGTGGTATACTATACTGACGATGTTCCACGTGTCGAATTGTATTTGAGGAATTTTAAAAAGATCACGAAAGAAGAGATTATTCATAGATCAATTCTGAAGAATTAGTGGACGATAATGATTGTCAATTTGATTCGTCTTTCTTTCTTTTCCATAATATCTAATCCACATTACGGTAAAAAAAAAAAAAAAAAAAAAAAAAAAAAAAAAAAAAAAAAAAAAAAAAAAAAGAAAAAAAGAAAGAAAGAAGAAAAATATATAGTTGATATATAGTTCCACGATTTTCCTCTATGTTCTGTAAATATCCCAATGACCATTCAGCGCAACGTAATCGTAAATCGCGATCGAATTTTCAATCGATTAAGAGGCTTACCAATTCCTCCGTGGAATTCCTGGCGAATCCATCATTTCGGTACCACGCCTTGTTAATTTCGACAAAGATTCGTACACACGTAACGCGCGATTGTATAACAAGATAAGTGTTCAAGGATAGCAAAACGAATTCATCGATCACGTGGCCCGTCATTATGGCACACGCGCGTTTCCGGCTAGTGAGATCGACGCTTCGATTCGGTTTCAGAAGCATCGATTCGTCAATAAGGGCGTGGCTAAACCGCTGGATACGTTCATTAACATCGTTAGTCACGGAATTCGGTTCACATTGCTATCGGTTTGACCCTTACGCGCGTTAATTGCAAAAAGAACCGGTCGATATATACGAAGGAATTCGTTCGAGTGCCGCGCTTCATCATGTTTAATGATAGTTAAGAAATTTGACGAAAGCTTGCCTTCTCTTCTCTTTTTCCTCGCTGGAAACTGATGCGCAACGAATGAGCCAGATACTCACGTGCAGCTTTCCAGATGTCGTGATAAAGTGTCGTTAAATTGTTCGAAAGGATACTCACCTGAAACAAAAGAAAGAAGATCAGTTACGATCTGCTCTATGTACATATTGACTTATATTATGAAACATTGAAGAAGTCAGAGAACTAATAAGAAGTTAAATATTATAAACAAGTTAGGATTACCGTGATCATTATGTTCTAATTTAACATGTTGATTGCAGAATACATTCTGTATGCTTTGCTCGTTGCAACGGCTGTCGATTATTTCGGCGAAGGATAAATTGTTCAAGCGCTTAACAATGCAATTAGTACTTTACATCGCTGTTATGATATTAAAAGAATATTAAAGAATTTTACTTTAAATATGACTATACTTCTAATTCTTTCGAGGCTGAATGTTGTGCAGAAGGTTTCTTTTTGTCATTTCATACTAATGGAAACATATTTACTCTGATGTTTTTGGAGGTAAATTAGAACCAGTTTTACCGGAAACGAATACATGTTTCGTTTAATTAATTTGTAACTTATTAAAGAATATTGATACATAACGTGGAATATGAAGGGTAATTTAGATACCATTCATTAGTATATATATATATATATATATTTATGACAGGGAGGTACTAAAATACTGGTTTCAAGACCAAGACATTAGTTAATCCAGGAGTATAAATCATCCTCAATAAGGGAACGTCAATCATCGTGTAATATTAAACAAACTAATTCCGAATAATCCGATTATCCTAAATTTTTAAATCGCTTCGACAGCCTGATTTTCTGCAGATCCTTGGAAATATTTTTAATCAACCGACTCAACTTCAACTCATTGAAGTTCTTATCAGATTGGATACCGGGTATAACTTTAGCCAACGATCTTCTAATTATTTTGAGAGATACAAATATCTGGGTCAGTCTGCAATTTTGCTTTATCATTCGTGCAGAAACGAAACCGAGTCACACGAAATATCGTGCTCCGCGTTTCGCTTCACTGCTAGCAAAGACATTCTATAATCAATTATGCATCGAAAGGTATCACAGCGCGGTGCGATATCGATCTCGAGTTTGACAAAGGTGACAAGGATTATTCGGTGTCACCAGAGACTATATGGAGCGTTCTGGCGTGAAAATTGGCCGTTGAAAAGTGCCATCCAAGGTCGAGTCTTTCGTGTTCTTTCTCCGTATTACTTGCCCACGACAATAACGTATCACGTACGACATTAATTCAATTAACTAACAGTGTAATAAACTCGTTGACTATCATAAAACTTCTAGATGTGACTGGGAACGATATAGTGCGGTCATGAAATATGTGAGTACCGAATCATGTAATGGGAGCCATTTGCGGGGATTAAAGGGAGTATTACAAGAGCTATAAAAAGTATTGGCACACACGTAGAATTTATATATTAAATGATTAGGTGCGAGTATATTTAATTTTGTTATCATTCCGTAGAATTTCCGTATAACTACGAAAATTTGATACTATGCAAACGAAATGTATAAAACTCAATAAAAAAATACTTCATTGGAAAACAAGGGTATGTGTCAATTGTTCCTTCTTGTTTCTCTCGACTATGTTATAATGTAATATACAATTAACATATAATATATTAACAACTACTTCATTAATTATTCCTAATACGACAATCGTTATTGAGCAAAAAGTGATGGGGACATAATACTGTATAGCTTTAATTAAAGATTACAAGGAGAATATTAAAGGATTAAAATTCTCGATACAATGGGTGTCTTATTTAATTCTACTCTATTTGTTACCCCATCATTGATTAAAAACAGAACACATCTTTGATCTACATATCAAAAATGTGTTCCTAATGTACCATAACTAGAAAGTTAACTTGGAAATAATTCTTCCAATCCACGATTAAAAATCTACGTCTTCTTCTATGAACCAGGTGCAATTTACCAAGCTTTAATTTACGACCGGCGTACTTGCATCTAATATACCACAGATTCTATTGCGAATAGAATCTGACTTCATCCTGCGATAAAAAAAAGAATCGTTGAACTATTGACTCACAGTGTCAATAGTCGATTGCAGCGTACGCAAGACCATACACGATAGTCGACAGTCCTACGTAACTACTTAATTACCGTGCGAGTAATTGGATTAACGAACGATCGGCATGCGATCAATCAGCCGGGATAAACGACAAAGGACACGGAAATTTTCTACTAAAGATATCCTACGTACATACAGCAAGCCTGGTAAATTGTGCTCTGCGATCCCAAGGCCCGACTTAAGGTCGAATCTTTAATTAAACCGATCGTCGAGCGCGGATTAAAAATAATTAATGCGATTCTATCTAATAAATGAGAACGTCTTTCTATTTTCTCACTTCATTTCTGCTTTCGTCGAGCGTATTCCAATTCTCGATATCGAACAAGTGAAGCTGTTTGCACACAGTGAATAAAGGCGTGGCATCGTGATAACGCGAACTGCAAGAAGACTGATAATAATCGCGCGGCGAATCGAACAAACTCTTCGAGAAACCGTGCGACAATTTATCGGTTCAACGAGCAGTGCTCGACGACTGAATTAATGGATACAATGTGCACAAGTAAACGAGGCACTGAGATATCCGTATTCTATTCCAGATTAACCTCCTGGACGAAGTTCCACGTGAGAAATCACGCTAGTATGTAAGTAGTAAAACCCTGGCTTAATCAGACTTTGCAGACATTAGCCTATATTTGCGCCTGGGGCAAAGTTTGTGGTGAAAATTCACAACGGTGCACTGCGTTAATTGAACTTGAAAAAGGATGGTCCTGCATCAGTGTTCTCTGATTCTTTCGAGATAAAATATATGAAATTTAAACATTGAAAAATTTTGAATTTAGAAATCAGGAACTTCCTGGAATTTTATTAATATAAACAGAGAATTACGTCGTAGACGATAGAAGCAAGCATGGTTGAAATAACTAACGAAGATAACGCAAGCCGACACTGGGAATAATCTCGTCGCTTGCTTATTGCTAAAATGATAAATACGATCGTTTAACTTTTGTACTGTTGCCACGATTAAAAATAAGCCTTTACAACCAAATAATTATTTTACACGGAAATTTTCTGCAACTTATTTAGCAGACCGAACATTCATTTGCTGATGATTTTGTTAAACGTGACTTGGACAGCTACTAATAGATTACATTGTTAAATAATCAACTAAGAGATTATATTATTAATCAACTGGCTTCTAAATGAATAAATTATATACTAGTACACTTTCTATTAACATTATCCTCTAGATTTTAAACAATTTACCGGAATTAGAATTCGTTTAGGAATGACGAGAATATACAATGACTATATAATCCAGGACTTAAAAAATGAAAAATCGTGTTAGAATAGTAATTAACATCGATGATAGGAAATATCTTGCAAGAAACAAATCACGCTAAACGCTTGTTAAGATCTTGGTAAACATAACGTGAACCGATAATCGCGAACCCTAACACGAAACGCCAACTTGAACTCTATTCTTGGCTTTAAATCAAGATGATCAAACGATTCTACCCTCCAAACATGAAACAAGCATTCGAAATTGAATAGACAGCAGCGGTGATCTTTATCGAGAACAATGAGAAACGAACGCCTGAAACATCTGGGATAAGCGCAAAGTCGACTACTACTCGTTGAAAGACGCGATTACGACAGCATAACCGCGCCCGAACTATGGAAAACACTATCTCCACGTTTTAGTTGGAACCTTTGTGCTCTCATGTCTCGGCCAACTTCGTTTCGCGTAGAATTACAGCGAGGCTAATAACGAGCCTAATAACTAGCCTAATAACGAGCCTTTGTTAATCATTATCGCGTTCCTACGTTGCCCGACCAACGGTGAACGAGATCTCGACAATCCTACAACGACAACGTAATAACGTTTTCATTATTAGGATTACGCATCGGTCGATTCAAGGTCTATACCTAATTCGATGGAATTGCGCGGATAACTTTCTTCGTTTGCACGAGGAATATGCAAACTAGATTCTTAAATTTCTATTTACAATATGACTATTGAAAATTGTTGAAACACGTGACACACTATTGGTAGTAAAAAAACCAAATATAGAATACCATTAGAGAAAATTAAAAGATGGAAAAATGCGCACAGTATAGTAACTATTATGATATTTGACGAGTCAGAAACAATATATCTGCCTAGCTATACTATCTTCTTTTAATCGCATTGTTGACGAACATTCAAATTTTTACAAATTTTCGCAGTCTCCATAAATCTATCGACACTTTAATAGATATGCAACGACGGAATATAAATTTTATCAAAATGTACATATTAGTAACTAGATGTAGTATTTGTCACCTTCTTATGGTATTAGCAGATTATAAATAGAAATTATCTATTAAAAAATGGTAGCGGTATATACTTCCTTCTTTACGATTACATTGATGTACGTCTGTACATTTGTGTATATCGTTGATGTAATTATTGATAGATATCATTGTTTGAAATAGCGTTAGCGGGCTTGTGTCAGTTTGTCTGACTCATAGTTTCGCAATTAAGCTACCTGAGAACGAAGAGGATTTTAAAGAACAACATAATTTAACAATCTTTAGCTATGTACACCGATTCTGTCATTGTATATTAGCTATTGGAAATTAATTTCATCACCGCTAATTATAATTATCGTAACGGATAAAATCATTGCAAATCCATCTGTACATATATCATTTTTTGGCTACATTGCATTTTGTCAAAAATATGGAAGTGTTTGAATACTTGACTAGAGCTCTGGTCTAAATACTTTGGAAAATAGAGGTGCAAGTTTAAAAAGCACGTAGTCAAAGATAAGATCGAACGAGCGTTTGGAATTTTCGTACAGCAATTATGCTCGAATCTGTTCGACTAGAATTCCTGAAGGAATTCTCGTTCTTTTCGAAAGGTGTGCTTCTATCGCGTCACAGCTGAACGGTTCATTTACAATCGGAGGAAAAAAGGGGAAAAAGTCGCCAGCTCGTTTCCACCTTTCTCGCGTTACGTAAGGAAAAGAACGTTGCACAGCAATATTATCCGTAATCAAACTGACTTTCAGACTGGCCCATGAACGTCCGTCGACCACATTCAACAGTTTCAAAATATCGCAATTAATTTCAGTTAGACGGGCTGAAAACAAGCGAACACGTTCGAACAATTTTTCGCATTCGGTCGGCGAATTTCAGCGAATTTCGATGGAATGTAGAAAATTACACGTGATTGTACCAAGCCAGTTTTCGCAATGGTGTTTCGTGCGAATTCTCGATGTCCCATTGTAAATCGGTCGCGTGTCGTTGGTTTGAAAAACGGTGGGGCATGATTAAAAAGCTCGCGTGTTCGTAACGCGCAAAATATGATGCAAAATCCGAGTTATAACAGTACTCGAAAGTTGTACGCTTGCTTCCTTGTTAGTTTAGCTGCCGATACGTATCGAGGCAAACGTAATAGTGTTAACGATAATTAGCAAAAAGCTAGGTTAGGAGCGTTGTTCGAATGCCTCGCGTTATTAAGAACACAACGTTGCATTCGAAAGGGGACAGCGACGTAAACAGAAATTACTGGTTGTAGTCCCATTAAATAAGACTGCAAGTTTCTAGACCACGGTTGGGATAGCAGCTCTACCTATGCGACGTTACGATGCAAGCTATTAAAAACAGCCAGATTGTCCTGGTACGATAAGTGACCTAACTGTATTGCGAGAAGTCCAACGAGAAAATGTTAGTTGACGACGCCATGAAGCCCTGGAGTTCGACCATCGCGTTGGGAAAAAAAAAGGGAACACATTTATGGTAAAAGTAATTATCAATCTTGACAGGCGCGGACAATAACATCACGAACAAATGTCGGAACGAAAACTATAATGGCCAGCACGAGGTCAACGATGAATATTAATGATACCATTCTAACGACGAGCACGATGAGATATACGAGGATGTTGATTTTTTATGAGTACATTTAGGATGTTACGGTGCTCTAAATGGGGAGTAGTTTCGTCTACTTAACTGTAATCGAAATTCACGGGCTTCAAATTTTTCGTTGTAATTACCGCAGAATTTCATTTGTCTAAAATTACGAGGGGACAAAAAGTTGATATACCTGCGATTCATTTATATAATGGAAGTTCGCTCTTGGATAAATGGATTCAACCGGGATGAGTTCATTTTAGTTACAATGCGTAAGCACATTTGGCAAAATTACTGTTTGTATCAGATACAACATATCAGTGAACTTCAAGAATTATTTCTCCCGAGTTAGTTTGAAATTTGCAGGTCGTGTCCTCCTCTTACAATATATGTACATGTGGAGATAAATTATTTGTTTTCAGAATAATCAATCTTTGATCATGTATTCGAATAATGAAATAAAGAAACATGCAGAAATGGAGTTGTTTGACTTGGCTGCGAAGAAATTCATATATTCTTATTTAAATTCATCGGATTATATTAATTCTAACTATTCAAGTGCAACATATTAAAACACGCATTAAAGATTGCCAGTGCTAAATTACTCGTACTTAATACATTCTTTTAAAGGATATAAAGGTGAATTGTTCTGACAGTAGCATAATTAAAAGATTACGTAAGATCCTGTAAAATATATGTGTGGTAGAAAGTCAACCGAAAAGCAGGTTTAAGACATCACGAAACGTGAAACACGAGACGTGTTCGTACGACAGCTACTTTTATGGACCAATAACGCGCACCCTTGTTTTCCGAGCCCTCGGCAACACAGAGGCAAGGGTTTTCCATTTTCGAGTACAATTCCATGCTCTATGCTCCTTGTTTTGCTGGCTCCACCGAAACAGGCTGACAAAAATTAAAAACTGACAGAACATCGTGTAACGAAAATTACGAACGGCGTAACGTTTTCATCGATAGACACGCACGATTGTCATCGCGACATCATCCGATGTTTTTGTAATATGGAGAAATTTTACGAACGTGGCAACGGAAATTTTACGAATATGTATTGTGTGATAAATCGACGATATTTAAAAAAATATATTTTTGTAATAAATGGTAATAATAGAGCTTGAAATTGGATATTGAATAATAGAGTGTATCGTTAGGAAGAACCACGTAACTTTAATATGAAAATTATTAGGGCAGACAAAATGACCAATTTACGAAGTTTTATGGAAACATTATAATTTTATGGCGATGCATTTTTGGGAACTTGTATGATCTTTTTATGAAATATATGGATAAAACAAATTATAGCCTTTCATAGAAATTTCATAGATTTACAATGATATATTTTTGAGAATTTAAATGATTTTTTATAATACATATGATTATATGATCTTCATGTACCGCTCACTTTGATTTCTTTGATGCAAGTCTTGCATTAGAGTGGTCGGTAATACTAATGTTAAAGGAGAAGCAAAAATATTCAGAATGCATCTCGCATTGACATCTGGCATTAACCAGAGCCTTCATCATGGTAATGAAGTATCCTTGGGTTGCTGCGTTATTTTCATTAAGCGAAAAAGGAATCGATCTGAAAAGCTTTTCTTACTAGTGACAGTTAGTTGGTAAATTTATGCCAAGAAGCTGAACCGAGAATTATGTTCTAGGATGGATGCAATTTAATGACCTTTTGAGGCAGGAGTAAAAACTTTACGGTAATCACCGATCATTACAATTTCTAGGTTACGTTCAGAAATTAATTGGTATGTTTTATGAAAACACAGAACCGAACATGAGAGATTTGCAAAAAACATTACACAATACGGTTGCTATGAAGATCTATGAATAGTATATATATTTCAATGATTGCGTGTGTATAAAAATTCTCTATGGTTTATTTCCACTGCATTCAAACAGAAAACGCTAAACGACTAAAACGAACAGCTAGAAACACACAGAAGCCGCGTTGAGCACGCGATTCAAAGAATACTTGTTCCAATAAAACAGCATTTTTTGTAACCTCAAACGTGTTCTCCATTCAGACGAAAAACACGTAATCCGAACAAATGCACCTTGATTACGCGTTAAACATTTCGCTCTGTCTCGATCGTAAAACTCGTTCTAACAAACGAACCAGGTGAACGAGCGAGGAGAAACAAAAGATCCTACTTTTGTATTTAGAATGCCGAATCATCGACGGAACGAAGCCATTTAATCAAACATACTTGCTATACACACCATACGAATCCTGCAATTTGTCTACATTTCAACCATGAACGCGCGTTTGTAGCAACACCGTCAAATCATCGAAACAAACAAGAGAAACTACATCAAAGACCAGTTCCATGGAACCGGAATCTCTGCCTCTTTGGTTTTCACAGGATATAAAAAGCGTCTACCGCGCGCGCGCGCGTTCTATCATCCCTAGACAGTGACCTAGTACAAAGTAGCGAGACTCACATAGCCAGACGTTGCCGCGAGGCGCGGTGTGGAGCAGGTTCAGGTGCAAGTTGAAGTCCAGACCAGCCAGGTCCTGTCTCAAGTGGGTGCTATCCATGATCAGTGCCCTTTCAGGTAGTAGGAAGAGATGATCACTCCCCTCCGCGGGCCCCAGGGTTCGCGGTACGCCGAGCCCAAAAGGCCCAGAACGGGCTGTCAACATCCTATCGCCACGATCGCCGAAAATCGCGTTGTCGCGCGACGGCGCATCCTCCGACCCGATCCCCGACACGCTGACCGCCGCCGATTCACTCGCGCTCGTAATCAATCGATCGACCGCCCTTTTTCGATCTATCGATCTTCCGATCTTCCCAGTTTCGCTTATCGTAATTAACCTCGGAAGTAGTCCTTTCGATAAATGTGAAGATTGTACAAAAAAAAAGACGACAGCTAATAATTCGTAAAAATTGATAAAACGATGATAGAGGTTGGTAACTGTATCATAAACACACTAGTGAGCAGTTACTATAATTGGAAATCGCAACTGCAATCTGAACAAGGACAACCTGTTCGCGAACAGGTTCCAATTTACAGATCCGTATTACACGAAGAAGTCTTTCAGTTCCAATGAGTTCACTGACAATGCGGTAAATATTTACACGTAGAGACGAGATGGAATTCGTCGCAGACGAGAATCCCTGAAGCGAGAAAGCAACACAGCGCGCTTATTCTAGCGATCCTCTCTTCCTCGCAACGTTCCTCTTCTCTTTCATCGCGTCCGGCGCGAGCTGCTTCGCGGTCCAATTAATCCACCTCTAATTACCGGCCAGTACTTTTGTTGATCGTTAACTGCGGATCGTCTGGGCTCACGATTCTCGGCGGACGACTACGCGCTGGATTCGCGTGGCAGCCTCGAAATCCTCTTCTCTCGAGGTATAGCCACCGGCGTTACGCTTCTGTGTCCACGATCCTGCTCTCTTCCCCTTTCACGCGCTCTGTTTTCCTCGACGATATATCACGTTGTCGCGACGGAACAAGCGCATCGTACACGCTTCGCGAATGTATCTTAGACTGCGCGCGGACCAGCAC
Organism: Bombus terrestris; assembly: GCF_910591885.1. Classification (NCBI taxonomy): domain Eukaryota; kingdom Metazoa; phylum Arthropoda; class Insecta; order Hymenoptera; family Apidae; genus Bombus; species Bombus terrestris. Next base: position 14,165,350 of record NC_063270.1, on the reverse strand, counting down.
GATAACTCGTGAATCGGTCGGTCAGTCAACCCTAATGGAGCGAGGAGACGAGCGGGACGAATCCGTCCACGCGGACTGGTACGAATTGACCGCGGACGAGTGGCCTTGTTGAATTCGTTTAAAAGGCGAAGTGCTTCGTTAAGAAGCTACCAAGAGGCTGGGAACGTGTCTCGACAATGTTCCCTTTTGAATGTAATTTCAGGCGCGCGATTTCGAACGCGTACAACGGTGTACGTGCTCGAGGTGAACGTTGATCGGAGACACAGCCTTCTCGATGTCGTATTCTCTGTGTGACGAGCGTGTTTGCCAACAGACCGTCCGTAAACGGAGCAGCTCTGTTTGCGTACAAACCTCTAATCGTCCGTCTGAGGGAATAATTCAACGCACTGTGTTCTTTGACGATACTTAATTCCCTCGGGAGGAGCACGTGCCTCGCGAACAGACACTGGAAAGGCGAATATTCGACGCAATTTATCGACTCGACAATCGTACGCAAACTTTCTCGCAGCGAATTTGATCGACGATCGTATGGTAGATCGTTACGATGGAACGAGGACACGCTGGGAAAACGCGAGACGTGACTCACTGTCAAAGTGCACGAACAGCTGAGCTGACAGCCGAGAGTGACTCGTGACGTCGCACAGATACTGAACGTAACACGATCCTTCGCGCGTGGCGGTCAGCGTTCAACTGAATGACGCCGCGATGCGGCGCGTTCGAGAGACCCACCGAGGGGTGCCGGAAATTGCCGAGCACGCGGACGCACGATTCGCCCGGCAGACACACGGATTTTTCGTTTCGGTCGGAACGAGATTGAAAAGCACAGCATCAGCTTTCAATTCATTCCGCGTAATTTTAACCTATACTCATGTGCCTATGCACCTGAATATAATTCCCGGAATCTAATTGCGTCGCGCAGCCTGGACCAGAGAGAGAATCGACGCTGAACGGATGAGTGGCCACGGTAGAATGGTCGAAACGTGGAAAATGAAATACACGTTGGGACTGTGCGGATGGCAAAAACGAAATTGAATGGACGAGAAAGATCGTTGGACCCGGGATTTGAAAAAGAATTCACTGGCTAACTGAACCTGACTCCTGCATCGATCGAGATGCTCCAATAACTGATGGGCTTTCTACGCGTAAATGTCCACTACCCACGATACGTTTGCTTCAATAGCACAATTGTGCTCTCTGTACTCTGCTGTAAAAGCTTATTCATAGCCCATGCACTGGTGTATCTTGGTTCCCATTACTCGATAAACTAGAAGCCCCCCATTTTGTTTCAAAGATGGATACCCGTCTCTTTAAAAAATATTCCGAGATTTTAAGGCTTTCCAATTGCTAAACGCGCGTAATTTTATTTCCCCGCGTAACCATTGTCCAATTTAACAGTATACGCTCCAAAGATTTAACGGAGTCGTAAAAAATTATAATTATAACATTATTCTACGCACGGCTAAATGGCAATTACTTGTGCCTAGAATTACAGTTAAACGGTAATTACGATCGTTTACAGCGTATCGCGATACCCAACAGGCAAGAAAGCAAAGGAAGTGATCTCAAAGATGCGATCGTTAATGTGCATTTTAATACGCACGTACAATCAGGTGAATACATATTTATACTGCGTGTGCAGCGGATACAGCACTGAAAATACTGGAAGCTCACTGACTCGGCAAATAAAAAAGAAATGGAAAAAACGAGTTTATAATAGAATTCATTTCTAGAACACATATCCAAGGAACAGGATCGGTGGATAAATGTCTTAAGTAGAACTTGAATTTTCAGTAACATTCAGTGACTTGTGGAAATACTTGAATACTTACTATAAAAATATATTATAAAATATTTCATGAATACATTATGCGTATTACATAAAATATTTTAAAATTTTACTAATTTTTTAGTCAGTATCATAGTTATATCGATAAAGTTTAAAACAAATCTGGATGTATATAATACATAGAAGTTATAAGATATGTATTACAAACATATGTATGTCTAGTAAAAAAAAACAAAAAGTATCATACTGTATAAATAGCCATCTTAAGCAGATATAATATGTGTTAAATATGGCCCCACTGAATAACAAGTTTATTAACATAATACAAGATAATTGATTTAAATACTTCTCTGATCTGTGCGGAACTTTACTTGAACTAAATACTTTGTAATTTCTATATACATTCTCACATTTGTTTCACGACTTGCTAATATAATCATAGTAGTCGGGTATCGTAACAGTGCTAATGAAATTTCAAAACGTCTAGTATAACACATATAACACATTTAAAAAGAAAACAGTCTACAAATGTTCGAATACCTTCGTAAATAATAATTTCTTCTCAAGTTACACATGTATAACCATGTGTCTCCTTTTTATATATTACCTTTCGTGTAGCAAATAGTTTATAGCAATTGTAAATAAATAAAAAAACAAACAAACAGGCATGGACTTTCACCTGAACGGTATAAACCGTAGGCCAGCTCGAGCAACGCCAGATTGTACTTGGTACACTTTTTTATTGTGTTTCTTATCGAAGCATGACAACGCGGCGTGCTGTTTCGATCGATCCATCGGATCTGTTGAGGCAGGCCGCGATTTTCTTGCTGAAGATAAACCGAGCGTCGCGTTCGCTAAGCGTAAACGCGCACAAGAGGAAGGTGGGAGGAGGCGCGCGAGCCGGTCGAGTGAGAAGCTCGCGATGCGAGAATATCCCCAGCGTACGACATGGCCGACCGCGGTTGGCAATTTGCGCCAAGCTCGCTTTTATAGCTAGGGAATGTTTCATGAAGCTGCACCGAACCTATACTGCATAACGTGACGATCGTTAGAACGTTTCTCGGAAGCACGTAACAGCTTGACACTGCAAAGCTTTGGAGAAGGAATATGGAAACAAATGCGTCGGTTGAAACGATAGTTTCAGTCTCAAATGGGGAACAATTTGGATGCTCGACGATAGAACCGTTATAATACTGTTATATTGGTCAGGACCTTACCTGACCAGGTATCGAGGGAGATTCCAAGAAATCCCAAGTAATTCTTTTCTACGTTTAGCGCTATAGGATAGGAATATGGATAGCCGACACATTTGTCCGTTTAACGTACAATGACTTAAGAAAGTAGGTATATAACCATTGATCACTTAGGTCGGGTATATTCTACCATGTTGTACAACTAACTGTATATTTTGAATTAGCTTCTTGTTACGTTGATGTAAATAATGGTGTCGAGTGTTGTATCATAAAAGTCTTCGCAAGCCTTCGTCCACTTTATGAAGTAGCCATTTGTGTTGAAATATATGCTACGAAACTTTACCGTAAAAATTTTACTGTTTTATTACTGCGTTACAAGGCTTTTGAGAGTAACTGTATGTATATACAAAGTCATTCTTACGCTTAAGTCTTATACACTGATTAGAAACCATCACCGTCGGGTTTGAATTCCTCCTTAAAAAATGTACATTTAAAATCAAAAGATCGAAGAGCTGGATATATTTCTAATTATTATCAAAGGAAGCATATTCGCAGGAACATCTTTCTTTACCATCGAGCGCGAGTAGGATACGAATATCTGACAAACTTGTTTCTTTCTTTTTCTCGTTCGTTTTTCATTTGTTTCTTCTCTTCGAAAACCAGCGGAGATAGCGAGGGTCAGCTAATGAAATAAAATCCCCGCCAATCAACATGGCACAGCCGTATCTGAAATTCTGTCAGATTCGTTGGCGTGTTCCTTTGATCCTGTTACCTGGATGGTTAATTGGATGCCTCGCTTAAAAGCGTATTACAACGCTGAAGCAGTTATCTGCACCGAGGAAAGTGGTCTACCGCTACGAGTTTCCAGTATTAAGTCCGATCGAGCTCGATTAAGTACCTCGTCCTTGCTCGCTGCTTGCAAAAAGTTTCGTTACGCAACCGCACCGAATTCTCATGGAATCTGAAACTGAGACCGAGGGCCGATGAATATTCCAAGCAGACGGGCGCGTGTCTGCGGCGCAGTGGTGGGACGCGACAACTTGAAAAATTCAAGTTGCTTGCCAGATCCCACGGAGAAATCGAAAGAAGAAGAAAAAAGTTTTGACCGAGAAGTTAAACCGCTGCATACTTCACAACCAACCGAAGTTCCATCGATCGTATACTGTTACCCACGCGGTGGAGGAGCTTCTTGCGGCTTGATCTTCCGCGTGCGTGCCTCGTATACGAAGTCGCTGAAATAGCGATCGATGTCCCTTTTATGGAGACTAATATGCCAAGTCCAGCAGTCTGACTCGCCTGATAGCGGCGACCCTCGTACATGGCGCGATCGAACCAGACACACGATCTGCCGACAGGCCAAGGATTGACAGAGATCTTCTTCTTCTTCTTCAACTTCCTCTTCGTTCTTGATTACGGTATCTTGTCACGTTGCTTGGCTCAGGCGAATTGTCAGTTGTGAATCGTTTCTACGGATAGATTTGGTCCCTCCAAAAGCTTTCACGATGACCTTTGAACTGGTCGTTTTAAACGAACGGATGATTGATTGTAAATGGGATATTAAAGTGCTCATCTCGCACGTAGGAGAATCTATTACGACGATTTTGCTATGAACTTGATGATGATTGAGAGATCTTTGAAGAACCTTAAGGCTTCTATAATGAGATCTTAATGGCATCTTAAATCTTCGAATGAAGTTACACGATATGACCTCGGCTACCCTCGGTGATTTTCGGATGATCTGCGATGCCGATTATTAAACTGCGATAGCCTTAGATAATCATTAGGCAGAAAACTTTTAAGAGGAGTCTAGTAAAATTATGGTTTTATAAAATAAAAATGCTTGATCTGAGCGAAGGAATATCCGATAAAACGGTTCAAAGGTCGGTTCGAAACTGTGAAAAGTTTCAGTACGATCCGATACTTTTAACGTTTCGAAGAGATCGGATCAAGTAGCGAAAATTGTGTGTAATACGTTGAGGTATATTGATTAACTCCATAAATTAGAATGTAAAGAAAATGTGTCGAACGATACAATACTTTAAGAATTCTATTGGGATTTACGTACGTTTATTTTATTCTCTTGGAAAACGAATAAACTTATGGAAGGAAATAATCTATTTCTATGAAATGCTTAATAATAATAAGGCATCCAGATAATGAAATTGAGAAGTTTGCAAAAAGTAAAGTTGATCGGTTTGATCCCTAAAAGGTTCGCACAGCGACTGCTATCAGAAAACTTAGTGAAATGTCAATAATCCGAAGGCACAGCTACGCGCCGACAAACGAGAAGCGCGGAATGCATAGAAAACTGGTTGGCGCGGAGGATTAAATCATCGCTAAATTGGCGCGTCACGCGAGTCCCCGTTATTTCGCAGCTCGCGTGTATGATATTACGGCATTGTGATGCTCGATACGCGCGATCGTCCAGAAAAGGGACACCGAAACGTGACGGTAATCCCCGAGACCATGAGCCAAAAGTAGTTTCGTGTACCGTTCGGATAAGTTACTATCTTTTTTACGATCGTCCAGTCGGTGCAAAAATCCATCAGACTAGCAGCGCAAAAATGACCTTCTTCTCGGTACTGACCATGCATCATCATCCCGATTGCTCATTAAAAAAAGAAAACAAGGAAAGAAAAAAATCTAATAGAAGAAAAACGTTCTCTTCCGCGTCGAGGTGTCGGCTGAAAGGGACCCTACAAAAATTACGTCACGTACACATGACTTTCTCTTAGCCAACGATCGTTTAATGTCTGATCCGATTATTTATAGCCACGAGCGTTTTAATAACGCGAACGCTTGATTTCTACGAGTGATCGAGGATGTGTCATAACCGCGTTTCCAATTGCGTCCGCTTTCCACGCACATTTCACGATCTTCTTTATACATACACTCCCGTTCAGAAGTATACCTCAGACTACGATACCTATAAAAGTAAATTAGGATTAGAAAGAAATGCGATAAACGCGTATTTTCTTATAATTCTTCCAAGTAATTTTGACAAATCTCTTTCTGACTATTCTGAATCATGTGTCTGGTATGAATATATTATAATTCTAACCTGTCTAATTATAGTGGAATTCCATTTGTCTGAATTGGTCGAGGAACAAACATTTTAAATAATTGGAGTTCATAGTATATCATTTTCCCATTATCTATCATTTTTCGTACATATAATTTTCGTTCAGACAAATGGATTCAATCGACGATAGTTCAATTAATCGAGTATTAATTAAATTGATTGAAACTAAAATTCGTTCCAACAGATGCAGATAAACGGAATTCTATTGTATCCCGTTTTGTTCGAAATCGGTAGGAGTCCTACTATTTATGAACGAGAGTGTAACTACGTATCGTATAAAACGTAACGATAGCCTGAAAACGTCGCAACCTCGGATTCTTTCCGAAACATTGTAGCAATCTGCGTTTACTCGGATTAGAATCCAGCCCACACGCCAATCCGTGCAGCCTCCAAGGTAAACAAAGCCATAGACCGTTCGTAATTAAGGTTGACGCGAAAATAATTAAAACAAAAAACGTTTAAATCTGCCGTGACGTACGTATGTACGTGGTCTCGTGTTACGAGCAGATGGCACGCGGTGAAAGCGACGCGAGCTGTTTTTCAGTGGCAACACGATGATACGCAATCTGCGATGCGATTCTTTCGCGAGTCGCAATGGTTGAGTCGCGTTAGCGCGCGCGCGCGTTCTTCTTTCTCTACTCCACGTGATAAATGAGTCAATTTCGCGGCGTAATACACGCGTGGCAAAAGATACGATCTGAACGGTTTAACAGGCCGGGGATATGTTCCAGTAATCAACAATTTCCGTTGCTAATCGACTCATACGAGTCGTAGATTTTCGCGTGAATCATCAAGAAGAAATTCAAAAACAAGTAAAGGAAACGAAGGAAAATCAATGGCCCCGCCTGATCGACCCACTTTTATCGATAACACGGGGGGCTCGCTTAGCTTCGGATAATCGTAAGAACCGACCGAATTGGCACGACTTACCAACGCCACACTCACGCTAGCCATAGTGTCTACTTGGCTAATCGGGATTATAGGGAGTTAACTGAAACGCTGCCACGCGTTATCCAATTCCGTTACGATCGATCCATTTCTACGGACCGATTCTCCTACGCAACAAAATCCCCTGTATGGAATCCAACGGTTTGGCAATAAACAAAAGTGGCGACAGGGTAGACGAAAAAAGTGCATTTGTTTCAAAAACGAGATCGATGTAAAGAAGAAATTTATACATTTATGGGCGTAATTAAAGAAATAGAATCTAATCGGAGGCTTGTTTCGCACGTTAGATGTAACTTGATATTTTCTATACTTTCGCAGATTACGTGCATTCCATGTTTCATACCGTCTATGGATGCATAAATAGCCACAGTCTAGCGATCCTAGAATTTTCTATCAGGATTCTATATAACACTTGTACCCAAGTTCTTAATAAATTCGTTTGTAGATGCTGAATCTGGCCCAATACGAGCCTAACTCGACTAGGCGAAACATGTATCAACGAGAATTGGGTCGTGCCTCGCTGATTCCCGGAAGGCGCAAAAGGAACGCAAATAATTTCGTTCCTATGATCGTTGCCGAGGATCGTGGCTTCGGCAGGCAATAACTTCGCTCCGCTGTAATAAATATCTCGGGTAGAGGAGGTACCAAGACACCCATGACCAAAAAGACTTCACCAACTTCTTTATTTCACTCTTCTATTTTTTTCTCCCCCATTTTCATATATTTTTCTCTTTCTCCTTGCTTCGAGCTTCCGCGAAGCAAGTTCTTGGATCTCTGTAAATTAAACGATCGACCATGGTCGGCGAAAGTGGAGCAACCAGGGCCAAGGAAAAACGATCTTTCACGGCGTGTCGAGCCTCTCGAACCCGTTGAAAGATCTTGGGGAGGAGATAAGAACCGGAGGTTGCCGGATATAAGCAACACAACAACGTGGAATCAAACGTTCGAGGGTGAAAAATCCACGACGAGGGCTAGATTTCGTTACACGAAATGCACTCTTCTAATTTCCACTCACGAACAAGCACGACCGTCCCCTACATCTTACATTATGTGGGGGCGAAAGATACGAACGAAGATCCTTTTGATAGCAGACACGAAGAAGAATCGTTGCTGCGCTTTGCTCCCATTTTCCTCCCCTTCGAGTCAAATTAACGAATGAAGCTTAGAGGAATTTAAATGAGTCTGCAGAAAGATTCGTCTTGGACGAAGGTCAAAGAAACTATGATAACGTCGAAACTCGAGAAATTTGATCCGGACTTTTCTCTCTGCAAATTTTAGTTAACCTAACGTTAACATTATTTAACTAACATTAGTTGATTCGAGTCACTTTAACACTATGACGAGCAGCTAATCTCAAATTTTATAGTTTTCACGTTAAAGGTTGAGTAAATGTGGTTTTTAGGTCCGTAAGAAGATTTCTATAAGTGTTCAATGACTTTCATGAGTCGCTGAATGTATCGTACGCATAGCCAACACTCATATGATACTAGATACTACATATAGCATCATCAATCGGTTATCATAGTGTTAACGTTCGCTATAACTCCCTGTGAACTTGTTAGGTGAAACTCGATGATGGTGTTTGTTGTGGTATCGATCTGATAATCGATATTTTCGACGCGGTGTGTAATCTTTTCTTCCGAAGCTAATCTCACCGGATTTGCTGGCGGCTGCGTTACAGTTTCTCGTTTCAATAAGAAATGAAGTGTACAATGAGCACCAGTGTATTTCCTTCTTAGAAATCTAAAGAGGGTGCACATACACGGAGAAACACGAACAATCGTCCTCGTGTGTCTTTAATCTCGGCGAATTAATCCGCGGTATCGCATCTCGTCCGGTCAGCGGCTGGCGTATCTCGTTGCTCTCGTCGAAAGTCGAACCATCGCGATCGAGGCGAATGTTCTCCTCCGGTGAGAAGATTATCGCCGCGGGAATAAGTGGATGGAAAATTGTTCTACGCGAACGGTGGTAGCTGGTGGAGAATTGCTTCGATAAATAACCGGCCAATAATCTACGAAAGTCTTTAACTTAAATCGAAAACATCGATCAACTTTCCTTTCTCATATTCTGGCCGATTATGCGCTTAAGGGAACTGAATTATACATTTTATTGTGTACTCCAAGTCGTTCGAAGAAAGTTTAACGATAAACGAGACAACAAGGTAGCAACGATCGGGTATTGCTTTCAATATGATCTACCTTAATCCCAACAACGGTTTCACCCAAGTCCGGCCATATTTAACCACTTTATGAACAAGAAAGATCCTTGTTCAGTTCTTGACTAAGACACACAAGAATTATCTTTCTCTTTCAGCAAGGATTAAAGGATCGAAAGAAAGTAGAGGGCTCGTTAGTTCCATCTCCTTGATTAAATTTCCTCGACTCTCGTGCGCTTCGCCCTTAACTTCTGTTCTGCTTTTATCGATTTAAAATCTCTCTCTCTCTTGCTTTCTGCTCGTTTTCACGTTCTCTTCTACGACACCCTGTATGTCGTATTACACGATATTCTTTATCGAATAAAGGATAATGACTCGAGCTCGACATATCGTAGAATTCATCAAATTAAAAGCTTTGGCCTCTTTCCAGGAAATTAATGATTATTTTAACGAGAGATTTTCGCTAACTTCGCTTGCCCAGAAATTTATCTAGCCGGATGCATAGGAGTCGAATGAAATAATTCGTTAAACCGCAAACATTCCGAGCAGGATGTAGGCGTGACCGAGGTTGTCTACCCCTTTTAGGCTTTCACCGAACTACAAGCCATAGATAACAGTTGCTCCGCGTAATTATACCATAGTACAAGGAGTATCGTCTCGTTACGACTCCGCAACCGGCAGTGTTCTTGCGCCTGCGAAACACTGGTTCCCCATTAGCCGTGGATCTCACGGAACATAACACAACCTACACTGCAAAATCCTCGATCATCGTCCGTTAGAAGATCTCTGACCGATCAAACGGACCTACCGAATGGAAGCACGTTCGGTTCTTAATTCCAGGATACAGCGACTCGTAACTAATTACAAGGTAATCGAGCAGATTCCTCGAGTTCGTTGATTAATCGCGCACCGTATCTCCGGGTAAGTTCGTTAGCTTGTGATATCAGCGTGTAGATGCGGCGAGTTCGAGAGCGCAGAGGATAATAAAAAGGGCTGTGTACACGTGGCGCGAGAGTGGCGCGAGGCTGACCCAGATGATAGGTTCGATCGATCGACGGTATCCTTTGGCTCGCGTTTTAACGCCTACAGACAGCACAGGGTAAACGGGCTGCGAGAGAAAAGAAAAAGAAAAAGAAAAAGGAAGGGACAGGAAAGAAAGAGGAAAGAGAAAACGTGACCGACGTGACGCTTCGACTCGTCCTATACCTGCTCCTTGCCTAAAGATCAATGCGACTCCCGTGAAAGGATGCGAATTACGCGCTTCGCCAAGTGAATAACAGCACTTCTCCTTTTGTGTTTAACTACGTTTTGTTCTTTGGATAGTTATTTTATTGCTCGAAAGTTCCTTTTGTCTTTTACAGTCGGTTTATTTTATTATACCCCATGTATTGTACAGTTCAGAAAAGCTGAAAAAGATTATTTATTATGCACAGGTATATCGTTGGCTATAAGTGTCAGCACATATACATAAATACTTGGAAAAATCTATGAAGCTTTACTTTCATTAGTATTTTACAAGACAGATATGTATTGCGCAGGAAATAGATATAATAAAATAAATAGAAAATAAAAGCGCAGTAGAGAGCATTCAACTCCTATTACATACCAGCAAATCATTGATTGACGGATATGTACTGCTTTTAGTTGGACATGAAATGCATCAATTAAAGGGAAAATCTTCGTATTGATCCATATCGATGGTATTTTCCAACAGGCAGAAAGACCTTGTAAAAAATGTTCAATGTTCATCGAGAATTTATCGCATATTATCCATATTTTGCTCTTTACAAAACATTTTTCCATTGCAGGAAGCTGAATAGTCGAGAAGCCTGTAGAAACTACTTCGAGAAATTTATTGCTGACAATGACAAGCTTTTTCGGAGAAACGATCGTAAAATTTCCCAAATACCTACAAATACACGTTCCCTAAATCTCGCTATGAACTTTCCAAAGAAACTACAATAGCAAAATTCATTCGTTATGAATCGATAATTCCGACACGTCTGCAAGTTATTCGTCTACGTTAATTGATGACAGAAAGTTCACATAGACATGGTAGAAATATAATTGATGGATTATTTTATGCGAAAAGTAGACAAGGGCAGTGAAAGCTGACCGACGCGGCGCAGAAAATCAAGATGCACGCGTTCGGACACGCTCCGTTCGGAGTTCCTCGAAAAGAGACAAGAGGGCACGGCTCGATCTCGAGACGAGATGTCTCGAGCGTACGAAACGGAGAGTCTTGCCTCACGTTTGCATTACAACACGTGACGAGGCGCGACGACGACGACACGCGATTCTCGTCCACTTTCCTCGACTTTCGTGCGTCGTGGCTCAGACTCGATTGCCTTCGCCGCGACTTAATTAACGCCACGTGTCTCTACAGGCTTCTTTTCGTTTGGCTACCATCACGCCATATGTCGTTTCACTTCTTGAGAAAATTTCGTCTACTTTAGAAACGTCTGGTGTTGAGAGTTTGTTGAATGATGAATTCTCTGTCAACTTTGAGTCACAATAGCACGATGTCGGTGCAAGTTTCTCGAATTAAGAAAGTTAGATCAATACGTGTCGGTCATCGGCATAAGCAACATTTGGCCAGCCACGATTGTTCGTAACAGTTCAATAAAAAGACACAGTCCTCGTCCGCGTGCACAATTTTATGTCAAACTAAACAATCAATCTATTTGTATGATTTATAAAAATCGTTCCTAAATCTTTATTTCATTGTTAAACCTGTTATTGTTAGACAAGAGAATTTACTAGATAGTAACTTCTAATTTGTAGTTTGTAAAATTTCGCTATGTTTAAGGCGTGATCATTTGCTATTTTCCGTTGAGTTTTAACATCTCAACTATATACAGGTAATTTTAAATTTTGTGGATTACATCGATCACTATCTAAATTCTGATTATATAAATTGTTCCACTTTATTTAAAATCTCTGGTAGCCTCGCTCAAAAATGTATCGCTTCTCTTTACGCGAGAAATTGGATGCTGATAAACGGATTAAGGTTGACAAGCGACCACATACGCAGCTATTCAAGCTGCATTCCAGTGCTGGTCTCACACGTGGGGGGGCTTCCCATCAACTACATCACCGGGTCATAGCAAATTGTACATCATTGTTGGAGAGACGGAAGGATGCGTGTTACGCGTGTACTTGTTAGTCCAGGAAAGTCTTACACAAGTGGCCAATTACCCATGAACCACTTTAAACATATACGAAAAGCTATACAAATTATTTTAAGTGGAATCGCCCAGCCCTTCATTAGACACACGTGTATCTACTATTCAACGAATAACTCGTACGACTTGTCTCGACTTGTCTCGGGTTTGCTGTTTTACATACGATTCAAGGTAAATATCCCACGCATATATACATAGGACGATAGCGTTGTCATAATACGATCTTACAACAACGATAAAAAAGACGTTGTATGATAAAAAAAAAAAAAAAGAGAGAGAAGCTTCGAGGGAAAAACAGTATTAAACATTCAGAAGGATGTGTCGTACATGTAGGACGAGGGTGGAAAAATCGAAACGTGACAGCAACTGACACAGGATTACCATAAATTTTCTAGGCGTACGCGCACGCCGCCGTCAATTTCCCGTTTCGTGCGCGCCGATGCGCGCCCCATTCTATTAAAAGTAACGCGTGATCGTCGTTCGCGCTCCTGACATTCGTCTCGCACGCGCAGAGGCGTTCCGTTTCCTCGGTGGTATCCGTGACATCGTTTCTCCATTCAATCACCATGAATCCTGTTAGATTCAACGATTTTCCAATTCAAATTTATCGGGTAGGTTTTCCCAGAGAATGAAATCGACGCTTGGTAAGCCCTCGATATAGGATGAATCGATATCGAAATGTTTTTGTACGACTCGAACGTTGGATGACTAACTCTACCTCGATTTTGAGTCACGATACTAATTTAAGATAACGAAGTGAATTTATACGGTAACGCCAAAACATATTAGTCATCGGAGCATTTAATATTTGAACGAGCGAGTTACTGATAAGGACTAAGTCTAAAGTTGCAGACTTTATCAAAATTGTATATGTAGGTATGTATATGTCAGTGACGATACATTTTTAAGAGTCGTTGAATGCAGTTGGTCTGACATTATTCAGCTTTCGGATGATTTACGATAGATATCCAAACTGTGTGTGGTCAGTGAAAGTGCGAATGAGATTATGCAAATGACTAGTGACTGGAAGTCACTCTCGTAGATATTGGATATCGAAGATTCGATTGATAGATGAGAGGTAATTTAGTCCCCCTTTGTGAGGTGCGACATGGCATTTGCTCCAGAATTTTGGAATATAGTAGAGCGAATGTCTAAGTGATGCGGTCACACAGTAATTTGTCTACCTAATAAAAATTCCTAACATAGTATACATAGTCACGAAACACTCACGATTAGTCTCCGTACAGTCTACAATAATTTTTAATTAAATTAAATTTCATCAAATTCCACCATGAAATTAGTATATGCTATATTGCAAAGAAAGAAGACAAAACAAGGTTAACTTAAAGTTAAAAATAGCGAGACCACGCAAGAACTTGTTTTTCCTATTTGTTTGAATATTTTTATGAAATAACTATTGGTACTTCGTAGGTTAATAAATAACTATAATATTATTTGAAGCTAAATATTAAAGATAGCCACTTATACAGTGTACGAGGACTCTAATGACTGACTGGATACCTTCTAAAATCAAAATACCTTAGTTCAGAAAAATAACTGGACATATGTCAATAAATTCAAATGTCAACTCTTTTCCTGCAAATTATAACATTCAAAATACATAAGAAATGCGTTATTAATTAATGTTCACATTGTTCACCATTTTCCATTACGACTAAGTTAAACCGCTTTTGCCAGGTCATTGGATCGTTGATCGCGATAACCAGCTTTGGCTAATATCATACTTTCAAATGAATCCGCGACAGTCCTTGACGAGGATCTTGCGTGACGCTCGAGGATAGATCGATATTACGGTTAACAATACAGAGACACGATACATATGCGACCTGTTAAGCACAGGAGGACTGACAAATAAATTGACTCGACCTGGCTAAGGACCGTGCGAACTCGGATTTCACGTTCGAACCCAATACACACAGGTGCAGGACGGTTTATCGACTTCCTGCTGCACCTGTGTTTCTCTCCACTCCGTACACCAATGTCGTGGTGCGTTAAATCCCGTCTTTCTACGTGGGCTGGGCTCTCGTGTCTCACAGAGACAGCCTAATCGGAAGCAATTAGGAGCATCGTTCTAAATTACATTCTCGATCACGTCGAACGTCAAAGAAGAGGAAACAACGACCCACTTTTGCCTGTTTCAAGGGTGATAATAATCCACGCGCATTTCCGCTGCAACGTTTCGCTGCTTTAATACTATAGGGATATTTGGTTACGCGCAGGTTTTGCAAAGTTCTTTAAGCAAATTGAGTCATAATCTTGACGATTTTGATTCATAAATGAAATTTATTTGTGACAAATAAACGAAAACTTTGAAAAGATAATAAGGTAGTTCTATCTAATAAAATTTATTATTCTATAGATTCCTTACAGTTATTTTCCAACAAATTTAAATCGCGAAACAAGCAACTTGAAATTGTATTAATTTGGCACTGTTTCGAGGATGAAATATCGCTTCTTTGCTATAATGGATCTGGCAACTGCAATCAAAATTTCGAGCCAGTAAATTTAGATTCTAGACCAGCGAGCACAGCAAAATTTTATTCTTTAATCTCTTTCCTTCGAACTTTCCTTTATATGGAGATAAGTTTGAAACGCCTGATTGGCCGAGCAATTGCATCATATATCGATAAATATCTGAGAATTGATACAAATTTATTAAAAAGAAGTGGCGTGAGTCATCACACCCATACACCTAATTTCTCAATCCCGCATATGTATGTTTAAAATATACAACGAAATAAAATCACGTCTCAAGTTGGTTCGTGTATTCTTTCCTATTCCACGTTTTCAATGGAAAAGGTAATCTCAAGAAGTTAACGCGGTTGACGTGACTTATCCTCTGTTTTCTTGAAACAAGTATTACACGGGAGCATTTTTACGTGCATGAACAATGTACGAGGCAGTCAGAAACGTCAGTGAAACATTCCCATGGACGTTTGCGAAGAAACCAGCTAAGGGTGAGGCAATGAACGAGAGACTTGCAATATGCATCGAACGATAAGTTCGGCTACACTGTACTATAGATCGGGGTACAATGTCGTGAATAATGGATCGCATCTGATTGTAGATGGATGCTTTGCCCGCGGCACGGTCGACATTTTCTGCTACCTTCGTGGCTCGACGATAAATAATCATCGACCGATTATACGGGTCACTGGTGAAGCTCGAGACTCAATTAGAGAGATCATCGGGCCGATTCCGTGTTCATCCTGGCAAATTGCGATCGTTTCAGCTACCCCGTTAAATCGTAATCTTTATCGAACAGCTGCTACAAAAGCAATGTAGTAATTCGTACTTCGTTAGCGGTGCTATAGAATTTATAATCCATCGTCCTTCGACAACACGTTCGAGATATTAATCATTAACAGGTTCGAATTACGCATTCTTCTTCGCTTACTCCAACGATGATCGTGTGCTAGAAAACGAGTACACTCTCTGTGCTCTGCTGACTGTGGCGGATTACTCATTGTCTGTTTCATTATCGTTATCTCACTGCATCGTTATCTCCCTGCATCTTACTTGGCAGGTTCCCTCTCCTGGGAAATTATCGCTTTCCGTGAGATCAAGAATTCGCACGGGTGACGACTGATTGAGAAATAAGAGTGTCTGTGCTAGATTATTGATAACGAGCGGTGTTTACGTCATATGGAAATTTGACTGCACGTAGCAAGAATATATATAGTATGTATGACATTCTTAACTCTTGTAACGATACGTTTCCTCCATGCCCTAATACACAATCGGCAATTATCGTTCCGGATTTATGTAAGATAAAATAAAATTTCATCATTCTGATTTGAAATAAGATTGAACAATGTTTACTTTCAAACAACCACTGTATTTAACAGCATAAAGATGCGATAATTGATTCTATGATTGGAAAAGTGAGTCGCTCAAAGATTGAGATAGAGAAGATTGAGAAGATCAATAAAAGACAGAGAATTTTAAAAATATTCAATTAATCTCAGAGACGTTGCTATCCTACCCATTCTTAAGTACACTTTTCATTATTTTACTTTGTATTTATCGAACAAAAACCTATCTAGAATCCAACCTCACTACATTACCTGAAACCAACCATGAACCAGACTATTAGGAAGTGTCTGACATCTCGACCTCTCTAAGAAAATTACCTTTCTATTCCAAAGTCAGATTTCCAATTCAACATTTCCGCATGGGGGAACAGAACTAGGGAAAATAGAAGAATACCTCGAGAGGAAAAATTCAACGTACCGTGGAGTAGTAGCGATAAGCCTGGTGAAAATCGCGAGTGTGCTCGAGCGCCCGATGGTTCTAGCCGCTAATGAAGAGAAGCCAGTCGGAAAGACGTTGTTCTAGTTGCGTGGCTAAAACGTATACGGGGCGACGTCTTGGCGGTACACGGTCTCTCCTATGCAAAAGGAAATGGGCGAGGGTTGCCACGGTGACGGTAGCCAGCACCCGACCAACAAGGGTCGATACGACCACGTCTACGTCACCGATTCGTTCCCTCGTCCAAAGAGAAGAACCGGCATCTTCGCCGAGCGTGAACGTTTGTTTACCCGCGACAGCGTCCTTGAGGAAAGAGGGCGATCCGAATTTATTCCCCGAACTCCCACATTTCTCCCTGTTTTTTAATGCAACGACAACTGCGGTAAACGCAACCCTTGGAACAACGGTTTATTTGCGAAACGTTTGCAGAATGGCGAAACATAAACTTAGAGCAACCTTGATTTTCTCGTTAATTTCATCTTGGATTCTGGGTTTCGTTCGGTATAAACGAAGTAAGGGGTATTTTAAATAGTAGAGGGGTTGATACGTGTAACGACTGCGTATATTTACATGCAGAAAAGATGGCCACCTATAAAAAGCCACAACTAGGTTACGATCCTGTTTAGATGCTAGAATTCTATCGAAAAACATACCACGATGCTAAACCGAGAGAAGAGTCTTAAAAATCATGTACATAAACTTCAGGGAGGTCGCAAGGACTAATATAAAAAACGTCGTCTTAGCAGGGGAAGCAGATTTCTTAACCAGATCTGGCCTACATTCGAAACGATAGATCCAAGATATTTCGAGAGAAAACTGTCTGGTCGAGAATACGTTGAAAGAAAATTCGACTATGCGGGCAAATTGATTGCACGAAGGACGTAACGATGTCCTCTTGTCCAGGACGATAAAGATGGCTCCGCGCGTCTACGGAAACACGCGATTCGGCGGTCGAATCGTACTTCGAATGCCAAACGGGATTCCGGCGCATCGAACGAAACAACACGGGCTGGCAGACACAGTCACGGATTGTGAAACGTATTTGTTGCGCAAACGAGCCACGAACCGAATAATTTTTGCAATTGAAGGAAAAGATCCGGCTAATCGCGGCGGAAGTCCCGATCGTGCACGGCTTTACGACCGCGGCACGTCCCAGTAACCCGCGAAATACGCCTAACGACGCGAACGAGAGGCATTGTTACGACTACGGGGAAGCATAAAGATAATATCCGACTTTATTGACACCGTCGATCCGTATCTTTCTCTCGGGCCTAGCTGCCGTCCCCCCATTGTCATTACAACGCGCTAGTTTCTACTAGCTGACTTCTATTGTTCCAAACTTGGCGGGGAAGGAGTAAAAAAAAGAACTGCTAATTTTATACATATAGAATAAAACGTTCGACGGGACTTTCTCTTTGAAACGATCTCTACAAAGTAGAACACTACCAAAGCCCGATCCGATCACATAGAAACGTTTGGGGAGGATCGGATTTGAGGTCAGACAAAACACGAACAGGACTGTTGATACCGATCGTGTCGAGTCTATAGTTGAAAGAAAATATTCTACGTCCACCTGAGGACGCTATGTTCGCGCAGCCTGTTGAAAAACGCGATTAAAGAAACGCAAGGTCGAGAACAATGCTCGCTCGTGCCGAACGATCGGCGGTTCAGACCTTCGCGATGAACGTTCGTTTGTTCTTCGCGTACGATAACCACTCTGAGGTCAGGATCTAAGCTCGTAGAAGGGGATTACGGTGCGTTTAATCTGCGTTTTGTCATCGTTCGAGAGCCTAAAGTATACAGCAACAAAGATAGTATACAACAACAAACCACCATTCAACGATTAGACGAAAAACAATCATTCGTTAGTCCGCAGACCTAATTGCATATCAAAGATACGAAGTTCCGACGTTTGTAGAATGATCAACAAGCACTATAGCTCTATGGTTAGGTGGCAACGTCCTAGTCTCGACCAGCTCGTAAGAAACCAACGATAAAACATGACCCACTAGGGCGCTGTAAGTTTAGAGGCTTTGTTAGAATACGTTAAGTAGATCTAGCCGTGGATGAGTCAGACGCATAGGGGAATTTGGTAGATCCGGTAGGTCGGAATGGCTATCTTACGCAGCAATTGGATTAGCTTAGTTTCGAACTGTAGTGAGTCACCCTTACGAGGGTATTCTCGAAGGGGAGTTAAGTGTTGAATAAGCTACGTTACAGCGAGATGGAAAATAAGTTTTTCGGAGCGGTTTTAGCAATATATTGGATAGATCGTAGATGTTATGCGATGGGGGAAATATTATATTAACGTGTTAGCAGAATAGTTTCCTGACCAGAAACTTCTAATTAAATTGAAAATTTCTAAACATAAATTAATTTTACTTGGTTTTGATTCTTGTAGGTGTACATATAATGTAATTCGTGTTTAACATAGATAAAAGAATTAAGGTTTTCTTCTATGTGCCTGGTTGATCCAATAAAAATATTCATAATAATAATTCTCTAGTTATTTGAAGTAGTGTATTTCCATTTAAACGAACTACTTAGCTTTTATTCTATCCTATAATATTACACCCAAAAGATTGGCAATTCGTGTAATGTCGAAATAACCAGATTAAAGGAGGAAACCGAATCTCCTCTAGAACAATCTAAAAGTCTTCACTATTGTTGCTGTACACCGTCCCAGTTTCGAAAATCGCCACGTACGAAATAACTTCGATGAACCTTATTTCATACGTGAGATGCAACCGAATAGAAATACGAACAACAGCTGATCATATACAGAGAGACACATACAGGGTATCCCAGTAATCATAGTACAGTCGGCAAGCAGGCGATTCCACGTGAAAATATAAATCGAAAATATAGAATAAATCTTTTCCGTTTACAGCCTCGTGTAGAAAAGAACTAGGCCGACTATGTTTAATTACGATAAATCTTCAAATTTTATTTTATCGAAAACGAATCGTTCTACGAAAATATTTTATTCGACACCTTTCACTTGCTTCCACATGTAGAATAACCTCGTCAATTATTCAACCCTATTAAATCCAAAATTACCCACGTTCAACTATACTTGACAAATTTTCAAACTCCGCTTTCTTGGAAGTGAATACGTCGTATGAAAAATGTTATCCTACATTTTCGACTTATCCTTTCACGTAAAATCGCTCCTCCTCCGACTGTACCACGATTACTGGGATATCCTCTATAAAATAAGATTCCCGATGACGTGCGTGCTAAGTTGTACACCCTCCTAAATCTTGCCATATTGTACTGTCCTAGTTACGATGCTTGCTGAAAGTATAACTAATTAGATGCTTTCGAAAGTTGCCACAACGTAACAATGTTTTCTCGGATCGTGCCTGAGATACCGACACCTATCGTTTGTAAGTTGAACGAGGAGCCAGGCGTCGACTGAACCGTGGAATATTATCGATTTTAAGTAGATCGCGAGTCATGTTTCGTTTTGACGCACGGAAAAAGGTATACGTCGAGAGAAAAAAAATCCATAACCAACCGGTATTCGACCCCAGCACAACACGAACGGTCATGTTCAAGCAGTAAAGAAGGTATAATACAGGCGTTAGCTGAACCGAACGAAGTAAAATTTCATCGGAATATATTCCACGGAATGCGTATAAGAGCGAAAAGAGAACGCGTTTCACGCACCAGCTTGCTGCTTCGAAGCTATTGGGAACGCACGAGAATACGAAATCGTAGCGATCAATTACGTATGTTATGCATCAAGACCAAAGTACACACGTAAATAGGCTTTTTTTCCATCGACGTCAACTTTCGCTTGCGCATTGGTTTTGTAAAACAACATCGTGTGCAAACAAGCGTTCAAAGTCCGTGAAATCAATTTCTAGGTAAGTTTTTCCGTTTTATTTTATGTACCGTTGTGTTTCTCCCTTTGCACGAACTAACAAACGTTTGGCGAGAACCGACAACCCGCGATATTATCGATATCCAATGCACGCGACAAGTTGAAGGGAATTGCTGTCAGAAGTTGGTAAGTCAGGTGTCGATTGTGGACAGCCTCAAAGTGAAAACGATTTAGTCGGTCGAATCGAAGTATGAGAAAGGAGAGCCGCGCTGTTACGAGACACGTACGTGTCGTATGGAAACGGTGACCTATCTCTCGTGAATGCT
The DNA here is from genome assembly GCF_910591885.1 of Bombus terrestris. Lineage (NCBI taxonomy): Eukaryota > Metazoa > Arthropoda > Insecta > Hymenoptera > Apidae > Bombus > Bombus terrestris. The sequence goes on along the minus strand of NC_063270.1, from coordinate 14,144,574 downwards.
TTCACGGCGCATGTGCAATTAGGAGATTGAAATAGGGGCAAGAATACCGTCTATTATCGATTGAGTCTAACTTGAAATTGTCTGTTAATAGATCGAATTGCATAAAGAAAAGAAATATAACGTTGCGAGCCGACGTGCCGTCTAAAAGACGCAAAAAGGGAAAGAAAGAAGAAAGACAGGAATGGATGCAATATATCAATCGTTACGGTACGTTTTGTCAAAGCCAGTTGGGGTTCGGACGAACGAATTTCTGTTTCACATCGCTACGTTCCGCTACCTATGTTCGATTCATCTGTGATTGCACAGAAGGACTGACCTGATTTCGCATGACACTCGTTACACGCGAAGGGTTCATTATGACGGTTTACTTAGAGAGCGTCGTCGTTACTGTCGTTTCGAGTAGACGTGCATGTCAAACGTATCGTTCAGATTGGTGACCAGAACCAAGGGAGAAAAGTAGAGAGCAAGAAACTTTGAAATCCACGGTAAGCAAGTCTATCCAGAATTATAGCTACAAGAAAAGCGGAGAAAAGAGAGCGCTTAAATATTTCATAGGCACGTGAAGCGTAAAGTCAAGAAACTACCCAGCCGGGCCATTAATCAAAAGCGCGCCTCTGCTTCTACGAGGAATCTTCACATTCCTTGACCGCGCCCTCTATCCTTCACGGCAAGTGCATCTCAACGTAACAAGTGCAACCCGGGAGGAATGAGTAATGTCTCAATAAAACGGCATCTCTCCTCGAACACCAGCTACTATACAACTTCCTCGCGATCGATACTACTGAAACGAAACGATCGTTAAGTGGGTCAATTTGTTCCATCCGCGCGGACCTCCATCGATCGATTACGATCTCGAGTTGTGTGATTTACGGACTTCGAATCCACCAGCCCCCGAGAAGAGAAACTTACCTTGGTACCCGTGCATGCCCGATCTTTTGTCACACTTATCGCGGCAAAAGATACGGTTAGCTTCGATATAAGTTCTCATCGAAATTTATAGCGCGTCTTATATCGCGATACATCGATGCTGCTGTTTGTCCTGGACCAAGAATAAAGTGTTCCGATGGCCGGACATGTTTATTCTCTATATATCCTACGGTTTGTGCGATTTCGATCAATATCTTTATGACAACTTCTGTTTTGTTTCTTCTTTTTCTTTTTTCTGTTACCGATCGATGCCAGAAGAGTCAAAATTAACGTTATTGCTATAATGTAACTAGGCATTACATATTATGTAAATTATGAAAAGGCGATAAAGAGGAAAAATATAGAAAAGATTGTAGCGATTGATTAAGGTATACAGACATTACGCTATGAAAGATTTATCGCAACTGCTTTTCAAAGGAACTCAATGATACCGAGAATATATCACGAATGTACGTATTACAAAGTAAAGAAATGCGATTAATAAGATTGCACGTGTCATATTTGGTTTTGTGTTGGTCTCTTTTTATCCTTGAATTATACATCTCGCATATTTTTCATTTTTAACTTTCTCATTTGAGTTTTGCACTTTTGTTAACGAAGTAAAGTAACAGTAAAACAAGTAAATAGAGTACACCCTACAGCGCTTATAAGCGTTAGTAGATAACTACATAAATTAATTAAATCAGCGAGTGCTTTGTGCATAATAAAATTCTGCCAACGATTATCGGAAAACTGTTTGCTTGAAATTAGAAAGAATCCAGCTGTGTATAAAAGCTGTGTTACTAGGTATTAAAAAAGCCCTGTATAATATTTTTTCTTTGAGGTGGATTACTTTCTGTGGAAAGTATCGAATTGATCGCTTTCAATTACCTCTACGTTTAATGAAATTGGATATAAAATGGTCCGAGAAACAAATTCTTCCAGAATAACAGCGAAAGCTTTTAATTCCTAACCGTTTCCAATTCTTCCATTAATTGCATCGTAAGATTAATTAAACGAAACGAACATTGAACATAGGATCTGACAACGAGCAACAAACTTCATTAAAGGCTTTCAGATGAAATTGTCGCAAATAGCGGTTCTCCTTACTCAAGATCGTCGCCAGGATCTTTTCTACGTTGAGCAAAGCTTGCAACCGTTTTAACGAGCAGAAATTACTACAGTCGGATTAACGCCGATGAAATAGGGGAGCCGAACTAGTGAGAAAAAGATAGAACCCGTTTCAACCCGACGTTTGGATAGCAATCGGGTTCGTTTAAGCTGGAACACAAATATACGAGAAAGAAGACGATTAAACTCGAATCTAGGACGCCGGGTTAGAAAAATAATTCGCTTTCTCGTAGTACAAACAGCCGTCCGATTACAAAAAGGCAAAATCCCCGTAACGGTAGCCGATATAATTTCCGTGCTTCCACGATTCGAATTAAAACCTTAGGATAAATTCGTGGAGAAATCGAGGAAAGCGAAACTAAACATTCTCAAACGATGATACGGGAATCGCAAAAAGTGACTGATATCGATATTCATGGAAATAAATATAGAAATAAACAGCCGAAGTAATGAGTCTACAAGTCCGAGTAACGTAGCAATTAACGAACATAATTAAGGTTAATTGACCGTTGCCATGGTTGTAGGTATTAATCGTTTCTCCGTAGCACAGTGATAATTAACGGCAGACGAAGATTTAACGTCTTGTTCTGTTCAACGAGTGGACCATTGCGGTTTGTTATTAATGACATGAGAAAAAAGGAACGGAACACATTTTTATCCTGGCCAGGAGAGAAAGTCGCTTTTTCCGACACGCATAAAATTCATGCAACGTCGAAAATATGCTTCGCGGTTTCTAAAAAGTGCGACGCTTCTCTATGAATCGTCTGCGAAATGGCTAAAAGAAAGCGACGCGGACGTCCGTCTCCAATAACGATCCACAGAACGTCGTCTTATTGAAATAATGCTACGCGACCTTAATTTCTAGGGTTATGAATAATAACGAAACTGCTTTCTTCCTGCAATATGTTTACGAACGACTGAATTTAATGCGAGAGATCGATTAGCTATAGATTGCCCGTCCGCAATCAATTATCGAATATTAGAATTCTAATGGTTATGCGGTTGTTTCGAATAGACCGCTGGATTATAATTAATGAATATTAAAGCGTAGTGTACTATGAATACCAACCACGTCATGAGGAATAACATTAAAAGGAAAAGTTTCGCGTTATAGGAATTTCGTTACTGACACCAATTAACGCAGAGAAAACTCTGCGCAACGCATCGAAACGGGGTGAATACCGCTTTCCACGTATTTTCTTATATCGTTAAAATAGGAAAAATCTATAAATAATTATTAACCGTAATATTTCGTATTAAAAGAGATCATCTCATTTATTCTCAAACATTATGAGGTAGAAAAAATGTAATAGATGTAACGATCGTTACTCGTGGTATTTTAAAATGGGATAGATAAATAAATAAAATGGATATGGATACCGCTTTCCACGTTTTCTTCAACATACATAGAACAAAAAAAAAAAAAAAAGAAGGAACGTAATAGATCTAGTTGCTGTTGCCCGTGATATTTTAAATCGAGAAATAAATAATTAAATAGATAAAACAGCGCGAGTATCGCTTTCCACGATCGTATACTCGAACATTGACTAGATAAAAAGAAATAGACCTAACGATTATCGTCCATGATATATCCAATGGAAACGAGGAAAAATTATATCTATCTCTGACAGTTAATCATTTCGCTCATTCCCGACCTTCGCTCTCCTAGACGAAATCCATGGATCGTACACGTGTAGGAAACAAGGAATCACATTCGTGATTTCGCGTTACAAAAGACACGACCATTATTTCACGGTTACGGGTCATTTTCGTAATAAGTTTCTGCATGGCTGCTACGGCTGCTGCCAGCAGGCACGAAGAAGATGAAGAAGAAGTCGCGCGCGCGTATTGCAATTTGTTTCCACTGGTGGGTTTCATCCCGTCGAGTATTTATTGCGTTACGCTTATTAGGACGAAACGCATAAATGTCAAACGGCCGCCCGATACCGCAGCGGCTATTTTCACCGTACGTATCCTCGCGCCAACGCGTCTCTAAATATCAGGATCCTGGTGAAAGCGCGATCGTACAACGCCAGTCCCTTTTACTTTTTCCATCAGCCATGATAATAACACGCGTAGCTGCACGTTGTTCGATTAAGTTGTTTGCTTAATGTCCAAAGAAAACGTGCGTTTAGAATTTACGCCAGGGTTTACCTGAACGTCTGAATGCATACCCCATTACGGTGAAAGTCTGATCCATCGTTTAACCATCGATCACGCAGGAATCGTTAAATTTGATACAATGGACTCACCTGTAACAAACAGAAAAGAAAACGAATTGTAAAAGTCGATCTACATGGCTAACGGACTATTTTTAAATCGGTTAAAACACAGTGGGGGTTTTTGAAATTCAATAACTGCCTCGACGAACGGTTCTAATCTCGATGAAAATTGGAAAAGTAACAAACGCAAGGAACGATTCTACGCGCCGTTTCTTTTCGATGTTTGCCAATCGTAACGGAGCCAGCGGGACGTAACGAAAAAGGAAGAGAATGTCCGACGTGTTTGTTTGTAATGGAACGGCGGATCGATCGACTGCGTCCTCCCCCAGGGAGAAATTTAATTGAATCATTCGTGGACACTTGTCAATCGTAAACCGGCTGGAAAAACCGCTATGTTTAAGGTGTCGTGGTCCGATGACCGCAGGGGTGCAATTAGTCTTTCCGAGGGGAGAAACGCGCAACTCGAATCGTCCGACATACGCTTGTCCCTTTCAAATCGCAACAATGAGATAATTACCCGAATATCGTAACGGTGATCTCATTGGGATTATACTACTCTTTGCAGTCTTTAAAACGTTTAATTGATATCGTATCTCGTAATTTAGTCTTTCCCTGGCTGTCATTACATGTTTTCGTAATTAAATTAATCTCGATAAAAATGATGCTGCATTCTTTGTAAATTGATGCGACAAAGCGATTAGATATAAAAGTATTTCCTTTCTTTAAAAGAATCTTCGATTCAACGGTTGCTATGTCAAAGTCTTGTATTTACATTGCACGCGCTTATGATTATACTTTATGGTCTAATCTATTAGAAAATTTGAATTCTAAAAATTAGAAACGTTAAAATAAAATTTAAATCATCTTATTGGATCTGGGTTACGATATTCGTACACGTAATACGAAGGAATAGTCGGTCCGATCAAAGAGATCCCTTTTCCCCTGTCGAAATAAATGATCCCGAATAGAAACGGCGCCCATTCGATAAAATGCAACGTCGCTATAGCATGTTTGCCGGCTGTCGCAACGATTACCGACGCGTCAGTGCTCCGCTATACCGACAGTAAAGGAAACTTTCATCACGAAGTTCGAAAGCCTCCACTTCGGAGGCGCAACTCGATCGTTGACCACAGCGCCACGAATATTACGGTGGAAAAAACGCGAACCTACGAGCATATTTGAACCGTGGCGCGTAGTCACGCCTCTATCCAAAAGACTGCTTTTAGAGCGGCCGTTGTTAGGTGGAATCGAGAAAGACGACCCATCCGTACGTAAAATTAGAACCCCACATGCTACGCAAGATTCGCATTCCCTTCGTTTATCCTATTTCTCTACTTGTTCGTGCCTCGAACACCCTTGATTCATCATGCTTTTGTTTACCTCCCAACGAGGCGCGAAAGCATTTAACTTTTAACGCGATCGTCCATAGAGTATATTCGCTGCAAGAATCATAGCTACAATATAAAAAGCTGAAAGTTTATTTGCGAATAAATCTAATAATTGCTGATTGCCACAATAAACTGAATGCGCTAATTCCGCTGTATATATTTTGCCTTAATCGTCTTTTAATTAGTAAATACGTAAGATATTTCGAAGTCGAAGGTTTTGAATGAAAGGTTTCGAGACAGTAGATGCTTATAGGGGCTTCAGAATTTTGAATTTTAAACGAAGTTAGAGAGTGGAGAGAATGGAATTCCTGATGCAGCTCGACGCTCCATTTACCATTCTATGATTAAATCTCTTAACTCCGGTATTACGTTGGCAGAGTGACCCGGTTGTAGATTTAGTAGCTGACGTTTCTCTAGTAGCCCGTGAAGGCAAATGAACGCAACCGTTCGACGTATAATTCTCGTAACAAAACTCCGATAGCGATTAAGCACAAGTAATATCGTGATAAGGTTTCAACACGCACAAGGAATTGGTCCAAGAATGGAACTGGGTAAATTACCACGTCGTTGTCGGGACTCGTACAAGTACTGTTTCGAATACGCTTTATCGTTCCCTTGGCTTTATCAGTAACCAACTACACAGCTTTAAATTCGCTAGATCCTTCAGTTGCTACGTTAATTCAATAGCAACTGAACTATGAACAAGATTTCTTTTCTTTCAACTTAATGATCGAAAGTTTCGATCTAGCAAAAAGCTCGATTTACATCCGAGAAACGTTCACCGAGGGAAGAAGAAATGTTTCTCGATCAGCGCCTAAGTAGCAACGACCGTCGTTACTATTACCTAACCTAGAGCAAGTTGTCTAATCGTGAGAGAATGAAGCGCATTCTAATACCTGCAAGGCCTAATAGTTGCAAGTTAGGGGACCAATTACTCGCAGCAGTGGCTGCACAATGGATGCAAAACGGCCGACACAGCTAGGAGAAAGATAGACGAAGGACGTGAAATGGAACGGGCCGAAATACGAGTACAACGGTGGTAATTAACGGTTGTAAAAGCGAACTCTCAGTAAACAGAGGCACGAGTAACGACCACGGTGCGACACGATTCTTAGAACCAGCCACGAACTGACCTTTTTCCTGCTTCACTTTCGAAAATATTCAGACAGACGCGACGGATGGCTTCGTACGTTGTCACGATTTTTCTTCGCGCAGAGATCTACACACGCGTTTAAAAGTTTAACCCCTCTCGATAATAATATCCGTGATAGACCGTCGAGCACGATCGCTATTTTAATTAGACAGACATTAAGCAGTAAATTGCGCGATTCTGGTCGATTAAGCGGAGAACGATTAAAACCAAGTTTCATAACGTACGCAAGAAAACGATGTGAAAAGAAGAACAAAGTATAAAAATACGGCAAAGATTATACGCTGTTTAATCTGATACGGTGTGTTCACGGTATTTCCTCTCTTTCTTCTAACGATTATTGCCAGAAACGTGACTGCATATGTGACTGTAATGACCCTACCGTTCCCGGGGTCAGCTAATTAACCATAATCTCGTTGCCATTTTGCGAGGCCTGTTATACAAAGCGGACAGCACGCTGAGTGCATTCAGTTGTTTCCTATCGGAAATTCTTGCGTCTGTATAATTTAACGACCGACTTGCCTTCGCGTCTACCGGTTTGCAACGTAGTCAAGTAGAAAATTTATGGATCTCGACAAGTGTTTCCTCGATAACCGATTGTAAAACGATTTTTATTACAAAAAGAAAGAAATCTTCTCTTCGAAGATTCACCTCTTGACAAAGAATATTCAAAAGAGAATAGAAAACCAAAAGATGAGAACTAGAAACTAAGCAAATTCTGACAAGAAGAAAACTATGATACCGTGTGTCCAACTTAGGCCCCGTTTCCACGGATTATTTAAACAGGACAGACGAGTCTTGCATCACTTGGCGGTTCGACGAACAGATTGCGATAGATTGCGCGAGAGGAAGGAAGCGATCGAAAAGCTAAGGTGGTAACCTTACTCATTAGCGGTCTAATTACAAACCGGTCGGAACTTCTCCGTTAACCGCACAATTACGCGTTAGGCAGGACCTTGCATCTAGTCCGGTCAGATACGTAGCAGCTTACGGACTTGGTTTATCATAGAAACACGCCACGGTGAGATAGTCGTACAACTTTTGACTCTCTTTCCTCGTGTTTCACCGAACCGTATCATTATCCTGGCTTTCGAAACGACAACCAATTCGATACTTGAACGCGCGAGCGTGTACTTTGAGAAATTGTTCCGACTGAATGAAACGCGTGTAAGCTATCGTTTGGCCGTCGGCTACTACTTTTGTGAACACCGAAACGGAGCAATAACGATCGCCCACGCACGTGCGCCGTATATATTTCTACGTTATATAACGAAATTAAAAATTACGAAAAAAAAAATCCATACGTACAAATAAGATATATTTACTGATTTTCAAACTCATAGTACACTCCAATGTATCGTTTAGAAATTCTATCTGATTACAGACAGATACTAGTAGGAAGATATCGAAAGTCGGTAACTATAAACAGCTATCGATCATCGATCGGCAATAATTACGGTCTTTAATAGTTTATGGCGAAATTACGGGACTGTTAGAATTTACAGGATCGGGAGACCACGTTTGTCGGGATTTCGAGGATCGTAGCGCGTCGATTAACGATCATCAGCGATCGATAATAGCAGTAAACGTTAGAGCGGAGGGTACGATCTTCTCGATCGATCACGAGCGAACACGGATCGTATTCCGATCGACGGTTCGTAGGATCGTAGCCTGTCTGCCGGTGACCTCGATCTTTCTTAGGTTGTCACGATATAATTGTTATTACGTGTCCGTGAACGGGCACGGGCCAGACACTGTGGCGCTCGTGAACTCGTCCGATCGATTTGCTCGGCATCGCTCCGTGCTAGATAATGTCTCGTGAACTTAAACATCGCGCGTCGTGTCCCATTTCCTCCGTGAGTCATGCGTTACCGACATTTCCATTTTTCCTTTCGTTCTCACGAGCTCAAGTAAACAAAATTGTTTGTGTATTGTAAACTGTGTTTGTGAGAAAATGATTTATGACGCGACTGACGAGAAACTGAATTTTTCTGCACTTCGGAGAAAGTACGAAATGGAAGAAACGTAGAGGTTGTTCGCAGATTGGATCCGACGAACGACGAAAATAACAGCGCGCGAGGAAGAAAAACCGGGGAGATTTGAAATATGGATATACTTAGCTGTGACTCGTAAATACGCTACATCTTGCGTACTGTTTTTTCAGTCAGTGGAATATCGCTATTATTAAACTAAAGCAAAGATTTAAGAATACATAGTATCTAGAATATCCGGAAGATCGGATTAACATTCAAATTAAAGTTGAATACAGAGAAGAATAAGATCAAATGAGATAAAGATTAAATTCAGAATACAAAATTATCATTTGTACGAAGCAAGAGCAAAATCGTCAAGAATAATTAAAAAAAAAAAAACGACAAGGACATTGTTTGCCTGTATACGGGTTAAAATGCCATAACAAGATGTCCCATAGGCGACTCTCCCGTTTGGCACAAGATCGTAGAACGTAGAAATCTATCGATCGTCTATAGACTACAGTCTGCAGCGTATGCGACGAGACGCATACAATGAACAGAACAGCGCACTGTAGGCGGACACATGGGAATATCTGCATGGAAACCTTGTAAAGTCTGTTCTCAAAGAGCCATAGTTGAAACACGTGGGCACCGATATCTACCTGATAAAGATTTCACCATAAATCAGAGTTAACGCACGGAGAACGGTAGCTGAGCCAAGTCACGATTCGTGAATGAAATGTCCGAGGAACGAATCGAATAAGTCGACTTCGTTCCAATCGAAAGAGCGGATTGTTGAAATATGAATATCGGAGTTTGCTTATGAACGATGAATCGGATATCCGCGAACGCTAAAACAAATTTGCTTTGAAAGTTAGAGGATACAAGAGTTCTTGCAAAATACGTGGAACTTCACCAAGTGACTCGATAAATTAACAATGGTTTCTTTTTTCTTCTTTTTTTTCCTTCTTTTAAATTATCACAAATTGCGGTAGCGTTACGTAACAATAATGTTGCGCGTTACATAGTAACAATTTGTATTTAACCAAGACACGTTTGTCGACGAGTGGCGCCATCATCAGTCGGTTAAAAATAAGCATGCTAGACATGAAAAAGAGGCAGCGCCTTCAGACGACGGACATGACATCACTGGCGTGCCAAATACTTTCGCAGCCTCGTAACGGAAGTCGTTATTTTTACCGCGACTCTTTTTCTTCCGCGCAAACCGTACTGCAAGGATTCATGACAGTGCGAATCAATGAAAGTCTTTATTCCTACACCGTGACTCCTGCTTTCCGCTTCTTCAGGTACGGCGTTCAACCACCATCTTTACACTCTGTGTGTTTCTGTCCTTGGGGCTATGTAGTTTATTTCCTTCCGTACCGGACGATCTACGCATTCGGAATGGAAATGAAGACAGCCTCGAATCAAAACCAGAGAATTCGGACATGCCGAAGTATAGTCAATGTCGCATAATCGTATACTTCACGCCCTGTTTCGACTAGGTGCCAACTTTCCAATCCCCAATTTCGATTTGACGATTTCCATATAAATCTTCTAGAAATTCTGTTACCTCACCAAAAATAGAATACGGTCACTGTCGAAGTATTTTCAAGCATCGTGCGACTCGGACTCGCAGAGAAACGGAGCAAGAAACTCGAGAACGATTTTAACACGAGCGTCTCGAGACTCGTGGACTCCAAGGTACGTCTTCATCCAATTACGCCTGATGCAACCGGCCACGTCCGATGTAATTGACCATTGGCGGATACTCAGAAGTGTGTCAATTTAATGTCTCAATGACACGCGTCACATTATTGTGAGCACAGAGTAGAATGAGTCACCTCGAATTTGCAGATATAACCGATCGATACACTTCTGAGTTTCATTTTTGTTTCGTCGCTAATCGCAGGTACAAAGTGCAAAAGTGTTACATGAAATATTCATCGTTATACATCAACGTGATGTTTATTTATGATATGTTCATTAACATTGGAAAAAATAGATAATGAGATAATGGAGAACATAATTTTTGAGGAATTACGACCGAAAAGATGCGCGCAGCGCAACAACGCGCCACTGTTCCTGCGTCAGTCGTTGAACGCTGACTCAGAGCCATGACTATGCAGCCATTGGGCCGTTGTTTTTCTTTCTGAGGCACCAGAAAGCGGCACAGCCGCAGCCAAAAAGACGTCCAGATGTCCTGCGCATTTAAATCCGGTGGCATTGCTTTACGACGTTCGTCGTTGAAATCGTTTCGTTCTGTCCTGATGCGAGTTCGTTTCCTAGAGCTTCGATCTGTTTCTGAGAAACTGCATAAAATTCTTCTATCGTAAAACATTGTACGACACCAGACAGGAAACAACTTTGAATTTATGTATAATGAAAAAAAATGGAAAAAAATAGAATTCAAAGTCAATGGTCAGGAAGAAAAAATTACTAGAGTATTCAAGAGCGTAACATTGAATTTGAAATTTTGATTTAGTTGTTAGTTGCAGAAAAGCAAGATCATACGAGAAAGAGAGAAGCTATTTATTCAGAAGACATTTGCATCTGCGTCTTTCAAATGGAATGAAAAGAATATTTCACAGTCGCGTAGAATCTTAGTCCAGAGAGAAGTCATGAATAACAAAACTAGAATCTACGTGGATATTAACATTAGTATAGCTCGGCAGAGAAACATATTTAAATTAGATTCAAATTAGATCACGTGTGGATCTCAAATAATATAATATATAAGATAAAATGATAAGATTGGAGGAATTAGAGAATAAATAACGCCAATAAGATGTACCAAAAGCACCGTGTTCTTTGCATCACAAGTGGGATTAGATCGAACAAGCAATTAGAACGAACGACGCGATTAACTAAACGTTTTCTGGCGTTGACTGTACGGCTTCGTCTGCCGCAAACGCGATAAAATGCAGCTAATTCTCACTAAGGTTTTGTTCCCGAATCGTTCTCGAGGTCCTACCGAATTCCATTAACAATCCCATCCGCAGCACCGGTTATGTCCTGCGGTATAATCTAAAGTAAGTAGCTCATCGACCAACAGTCTGCATAGACTTTCCTAGAACTTATCCTAGATTCGCGACTTTGACCGAGCGGAGTAATAATAGCAGCACAAGTGTAGAACAGCATAAAAGCCGAAGCGTTTGTGTAAAGCTTCTCCGACGATACGAAACTGGCGAAACGAAATGAATCAGAAAGCAACGTGCGAAGAAGATTCTCATTCGAAATCTTATCGAGAAGCAAAAAGTCAAATATCACAACGATCGTTTTATATCGACTCGGTGGCCAAGTTTTCGTTGCGATGGCAACGACCGGAATAAAAGTAGCTGGACAGAAAAAAGAGAGCGTGGAAACCGAAAAAAAGCACTGACTTGAAAAGCCTGTCTCGGACGATGCGATTCGCCGAACGGAAAGAAGTATCGAAAAATTAGCGACGTGCAAAAAGGAAGCGTTACCTCGAACGATGGTTGTGACGGGCCAATCGGAGGCATCGAGCCTCTTACAACACCACATGCCGCAGCGATGGTTTCAACGAGCCAGAAGAAAAAGAAATTCGTTAGAAAACCAGAAGAAAAACGGACGGATATATGATTTTCTCGAGAATGAACCCAGGCGTGGAGGTCGTGTCGCGGCTCGTGCGTGGAAACACACACAGTCCGGCTGGCAGTCGAAAGGGGGAGCGCAGTGAACTTGGTGTCGCGACGGAGCACGGCGCCGGCAAATGGCGTCTGTGGTCGATAGACACATCGGTGGGTGGTTGGTTTCCTCCGTTACTACGGCGGAACGCAGCCAGGTTCGTATGGGAAACCAAAAGATGGTGTTGGGGTTGGTCGGCTGCCATGCGGCCCGTCACGAAGACCTTGAGGTTTCGCCTTTATCCTCCCCGGTTTATACCTTCAACGTCATGGCTGACGCCATTTTTCTGACGTCAATAAGATCCTCGTGGCGTAGCCTAGAAAAACGATTTTCTTCCTTGCCATCGAGAACCTTCTGCGAATCGTCCCTTTGACCGTACGTGACATTTATTACCGATTGACGAATCGGTAATTTCTATCGACAACGTTCTATCAATAACATACACACACGCGCTATAAACGTCTCCGGAGAGGAATCCGATATAAGAGAAATTACAGACAGGAGGTGTGAACAATCAGGCGTGCAAAGTTAATATTAACCTCGGTCGGGGTCTTGCTTTCAGAGCTAAACGGTACGTATGTGTGAAGAGTTCTGGTAAGTACACCCCTAAGACCTCGGAACACGTTGCTACCGCGTCGATCGATCGATTTATGGGTTCAGCCTCGCGGTTTCGAAACGGATCTTTCTCAGCGAATCAGAGACGACCACCACCTCCACCACGGATACGAGGAAGACTCGATTTATGTGAATTTCGCCTTGATCCTTGTCCCACGACCAGCGGCGAGATAACGCAGGCTGTTCGCTTGACCTTAAAAATGCTATCGGTTTCTCTTTTCCCTTGTCCCTACTACTCTTACATTCGACGTGCCATCGAAATCTAATCATTTCGCCTGACTAGCTCGCGGAAGCACCTATGCGAGACTTTAATTTAAAGCGACGCCAAGCAACGCTGGTTAGCCGATAAAAGACGGACCAAGAATGCAATCTGCGAAGGAGTCGAGGTCGTAAGGTGTTTCCTCTTGTTTTGCGTGTTTTCTATCGAATCGGGATGCTTCAGAAAGAAAATGGCGATGATACCGCGAATAAAATAGCCTCGCAAACATAAATATCAAGAGGGAAGAAAAGAGGATAGGATAAAAACTAGAGACGAGCAGTGCTAGATACCATAAGGACAGCTGGAGATGCGAAACACCATAAAAGCAGGCGAACGCAACGGACTGACTGCCCTGGACAGGCGCAAGACGAGGTGAATGCACCAGCGTCCTTTCCGAGTCCTTTTATATAGCCGATCCACACACCCTGTCCTACCGTGTATCATTACTTTCCATTCCCCCGGTTATCGATTACACAAGTTACAAAGGCGACTCGCATCATTTTTACATTATTCGTACCCTTTAACCGCATCTGGAGGTCGTGTCGCATCTATAAAATGTACTGTACAGAACTGGAGCAAGGTTAAGAAAAAGACTATGGGTCTAAGTGGTCAATATTTGATTTTATTAGATTTCAATATTAGATTTTATCTACGTAAATCTCGGATGCATTTTATAAAACAAAAGGATCACATCTATTAACTACAATATTCAATGGAAAATAGTTCAGCCAAGAATTCTTAAACTGCCTTACATCTACTACTAACGAATGGAACGTGCAGAGTAGTGGGAATTAACACTAGAATTACCAGGATAGTGAAAATGACTAATCCACGACTTTATAAAGATGTTATTCAGGGTATTTTATGAACTTTGGAAATTAATTTGAATTATTATCTGTAAATTGCATCGCTTCATTAGGGAAGCGAGCAAAACACATTTCTCTTCCCCCTTTCCAACTCCGTACAGTATTCTCGATTTCGTAACCATTTTCTCAATTTACAGCAAGTGCCATTGATGCAAATTTCGAATTGGACGACAAGGAGAGAACATCGATTTCGTGATACGATCTTGTTTGAAGCAATGCTTCCTGCTCGTGATGGTAGCGCAGGTTGGTATCATTCAATTGATAACATCGGAGTACTTCGGTAATGCGTGGAACAAGATTGCGACACGTCTCGAACAATGCGAGCCTCTTTCAACACGTCAGCCAACGTACATCCTTGAGTGTCCGGAATTGCATTTACATATTTTGTACGTTTTATCTTGTACCTACTCGAAACACCTTCGTTCCGTGTAATGCTGTCAGTATCAAAGGAGACGTTGCTTCTCGTGTCGTGCACTGTTGTACTTACGACTTTTATTATAATATAATTTCTGTGTACCTGCATATTCACTTCTCTTTTATACATATGCCGTTTCTACTTACGAAAAATAAAGAAATTAAGGACTACACAACCTGACAAATAAATAAAAATTAAATGATAAAACGCGGTAAATAATTTAAAAATTCAATAATCATAACTATCCTTCTCGGTGATTACAAAATTAAATTTGTATTTTACACTCTATTAAATAAAAAATGATTTTTCACTCGATTGTTCACAAAATTTCCTACATCTATCACTTATTTTCAAAAAACGTACGTGCACGTGTTTGCGAAGTTAATAAATTGAACGGAATCAAAAAATTGACGTCTCTTTCACGATTTACAAGTCGAATATCGTCAATGTCGATACGTCCACGTGTATTATGCAGAATCGTAAACGATTCGCACCTAGAGAAGAAGCTGCAACTGCAGAAGAAGAAGTAATAGACCGGTAATTTCGTCCAGGAAACAAAAGGTGGCGCACAGAGCTCTAAACGAAGTCAGAAGGGTGCGCGAGAAGCTGAGCACGAGGTTGCTTCTACTTGGACCGAGTACACGAATAGTGGCACGGCTGGATTAAACGAGCAAATTACGGGTTTACGGTGGACCAGGAGGCCTGGTCCGGTGAAAATAAATAAAGCAGAAGACGCGGCATCCCGGTGAATTCCACGGGTACGCGGACGTTGCCCGAGGTAATTTATTGCACCTGCTGGACCCGGGCGTAATTATCCCCATGCCAAAATCCTCGAACGCGTGTCCCTTTCTTCGACTTCGTACTGCGTCGATATCTTCGATAAAAAGAAAAAAGAAAAGTAAAAAAAGGACGGTGTTCGTTTGCTCCTCGTGCTCTCCCGTTAGGACTCCACTGGCCGTTCACCGATATTTCCAACGAAAACTTCGCGTTGGCACAGACTAAAAAAAGAACCAGATGCGTGGAAAGCAATCGTATGAGAATAGTATGTAAGTGAATGAATTCTTACGATATGTATATACAAAATGATCGAGGGAGAAAAAATAAATGAACGTGGTTGGATACAAGCAGGCTTCTCTAAAGTGTTTGTATAGAAATTCTAGGAATAAGTAAGGGAAAGGAAGAAAAACCAACGAAGGGCGTCTAATTGAGTTGAGAGCTCCGGCGTCAATTACGGGGCTCGCGGTTCTATTTATTTCCATGGCGGTTCGAAAAAAGTCTACCATGGAAAGGTGAAGTTCCTCGAAGTTGCTAGAACTCCATCACTTTCATTTTTATATAGACACCTTATTTCTGTATAGAGCTTTCTACTGATTATTTTAACTCTTGGGAGCTATCATCGAAGGAAGTCTATAATATCGTGGATAAAATTCAATCCCAGTACATACAAAGCTGTGACGATATTATTACCGACGATAATATTCATATATATACACGTGTAGAACTTCTTCGCTTCTGTTCAAATTCCGATCACATTTTGTTAATGCAATAGAACCATTTATGCCAGCGATCTCGAACGGTATAATAGAAACAAAACTGAGAATAAATAGCGAAGAATCAGGATACGATACAGACGATCGGTAGTTTGATTCGGTCAGTAGAAAGTCTCGCGATATCGAACGACGGCTATCTAACAAAATTCCGAGAGGATCGTTCACCGGGACTAAATATACCTGAGCGCGTGCATAATTTCGAACGTGGAACGTAAACTACAACAAAGTCGAGCTGCATCGGCGTTCGTACGCACTCTGTTTCCACGATATCTCATTTGCCGGTACGAGCCAGTTGTCAAGCACGAAAACACGCGGAACTTGCGGATAAAGAGTGTAAGCGCGCATTTGCAGATGGCAACGCGTGTTACCGGGCGTAATATATCGAAGCAGGCGCGGTCGCGAGCGCCACGCGCTGCTAATATCTCCGGCTAGTCGCGTCGAGGAACGCGGGACCGATCTGCTCTTGTTCTGTTCCGATCGTCCCTCTTAAAAATACTTCCCTCGCCATGCTTGACCGGGATAAAAGAGAAAACAAAGCAACGAAACGACGCGGCTCTATCTACGGAGAGAATACCGTGACGAACAATAAGAGTTCGCGTGTAGATCGCGAGGAGAATGCGTGCGCTTCGAAGTCGTTTGACAAGGTAATTATCGTTCGTAAATCGTCATTACGGTTACGTCGCGTTACAAACCAGCTACCGGTTCAATCGTTTTTCCGATCCCGCTACCCGGTGTCACGTTAAGCTCTTGTGTTTCGAATCACGATAGTTTGTCCGTGATTTATCTCATGTTCCTGAGGTTTTTTATCTTTTATTTCGAGCCAATAGCAGTCTAGCTCGATCCTACAATTATTATAAATCAGATTATGATATGGTATGAGAAAATCCACAAAACATATATATTATACGTAAATGCACAAAGTATTTATAGTAAGTTATTTGTTACAATATTCAGAAAATAAAGCAAATCTCGATTTAAGTACTGTTCTGCTGCTCGTAATCATAAAAATGTGAACATTCTAATTATAATAAGTCAAGAAATAAACAGACTTTGTAGCCCGACTAACAGTACTTTGAATATTGAAATAAATATTCAAATAGCCACCACAGTAGATAATAATCTACAAACAGTGCAAGATATCAATTTGCTTAAATTACAGAATAAATACAAAGTATAGAAATTGCAGGATTAAGCCAGTTGCAGCTATCGGATCGATATAGAATCGATCAATAAACATCAGTTCAATATTGTTATTATATCGAGCCAATTATTATTATTATATCGAGCTTCTGGGAGATTTATACGAGATTATATTCAATATCGACGCACGCAAGATATTCTCCATAATTTTCATATTATTAGATATTTAAGTATCACCGATCGTTCTATGGTGCAATTATCGGCTCAAATCAGGGATAATCGATATTAATCGTCTTATGTAAGAATGCTTAATTGATCGCACTGGGCCCGTTCGTTCGTTGGATAAACCAGGGCGCAAGTAACACCTAAAACAGTCTCATTATACTATTTACGTAAGCATAGCCGATGACTTCGAATTGTTGGTTGAGATAAACAAGCGAGTTTCTTGTGGGTGCACTCTGTTGCAGGACAACGCGGCGAATTGCGCGAAATTACTCTCGAATCAGAGCGGTTCTCGGTTGGCAACGGTGGCGAACCTCGAAGACGATGTACAGTATAGAGAGTCGGTGAAAAGCAACGCGCGATTCGCCGCGTGTTGGCTATTTTCGCGTCTGGGCTTTCCAGAACCTGACCCACCGACTACATTCCTTTCAACGAGTGCCTGGCGCTGCTGAAAAAATTAGCCGCGAAACTCACTTCGACGCCTACACAAGCGACAACTTGTCGCCGAAATATTGTAATTTCATAAGTGATAAATAGGTTTTCGAAATGGCAGACTTTGCCATAACATACAGGCAAGTCGACTTGTGTTGGAAAGTGTTGAACCAAAAGATAGAGATCGAAAGGGATACTGAAGGCAGATTAAGTCGTTATTATTTATGTGTATTTCCTCTGTGATGAGATCTATGATTTTTGTGGAAAAATTTAAATCTCGAAATGCCATTGACACGAAACACTCCTAGATTAATTCAATTTATAAATCTGAAACAAATATTAAATGAAATAAATCTATAAATAATGTATGGGTTTTATAATGAAAAATAATCTATGGAAATCCTAATTGATTTTGTGATATACAAAACTATTCGATAACATAGCCACTGGATATTCATTTATTTTTCGCAACAGAATACATAACTAGTGCTTAAATTACAGGAAATCAAACGATTAATTCTAAAGGAAGACGATAGAATTTTAAACAAACTATTCTAAAGACACGTAACGATCGAAGGAGAATGAAAGCAGAACCCCGTCTTGTTTTCCTACGATTTACCGTGAATTTTACGCGAACGAATAACTTTCACGGCACCCCGAGGCTCCGTTACAACGAGGACAAGTTCAAGGCGTGCCGCGGAAACGGAAATACGTTTTCGCGAAACATCCGGTCCAGGTCGGACACACAATTCTTAGAATAGACAGTTATATTCTGCGCCGCTACTAAAACGCAATGGAATCTCGATAACTGAGTTCACAGATGATCACAGATTACATAAATGATCGATAAGACGGTATCATCGTGCAATCGCGTGAAATTGAACGATTTACCCATTGAGCATTAAACGAAAGGAACACGGGATGTTTGTAATTTGTTACAATCGGGATATCGCTCTAGCTGGTGGAATCGGCTTGGCTTGAACACGATTTCGTCTGCCATGTACGATCGTTCAAGTGTATACCACGGCTCAACCAGTTCATTATGAAACCGAAGCTATAATTAATCGCTAAGCTATGTACGCTGTAGTTGCCAAGAGTCCGACGTGTTAGCAAATCCATTAATTGACCCGTTTCATTAACCGGAATATGCTTAACGTAATATCCCCTTTGCGATCGCTCTGCGAACAAAAACAGACGAGATGAGAGTTTCTCGTAGAAAAACGATCAGCTGTGGTACCGTTCAGCCTGGTTAAAAATCATTTCGATTCGTACAAGCTCGCAGAGCACCACGACCAATCGATTTTTTCCCCGGGCCGTAACGGTAAAGAGTCCGAAGTGAAAGTACAAAGACAAACATGCCGCGCTTAAATTGTTCGTAATCTCTAGAATAGCTTTAATGCTCGACAGTGATCTAGTGGCTGGCGCGTGCAACCGGTTTTCATCATTCGATGAGAAAACATTGTTGGCGAAGAAGGAAGGGGAGAAAAGAGTATTCGATTCGCGATATAAATTTCTATGAATGGCCCCGCACATTTAAGTAAGCGCGTTCTTGTAAGCTCTGCGCGCGACACAACCCTCTCGATCAAACGTGACGTACCCTCGCCCGCTTGTGCACGATTCGTGGAACATAAATGAACACGGAGAGAAAGAGAGGGAGAGACAGAGAGAGCGCGCGCGAAGGGGAGATCGTTCGTCAACTATTTTTACGATAAATTAAACTCGCGACTAGCGAGAGGTGACGCGGCGCGAACTCGCCGACGCGAAAAAATTCGACGCTTTCTCCGCTGGCTGATATATCGATGCATAGCTTAATGCCGCGTTTCATAATCCTTGAATGCTACTCGATAGTGGCGATAACCATTTATTATTCGTGGAAATGCAGTTTGAAAAGGTCGTGGTACGGAGCGGTCGCTTGTTGCCGGTCGAGTCGCGAATTCCGCCGGGTTCAATAACAATTCTCCTTCGACACTCAAGAATGTCAAACGGCAACGATTATCGGATTTTCCGTTCTTTAAATACCTGCCGCGTATTTTTAGATGCGCGCAGTGGGTTCGGCACCGTGGAAAGCAAGGGAAACTTTTTCACTGAGTGGAATGAACGCTGAACGATACCAGCGAGCCATGAAGGCGAAAAAAAAAAAAGAAATCGAGCAACGTTAAGCACGATAGATAAGGAAAAGGAATTGAATTGGACGACAAACGTCCTTGAAATGAAGTAGCGTTGTGCTGACCATGCAGTTACCACTGAGGCTGGCTCCATCCAAGAAACTTACGGTTTCTCGCGATAGACGCTGAATATTCCAAGCTTCCGTACGTAAAAGAATTCGCCACGACTATCTTTGCAAACCGAGATCTTCCTCGGTTCGCGCACGGGTAAGCTTCCACTATATTTAACTCGGTTATGCAGGAGAGCTGCTCTTTTCATGATACGTGATACAGAACATAATTCGATATTTGCCTTTCTCATCGCGCATTCCACCGAAGCACATAAATTTTAATACGGACAAATTATCTTGCTTCGAAGTTTCTCGTAAACAATATTCTCATGAACGATGTGCAACGTGTACAAAAGTTCGACACGTCGAACGAACACCGGTGGAAGAATATGGTACGAAACGAGGCAGAAGCTAACGCAAGGTAAATTAACGATAAGAGGAAGATTAATGTCCCACAATTCCGTTGTAATAGGATCAGCAACAAGAAACTTGTTCCGTTAAACTCGGTTAAGTGTTTAATACGTAATTCCATCGTCCCACGAGAAAACGCTTTGAACCCTTTAATCATATCCAGCCTTTGGAGTCAATGAAACGTAACCATTTCCAAGTTTAAGCTAGTTTGAAGCAGCGTAAAGTACTCATGCTTTGAACATATATTGCAAAACCAGGTAGGTAAATAGATGAAGTTTTGTTTGAAGCACTTTATAGAAATGCCTCGTTGAGAAATGTATCGTCGATGACTGCTGGAAATTCGAGATATTTATTACGTCGATGTCGCCAGGCTCCATAAGAAGAGACACGACAGGCAGCGTGGTGGACACGTCAGGTGGTACACGAGGAACTCCGATCGAGTAGCTCGAGAATCGTAACAAAGAGATTTATCGGTCGATCGAGCGCGACGAATAAAAAGCAGGAGGGGATAAAACAAGTTGAACCTCGTACCAAACGCTTCCACCTGGTGACTGAATAGTAAATCAAACTGAAGGAATTCAGCTTAGAAGGAAAACAGATCTGCCTTCTGCAATGAAAGCAAATATCTATTCAACGGAATACCAATTTCGCAATGCATACCGATCTTCTGATAAGTATCGTTATAAAGAAAGTAGGATATACAATTGATAGTAATGCTTGAACAAGGCAATTCCAGATATACGCAGATTTTTTCCTTAGAAAATTTAGGTCAATTGAGTGCTGATTTCGTATCAATTTATTCAACTTTTCACTTACTGTGTTGTCTATAGAAAAGAGGACAGAATGGAACCTCTGTAGTAACTATTAACATTTACCGCTATCGGAAAGTCACGAGAGACACGTCGTATGCCATCGATTTATATTCTCAACTATACGCATGTAAGTACGCACAATGTTTTTTTTTTTTATCGTCAGAGAATTTACATTAATCGTGAAAATAGACGAATCCCTCGTGAAGACAGCGAGGATAAATACGACGAAAATAGAGACTCTTAATCAACAAATAAAAAATTCTACGCGAATTTTCAACATTTAGTTCAAAGATTTATCCCGCACATCGTTAAAAAGATAAATAAAACTGAACTAGAAAGAAAATAAAATTGTAAGGCTAATAAATCACTACTAGAAAAAGGAACGAATAGTAGTCAGAGGGAAACAACACGGTGAAAATGTAGTTCGTCCATCCGGTCCGACGACCTAGACCGAGTGCCGAGACGACGGGTTACGAGAGGCCTTCACCTTGACCTTGAAGAGCACCGACCGTCCTAGCAAAGGTGAACCGGACAGACAAACCGAGAGGAGTCTTTACCTGTCTTGTGTCTGTTCAACTCGCCACGTAAGTATAATACACGATTTCCGTGCTTATGTAAGTCGAAACATTTTTATCACGTACACGTCATCATCGCGGCCACAGTCTTACCATTGCCTGCCTCTTCCCCACCCTTTGCCCGATAACGTTGTTCTATGCATCGGCATTTGCACCATGTTAATACCATCTTACTGTTCATTCTGCTACATGTGACCTTCATTAGTAATTCACTGAATAATGGTTTCTAATTACGCTGATTGAGAGTAATATATTTGTATTTCATTTACTGCCGAGTTACGCGTTAGCTTGGCATTCTTCCCCTTCTAATCGAGCCATCCTTTGTAATTGGTTTTAAATAAGCGACTAAGCAACATAGAACCACTCTTCATGTTGGTAGAGTTTTAATTAGAATCGCACGTTTACAGCCAATGATAGATTCCAATTGACCGTAATAAACCTTTTAAAATAACTTCTGACAATTATACGCTAATTTAGAAGAACGAATCAGTCGATACAAGTAACGCTTCGCTGGCCGTCATTGATTGAATCATTACTATCAAGATCTTCTATAATATTCCTATCGAGCCAAGTTATCGAGACTTTCTACAATTATCAATTATCCGCAACGCATTTATCCACGAATGTGCCTAGTACCACCTAATCACATTTCTTACATTAATTTGAAAAAAAAAATGGCTATCGGGATAAAATTTCTTTTAACGTCTGACGGACCTCAAACACCAGTTGTCGAGTCACACTCGCCCAGCAGCATTTTCAACATTTTCAGGGTCATCGGCAACATTTGCATGTTTCAATCACTCGATTACGCGTCCCCATGATTTCGTTAGTATGTTACGGAACTAGTTACTATCCATATTTCGTTAGTATGTTACTTCGACGAGTTTTCCTGATCGGCTACAAACAAATCAAGAACAAACCGTATGGTATCAAACGGCTACGTACCGATACGTTATCAAGCAACCATATGTCGCTCGAAAGAAACTCGACTGATATCTTCAATAAATGTAAATAAAAAGATAACCATGATTCATAATCGTACAACAAAAAATCCTCGGTTATTTTAAATTAACTTTCAATGATACGCACTTTGTATGCGGAATTTTAATTCAAAATTATGTCACTTCCGAAGAATCGCCATTTGTTAAATAATTACACTGGGTCTTTACGTAGACTGATATTTTTATGGATACAGCTAAAGCTAAATACGTATCTTTTTACGTTGTATACATTCTATGCACTTTTGCAATTTTAATTTTCATAATTACAACAATTCCCATATCTTATATATCTTTGCGTATTATGTGTATATCGTCGCATATATAAATTCTCCATAAATGAATAAATCTTCATAAATTACCTAAGCTGAGTGGCACGTTTAAATTAACTAGAAATAAAAAGAAAAGAGAGAGAGAGAGAGAAAGAGAGAGAAAGAAAATTATGTCACGGATCGTTTTTTTTTTCCCAGATATGGTCAGAATGCATAACTCGAAAGAAGGGAAACTTGAGGAACGACTTTCTTCGAGACGTTTCAAGAGATTTCGTTCCTTTCAAGGAAGCAACAACAAGATGCGCGTCGACTTTTCGCGAAATCGAATAAGTGCTCGAGAAGAGTCGAGTTACTCTCACGATACGACACACGATACTCCCTGTCTAACTCACGGAAGACCACCCATAAACTGGACAAACGAGTCGAAAGGGAATTGAATCTGAACAAGTAATTAGCGCTGCAGTCGTTCGCCAAAGACTCTCCTCTATCGTTTCGTTCGCACGACTCTTTTTCTCTCGGACAATATATATAGCCCATAATCTACTTTTCTTCTAATATCGCACGCAAGCTTGCCAAGTGTCTAGATGATTAACGATACCGCGATATGCATCAACGGTGAGCGATTTGCAGCAGCACGCTAGAATCGAGCATGGTAAATCGTACAGAACGTGGACAGGGAGGTAATGAGCTAATTCCATCACTAAGTTAAGCGACCAAACGCAAGAAACGCCGGACAGTCGAGTAATTTTCTTTGATCGTTCCTGGAATTCTTACGACGACCATCGTCGAGAAAATATGAGATACCGTCAACTTCCATGCATACAGTGTCCTTGAGCAGCGTTCCAGAACTAACCTTTCCCAGTATTGTGAGAGCAATACTTGGAAAATTGGAACTCTTGCGATTACGACTCTTATACAACAGCTTACCAAAGCATTCGGACACTCGTGAAATCTTTTGTGAATATATATATAGATATATTACGTATATTATACGAAACATTTTTCAAATTCATTGCATTTGATTGGAAGGTAAATTTGGAAAACAGTTTCCGCGACGTCGTTAATGTTTTCTGTACTCTTCGATTTATGGAGTTGATCAATGTCGCTTCTGAACAAGTCAGACCAACCCTTAGCAACACGATCATGACAGCCACATCCTGCCGCAAGTACTAAGTACAATGAAACTCCAAAATGCTCCACGTAACACACACACGCGCGCAACATACACATACAAAAGCCTTCTATGCTAAGTGTTCAAATACCTTCATGAACCACTGCTACCACATGCTGCCACTACAGTACATTCGTAGATTACACTCGATATAAAACCGATAGAAAAGAAAAAAGAAAGTAAAATCGAAAGTTACTGCGTATCGATCGGAATGGAATGTAATGGAAATAACTGTTGGATGTTGATCGAAATAAAATAGTCAAGACGCCGGCAGTACGCGAGGCAAATTAGCATGTCGCTCATTGACATCGTATATAGGTTGAAGCATCGTATCGTGGCGATGGCGAAGGCAGTCACACCCTGTACACTAAAGTGACGTTAAGTAGGCCTTTGCATTTAACATCATTGGCCTCCACACGTCGCGGCATTGGCTGGCTGAGTAACTCGCTCGTTCCAACCGTTCTACGGAGTTCTGTGTCTGTCAGGTTTATGTAATCGGGTAATGGAACGTGGGCGAGGTCGTCCATCCTGCCTTTCCTCGCGTCTTCGACCATATTACGCGAAACGTCGATGGACGCCTGATGGATTCGTTCTGGTCAACGAGACGTGTGAAGAACCCTTCAACAACGATCATTACAAATACCGGTGCTCGTTTGACACGATTCCCGTGTCTTCACAGTGAGAAACGATGTTGTTCATCAGACGTATAAAAGACAACTAAAACCGCATTCTTCGATAAACTAGCGATTCTTTGTGGTTTCTCTGCCTAGTGTTTCTACATAGTAAGATTGCTGTCACCGTGATGAAACTGTTGGTCCAATCATTTGTGTACAGATTAACACACCGACGTATGTTCCAAATACCATTTAGTCATATTCCATCTACCTTACCGAATAAGCAATTTCGCGGAGCACAATGGAAATCCATCAAGGTGAACGACCTAGCCGAACCGCTGTCGATATGTAGAAAACTGTTCTCAGAAGTTTCCTCGTTTGTTAGCATTCGATCTGCAATGACGATTGCACAAGGGTCGGCCGAGGAGAAAGCCTCGAGGTAAGTTCGTGTACACGTGGGTGGTTTCGGAGTCTCGAACACCGATTAGAGAATTAGGTATCTTATTGTAGCGGGCGAGTCGTTTAACCTCGGCACTAGTCGGTTATCGACGAACCAATCGCGTATTTATCGGAACATGTTTAACCATACGAAACGTCCAAACAACATCTGATAGCATCGACTTGTTGCCGTTAAGAATCAATGAGATTTTTAAGCATCGCCGACTACGTATCTTTATCTCTGATCTGACGCACGACAGGCCACCGAACATAAAAAAGAAGCCAAAAACACAGAACAGAACCAATGAACGATACCAATTGGAACTATACGAAACCGCATTGATAAATAGCTGTATCTAGAATTATCTCCAGATGCACGTAGTCAGAAAAACAGATCAACAAAAATGCAACGTAATTAACGCGTCCGTCAGTGAAACCGTGTCGTTTCAGTTTATCGATGTTAATTACAGTTATAACTAACGACCTATCGGAAATCGTGATCTATAAATGAAGGTCATAAATCGAACACGTCGTTCGAGCGATCGCCTATTTATCGAGACACTTTAATTAATCACGCAGAGTGCCTCCAATCATAACAATGTATGATTAAATGAAAATAAGCTAGAGAACTGGCATAAGAGAACAAACGTCCGTGGCGATGCTAATTAAGCCATATAGAGGAACGATAACGTATCCTGTTCCAAATATTACCACTGTCTCTACGAATCTAAGCTCACAGACACTCCGTCGAGAAAAAGCACGAAAGCCATTTGGGCCGCGCGCGCGAGCTTGCCAAGCAATTAAAAGGAATTTAACGAGCCCCTTATCTTCGAGCGGAGTGCGATTCAGAAAATTAGTCGGACACGCTTAAGGAAGCTCATCGTTTCCGCGGGAAGTTTAATACCTCTCTACCACGAAATTGAAGAATTCCATCGGCGATTGACCTTCCTTTTCCCCTTTCTGTACTCCTCGTGCATATATACGAACACGTCACGGTGGAGTCTAACTTATTCAACGTGGAAATAATGGAAATAATTAAAGTTCTTCTGTTCACGGATACTAATGAGTAGCCGAAACGGCTTGCTGCGTCTTTTAATATGACTCTGGCCGTGTATCTCGCTCGTGATTCGCGCGGACACGTTTTAACAAGGTCGTTCTACATACAATTATTACGTGTTTTTACTAACAAGCTTACTAACAACTATCCATCGTCATTCATAAACCTATATATTACACGTACTTTTTTTATCATATTATTGAACGTTATCGACTAAATAACGAGATACTATAATCAAAGAAAATTTCAATCAAAATATGTGATAATTCTGTATTCATACGTAATAACTCTTGGAAATATCGTGCACAAACTGCTTACGATCTTTCCAAGATACTACGAGTCTTTCGACGACTCTAATTTACCAGTAAATAATATTCGTAGCCGCTCAGTCGGATAAATTGATTTAAGATATGGACTCGATCGGTATTTATCCATTTTCATTCCTTGTTTCCTAACTTGGGGCGCAATGCTTGATCAAGGAGAAGGTAATTCTGGCGTGCTTTTGGTGTTAAAGATCGATACCAAAACGCAACCAGGGTACGATTAGCCGGCCGTACGTGGGAGCTGTTCAAATATAACAGCGAGAAATTATTGGCCGAGATAACAGGCCACACAGTACCGTTTTCCCCGGCATGGATTCTGCGATTACCGATACGAACTCAAGATCGGTGGCGCACCTCCTATCGTGAGAAACTTTCTCAGGAATTAAGCCTTCTCCCTCGACCTGTACGCGAGTGTCACGCGTCCAGGTGTCCCACCTGAACACGCCTATCCTTTAACCTCGAAAAACCGCAACGAGATGCTTGCAAATTGCGTTCGTTAACCCTCTTTGCACCGGTATCAGCTTCGATCTAGCTATCTCGGTCGGCTTGAAATTAATCCCTGTGAAATGTCCTCGGCATGGGAACGAGGCATCGTACCGATCTCGCGTAACGTTTTATTCGTTGCACCGTTGAAATTGTCGAGACTCGTTTAGACGACGGCGACGGAATTCTGTCACGAAACGATGAACGCGTTAATCGTCGTGCTAATAGCACACCGCATTGAGACGCTGTCATCGAGAACCGAGGCGAAAAAGAGAACGATTTGTTTTTCATCGTGGTTGATTCGCAATGTAGCGGATGTAAACATCGCGTAAAACGAGTAAAATACAAGTTTAATTCCCGTGACCGAAAGCGGTCGAGTACGAAATATTAACACAGTACAAGATCTCCTTATCTTCGAATCATCGGATTGCTCGTTGCAAGAATCGCTCGATCCTCGAGGATCGCCATACGTGGCGATAATTACATTAATTTTCTTCACGCGGCATGAGCTCTCGTATAAACAAACAGAAAAACTGGCAGCCAAGATGAAACTTTAATTAGCGAATCTCGGCAACTGGATCCCTCGTTACGAGGAATAGAATGGAAGCAACAACCGATACGAATTACCGTAGTAACTTACGACTTGCCGATACGAAAAAAGGCACGGCCAGTTTTTATGTGAGACGATTATATATATTATACATATTAAACTCACCGCGCGCAAGGCTAACTAAGTTTATACTGAAACCGTCGTTGGAAGATCAACTTTTATTTGCTTACCTGAAATAAACAAAACATATTTGGATTAACACGTATACAATAATCAAGATTAGGAGAATAATACAGCATTCGACTTAATAAACAACTCGAACTAGTCAACCAATCAAACAGCCATATATCGCGGAACACCTCATCGGATCACCATGCTTGATAAAGAGTAACGCCTTTCGCGGAGCCTAGAAAGCCTCGACCATCCCATTAGAAACGCACGAAAACAGTCTCAATAACGCCAATTAATAATACCACACGGAACTTTCTATTATATATTACTGACGAGGCTAACCGGTAACCCTAACGTGATCGTGACCGCGATTTCTACGCCAAGTTTTCTGAGAAACGACACAATCCGCCTAATATGATATACATAGGCACTCGACGATTTACCCATTTCTACGAATCGTCGGCTTGAAGCGGATCTCCGTGATCTTCGTGTATCGTATCATTCCTTACACGGCGATCAAATCATCGTAAAAAGCGTACAACGTACCAATTCAGTTTAGTTTCACGCTATGCTTCGCCGTGTATACGGGTAGCCTCCGGAGAAATATATGCAAACTCGAGGAGTCGATTTATTCGGTTTCCGGATCCGATATCTATACCGATTATTTTTTTTTTCTCTTTTTTTTTTTTAGTGGCAATATCGCACACGCATTACGCTACGAAGACGGAATCAAGCATAGCTATAGTCGAAACGATTACAGTCGATATATCAATGATTGGTCTCGATATTCCCCGTCCGTTTTCTCTGTCACGCGATATTACCGCCTCTGGCTACCGAATTAACATCAGTAAAAATCTCCGATCTTTTTTTTGAAAATATGAAGATACCATTGGATGTCTTTTTACATTAATAAAATTGAAAGGCTCGAACGAACTCTATATAATGGCAAATTTTATTAACTACCGCGATATTGTACACTTATATGTAGATACATATTAATACATTTCATGTCAGGTGAATAAGAATATTTGTTTTTCATACAATCAGTTTGCAGCTAGTAACATAAAAGTATATCTTCCTCCTATTGATTGGATTATTTTTTGTAAAGAGTAATTATCAATTTAAATATAGAAACTTTCTTGTTAAATACATGACATTTTACGTAATAGGATTAAGTAAAGGAATATACACATGAAAAACACGTACGTTGCGTGACCGACGCGAAACATCTACATAATTTGCATTTCCTTGCAATACTTGATTACAGTTCGTATTCATTTGCGCTTCGCATATACTACATATACAGTCGTATATTTTATCCCTTCATTAATTTGTTAAACATCTTGAATCTTCATCTTGTGAATTGGATAATATGACAATCAATTTAGATTTGTCTGACAATGAAAGAAATTACCTACTGCAGCCTAGTACAAACGAACGGATCTACATAATTTTGTAACACGGCGTAATAGCATATTAACTGCGCACATAATTATCTAGGTATTTAGATACAATTTGAACAGTCAACGGTAATTTTCATGTTGCAGTTAAAAGAATGAAATTTTTGCATGATCTTAATTCGACAGTCAAAGACCGTACGTATAAATATAATATTTATAAAATTTTATTTGCTTTATAAATATGATATTTCTTTCCATTTGTGGTAAATTCACCTATCGACTTCGGTCAACCTGAGACTTTGTAGACTTCGAATACTCTTTTGTTCGTAGCGTTTTGTGCTCGTTACATCTTGCCACGGGTCACGAAGGCGTAGAACAAAACAGGGAATGATGTAACGCAAAAATACGAACGCGAACGAGGAGCGGGCACTCGCGGCAAATTAGTCGGCTTCTAACGAGAGAGGCGCAGCAATTTGTTGAACGTTCCACGCAAATAGCTGTGCGAATAGGTCAGCCGCGTAACGCGAGCGCCGACCAGCCACGCAACGCTCCGCGAGATCGGGCTACGTAAAATCGATTTATTATCGAAAACACGTCGAAGACCGACGGCCCATTCGAGATTCCTCGATCGACTAATGCCATTTATATTCCGTCTCTTTTTCACTCCTTCTCTCGGTATTTAAACGTTCGGAGAGAAACCCCAGATTGCGCAATTGCAATTAATTAAAGCGCGCCGCGTTGGAGAACCATTAGGACGAACGATCATACCGTATTTCGTGAAGAAATAGACTCGATGGAATTTTGTTACGTCGACGTGTGTTTCACCGGACACGTTTCTAAAATTTCCTCGCTTCTCGAGAGTAGTTTAGCTTAGCTCGTTATAATTGAATGCAGATTTACACCCGGTTCGGAATTAACGTGCAAACTCGAGTAATTGTTTACAGGCATTTGCTAAATGTTGTAGCAATATCGTTGAAATACATGATTAGAGCGGACACGTGATTTACAAGTGACAATATTCCAGTATGTTTTAGCTACAATACGCGAAATACGTAATAGTTGTAGATATTAATGAAAAGTGGAAACGAATCTAATTCGAATCTAAGTCAGACACAAAGTACGAGACCACAGTGACATAAGAGTATGATAATTATTGCTCAATATGTGTCGCAATTGATTCGATTCAATTCCTACAGCTGAAATTATTTATGCAATATGGGAAATTTAAATAATTTTTCTAGTGACACAATGGAAGAAATTTCAAGAATTAATTTTCGAACACGTATGAAATATTTTTATCCTTGTTTTTATTATGAGTTAAAAAATGTTTTTAATATATCCTATTATTTTAGTAAACATTAAAAGCATTTAACTCTATAATAAGAGAGAAAGTAAAAAAGATAATCATAGTAGCGATATTAAAATAAAACGTATAAAAAAAAACGTATCAGATGTAAACGAAATTTCAAGTGTCCGAAAAATAGCAAATTCTACATTGATCTATTATATAAACCTTATCTAATTATGTAAGCTTCTCCTTGGTATGACAGAGATTAAAATACTCAAATAGCGTACATAAAAAAGAATACATTCATTGTAAAAGAAACTGCTACAAGCAAAATAACTGACCTTTACAAGGGGTAGTGGTTGTGAGTAAAATATTTATGTATTATTCAGCTGATCTAATCAGTCTTTGATCGAGACTTTATATAATCTTTTTTAATAATATGCCTGACGATTTCGTGAATTCCTATTGTCTCGGCAAACCGTTCTGTAGACCGTGAAACAACATCGACTGTCATACAACGAAATCGTGAAGCTTCTGACACGCTGCACGCCGAAAAGAGGAAAACATTGCCCGGAAACGAAATCATATTGCCTCGCTATACGATGACCCCGATTATAAACAAAACATGATCGTAGCGAAGATCTCTCGAGCGAATATCTGCAAACTGTATCTTATTCGTCCTTTCAGCTTCAACTTAGTCCACAATGGTCATATCGTAGTGATTCTTACTTCCCAAGTCCTTCCCAAAACCTTCCAAAAGTTACACAACATCTGAACCTTACTCGAGAAATACCCGGATAAGGTACATATATTGTAGTACGTGGACTGCAAAATGTTTGGTCTGGGTGTGTTTTCTCGGGGATACCTTAAGTTGCCAAAGCCAAAAAGGAGGGCCATTTTTCGCGAAAATGAACGATCTTAAAAATTCGACAGAGTAAGCCGTACAATCGATTAAGAGTACCAAATTCTAAAAAAGATACAGTCCATATTCATGAGAACATCGCACATCAATAGGTCGACCGAAATTTTTTCCGCCCTACCTCCATGTAAAACGACTCCCATTTTCGACTTCAGCAATCTCAAAAAAATCGTGAAAAATATCATTGTAGCCGAATATTTTACAGTGCGGATACTATACTAGAGCTTAAATACTCCTTAATTCGTATCCAAATTCGCCCATTGATTCTCGAGATTAGCCGACCGACCCTACCGGGAACTATATTTTATACTATATCCATACTATAGATCGTACGAATCAAAATATGAATATGTTAATATACGTGCACCGATGTATTAAATTAAAAGCTACCGATTAATACACGGATATATTAATTACACATGTAATAGAGACCTCTAATTAGAATCCATAAGCTACCAATTTATTTATGCTACAGAATGAATGTAACTATACCCTATGGAAATTGGAGAGTTCACTCTTTAAAAATTCTTCAATTATTAATATTTACTTGTCATAAAAACCGTAACTATACACTTTTTTATACCTGACACTTTTACCAACGTTCTTAAAACACGTGGTTATAAGAAATATATTTACAAGTGACAATATTCCAATATACTTGAAGCACGATACATGAAATACATAACGCTTGTCAATGTCGCTTTTCCAAACGATCTAATGTAATTTGATTCTAAGTTATAGACAAAATACGACACTGACATTGCACGATACACTGTAACAATTTGTAGCCTTTTATACGTTTGTCTGGCTGCTTTCAATCACAAATACATACATATTTAACGCCACTCACATGATTCATGATACGTGTTTCTAATATTCAATTACGCGGCGTGAAGTCACTGATTACGCCGCGGAACGCGCGCACATTACAAAGTACGGAATAATAATTCTCTTCTGGCCAACATCCGCTCGCCACAGCTCGCGTGTGGGACGCGTTACCGCGAGAATCGTTTCCGCGTTTCGGCCCGTTGCCAGTTATGCAAATGCAATTAGAGTAACGGACAGATGACAATCGAGTGCAGAAATTAATCAGATCTCGATTAATCAGATGACTTTTAGTCATCGATCGTACCAACTGAGAATAGTTCATGGACAATACTTCAATTATTGTGATTCAAAGGGTTATCTGAATAATCTTTTGGCTCAAATTGGAAATATACTGTTACCTTGATACGAAAGATTGGTAATGTTATATTAGTTAAAATGATTAATTCGTAATTTTTCATAAAAATTTTGTAAATTTATAATGGTGTAGTTCTGGTGGTGTATTTCTGTATAATTGAGGAGCTCGTGACAAAAACGGCTCTTGTCAAATTTTGTGACTTAAAGAATAACGTATTCTGCTACACAGAAGTTGAATTCACAAAAGATAGACCGTATTTTATTGAATTAGAATTACCTTGTTTTATACAAATTTTTGTCATGAAATCCACAACTTTAAGATTTATATGTTTAAATATGGTTCTTCTGCGACATAATTATAAATACCTACTCGTCTTATAAGAATTATATAATAAATATAATTTTAAATAATATAATAAATATTTTGTTAAAAGAAAAATCGAAATATGTATTTCAAAAACTAAAAATGCTACAGTATCTTTTGTTCTCCTACAGAAATACGAACATAGACCAGTTTGTTTCAAGGAGGAAGCAATTTAAAAATTACTTCATTGGTCATTTCTCGTACGAGGACAATACATTTTAATACAATGAAAGAGTACATTTGTTGGATTTAATTTTAAATTATAAGTCCATTAAAGTGGACAAAAGTCAATACAAAACGGGTCTATTGTATACAGAAAAAGAACCTATACTTCTCGTTACATTATGCAGTATGCAAAATTCATACTTTAGCCATTGATAATTCTATTAATGACTACTTTATCCGGGATCGATAGCACATACAACAACAGTGATGTAACCTTCTGGTTACCACTTGCAATATTTAGGAAGAGAAATTATGGTTCGCATCAATCTTACACCCGGTCGCCGATTAAATCGTATTTTCGGCCAGGTCCGAGCCAAATTTACGGTGGAGAATTTACATGCAGACGGGTCGTTCAAAGGGATTTCTCTTATCGGAGGAAACACGACGAATGCACGAGAGGATCATCAAGATAAGAGAAAATTGAAGAAAGGTAATATAAAGCTAGAAGAACGAAACGTCCACGGAGGCTCTCCATCTACCGAAGCATTTCGACGGTGTAATCTATGATCTCGCGAAATCTAGATTGTCACGAGAATGGCGCATACAAAAGGAAAAGGCAGCTGCACTTTTCTGGCCTGGCCTGAAAAGCACGAGGAACAATGCCCCGTGAATCGCGGCGCGACAATGCACGCGTAGAATGCTCTGGCTCTTTCCGTGTAACCGCGTGTGCTACGTGTGCTTGCTAGCATCCGGTCGCGAGCTGATCTGTTCAAACTCTAACCTTAAAGACGAGTATCCATTTAGAAGCTACGTGAAGAAAATATAATAATACGAATACACAATGACGATGACAGGATAAAATTACACACCGTTGCAGTTTCACGTAAGCAACGGGTGGATGCCGGTCTCAAGATAAAGCTACCACGAATCGTGACAATCAACGAACAAATATTTGATTTTACCCGTCAAACATGACGGTGCGTACCAAGAAACGATACCACGAGCACGAGGCCTTTTGACACATTCGAAGGGTGTATACGATGCAAGCACAAATTTGGAAACAGCCTTCCGATATGTAAAAATCTTCACCTGCCCAGAACAGAAAGGAAAACAAGGCGCCAGCTGTGTTTCGATCCGAAGCCGTTAGAACAATGCTAAGTAAACGTAACGATACAACCAATTCTGTGCTTGCACAAACGAACGACACGAAACGTGTTCCTTTGAGCAAACGACGAACATGTACGGGGATGGAGGAAGAGAGACGTTTGGGCTTTTTAAATGTGCAGTACGGTTTCTGTTATTGACCTAGGCCACGACTTATGAACACGCCTTGCGGCGCCATGCGTCACTCATCGAGCAGGACACGTGCGACGTCTTTGAATAATCGCTAGGGTGGATTACGAGTTATTCGTGCGATGTGTCGTTGTGACCATAGGGCAATGAGCCAGAGACCACTGATTCACTTAGCTCGCAAGAACTTGCGTTCAAACGCAAAATGCAAGATAGTTTGCTTGGCTGCTGAATCGCGATGATTCATTGGCAAATCTGTACGGTCACTTCGTTAAGCTTCATTTACAATGATTCGTTTAATATTTACATAATATACAAATCCAAGTAAAATTTGTTAATTTTGTTACTGCATTACACGATCAGTGTTTAATTTGAGAGAAACTTAGTGGTTAACACTGTTGCTGGTATTGACGTATAAACTACATCATTTTGATCATTTAACAATACGCAGTCGTGTTGATGCAATTATTGCGTTTTTGTTTCTGTTTATGGAATAATTTAGAAAGACAATCGACAGTGTATTGGAACAAACGTTACTGCTTAAAATAAAGACATCCCTAATGAAAAAGATACAGGATGATTCTAAAAAGGAAGTAGCTGTATTTTAAAATTTCATCTAGTTTGACTCATTTAAAGTGGAACGCTAGTTTCTAGTTAATCCCATCAAACGATTCGCCACGTTTACCGAACCATTTTCATGCTTTCTACAGTTAAAAAAAAAATTTCGGGTCAATTGCTGAAGCACGTGTCCGGGTTGTGAAAGCCACGGAAGCCATGTCGGAACCGCGTCGAAACGCGACAAAGGATCTCGCCTTGCTGCCGCCTTAAAAAGCACCATAATATCAAGGAGACAACAGAGTACGGACATATGGCCTTTGTTCCACCGTGAAACCAGTTCTCAATGCAACGTACAAAGAATTTCATCGTGAAATCGATTAGTCGGTAAAAGGTCTTTGCGTGATTCGTGCCTCGTAACAATGTCACTGGTGTCATGGTGGTTCGGAGCGCTAAATAGCTCGTGGAATTTTTATCATCGCAGCGAATTAAACGGCAGGACGCTCGTTTCGTGTACCGTTGTCTGTTCTGTACAATTTAACGGAATAATCCATAGGACCGGTTGAACGTTGCGAGATTGCAAACTCGCCGCGACGAATTCAAGCTGAAAGTTCCTCGACCAATTTGCGTAAAAACTTCCGCTCTGACAATAACGGTCGTTCGTATAATTATTTTACCTTTTTCCTCCATTTTCTATCGAACAGTTAGCATGTTATTATACAAAGAAATAGTTAGATTCTTCGAAAATATCGATCGTGTTTTCTAGCACGTGTTTCCATGAACTTTGCGTTACATTCAGCAATTTTCTAAAGAGAGAAGGAACGTACGTGTGTTTTACGTACGTGAAGCTAGAGAACAGTTGCAAAAACTAGCGAACGATCGATAGCACCATTACGAAGTTACCCTATAATAAACGTTCAGGGAACGTGAAATGTAACGTTTGTTTGCTACTTACGTTGCATTAATCATGCCTCTGCTACTTTTAGTGTTATTGGAGAAAATAATTGTATCACACTGCGTGAATATGTAAATTGATATGATATGAAATTTGTATAAAATGATAACTAGATTTCGTTATAGAACAGCTAAGTTAAAAAGAAAGGGTAATCCATTTACACGAAGGTTTGTTGTGTATCACATACCTAAATCAGATTGACCGTAGTCAGCAAGCATCGCCACGACCATTGTGAGCACTCACGAGTCTGCCTGGATGAACTGTTTCACACCAAACATCGTTTAAAATCGAACGAGACGACGAATATAACAATTGTAACTAATCGAAATATCTCGTCAAGACGAAAGAGGAGACAAAAATCCCGATGACAGCAACTGATTGACCGAAAAAGGTAAGTAGGACAAATTGAATATTAACGACAGATTGAACGTAAACGATGAATCATCTGCCTAGAATAACGTGTAGGCACATATTATCATAGAAACTCTACGTCCGACAGTTTCTTCGTTTTGCATTATCGATTCGAACAAATAATTCTCCGAAATAGCACGAACTCGTAGATCGCGATAACCTTAGATCTTCAAACGATTCTTCCTTAAGAAACAAATAATGGCACGAGGTTAAAGATCAAGAAGCCGTGTCTCCTCTTTCCTTGCGGAATCGAACAAGTAGCATACGCCGAAAAATAACGTCGAACATGTGCCATACCAACAGACGACTACTTTCTCGATTGTCTCGCGTGTCTCGAGAATGCGAGAGCGGGAATTCCGTCGGCTCGCGTCCTTGACTTTCGCGTGGAAGACGCGTAACTGGTTCGTCCCGCTCGTCCAGGATCGCGATGAACGAGATTCGTTCTACGACTGCGTGAAGCTGAGTGCGGCCTCCACGATGAATCAACCCCCTTCCCTCATGTCGAGTCGATGCACCATGCTTGCCCCTTCCTCTCTTTCGCCTTCTCGCCACCTCCACCCCCCATGACCGCTTCGCGGACCTCTACTCCGCCCCTTCACCTTCGCGATTCTTTCACCGTCTTAGTAAACGTACCAACGTGGCCGTTGCGCCGCGACGCCAGGCGTCCGACCAACCAACACAACCCTGCTCCAAGAACCACGAAAACATAAATATTTCCCGTATACCTTTAATCTATTTCTAATCTATCAGTTTTCTCGAAGACAACGATCAAAGGTCACAAAATAAGTATTTAAAAATAAAATTGTCTTCCTATCGCCTGTAATTTCTTTATTTATAGATGTCCTATCTTTTTACTGCGTCGTTTCATATTTGTTTTAAACAAATTACGTTCCATTTACATTTAAAAAAACTGAAATTCAACTAAAACTGATTTTCTTTGGTATCTATGTATTGATTCTATAATTATAAAAGTGTCGACAGTGACGAGGGAATCCGTTTAATAGATTAATCCACAAATTCCTTTAATGTTCTACTGCTCATTCACTTTTCCCCTCGCACGTCAAACACACGCATACGTATACATATATCTAGAGACGGAGGTAACTGAATTTCTACCAGGGTCAATGAACCGTTCAACAATTGTTTCGCCTCCAGCGAAATCATACGACGCATAGAACAGCTATCGATTCTCTAATAAACGAGAAACATTTATAATTCTTCGATGGGCTATTAAAATTGCCAAAAGTCTAAGAATCTAATACTCGATCGAGTGGCACACAACGCAATAGAAACTTTCGATGTATTTATTCGTTATATTCCAATACATTATGCTGTGTTTCTAACAAAGTAAATTAATTGTTGTAAGTTTCTTAAATCGCCCCTGCACTGTTCGAAGGACGCGTTAGCCCTCTCTAGCGTTACCCATACGCACCATACATTGGAAAGGTTACGGAAAAAGCCAATTGAGATAATTCAAGGCAGAATATTACTGGCGGAATTTCTGTTAGACCGAGTGCTATAGGAAGACGAGGGAAGGATGCATACAGAAGGTACGAAGGTTGCGTACCGTCTGCGGATGCAGGCAGCTCCTCTTTTTTCAGTCGAGCCCTGGGACATCGTGTGACGACACTAAACAGGCAACGTGCCAACGACTGAGTCAAGCAATGCGTCAAGAACGCGCGCAGGAAGCACCTAAAAGTTGGAGAACCGTGGCCCCGTCCCTACGACACGCGACATCTGGACGGTTTTACGATTCCTAGGAATTTTGTATCGCCAGCCCTAACGAAATATATATCGTACACGATATATATATACATCGATTTTAAACAAAACGTCGCGTTGTCGGAGAAAAATATTTGTACATTGAAGTTAAGTATGCTCGAATATAACGCAAATGCTTCTTCTATTCACATTCTGACTATTCACCAGCGAGACTATAATTATCGCATGCCTGAGGTTCGTAGGCTAACACGTTCAAATCGCCACTCTTATTCAGCTTTCCCTAAATATAACTTACGTAACGCGAACTAGCTTCAGTGACGCGCGATATCCAAACTTTCCGAAACATAACAGTCACGCAGAATTTTGACAAAAAATATGATTTCCTCTGTGATGCATTATTTGGACAACGTATAAACCAAAGTTTTTAGAAATATTTATTATTCCTTAAAATCCGTGATCTCCAGCTGAGCCTATTCCTAAGACTCGAATTTATTCAAATTCCCGCTATTTTCACATTCCATGTCAAAGTTACTATCAGTTTCACAGTCATTTTAAATCGATACTAGCTTAATCGACTAGATAATCGTGTACACACTCAGACATATAATCGATAAAGCGTAGGTTAAATGGAACTTGATTAAGATCGTTGTAAATTTCCCAACATTCTTCTGAATCACCCTCTGCAAACAGTACATATTGCAATGATAAGGCAAACTTTTACTAACCTTTCGCTTCAAGATCGTCTCGAGGAAGTAAGAATTCCTGTGGATGACGAATGATTGAGAATAGAGAGGATGTTTCTGCCAGAATAGTGATAGCAAGAGCGACACGATTCGGAGAAAACACGAATAGACCAGGGCCCATGGTGGAAATTTGGCTGCACGTGGCAAGAATATATGTTGTACGTGTGAGGTCTCCAAGAGCGCATATGATTGAGAAACAGAATCGTTGAAGAGTTGAGAGAGAACCAAAGTTTAAGAGATCCTGGTCGTGTTAATCTGATTATTATTTTCTCAAAATTATTACATAATTCTATACATTTTCGTTGCTTTTCAACGAATGTAAAGCATTAAATGTATATACATATATTTTTTTTTCGATTTAACCTATTGTATTAACTGCAAAGTTCAGTTTGAAAACTCCTTTACGGAGTGCGCAAGTAAAATAAAACAATGACGGGTATACACGTCGACCGCAGAGTAAATGCTCCTATCATAAATTTTAAGAAAAAAGCAAAAAAAGGAAGGATTATATTTTTATTGGATAAAATATTAACGAATCATTATTCAAGAGAGGTATTGTTATTAAGAACTTAAAAATTGCCAACAAATTATAAAGTACACAAAACAATTTGAGGAATAGCCGATGCATTGGGGAAAATAATCAACTCAATTTATAAAAAGCAGTACATTATAACCGAGCATAACCGATATACCAAAGAGGATAATCAAATAATCAAACTTTCTTTTTAAGCAAATTTTGAGTTTTTTTAGTAAATAGTAATTTTTTATTTTACGCCACGAGTATACACGTCGAACGGAATTAACTGGTTAAAAAGATACTCGTATTAAAACTCCCATCAAAGCTACGAAATTTGTATAAATTCCTATTTAATTATACATATTTTAATCTCTAAGTGGGCAGTAAATTAAATGACAGTGATTATAGCGTTAAATTGCTATTATTTCCATCTTACCGTTATATGTATAGTTCCTATTTTATATTTAACGAGCGCGAAATCTGTCCGCAGTTGTGCGATCATACAATTTCGTTCCAAGGAGTAACGAACGAATACAGTGGGCCAATGACACAGAAATCGTCAAAATTAAGTCCCAGTTGAACAGACGCAACACGTGAAAACGTGGAGTATATGGGTTTCTCGAGAGACATCGAACTTTTCTCCGGCGATTTCTCGTGGGGCCTGGCCATCAAGAGATCGCATCCACGCTGCATACCGCATGATCCACGTGCGTTACCGTGGAAGGAAAGTTCCGGTTAGTCACGTACACTGTGTGACGCATGCGCCAATTTAAGCCGTAATAAATCGTACGAACAGCCAATTTGCTCGTTCTTCTATGCACCGAAGTCAGCGGTTCTTTCTACTTTCTGTAGAAATGACATCGATAATCATCTTATCTGGCCAGACACATTGATATCGAATACACTTCGATCGCGAACAAATCGAGCGAATCGTGACGTTGAATTTTTACCACGGTCGCAATGATACTCGAAGAACTGGTATGATAGGCGAGATAAAAAAATCAACTTACGTAACCAGCGCCTCGATTAAATCTATTAAGCCACGAATTACAAATAATTGTCAATATAAATAAATAATAAGTTAATACGTTATTAACAGTTATCTGATTATACCAAGTCTATTATTATGGAACTCTGTATATAAGTTTTACAGTAGAAGTACGGTTTGTAGCGTTGCTAAACACTACTCATGTTTATAAACATAGGAGTGAAGAAGAATTTATGGAATAACTTAATATCTATATTTAGCGGAAAATACTGCATATATTTGAAACGTACGTAGTGTATTCTGTTTACTTATGTACAGAAGGATCGTGACACGACTTGTGAAAACGTTCTTGACAATATATTTTCAAGAACGTCGAATTAATTTCGAAAACATTTAAGTAGAAGGCTAACGCGAGATTAAATTTTACTAAATTAACGAAGCTCAAGACTATCGAGATGATCATTTGCTCGAAAGGTAAGCTATCTATATGTAAACGAGGACGTATTGGTTCTTCTCCATAAAAATCGTTCGGTGACGAAGCAACTTTCCGTTGAGATTCGATATCGAAACAAAAGAGGTATACATTGTGGTGGATAAATCTGTCGCAACAATACTAAAGTACGTGTCCATTGTACGAAACAAACAAGTTGGAGGTACGAAAAATGTACAAGGAATCTATCAAATAGTAAGATATTATAATACTACGAATTACAAAGCGAATTATTAACTTGGCATAACTTAACGTAGACTAATATAACGACGCAACCGTGAGCAAAGATTGCGATGTTAAAACATAAAGCAGAATGACGAAACGATGCGTAAAAAATCGGATTCGTTATAACTCGTTATCGACGCTTACAATTACAGTCTTAATTACTACCATGATTATCTCGCGAGTTTCGCTTTTTTCTCTCGCCACACCGAGAGATCTTCAGAGAAACGTCTAGAGCAAGGCAGGAAATGCTGATCGAAAACGGTGTTCGGTCAACGATTACGTAACGGTGTTAAAATAATTAGTGCATATTACATAGCGCAGCGTTACACTCGTAATTAGTATGGTCATCTCGTATGGAGCAGCTAGAACGAAGCGCTGATTTAGATCAGTGCAATAATACCTTGTGTGTCTAAGGACTATAACATACGGTGTATTCGTTGGAAAACACGAAGATATCATCGAAGATCGAACGCGGCAAAGTAAGTTATAGAACAAAGTCGTAGAGATCGCATTCGCACAGGACAACAAAGAGAGGGCACGATATTGATTCTACTAAAGCACGAAGAACGAGCGTGGAACTGCGCCACGTCTCCCCGGACTAGGTACTTATCAATAGAATGGGACGATTTATTAAACGGTCAGAGCTAGAGCCTCCCCTTCCTTTACCGATTCAGTGTCGGACAAATGCCGACTAATTTAAAACGTTCTGCATCGTTTCCTGTTTATACCATCCCTCACGTGGCCGTGGCAAACCATCGAAACTTTACACGACACAAGGACACCGTACGCTCCTCGTTCCCCGTTCGTCCTAAATATTACACGATATCTAGGCTAGGACGGTGAATGTCACGAAATGAACCATGAATTTCAAACAAAACATTGATCTTGCGTATCAAAGGAAGAAAATACATAGGCGGAACAAAGATAAGGCTCGTCAATGGGCCTGAATGAAAAGCGTCTATTTACATGTCAGAACGAAAGGACAGATTATCAGCGATTCTGCTTAATAGTAACTGGCGCGTACTTTCGCGCGTACCAACCATTCGAACCACTAAAGTGGAACGAGACGAGGAGCATCATTTGCAGCACGCACGCTGTCGAGCCCTCGAAAGTCGATAATTTGCTCGTTTAAGGATGCGTACGATGTGTACGAATCGGAGGGATAAAAAAAAATGAACGGAACCGAGAACGGGATTGAAATAGGGAGAAAAGTTATTTCAGCGGTTACTACATCGTGGCTTGACGTTGAAAACGCGGCTTCTGACCACGCCAAAACAATGATGTACCGTTACCGAACGCGGTTCTACGCCACCACGAATAAATAAATGCAACCTACTTGAGTATCCTCCGTCATCTGTTGCATCCTGTGACCGGCTCATAGCTTATTTATGTTAGAGAAAATATCGAAACACACAGGAAAATGAGGAAACCAATGCGTAGAGATCTGCTGACATTTCAAAGGCTGTCTGTGCGTATTCGACTCGCGTGCAAACTGTACTAAATGTGTATGTGTATAGAGGCAAATATTAATAGAAAATATAAAAGACGTTCGATATCGCGTTGTTTTTGCTATTGCCAGCACGTACCATGCGCACGGATGGGACGGCAAATAGAGCAGATCAGCGAAGAATATCTATCGAGGCTTCGTTTATTGACGCCGCATCACCGCGTGGAAAGTCACGTTCATATTATAATACGAGTACTCGTGCCTCACATAATACTCCTGACATTCATGCAACCGCTAACGGGGTCGGATGGTAATTTCGGATTATGATTTAATTGTGTATAATTCTGCATTCGTTACCGCTAATTAGGAAGAACAAATTTGATCAATCAGATCGCTGGACCGTGATTTAAACTTAGACGGTCTATTCGCTAATTAACTATTCCCTCGATTAGGTTATTGCAGGTCGTGGATAAATTGAATATTACAAGAAAGGATACATCGATGAGTACATTTTTGTTGATTTCCTGATCTTAATACCGCTATGTAAAGATTTTAATACGGCATAATTGGAGATGGAAACAAGCTATTAACTATATTTTAAAAATAGCTGATTAACATGATGGTGAGATACATTTTTAAAATTCTGAAGAGCTACAATTTTGGTAACATAATGTATAATATAATGAATTTTAAAAGTTCTCTATGAAAAATAAGAACTTCTCCTGTAGCCTTCGATTTAAAAAACTAAGATATTTGTGTCACGAGAAATTTTAAAATGGATAAAGTTAAATATTCTAATATCTTCCTCCAAGCC
The DNA here is from genome assembly GCF_910591885.1 of Bombus terrestris. Classification (NCBI taxonomy): domain Eukaryota; kingdom Metazoa; phylum Arthropoda; class Insecta; order Hymenoptera; family Apidae; genus Bombus; species Bombus terrestris. Next base: position 14,101,092 of record NC_063270.1, on the reverse strand, counting down.
GGAAAAAGATAATTTATGTGGCGATTATTAACCAGGCTATTAGTAAAATTGAGAACGCAACCGACTCATAAACCCGACGACCTTATTTTCGAACGCTCGCGGTTCGTAGACCTTCCTACGCAATATACGAACATAAATGAATACCTGGTATCACGTGCAGATGAACACCGAGAACAATTTGGGAAACCTACGTTATTAGAGTAACTAATATTTGGTTTCCAATAAAACCGGAAACATGTGCATTCGTAAACTAGCATTGAATGAACAACAGCCGTTAAAATTCCCACCAAAAGTATGTACGTATCTAACGTCAGCTGACCGATACGATCCAACGATAGGGTTTTAGATTTCATAAAGATACGTTTAAAGCGGATAATTAAAATTGTTTCATATACAAATAATTTGAATTCAAATATTTTCTTTCCAAGCCCTAAGATTAACTATCAGTATATCTCAATTTGAATATTGCATTATACATGGCATCGTTAAGAAACTTAAAAAATACAAAAGAATAATAGCATCAAGCATATAATACATATTTCAAAAAATCAACAGTAAATGCATAACCAGAGCACGCGTGACTCGCTAGGAAAATTGAAACGGCACACGAGTAAAATACTTAGCTAGAATATTGATCCGTTAGTCTGCATAAGATCGTTATCATCGCGATATTTCTGGAATATCAGTGGAACGAACAACGACAAAGAAGTAGCCGAATGGATTTAGCGGATATTAAACGGAAAAATATTGCGAGGAACGGAGGAACAGTCACGCGAGGTCTAGGAGCGCCACATCTTAGAATTCATGCCGAAATTAATTGCTCGCCGATATCCTTGGTCTCCACCAAGATGTACGCTAGAACTGATCCATGTTAAAAGCACAGCCAAGAAGAGATGTCCACAAGAAAATTCTAATAAAGACGCATGGGAACTGGTTCGATGAGCACCGAGGCACACGGGTGCAGGACTAGCCGCATAATACCGCGACGCATGTAACAGTTAATCGCATTATATAGCAGAGACGAGCAGAAATCACGATTGATCACTGTGCGAGGCTAATCGCGCCGGTTGATCGTTCTACTCTATCATCCGTATACGATTTATGTTTAAAAATTTCGTTCCCAGGAAAAAAAGAAAGAATTACCCATTGAAAGATAGAGAAACAACGATCGATATACGGTGGAAGCTAATGGAATGCCGATAAACAATAATCACGTATCGAGTAAATGACTGGTTCGCTAATTTACATATACATACATTCACAAATGACAATATTAAACACGCAATAATTTGATAAACATACACTAGACCGAAGAAACGAAGATTAGGAATCAAACGGTTATTGCTCTATATACAGTAGTAGATTGCTAAATTGTCGAAAGATACACCACGTGTTACTATACACAGTAATTTTCCCCGATATCAAAACAAAGCTAAGAACTATCTCAATGTGCGCGTAATTATCGTACTCTTATCAAAGTTGAAAACAAGAAAATGTGCAAATCAAACAGTATGTAAACGTTGGCGATACATCAAGTGTCACGTAACGGCAATCGATCATAGAGATATTTCTGTCAAAGAAAAATTTATAGTGACATCGTGCATTTATTACTAGCCGACTACGATCTAACCACGTTGCACCTCCGAAACCATTGGAACGTTCGCTTCCCGTTGCTGATGTTCCCAAATACCACGATTGAAAACCTAACCCATAGACAACACGCGCACGCTAGAGAATCGGTAGGTGTTATAGACGAATCAACCGGCAATAAATTCGCGGTAAGAGATAACGGTAATCTCGAGTGAGATTACTTCAACGACGGTGCGAATTGCAAGGCCGTCGGCGTATGACCTTAATGAGTAACAAGCATAGCGCTTAGGCGGACACACGAGAACGAGCACGGTATTCTGTCTGCTCGCACGTACTGAACACTGTACAAAGGGTATCGTGCAACCGAATGTGCACGTAGCCTGTCAAAAAGTGGCATGTTTGGCTCCGGTTGAACATGACGTCGCGTTGTCAGACACGTTCCTGTCAACGTAACCTAGGTTAACTATCCATGAATAACGTGAATATCGCGAGAGACACGGGAAACAGGCCCGATTCGTTAGTATATTCACGTCGATTTTCGCGATCATTCCTCCTGAACACCGTGCGTGCAGATGGCGTGATTTTTATCGCAACTACGGATCATATCGTCTGTCTGAGATCACCGACACGTTCGCCGTGTATCGAGCTTTTATTCTAAACGGTGATCACAAAAAATAAATCGAGCAACTGTAATAAATACCTCGCTTTTCGACGAGCTCCGAAATCTCCTCCTTGTTGTCGGCCATCTTAGCACCAGTCACTATTCACAATGCACGCTGGGTAAAAACAAACGAGCACCACCACGACACCACGATTGGTGGTTCAGCGCCACCTGTACGCCGAATTAGAAGTCAGTCAGCCGATGACGTTGGTCAGGAACGTATCACATCTAAGGCAGTAGAGGTTCCGATATAAATCAAATAAAGTGCTCGTTCAAATAGCGAAGTAAAATATAATAAAATAATTAATCTGATAATTGATTGCAACTTGATTACAGTAATACTAATTTTCATTATCATATTAATTTAAAAGTATTAAAAAACATTCATTGAGACACACACGGAACTATCTACCTAAGAATGTGCCTACATTTCGATTGACACACTTTCAATAAGCCGTTACTGGCATATATTACTATATAATACTTCTTCTAACTTATTTCCGTTATATTGGATCGTGGCGGTAGTCTTCGTTCAGTTCTACACAGGTCTACACGTATCTTTTAATAAGTTTTCAACATGAGTAATAACGACGTTGTAATAATATCGGCGGTCAGAACACCTATAGGTATAAATTTATTCCTTACAAGTTTGAATGATATAACGATTGAAAATAATAACATTTATTCTATAATATACTAATAACTTAGTTTAAATGTCATTATACACTGAAATTTTCAATTCACAATAATTTTTGTTATACGTAATAAAAAGCGTGTTTCATTATAAAAGCACATCACGTACTGTCTTCTTGCTGTTTTAGTTATATTCTAACAAATTAGATACCTTTTCATTTCAAAATACATCATACATCTGCACATTCGTGACAAAATTATTCATATCATTTTTCTTAAATAATATTGATCTAAAATGCAAAAATTATATACAAATCATAAACATATTATTATGATATTGCTAATTTATATATTTTGTTATTTTTATATTATTTCATTACTTTTATATTGCTTTTATTTCTGTATTTTATTTTTATTGCCTCTACCATATAACATAAAATCATTAGGACATTAATCAATTAATTTCTATTATAGATTTTCTTATTATTTTATAAAATGCTTCATTATTTTTAGGATCGTTCTGTGGTTCTTTATCATCATTGAAAGCATCAGATCTAGGAAGTATAGTTATTAAAGAGAGTCTTGAAAGAGCTCATATTAAACCTGTGGATGTTTCTGAAGTAATACTAGGACAGGTAATTTGTAATTATAATTAACTTTGATGTTTATATGTACTAATTATTTTAAATTATTCAATACGTAAGTATTTTTTGTCAAACAGTAATCAAATACTAATTCCTAAATCTACAAAGAAACCTGTGATAAGATATAAGATAATGTATAAAGATAAGATAAGATATAAATTTTTTGATATATTAATAGCTGAGCATAAACATAATAAAATTAATTATTTTAAAATATATGCGAGACTTCATTTTACAGGTATTGACTGCAGGTCAAGGACAAAATCCAGCAAGACAAGCAGCAATGAAAGCTGGTCTTCCTATATCTGTACCTGCTTACCTAATTAACATGCTATGTGGTTCAGGTTTAAAGTAAATGCAGTTTTACAATTCAAACCTTATTTAGTTGTACAATATCATGCATGTTATTACTTCATGACCACAACTTTTTTAAAAAACCTTGATCTTCTCTTGATCACATTACATCATGCATGTCATTACTTTATATAATGTTGTCATAGTAAAAGGAGTATTTTAATAAAATTCTTCTAATTTTTAACTTATTCCATATGTTACAATATGTTCTGAATAAATTTTACAAAAAATACATGTCTTTAGGGCAGTCTTGAATGGTTACTTATCTATAAAAGCTGGAGAGAACCAAATAGTTGTAGCCGGTGGTCAAGAAAGTATGAGTCAATCTTGCCATGTATTACACCTCAGAAAAGGCGTAAAAATTGGAGATTGTAATTTAATGGACACTTTATTAATCGATGGCTTGATAGATGCATTTCATGGAATTCACATGGGAGTAACAGGTATAGATTGTAATTAATACATCTCTATCATATAAGAATTATTGTATTACGATTGTATAATTTTTTGAATATATATATGTATATATATATATATATATATGTACAGCTGAAAATATTTCTAAAGACTACACTGTAAGTAGAAAAGAACAGGATGAGTATGCAGCTAAATCTCAACAGAAGGTAGAAGCTGCAATGACTGCAGGCTATTTTTCCAAGGAAATCATTCCTGTAACTGTACCTACTGGAAAAGAACCTATTATTGTGGATAAAGATGAATATCCTAAGTTTGGAACAACTGTAGAAAGTCTTCAAAAATTAAAACCTGCATTTTTGGAAGTATGACTAATTACATATCTTTTTCATAAATTGGAATACTTTATCATATAATAATTATACATTGCCAGGCTAAAGGTACAGTTACAGCTGGTAATGCTTCTGGCGTCAATGATGGAGCAGCAGCAGTAGTTCTTATGTCTGCGGATACTGCTATGCAAAAAGGACTTTCCCCATTAGCTAAAATTGTTGCAGTAGCTGAAGCTGGAGTGGAACCAAGAATTATGGGCATAGGTCCTGTGCCAGCAGTTGAGTTAGTGGTTAGTAGATAAAGTTTAGTTGCGATATGTAAATTCATGTAATGAAGGGGATGAATATTTTAGTTACAAAAAGCAAAGTGGACAAAAGAAGAAGTAGATTTATACGAATTAAATGAAGCTTTCGCAGCGCAAGCCATAGCTTGCGTAAAATCTCTTGGTTTAAATCCTAACAAAGTTAATATAAACGGCGGAGCTATTGCTTTAGGGCATCCTATTGGTGCATCTGGTATGACAGCAAAATCAGAATAATCGAAAATATTATATACTTGTAGTATTCTTGTTAATCCATGTTCTGTTACAGGTACTAGAGTATTAGTAACTCTATTGCATTCCTTAGAAAGAATTGGTGGAAACAAAGGTGTTGCAGCCTTATGTATTGGTGGAGGAATGGGAATAGCAATTGCTGTTCAAAGAAAATAACAAATACTTTATCCAAATAGGTATTACATTTCATTAATACTTGTGCATTATTATTTTGCAACAAAATACTATGTGAGTGTGTCACATAAGATTTTTATTATCTTCTTGGATTATTATGATGAAATATTGATTTTATTACACATTTATTAAATCATTGAAAGTTTAAATATTATTACAACAAATATTAATTAATATTATCCTAAAAAAATATGCAAGGCCATAATAGAAAGTTTAGAACATGCTTTTATAATACTTTTTATTTTGTATCATTATAATAAGGTGTTGACTAATATAATTAACTAAATTTACTTTGTCTATATTTACTTATATATCAGTTATTGGCAACTGTACTTACAATTTGTACAAAACAATCATTTTTATGCTAAACTTGTTCACTATATTATGCAATGTAGGTTTAAATAGAAGTTATTTTCGTAAATGAAAAATGTAATTGTTAATAAAAATATAAAATTATCAATTTGTTATTAATTAGTTTCATTTTTGTTCAATTTCTGTTCTGCCTTTTTTCTATCTTCTAAAATTTTCTCCACTGCTGCTAGCCCTTCTCGTTGTTTTTGTTCAGTATGTTTTGATTTAAATGTACGTTTAGTACGTGTTAGGTCCCTCTTATGCACTAGCAAATGTTGCAATTGTTCCTTGATAGCTGGTATAATACGTATCTTGAATTAAGAATATATTATAAATATGGTACTAATATGTTATAGCATGCAAGTTAACATAAAACTACAAAACTTTTGTTTGGAAGTTAATAAATTGGGGATAAATTTATGAATTTAAAACGTAGATATACTAAGCGGTACTGCAGGATAATATCCATCATATTTCTTTCCATCTTTATAAAAACATAAGTAAGATTCTTCTAATGGCTGTTGAGCTATTAAATTTATATCAGGTATGCAAAGTTTGGAGTATTTTTTTATAACATGTCCCCATAATGAGTCCATATTAATGTTAGAATCTTTTAAACAAAAATAAGAGCCCCAAAATGTTGAATTTAATACTTTTTCATCGGGATGTGATAAGTTTTGATGAACCATTCCCTCAGACATTTGTTCCTCAGTTACAGCTACTGTATCACATTGTACATATGAATTTGGTACATAAATATCTTGCAAAAGATTATCACCAATATATATATAACGAGGATTTTGTTTTCCACATATATTTTTAAGGAATTCAGTAAGTCCTTCCCAATTACCTTGACTATATATACCACCTCGTTTTAAATCTTTACTTTCTATGATATTATTACCTTCTTCATTATTTACAATATCAAGAAAAGGACGTTTTTCAATGAAAAAAGCAGGTTTCTTTGCATAACAAATTACAATATCAAATAGAGATTTCCAATCTTCTCCAAGAGCATAAGTAGCATTAAAATCAACAAAATCAACATTTGATCCAGTGATAAGGAAAGTAATACGATGTCTTTTTAATTCTTGAAGCCATGTTATAGTTCTTGCAGTACATTTATACATATATTTATGAGGATTCTCTCTGAGGCTAGGAAAAAAATACCCTCTGTTCATTTTAAAATGATCTCTGTTAAACATTTCAATCAATCCATCCAACATGTTAGGCCAAACATTATATGCATTCAAAGGTCCTCCTTGTTCTTCGTCAAGTGTATCTATTAATCTTGCAAAAACAAGAGATGAAGAAACATCAAAATAATCTAATAAACTTCTCATTTTCATTGATAAAGGACCGTTCCATGTGGATAACATGTCATTACAAAAAACATCTATAATCTCCCATCTCTGCTCAGGGTATATCTTTTTGATTTCCTCAGTACTTAATAGATTACTTCCATGACATGCTCTTTGAATTACACCATCAGCATTTATTCTAAGTATATTTCCTCTTTCAAAATCTAAGAATAATCCTTTCTGCATAAAATCTAAATCTTTATCTTCTAATGGCTTTAACAAATATTTAGAATTGTACCCCTTTTCTGTAACTAAATAATTGGCTAAAGTTTCATATATCAAATGTACCATGTTTGTCACATTATAACGTAACAGTGTATTGTCTAAATCAAATCCAATACAGTCATAATCAAGGAACTTAAATGCACTCATGTTGACTTGTGTTGATGGAGTAATTGAGGCTGTTGTAGAAGAATATTTCAAATTTATATGAGTCCGAAAATGTGTGAAAAATTTTAATTTATCACCAGTGTTATACCACAAAATACTTTGCACTTGTGAATAAGATGCTAATGATTTGTAAAGCAGATTCCAAGATTTTATCATTTGTCTTATTTGTTTGTATGTATATGTTCATATATAACTAAAGCACTTAACACATACTACATACACAACTATTTTTATTAGTAAAGAAACAATGTTTACACAAAGATAAAGTTATTCTAAATTTATACTTTAACTTTCTGTTATCTGATATATAAGCAACCCATGACTTCAAAAGTACCTAGACAACACAATAATAATACGCAGAAACGCGACAACAAAGTGATACTTATATTTTGTAATACTTATCCCATAAGAAATTTTACATAAAATTTTCATACAATAATAAGTTTAATGAACTTAAAAGAGCATATCTTAAATAATGTACAACGTACAATATACATTCGACAATTGCAATAAAATAAAGTTGACTCGTATTCATTTACAATATCATTATCAAATATTAAATATCATGTACTGTAATTAAACTAAAATGTTACAGTAGGACTTATATTTTAAAAGTACTTACTTTTGGTGGAATATGAACGAACCGGATATTTCTTGCTTGCACGAAGAACATGTCGTAACTGTACGAGTCTCCCCTAGGGTCTGTGAAGATGCAATCTCTCATTACAATATTCATGTAACTGCAAAAAAGCAAAAAATTTAAATAGTCCTAGGTCAATAATGATAACATATAACGGAAAATTACTCACGCATCTGTGTGCTCTACAATTCCATAAACTGATGCTTCATTTCGAAGATCTATCGTCGTACGTTCATTTTGGACTGCTTTTAATAAAATGGCTAAGGTATTAAAATAGAAATACCGTTCTTCTTTTGAATCAGGAGCCATAATGCCATACAAGTACAAGCATAATAATATCAATCTGATAATATACGCCGGCAGATATTTAGTAGAGTATGTATTACAAGAAATATTTATACAAGTGTAGCCAACTCTATAAATATAACCAAAAGGAACTATGCCTTTTGAACACAGTTAACGAAAGAATGATTAAATAGTCGAGAAATCATTTAAATTTCAATATATATTGTTCCAAACGAATACATAATGCAGTATATAAGTGCATGAGTAACTTACTACATACTTTGTGAACTTTATATACATATACATATGTAGGTAGACATATAGTATCGTAATTATAAGTGACGTGAGTCAGTAATATAGATAGGTTTAATTATTTATCTTAAAGACAAGCTTTTCTTACAAATGGTCCATCATGTATTCTTCTATGACCATTAGAACACTGATCAGGTAGTAATACTGAGTTTATCTCGTGTGCAACTCCAGCTTTATTCAAAATGTCGCTCTTTACAAGAGTGGCATCATTTACCTGAAATAAAAAATTATATCTTATAAGACGCTCATTTTATTATTTTTATTAAATCACTAAAAAATTATGTTCTTACCAAAATTCTGTTATTTTTTCTCATAATATTTATCGGGTTTCCTTTAGTTCTGACGGTATACTGTAAATCTGGCATGAAGCTTTCAGCAAGTAACATATTATCCACGATATGATTTTGTAGCGTCTGAAAGTGAACAACGAAAAACATTTTTAATTGAATCAATCAATTTGTTCATAAAAATAGTATTACCTTTGTTAAATAGTTTCTGTCTTCCAATAATTTTTGAAGTTTGGCATTTCCTAACTGTTTAAATGCTTTATCCGAAGGAACGAAATATGTACACGAAGAATTCGCGCGCTTAAATTGGTCATACATTTGTGGTTGAATGCCTTTAATTCTTTCCATAGCGTCTAACCAAATACTGTAACAATTTTCCATTTATATTTCTCAGAGTTTTGGAATTTTCGTGTACAGGGAAAGAGTTACCTGAAATTGCCTTCTTTTCTCAAAATATAATCTAAAGATTCTTCTGCAGGGTGTAAAACGTGACTTATAATGTGTAAAACGCCATTGCTGCATTCTCTATCAGCCTTTATAATTAATGCATTTTCTATTCCAAAATTACCACGATAAACTTGGAAGCGTAATGGAACTCCTACTTCAAGCGTTCTAGCGATCTATAATGAATTATAATCTTTAAAAGTTATTGAGGAATATATTGAAATATTCAATTTTGCACTTAACTTACTTGATTGCTACTAATTTCATCGGTGAAATACGTTCCCGTAACTATATGATTAAGAACAAAGTTCCGAGCACTCTTTTGATTTCTTTGCAATTCTACAAGTTTCTGATTCGATAGAGCTATAAAAGAGCATCTTATATTAAGAAACAAAATACGTTTGTCTAGTTTTGTCAAGAATAAAGATCGAATATACATACAATACATTGCTGTCTCAGAGGGAGCAAACATTGTGAAGTGTTTCAAATGTCTCAAACTTTCTTCCAATTCAGCTGTTTTAATTATTTCTAAAAATTTAAATAATCCTTCCTCTTTGATCACATCCAAGATAGTTTTAGCTGCAATATATTATATTCATAATGAAATATTCTTAGAAGATCTTCTTAAATGCCATCCAAGCAAGAATTATTTACCTCGATCCGGAAGTAATACACGATCAACAACATAAAGTAATCCATTTTTTCCATGATACATTTCATTCCTTATATTTGCATTGTCTACGATGGGTCCATACGGACCGCAATTTAATTTTAGTTCTTGTCGTTGCATCGTGCTTGCATGATATTCCGAAATTATATTTGGCACGCATACAGGATGCGTTACGATATGATGAGCAATTAATGCTAAATGAAACAATATATTATACAGAAGAGAAAACTTATATAAATGTATTCCGCACAATTCAATTACCATTTAATTCTGTCGGGTTTTCCAACATATCGGTCAATTGTCTTTTAGGAATATGATAAAAAGCTTGATCCGTGGGTGCAAAAATAGTACAGGGTATTTCACTGAATCTAATTCTATTTCCTAACTCGCTATTTTTAAGGGCTTTTGTAAATATTTCGAATCTACCGTCCCTAGAAGCGAGCTCAATTATGTCTGAATTTTGTGCCAAAGCAAGATCCAAAACTCCGTCGATAACATGCACAACTCCATTAGTGGCAACTTGATCCTTGCGAATAATTCGATGGCAATTCACTGTTTCCATCTGCGAAGATGGAAGCGTTTATTGAACAATTGTGCATACATAAGCTTCTACGATTCAACATGTTACTTACTCCACTGGAAAATTTGTTGATTCTTAAAACGTTTCCTTGTAATCGCGATGGAATTAAAAGATTTGCTTGCCATTGATTTGATAATACGCGTCTGTCTATTATATGATTCGCGATTAGATTTACATATCTGTTACCGTCGTATTCTTGGTGAATACCTTTTACTTTTAAGTAGTGCTGAAAAGGAAAATGATTAAAACATATTAGATGATTACATATCGCATATTTTCGTTAAACATACATCAAAAGCATCGTCGGATGGTACGAATAACGTTAAGGGTGGTCCACTGATTAATTCTTCCAAGAAGGGCGAACTTTCGATTAATTTTGCAAATTTCGTAGCGCCCACTCGTCGCGTTGTTTCTATGAGATTTATCAATGGTTTTACTGAAAGGGAGAATAGAAATATAATTGAGTTTGGAGACGAATATAAGACTCGATAATATGTAATTGCATCTATTACCTCCTGTGCATCCAATAGACCCAGGAACTCTATAATATCCTGCGCAGCATTCGTATCTTACGAATCTGCGAAGCGAATGAAAGCAGTGAAGTATTCAAATATGCATCATATCTAAAAAGTATAATTATACCTACGTAGGCTTGCCACAAATTTTTCGAGGATTCCACTGTTTGCTTTCAGTGTAATAAGCATAGCTTATGTCATCGTTTACTTCTACGGCGCATACGTTAGGTCTACAGAAATTAGAAATATAAAACTAGTTTCATAAATATTTACTACTAATACAAATTTTAAAAAATATATATATACAATTATGCAAGTATTACCCTTGTCTTTGCGAATTGTCAACCTTCCACCAAGAATTTCCTTGATACGCACAAACTATATTAAACACCGTTAATGATATGAATATTTTTGTTATAATTTCACTGAACATGTTTTCACTATGATGAAAATATTGGCACGATAAAATGAAAAGACTCGCGGCACAAGCGTAACTTGCTTGGTCGAGCAGAACATCTGAGAATGACTCGGTTTGCTTCGTATTTTAAGGGCTATGTTCTCCCATCCCATCTGGGAAATATATCTGTTAAAATGGATTTTGATGTTATCTACGTGAATTGATATTGAGAAATCTAGTACATGTTGGACTTCTCAATTTTTAGAAATCATTTGCATCGGCTAGATGAATTTTGCATATGTTAAAACTCGCATAGCAACATTTGTATTGCACATTAATACGCAATTTTATCAGAATATAAATTTTAAATGATGAATACGACTGACCTTGAAATGCCTTCGACATTCATATTTATCAATTTTTTTATAACACTATCTTCAACGGCGAAATTCATTCCTACGAAATACACTTTTTTTATATTCACGATTTCTTGTTACATATGTGTAACAAAATATTAAACAGTCCTTCGAGGTGACGGATAACTTACTCTTGTATTGCACATCTGCTCTATGAACTGCTAGTGTTATGAACTATTAGTCTGTATATAGTCACTCATAGCCATCATTGCAAGAGAAATTGGGTTACCTTACAACGGATATACAAAGGGGCCCTATAAATTGGCCCATATCCTACATGCTTTCAAAATAATTCGTTATGAACGTTTCAATTCGAATTTAGTAATCGCAGTGAAATACATTAGATTCCAATTAATTTTGAATTTCATGTTGCATTTCAATACGGATATATGTGGTTTATGTATAAATAGAATCGCATAATAATATGACGATGCATACGACTGTTAATGCACTTTCCATGATTCCATGAATTAACCAGGGCAACGCAGATTCGAATTTCCCGTTAAAATAACATCAAGCAAGGGAAACTGATACGCGGCGTCCATTTTCGTAGATACGATCGTAATTTACTTTTCAGTCTAGCATTATGACACGATTTACGATGTTGCCTTTAATTCGATAAAATTAACGAGTCTTGCAAGTGGCATGTGTATGTGGTGCATAGCGTTTACGCCCACAACCACGCTTTTCTCTCGAATGTACTTTTGTACTTAGAACGTATTAACCTGTTAAGACGCAACGACGTCTTTCAAAGAGCTCCTATTTTATTTCAAATGCATCTTACATATAAGAAAGAGAAAACGTAGAAACAGATCGTGTAACTACAATAGTAAATGTCGGAACGTTTCACAAGAGGTAATGCAACATTGTAATACATTTTAATCGCTTCGTAGGGGGTTGTGCGTCAAGGGATGAACTGTTCGAGTTCTCCATTTAGAACAATTTAGCCGATGCCGTAGATCCAATAGAGACGGGTCTATTTCTGCGAAACAGACGCGCGTGGTACACATTTTTCTCCCTTCTGCTTATTCAGTGCCGTGCGACCCGTTCTGATGAGTGCCCTCTTCCTGTAGTCGACTATCTCTGTTACTCTCCGATCTGTCTCCCTTCACTCTTACGATGTTCACCCTCTGACCCCTCACGAGCTCTAATCAGCTTCCTGGATGGGGCATATTATCTGCGTGATGGCAGATCGTAACGACGCGATACCCAGCCAGGTCCGGGTATTCGATCATACGGTAGTCACTCGGTAGTCCATTGCGCGTAAAAGACCTGCCAAGATCCACGGTTACGGATGCCATTTAGCTTGTTATACGATTTCATCGCATTGGTGCAGTGGTTCTGAAACTGTGCATCTGATACTAAGGATTCAGGTGTGACCTCCTATGGGAAATCTACTTTTCTACGTTTTAGCGCAGTGTCGGTCTTCCAGTATGCTTTTTAATATTCGCTTTTTAACTATGATCGATTGATAAACGAGCCACAAGGACTCTGTGTTATATACGCATAACAGAACGTGTAGTTCTTTAGTCGTTAAAGGGAATTTATACAATGACGATCTCTTTGGTTTGTACAGACATAGACGCCAAAGCGGTGAAAGCCGCGGGATGAACGAGTACGAGTTCTCCGTGATCTTCCTCGTATACAGAGGAAGAGTATTCAAGAAGTCTTAAAAGTGATATATTACCAAATTGACCAAAATGTCTCTTGGAAAACGTATATCTGGAGCCGTCGCGGTCCTCAGAGGCGCTTCGGAAGTTAAAGAAGCACAAACGTAAGATTTGCGAACTGCTACCTTCTTTGCAGTTTGATTTTTTACCTAGAACAATTTCTAGGTCGTGTTCCGATGAGATCGAGAAAATAACGACCGTGGAAGAAGAGAAGATTTGCCCCGAGAAGAAGACACCGCTTGACAGATTACAACTAGTTAGTTGTATTCATATGTTTTTCTTCTTTCAACATTTCTTTTATATTTCATTCGAATTCTATTTGAACATAAATATAGGTAGTGGATTGGTTCGGAGAGAACACGCTCTTGGTTCTTACGATCATTGGAGTGTTGGTGGGTCTTGTTCTTGGATTTCTTGGTCGATTAGCCAGTCCTTCGCCGCAAACCATTACTCTTCTCAGCTTCCCTGGAGAACTCCTTATGCGACTATTGAAGATGTTCATTCTGCCACTCATTGTTTCGTCGCTTATCTCCGGTGATTACACAACATCCAATAAATCATTGCATTCAGCTAGTCTCTCTCTAAGTTATCCTTTTTTGTAGGAATGGCGCAATTAGACCCTAGGGGTTCGGGAAGAATGGGATATAGAGCATTGATATATTACACCGTAACGACCATTCTTGCGGCCATAGTTGGCATCGCAATGGTGCTTATAATCCATCCCGGTGATCCTAGAATCAAAACCACCATAACCGCGCCTAAGGCGGATATCGCAAAAATGTCTACGTTAGACGCAATTCTCGACATAGTTAGGTACGTGATATACATGATACAGATCGCATAAATCGTCATCGACGAATACCATTTTTAGAAACATGGTGCCGGAAAATTTGGTGCAGGCGTGCTTCCAGCAGGTGCAGACCACTTACGTGACGACGGAAGTGATTGCCATAGGAACAAATGAAATCAGTCAAGTTCTCCAGCCAACATTAATATACAAGGATGGAACGAACGTGATGGGAATGATAGTGTTCTGTATTACGTTCGGCCTTCTCGCTGGACAAATCGGCCCTCGAGGAAAATTGATGGTCGACTTCTTCGTGGTTCTGAACGAAATAATCATGAAGTTCGTCAGCATTATTGTGATGTGGTGAGCGATCGAGATACGACTTAATTTCCTTGCTTATCTGATTTGTGATTTGACATAAAGAAAAATCTAGAAAATTCGAGTATTAATATTATCCAGGTTCTCTCCGTTCGGAATCATGTGTTTGATAGCTGGTAAGATAATGTCGATCAACAATTTGACGGCAACTGCTCAGATGTTGGGCCTGTACATGGTGACGGTCATCGTGGGCTTACTGATTCATGCTATAATCACTATGCCAGCGATATTTTGGTTTATAACTCGACAGAATCCTGCCGTGTTCTTCAAGGGTATGATGCAAGCTTGGATTACAGCTTTGGGAACGGCATCAAGGTACTTGATGATAACTTCTTTCTTTTTTTTTGTAAATAAGCTTATGTAAACTGTACGATATATTTTTTAATGCCTTTAGCGCTGCAACTTTGCCTGTAACTTTCCGATGCCTCGAAGAAAACAATAAAATCGATCCACGTGTAACGCGATTCGTAGTCTCAGTCGGGGCTACGGTGAACATGGATGGAACTGCTCTTTATGAGGCGGTTGCTGCAATTTTCATCGCCCAAATGAATGGAATCTCGTTAGGAATAGGTGAAGTCATAACAGTCAGGTTTGTATGATCGATGTGACAGAAATATGCCCAGGTCTTTTACTTACTTATGGTTCTCTTTCGCCTATATAGTCTCACAGCAACCTTGGCCAGTATAGGGGCAGCAAGTATTCCCAGCGCAGCTTTAATTACGATGTTATTAGTGCTCACAGCTTTAGGTTTACCAACGAACGACATTTCTCTATTATTTGCAGTTGATTGGATGTTGTAAGTCCATTATTTATATTCATATACGACAAGCGACAGAAAACTAAATTCAATAACATATCTTATTATTCGAAGGGATCGAATCAGGACTTCGATCAACGTTTTGGGTGACGGGTACGGAGCTGGAATAGTTTATCATTTGAGTAAACATGAACTGGAGAAAATGGATCAAGAAAGGAAATTAGAGGGTCTTGAAATGGGGACACCTCTTGAGGATATCTCAGAGAGTTGTCAACGCGAGAGCGTACCTGCTCCTGAGGAAAGTTCTGAAACAAAGATTTGATTTGCAAGAATATTGATCTTCCTCCGAATACTCTCTTTAGCTCCTTGTACGGTAACATAAAAGAAAACTCTGCTCACTCACACGATCAAGGAATTATCATCACGGTATCGAATGGAATTGGTAGAAATGAAACTTTATTTTCTCACTGCCAACAAAGTTTTGGATTTTTGATCAAATAAAAATTGTTGATAAGTTACAAATGTTTTAAGACTATTAAAAAAAATATTGTCAAACTATTATTGTTATACAGAGTGTAATAAAAATGTGAGCATGTTAAGTACAAAATAATATCATTCTGAACTGTTTTCTTGCGGTATGCTGCAATATATTAAGTACTGATGAAAATTAATTGAAAATTGTATTGTACAAAGGATTAAACGTAGCTTTTATGTATGAACTGAAATGTTTAACTTGTTATGAGATTATGTATGTGTTATCATTTATTCATTTTAATAATCGAATAAAGAATTTTATTCTAATCATGTTTTGAAAAACTGTGTTCAATAGATTGTTATCGTATTAGATAATTTATCCTTGGGATTTTACAACGCTTTGT
Source organism: Bombus terrestris (assembly GCF_910591885.1). Lineage (NCBI taxonomy): Eukaryota > Metazoa > Arthropoda > Insecta > Hymenoptera > Apidae > Bombus > Bombus terrestris. Next base: position 14,084,618 of record NC_063270.1, on the reverse strand, counting down.
TAACATTGTTTATATACCATGTTATTTATTATATGTATATTATAGAAACAGAAGAATAAATACAGATTAACTGCATTTATAATTATTATACACATTAGGAATATTACAATAATGAACAAATTCAAGCAGATGGAACAGACGGAATAAATGTATTTTTGAAAGTGTTCTATGTACATACATATACAATAAATCACATAGTGCTTTATCAACAATATTATTACTCTGACCAGCAACTGGCAAATGTTTGTGATATATTTAATTAGTTAACGACATATTTAGTTAAAAAATATAAACCCTTAAATCTAAACATCCTTTTAATCAGTATACATGTACCATACCATATAAGAATCTAATAATATATTAAGGAAAATATAAAAAACATAAATTTGATGCATAGCGATGAGTTACGTAAATATGTCATTTATTCTTGTATTTGAATAAGAATATTGAATTGTTTATAAAAGGATACGTCCAAAACAGCACATATGTCTGTTGTATGATTGTAATAAGTCGTAATAAGGAAAATACTTGCCTGTTTTAATAGGTATTTAATATTTCAATTTCTTCCTTTAATAAGACTATGTATAAAGGATACAAAAAGGCCTCCAAAAAATCCACTAGTTAAAAGATTTCGTCTACTTATAAAATATTTTTTCCATTGACCTCCAGCTTTTAACAATAACATTGCCTACAAAAAGCATTTTTTATTTAGTGTTTATTAACATGACAATAATTTAAAAATTATTCTTACCCATAATCCAAATACAGCAAAAATGTAGAAACCAAAACCATATAATCCAGTTAATCCTAATAAACCAGCTGTGCCTCCTGATAATGCTGCCATTGATATCCTACAGTATTCTACCACAGCAGCATTATTTACAACAGCTGATTCACTATATGCAATAATCTCTGAAAAAGAAAGAAGATTTAGTACCAGAGAGTGAGTTTACTTTATATGAAAGTAGTATTGTTTCTGAATAATTTAAAAAATTAAGAAACAGAATTATTTAATAAATGGCAAGATGGAAATAAAATGTAAATAAATTTCAATATTATTTAAAAAGCTATTTTACAAGTTTTATTTCCTTTATAATCTGACGTTTCCGGATTTATATATAATATTAATAAATAAAAATATAACCTATGAAAGATGTTACAAATATTTAGTAAAATGCATTCAATATTGAAATAGCCTTAGAATAATCGATACTCTGTTATTTACCTCCTTTCTCCTGTTTTGTTTTAATTTTTCCCAACATTGTTATATTTCTGTTGATATTAGCAAAAGATTTTTATAATTTAACCTAACACATTCGTTAATGACTATGTATATGTGTACATTAAAGTTCGTTTGTCGGCTGCTATGATAAAGTAAGTTTAGAGTGCCATCTACCTGCTATGAAGATTTTGTTACGCGTGACGTTGGATTGTTAAGACTATTTTCGTTCATTCTGTTGAAAGTGTACCACGCGGAAGGTAAAAATTTAATACGCCATTATTAGTATTTACTAAGTTCTTAATTAAATAGTTAAATTTATACATTTTATAACCAATAAATTTAGCTCTAAAATATCCTTTATTTGCACTAGTTTTGTGATACTAGTACGATCGATCCAATTGTAACTTCAGATTACATAAGATGTACGTTGTTGAATGTTTGCATATCTAAAAAGATATTTGATTTGTTCGCATGACGACTGCTGATCCATGTAAAAAGTTTGCATGTAAATTACAGCAGTGTTTAAAAGGTTTGTATCCTGAATGTAATTTTGCTTTAGGTTATAAAACTTTCTATTTCTAATTTTTATGATTGCATTTAAGATTATACATGTGCTGACTAGTTATTCATTTTTAGACAACGTTTATCAACCATCACGGTGTGAGTACGTTATAGAGGAATTAAGACAGTGTTGTATAAAACATTCTGCTATTTCGTTAGTCTGTGATGGTATAGATACTTCCAAACCATACGAACATAATACAGTTGATTACGTATGTACAAATAATTTTATCATGTATAATTATTTCAGTACTGAAAATTTTTACTAATTTATTGTAATTTTGTTTTGTTGCAGAGAAAAGCTCAGAAATAAAATTCATTATGGATAATAAGAAGTTCAAAATTGTACGCTTGGAAAACAACAAAAGATTAATGATTATTAGAGTATGTGCTGCAGCATCAGTGGCTGTTCTTGCAACAACATTCTATCAATGGACACAAACACCACAAATTCCAAAAAACAAGTAGACATAAATATGTTTTGATATTTTAACATAAGTAATGTATGAATAAATAGGAAATACAGATATAATATATATTAATATGTGCTAAATAATAACATGTAGTTGAAGATGGAAGCAGTAAAAAAAGCAAAAGAGCGATTTAGAAAGTACCCAATTGTCATTGCGCAATGCCATGAATCTGGAGCTAAGTATGCTGCATGTGTATTAGCAAAGTCTAATTTGCAGAAAGGTGACTGTGAAAATGAATTTAAGGAATTTAAGACATGCCTAATGAGAGCTGCTGCAAAAAATAATACAAAACTATAAAGAAATAAAACTTTATTTACTATAAAGAATTGTTTAAAAAGAATATTTAAATTCTTAAAAATGAGTGAATTTTTGTCATTTAAGGCACACTGTGTATTAGCCTTTATTTTCAGAATAGCTTTAGTTTTTTACTCAAATTTTCATGATAAAACATTTAATGTTCCATATACTGATGTAGATTATAAGGTATTTACCGATGCTGCGAGACATATGGTAGAAGGATCATCGCCATTTGAACGAGACACATATCGCTATACACCATTGTTAGCGTTTATTTTAACACCTAATATTTTCATAAATGAAAATTTTGGGAAAATCTTATTTTCCTTTATTGATATTTTGGTAACAATTTTAATAAAAAAAATTGTGGCTCTACAAAATTGTAATGAAAAATTACAACGTATGTGTGCCTTCACATGGCTTTATAATCCTTTTACAATTGTAATCTCAACCAGAGGGAATGCAGACACTATGACAGTCCTTTTAATTATGCTAACTTTGTATTTGTTTCTACGAAATAAGTTCATTCTAGCAGGTTTATTTCATGCTTTGTCAATTCATTTTAGATTATACCCTATAGTGTTTAGTATACCTATGTATCTTTCTCTTCGCGATAAAAGTTATGTCATACCAACCAAAAATCAGTTAAAACTGGTACTTAGTTGCGTATCATTAATAATTTTTTTGACAGCTATAAATTATTATTTCTATGGTTATAAATTTCTTTATGAAAGTCTCATCTATCATATCATACGCAAAGATCCCAAACATAACTTTTCCGTTTATTTTTACATGCAATATTTATCTGCTAAACAGCTACCTAATGTAACTAAAAAAATATTCACTTTCTTGCCACAACTGATACTACTACTATTATTGTCATATAAATATTCAAGCAAGTCTCTCCTGCCTTTTGCAATGTTCACACAAGCCATGGTAATGGTGACGTATAATCCAGTACTAACATCGCAATACTTTTTTTGGTATTTGTCTCTTTTACCATTGTGTCTCCCACGGTTTGGGTTAACCTTACGTAGATCATTATATTTGTGTTTTGTTTGGATTCTCAGCCAAAGCTTTTGGTTATTGGCTGCTTATTTATTGGAATTTCAAGGGTTGAATACTTTTACGTATATTTGGATTGCCAGTTTATTTTTTTTCGTTGTCAACGTTAAAATTTTAAACGACATTATCGTGTACTATAAGTACTAATTAGAAATTAAAAAAAAAGACATTATTATTATCGAAGTTAAATATTAATTAGTAATAAAAATATATGTTATCCGTGCAACGTGAAATGAAGTTTTGTGAAAATAAAAGAGAATAAAATTGAAGTCGAAAAATCTCCAAATCCCTATCCGAAACTATCACGAGTTTAGTGACAGTGGTAGGAATATTAGATACGTGGTTAATGATTCGTAATTTTATTCTTGCAGGAATACAAAATACTTATTTACAGATGGTTTCGTAAAGTAATAGTGGTAGATTCTTAAAAGGAATGTAGATATAGTAATAATAATACAATAATAGTAAATCTTAATGTAGTAATCTAGATCAATTGTGAGCAAGAGCATCCTTTGGATCATTTTTAGAAATATTTCTGTCGTTTATTTCTAAGCTGCTAATGTGATGATATTTAATATTATGGGGATATTGCTCATCAAATTATACGAGAATGCTTCTCACAATTTCTAACGACATCATTCAAACGATACTAATTATTCCATTTACACAAAGTATAACAAAATATCATCGATCAAATCACGTTTCAGACTGAAAGAAATAGCATTTCTTTAGTAAATATTCGAACGCGATATATTTACGATCACGTTGAGAGACAAACTTCGAACGTAAAGAGAAATTATCCGAAGTGCGACACGAAATGACCCTATGGATACATGAATCATAAATGAAAAAAGTAACTCAAGTATAGTTCGTATAACTATAGGTCATCACGGCAGACGATGCAACATATAAAAATAGCATTATTTTCTTTCATTGCTTTCGTTTACAGTTTATTGAACTGTGTGCTATGTGAAATAATCTATTTTATTTCCCTTGACGTGAACAGACAGTTGATTTCTGTCCGAAGTCGGTCTCACCGGCTAGGACACAAATCACCGATAATACAAGGAAGTTAACAGAAGAAGTGATAATTCCAAACCTTGCAGCGATTCTCGAACAAACGCATGAATCCCTAAATAGTCGGTGTAAATTTCGTGTACCGGCTGCAAGGTCCGGAAGTTACGTACTTCGGTTTTAAAGTTTTACGCTATATCGATAAATCAATTGTCACCATTCTAGACAGAAGAATAAGTTACATCTCTGAGAGAATAAGGAAAACGAAGAGAACACCCCGGGTTTGCGTGACGCGAAATACTCCTTATTATACCCAGAGGATTGGCGAATAAAGCCCGAGCGTCGCTCACTCTTATTTCTGCACGAGGGGAGCAAAAGAGTACGAAAGACGGCGCTCGTTAGAGGATATGCGTGCTCAAGTGCATTTACAAGATCGCAAAGCAACAATATGTCTCGATGTATGCGGCTTTAAGACGTGCGTAGAGAAACGTGAAATCACTCGATATTGCACGTACTCGGCGGTTAACGCGCGCGTATTTTTACAATGGAACGATGCAACTTTTAAGCGCATCCGGACCACTCGTTCCTTCTTGCTTTTCCACGCATCGAAAGACTTTCATTTCTTCGATATTATCGTTGTATCTACTTCCTCCCTTTTCTTTTTTTATTACTTTTACTCTTTTCTCTTCTTGCCTTCGGTTAGTCCTTTGCTAAAAAATTAAAGCAAATACGATAAAACGTAAAAAGTCCACGAACACGTGCTCCAGAGATAGACTTTGTCGTGGCTGTGGTGCACGGAGATTCGAAGAGGGGTTGGTGAAAAAGGTATTGGTATTGGGAGGAGAGTTGCGATTGCAGACAAGAAATGGGATCGTCCTGCATGGAATGAAGGGTGAAAACGTGAGACTACGAGGGCTGTTATATGGCAAAGATTTAATAAAATATGATAACAGCAGTGATACACATTACACTCTACGAGAAGTATAAAATAAACGGCACTGGCTGCTTAATAATTAGTATGTAAATCAATTAACTATAAATAATTATAATAATAATAAAAATCGTTGTTCTGTTATAATGATGGATGATAGAAATTCGCGTAAACAAAAATGTACACCTTACAAGTACGAAATTGTTTGCGCCGATCGATCACGATGATTACGATAATAAACGATGGATACTTATCTAAAAAGAAAAAACATATTTCAATATATATATATATACTTATGCTAACAATAATAATTAAAAAAAGAGGAGAAAGAATAATTAAAGCACTCGGTGTAACGCATGAATAAATGCATTATCAAATTTATACGACATAAACTCAATTAATATACACAACATTAAAATAAACATTTCTTTGGTCTTGTCGTTTCTTTTCTTTTATTCGCGTTGCAAGAAAGAAAAGAAACGTGTCCCGTCTCGTAAAATTTAGTCCTCCGGACAAGGAAAAAGAAATTAGAAGAGACAAAAATGAAAATAAAAGAATACACGAAGTTCGATCAAAGGGTGAGTGTACTTATGGCAGTGAGGGGAAGCGAGTGGGCTGAACGGAAATGATGAAAGTTTCAATGTCAGTTTTATCGGCCAGGTGTACACTAGTGGTAAGGGCACGCGTTAATACCTATCGACTGTCGCGACGCGGAAAACATTGAAAATTTCTAAGCTTCTTCTTATTTTCTTTTCTTTGTTCCTTTGTACTTACATGTCCTTAAGGTTATATGGTGCGCGCGCGCGTGTGTCTATGTTTCGCGAAGTGATCGAAGAGGAATGAGAAAATGCGACAGACGTTAGCTAAACTCGGAATAAAAAGTTTTTTTCATTGGCACACTGTCGATATCGAAGAGTAAGACTCGGTAGTTTTTTCGCGGTACGTTCCTCGATTCTCAAGAAAAGAAAATCTTTATATATAACTCTCTCGCTCCCTTTCACTCTAAAATGCGCGCTCTTTCTCTCTCTCTCTCTCTCTCTCTCTCTCTTTCTCTCCCTGTTTTTACTAAAATTTCTTTCTCGCTAACGGAAGATCTTGTGCGAACAATGCTTTGTCTTTTCCCGTGGGTTTCGTTTTCGCGCCCAATCTTTGCGCTACAGGTATGCACGTGCGAGGAATTTTGAATCGAATTGCGATCGAACCAATACGGATCAAAGTTTCATGATTTTCGAAGCATATATTTTTCATATTTTATATATATATATCTTTCTTTCCGATGCGGATGAAAAATGTGTATCGTTTCTGACAAATCGACCTGGTTTCCGTTAGAACGTAGAGAGGGATGCGTCCAACCGTTAAAGTGGCGATAGCAATTCGTTTGTGCATCGTAGATCCGCGTATAACGTATCCTGTTGTCACAAAAGAGCGCTTGATCGCGAAATACGAAGCTACGAAATTCACGATGGCCGGTCGTTGATTTTCATATCGCGTTCGCGGCGATTCAATTCACTGTCAGGCAGCGCGATAGTAAGATCGATGATCGATCGTCAAACAAAAACCCCAGAAACAGCGACTCTCTTCTTCCTTCCCTTCGTTTTTTATAAGGAGATCTCAAAAAAGTGTCTAGCTAAATTGTTTCGTTAGGCTATTATGATACAAAGTAATGTACACTAAAAAGTATGATTCGCTGTTCATAGTCAAATCTCTAGTGTTCGAAATATTTACACATATTTATTATTCACCCTCCTTTCGTTCGAATTATCCTATAGTCCACTTGGTGCACTTCTGTTCGTTTCGTCAAAGGATCATCGATATTGACCGATTCGCTGATGAAATATCAACGTACCGAGTATCGGCTGCAAGGCGTGTGCGCGCGATGTTGCGTAGGTATATAATTATATATATATATATATATGTAATTTCGTTTTCCCCTCTATTCTTTAATAATTAAATATCAGTTCACTTTCAATCGAAACGGTCGGTTTGTTCGAAAAATCGATCGAGTTAAAAAAAGGTTGCGGTTGGGTGGCTATGCCGAGTTACGCTAAACGCGCGTAAGTAAACGGATCGATAATAACTCGTTATCAAATACAGAGGGAGGATTCGGGGGATGGATAGCCAGCGGAATAGTATTTCGGCGAACTTCATTCGTGGCGTAGGTTTCGGCTTGTGAAGTTTGCCAATTCGATGCGCGATAGCGTCAGGGATGTAACGGGTTCGCAACAAAAGTTCTTGCATTTAATCGCGTTACGAGAGTTTCCTTCGAGTTTCGGTGTATTTCTTTTAGATCGAGTTACCCTTCGTTCGGTTAATTTACTTTTCGCCTCGGTGTGGCATTTGCGCCACGTGACTCCTCGCGTAACACCTCGTGTGTTACACATCGTTACCGTTTCCTAGTGTCGTTTCTTTTTCCATCGTTACTTCGCCGAACGTTCCCCGCAATTATCACACGCATTATTATCGTAATCGACCATTATGGCCGCGCATTAGGCGAGCCTTCGCCACGAAACGTATTTTCCTACGAGATGTTCGGAATTTTTGTCGAGCTTCTTTGTCGAGCCAATTGTCCAATGTTACAAGAACTTCGTTGCATCTCCGTAACGTAATTGAAATTCCATTGTGCGCGGTTTAATTGCATGTATAAGGAAAATTCGATTCGAACGAATGTGATTCAGACATCATTAGCAGAGGCCGAGGAAGGCCAGGCTACCGTTTGAAAACTGGAGGAAGGAAAAGCAAAAAAGTAACGGACGACAGAAAAATAATGGTAATAACGTGTTTGTCGTAACATGATCTTTCGATAGATATCGCGAACGTTCATAATTATTACCACGAGCTATTCTGTCGTGTTCTTTTTCTCTCTCTCTCTTTTTCCCATTTTATATGAGAGATTGATCCAAACCGAGTCACGCGACTTGTGCACCGACCTCTTCGTACGCGAATTTATCATGCATCGCTAACGTTCGATGCAGTTTCAACGAGTAGTCGTTTACAGTCTTTTCTTTCCCGTTTTGTTCGTTTGTTTAGTGTACCGGTAAAACAGTCTATCGTATTTGTAAAAGTGGATTGATGTTCGAGGGTGTGTTTGTTTTTTGATGCGCGTGGACCGAAACGTTGACTGGAAGAGATTGTTTCACGAGATGATTTTTCATACCGGGGACGAGTGTGATAAGAGTGCGTTTTCATTAAGTTGTTCCCAAGCGTTGTCGTTCGAGACGTACCAAAAGTCGAATAAATTCCTGGCGCGTTCGTATCAAAAATTATTGGTCGAGATTACTACACACGGTGTACGTTGAAAAGTTTCTTTCTGTAAAAACGTAATGGATTTGTCGGATGATAACTTAGCGATACTCTCCCTTCGATTTCATACAAACGACACGATCGAGAAGATTATCGTACACAATAAACAAAAGAAACGTCGTTTCGTCGAGAATTCATAGTGCAAGTCTTCGATCGAACGGATGGTCGGTCTGAATCAGAAGTGCTCGCGTCGCTTCAGAACGATCATCCTTCCTTTATCTTCTTTCCTACCGCCCTTACGATACTCGTACGATAACGATCGCTGTCGATCGGATCCTCACCGCTATATTATACAAACGATACGCCGATTAATTTTTAAAGATTCGCAACGATTCGCTTGAATTCCTTTTCGCAGGCAGCATTACACGCCGCGTAACGCTTTCTGAGAAAAAAGCTTTAACATCGAGAAAAATATGGGGGTATATATTGTATCTCCTATATGTCGCTCAGTCGAATTCGAAATAGCGTTTTTTTTTTTTTTTCTTTATACTCAGTAATCGATGCAACGTGTTTAACGTAGCTTTTATGGATAGCACGCGAAAAAGTGTTCATTTTCTAAAAAGTCACTTTCCATTTCACAAATGCGTGGACAGGCGACTCGATCGTTTTTAAGATCTATGCTCACCGATATCGAGCTCTTTGCACGGTAATTCATATATCCTGTTTCGAAGTTGACAGTATTTTTTTGTATTTTTTTTCTTTTCTTTGTTCGTTCAAGTGTTCTCGTTTTTAAACCCGAGAGCGCCAGGGAGTTATTTACGCAACGAACGGTATGGCACATCTCATTGTATCAAAACGTTGCCTTTTTCGTTCTTGCGTTTGCCCTCGTTCGGGGGGTATCCTGATTAAATCGCCATTCGTTTAACTCTGTCGCGTGAAATAGTAAAAACGATCGGATCGCCGGATAAGGTTTGCGAAATAGTTAGTAATAGGCCATAATCCCTAATCGTAAAGTATGA